>NW_028270141.1:31188683-32438683 GCF_037043375.1 Chiloscyllium plagiosum
CCACTGCTCCATAAGAAAGCCCTCATGTTCATTCTGTTGGACTGTATTAAGCTTCTCTAAATATCCTGATAGTTCTTCCTTAATAATCGACTCTAGCATTTTACCAATGACTGATATTAGGTTGCTTATTCTATAATTTCCTGCTTTCCAGCTCCATCTGTTCTTGAACAAAGTATCACACTGGTGGTTTTCCAATCTGATGGAACATCATGTAACAGAAGTTTGGAACATTTTGATCATTGCCTCTACTAAGTCTGCTGCAACTTCCTTTAAAACCCTTGAATGCAAGCCATTAGCAACTTGACAGCTTTAGTACCGTTAGATTTTCAAATATTTTGTGTTCGAGACTGCTGCACAATCTTTCCCCCCATTAGCACCTTGCTTATTTGAAGGTTAATCTCCTGGAAACTGATGTGGGCAAAAACTGAGAGAAAAATAAAACAGCACTGTCAAAACCTTCAGAATTTGCTTGGTTCTCTTGGAATTAAAATTAATCTCCCTGAAAACTGGGGACAAAAACTAAGAGAAAAATCAGAGGTTTTAAAACAGATCTGTTATGTTACTACAGGGTATTTACAAATAATCAACTTATTTAATTCATTAAAGATTTTATATAAAACTGCTTTTCTACTGGGTGAAGCCACTGGAGGTGGGAGGTCATGTTAAGAAGCTTCCAGGAATGCATCCAACCAGAGCTGGCAGCCTTCAGATGGAACAGACGTGAAAATGAAACTAATAAACAAATAATGGTTCATAAGACTAAGATATAGAAACAGAATTAGTCCAATTGGACCATCGAGCTGCTCCGCCATTCGAACATGGCTGATACTGTCTTCAACCCCATTCTCCTGCCTTCTCCTCATAACCCGAGAATAGAGTGAGGATAATGGGAGGTTATCCACTTTTATAGGAGCAAAACAAGAGGTGCACAGTATTTCTTCAACAGAGAGAGACTGGAAAGTGTGATGTCCAAAGGGGCCAGGTTGCCTTCATTTGTAAGTCAATGAAAGCCAGCATCCAGGTGCAGCAAGCAATTTGAAAGGATAGCAATATTTCTGATATTTCTGGCAAAAGCATTTGAACACCAAGTAAACATGTCTTTCTTCAATTGTATAACACACCTGAACTATTGTGTGCAGCATTGGCATCCTTGGTAGAATACAGTTGGCATAGGAGTACAGCAGAGATTTACTCTAGTCATCCTTGGTACTGCAGTAATGTCTCAGTGGGGATGAGGGATTGAGGAGACTGGGCCTGCATTCTCACATGTTTAAAAGAATAATACAATATTTCATTGAAACATAAAAATTTAAAAATGCTCGACAGGAAAGATGCTTCCCCTGATTTGTGGTCGAGAACTAGGGAACACAATCTCAGATTAGGGATTAAACCAGGTAAGACTATCTTTCAGAGGCATTTCTTCACTTAGAAGATAGTGAAATCTTTGGAATCTATCCTGGAAGGCTGTGGAAGCTCAACCATTGAGTACGTTCAAGACAGACATCGATAGGTATCTGGATGCTAATGACATCAAGGGATGGAGTACAGTGAAATTAATGTTGAGGAAAATGGTCAATCAATCTACAATATCAGAGCAGGTTTGAGGGGATGAATGGCTTACTCATTCTTACGCTCATATCCCTCAATTGCAACGCAACAGTTATTAGCCTGTATTATTCTTTTTTTGAAAGTAATTCATGATGAAATATTTTAGCAAAAGAATTTAATTGCAGTGCAATACATAAATCTAGTTAATGATGTCCCAATATTCATCTGGTTTGACACTCCTTTACCATGGCAATTTCTGTTGCAGACATTCTATTACAGGCAGTTCTGGTATGATCACATTGCCGAAATGAGTGTTTGACTATAATGTTGCTGAAGAATTAGGGAATGGTATTTTGGAGAACGCATACCTCCCATTGGCAATAGCAGGATTCCAGCAGGGATCAGTTTGCAAGTAATGTTCTTGTCGTCAGTGCATGCACTGGTGTCCGCACAAGTGTGACATTGGTGCCAGTCTGTGTGTCATTCTGCGCATGCACCAACGTCTGCGCTGAAGACACTGTGCCATGCGCGAAGTCAGTGTCAGTTTTTGTGTCATTCTGCACATGCACTGACATCTGCCCCGAAGACACTACTCCGTTCTGCACATGTGCGATGTCTATGTCAAAGTCTTTGTGCCATTCTGTACAAGCGAGCTGTCAGCACCTGCCTCCATGCTGTTCTGCACATGCACAAGGTCATCACCAGTCTTTATACCTTTCTGCGCATGCGCCAAACAGAGCAGCTTTTTGAGAGTTAGTGTAAGAAAGCTCCTCTCTACATTTTTTTAAAGTAAGTGTTAAATTTACTTTCGTTTCGTTAATAAATATGATTTCGATTTTCATTCAGGATGTGCTACACTTTACATTAGATTTTTGGGTGATTTTTGATTGAGAGTGATATTTTTTGCTGGTCTGCACCTAATCTCACTTTTCCCATAGGCTCCACTATTCCTATTAAGCAACTTTCTATTAAGCGAGGTTTCACTGGAATGCATCTACGGCACTATCGGAGAACTACCTGCACCTCATTTGGAAGAAGGGCTCAACGTATAGCTGGAGAAGACTTCAAGGATGGCTTGAAAGCTGCACTCAAATATGAAAAAAAACTCTTACCTGAATTAATAAGATGACCTAGCAACTAAGTAACTGAATAATACAAAGTAACCTCCTCCTCCAAAATAATAGACTGATAACATCAAAAGTTGCCATTTTCAAATTTTGTACAGTTTTGAATATGTAGAAAGCAATACTCACTGTGGCACCCATATCAGTCAAGTGGCCTATGAATGGTTTTGAGTAGTTTTCAGTCTTACTTGAGGACCACACATCCACAAATGCCACCACATCTGCAAACGGCAGCATGCAATTAATAATTAGAATATTACATAGAAGTCTTTTGATTTAGAAGCTTGACTAAGTTAGTTTGAAGGCTTATGAAAATTCACTAGAAACATATTCAAAACTGAAAATAAAATTAGACGACTAATCAATTAGATCTCTAAGGACATATAATTTTACAAGTCTGCTTAACTTTAGATTTCCACTTCATACAACCTCAAAACAAAAATGGGTTCCTCCCCATATCTTTCAATTTCAATAAATCGCTGTGTGATCACCCTATGCTCAGGCTTTAACATCTGACTAAACTGAAATAATTTAGAGATGTTAAACAGATGAAAACTCTGCTGTGTCACAGAAAACATTTTAAGAAAACATGTTATTGCTATTGCAATGATGTGGCTTTGAAAAGGGAGAAATAAAAGGCATGATGAGATAAACTTTAAATGCAACTCAACAAATTAGATTTATTGAGAATTCAAAATAGAACTCTTTGGGGTCTGGACAGGAGTGGCAGCTTTATATCAGGTTTTTGTACAGCCTGCAACATTAACATGAATTAAAATAAATGATGCCACTTGAGAATTACATGTTACTTGCATTTCTGGAGCAGGAAAAGCCAAAAAAGCTTGATAATACGTAAAATTGCTAATAAAGTCTGTACCTATGTAGAAAAATGTCATTTTTTTTCCATTAAATCCAGTCAGATATAAGAGAAGAATAAAACAGTTTTTTTTTCACAGAAAAAGCAGATGCACTGAGTGAAGAGAAAACACTCCTGGGACATTAACATTTTACATTTCTGTCCAACGTGCATTTCCATAGTACATTTGACATTGTGAAACATCCTAAAACTCTTCACACGTGTTGTTGAAGAAAAAAATGACACTGATACAAAAATGTTTTTAAACTAGTGATCTAAAAGTTTAGGAATAGTTTCAAGGCAAGTCTAAGGAGCACATTCGACATTTAATTGTCCACAGTACCTGAAAAATCAAAGTTCATCCCACTTAAAAAAAGGCTCTTATGCCCAGATGATTTGATAAATTCTACAGATTGCGTTGTTTTGTTTCAATCCATGAAAAACTCAATATCCCCACCATTCTTTGCTACACAATATACTGTATAACTTTTATAGATAACAAAATATTAATATTGTCACTTGTAACCTCAAAAATGCATGCACACTGAAGCCCAGCTTGATTTTTTTTTGAGGATGTATCCAGCTAGCATATACACACAAACATATCAGATTTTAAACGAGATTAGTGAAAATATTTGGAAATTAAAACAAGACCAAGATTGAGTTACAATCTTTGAAAGAAAGCTCAGCCTAAGTTCAAATAAACTTATTTCAAATCAACTTTCAAACAATGGAAGCATTTTTAGAATTAGCACTGTTAACTTCACTATCTATGCACTTGATTACTACCTTGAAGAACCATTCTTTTGCTGCAGTCTTTGGCCATTCTTCAGGAGTCTGAGTCTTCTTGGTCGCAGTTGGAATTTCTTTTCCTCAGGTTAGTTGTATAATTGCTTTTTAAAAACATAAATTGGAATTGCATAGCAATATATGGAGTTCACGTATTTTAAAAAATGCATTCAAAACAGAACCATCGGCACCTGAAAAGACATATTTAATATTTTGATTAGAAATCTTTTATCAGAATCTGAAAAGACCACCCCTTCATAAAGCAAAACAGATGAGGGATGGAGGAGAAAGGGAGGACTGCAGATGCTGGAGATCAGAGCTGAAAATGTGTTGCTGGAAAAGGTCAGGAGGTCAGACAGCATCCAAGGAGCAGGAGAATCGACGTTTCGGGCATAAGCCCTTCTTCAGGAAGAAGGGCTTATCCCGACGTTGATTCTCCTGCTCCTTGGATGCTGCCTGACCTGCCGCGCTTTCCCAGCAACACATTTTCAGCAGATGAGGGATGGAACCCATGTTGTAAATAACACACAAAAGGGTAACTCGTGGGAATAGGTTTACTACCCTCTCAAATGAAAATAATGAAAAAAAAGGAAATTATAATAAACAGAATTTGGTAGGATCCAAGTAAAACAGGTCTTAAGCTGAGAAGTTGAAGTCATTAGTACAAACGAGGACCCAGAGACAGCACTGGGGAAGAATAGAGATTCAGATAATTAACTTTTTGAAACTGAATAATTGAGGGGTTAGATGCGTAATACAAATAAAAATAAGAGATTGTAAGGTACATTGCAACAAAATTTACAATATGCAAAATCAACTATAAAAAGATGACCTTGCCACCGGCATCCCATTGTAAAACGACCATTGCAGAAAAAAATATAATTGTCTAACATGACAGTGCTTAAATGGAGAGATTGCAACTAAAATATAAAATCATGCAAAAGGACTAATTTAAAATCTGAAACTTATCAACAATAAGCAAACTTACGTCTGTAGTTTGCAAAGTTGTGCAAGTCACAATAACCTTGTGACACTGTCAGTAAACAGTCAGACTTTGCTGAGACAATGTAACAGTTGCACGTTTGTTGCCCTTAAATTTACATGTTCTTGATCAATGTAACATCACTATACTTACTGCAGTCATCAATACAATATTGGGACAGGATTAATTATTTCACTATAGAGGTTACAAGATACATTAATGCAACACTGGCCGAGTTTTAGAAATCCAGCACATGGCTTCCCAAAGTGGAATCAGGAGCACAAGTGCGGCCGCAAACGGACATTGTGAAGTTGCAAGTCCCGAGGCATAAAGTGCCACACGGAGGTCTATGCACGCTATAACAACTGCACTCCTGTTCTAACAGATAAATGCCTGCTCTCATTAGGTCCTTTGCCTGCCAGTTCTCACTTCAGAGTCTCAAAATCTTTTCAGCCTTTATTTGGAGACACAACAGGAAAAGTTTGAGAAGCATTGCTGTTGCAAGCAAAGCGTTTGAGGTTTAGATGGAGAGGAATTTGGTAAGTGCGTACAAGACAATTTTCTGATTCAGTATGTGGATGTACCTATTAAAGAAGGTGCAAAACTTGACCTACTCTTGGTAAATAAGGCCAGGGCAGGTGACTGAGGTGTCGGTGGAGGAGCACTTTGGGGCCAGCGACCATAATTCTATTAAATTTAAAATAATGATGGAAAAGGATAGACCAGATCTAAAAGTTGAAGTTCTAAATTGGAGAAAGGCCAATTTTGATAGTATTAGGCAAGAACTTTCGAAAGCTGATTGGGGGCAGATGTTCGCAGGTAAAGGGACAGCTGGAAAATGGGAAGCCTTCAGAAATGAGTTAATGAGAATCCAGAGAAAGTATATTCCTGTCAGGGTGAAAGGAAAGGCTGGTAGGTATAGGAATGCTGGATGACTAGAGTTGAGGGTTTGGTTAAGAAAAAGAAGGAAGCATATGTAAGGTATAGAACAGGATAGATCGAGTGAATCCTTAGAAGAGTATAAAGGAAGTAGGAGTATACTTAAGACGGAAATCAGGAGGACAAAACGGGGACATGAGATAGCTTTGGCAAATAGAATTAAGGAGAATCCAAAGAGTTTTTACAAATACGTTAAGGACAAACGAAAGGTGGCTAACCACTGAGCCACCATCTAGAAAACGACAATGTTGTTGAGGAGATTACTGAGATACAGGCTACTAGACTAGGTGTGATTGAGGTTCACAAGGAGGAGGTATTTAGAAATCCTGCAGAGTGTGAAAATAGATAAGTCCCCTGGGCCGGATGGGATTTATCCTAGGATCCTCTGGGAAGCCAGGGAGGAGATTGCCGAGCCTTTGGCATTGATCTTTAAATCGCCATTGTCTACAGGAATAGCGCCAGACAACTGGAGGATAGCAAATGTGGTTCCCCTGTTCAAGAAGGGGAGTAGAGACAACCCAGGTAATTATAGACCAGTGAGCCCTACTTCAGTTGTTGGTAAAGTGTTAGAAAAGGTTATAGATCCTATTTCTTATAATCTAGAAAAGAATAATTTGATTAGGGATAGTCAGCACGGTTTTGTGAAGGTTAGGTCTTGCCTCACAAACCTTATTGAGTTGAGAAGGTGACCAAACAGGTAGATGAGAGTAAACTGGTTGATGTGGTGTATATGGATTTCAGCAAGGCATTTGATAAGGTTCCCACAGTAGGCTATTGTACAAAATGCGGAGGAATGGGATTGTGGGAAATATAGCAGTTTGGATCAGTAATTAGCTTGCTGAAAGAAAACAGAGGGTGGTAGTTGATGGGAAATGTTCATCCTGGAGTCCAGTTACCAGTGGTGTACCGCAAGGGCCGGTGTTGGGTCCACTGTTGTTCGTCATTTTTATAAACTACCTGGATGAGGGCGTGGAAGGATGGGTTAGTAAATTTGCAGACGACACTAAGGTCAGTGGAGTTGTGGATAGTGACGAAGGATGTTATAGGTTATAGAGAGACATAGATAAGATGCAGAGCTGGGCTGAGAGATGGCAAATGGAGTTTAATGCGGACAAGTGTGAGGTAATTCACTTTGGTCGGAGTAACCGGAATGCAAAGTACTGGGCTAATGGTAAGATTCTTGGTAGCGTAGATAAGCAGAGAGATCTCAGTATCCAGGTACACAGATCCTTGAAAGTTGCCACCCAGGTTGACAGGGTTGTTAAGGCGGCATACAGTGTTTTAGCTTTCATTAATAGAGGGATCGAGTTCCGGAACAATGAGGTTATGCTACAGCTGTACAAAACTCTGGTGCGGCTGCACTTGGAGCATTGTGTACCGCATTATAAGAAGGAAAGGGTGCAGAGGAGATTTACTAGATGTTGCCTGGTATGGAGGGAAGGTCTTACGAGGAAAGGCTGAGGGACTTGAGGCTGTTTTCATTGGAGAGAAGAAGGTTGAGAGGTGACTTAATAGAGATATAAAATAATCAGAGGGTTAGATAGGGTGGACAGGGAGAGCCTTTTTCCAAGAATGGTGACGGCAAGCACGAGGGGACACAACTTTAAAGTGAGGGGTGATAGATATAGGACAGATGTCAGAGGTAGTTTCTTTACTCAGGGAGTAGTAAGGGTATGGAATGTTTTGCCTTCAACGGTAGTAGATTCACCAACTTTAAGTACATTTAAGTCGTCATTGGACAAACATATGGACATTCATGGAATAGTGTAGATTAGATGGGCTTCAGATTGGTATGACAGGTCGGCACAATATCGAGGGCCGAAGGGCCTGTACTGCGCTGTAATGTTCTATGTTCTAAAAGCGTAACTAGGGAGAGAATAGGGCCCCTCAAAGATCAGCAAGGCGGCCTTTGTGTGGAGCCGCAGAAAATGGGGGAGATACTAAATGAGTATTTTGCATCAGTATTTACTGTGGAAAAGGATATGGCAGATGGAGTTTAATTCAGATAAATGCGAGGTGCTACACTTTGGGAAAGCAAATCTTAGCAGGACTTATACACTTAATGGTAAGGTCCTCAGGAGTGTTGCTGAACAAAGAGACCTTGGAGTCCAGGTTCATAGCTCCTTGAAAGTGGAGTCGCAGGTAGATAGGATAGTGAAGGCGGCGTTTGGTATGCTTTTCTTTATCGGCCAGAGTATGGAGTACAGGAGGTGGGAGGTCATGTTGCGACTGTACAGGACATCGGTTAGGACACTGTTGGAATATTGCGTGCAATTCTGGTCTCCTTCCTATCGGAAAGATGTTGTGAAACTTGAAAGGGTTCAGAAAAGACTTACAAGGATGTTGCCAGGGTTGGAGGATTTGAGCTATGGGGAGAGGCTGAACAGGCTGGGGCTGTTTTCCCTGGAGCATCGGAGGCTGAGGGGTAACCTTACAGAGGTTTACAAAATTATGGGGGGCATGGATAGGATAAATAGACAAAGTATTTTCACTGGGGTGGGGGAGTCCAGAAAGAGAGGGCATAGGTTTAGGGTGAGAGGGGAAAGATATAAAAGAGACCTAAAGGACAACGTTTTCATGCAGAGGGTGTTATGTGTATGGAATGAGCTGCCAGAGGAAGTGGTGGAGGCTGGTACAATCGCAACATTTAAAAGGCATTTGGCTGGGTGTATGAATAGGAAGGGTTTGGAGGGATATGGGCCAGGTGCTGGTAGATGGGACCAGATTGGGTTTGGACATCTGGTCAGCATGGACAGGGTGGACCGAAGGGTCTGTTTCCATGCTGTACATCTCTATGACTCTAAGAGTTGGGGTGGACCACTCAGGAGTTTATCATTTTGTTGCAGTATCTTTCAGAATAGGATTCGTGGGCAGAACTAATTTAGACACATGTAAGTTCAGATAATGTACAGCATTCTAATTTTATATATTTGGAGAAAAAGCTAAAAATATTTCTCAACACTTCCAAATCTCTCAAATTACACAACTTCAGAATTCACAGCACTATTACAGTACAGATGGAGGCCATTCAATTCATTATATTTACAGTGGCTCTCTAAATGAGTATCATGACTTATTGCCTACTCCATAACATGCATGTTATTTCTATTTAAGTAATCTTGAATGCCCTGACTGCACCTACTACCACAGGTAGTTTTCCTATAACACTGTAGTTGGGCTCCAGCAAAACCGCATTTAATAGAAAATTGCTTAATAGAAATAATGTGACCTATGGGAAAAGTGTGGTTGGGGCAGACCAGCAAAAAAAAAAATCACTCATGATCACTCAAAAATCACCCAAAAATAAAGTACAGCACAATCTAAATTAACAAAACAAAAGTAAATTTAACACATTACAGGTCCTTTTGCAATAACGCATGTTTCGTTAATGTGAATTTGCTAAAACACGATTGGAGAATTGGATACACTGTTTCCATATGCAAAATTTTAAAGCATGTGTTGGTTATGACGCAATCCTGACCCCATTAATTTAAATAGTGCTATGATTATGCGATTTTCTTACAACAAGGGATTGCGCATGAACATAACTACCACGCTATCGTAGAACCGACTACAAAGAAAAAATATTGTTATAGCAGGGTCATGATCACCATCACCTTTGGGTGCAGTTGTAGTTGCAGAAGTGGGTGGCAGTGGTTGATTGTCTTCTGACTGGTTCTTGGGGGTTGGTTTAAATAAAAAAGACATCCAGATTTTGCTGCTTTGTTGTTTTTTCCTCTGTCTTGAAGAAACTGTTCATAGGGTGTCATAGGATATCTTGTTGAATGAACTGCTACCCTGCTGCGTTCTGCATTGTAATCATTGTCCTCTAGCAGCTGCAACTGCCTTTCAATTTCCCTCAGGATAGAAGACAAAAGAGAAGTGGAAAGCTCTTGTGGTGCTGCATCCTGGACTTCATCTTTTTCATCTCCAGCTTCCACTTCAGCGACAAGCTGATGTAGATCAGCTGTAGAGGAGTCTTCACAGTGGAATTCAAGCAGCTCTTCAAGATCGTCACTTTCCACTTCTTCAAAGCCAACCTGCTTTGCAAGGACAACACAATGTTCTTTGATTTTTGCGAGCTTGTCTGACAGTTCGCATTCTTTAAAATCCTGAAAACAAAATCCAGGAGAAGCTGTCGCCAAACTGCATGCAGGTAGTCCTTAATGACATCACCACAAGCCTCCACAATAACGTCAATAGCATTCTTGATGTTAAAGCTCTTCCAAAATTGAAGAACACGGTCCTTATTTTCCCTGTCAGAAACTACATTTAGCCTCTTGAATATACGACTTAAAAAATAAGTTTTAAAAGCTTGTGTTGCATCCTGGTCCGTGGGTTAAATGAGAGAAACACTGATGTTTTCAGAAAGCTTACCAATGGTGGCAGGATGGCTTGGCACATTATCTAGGATGAGGAGAGCCTTGAAATCCAGATTTTTTTTGCTTGGCTATACTGTCTCAAAACATTTTCCAAAATATCAACAATAAGGTCAGAAAAAAATTGGCCCTGTCATCCAACCCTTTTTGCTTGACCTGAAGTAGATGCCTACCGTAGACTCAAAGTAACCCTGCAAGGCTTGCAGAAGGGCAGAGTGGTACACCACCAACGGCTTAAGCTTTAAATTGCCATTGGCAATGGCACCCAGCAGCAGTCACATGATCCTTTACCACCTTAAAACCTGGAGTACATGCTTCATTCTTAGAAATGTAGGTTCTTGCTGGCATTCGCTTCCGGTATAAACCTGTCTCATCCAAATTGAAGATTTGAACTAAGGTGTAGCCTTCTTTGCCAATTTTTTTTTAAAACGATGGGATAAAATGCTAGCGCATGCTCCTCATCGCCACAGGTAGATTCACCAATTAACTTTGTGTTATGGAATGCATAGTGGCTCCTAAAATCAGCAAACCACCCACTGCTAGCATAAGGGCAGGCATATTGGCAGGAGTTTGAGCATGTTTCTTTAGATCTTCATAAATGGATCAGGTTTTCTCTTTTATGGGTGAGAAAGGTTGTCCCAAGTCACTTTTTTGTTTGATCTTCTATCCAAATACATAGAAGCCCCTTTATCTCAAGTTCCTTTGGCCGTGACCTCTCAGATTTGCTGGCACGCAGACTTATTCCAGCAATACAGCTTGCTTAAGTCTTTTCAGCGTTGCCTCTAATGGTGTGTAAGGTAGACTCCCTCATTCCTGTTAGACAAGCTGCATCACATGTTCTCTCCTTGCGCTCAAAATGCTTTATAGCATCTAGCTTCCCTGCAATAGCTTTTTTTTTGCATTCATTACCCACAATTTTCTCACCAGGATTCTTCTTGCTAACATTCTTGTCACTATCATTATTTTAGCAAAAATGGAGAGATATAATCTATGAGTAGATTCTGTGAAATGTAGGTACAAGAAAAAATTAGAAAGGCAAATGGTACATACAAGGCAAAAGTGAGAATGCAGATGCTGGAAACCAGAGTTTAGATCAGAGTGGCGCTGGAAAAGCACAGCATCCGAGAAGCAGGAAAATCGACGTTTCGGGCAAAAACCCTTCATCAGGAGTAGAGGCAGAAAGCCTCCAGGCTGGGGAGAAGGTAGCAAGGAGTCCAGGAACTCCCCACATACGTTCGAGACACCTCCCACGCCCTCTACCTCCTCCAAGACTTCCATTTCCCTGGCCCCCAACGCCTCATCTTCACCGTGGATATCCAATCCCTCTACAACTCCATCCGCCATGACCAGGACCTCCAAGCCCTCCATTTCTTCCTCTCCTGACGTCCCCAACAGTACCCTTCCACTGACACACTCATTCATTTGGCTGAACTGGTCCTCACCCTTAACAATTTCTCCTTCGAATCCTTCCACTGCCTCCAGACCAAAGGGGTAGCCATGGACACCCGCATGGGCCACAGCTACGCTTGTCTCTTTGTCGGCTACGTAGAACAGTCCATCTTCTGTAGTTACACCGGTACCATTCTCCACCTCTTCCTCTGCTACATTGATGACTGCATCGGCACCACCTCATGCTCCCACAAGGAGGCTGAGCAGTTCATCAACTTCACCAACACATTCCACTCCGACCTTAATTCACCTGGACCATCTCCAACTCCTCCCTCCCATTCCTGGACCTCTCCATCTCCATTAATGACGACTGACTTGACACTGACATTTTTTACAAACCCACCGACTCCCACAGCTTCCTGGATTACACCTCTTCCCACCCTACCTCCTGCTAAAATGCCATCCTGTATTCCCAATTCCTCCGCCTCCGCCGTATCTGCTCCTAGGAGGACCAGTTCCACCACAGAACACACCAGATGGCCCCCTTCTTTAGAGATCGCAATTTCCCTTCTCACGTGGCTGGAGATGCCCACCATTGCATCTCATCCACATCCCGCACCTCCGTTCTCAAACTCCACCCCTCCAACCGTAACAAGGACAGAACACCCCGGTCCTCATTTTCCACCCTACCAACCTTCGCATTAACCGTATCATCCGCCGACATTTCCACCACCTCCAAATGGACCCCACCACCAGGGATATATTTCCCTCCCCATCCCTTTCCTCAAAAACCATTCCCCTTTGTGACTACCTGGTCAGGTCCACGTGCCCCACCAAACCACCCTCCCGTCCTGGGACCTTCCCCTGCCACCGCATAAATTGCAATACCTGCGCCCACATCTTCTCCCTCACCTCCATCCAAGGCCCCAAAGGAGCCTTCCACATCCATCAAAGTTTCACCTACAATGTCATTTATTGCATCCATTGCTCCCGATGCAGTCTCCTCTACATTGGGGAGACTGGACGCCTCCTCACAGAGCGCTTCAGGGAACATCTCTGGGACACCCGCACCAATCAACCCCAACGCCCCGTGGCCCACCATTTCAACCCACCCCTCACTCTGCCAAGGAAATGCAGGTTCTGGGCCTTCTCCACTGCCACTCCCTCACCATCGGACACCTGGAGAAAGAACGCCTCATCCTCTGCCTTGGAACACTTCAACTCCAGGGCATCAATGTGGACTTCACCAGTGTCCTCATTTCCTTTCCCCCCACCTTACCCCAGTTCCAACCTTCCAGCTCAGCACTGTCCTCATGACCTGTCCTACCTGCCAATCTCCCTTCCCACCTATCCGCTCCACCCCCACCCCCATTCACCTATTGTACTCTTTGCGACCTTCTCCCCAGCTGCCCCCGCCCCACCCCAGATCCAAAATGGTATGTACAAGCATATTGCAGTCCTGCAGGAATTATACAGGGCTTATCCAGGAATATTCTAGTCTCAGAGGGAGGACAATGAACATTCATTAGTTTAATTTTTGAGATGAAGCTGCTCAACGTTTGTACCGTACTTCGCACATGCTCTTTTGGGAGCTGACATTGGCGAATGCACAGGATGGCATAAAGACTTCACAGACATCAGCACATGCACAGAACAAAGCATACAAAATGATCGCCGCTGGAATCACACTATTGCAAACAAAGTTAAGTGTTCTCAAAAATACCATTCCCTAATTCAGCAACGTTATAGCCAAGTCACTGCCAAAACACACTTTATACAAGAGCCACCTGTAGTTTAATGAAAGTACAATGCTAGATTCTGATTATTTTTTCCTCGATATAATATTCAGTAAAGTTGGACCTCGCCCTGACTTTTGTCCCATTTGACTGTCTCACCATATAACATGCCCAAGTTAAAAAAGGCCACTGCAAACTGATCAAGGTTAGTCAGGGTACATTTACCTACCTTTCACTTCATGAAACTAAAACCAACATTAACTAAATATTACCTGGCAAGCAACTAACACACTAAACTACAGAAGAATTCCCTTATTAATGCTTGAATGCCAAACTTGTTTCCAATATGCTCATTTCTCTTTACGTTGCTGAACTGCAAAAATCCAGCGTCAAAACACCTTGTTCCTCAGCTTTCCAACGATTTCTGAAACACTTTCAACCACAAGGTTCACCCTGACAAGTCCACATCTCAGCTGTATGAGGAAAAATCTTGCAGTGACTTTAAAAATCTCTTGGCATCATTGTAGCCCACAAACCCACCAACACATTGAAACAGCAGCTAATGAACTTAAAAGACCCTTTACAGACAACAAGCAAAGCTAATGTCATCAACAAAATACATGGCAAAAACTGTAGCAAACACTACATTGGCAAAACAGGCAGAAAGCTAACTACCCGATACTATACATCAACCAGCCACAAAAAGACACTAGTTTCCTTACATACAGATGAGGAAGGACACAACTTTGACTGGGACAACACATCCATCCTAGGACAAGCCAAACAGAGTTATGCACGAGAATTCCTAGAAGCATGGCACTCCAACTGGAACATTATTAAAATACGCATTGATTTGGACCCCACCTACCCTACTCTGGAAAAAAAAGAACCGTAAATGACATCACCAACCCAAGGAAACCTAAACACAAATAAAAAGCAGGGCATAACACCAGCGCTTCACCACAGGCTCGCTGATGATGTTAACTAATATGGTGACAAAACATGTGAAAACGAACATTCCAACTCAGCGAGCAAATTTACATCCAGAACCTCAACCTGAGCTATAAATCTCAAAATTCACTAATAACTGCAGGTCCCGTTTCTTTACCTAGAGGGCATGTATTCACAAGTATACTGTCTCATAGCTTCCAAAGAAACAGATCTTTAATCCCCTCCACAAAACTCAATTCTTCCCTCTCGCTAAGTATTCGAGACACTTAGTCTGCAATAGCAAAAACATCCACCTCACCCTATATTTAGCTTTTAAACCCGCAATGGGCATTTCAACAGATGAGGTAAAAACAGTGACTGCAGATGCTGGAAACCAGATTCTGGATTAGTGGTGCTGGAAGAGCACAGCAGTTCAGGCATCATCCAAGGAGCTTTGAAATCGGCGTTTCGGCAAACGCCCTTCATCAGGAATAAAGGCAGTGAACCTGGAGCGTGGAGAGATAAGCTAGAGGAGGGTGGGGGTGGGGAGAAAGTAGCATAGAGTACAATAGGTCAGTGGGGGAGGAGATGAAGGTGATAGGTCAGGGAGGAGAGGGTGGAGTGGATAGATGGAAAAGGAGATAGGCAGATAGGACAAGTCCGGACAAGTCATGGGGACAGTGCCGAGCTGGAAGTTTAGAACTAGGGTGAGGTGGGGGAAGGGGAAATGAGGAAACTGTTGAAGTCCACATTGATGCCCTTGGGTTGAAGTGTTCCGAGGCGGAGATGAGGCGTTCTTCCTCCAGGTGTCTGGTGGCGAGGGAGCGGCGGTGAAGGAGGCCCAGGATCTCCACGTCCTCGGCAGAGTGGGAGGGGGGAGTTGAAATGTTGGGCCACGGGGCGGTGTGGTTGATTGGTGCGGGTGTCCCGGAGATGTTCCCTACAGCGCTCTGCTAGGAGGCGCCCAGTCTCCCCAACGTAGAGGAGACCGCATCGGGAGCAATGGATACAATAAATGATATTAGTGGATGTGCAAGTAAAACTTTGATGGATGTGGAAGGCTCCTTTAGGGCCTTGGATAGAGGTGAGGGAGGTGGTGTGGGCGCAGGTTTTACAGTTCCTGCGGTGGCAGGGGAAAGTGCCAGGATGGGAGGGTGGGTTGTAGGGGAGCGTGGACCTGACCAGATAGTCACGGAGGGAATGGTCTTTGCGGAAGGCGGAAAGGGGTGGGGAGGGAAATATATCCCTGGTGGTGGGATCTGTTTGGAGGTGGCAGAAATGTCGGTGGTTGATTTGGTTTATGCGAAGGTTGGTAGGGTGGAAGGTGAGCACCGGGGCATTCCGTCCTTGTTACAGTTGGAGGGGTGGGGTCTGAGGGCGGAGGTGCGGGATGTAGACGAGATGCGTTGGAGGGCATCTTTAACCACGTGGGAAGGGAAATTGCGGTCTCTAAAGAAGGAGGCCATCTGGTGTGTTCTGTGGTGGAACTGGTCCTCCTGGGAGCAGATCTGGTGGAATCGGAGGAATTGGGAATACGGGATGGCATTTTTGCAAGAGGTAGGGTGGACATGGGCCCCAAAGTCCCATGGTAACAAGGCCACAAAGGCCAGTCATCAGACAAAACTCCCAACAAATCCTACACCTCCCTGCAATACTCTAGCTCCCAACTTCAAGGAAATGATCCACATTTGTGTTAACCAAATAAATTCAGGAAGTGCAAAAGAGATTCTTATAATTACCCCAAGATGCAAAGTTGTGTTGAAGATCACCAACAAAACAATAATAAAAAAAGAGGCTGAAGCTTATTCATTTCACAAAACATTTTCAGGACAGACTGACCTGCTCAAAACGCCTCTAGACACAGAACCTCGAACATCGCAATGGTTGGTCGCAATTACAAGCTGTTTTATTCTACAACAAAGTGAACTTTTGCTGATTAACAGACCAAAATCGCTTGGCTAAGTCAGGTAAATCTTTAATTTTTAAATTCAAAATAATGAATTGATAGCATTATTCCTAATTATCCCTAACCATTTTTAAGATCACTGTTATATCTCTTTCTACTACTCCCCTAATCCTTTCTTACACCTTATTTCATTGTCAAGATAAAGTTGCTGTCATGAGGTATCAGAAATGCACCAATCACTTGAAATAGAGAAATGAAATAATGTCCTGCACTGGCTGTTGACAAGTGTTCTGCTTCGTACACTATACAACCTTCAACCTAAAGTCATCCACAACCTACAAATAATACCCCCACCCCGAAGAATCAGTGAGTCTTCTTTGGGGGGGGGGGGGGGGGGTGGTTAGCAAAGATCACTTCCTTTAACTTTTGCACTGGCCATTCTCACCATCCGTGGCTTAGTAAATTACCATGTGCTCCAGCCCACTTTGATTCGAAAGGATGTTCTCGGGTCCGGTTTGAGTGGACATGTTTCTCTCTCCACAACCGCTACTGAACCTGCTAAGTTTTCTGCTTTTATAACGTTATTTTCCTGTTTTCTCTCTCTCCCTCCCCCCCGCTGCTGCCCTTGTCACGCTGGGCATTTGCGACATTTTATTATTTTATGCTTCGATTGCCAGCTCCCGTGGGGATTCACTTTTCCAAGCGAAGTCCACCAATGTTATGCAACTTCCTTTGGGACTCAGGGCCGAACTTCAGCCACTACCTGTCAGACCAGCCCCCAACATCTGCCGAAACTTGCTCCCAGACCCCAAAACGGGAATGAAGGAGCAACCGGGACGACCACCCCAACGACACAAACGCCAGTCTCATCAAGCGGATGCGAGGGGGAAGGGGAAAGAATCACAAAAGACACATTATCCACCTTCTACTAACCGACTAACCTGCTGCTGCTGCGCTGCCATTGAAATTTAAACATGGCGGGGAAATGAGCGGGCCGCGAGGATCGCCGGGAAAAGAACGTCCTGCCAACGGCTAGAAACCGTGCAGTTGGAAGGGGGCGGGGCCTACGTCATGGGACGGGGCTTGCGGCGACATGGGCGGGACCTAGGCAGGTCGCGTCGGGGCGAGACCTGCTTGGGGCGGCTAAGGGGGCGTGGCTACATCGGGTTGCGCGAGCTTTTTCGGGGCGGGGCTTTGCGAGTGGACGATCCGCTGAAGTCAACTTTTTTTTGCATAGGCATCCTGCAAGATACAACTTCTTCGGTGCTCTTCATAGGGAGTCTTTTCACAACAACTAAGGGTCCCAATGTTATCAGTCTGCATCCTGCTCGCAGACCCAGTGCCCCCTTCAGTGAATTGAAATAATGTAAAGTGTCAGAGCTCAGTGTGGAACTTCCAATGAACAAGATTTTCCCTTTATGAGGTGGGAAAGGTACTAATAGAAAAATGATCATTTGTTTTTGGTTGTTTTGTTATTTGTATGCCTCCAGTTTGTCTCACTTTACTTTTAATTTTTTGTCTGTGAATTTTCTCGCTCAGTCAGGAGTGCAGAATCACAAAATCGTCTGCAGCCAAATAGATTTTTTTTTATCGCACCAAGGGATTATGAAGCCGAGTGAAGGCTGAGAAAATGGGGCTCATTAGTTTGTCTACTACGCGTGAGCTTCGAGCAACAGTTTTAAAGGGACCATGGCCAGTCGATAATCAAAAGGAAAAATAAGGGAAAGCAGAGAGGAGAAAAAAAAAGCAAAACAGTCAAATAAATATTTATTCTACAGTACTTCCAATGAAATAACATGGAATCACGGATAGCTGGAATGTCATTGCGCATTCATTTTACTAAACAGCTACATGACCAAAATATGCAACTCCTTCACAGATTAAGTAATAATTCTGTGTAGTCCCTCCTTGTTGGTGGCAAGCGACGTTTTCTTTGTTAGATAATTAACATCTTGCATCTTTCTAAAAGTGATCAGAAAGAACATAGGAATTGGAGTCTGTTAATCCTTATCACACAACCAACAACCCAAGTAAGCTATTTCAACGCATTGAGTCTGTTCTGGCATTCAATGAAATCATGGCTGATCTAATAATCTTGAACTCAATTTTCCTGCCTTTTCCTCATAAACCTTGATTCTCTGACTTACTACAAGTTCATCTGCCTCAGCCTTGAATAGCTTCAATAACCCAGCCTCAACAGCCATCTGCAGTAACAAATTCACAACCCTCAGAAGTTCCTCCTTTTCTATGACTTACATGTGCAATCCTTATTCTGAGATCCTCCAAAAAGGGGAAACAATATTTCTGCGTCCACCCTGTTAAATCCTCTAAAAATCTTTTATATTTCAATAAGGTTAACTTTCATTATTCTGATTTCCAACAAACACTCATGAGACAGTCCTTCCATACCTGGTATTAGCCTAGTGAACCGCCTTTGGATTGCTTCCAATGGCAGTATGATGCTTATTAGAATAGGGGCCCCAAACTGTACACAGTATTTCAGCTGGCTGGATGTTGGCAGGTGGGACTAGACTGAGTTGGGATATCTGGTTGGTGTAAACGCGTTGGACCGAAGGGTTTGTTTCTATGCTGTATATCTCTATGGCTTCTGGACTCCATTTCTTTTGAAACAAAGGACAACCTTCCAATTGCCTTCACTATTACCTGTTGCACTTGGATACTAGTTTTTTGTGTGATTCATGGACAAGAACTCAAATCTCTTTGTTCTGCATTTCTCCATTTACATAATAGTTAGCTCCTCTATTCTTCCTGTCAACATACATATCACATTTCTCCACACTATACTCCACCAACCAAACTTTTGCTCACACACTTAACCTGTCTACATCCCTCTACAGACCTTGTGCAATCTTCAACATTTGCCTTCTGTGGTAGGGGAATGAGGGTACTTGGTTGCTAGGGCTCATCTCAGGTGTGGGACAGAGGTCCTCCATTGAAGCAGTGATCGGAGAAATGGGCGCGGGGGGGCTCCTGGCTAGACAGAAGTGCGTGTGGGGTGTTGCCTTGAGGGTCGGGGTCATGGAATGAAATGTTTCAGGTGATTGGATCGCTGCATTGCTAAAGATTGCTGCAGTGTAAGCAGGGCAGAACTAGCAGACCACAATGTTCAGGAACAAAGTGTAAGGATGAATGAGTGACCATATCAGCGAATGAGCACCACATGTTTGAATTTCATTCGTAGATATCAAATGCACAGCGATTTGATGTAATTAAAATTCCTTGTTAATTGAATTATATCGTTGTAGTAATTAATTTTGTAATTAAGCTTGAAGTAATTACTTGCCCAGTCAATTGATTTTTAGACTTTATGTAACTATTTGTGAATTGACTGATTGACTTGATATAATCAATTGCATGGTACCAGTTTGTAGACGTAAATAATCTTGGTGTAAAAAGTACAAAAATAGTGCTGCCCAGGTAGTCTGCAGAGTGAGCTCGATCGTCCTGTATGACGATCTTGAGTTTCTCTCCTTACTATATTCGACGCTGCTTGAATAGACCACTGTTCCGGCTGCCCTGTGAGTACTCTTGCCTCGGACCGAGGTCACTCCTACAGTTGGGCGCTGCGAGCACAGTACTCCGCCTGGGACCACCGAAATGCGACTGCGAAGCGAGTGAGTCCGTTTAATTTTATCACCTAGGTTAGAGCAGGCGCATTTCAGTTGATCCTGTAAGCAATGATATCCATTGGTAAACTTAAAAATCGGAGTGAGGGGGTGCCGGGAGCGCAGAGGAACAGCATAATCCCAACACATACATAGTGCCCCGCGGGATTATGTATGTAACACCGACGGACTGGCGCAACAAAATAAAAAGCCTAGGCATAACTAATGCCAACAGACTGGTGTGGATTTAAGTGTGCTTATTAGATAATGGGCAAAAACTGGACACGGGTACAGTGGCAAGAAAACAAAACTGCTTAAAGGATAGGACAATAAGTAATTGTCTTCCGGACGAGGAGGATTGGGGCCCAGCGGCTCAATCTTACAAACCTTGTATGTAGCAAGTAAAAAGTTGATTCGTAACATTGCTAAGGCTGGGTGATATCGGCATTAGTCGGCAGCTGAGCAAAAAGGAACAAGAGAAACCGCAGAAAGAGCCCGTTATAATACCAGCGCTTTATAAACAAAGTGTTCATTGTAAACAGGAGAGGCAAGTAATGTCTGCTAGGAAATGAGAAAATAGCAAGGAACCAGCCAACGTGACTTTTTTTTCCCCACTCCACCTCCCTATACCCCACCTAGCGCCCTTCCACTCTGTAATAGTAAAGCCAGGTAGGAACATATCCCTGGAACACACGAATAAAAGGCAGACGGACAGTAATAACGACTACTGAGACATATATCACGGGCTCAGTTTCTAGGAACACCATGACAATGGCGATCAGTGACCCAGGGATCGAGGTACCTCACACTAGGTCCTACCTGTAAGAACGCAAACGGTTACAGCCCATGAAACAACCCCGAACAAGGGGAGGGGGGGAGAAAGAGAGAGAGAATGGCAGGGCCAGCAGATGTTAGATTAACCCCTAAAAGCCCAGAGGAATGCCTGCAATAAAGAGTTCTAGGAAAGGTTACAAGCACTTGAGGAGCCGCACGATTTAACTTCACATGACCTATATATACGAATGAAAACTAAAGTACCAGCATCGGTTTGGATTAACATGCGTAACAGAGCAGACAGGGATTGGATAACAGCCCAACAAGGCACCAATCAGATTAAGCTCAATGATTTTAAACAAGATGTGGAGGACGCATTGGGTGATGCCTGGGTCGATTGGACCCGTGTCTCTCTGAGAAAAGGCGAGCTTTTTGATGATTATACAGAGAGGAGATTTAAAGCGTACTGTGAATATGGGGGGAAATGAGAGCCTCCAACCGAGCCGATACTGTGATCCTGCAGACATTGAAAAACTGTTGTTAGAGGCAGGGAAACTAAAAGGGATCACTGGCAGTGATCCCGGGCAACAGAGAAATTTGGCTTAGCTAACTATTCCAAAGGACCCTCCTCCGGCACAGCTAAAATAGAGAACGATATGGGGGTGGAAAGAAAGCGAGGGGCAGACAGACGCCCCGGTTGAAAAGGGTGTTGTAAATGTACGTAGATGGTGCGAGGAAGCACTTGGAAGGCGAGCCACATGCCGCTTGGGTAGTAGTGGACAACCAAGCATGGTTAGGGACGGGAGCAAAGATAGACGGTCATAAGTCAGTGCAGGTAGCGGAATCAGTAGCGTGAACAAAAGCACTTGGGAAAGGAAAAATGTAAGAAAATCAACAGTCGATACGCTTTTGATGTAGTTCATGTCATATGACAGCATGGATCAGGAGAAGATATGTTACATCTTCTGGTATTCCCATCTAACATCAGGAACAAATCTGGTCCCCTTATAGCAGCTGCAAAACTCCTGAAGAGGCAGCAGTCATAAAAATTAGAACAATGTAAAATAACTAGTGGGAAGGAAATGCTGCAGCAGTCAAAGAACGGTTAACCGAACCACAAACAACCCTTATGTGGGTGGCTAAGCAACTTACTAAGGAAACTTATACCGATTATGATATTTCCCACATACAAGTCACAACTACTCAAGAAGAAAAGGCCGAGTGAGTAAAGGAGGGAGCCAGAGAAGACCCCTACTGTGTTTGGAGAAAAGAATTTCCCCTCCATGATAGAATTATAGCTCCCACCGGTATATGCAATAATCTATGCAATAATATGCAAAGTATACCATAGTACCGTCCACCTAGAGAAAGACTGGATGCTATTCCTTATGGAAAACCATTGGTGGTGGCCCGGAATGGGGCAGGACATAGTGAAGCACTGTCAGATTTTGTAATTTTTGAAGGTAATACCAGGAAATGGACAAGATCAAGATGGGTCACCACCAAAGACCAAAAGGTCCTTGGGAAAAGATTCAGATGGATTTTATAGGTCCACTACCTCAGTTAGGGAAAGCAATATTGCCTTGTCATGATTGATCACTTCACAAGATGGGTTGAGGCATTCCTGACCAAGGATTGTACAGCCACTATGGTTGCAAAAAAAAATGTAGCCACAGAAATCATTCCGAGATGAGGAGTTCTCCTACAATTAGACTCAAACTAAGGAGCCCATTTCATAGGGAATGCTTGAAAGAGGCATGCAAATTACTAGGGATTGCTTAGAGATTTCATATTCCCTATCATCCCCAGAATTAAGGACTAGTGGAATGGACCAATCGCATCCTGAAGCAAGCCTCTGACAAAGCCTGCAGAGCAAGGGGGAAAAAAGTGTTATCAGCAATACTCATGTACATGCATGCAACCCTGAATATTAATTCACGACAGTTTCGTAGAATTGTGCCATAGAGTGTAGACCTCTATCTATCAGGATACTCCAGAAGCTGGGGATAATTACTGTAAAAATATTGATCCAGTTGAACATATCTCTCCAAACCCAATTTCCAAAATCAACAAAGAGTCTCTTTGTGTCTTTTGCACAACATTTGTTCCAACAGAAGCCTGCTATATGGCTCCAGTAATAACATGGAGACAAGTGTGACCTATTGATGGCTGCTGGGGCAGGATTTGCAGCAGGAGTCACGACAGATAGTTCAGTTGACCTGGCCTCCCTGAAACAGTAGTTAGTAGATCTAAAAGGAGAAATAAAGAAGTTAATGCAAGCAGGGTTAGACCACCAACACAAAACAACCAGTATTGGTGCCGAAGATACTAGGATATATGTTAAAAACATCTCTTTGCCAGAAGACACTAAGTAGGCCACCAAGACTATCCACCTGAGAATCAATAATAATACAAAACCCTCCGGAAAATGTCTGTGTGTTACGATTGCCTACTGCATTCAGACCACCAAACTCAAATGACATGCTTTTGAATCACGGATTCCCGCTTGGATCCAAGATCAAGACCTCTCGCAATGGATTGCATAAATATACTCGAGAGTTGACACAAACCTTTGTTGTTACATTTGATGATGTGCCAAATGTACTTGGGATACTCTTGAAGGTGTTTATCTCTGTTCCATCTCCATGATCTTGAATAATTTAAAGGAACTGAACACTGGACAAGCTGGGCAGTGGAACAATGCAGCCAGTTGAAAGCTGTCAACAAGGAAAAATGCTTGGACTGGGACATGATTTGGAGACGCCCGTGTTGGACTGGGGTGTACAAAGTTAAAAATCACACAATACCAGGTTATAGTCCAACAGGTTTATTTGGGAGTACTAGCTTTTGGAGCACTGCTCCCTCATCAGGTGGTTGTGGAGTCCACAATGAAGGAGCAGTGCTCCGAAAGTTAGTGCTTCCAAATAAACCTGTCGGACTGTAACCTGATGTTGTGTGATATTTTATTTTTTAACTTTGGACTAGGACACGTTTTGGATGTACCCAACTGATGCAATTTTCAAAAGGACCCACTGTGGACTTCACCACTGTGATTATTGAGACATCCAAACAGACCAAATCCAACGAACATGTTATGTGCTCATAAATCAACAATTATACAGTGCTACCCCAGCAGCACATTATACCAAAAGACATCTGAATGCTCACTTGGAGGTCATTATCTGGTTATAACTAATCTGCAGGAACAACTCCCTGTTGAAGGGGAGACTGCTGACCCCCAGACCAAAATATCAAGGTAAAGGAATATCTTGCAATACCTTCCACACTGGAAACTGAACTGACACAATTGCTGCAAAACCTTCTCTCATCCTTACCATCCCTCCCCCATCCACCATAACTGGCAACAATTATTAACTGAAACTGAGGATGTGGAACACCAGGGGGTACAAGACTGGCTTTGATCTTCTTAATCTGGATTCAATGTTGAGGGAGTTCGACACAGAATCAAATGGTCTGAGCAATTTTGGAATTGGGGACTAAATCTACCCTTGGGTCAGAGTTACTTTTCATATCCTTGTCGTGTTGCAAGTACTTGTGCTGATCATTCTCATCTGCTACATGCAGAGAAAGTTGACTCGAACTGCACACAGGGAAAAACTTATCCCCTTGATTGACAAGGCAGTGATGAAGATACATGTATTCAGACCTCAACTCCAACAACTAGAAAATCTCTTAACTGGCCTCATGGCGATATGGGGTGGCCGTGAGCCAGAAAGGGGTACTAGTAGAGAAATGAGGGTACTCTGGTTGCTGGGTACAGTCGTCGTCTGTTGAAGCAGTGACAGGGAGACAGTGGAGTCTGTTATTGTCCAGGCTAGACAGCCTCAAAACATTTCAAGAAAGTAACCCAGACCCCAACTTTGCTAGTTGTTTAAAGCAGGTGTAAAGTGGATATTTCAGGAAATATACAGCTGGTCAAACCACTTAATTTTAAACAAAACAAAATTTATTCACAAGATTACCAAATGAAACACAGAACAGAATAACAAATAATGTAACCTATCCACAAATTCAATAGATTATCCCAACTTAATGATCTACCCTTTTTGACATTTAAAAGATTCAAAAACTCTGCTTCTATCACCTTTTTCAGGAAGAGAATTCAAAAGACCTATGACCTTTTTGTGAGAAAGATTTGTCTTCAATAATACAACTCATTAATAGATAACCGTAGGTTTGGGATTTTCTCACAAGAGGAAACACTGTTTCAACATCCACCTGTTCAGGAAAGTTACCTTTTTGTTCTTCTAAATCTTTCCTAATAAGATAATCCCCCTATCCCTGATTCCAGGTATAGTCAAGTAAACCTTGTTAGAACTGTTTCCAACACAGTTACATTGTTCCTGAAATGAAGAGGTCAATACAGTACGTAGCAGTCCATTATTTAAAAATGGAAAGAGAGGGGGGGAAAAAAAAGGATTACAGACCAAGTTGGCCTGATATTAGTATTGAGGAGAGTACTGGAGTCTATTACAAAAGACATGATAAAAGAAAATTCAGAAAGCATTACCAGGATTAGACAAATCATGCTTAATAAATCTACTGGAGTTTTTAATGAGGATGCTGGAGTTTAGATGAGGAAGAACCAATGGATGTAGTGTATTTGGATTTTCAGAATGCTTTTTTAAAATACATTTATTGAAAACCTTTACAAAATTAGAAAATTAGAGAAACATGAAAATTTAGCAGCAGAACATCAAAAACTACACTACTATACAAAAGACCTCAAAACTACACTTATTACAAATCGATAAATAAGTAATGCCGCTCAGCGCAAAAGACCATTGCTCTCAACTTTCGAGAGCATTAATTATTAAACTCACATTTTTTTGAAATTCTTCCTTACATGGCCTTAGGTTTATCAGACCAAACCATCACGGTTAGGCAAAAGCCCTAATCAAAATGGCAGACAGGTCTGTTTCCAAGTAATTCAAAACGGTCTGCCATGACTTATAAAAGTTGTCCATTTCAGATTAGAGAATTTATCTAAAAGGAGACCATGCTCTTGACTGTTACAGATCTGGTATGGAAAAGAGGGTGCTTCAGGCTAAGAGCACTCTTTCAGTGAGTATTGCATCATTTGTTGGGGGGAAGGTTCCTTGGTGACATCGATCATCTGGGAGAGAGTGAGTTAGGAGTTGAGATCCCTCTGGAAATATGGAAGGAGAATGTGAGGAAGATTTCAATATGTTGTGCTGTGCAGTTGAAGACAAAATCTTAAAATCAGAATTTAAGAGTAAGATGGGTCTATGAGAAGCACAGTCCTCTGGAGCCTTCCCTTTCTTGAGGATAAGAGAGATATTAGCCTGCCTCAAGGATGGCGGGAAGCAATCATGACTATATGAATATGAAACATGTCTAGCATCAGCTCTGACAGTATGTTTACCAATTCTTTACAAAACTCACTGGGAAGACCATCACGACTGGGCACCTTTCCACTTCAAGTTGCCTCACCACCTCCTGTATCTCTTGCGCTATTAATGGAGCACTAAGGAAAGACATCTGCTCAGCAGTCACCACAGGAAGATCCAAGTTCTTAAAAAAAAAAGACTCCATTTTACCCGATCTGTCCTCGCAACATTCAGACTGATACAGTTCAGAATAGAACCTAGGAAATGCCACATTGATCTTTTTAGCATTACAAGTAAGAGTCCCATTCCCTTCCCTAATAGAAGCAATAGATTGGGAGGCATTCTTCTTCCTAACCAGATAGGCCGGGTAAATATTTGGCATATCACCGTGCTCAAACAACCTTTGCTTGTCAAAGTTCCTTCCTGGTTGTATGTATAAGTAT
The DNA here is from genome assembly GCF_037043375.1 of Chiloscyllium plagiosum. Taxonomy (NCBI): domain Eukaryota; kingdom Metazoa; phylum Chordata; class Chondrichthyes; order Orectolobiformes; family Hemiscylliidae; genus Chiloscyllium; species Chiloscyllium plagiosum. Next base: position 31,215,477 of record NW_028270141.1, read on the forward strand.
GGAGTTTAAGGTAGATCAAAGGGTGGTGATCCGCTGCAGCTTACCCACTGATGGCCTATAATAATATGTCATCTCAGCTGCTTTCAATCGTGCCTGGAGCAGACACTGCTGCTCTCCCTTCCGTTGCTTTTGGCTGGCTGAGTATGAAATAATTATCCTTCTAGCATAGGCCTTCGCAGTCTCCCAAAGGATGGACAGATTACTAGCTATACCCGGGTTGGTGGCCAAATAATGCCTCTAATTCCCCAGAAAAGTACTCAACAAAATTGCTGCCCTTAAGGATGAAGGGATCCATTTGCCAGTACCATGAGTTCATTGCATTACACTAAATCTCAAATACTAAATATAATGCTGCGTGATCAGAGATGGCAATATTTGCAATTGAACAAGATACCACCAAATCTAGAAGAGCTGTGGGAGTTAGGAAAAAATTAATCCTTGTATGGCACAATGAGGACTGGAAAAGAATGTAATGTCCCTGCCCATAGGATGGAGACGTCTCCAAACATCTACCAACCCCAGTTCCACACATAGATCACCCAACTCTTTAGATTGTGGAGAAAGCTTTGGGGGACCTTTGGGCATTCTATCCAGCACAGGATCCATAAGCCAATTAAAGTCCCCCTTATAATAATATGCCACAACGCAAAGGCCATGAGCTTACTGCATCTATCAGAAATTTAACTGGTTGGGCCAGAGGACAATACACATTCATAATACCATATTCCTTGCCATGTATTAGGGCGTCAAGGATAACAAACCGACCATATTCATCTTTAACATAATCCATTAAATTAAATGGAAGAATCTTCCAGATGAGTATGACCATTCTTCCTCCCCACCCCCCCCACCGCTCTTAGTGTTAAAGGACGAGTAAAATACCCGATCAAACCTGTCCTGCTATAACTTCAAGTGTTCCTTGCCATTAAGGTGAGTCTTCAGCAACAGGGCAACATCCACCCTCTTCATTTTGAGCCTTGACAGCACTTATTTCCTTTTAACTGGTGAATGGATCTCTCTAATATTCCAGATGCACCATTTAAGAACACTGCTAGCTGTGATCCTTTACAACCACCTTTGACCTGCCAAGAGAAAGAATTTGACTTACAGTACACTGAGCATGTGCAAAAGAAGACTTGTGGGTTCTAATTATGAAAAACTTCAAAAAAAAACTAAATTGACTACAAACCACAAAAAGCTCATAATGGGGGAGCTCTACCCACTGCCCATAGAGGGTGCTACCTCCCACACAAATCTCCATTCCCCCACACCCCAAGCAACAGAAGGAAACAGACAATGGTGAGCACTGTGACCACCTCCAATTTATATATCAACACCAACACCAATCCTAATTGGAGGAAAGAAAATACCAACAGCAGCTTCTTTAAGAAAAGGGTAACATTATAAGAAACATAGCAAGCAGAAAAAAAAACAAGCATTATTGTCCATGTCTATAAATCCATCCGAATTATTTTGAAGTATCCAAGAAATTTTTCACTTGCTCTGAGGAGTCAAATGATCACACTGTCTCCTCATGAATAACACAAAGCACTGCTGGGTATCTCATCGAATATTAAATACCAAGGACCCTTAATTTTCTCTTAACATCATCAAATGGTTTCCTTCTACTGATTATCGCTGCAGAAAGGTTCTGGAAAAACATTATCTTAGTTCTCTAAGTCAGGGCCTGTGGATCTTTCCCCATTCTTCTAGAACATTCCAGGACTCTCTTCTTGTCCCCGTAGTTTGAAATCATACCAGGACCAGATGGGGGCACCGATCCAGACTAGATCTGCGCACCGCAACCCAGTGAGCTCTGTCAACCTTCACCTGGTCCACCTCTGCATCCCAGCCAAGAAGCTGGGACAGCCAGTCTTCAAACAGGCTTGCGAGCTGCTCACCTGTCACTCCCTCCAGCAGCTCAACAACCCAGATACTTTTCCTCTCCTCGCTTTTTCCAGATCATCGACCTGTTCGGTCAAGGCCCGGGTCTGTTTGTCGAGAGCCTGGATCTGCCCTGCTAAGGACTCTACTTCGGTCTCTGACGCTGCAGTCCACCATTGACCCTTTCAACCTGCTTCCCGAGCCCTTCCAACTCTTTCTCATGCTTTTGTAGCATGACCGAAATCGGCTCCAGCCGAGTACGATTGTCTTCCATCAACTCCTTGATCATCCCTTGGATCACTGAGTTCTTCAGCAATGTCCTGCTGCACTGGTGCCTCTTTCTTGGCTGCCGAAGGAGCTGCAGCTGTATCTGCAGTCACAGTTGCAGGCCGGCCCAAAGCCTTTGGCGAGTGTCCCGTGTGTTGAAGCTTGGCTGTATGCTTTCCTTTTGTAATCCTCGCTTGCTCAAAATGGATTTGCAGTCGAACCTCGACTGTCCAAACGTCAACCATCCGAATGCCAGACCATTCCAAGGCCCTGCAAAAATGGTACCAGGCAATCCAGCATTCACTTACCAGTTAAACGGCATTGTAGCATGCATTGCTGGATAACTGAGAGCCGTTTGTATCCGGCATTATGGCATGCATGGCCAGATAATCGAGAAATGCTTGAACAACCAGCACTCGTAGATTACCGCTCGTTTCCAGCCACCTGAATGATCAATCAGCCAAACAAATATTCCCCGCCTGTCTTCTTCGGACACTCGAGGCTCCACTGCAAATGGAATTAAACTGTTTAACAACTGTTTAACATCAATTTTTAAAAAAAAATCACTACTGCTGGGCTGGGGTGCAGAGCTCAGCAAGGCAGATAGCTCAGATCACCACCATCTTGAATCCCCCGAATGCTTTTGTTAAGAAGCTTTTGGACAAAATTAAAGCAAATGGAATAGGGATTAACATATTGGCATGGATTGAGAATTAGTTGACAAACAGAAAATAAATAGAATGGTTTTAAAGTAGGAGCACAGTGACTACTGGGGTGCTGCAAAGAACAAAGCTTGGGGCCCCAGCTATTCTCAATATAGGATTCTGAGGGACAAGATATACATGCATTTGGAAAAGTAAAAACAAGGACTGCAGATGCTGGAAACCAGATTCTAGATTATAGTGGTGCTGGAAAAGCACAGCAGTTCCGAGCGGTGGCTGATGGAGTTTAATTTCGCTGAAAGCGAGGGGTAGCATTTTAGTGAGGCAAACCAGGTCAGGACTTCTACAGTTAATGGTAGGGCCCTCGGGAGTGTTGCTGAACAAAGAGACCTAGGAGTGCAGGTACATAGTTCCTTAAGTGGAGACACAGGGTGGTGAAGAAGGCATTTGGCATGCTTGCCTTCACTGGTCAGGACATTGAATATAGGAATTGGGAGGTCATGTTGCAGCTGTACAGGATATTGGTGAGGCCCTTTTGGAATACTGCATAAAATTCTTGTTGCCCTTCTATAGGAAGGATGTTCTTAAAACGTGAAAGGGTGTAGAAAAGATTTACAAGGGCGTTGCTGGGATTGGAGGCTTTGAGTTATAGGGAGAGGCTGACTAGGCTGGGGCTTTTTTCCTCAAATGCTGGAGGATGACCTTTATAGAAGTTTACAAAATCATGAGGGGCATGGATAGGGTGAATAGCTAAGGTCAATTTCCTGGGGTAGGGGAGTCCAAAGCTATAGGGCATAGGTTTAAGATGAGAGGGGAAAGATCATAAAAAGGACCTGAGGGGCAATGTTTTCATGTAGAGGGTGGTGCTTGTATGCAATGAGCTACCAAAGGAAGTGGTGGAAGAAGAACATGTAGATGGGTTCATGAATAGGAAGGATTTAGAGAATTATGAGCCAAATGCTGGCAAACAGGGTGAGTTCAGATTGGGATGTTTGGTCAGCGTTGTCGAGTTGGACCAAAGCGTGTATTTCCATGTTGTATGACTCCTATGTAAATATAATGCAAATGCCTTGAATGAGGGGAGTGAATGCAACATTTCAAAGCCTGTTGATATCACAAAACTGGCAAGATTGAGAGTTTTAGGAGGATACAAGCATGCTTCAAGGTCAATCAGACAAATTGAATGAGTGGGCAAACATGTGGCAAATACAGTCCTACTCAGCTAAAATTTATGTTACACACGGTGTGTGGAAAAACAGAAAGGAAGAATAAAGGTTGTTCTGCTATAACGTGCGTTTCGTTAACGGGAATTCACTAACGCAGTTGAAGAAACTGGGGTCACTTTTTCTCAAGGGTGAACTTTAAAACGTGTGTTGGCTGTAACATGATTACATCTCCAATACTTTATAGAAGAATTGTGCTTTAGAAGCTGCACTTAATGTGGGGCTGCATAAGAACACAGCCATAGTGTTATAGAAGAACTACCTGTATTATTTAGATGGTGATATACCGAGAAATGCGGATGTACAAAGGGATCGGGCTATCCTTGCACACTTGTTAGTGAAAGTAGACAGGGAGATGCAGCAAGCCATTAGAAAGGCAAATGGTATATCAGCCTTCTTTGTAACAGAATTCGAAGTAGGGATGTTTTACTGCAGTTCCTTTGAGCCTCAGTCAGATTATCCCTGGCCTAATGCATACAGTTTTGCTCTCCCTACTTAAAGGATATGCTTGCTGTAGAGAGATTGCAGTTGATTTTCACTAGGTTGATACTGGGGATGGCAGGTCTGTCCTATGAGGAGAAATTGGTTCAACTTTGCCTGAATTCACGAGAGTTTAGAAGGATGAGAAGGTATCTGATTGAAACACTTCAAATTCTAACATGGCTGAACACATCTTTGGCCAGATCTTTGCACACAATAAACTGATCTATTTCCCTTTGTTGTTTTTTTGGGGTCCAATTCACAACTTTCATTCTACCTATCATTATGATTCATCTTGGTATCCTCCAGTGGTCCCTACCATCACAGACACCAGTCTTCAGGCAATTTGATTCACTCCATCTGATATCAAGAAATGGTTGGATGCACTGGATACAGCAAAGGCTATGGATCCTGGCAACATTCCGGCCAAAAACTTGAGGACTTGTGTTCCAGAACTTGCCAAATCCTATCCAAGCTGTTGCAATACAGCTACAATACTGGCAACCACCTGACAATGTGGAAAAATGTCCAGGTACATCCTATACACACAATGCAGGACAAATGGCTAATTATTTTCCCATCAGTTTGCTCTCACAGTAAAGTGATGGAAGGTACCATTTAAGCTATGAAGCAGCACTTTCTTTTTACCTATAACCTGCTCATTGACAACAAATTTGTGTTCTGCAGGGCTGCTCAGCTTCTGACTTCATTCCAACCTCAGTTCAAACATGTACAAAAGTACTGAATTCCAGAGGTGAGGTTAGAGTAACCGTCCTTGATATCAAAGCCACATTCAATTGGGCATCAAGGGGGCAAACTCTCTGCTGGTTGGAGTCATACCTGGCACACAGATGTTTGTTTAGAGGTCAGTTATCTCAGCTGTAAGACATCTTTGCAGGCGTCCCTCAGGGAAGTGTTCTCAGTCCAACCATCCTCAGCTGCTTCAGTAATAACCTCCGACCCCCTCCCCCCCCCACATCATAAGGTTAGAAGTGGGAATGTTTGCTGATAATTGCACAATGATCAGTACCATTTGCAACTCCTCAGTTGCAGATACCGAAGCAGACATGTTCAAATGCAACAAGATGTGGACAATATCCAGGCTTGGGCTGACAACCGACAAGTACCATACACCTACACATATGCCAGACAATGAACCTCTCCAATAAGAGGTAATATAACTACTACCCCTTGACATTTAATAGTGTTACCATCATTAATTCCCCCACTATCCATATCCTTGGGGTTATTATTGACCAGAAACTCAACTGGATTCACATAAACACCAGCTACAAGAGCAGGTCAGAAGCTAGGAATGCTGTGGTAACTCTCCTCCTAATTCCCCAAAGCCTCCCCACCATACACCAGTCAGGAGTGTGATGGAATGCTCCACAACTGCGTGGGTGGATCGAACTCCAACAACACTTAAGTTTGATACTATCCAAGACAAAGCAGCCTGCTTTATTGGCACCATTTTTACAAGCATGCACTCCCTTTATCACTGATGCTCAGTAGCAACAGTGTGTACTATATTTTAAGATGCATTTCAGAAATTCACCAAACATCCTTAGTTAGCACTTTTTTTTTGAGCTCCCGATCACTTCCATCTAGAAGACAAGAGCAACAGATACATGAGAACACCACCAACTGTAAGTTCTCTTTCAAGCCACTCACCATCCTGACTTGGAAAATTACTGTTGTTCTGTCACTCTGCCCCAGTCAAATTCCTGGAATTCCCTCTCAAATGGCATGTGGGTCTATCTATGGCATGCAGACTTCATTGGTTCAAGAAGGCATCTCACCAGCACTTTCTCAAAGGCTCCTAGAGATGGGCAATAATTGCTGATCAGACAGCAACACCTACATTCCACGAGTGAAAATATAACTGTCATCAGCAAATGTAGTAACTGTACTATCAGTTCTTTCATCCAATTGTAAAAAGCTGATACCCCAGTACTGATCCCTGTGACACACCATTTGTTACATTTGCCAATGAAAAAATGATCCATTTATGCCAACTCTGTTGCCTTTTAACTAACCAATTTTTTATCCATCCCAATGATGCCCTCTACGCTGAGAGTTTTTTTATTTTCCACAATAACCTTTGATGTGGGGCACCTTGCAAAATGGTTTTTGGAAATCTTACTACTGGACCTTTATTACCTTGATCTTTTATAAATGCTCAGCAATAATGTTTTTAATAATAGCTTCTAAATTTTCCCTTTGACAGATGTTATGCCTACTGGCCTGTGGTCTCCTGCTTTCTATCTCCCGTTTTGAAGAAAGAAGTTTTGGTCACTATTTTCCAATACAATGGAAGCTTCATTGCTTTTAATTTCCCAAGTGCCTTAGTTTCAATGTGTGACTCTCTCATCAGTCACTTCTTTTCAGATCCTCAGATGAATTCCATCAGAACCCAGGGACTTGTAAACCAGCATTTGCAACAATATGCACAGTACCACTCACTAGCGATGGTAATTTTATTGATTTCCTCTCTCTCTTCCAGTTCCTGATTTACAGCTACTTTGGGCATGTTAGTCTTACATTGCATTGGTCTCCATAAAGAAGATATCAGTTCAATTCATCTGCAACCTTGTTATATTTTTGATTAATTTCCGGGACTCAATTTCTATCAGACGTATACGCTCTCTTTGTTGAATTCTTTTTTGCTTTTAAACTGTCCCCAGCAAATTTTACCATCTGTTTTTCTATTCCTAGTTAGCTTTCTTCTTCCTTATTTGTTAACTTTTTAGTTATGATAAGCTGCTTTTTATTGTACTATCCAATCTTCTAACCTGTTAACAAGCTTTGTGGGATTGTATGTTTATTTTAAAAATTTGACACTATCTTTTTTATAGATATTTTTATAAGAAATGTAACATTTTTTACAAGTTTACAAAAATAAACAAAACTCTCAAGTACATACATTGATATACAATTAAATATACAATAGCCAAAATTTAACAAAAGAAAAAATACCGAGAAAGAAAAAAAACAAAACTCAACTAACTACTAATCTAACCTACAACTAACCAGAGTGTATGTTTAAGTCTCTTATTATTCAAATAAGAGAGAAAAAAACAAAAAAAAACAACTGATAACATAGAAATTGGGTAGTGAGATACATACTCGGAATGTGTTAACATCAAATGTAACAAAACCCGTATTCGTGCGGGATTCCTCTCCCAAGGGGCCCCGGACCAGCCAAGTTCGTAATCTCAATTAAATAAAAGCCCTTGTTAGGATAGCTGAAATATCTGTACTTACGTAATTCAAGAAGGGCTGCCATATTTTATAAAATAATTCAGTCTTTCGGTGCACCATATTTGTAAGGAAGTCAAGGGGAATACATTCCATAATTAATCTGTGCCAATTTGAAAGTCCAGGGGGGCCCTCAGCCACCCAGTTTACCAAAATATTTTTCCTTGCACAGAAAGAGAGAATAGAAAATATTCTCTTCCCGTACATGTCCAGGGAGGGAAAGTTCGAAAAGCCCAAAAGGAGAGATACAGGGTCCACTTTAATTTCCGTTCCTAGAATTTCTGTCAGGGAACTTGCTACTTTAGTCCAATATCTACGGATCTTATGACAGGTCCATAGGCAATGTACAAGAGTGCCCAACTCTATTTTACATTTAGGACACATTGGAGATGCTCCTGCCTTAAATTTTGCCAATCTATCCAGTGCTATATGGGCCCTATGAAGTATCTTCAGCTGGATAACCGGAGTTCTGTTACAGATGGTAATTCTTCTGGCGTTTTCCCAAATGTCATTCCATGTTTCTATAGAGATTTCTAGTCCTAAATCCTGATCCCATGTTTTAAGCAGATTGTCCATATCTCCCGATACTTCATCATGTAGTAAATGATAAATAGTACTGACGGAAGATACCCCCACTGGTCGTAGTACTCTACATTCTCTATCGGATTTATAAAGACTATCTAATAACGTAGTCTTCTTCTATATATAGTCTCGAATTTGGAAGTATCGAAAGAGGTCTCCATTAGGTAATCCGAATTTCTGACGCAGCTGTTCAAAAGACATCATGATCACATCTTTTAATAGGTCCCCTAGACATGAGATACCCCTGGATCTCCAGAGTTTAAAAGTGCATCTGTAAACTCTGGTTGGAATCCTCATGCTCCCACTATCGGGGCATAGGGGGATGTTTTATGTGAGTTGCCCACATTTTGCCGCATTATATTCCAAGTTTTAATTGTGTTTAGTATTATAGTGTTTTTTCAGTGATCCGTAATGATTTTCCTCTTGTCTGAAAATAAAAGGTTAATAAGTGGGTATTTTACTTGAGAAGCCTCGATATCCAGCCAGATTGGGTCTTGTCTGATCCACAATCAATCAGCTATGTAACTTAATAGGGAACTTAACTGATATTTCCTAAAATCTGGGAAGTCCAATCCTCCCCTTGCCTGTGGAAGCTGTAGCTTCTTCAGCTTAATGAGGGGCCATCTATGATTCCAGATAAAGGAACCCAAACAGCCATACAATTTACGTAGTGCCAGCCTTGGCAGCATCACCGGAAGCATTCTCATAGGGTATAGGAGACGGGGCAGGACATTCATTTTAATTAGTGCTATTCTACCCAGCCAGGAAATTGGAAGGTCTCCCCATCGCTGGAGGTCCTGCCTTATCCTTTCCAGTAAATGCACCAAATTAGCCTTGTACAACTGACCAAATACTGGGGTAATAAAAATGCCTAAATATAAGAAGCCCTCCCGGGACCAACAAAAGGGAAAAAGGGATCCGTCCATTAAGTGGGTATCATAGCAAGGCCACCCATTGGCATAGCCTCCGATTTTGAAAAATTAATTTTATAGCCTGAGAATGCGCTAAATGTATTAATAACTTGGATTAAGCGAGGTACGGACATCAAAGGATTACTGAGGAATAGAAGAACATCATCTGCATAAAGGGTGATTTTATGTTTACCTGTACCAATCCTCGGGGCCATTATATTAGAATCAGCTCATATAGCTTCTGCTAGTAGTTTAATTATTAGCGTAAATAACAAGGGTGAGAGAGGACATCCCTGACGGCAGCCCCTATCCACACTGAAACTATCCGAACCTAATCCATTGGTAACCACAACTGCTTTGGGATCACTATACAATGTTGAGACCCATTTGGTAAACACCTTTCCAACGCCAAACCTTTCCAATGTGTAAAACAAATATGACCATTCAACCCTATCGAATGCCTTTTCCGCGTCTAATGAAACTACTACTCCTGGTATCTTTCCCTGATGGCAGGCTTGAATCATATTCAAAACCCTTCTAATATTATTGGATGATCTACGGCCCTATCTAGAACATCCCTGTTTGATCCTCCTTTATGATATGTGGCAGTACCCTTTCTAGTCTCAATGTTAACGTTTTAGAAAGGATTTTAAAATCTACATTTAGCAAGGATATTGGTCTGTATGACATACAATCTTCTGGATCCTTTCCTTTTTTAAGGATAAGAGAGATATTTGCCTCTTTTAGCGAAGGTGGGAGACAGCCCTGACTATATGCATAGTTATACATGTCCGTAAGTGGACCAGCCAATATTTCTGTAAATTCTTTATAGAATTCAGCTTGAAAACCATCTGGGCCAGGTTCCTTACCGCTCTGAAGTTGCCTGATTGCGTCAAGTATTTCTTGGACTGTTAGGGGAGCATTTAAGACCGATACCTGTTCCGGAGTTAGGCCCGGAAAGGTCAAATTTTTAAAAAATGATTGCATCCTCCTAGTCCTGTCTTCACAATCCTGCGATTTATATAAATCAGAATAAAATTTTCTAAAGATTGCATTAATCCTTTTATGATCATGAGTCAAAATACCCGTACTTTCCTTGATAGACGTAATAGTTTGAGGTGCCTTTTTTTTTCTTTGCAAGAAATGCTAAGTATCTACCCAGTTTGTCGCCAAATTCATATAACCTTTGTTTTGCAAATAATATTTCCCTCTTAGCCGTTTGGGTAAGCATAGTGTTTAGAGCTGTCCTAAGGGCTGTAATCCTTTGCAATTTAATAATAGAAGGTCTATCAGCGTATGCTGTTTCAGCTGCTTTTAAGCGAGCTTCGAGCAGACGCTGTTGTTCTCCCTTTAATTTTTTCTGGGTCGCTGAGTAGGAGATGATCAAACCTCGCGTGTAAGCTTTGATGGTCTCCCACATCATTGATGGGTTGCCAGCCGTACCTAAATTAATTTCTAAAAAAGTTTTAAATTCTTGAGAGAAGTACTTTACAAATTCACTACCTTTCATTAGGAAGGGGTCCATACGCCAATGCCGAGGGGATGTCCCGTTGTTCCTCGCCTTGGTTTCTATATATACAGCAGCGTGGTCGGAAATTGCTATACTACCTATTTTACAGGATGATATGGAATTTTAAAAAATCGAGGGGGCAAAAAACATATATATTCTGGTATGACATTTATGTGGATTGGAGTAAAAAGAAAAATCTCTGCCCTGTGGATGAAGACATCTCCATACATCTACTAATCCTAATTCTTTATTCAAATCCACCAATTGTCTAGATCTGGGAGATACTCCTGCAGTACTCTTGGGAATCCTATCTATTTCAGGATCCATAATACAATTATAGGGGGAGACTTTAATTGTATGACGGGCACCAAAAGCCATCAATTTTGAAAAGGCTTCCGTCATAAATTTAAAGGGTGTGCTGGGGGCAGTACAAATTTAAAATCCCATATTCTTCTCCATTTATAAGGGCTTTAATCAAAATATATTCGTCTTTTATCTGATTTAGGATTTTGAAAGGGAAATTCTTCCGAACAAGAATAACAACTCCCCTACTTTTTGAGCTAAAAGAATAAAAAAAAGGCCTGATCAAATCCACCCTGTCGTAATTTCAAGTGTTCTTTATCCAACAGATGTGTCTCCTGTAGGAGAGCTATATCAACTCTTTTTCTTAAGATTTGATAATATTTTCTTCCTTTTGACAGGCGAATTACTCCCCTTGACATTCCAGGTGCACCACTTAACCGGCTGATCAACAATAATCGGCCGGGCAAATCCAAGACCCCTTGGGAGGGTGAACCCTATCTAGAACATCCCAAGCGTAGAGCATATAAAATTCACAAAAATAAAGGCTCTCTAATAAACTCACAACAGTATAATAAAAAACTATTTCTAAATAATAAAAAAAAACTTATTTAAATGGAGCTTTTCCCCCTTGTTCCCAGGGGGTGTCACTTCCTTTCCAAAGGTCCATCGTATCCTCTCCCAACCAATGCCCCACCCTTGACCCAGGCGCTCCTCAATAGGATGAGGAGAATTCAGATATAATACAAAGCTAGAGTTAACAGTGAGCACCCCACCCCCCCACCCACACCAACACCTGGATATATTTGGTAATGTTACTACCATGTATAAACATATATAACTATAAAATTACAACCTCAACAAATAATAATTAAATATAATAATACAAATAACAAGGGAATACAATCCCGCTCCTAGAGACAGAGGTAAAATAGAATAAGGTAACCACCTCCCCCCACCAACATTAACTAAACCCCCCGGCTTTATATATATATATACACACACCCACATACATACAAAGAATAATTAAAAATAAACAACCCCAAGGGGGGGGGAGAAAATCGTTAAATAGAGAACAAATAAATAAATCCCTCTCCCCACCCCCAAGATAATATTAAACAGTAAGGTAAGAAAAAGGGGGGGGAATATAAACCGGAGTGGGGGAAAGGCAAACCAACATCCATTATCTCTTACAATTTATCTAAGGGAGTCCCAAAATTCCTTAGCCTTTTCTGGCGATCCGAAGTTATACACTGATCCTTCTTGGTTAAAGTGTAGCGTCGCTGGGTAGCGTAAGGAATACTGAATATTTAAGTCCCTTAAATGCTTCTTCGCCTCATCGAATGCCTTCCTCTTTCAGACCAGAGCCGGGGAAAAGTCCTGGAATAACATGATCTTGGATCCTTTATAGATCATAGCTTGGGAATCTTTTCCAAGATTTCTAGAAGCTTCTAGGAGTATCTGCCTCTCCCTATAGCTCTACAGCCGGAACAGGAGCGGGCGGGGACGCTGGTTCGAGCCGGACCCGCGTATTGCGACCCGGTAGGCCCATTCTACCCTTACCTGGCCTGATCGAGCTTCCAGATTTAAAAGCTGTGGCAGCCACTGCTCGAGGAAAGCTGTAAGCTGGCCTTCCTCTTCCCATTCGGGAAGGCCCAGCAAACGAATATTTTTTCGACGACCTCGATTATCGATTATCGAGGTCGTCAGTGTGGTTCTCTAAGGTCCGGACTTGCTGTTCGAGAGTCCGGACCTGATCCACGGCCGATTGCGCTGTAGTTTCGGAGGTCGCAGCCTTTAGCTCCGCCCCTCCGACTCGGCACTCGATTTCCTTAATGTCTCGGTCGTGCTTTTGCAGCGCTGCTGAGAGTGAGTCCCATCGACTTCGGGATTCTTCGATAAAAGCGTCGATCTTCGCATCCAGTTTAGAGATCATTTCCACGAGGCTTGCCACTGTAGTTAAGTCCCCCGGGGCAGCTGCGGACACCTCTACTGCAGCTGGAGAGGATGGGCGAGGGGTTCCTACTTGTTGAGAGCTGCGGACTCCCTTCCCTTTGGTCATTTTTACTAAAGATTAGATTGTTTAAATTTAATACTAAGCAACTAATTAAATTAAACAGCTATTTTAAGTGATTTGGTGAGTGTGGTGGGGGTGGGTGACCCACTTTACCCAAGTCTTGGGAGGAGCACTGTAGACAGAGACTTGCTGGGTCACCGCCATCTTGGATCCCCCTCAACACTATCTTTTAACCTTCTTCATTAACCATGGATGGTGGGTCCACCCTTGGATATTTATCTTTTTTGTTGAAATGTATTAATTTTATATATTGTGATATCCTCTTAAATGTTTGCCATTGCTCCTCTATGTTACAGCCTAATTTTTCGGTTCACTTTAGCTAGCTCTGCTTTCATGTCCTCCTAATTACCCTAATTTAAGTTGGAAATAATCTTTTACCCATTCTTCTCTTCCTCAATCTAAACATTAAACTGCAATCATAGGTGGCAGCAGCCATAATATGGGCAACGTTTTTGTAAGATCATTAATGTGATGCAAGGACCCTGAGCTGTGGAATACATTCGCTACACTTCCATGCCCCTGTATGTTGCTTTTCTTTTTAAACATGATTTGGAGGTGCCAGTGTTGGACTGGGATGGACAAAGTTAAAAATCACACAATGCCAGGTTAAAGACCAGCAGGTTTATTTGGAAGCACTAACTAGATAGTGACGTAGGAGCAATACTCTGAAAGCTAGTACATCTAGACAAACAGGTTATTTGGAACAGGGGTGGGCAATTAATTCTTCCAAGAGGCCACGTGAAAAACCGGAGTTGTGATGGAGGGCCGAGCGAACAATAAGTTGAACATAATTCTGCTCAGTATTACTTTTCTCCCATTGTAAAAAGTACTAAATTATATAGTTTTGCACTGAAAAGTATAATCAAAAGAATAAGGATATTCTGTTATAATAAAGATTATGAAATTGTGGAGTAGGTCAAATATAGAAAAAATAAACAGTAAAAACAATTTCAGTATTTTTAACATGTTAATCTCACAAACCAATAATGAAAAGTTGTTTCATTATTGTTCAGTATTACAAACAACTCTATACAAAAAACAATAAGTGCTTTTGCTGTTTTTCAGTTCATTTTACTTGTTTAGTGAGAAAAATCCAGTCTGTTTTGGGCTTGAACAAGTGCACTGAAATCTGGTTGAATGTCTGAGGTGGATATGCGAAGGACAGCTGAGAGGTGATCATCAGTGATAGAGGATCGGTATTTGGATTTGTTGAACTTCATCACTGAGAATGTCTGTTCGCATATATAGATAGATAGATCCAAAGAGGACTAGAATCTTCTGAGCATGCCTCCTCATGTGTGGAAAGTTCTCCTCTTTGAGGGAAGAGTAAAAATCAAGCAGTGAGACTGACCTAAAGTAGTCGGCCAGAAGTTTGTTAGACTGCAGGTCAATGAGTTCAAGCTGAACATCACTAGGTGCATTCTCCACATTGCATGTAAATGGGGAAAGAATCATGTGCATTTCATTCTCAACCATTTTAAAGTCTTGAAATCGCCTTGAAAATTCACCATGCAGTGCTTCTAACATAGATGAGTACCTGTGGAGGTGATCAGCTGAAGGTGCAGCTTCCTTCAGTGTTGGCAAGTGGGTGAGAATGTTGTCCTCCATTTGGCTTGAGAGAAGCTGCAACTTTCTCAGAAAAGCCTTCACCAAGTTGTACATTTCATGCACAAAAAGGCCCTTGCTCTGCAGTTTCACATTTAGTTCATAAGTGCAGTCACATCAACAGCAAAACCAAGGTCTGCAATCCAGTCTGCATCTGAAAGCTGTGGAATGCTATTCCCTTTCTCCACACAGAAATCTTGAATCTCTTCTCTCAGGCCCCAGACACTTTTTTTCAGCATTTTGCCCAGGCTAAGCCACCTGACAGCTGTGTGGTAGCCTATGTCACGATGTTCAGTCTCAGTTTTCTCCAAAAGTGCAACAAACTGCCTGTGATTCAAAGCTCTTGCCCTGATGAAGTTAACTATTTTAGTAACAACATCAACCACATGGTTAATTTTTAACACTGACTTACACAACACTTCTCGATGTATAATACAATACAAAAGTACCAATTTCTGTTCAGGGTCAATTTCTGTCACTGTATCCTGCATTCTCTTTAAGAGTCCAACATTTTTTTCCTGTTAGATTTGGACAACTATCTGTTATCACACCCGCCATTTTGTCCCATTTTAGTCCTAACGTGTCCAAACGTGCATTTAACTCCATGAACAAATCAGTTGATGTTCCTTTCATTGACTGCATGGCTACCAGCTCCTCCATTTCAAAAAAAGTCTGTAGTTATCCCACATACGAAGATGAGTAGCTGGGCTGTGTCACGTACGTCGTAGCTCTCATCCAAAGCCAAGGCAAAATGGTCAAAGTTGACTGCTCTGTGCTGTAGCTGAAGCTCCAGATTTCTCGCAATGTCCCCAATCCTTCTCGTTACAGTATGGCAGGAGAGGAGCACATTCTCAAATGCCTCCTTTTTCTCCAGGTGTGTTAGTTCTGCAGAGTCCAACAAGCACTCCTTAATAAACTCTCCATCAGAAAACAGTTTACTGTTTCTGGCGATTTTGTGGGATATGACATAACTTGTCTTGGCGTGAGCTGACATTTTGAGGGCTAGCCAGCAAGCATCAATTTTAGCTCTTTGCACATACACGTGCATACGCGTCCATACGTAAATTTAAAAAAATCCTTTTTAAAACAAAAGCAACACAGTTGTATTGCGCGCATGGTGAAAATACTTTTTCATTTATATCCTAATCTAAGATTGACCTCATGCGGGCCAGACAGGAACGACTAAAGGGCTGGATATGGCCCGCGGGCCGTAAATTGCCCAGGTCTGGTCTAGAACCTGGTGTTGTGTGATTTTTTTTTTTAACTTTCTTTTTAAAGACACATTGAATCCCAACTTTTTGACCAAATTTTAGTAAATTTATAATTTAAAGCCTCACATCAAACATGGAAAATTAACTAGTCATCCTTGTGCCTTTTCCTCTGCTCATACTCTGTGAGATACTACCCCAGTGGCTGCAGCATGACTGGTAAAAGACTGATCTTTAGATTAGATTCCCTACAATGTGGAAAGACCCTTCAGGCCAGCAAGTCCACACCAACCCTCCGAAGAGCAACCCACCCAGACCCATTCCCTTACATTTACCCTGACTAATGCACCTCACACTACGGCCACTTCACCTAACCTGCACATCTTCGGACTGTGGGAGGAAACCGGAGCACCCGGAGGAAACCCATGCAGACACGGGGAGAATGTGCAAACTCCACACAGATAGTTGCTCGATGAAGGAATTGAACCCAGGTCCTTGGGTGCTGTGAGGCAGCAGTGCTAATCACTGAGACACCATGCCGCCCCATAGTTAAGAAGCGTACAAATGGCCACGAAGAGTGACCTTGAGTAGCTCTGGGCCAATATCAGACCGGTTTGCAGCAGCCCAGGATGGTCTCCTGACAGTGATTAGAAAGAGCACCGGTGCAGTAGCAGAGGTGAGAATATGCATAATGTCAACATGAACTAGGAGAGGAGATCTGCAGTCCCTCAAGCTAGTCCCTCTCCAACATTGGTGCCTCAGTAATTCTCATAATCCACCTGAGGATACTTACTGGAGTGACACCCTTGAATCTGTATTGAACAGTGAAATCTTACTCCTCTCCCAGTTTTTGGAATCATCCATTTCAACTTCCAACATGTGTCTCCTTTTGAGACCCATGTCAGGTAAGGTACATGGGGAATTGCTGAATCCCCTTTGGAACTCACCAATGGAAATGTTCCTGCACCTAGCAGAAATGTCAAACATCTTCTTATTGAACATCACTCTTCCTATAAATGGTGGGTTTGGTGGTGGTGAGATTGGAGTAACCAGCTAATTTCTTTGTCTTCCTGCTATGAGAAATTGATCCATTGTAAAAATGGATAAGGGATTAGGATTCAGGGATTACAATGAGGATGTGAAAACATTGTCAAAGACTATTCCTCTCCAGTTCATGCCTCCCAACAGCTGTCATGACTTGGAGTCATGGTGAGTATCTGACAAATCTGTCCTCTTTCATGAAAGCTTCTATCAAGGTGCCACAGCATATTTTTCCATATTTGTTCTGGTAACTTCGCTTTGTAGAACAGTCATGCAGGTGATCCTCTTACATATTTAAAATTCAAATCAATCCCAACTGCTTTGGGGTAATGGATAAAAGTCCACCCTGAATCAATCTCTGAGTACCTCTGAGAAAAATCCACCGTTTGCTGTCACCATCTTTCATAAGACGCATACAATGGCAGGCCAAATAGCCTGCTGTCATACATTTTAGTGGTATGCTGGCCTTTATTGGTCAGTGCATTGAGGTTAGGAGTTGGGCGGTCATGTTGCAGCTGTACAGGACATTGATTAGGCCACTTTTGGAATTAGCATTTAATTCTGGTATCCAAGCTATAGGAAAGTTGTTGTGGAACTTGAAATGATTCAGAAAGATTTACAAGGATGTTGCCAGAGTTGGAGGGTTTAAACTATAGGGAGAGGCTGAAAAGGCTGGGGCTATTTTCTCTGGTGCATTGGAGTCTGAGGGGTGACCTTATTGAAGCTTATAAAATCATGAGGAGCATGGATAGAGTGAATATCCAGATCCTTTCCCCGGGGTAAGGGAGTCCAAAACTAGAGGGCATAGGTTTAAGGTAAGAGGGGGAAAATTTAAAAGGTACCTAAGGGGCAACATTTTCATACAGCGGTTAAACAAAGAAAATTACAGCCCTCCAAGCCTGCACTGATCCAGATCTGCTATCTAAACCTTTTGCTGATTTTCCAAGGGTCTGTATGCCTCTGCTCCCTGCCCATTCATGTACCTGTCCAGATACAATTTAAATGACACTATCATGCCTGCCTCTACCACCTCTGCTGGCAACATGTTCCAGGTACCCAACACCCTCTGCATAAAGAACTTTCCATGCATATCTCCCTTAAACTTTTCCTCCTCTCACTTTAAACTTGTGACCCCTAGTAATTGAGTCCTCCACTCTGTGGGAAAAAGCTTCTTGCTATCCAATACGTCTCATGATTTTGTAGACCTCAATCAGGTTTCCCCCCACTTCCATCTTTCTAATGAAAATAATCCTAATCTACTCAACCTCTCTTCTTAGCTAGCGCTTTCCATACCAGGCAACATCCTGGTGAACCTCCTCTGTACCCTTTCCAAAGCATCCACATCCTTTTGGTAATGTGGTGACCTGAACTGGCCACAGTATTCCAAATCTTATACAATTGTAAAATGACCTGCTAACTCTTGTACTCAATATCCCATCCGATGAAGGAAAGCATGCCATATGCCTTCTTGACCACTGTATTGACCTGCGTTGCCACCTTCAGGAAACGATGGACCTGAACACCCAGATCTCTTTGTACATCAATTTTACCCAGGACTTTTCCATATACTGTATTGTCCGTTCTTGAATTGGATCTTCCAAAATGCATCACCTCACATTAAACTCCATCTGCCATTTCCATGACCAACTCTCCAGTCTATCTATATTCTCTGACAGTCCTCTTCACTATCTGCTACTCCACCAATCTTCGTGTCATCTGCAGACGTGTTAATCAGACCACCTACACCTTCCTCCAAATTGTTTATGTATATCATAAACAACAGTGGTCCCAGCTTGGATTCCTTTAGAACACCACTGCTCACAGGTCTCCATTTTGAGAAACTCCCTTCCACTACTACTCTCTGTTTCCTGTTGCTCAGCCAGTTCTTCATCCATCTAGCTAGTACATCCTGCACCCCATGCGACTTCACTTTCTCCATCTGCCTACCATGGGGAACCTTCTCAAATGCTTTACTAAAGTCCATGTATATGACATCTACAGCCTTTCCCTCATCAATCAACTTTATCACGTTCTCAACAAGTTCTATTAAGTTGAGAAGACATGACCTTCCCTGCACAAAACCATGTTGCCTATCACTGATAAGCCCATTTTCTTCCAAATGGGAATAGATTCTATCTCTCATTATCTTCTCCAGCAGCTTCCCTACCACTGACGTCAGGCTCACTAGTCTGTAATTATCTGGATTATCCCTGCTACCCTTCTTAAACAAGGGGACAACATTAGCAATTCTCCAATCCTCCAGCACCTCGCCTGTGTTCAAGGATGCTGCAAAGATATCTGTTAAGGCCCCAGCTATTTCCTCTTTTGCTTCCCTCAGTAACCTGGAATAGATCCCATCCAGACTTGGGACTTGTCTACCTTATTGCCCTTTAGAATACCCAACACTTTCTCTCTCCTTATGCTGACTTGCCCTAGAGTAATCAAACATCTATCCCTAACCTCATGTCCCTCTCCTCGTTGAATATCGATGCCAAGTACCTACATGCATGGTTGATGCATGTATAGAATGAACTGCCAGAGGAAGTGGGGGAGGCTGTTACAATTACAATTAAAATGCAGCTGGATGGGTAGATGAAAAGGAAGGGTTTAGAGGAATATGGGCCAAATGCTGACAAATGGGACTGGAATAATTTAGGATATCTGGTCAGCAAGAATGAGTTGGACTGAAGGGTCTGTTGCCATGCTGCACATCTCTATAACTTTATGACTCCATAACACACACTGGATTAAATGGTTTGGTGTACACCTAAAAGGAAAGTTAGCTCATAATGTGTATGAAATATAGCACTAACAATTAACTGTATTTGTCTGACATGTTGATTGGGAGAAAACAAAGGAAGGACAATTGTAAAGTTCAAACAAATGCTTAAGCATAATTAACTTGAATAAGTGTTAGGTGGGGCTCCAAGAAGAGATATATAATCATGGAAATCATCTTCAATAATCAAGTCTCAGTTAGGATACACTAACCTTAGAATTGTTGCAGTCGGCATGTACCAAAATGACCCTTGCACTTCAGGGGTTCAATTATGAGGAGTGATAAAAGAAATTAGGATTGCAGATATTTTTAATCAACCCATTCAGTTAAGTTCTGACACACGACTGGAGCAAGTGGGACTTGAATCCAGTATTCTGGATCAGAAGAAAGAACACTACCATTATACTACAAGACTCACCTATTTATGTATTAGCACATGTGCAAATATCACAATTGCAAATAGTAAATTTGTTCACATGGCTTTCTATTTATATATTTAATCAACCTATTCAGGTATGTTATGGCGCATTTCTGGAGCAGGTAGAGCTTGGACCTTGACCTCCAGCTCAAAGTTAGGGACATTACCACTGCACCACATGAGCCCTAAATAAAGGTTGTATTCCCTGGAATTTTAATGATCTGATCAAAGTCTTCAAACTATTAAGGGAAACAAATAAGATAGATGGAGATAGAGTATTTTTGTCAGTTTAAAATTAGCAATAATAGCCTGAAAATGGGTGCTAGACCTTTCAAGAGTGATGTTTGCAAACATGCCTGCAATCTGACTGACAGAAATTGGGAACTCTCTTCCACAAACAGCAATTGATGCTCAAGTAATTGTTAATTTTAAGTCTGAGATGGACTGATATTTGTTAGTTAAAGGTATTACGGAAGTAAGGCAAAGGTGGGTAAATAGAGTTAAATCTGATTAGTCAGGATCTCACTGAATGGTGGAAAAGGATCTGTTCTTATGTTGCAGTAAGATGGAGAATGTGAAAAGTCTCTGGGATAGTCAAATAGATATGACGTATGGAATAATATTAAGAGAAGAGTTCAATAAACAATTCAAGGAATGCAATATATAGCAATATTGAAAACTGGTGTAGATCAGAATTAGTTCTCTGTGATCGTAAAGTTTCAAATTACCTGGCTTCTGCTATGTCAGTATGGGTGTTAGTAGCAGAGGCTGTGTTTCAAAAAGTATTTAAATATGAGATTAAATCTCTTGTGACATGAAATCAGCATTGGGAACAATCTGGATTGATAATGTTCCTAGTTCATGATGACTGATCAACATATTGAGTATATAGACTTATATTTAACCTTCTATGTTGTCTAATAAACTTTATTGAGTTGATTTACTTTCTGATCTTGAACCTTTCTTTAAAGAATGCATTGTCCAGGAATGAGGAAATTCACTGCAGATTAAGTTGGTAAAGGTGGGGTTGTGCTTCTTGGAACAAAAGAATTTGAGTGAGTTTGATCGAAATGTACAAAATTATGAAAGTTTTAGAATGAGGTAAGATGAGAAAAAAAATCTTTTCCCATGGCTGCATGGTGGAATTAGATACATTCAGTGATTTCAAAAGGAAATTGATGAAAATAAATGTACAGGACTATGGTGACAGAGTTGGTGAATGAGGCTGACTGAATTGCTTCATCGATGGTGAGGTGACACTGTCATATGGGTGTCTCTCCTCTTCATACACGTCTTCAAATGATTTTCTGGTGTACTGCGGTCTGTTGTCAGACACTATCTGATTCACGACACTGAATAAACTGATGCTGATCATGTCACAGTGATGTTCACACTCATTGTTTGACCACTTAGCAACACAATGAGAAATTTAGAGAAATGATCCATTGCAATCATCTCCAAACACTGTGAATTGGTCTGTGGCTACTTTCGTCCAAGAAGTGGATGCGAATACTCCCTCCTTGTGTTGATACATTTGGTTTGTTTCAAATTTATTTCTGAGTCATTTTATCCACCTCCAACCAAAGGTCATGCTCTTCCACTCTTACTACTGCCTGCAACATCTTCCTTCAGTCACCCTGACCCGTGACGCCACAAACACTGCATGCCACCTGTGCTGCCCAATCTCTCTCAGGCCGAAAGTAATAGCTGTGTAACCACTTTCATATCTGTATGTGTGTCTCTCACTGTCTCTCACTCACTCTCACTCTCACTCTCACTCTCACTCTCACTCTCACTCTCACTCTCACTCTCACTCTCACTCTCACTCTCACTCTCACTCTCACTCTCTCTCACTCACATTTTAGAAGGAAAACAGCCGCTAATAGGGGAGAAAGACTCAAGACAATATCTAACATCTGGCTTTTCATGCTTTATATGGACAGCATCCTGATTCTGACTGAGGTGTAGCACTGAAGTGCAGAATTGTCCTGAAAGTGGACTGAAGATGAACCATGAATGCTCTTGGAGGTTGGGACATATTAAATGGCAAAGCCTTAGATGTGGAGTGTCTGTGGTTAGATGGAGAGTGTCCTGAGATGTCGGTGCCTGGTGTCCAACATGGAGACCCCTTTGGAGCATACAGCAAGCTGACTGATAAGTAACTGGTCTGACATCCATGTTGAGAAGGATGTCTAGCTTGTTGGCGGGTTTGATAAGAATGGAAGCTGAATATTAATGGAGTGTGTTGTGCTGTTAACATGGCATTTAATGACCAAAACTAACCCTAACGGGTAGCTCCACGCTGTCAAGTGAGGAAGGTGCCACATTGCTTGTCAGTAGCATAAAAGATGGCGTGAGATACTGCTGATGTTTGGATTGCTGTCAGCGGAGGTCTTGTGTAATCCTTCCAAAAATCTCTACACATCTGACTCCCATAAGGGTTTAATCAAAATTGATCAATTATTTAAAAGGTAATCTGATATTTGACTGAAAACAATAAATATTTCAGGAAGAAATTTGTAATTTGGACCGAGGTCACAATTGGCCAGATTTTGTTTGACCAATGAAAGAGGATAGGACTAATGACACACCTTTCTTTTCCCCTCCTCAGCATATATTTAAGTCAAATGGTGCCAGTTATTCTCCATTATGTTGTTTGATGAGATGAAGGGGATTTCACGATTCTTTAGATGACTGATATTCAGCAGATACCTCTTGTTACAGTAGCTTACATCGGCATTATACCTAAACAAATTACATTTATCTCACTCTATTTATTTAGGTTAGTATTCTGCTTCGGTCTCTCCACAAGACCTGCATCATTCCTTGGCCAAGAGTCACATTCAAGCATGTGTCAATGCTCCCCTGCATTATTCGTTAATATGTAGATGTGAGGCGTCATCAGTAATTTAATTTGCAGTTCTCTCTTGACTGTGGAGAAATTTCTTTTCCATTATACTGCATATGAAGTATAATTCATGAAGTGTAAATATGAAGTTTACAGGGTGTAATGGAGCAGGAAAGTTCCAGGAAAACGTTTTGCTAGATTTCTGCTGATTTGGTGCTGCACCTGCGTTTCTGCACTTTAAACTTGAACTTTGATGGACACCCAATTTCCTGTGTTCTTGTGTACTTAATGGATGGTGTTGTTCATCTCAACATAAAGTACTTGGCTGCAGTTGCTAGGTACTGAACTATACATGAATGCAAGTTTAATGTGAATGTAGGAAGATTTAGTGAACAATTTTCAGGCTGTTTCCACAGCACTTTTATCATTTGTGCTGCTGCAATGATTTTCAGTAGCCTTTGTGCTAATTGTTCTACTTTTTTTTTGCTTAATGCTCTGATGGTGGGTGCTCCATTGAAAATGCTGTGAATACCTGAGCATTGAAAGGAGGTGAGGTGCAATAGTGGGAGGCAATTGCTAAGCAACTGACATTAAGCCTTTCCCCTTGTGATATTTCAGACTTCATTTTAACATCAGTTGTAAGAGCTGAGTGAATGACAGTGTAGACTGAGTTTCAATCTAAAGTGATGAGTACAAGGTCCATTCTGGGTGCAAATATGTATTTGTAAATTATACAGAATTTATTAAGTTTATCATAACAAGTGCAAAATTAATAATTAATAAAAACAGTGGTTTTACAGTCAATCTGCTGCAGGACACCAGTTTGTGACACTGGCTGACTGGGCAGTGGTCTACTTTCTGGTTTTGTTGATTTAAGGTCTCAGTGTCTTTCATCATTTTGTGTATGAATCACTGAAAACATTGGTCTTTTTTAACCGTTAATAGACACTAGCTCCTGTGTTTGATCAAAGACAACCTGAATTCCAATTAACTTCTCAGTTCTTGAACAATTCATGGCCAGTCTTGGATTGACTAAACACTATTTGCCCAATTCCTGTTTGGCTTCTTTAAAAGTAATGATCATATTACTGATATTACTTCCTACTGTCTCTAACTTACTCATTCCCACAATATCGCCATCTTCATAACAGCTGTCCCTCTTTTTTTTCCAACTTCATAATCTGTGCCAAGATAAATGGGGGTCAGTTAGCTCAGTTGGCTGGATAGCTGCTCTATGATGCAAAGTGACACCAATAGCATGGGTCCAATTCCTGCAGTGGCTGAGGTTACCATGAAAGTGCCACTTTCTAGACACATTCCTGAGGCATGATGACCCTCAGGATAAATTACCAGGAACCATCTCTTTCTAATGAGAGCATGGGGCTGTGGTTACTTCACCAACATAAAGTAGCATCAATTGATCTACCTGGCAAGAGAATGCATTGTCACTTCCCAGTAATTAACCATCATCCCGAATGTCTGAATTGATAAATCAAAGAAGACCAAAACAACTATAAGGCTGCAAAACTCACAACATAACCTAATTCCAAAGTAATATACTTTGAAATGCATACTTTGTGAATATAGTTGTTCCTTGAAGTGAAAGCATTTTGCCTCAAATCATTCTCACATTTGTTTATATTAGCCTGAGTAGTAAAACAGCAATAAAACCATAAAGCAATTACCTTACTTCTTACCTCTGCTACTTGGGAGGAAGTCACGATATGGAGGAGCTGGTGGTGGATCTGGGTGGACAAAGTCAGAAGTCATACAACACCAGGTTATAACCCAAAAGTTTGGAGCGCTGCTCCTTTGTCAGGTGAAATGGAAGGAAGAATAGAGGAGCTGAATATTGTTTGAATTGAGAAAGATTGCAGAAAGCTACAGAACAGAGGAGTTTGGGGGTCCTTGTTCAAAAATTACAGAAAGCTGGTATCCAAGGTCAGCAGGTAATAGGGAAGGCAAAAGGGAGACTGGCCTTTATTTTAAAAGATGCAGAGTACAAAATGGAGAGGTTTTGCAAAAAGCCATCCAAGGCATTAACCAGGCCACATCTGGAATGCAGCAAACAGTTTTGGGCTCCTTATTTAAGGAAATATATACTAGATTGGAGGCAGTCTAGAGAAGGCTCACTTGGCTGATATGGATAGAAGGATTGTCTTATGAGGAGATGTTGAATAGGCTGGGCCTACACTTGAAGGAATATCGAAGAATAAGAGGCAACTTTAATGAAAAGTACAAGATTCATAGAGGACTCAACAGGGCTGATGTGGAAACATTGTTTTCCCCTTGTGGGACAGTGTAGAATGAGGGGACATAATCTCAGATTAGGGGTCACACGTTTAAGACAGGTGAGAATTTCTTCTCTCAAAGGGTTGTGAATCTTTGGAATTCTTTGCTTCAGAGAGCTGTTGACACTGAGTCGTTGAGCATTTTCAAGGCTGAGATAGACAGATTTCCAATCAGTGAGGGAATCAAGAGTCATGGGAAAAAAGCAGCCACGATCTCTTTCAAATTACATTTATGTCACATTTAATAGTCAATGGGGAGCAAACTCAATCGTCTGAATGGCATACATGTGGTCTTATGTGCAAGGAAGAGAACAAGATGACATGAGATATTTTTGCAGAGAGCCAGCATGTCATAACAGACTGATTGGCCTCCTTCAGAACCACATTCATTTGATACAACAAAGTCAATTACAAAATTAAAAATCACACAACACCAGGTTATAGTCCAACAGGTTTAATTGGAAGCACTAGCTTTCAGAGCACCGCTCCTTCAACAGGTGGTGATGAAAGAGCAGCGCTCCAAAAGCTAATGCTTCCAATTAAACCTGTTGGACTATAACCTGGTGTGGTGTGATTCTTAATTTTGTACACCCCAGTCCAACACCGGCATCTCCAAATCATAGTCATACATATATAGATACAAATATAGCACTTAAACTGCAGACAGCAATATTCTGAAAAATTTGTGATGAGATAGCTCCATTATTCTTTTTTTGGTCATGAATAGTGAGTTATTAATGTAATTTTTCCATGATGTACTTCCCTGTACTTCTTTTGTGTAGTACCAAGAGATTTTTCATGTGACCTATACATGTAAATATGGCTTTCATTCATCATCACATCTGAAACACACAATCTCTGGCAGAAGGGAACACAAGCATCCGCTCAGATTACCTGTTCAAATGGTTTGGTTAAGTTAAAGCCCTTAACTGTGGCAGGATCATGAGTATTACCATTGAGGTGTGATAAGAACTAACATTCATACCTTTGTATTGGGTGGTCTGATCTTTTCCAACATTGCAATGGGCAACAATTAGGGACTGAAATTTCTTTCTTTCTATCTTGAAATAATTTTTTAGGATTTTTATTGCCACCTTCTCCCTCCCTTAGTTCTATCACTTCTTTTTAAGTATATGCCACCTTTAAATTTAATCTGCTTGGTTACATAGCCACATTTGTCCAAATTGGCATTTTGAGCTGTAAATAGTTATGCAAATAAATTGACAGGAAAATTGCAAGGGTTTTGCAAATTAACATTCAGTATGGACCTCCACTAGTTCTTAACCTTTTGGGACTGAAACAAAGCAGTACCTAAAAACAAAAATCATTCCCATATCTTTCAGTTGAATCACCATGACAGCATAATGAAAACCAGAAATTGACCAGGTGAATATAGAAAAGTATATTGTAAACTAACATTTACTATCAGTGCAGCAATGTGCAATGCATAACACTAAATCTGAACAACTACAATGGACAGGATGGATGTTCTAGACTGCCAATTACTATTTGTGAGTGTAACTCAGTGATAAAATATTTGAATACAAATTAACAGTTTCAAATCCAATTACCCCATAGCCTTTCTAAGTGCTTTATGTTGGGAGTTATGCAGTAAGTCTGTTTCATCTGAATTCGCAGGCCCTTTGTTTAATTGTGAGATATTCTTTGCCAGTTGGACAAATTACATTCATGCCATATACATTGTTCATGTGCTTACACTGGAAATGAGAATTAGCTAACTTTTAAAGCATTAAAAAGGGTTTTTGTAAGTATAAATAATGAATAATTGCCCCAGTGGTACACATTTAAAATAATTGGCTAAGGCAACAAGAGAAATGAGGAGATTATTTTTATTACAGTGAGTTGTTGTGATCTAGATTGTATTTTCTGAAATGCAGTGGCAGCAGCTTCAATTGTAACTTTCAAAAGGAAATTGAATCTATACATATGAAAAGGAAAATATTGCAGGACTACAAGGAAAGACAGAGGAATCAGACTAATTGGATTACTCTCCCAAATGGCCAACATATCAACTTGAGCAATATAACTTCCTTGTGTGCTGTAATCTTCAAAGGTTCTGTACAGCCATAACATTATTCAGCAAAATGACGCAAATATTTACAAGATAAAAATCTAATATTTGAACATTTACTGATTTCGATTCATCAGTATAACACAGATAAATTGTGCAATAAACTATGAATATTTTGTGTGCTGTTTGCCTGTTCAATAATTGTGTTGTTGAGGGGATTTATTTCGATTTGAATTCATGAGCAGAAAATTCTGTTCTTCTCCAATTCACCACTAGAGGTGGCTGTTACAACCTGTAAAGATGCACAATGAATATAAATAACTTATTTGAGAAGAAAGTGGATAAACAAGCTTTGGTTCCAACCAATGTGACAGTGAACCAATCTTTTAGAAAGACTTAGATTAGCATATCTCCAATAACACCAAGAGCTGTCAGTGTTTTCACATGAAGGGGTTTTTATTCCTGTTGAGCGACATGCTGAGCTATGAAGAAATTTGTTCATGGTTTCTATTTACTCCCAGAGTGGTTCTCTGCAGCCAACTAAAGGATACCAACATAGTATTTCAGAGCAACATTGCCTCTTGTTTCATTTGAATATTTATTTCTCACTTAAAATAAACATTTTAAAGCTCAAAACTAAATCTGAAAAATCTTTCCACTTAATAATGTTTGTATCAGGTCATTTAACAAAGTAATAATTCCCTTAATGTTATCATTATGTTAACCAGCCAGAAGTTGATGTCAAAGAACAGTAGTATCCTGTAAATTATCAAAAACTACTGGACCATTTGTGCCACTTTTCCATGTGTTTTGCAAAACAGCATTGCACAAAGAACTTTGCCTCACCACTACTTTATAGATGTTATCACATTTTCACATTAATTGCACATTAAACTCGTCATGGAAGTTTTATCTAGTAATTAAAAGCTTACACACTCTCTTTTAACAATGTAATAGTTGCAAATGAATATGAATCTGCCTCTCTGGCCCAGAAAATTATAAATGTGGCCTCTCGCATCTCCAAAAGTTAAATATTTTAAAACTGTAAAGTTTTTTTTAACTTTTCCTGTTGAACTCTGTATTAATTTGTTTTTTTTTGTACATAATTTGACATTGCAGACACACAGTCTAATCCTCAGTATTTCCTCTAGATTTTTTTTCCCCAATCTTTAAACTGCTGAAACTGGTTATGGAAATTACCCTGTTATCCCAACATTGTAAAAGGTCCTAAATTTCTTGTTACTCTCACAATGCCATGTTAGCTCACATTTACAGTAACTTTGTAGATGAAATGTTTTTGAGTTGAAAGGTATATGAAGAAATCTAGCTAATTAGGCACCTTCCAGAATATTTAAGCCACAAAATTAGCATTCAAAAATAAACTTTGATTTCTGCTTATCGAAGTGCTTTGTTCTAGGCAGAAAGGGAATAATGTGAAGGCTTACTGATGGTTCATGTTAAGTGCATTGCTAACACTGAAAAGAATGCAATGTATTACAGGTAAAAGTTACTTCTGAAGAAATTCCGTTATGGGAAACAGAACATCTAGGAAATTATATGCTGAATCGTAAGGTTCATAATAGCGAGGTGGAATAGAGTGAACTTGGGGTACAGTTTGCAGAATACAGAAAGCTGTCATTCTGACATGACTCAAGCAGAATCAGAGTTCCATAAACTCGCTCCCGAACAAGACTTTAGGTTAAATTACACCATTTGGAGGAGAGTGGTTCAACAGGTCAACTCATTGCCACCTCCTCAAGAGCAATGAGGGATGGGCAACAAATGCTGGTCTGGACAGTCATTCCCACATCTTGTGTTAACAGTGTTGCTTGAATACATCTAGCATGCTATTCACCTACTTTTTCCAGTGGAGGGATTGCTTCCTGCACCCGTTTGCATTGGCGCAAAACAAGTCCTACACCAGTCAATTTTTAAGCTGACAAATAAAATTCATTTCACTCCCAAAGAAAATTTAGTGCCCTCCTATGTTCTGTTCTACTTTCATTCCTCATTGAAGAGCAAACTTTAAAAACACAGAACAAATGATAGTAACAACTGGTAACACTTTGGCTTTGTTCTTTGTGCAGCGAAGATTGGGCTTGAACTATATTGCTTCCCTAAAATTAATTTGTTCAGCAAATCTTAGTTCCAATTTGTCCATAATGTTTACAGCATCACCTATTTGCCTTTGTAACCCTCTTTTCCTATTCACTGAAATGCTACTACTTTAATGCGAAGCTTGTGAGTATCTACATAACATTTGACCCACATTGAAAAGTGTTTTATTGGATACAAGAGTCTGAAATGACTTCTTCAACTTGGAGCTAAAGATATTCAGCCAAATTTAGATTTCTGCCTTTCTCCACATTTGTAAGAGCCTTACTATTAAGGGTATAATTTCAATATGGTTTCTCATAATGGAATAACTTTACAATTCATCACATTGAACTGCAACCCATCATCTGTCCATGGAAGGCACTTGTTTTTGTAATCCTTTGCATTCTTATTCACTGTTTGCCATGCATTTAATACAAATCAGATACTGAAGCAGCCAATGTTCACGTGAAGCAAGACTTGGATAGCATTCAAATTTGCGTGGATAAGAGACAAGCTCCTATGACTTAAGTGCCAGGCAGTAATCATAGAGTCATAGATCACGGGAACAGACCCTTCGGTCCAAATCATTCACACCAACCAAGTTTCCCAAACTAAACTGGTCCCACTGGCCTGTGTTTGGCCCATTTCTCTCTCAACCATCTCCAGCAAGAGAATATCTAATATTCTCCCTTGGATTTTCAAAGGTGTTATTTTCACTGAAACTATCATTATTGACATTCGTAGAGTTAGCTTTATCCAGAAACTGAAATGGACCATCCAAATAAATACTATTGATAAAAAAGATGGTCAGAGGCTTGGAATTCTGTGGTGAGTAACTCCCTTTTCAACTCTCTAAAGGCCTATCCATCATCTACAGGGCACAGATCAGGAATGTGATTGAATAAACTCACTTGCCTGAGGTAAGTGCAGCTCCAACAACACTGAAAGCAACCGCCTTGATTGGTACCCTTTCCAGAACCTTAAATATTAATTGACACTACTACAGGTGCACAGCAGCAGCAGTGTGTACCATCTACAAGATGCAATGCAACAACTCAGCCTGGATCCTTTGTGGCACTTTCTGAACCTGGGAAGACAAAGGAAACAATTGCATGGATACACTACCATCTGCAACTTCCCCTCTGAGCCACATATAATCCTGATTTGAAACTATATCACCATTTCCTTCACTGTATGGATCAAAATCTTGGAACTCCTCCTGAACAGCACTGTGGATGTATCTACACCACATGGCAACAAATCCGAGCCTAGCATGCATCTCGACCTTATGAAAGAATAAAAAGAAATCCTGAAGGAGACTGGATGTCTGGGTCAAGTCCTACTGGATGGATTACTCGCAACATTTGGCAGTTTCATTATCAACAGTGCCAATTACAGCTACAATAAGTGTTCCTTACTCTCCATTTGGAAAAGCCACTTCAGTACAGCTCCAAAATGATTCAGTGAAGGCATTATGTTCATAAATTACAATCATTCAGTACTGCAATGTCAAATGGTAAATAAGTCTCTTTAGTTTTCACTTACTTTTGCTTACATTTCTACCAATCTTCTCTCATTGTCATCTATAATAAAGTCAATTTTTCCTCTATCAATAAAATATTGCTTTAGTTGACCCAGTTCCTTTCACTTCGCATCTTACAGTTTCAAAAATTGTCATCTGTTGTCTCAAATTCCATTAGCAGGACATCAAAATGCGATTACGTATGCTTAGCTTTGCCATAGCTGTTGAATTTGCACATTACGCAGTTGGTTTGACAAATATTTCACAATTTGTGCAGTTAAAGTGACTAGTTAATGGACAAAAGACCATAGAAACTGCCGTATCAAAGTTAAGTGCACATTTACCTGTAAACTTGTGCCAACTGGAATAACAACAATTCATATTTATTTGCTGCCTTTAAAGTAGAAAAATGTCCAAAGCTGCTTCCAAAATTTAAAACTTAAGTGTCTTAAAATATGAGCAAGAATTCCCGCCTCAGGTGACTCTCTGTCTGCAGTTTGCACATTCTCCCCGTGTCTGCGTGGGTTTCCTCCGGGTGCTCCGGTTTCTTCCCAAAATCCAAAAATGTGCAGGTTAGGTGAATTGGCCATGCTAAATTTCCCGTAGTGTTAGGTGAAGGGGTAAATGCAGGAGAATGGGTCTGGGTGGGTTACGCTTCGGCGGGTCGGTGTGGACTTGTTGGGCCGAAGGGCCTGTTTCCACACTGTAAGTAATCTAATCTAATCTAAATCTAATCTAATTGAAAAGACACAAAGATTTTTGTGGAAATTCTATTCCAGAGCATAGGCTTGAGGGTTAAAGGCACAGAATTAGTGCTGTGGTCAAGGTTTAAGGATGCACAAGGAGTCAAAATTCTAGAAATTGTAATTTTTGCATGGTTATAATACTGCAGAGATGGAGAAGTAGTGAGGAATCTTAGCATAGGGTTGGAACTTCTGAAATTGAGGCATTGGTGGACCATAGGCCAATGCAAGTCAGCAAGAACAGGGTCAATGGGTGAACAGCACATGTGCAAGTTAAGATGCAGGCAGCAGCTTTGTGGTTGAGTTGAAGTTTACGGAGTGCATGAAAGATAGGCTTGCCAACACAGTACTTGAATAGGTGAGTCTGGAGATAACAGCTGGAATAGCAGATGGGTTGAGGTAGGTCGAGAGATTGTTGCACTGGTAGAACCAGGGGTTTCGATAATGGCAAGGACAAGGAGTTGGAAGCTCAACTCACAGTCAGATAGCATGCCAAGGTTCCTAACAATTTGGTTGACCTTGAGATAGTGGTCAGAGAAAGCAATAGAAACAAAAAGGATTTTTTTTCCATGGCATCTGAAGACAATAGCTTCTGTGTTTACAATGTTTAATTAGAAGAGGTCTTGCATATCCAGGTCTGGATATCAGAGTGGCAGTCTGACAACAAAGGTGTCATGAATAAGGTGCGGGAGATGATAGTGAGGGAGACTGTGCATCATCTCAAATACTGCCAATACGTCACACATCTCATCCACATAAAGTCACATAACTTGGACTATAACAGAAAAAAAAAATTGCCTTTCACATAACATATTTTACAAGATCAGCAATTCTTAAAGCACCTTACAACCAATGATGAGCATTTGAAGCGCTGTCCCTGTTGTAGGAAACATAGTAATAAGCAGCTGTACAGTGAGCTTTCACAAACAGTAAACAAATACCCAATTAGAGTGCCCTTTTTAACACTATGTAATAATCTGCATGAAGAGGAAGCTGTAAGTTTCAGTCTTATTGCAGTGATGCAGGAAATGACTCCCAGCATTTAAGATATTTTATGTTGCATTCCTTCTACAGTGAGATCCTGCCCCTGATCGTAATACATGTGAGTTGGAGATGGTTCCCCTTCTCACCCACAGCCTGATAACAGTTCCATTTTCACAGCAGTTTTCAATAGAGATCGTGAAATTGTTGATATGCATCTGCTTTAGTCCTTCAGGCTCTCTTTTCATTTTCAGTCTCGTCCTACTCTCTCAACAGCATATTATCAGCATGTTGATCTTATTTCCTGAGAATTTCATTGCATATATTAAAGAATACTGGAAGGGTTGGTCAAAGATCATGAATGCTGATGGGAGAGAATATCCCTTCTGAACAGATTATATTTTAAACATTACATGCATGTAATCCTTAATTACATTTAGAGCTAGAGCTCATTAATGTGAAGGGGAGATCATTGGCCAGAAAATTCTGTCCAAAGACTGAGGCAATGTTTATCTGCACAGAACTAATTGAATATATAAAAAGAAAACTCATTTTGTTAGCTGGATGACTCATTCTGCTGGCTGGAATTTAAATACAGTGTTTGATATATGTCAATTTTTTTCTTGCAATTGTGTAGCCTGTCAAATAAAGTATATTCCAAAGATTATGTTTAATTGCTGAGTATACACTTTTATTGCTCTTCCATAGGCTCAACACCGGCATTTGCAGTACCTGTAATGGGTTACTTATCAGCCTAGAAAAGCACAGCAGGTCAGGCAGCATCCAAGGAGCAGGAAAATCAACGTTTTGGGCAAAGGCCCTTCATCAGGAATGGCAACCCTCGACTACCACCCTCGGTCTTCAATCTTTAAGTCAGTTCTGTATCCAAATGGCTAGTTCCCCCTGTATTCCATGTGATCTAACTTTGCTAACCAGTTTACCATGAGGAGCTTTGTTGAATGCCTTATTTAAGTCAAAATAGATCATGTGCACTGCTCTACTGTCATCAATCCTCTTCATTACTTCTTCAAAACACTCAGTCAAGTTTGTGAGAAATGATTTCCTATGCACAAAGCCATGTTGACTATCCTTAATCAGTCCTTGTCTTTCCAAATACATGTAAATCATGTCCCTCAGGATTCCCTCCAACAACTTGACCATCACCGATATCAAGCTCACTGATCCTTACCAGCTTTCTTAAATAGTGGCATCATGTTAGCTAACCTCCAGTCTTCTGACACCTCATTTGTGACTATCGATGAAACAAATATCTCAGCAAGGGGCCTAGCAATAACTTTCCTTGTCTCCCACAGAGTTCTAGGCTACACCTGATCAGGTCCTAGGAATTTATCCACCTATATGTTTTTTAAAACGTTCAGCACCACCTCCTCTGTAATGCGGACATTTTTCAAGAAGTCATCATCTATTTCCCCACGTTCTACACTTTCCATGTCCTTCTCCACAGTAAACACTGATGCAAAATACTCATTTAGTATCCATCTCCCAGCAGTTCCACACATAGGCTGCCTTGCTGATCTTTTAGGGGCCCTATTCTCTCCACAGTTACCCTTTTGTCCTGAACATATTTATAAAAACCCTTTGGATTCTGCTTAACCCTACTTGCCAAAGCTATCTTATGACCCCTTTTTGCCCTTCTGATTTCCCCCTTAAGTCTACTCTTACTGCCTTTATACTCTTCTAAGGATTCACTCGATCTATCCTGTCTATACCTGACATACGCTTCCTTCTTTTTCTTGACCAAAACCTCAATTTCTCTAGTCATCCAGTATACCCTACAACTACTAGCCTTGCCTTTCACCGTAACAGGAATATACTGTCTCTGAACTAGCATTATCTCATTTTTGAAGGCTTCCCATTTTCCAGTCGTCCCTTTACCTGCAAACATTGGCCCCAATCAACTTTTGAAAGTTTGTGTCTAATAACATCAAAATTGGCCTTTCCCAAATTTACAACCTTAACTTCAGATCCAATCTATCCTTTTACATCACTATTTAAAAAATAATAGATATATGGCCACTGGCCCCAAAATGCTTCCCGACCAACACTTCATCAGTCACCTGCCCTGCCTTATTTCCCAAAAGCAGGTCAAGTTTTGCACCTTCTCTAGTAGGTACATCCACATACTGAATCAGAAAATGTTCTTTTACACACCTAACAAATTCCTCTCCATCTAAACCCTTAACACTATGGCAGTCTCAGTCTGTGTTTGGAAAGTTAAAAATCTCCTACCGTAACCACCCTATTACTCTTACAGATAACTGAGATCTGTCAAATTTGTTTCTCAATTTCCCTCTGACTATTAAGGGGTCTATAATACAATCCCAATAAAGTGATCATCCCTTTCTTATTTCTCAGTTCCACCCAAATAACTTCCCTGGATGTATTCCCAGGAATATCCTCCCTACATATAGCCATAATGTTATTCCTTATCAAAAATGCAATTTCTCCTCCTCCCTTGCCCCCCATTTTCTATCCTTCCTATAGCATTTATATCCTGGAACTTTAAGCTGCCAGTCCTGCTCATACCTGAGCCACATTTCTGTAATTACTATGATACTCCAGTCCCATGTTCCTAACTATGTCCTAAGTTTGTATGCCTTCCCTGTTAAGCCTCTTGCATTGAAATAAATGTAGTTTAATTTATCAGTCCTACCTTTTTCTCTGCTTTGTTCCTGCCTTCCCTGACTGTTTGACTTGCTCCTTTTCCCAACTATTCCAATCTCAGCTTGATCTCTTTCCTCACTATCTCCCTGGGTCCCACCCACCATCTTACGAGTTTAAATCCTCCTGATTAGCTCTAGCAAATCTCCCTGCCAATACATTAGGCCTCTTCCTATTCAGGTGCAATCTATCCTTCTTATACAGGTCACTTCTACCCCAGAAGAGATTTCAATGATCCAAAAATGTGAACCCTTCTCTCCTGCACCAGCAGTTCAGACATACATTGATCTGCTTTATCCTCCTATTCCTACCCTCACTTGCTCATAGCATCTGGAGTAATCCAGATATTACTATCCCTGAGGGCATCCTTTTTAAATTCCTGCCTAACTTTCTATATTCTCCCTTCAGAATCTCATCCTTTTCCCTTCCTATGTCTTTAGTTTCAATGTGCACAACCAAGCTGTGCTGGTCCCTTTCCCCTTTAAGAACATTCTATACCCTATATGAGATATCCTTGATCTTGACATCAGGGAGACAACGTACCATTCTGATTTCTCACTGCTGGCTGCTGAAATGTCTGTCTATGCCTCTGACTAGATAGTCCTCTATCACAATCGATCACTTGGAACCTACATACAGCTCATTACATTAAAGCCAGTCTTGGTACCTGAAACTTGACTGTTCATGCTGCATTCCCCTGAGAATCCATCACCCCTACATTTTTCAAAACAGTATACTTGTTTGAGATGGGAAAAGCCACAGAAGACTCCTGCACGACTTGCCTACCACTCCTACCTTTCCTGGAGGTAACCCATATACCTGTCTCTGCAGTTTTTCTCCCTTCCTATAACTGCCATCCATTACACCCGCTAGATCCTGTAAGTTCCTCATTGCCTCTAACAGCCACTCCGACCAATCTATGTGACCTGATCGGATTCGCAACCAAAGACACTTCCTGCAGACGTAACCATCAGAAATATGGAAACTCTCCCGAAACTCCCACATCTGACAGGAAGAGCACATCACTCTATTAAAGGCCATCTTTGCACTTTAACAATCTACAGATCCAGAAATCACACCATCTTATTGCTCCAAAAAAAATGTTCCAGGCTAACTTAGTACATTTGCTTTATGTTTTTAAAATTTAATCAAGAGACAGATCTCAATAAAACATATCAAAAAAGAACCCACTCTACTCACTATTGTAGATTTACAGCAAGGTTACATTTAGAAACTATGCACTTAGCTTCTCCAGTGCTGTGAGCTCTTCCATACAGGTTTCTCCAATGTCAGCTGTGAATTTTGCTGTTTCTTAATTTTTCTTAGACACACTCCAATGTTCAGACATACTTGACCTCAAACAGCAAAGGCAATAACTGTGCAGATTCACTGCTGTGTCAGACAGCAGTGTAGGTTTCTTTCTCTGACCATGTGGTCTCCACCTTTGTCTCTCTTCCTCTTTTTTGAAGTGCCATTATGTTTTTTCCCCAAAGTTTCAAAATAATGCAACAACTTATAAAACAGTAATTACTGCTACTGGAATTTGAGGAAGTCACCTCCAACATCTAAAATACCTCAAAAAAGGAGCAGCTCTTATAGCCATAATTTCTCCTGTTGTCCATCTTGGATTATCCAGAATTGTTTAATCTGTTATTGTTTTGATCTCAATATCTTTTCATCCTCAAAGAACCTACGGAAATAATTTGCAGTAAACTATTTTTAAAGCTGTTTTTAAAAAAAAGCTTGCTTGCTGGTCTTCTTACCTTTAATTGTTACAAGTTAAAAGCGACCTTCAAAATCTATAAAAATCTCCAAGTCACCAATAATATGATGGACATGTCTTGTGGTCATGACATTATTCCATTGGGAAATCACTTCCTTTTACATGGTCCTGCACTGCAGGTCTATATTCTCCTGTTAAATGTACAATATAAGACAATGTGCAACACCTACCAGATACACTGCAGCCACTCACCAAGGCTCTTTCGATAGCACTTTGCAAATCTTTGACCTCAGTGTTTAGGAGAATAACAATAACTAATACATGGAAACATCAATACTGCAAGTTCTTCTCCAAAACATTCACCATCCTGACTTTGACTATATTGCTGTTCCTTCAGTGTCACAAGATCAAAACCCTGGAACTCCCTAACATTGTGGAGAAACTTTTATCATATGGATTGCAATGGTTTGAGAAGGCAAATTATTCCACCTTCGCAGGGGCAACTAAAGATGGGCATTTAATTCCGGCTTAGCTAGCAATGTCCATGTCCCATGAATGCTTGTTTTAAAAAATACTTGATCATTTTTCTTAGCATTTTCTGACTCTTGTAGAATATTTCAGAGAGATGTGTGTATTCTCTTCTGTAGTGTTTATGTTTTTCTTGGTGATGCAGGAGAAATGCCATTGTCTGTGATGATTTCATTAAGCATTTTTCCATGTGTGTAGCCTCTGGTCTTGGGATAGAAAATCATAAAAACAGACCTTGAAGGACTTACATATTCTGTCTTTTAAAATTCTTTATTTGATACTTGTTCGGATGTAAATTTGATGCTCAGTAAAAAGATACTGTGACAAGTAACCAAAGAAAAATTTGATCAAAGACGTAGTTTTGTACAAGATTCCTAAAGCGAGGAAGAAAGAGAGAGAGAGAGAGGGAGAGAGACACACACACACACAAAGAGGTTAAGAGGTTGACGTAATTTCTAAGCTTGGGTCTAAACAATGTTAAGGCCAAGAGGAGTACAGAGATTTTGAAAGTTTATAGCCTTGGAGGAGGTCACAGAGGTTAAATGGGGGTGAGGCAACGGAAAGATGTGAAAGCCAGGATGAAAATTTTAAAATCAAAGTGTTTCTGGATGGGAGCCTAAGTAGGCCACTGAGCAGAGGGTTGATGGTTTAATGGAACTTTGAGTTAGTAAATGGACAGTAGAATTTTGGAAGTTTGAATTCACAGACTATTGAAGGTCATAGACTGACTCAAAGACTGTTAGAATGATCAAGTCTGAAAGTAATGTAGACATGAACATGAACATTTCAGAAACAGATGAGCTGAGCATGAGTGAATTCCAGTAACTGTATTGAGGTAGATGTAGGTGAGCTTATTATTAAAGAGGAAAAAGGGATAGCAGCTCAGCTCAGGATCAAGAACAGGGTATCAATTTTGAAATAAGTCAAGCCTTCAGACAGGCTAGCAAAAGGGATGAAGTCAGTACATAGGGAATAGAGTTTATGGAGGAGATCAAAGATAACGGCTTTGATCTGCCCAATATTTACTGGGAGGAAATCTCTGCTCAGATCAACAGTGTCACATGTCAGAGACAAGGGACTGAGAGGAATAGTGCTATCACAGAACTGGCTATCATTAGTTTCTACGTGGAACCAATGTGGGAATGGGACAGGATGCAACGCAGGAGATTCTCTGAATGTGACTGGATAGATGAGAATTGACAACCACGCAAGGCTGTTCCACCATAGACAAAAGAGATGAAGTGCCAGAGAAGGACGATCAATGGTGTCAGAATTTATTGACAGATTGAGAAGCATGAGGAGAATTAGTTTCCACTCTGAGGTTGACTTAGGATGTCATTTATGACTTTGATGAGAGCAATTTCAGTATTGTGGTGGGTGGAAACCTGTTTTGAGAAGTTCAAGGATGAACTTGTGAGAAAGATTAGCACAGATTGAATTTCAGTTCATAAGGAGGCAATAATGAGTGCCACATTACATCTGTGGCAGATGCAGTGAGGCACATTGGGAAGTTATAGGATTTTCAAAAGAGAGATAAGAATGGAATAGAGGCAGGAGAGTGGAATAGTGTAGGACTGGATAGGGATTTGTTTAGGACAAATACTTAATGGGAGGTTCTGCAGCTGTCTTAATTAGTGACCATTGTAATGGATTATTATGTTAAGTTTTGTCTTTGAAACTGAGCATCTGCAACACTAGATCCATGCCATCAATGTGTCTGCTATCTCAGTGACCCATTCTTTGGAGTTCCTTATGTTGAATATCAAAAACTTGAGTCAAACAACTTGAAGTCATGAAGCCAACAAAGTTGTAACTGAAGTCAACAAGAAGGAAAAAAACAAAAGACAGTTGAAAGTAGTTCTTCCAAAGTTCACAGATTTGTTATTGCACTTTGAAGTGTATAATCCGAAATCAAGATTTACTGGAGAGATGATTGGGGATCTAATTCAAATCAGGAAAGCTGTATTGCAGAATTATTTATACTGAGCTTTAGGCTTTCTGCTCTTTGAATTCTGAAGTAAGTACGAATGAAAAACTTGCAATTTTATTTCATAACTTCAGGGTTGATCCTCTGGGAGTTAGGTGAGGCAGTGTTGGATTTTGATCATGAGAAGAGAGAACTAATTTGAGGATTGGAGGAGGTTATTCTTCATTCATGGGTTGTGATCATCGCTGTCTGGGCCAGCATTTATTGCCTGTCCCTTGGGAAGCTGCCCTTGAGAAAGTGGTGGTGAACTGTCTTCTTGAACTGCTGGAATCCATTTGGTTTAGGTGCATTCCACAATGACATTAGGGATGGAGGTCCAGGATTTTGACCCAATGACACTGAAGGAATGACAATATATTTCCAAAATGGAATGTTGAGTGGCTTGAAGGGGAACTTGCACATGGTGGTGTTCCCATGTTTTTGTTCATTAACTCTCCTTCTTAATGGTAATGATTGGGGGTTGAAAGGTGCTATTTCAGGAGAATTGGAGAATTTCTGTAGTCCGTCTTATGGATGATACAATTGCTGTTACTGAGCACTGGTGGTGGTAGAAGTGAATATTTGTGAATGTGCTACCAATCAAGCAGGCTGCTTCATCCTAGATGGTATCCTAGATGGAACTGCACTTATCCATGAAATTGGGAAGTATTCCTTCACAGTCCTTACTTGTGCCTTGCTAATGTTGGACTGGCTTTGGGAAGTCAGGAGCAGAGTTACTTGTATCAGGATTCCTCACTGCTGACTTGGTCTAAGAGACACAGTAATTATATGGCTCATCCAGTTCAGTTTCTGGTCAAT
Organism: Chiloscyllium plagiosum; assembly: GCF_037043375.1. NCBI lineage: Eukaryota > Metazoa > Chordata > Chondrichthyes > Orectolobiformes > Hemiscylliidae > Chiloscyllium > Chiloscyllium plagiosum. The sequence goes on from NW_028270141.1 coordinate 31,255,917, forward strand.
GGCGCCCCTCAGGTTATTGATAGTGGGGACTTCAGTGATAGTAATGTCACTGAATGCCAAGGGGTGATGATAAAATTTTCCTTGTTTGAGACGATCATTGCCTTGCACATGTGTGACGCAAATGCTACCACTTATCAGCACGAGCTTAGATATTGTCCAGATTTGTTGCATTTGGACAAGGACGGCTTCAGTATCTGAGGAGTCACAAATGGCACTGATTATGGTGCAATCATTGGTGAACATCCCTACTTCTGTCCTTATGACCCATGCAGGTCATTGATGAAGGCAATTGATTGAAATGGTTAGGCTCAGGACACTGCCCTGAGGAAAGCCTGAAGTGACGTCCTCAAGCTGAGATGACTGACCTCCAATAATCAGAACTATCTTTGTGCTGGGTATGACACCAACCAGCAGAGAGATTTCCCCTTTGATTCCCATTGAATCTAGTTCTGCTTGGGAACTGTGATGCTACATTTAGTCAAATGTGGCCTTCGCATCAGGAACTGTCACATGCACCTCTCCTCTGAAATTCAGCTCTTCTGTCCATAATTAAACAAAGATTGTAATGAGGTCAGAAACTGTCTGATGTATTGCAGAATGCAAACTGTGTAGTGAACAGGTTATTGCTAAGCGAGTGCTGCTTGATTGCACTGTCAATGACACCTGCCATAATTTTACTGATGAACAAAAGCAGACTGAGGGGAAGTAATTGGCCAGGTTGGATTTATCCTGTTTTGTGTGTACAGGACGTACCCAGGCAATTTTTCACATTGTTGTGTCGATGCCAGTGTTACAGCTATACTGGAGTAACTAGGGTCAGGACTTGGAAAATTTTGGATCGCAAGACTGGAAAATTGTCAGGGCTCATTACCTTTCAGTATCCAGTGCCTCCAGACATTTTATGCTGTACATGGAATGAATCAAATTGTTGAAGACAGGCATCTATGATGCTGGGAACTTCTGTGGGAGGGATCATTGAATTGGAACTTCTGGCTGAAGATTGTTGCAAATATTTCAGCTTTAACGTTTGCACTGATGTACCACTGAGGATGGGGATATTTGCAGAGCTGTCTCTCTCAGTGAGTTGTTTAATTGTCCACCACCATTCACGGCTGGATGTGGTAGGACTACAGAGCTTAGATCTGATCCACTCGTAGTGGAATTGCTTTGCTCTGTCCATCATTTGCTGCTTATATCATTTAAGACAAGAGTTGTCCTGTTTTACAACTTCACCAGGCTGAAACCATACTTTAAGGTTTGGCTGAGGCTGCTCCTGGCACACCCAGCTGCACTGTTCATTGAACCAAGGTTGACTCCTTGGCTTGATTGTATTGGTAGATTGAGGGATATGTAATACCATGAGGTTTACAGATATTTTTGGAGCACAATTCTGATTTGGCCAATGGCCCACAGCACTTCTTAAGTACCCAGTCCTGAGTTGCTGGACAGAGAGTGTTTATTTCAGGGACAAAATTGCAGATGTGGACCTGCATGGTTAAGAGGCATGGTTGACCCGAGGTCAGGTCCCTTGACATACAAAATTTGGGTAGGTGAACAAGCCTGAACAAGCACATGGACCATATGAACACCGCAGAACAGCAAACGGGGGAGGAGCAAAACATACCTGGCCCCTCAGAACCTGATTCCTGAAGAAGGGCTTATGCCCGAAACGTCGATTCTCCTGTTCCTTGGATGCTGCCTGACCTGCTGCGCTTTTCCAGCAACACATTTTCAGCTCTGATCTCCAGCATCTGCAGCCCTCACTTTCCCCTCAGAACAATCAGAAAGGCTGTGTAACCCATGGGTTCTCTCACTTCATCTAGCATCTCAGAGTCTGTAGGTAAAAACAATGACTGCAGATGCTGGAAACCAGATTCTGGATTAGAGGTGCTGGAAAAGCACAGCAGTTGAGGCAACATCCGACGAGCAGTAAAATCGACGTTTCGGGCAAAAACCCTTCATCAGGGAACATCTCTGGGACACCCGCACCAATCAACCACACCGCCCTGTGGCCCAACATTTCAACTCCCCCTCCCACTCTGCCAAGGACATGGAGGTCCTGGGCCTCCTTCACCACCACTCCCTCACCACCAGACGCCTGGAGGAAGAACACCTCATCTTCCACCTCGGAACACTTCAACCCCAGGGCATCAATGTGGACTTCAACACTTTCCTCATTTCCCCTTCCCCTATCTCACCCTAGTTCCAAACTTCCAGCTCAGCACTGTCCCCATGACTTGTCCTACCTGCTTATCTTCTTTTCCACCTATCCACTCCGCCCTTCTCCCTGACCTATCATCCCCTCCCCCACTCACCTATTGTATTCTATGCTACTTTCTCCCCACCTCCACCCTCCTCTCATTTATCTCTCCACCCTTCAGGCTCTCTGTCTGTATTCCTGATGAAGGGCTTTTTCCCGAAACATCGATTTTACTGCTCATCGGATGCTGCCTGAACTGCTGTGCTTTTCCAGCACCTCTAATCCAGAACCTCAGAGTCTGAGATGGACACAGCAGATGTCGCAGCCACCTGAAGAAGGGAATTAATTTCTTTCAAGACACTCTGGGATAAGAGTCAGACTATGGCTACACGCTGCTTGTGTCTGAAGCTGAGGTGGAGGAACTGGAGCCGGTGTGAGCAGCTACAAGAAAAACAACAGGCCTAGGTCCCTAGACTTAGAAGAGGAGGGTTGTAATGGTTATAATGAGGTCAGCCAGGTGGACCTCACAAAATATCAGTTTTCTGATTGGGGCTGTTAACTTGGCACAATCAGGGAGCTCTGGCTGACAGATATAATCATGTTGTCAGAAGTTCTGTTCACTGTGAGAGCTGGCCCTGAGGTAGCCACACCAGTGTTAAGTACTTTGCATGTGTAAATAAAGGGTGACTTAGAGATGGGATACTGACCTGTGTAGAATTATTTCAAAGCGCTGACCTTATTGATGTTTATAAAATCATGAGGAGGATAGATAAGGTGACCGACAAGGGTCATCTCCCTAAGGTGGGCAAGTTTAAAACTAGGGGTCACATTCTTAAGTTGAGAGGAGAAAGATTTAAAAAGGACATGAGGGGCAACTTTTTTTACATAAAGAGTAGTTTGTGTTTGGAATGAACTATCTGAGAAAGTGGTGGATGCAGGCACAATTACATTGTTTAAAAGACACTTAGATAAGTGCATGAATTGGAAACATTTGGAGGGATTTGGGCCAGGAGCAGGGAGGTTGATGGGATGAATTTAGTTTGGGATTACGTTTGGCATGGCCTGGTTGGACCGAAGGGTCCGTTTCTGTGTTGTCTGACTCTGTGCCTCTAAGGGAAAAGCCACGTATCTCATCAGATGGAGCAGTTCAACTTCAAAAGTAGAATCATAACTGGGCTCATGGCCTTATCACAGTTTTTTAAAAAATGCCAATCTGCCTTCTTGAACTAGGTTCATTACATCCCCCCATTCTCCAGTAATGCTGAAGGCTGGCAGGTTGGAGGTGTATTTGGGTTAGGATTCTGACTTTAAAGTTTAAATGATCCCCATCCTCAAACAACAACCACCACTCCCAGCCTAAAGTCATATATATCTTTCTGGCTCAAATCCAACCCACTAGGATAAAGCATGGTGGCTCAGTAGTTAGCACTGCTGCCTCACAGCACCAGGGACGTGGGCTCTATTCTAGCCACGGGCGACAATCTATGTGGAGTTTGCACATTCTCCCTATGTCTGCATGGCTTTCCTCCCACAGTCCAAAGATGTGCAGGTTGGGTGAATTGGCTATGCTAAATTGCCCATAATGTTCAGGGATGTGTAGGTTAGGTGCATTAGCCAGGGGTAAACATAGGGGAATGGGTCTGTGTGGGTTAGTCTTTGGAGGGTCGGTGTGGACTTGTTGGGCCGAAGAGCCTGTTTCCACACTGTAGGATTCCATGACAAGTGAGCAAAGATTTTGTCAAAGACTTAGATCATCAGAAGTGTCAGAGAGATGGTTAAGGATGGAGCAGGTTAAGGATGGAATTCCAGAGATATGATAGCTGAAGCTGTGGCTGAGTGAATTAAGTTAGGGTTTTGCAAAAGGCCAGATGTGGAGGATAGCAGAGATCTTCGGGATTGTGATGTTTGAAGATAATACAGGGACTGAAATGGGATAAGGTCATGGAGATACCATGATGAGAATTTAAAAAGCAAAGCATTGCCTAGCTCAGCAGGCACACGATGTTGGGTGAATAGTTTTGATGCAATTGGTGATGTTACATCTGACAGTGATCAATCAGTGAATATATGAGCATAGAGAAAATTGAAACTACTTGTTCTGACCAACATCAGTTGTTCCCTTCTAGTTTCTGTGAGAGCTGCTATTGATCTACATCTTTAAATACCATTGTAAGCTTGGTTTATTGCTTCGAGCAATGAGTCTGCCTTTTCTCCCTTTAACTTTGATAAATATTTTTGTTTTTTAAAAGCCCCATAAAATTTGACGGCTGCAGACGTAAGGTTATATATAAAAATCCAGCAGATTCATAGTAAATTAATAAAAGAGGAAAGCAACTGAATCAATGTTTTGAGGTAGCAAGGAGAAGGGTGAAAATAGTAGGCTAAGAAGGAAACTATGGCTTTACACAAAGTGCATGTGTTCTAAAATCACATGGAATAAATGTTGCTTGAAGTGACCAATGTGCATTTGCAGCAATAAATTGACTGTGATATTTGTATAGACAGCAGTTGCAGATTCTAAGCTTAACTTAAATCAGAAAGCTCTGTTGTTTTGCTGTACTGATGTATCAATCTAGTGATTAAAACATGCCTGTGCTAGCAGGAAAACAAGCTGATGTAGACTCAAATGAATTAACTATTAGACAAAAAGAGAACAAGTACAAATTGTATGTATAACATAGAAGTATCATGAAGGAGAAAGCTATGCTTGCTTATACATTAATTCTTGTTTCAATGTAAGAGCAGAAGTTGGGGACGGCACGGTGGCTCAGTGGTTAGCACTGCTGCCTCACAGCACCAGGGACCAGGGTTCGATTCAAGACTTGGGGAACTGTCTATGTGGTGTTTGCACATTCTCCCTGTGTCTGCATGGGTTTCGTCCCACAGTCCAAAGATGTGCAGGCTAGGTGAATTTGCCAAGCTGAATTGCCAGTATTGTTAGGTACGTAAGTCAGAGGGAAAAGGGTCTGGGTGGGTTACTCTTTAGAGAATTGATGTGGAGTTGTTGGGCCGAAGGGCCCGTTTCCATACTGTAGGGAAATCTAATCTGATCTAATCAAATATCTCACTAAGTTGCAGAAAACATAATGATGTCAGAACTATATGGTGCACTGCTGGCAGTGACAGAAAGGACAATAGACAATAGACAATAGACAATAGGTGCAGGAGTAGGCCATTCAGCCCTTCGAGCCTGCACTGCCATTCAATATAATCATGGCTGATCATTCCTAACCAGTATCCTGTTCCTGCCTTATCTCCATAACCCTTGATTCCACTATCTTTGAGAGCTCTATCCAACGCTTTCTTAAATGAATCCAGAGAGTGGGCCTCCACTGCCCTCTGGGGCAGAGCAACTTTGGTATGTTTCTTAGTTTTGCAAAGGAGATGAAGAAAAGGATTGATGTGAGTACAGAAACTTTTCCACAGCTGCTGTGACCAACAAGATACACACAATTAAGAATTGCTGCTCATTTTTCATTCAGAAGTCTTGAATCATACAAAGAACATTATGTGATGAAAAAGCTCTATCTTTCTGGCAATTATACCGATGGTAATCATGATGCTGTGGACTCACATCTAATCAATCAATCAAATAATTGAGCGTATTTCACTCAGCAAACAGCCATTAGCAGCAATCAAATCTGCTGGATACACATTTTAAATTTTAGCATAACCAGCTGTTCAAATGATGGAGGCAGGTTATCTTCCCATTAAAAATGCTAGATTTCATACTCCTGAGCATGACAATACTTCTGCGTGAAAGCACAGGAAATATATTAGTTTATTCATTGCCACAAATTCTTCCCCTTGAATATTTGCGTCCATTATCATTCTGTTTGAGCAGATTAAATAGTGAAGAATCCCACCTCACTCACAGGCGCCCATATCAATTTGTCCTCTTACACTGGTAGCAGGCAGACTCTGTTTACAAGCTAAAACCTGGCTACATCTAGCAAGTTGGGTGGCATGGTAACTCAATGATTACTGAGCCTCACTGCTACCTCACAGCACTAGGGACCTGAATTTGATTCCAGTCTTAGGTGACTGTCTGTGTTGAGTTTGCACATTCTTTCCATGTCTGTATGCGTTTCCTTCGAGTGCTCTGGTTTCCTCCCATAGTCCAAAGATGTGCAGGTTAGGTGGATATGCCGTGCTGAATTGCCCCATAGTGCATAGGCTAGGTAGATTAGCTAGGGTAAATATGGGCTTACAGGGATAGAGTTGTGCCAGATGGAATCGTCTTTGGTGGGTCAGTGTGGACTTAATAGGCCAAATGGCCTCTTTCCACCCTTTAGGGATTCTATAAACTTATGACAAAATATGGTGACAAATAAGTTGCTGAGGTCATCAGCGAACACAATATTTGCCTTGGCTTAGAGGTAGCACTTTCAACATTCAGTTATGGTACATTTTGTTTTTAATAAACCATGAAATGTTATTACACACCTTTGGAGTAGGGTCTTGAACCCAGTCCCTGGGTAAAGATATTGCCAAAGCAACACAGGAGTCCCCCTAAAACTGTGGGAGCCTTACATGATTTGACCATGCAACATTTCCAAATGGAAGCAGACGTGCTACTGTTGAGCCATACATACACCTTCTCTTAAGCTTATAGATAATTTAGTATTATGACACACTTCAGGATTGGTGAAACTTTAACCCAGGCCTTCTAGTCCAGAGATAAAAGTACTACCAGTGCAAGACTCCCTGTTTCATTTATGTTAGGAGGTTGTGAATTTTAAACTCTGCTCTGAATTGAACAAATTATCTGCAATAATACTTCAGTGCAGTGAAAATGCATTCAATGACATCATAGGAAGAAGAATACCAAGTTACTCCCGTGGTCCAAAATAGCATTTATTTACCAACAAGAACTTGCTTTTATGAATTAACTTTCATGTAGTTAGGTACTTCACAGGAACTTGAACCAGTGAGCTGCATAAGGAAATGTTAGTACAGATGACCCAAGATTGTCAAAGACTTAGGTACCAAGAAACATTTTAAAGATTATGGAAATGTTTACAGTGAGAATTGCATAGCTAAGGCTGCAGCTATATTTAGAGGGATGAGAAGGGATAGCTTATCATGGCATATTTGCATAGGATTCCATTTGTGACTTTGGTAAGAGCTATTTCAAGATTGACAACAATAAATACTGATTGACAAATCTATTAATTAATTGCTATATTTTGGAAACTGCTGTGCCTTAATTGGCTGTAAAAACACAACAATGACAGCACTTTCAAAATATCATATTGGCTGTGAAATAGTCTGGGATCTCAAGAATAATGCTTAACTATTTGGTCTTTTAATTAGTATAAAAGGGTTGTTTCTTATCTTTGGTGTACAGGTCGATCTGCTATAATACAATAGTTACGTTTCTCTGCAACCTCACACAATATAAAATATTATAGAAAATTGGCTGTAGAAGATCACTATCAAAAATTGCTATACATGTTCAGGAGAAAGTTTGCATTATCCAAACAGTGTTCACAATTCAGCAATCTCATTATAACCAATTCGTGTTGACAAAACACACGTTATAACTATTATTTGATTTAAAAATTCCTTTATTGGTCAGAGTATTGAGTACAAGAGTTGGGAGGCCATGTTGCAGCTATACAGGACATTGGTTAGGCTACTGTTGGAATATTGTGTGCAATTCAGGTCTCCTTCCTATCAGAAAGATGTTGTGAAACTTGAAAGTGTTCAGAAAAGATTTACAAGGATGTTGCCAGGGTTGGAGGATTTGAACTATAGGGAGAGGTTGAATAGGCTAGAGCTGTTTTCCCTGGATCATCGGAGGCTGAGAGGTGACCTTATAGAGGTTTACAGAGGTTATTTTGTGCTGTTTAGATCTCTCAATATTAATGTTGCATAACTGTCCAACCTATGTTTGTTATTTTTGTATGTTTGTCTCGCCTCCGGTGGAACTTCTTCAGCTGATGAATGGAAGAAAGCTTTTTTCCTTCTCATTGTGCCTCAGGAAGCTTTGAAGTATACTTTATGTTAGATGACTCATTTGTTGCTTTCAAGACAATAACTGTGACTTACTAAACAGAAACAGCCCAGTTGTCATATATTATTTACAGAAGCTCTTTACTTGAGAAATGTATATCCAATCGGCAGGAATTGCAGGTTTTTTTTCAGTGTATTACTTATCCTTGGCAGGAAATCAAAATTGTTTGAAAACTTAGTTGTCACCTTTCCTTTAATCAGCTTGCTCATTACTGTTTATAAAAAATCTGCTTCGTATAAACAAGGTCCTGTGCCCATTTCCTGAAAAACATTTGATAAAAATCATTCACATTTTTTTTCACCTCAGGACTTCTGTAGTTCAAGTACAGTCCAGAATGTAGAATAGAACACCATTGTGTGGGTGAGAAATTCAGATCCATTAATATTTGGGCACTGTAAGTGCTCTTTGAACTCCCAGTGCTGCTTGTGAGGCTCTGTAAGGTAATTGTGGAAGATGCCATTTTGATGCAAACTTTAGTATTAGCAATGAATGTTCATCAGATGTATACTGAACAGACAGACTGTGACATAAGTGCCGACTTGGTGCCAACCTTGCCAGTTTGAAGCTTAATGGTCCAGCCAATGTCCTCTCTTAACTCCACCTCACTAAAGACAGATTCAACAATAGGAAGGACCCCTGCTCCACCACTATTTAAAAGGATCACATTTAGAAATTTTGCTTATTGTTTTCTTCTGACTGTTGCTCTTATTCTGCAAGTACTTTCTGCTTTCTTTGGATGTTCCAAGCTGTATAGGTCCGCAATGATTCGTGATTTAGGTCCTGAAGTCTCTTTGTTGATATCAAGGCTGTTACACAAACACTTATTCCCAGACATGAATGCTTCCCTTGAAATACAACATGATATTGAGAAGGTAGAGGTCACAAAGTGAAGAACAAGCTGTCATAAATGGGAGGCACTCGAAACGAGCAAAACTATCTCCAGGATATTCAAGGAGCAATTCTCCTGTAGGTCAGGAACAATGTGAGAGGTGTCTGTGCTTCAGTTAAGATGTCCTCACTGAAATATAGAGGTCAGGCAGCATCCGAGGAGCAGGAGAGTCAACCTTTCGGGTTGGCAGGACCCTTCATCAGGAAACATCCACTCTCCTGCTCCTCGGCTGCAGCCTGACCTGCTGTGCTTTTTCCAGCACCAGACTTTATTGACTCTGACTCTCCAACATCTGCAGTCCCCACTATCTGAAATATGCCACCACCTGCTATAGCCACAATGGTAATCTCATATCAGGACAAGGATGACATTGCCAGTAGATATGGAGATGGTACAATGATGAAGTTTTATGAGAACTTAGTTGTATCACACAATTTGCTCCACACTGTTACAGGAAGCAACATTTGTCAACAGGGTTTCAATTCTCACCAATCAAAGATGATCATATCATTATACTTACCAAGCAATACTAAATAAGTATACAATATCTGTACAACAACGTTCTGAAAATGTATTTGATGCTTTGTCAGTAATCAATACCAAAACACTCACTGCCAGAACCAGAAGAATAGATTCAAAGAATTTCACAATCCAACAATTCTGCAAAGCAAGCCTGCTTTGTACTTTTTCACAGGATAGTGACAATCTGTTAACTGAAGAATTTGGTTCCTCATAAGGTGATGCATTCATTTTAAAAACTCCTTCAAGAGTAAACTGCCTTCATTTTCTCAAAACTGAAGTGTAAGAAAACTCAGGAAAGAAAAATCAATCGACAAGTCTTGATGTCTTGGCTTCTGCACTCTGACCCTTGTCTTGCTTGCAACTTGACATCAGCCATTTACAAATCTTGTGCCCTGACATTTAAAAGGTCTTTTGCTCATGGTCAACTTTTTGGAATCTTTGCTTTTAATCCAGGAGCACACTATTTATTGTAACCATTGTTTGAAAAAGTCTGTTCTTTTAATGCCGAATGTATTTAGATGTTGCTGCATCACTCCAGTTTGTTAGTAATTGCACATTGCAAACTTCAAGCTGCACCTGCTGTCCATTGCTTATTTACCTTAGCTGTTTTGCAAAAGCCACCAACTACCAGCTAAAAAACAAATTCTTCAGTTAGTACCAATATCACTAGATTCTGCAAGGAAACCTCAAGAACAATTAGAAGACTGTACTTCTGAATGCTGCTCCTGCTGCTTCACCGAGTGGTGGAGCAGACCCCATTTATCATCAGTTAGAGATACCCAGAGAGAAGAGGAACTGAGGACATAACAAATGGAAGATTATTTTTCTTGTTCTGTTGAGCATTTAACCCTTCAACTACCAGGTTTCTAGAAAACAGACAACTGAATTATATTCTGACCAACATGGTTGCCATCTGATTGATACATGATACCTAACAGTAATGTGATTGATTCTTCCATGCTCAGTTAAGGATGGAGACAAGTAACAGTCGAGCAAATGACATCCACATTCACACCCACTGCAGAAACTTTAACTTTAACACAGAAGCACTGTAGCTACCTCTGGAATGTTTGGTCCCATGTAAATCTCTCATCCAATGAATCCAACTGTTCTCAATTTAAATGGGCAGAAGGTAGCTTCACTCTACTTTTTAACAACAAGAATGTTATTGTCATCATCCTCAAATTGTATTTGCATGCATTTCCATGCGTGCATTAAGGATATTCCATTGATAAAATGTGATGCAAACACAGGTTTTGCACATCTCACAGGCAGTACTATTGTATGTACAATCCATTGCTATTAGTATGTGATGCCTCTGCATGCATGAGAAAACTATGTCTACGTACTTTGATTGATGTCATTTGAAAAGTATGAAATACGAGCAGCAGTTTTGACTTGGTGTGGGCAGCAAATGTGCGATGAGTGATGTCACATATGAACCAGTAAAATAACCAAAGTTAATCGATGACTTGTTTGAATTATACTTAGTTAACTATGAGTAAGTTGTTGATCATTGGGGATGGAATCAAACCAGTGTTTCCATGTTAAGGAATTGGAGACGCAATTGTGATAAGACGGCCTGGATGAGCTGGCAGCAGGTCTCCTGTACATATAAAAATTCTGAACAAAGTTTTTATATTATTTTGCTTGGAGAAGCTTGCTGTGATGCCTGTGAGGACTGTTAATTTACCTGGTCTACACCTAGTGGATCACTACCTAAAAATTACAATCACTGCAGGTATAGAGGGAGGTTCACATATGAAACAGGTAGGAGCTCAAAGTCTTCCAACATTACCCGGAGTCAGTAATGACCCCACTCGTAGCAAGAGTGAGATGATGTGAGGCATATCAGTGTATTTGAGCCTCATTTCCATCTAAATAGAAAAATTGACATTAGTCTGCAGAAAGAGATTATTGTCTTAGAAAAGTATTGTAACTGATCAAATGTGAAGAATTATTAAGCTGCCTCAGATCAACTTTCAATAATTAGCTGCTCTGTAAATCCATGATGGAGTTTGTGAATTGATAAAAACTGTTCCAAGGTAACAAAGAATTTTCCCATTGGCACAAAAGAGTTAAGCTCATGGTAAAGTTATCCCTGTCAGAAATTCCTGAGAAGTTCATGAGTAAGTGGAAGGTTTCTTTTTCTGGCAAAATCTGATTGCTCATTTGTGCATCTGAAGTTATTTTTTGTAGTCATCTTTCTGTTAGTGCTAAATTTATAGGACAGCGTTAATGTCATAGTTGGGGATAGGTCCAATTTGTTCCTCACTGGAGATTTACAATAATGCGGTAAGAAATTGTAAAATATGTCATCTAATTTGAGAAATTCATGATGATCATTACTGTTTGCACTTTTTTTTCACTGTTTTATGACATAGAGTCATAGAGATGAACAGCATGGAAACAGACCCTTCGGTCCAACTCGTCCATGCCGACCAGATATCCCAACCCAATCTAGTTCCACCTGCCAGCACCCGGCCCATATCCCTCCAAACCCTTACTATTCATGTACCTATCCAAATGCCTCTTAAATGTTGCAATTGTACCAACCTCCACCACTTCCTCTGGCAGCTCATTCCATACACGTACCACCCTCTCCGTGAAAACATTGCCCCTTAGGTCTCTTTTATATCTTTTCCCTCTCACCCTAAACCTATGCCATCTAGTACTGGACTCCCCCACCCCAGGGAAAAGACTTTGCGTATTTATCCTATCCATGCCCCTCATAATTTTGTCAACCTCTACAAAGTCACCCCCTCAGCCTCCGACGCTCCAGGGAAAACAGCCCCAGCCTGTTCAGCCTCTCCCTGTACCTCAAATCATCCAACCATGGCAACATCCTTGTAAATCTTTTCTGAACCCTTTCAAGTTTCACAACATCTTTCCGATAGGAAGGAGACCAGAATTGCATGCAATATTCCAACAGTGGCCTAACCAATGTCCTGTACAGCCGCAACATGACCTCCCAACTCCTGTACTCAATACTCTGACCAATAAAGGAAAGCATACCAAATGCCTTCTTCACTATATATGCCTGTATTTAAAATCTAATTATCTCACACTGTCACTTTTCTCTTTAGGAAGTTATTTGAAATGAAGATCTGAAGGAAAAAAAAACTTTAAGCCTGGAAGAGGAAATTAAATATTAAATTACTTGAACAGAAGTGTTTGAAACATAATGATGTATGAGTTTCATATAATAGGTATTAGCATATTTACAAAAGATTAAAATATGTTTGCTAGTATTGGTTATACAAGGAAATCTTACAATAAGCTGATGTCCATTCTCAGGAGAGAAGTCCTATGTTCACTCAGATGAAGTTCGTAATGCAATTGAAAATAATTAACAATTAGATTTTGTACTAGACCACAAGTGATTTAAATTGTATATAATTAGCACACTTTTGTTCTTTGATATATTCCTTATAAGCTCAATTAATGTCATAAAAATTTCACCCTAGAGCACTGACAGTTTTAAAATATTATTAATTAGCAATTTCAATTATACAGTGTCGAAAATTCATATATTACTATGCATCTGGATGGTATCACAACACACCTCCTTGAAATTTCTAAAAAAAAAGTTTGTCTTTGATCAGAGCTCAACAAGCTCTAGGTTAATTTTTCCTGGTGACTCTTAACGTGGAAATCGCACTAACCAGATGGAAGTTAAAATCATAAACTGTGTGGCTGGCAGACACAAAAGAGAGCTGGAGTCAAAAAGTGAGCACTCAAAAAGGCACAACATTTTTTATGTGACAGTGGGAGGAAATGTAGAATTCCAAAAGCTCTTGGAGAAGCCACGTATAACCAAGCTAGAGGGTCTGCATCCTGAAAGTGATGTGAATATCTCGGGCATGTAAAAGAGCTGAGAGTTTTAATAAGAGGACCAAATAGGGAACTAGGCATTGGCTGGGTGAAAAGGAACTCTAGTAAACTAAGACTGAATCGATCTGAGTGAAAGAGGATTCATAGAAGAGTTGGTGTTAACTGTAGATATTTTCTAATTAACTTGTTTGAGATATTATTATACACATCTGAACAATTGGGTCTTGAGCCCAGATCTAGTGGTCCAGAGAGATAGGGATGTTATCACTGTGCTACAAGAGCCCTTTGGTATTAACTGTAATTTTTAAACCTAGTTTCAAATCAACCTGTTCGAAGTTGTTATTTACACACTTCTGGCACTGGTGGGACTTGAAGTCAGGCCTCCTGGCTGAAGGGTAGGACACTGCCGCTTTATTACAAGAGTCCTTAGTGTTAACTGTAGATATTTTTGAATCACATGTTCAGAGATGTTATAACATACTCTGGAGCAGGTCCACCTGAACCTAGGCCTCTTAGATCAGTATTGGCTTTCCTGTAAACGCCGGTCTGTAGTTCTCCATTGGCTTTCATTCTACTGTGACATGCAGGAAGGGGAGTTGGTTATTGCTCTCTTCCTCTTTTATGCCCACCAGGATGTTGTTTATGTGTTTGTGGGTTTCCTCAAGTTTGTTGCATTTTGTGGTGACAAAGATGTCATCCACATAGCAGACCCAAAACTTAGGCTGGATCATGGGAAGGGCTGTTCATTCTAACCTCTGCATAACTACTTTGGCTATAAGTACTGAAATTGATGACCTCTTAGGCGTCTGGTTGATTTGTTTGCATATTTTGTTATTAAAGGTGAAGTTGGTTGTGAGGCACAGGTCCAGTAGTTTGAGGATGCTTTCCTTGCTGATGGAGTTGGTGCTGTCAGGTGTTTGCATTCTTGGTTCGTCTAGCAGTGAGGCTAGTGTTTCATTGGCTAGAGTAATGTATATAGATGTAAATAGGGCCATCAGATGGTGAAAGTGAGGACTGCAGGTGCTGGTGGTCAGAGTCTAGATTAGAGTGGTGTTGGAAAAGCACAGCAGGTCAGGTATTGAGCAGTAGGAAAATCAATGTTTTGGGCAAAAGCCCTTCATCAGGAATGAGGCAGGGAGCCTCTGGGTTCTGAGATAAATGGGAGGGTGGGGCTGGGGAGAAGGTGGCCAAGAGTACAATAAGTGGATGGAGGTGGGGATGAAGGTGATAGGTTTGAGCCCCTATCTTGGTGTCTTTGATGATGTTAAGGAATTCCTGGGTAGAGTGGATGGAGAGGGTTGAGTCTTCTACTAGGTATTTTAGTTTGTGTTCCAGTTCCTTAGCTAGACTGTACGTTGGTGTACCGGGAAGTGAGGCTATGGGTCTGAGGGGAGCACCTTGTTTATGCACCTTCGGTAATCCGTAGAAAGGGGGTCCACTGGATCCGTTGGGTTTCATTCCCTGGAGGTTTGCCCTATTAATTTCACCTGTCTTGTGTAGTTTCCTCAGGGTATGTTGTAATACGGAGTTGAGTCAGTCACCAGGTGTTGGTAGGTGTCAGTATCGGTTAGCAGTGTGTTTGCTTCTTCAATATGCTGTGTTCTCTTCAGGATCGTGGTCATGTGCCCTTTGTCTGCAGGTAGGATTACAATGTTTCTGTCTTTTCTGAGTCTTTCCAGGGCTTCCTTCTCAAGTGTGTTGAGGGTCTTCCCTTCTTTCTTCCTGCTCAGTGTTGGTGCTACTGTCTGACTTATGGCCTGCTGGGTTTCATCCTGTAAGTCTGTTGTCTTTTAGGGTGTGTACCAGTGCTACTAGGAAGTCCTTTTGGGCCACATCCCTGTGGTTGCAGTTCATCCATCATACTCGGACAGCTTTTCAATGTCTGTGAGTGGTTGGTCAGACAGGTTCTTTATCCCGGTCTCTGAGTTGTCTGTGTTGTTGCTGTGTGTAAGCTTGGATAGTTTCTCTTGTAGAACTAGTGTTTTCTTTGTTTTGGTCTGCTGTTGTTTAATGCTAATTGCTTGTTCTGGAGTGCTTGTCCACTCATGGTCGGTCACATTCATGTATAGAGTTTTATGGCCTGAAATTTCTCGAACATATTTGTGGAGTCGATTGTGGGCATCATTTTTCATTTCTCGTAGCATTCTGCAGCCATTCTGTTCTGCTGTTCTCCTGTTTTATGGGGTGTTGAGAGATGGTTTGTATTTGACACATCATGGTAATACCTGTTTCCTGACGTATTTTTGTAAGAAGTACAGGTGCTGGTGAGTGGCGCTCAATCGGATGGCATTGGTTTCCCATTTTCGGGCTCATTTGAGCGTATTGCGCCCTTAGGTGTTTGAGATTTTGGAGAAGATTTGTAGCTCAGTTTGTGGATCAGGTTGTCGGTTTGCTCACTGAGCTGGTGGGCTTGTTTTCAAACATTTCATCACCATGCTAGGTAACATCATCAGTGAGCCTGCAGTGAAGAGTTGGTGTCTTGCCCCACCTGCTATTTGTGGGTCTTGGTTTGTTGTGGTGGGTGATATCATTTCTGTTCTATTTCTAAATGGGGTCCAAATTTGTTAATGGAGTTCCAGTTTGAATTCCAGGCCTCCAGAAATTCCTGCGCATGTATATGTTTGTCCCATGTTGGATGTATTGTCCCAATCAAACTGGTGTCCCTCTTCATATGTGTGTATGGATACCAGTGATAGTTAGTCATGTCATTTGCTGCTAAGTAGGTGCTCATGTATCCTAGTGGCTAGTTTCCTGCCAGTTTGTCCAATGTAATGTTTGGTACAATCTTTGCAGGATATTTTATATATCGTGTTCCTTCTGCTGGTTGTGGGTAGGGGGGTCCTTTAACCTAGTCAGTAATTGTTTTAGTGTGGTAGTGAGTTTGTGGGCTACCATGATGCCTAGGGGCTGGAGTAGTCTGGTGGTAATTTCAGAAATGTCTTTGGTGTATGGTAATTTGATTACACTCTCTGGGCGTGTGGTATCTTCTTGTTTAGGTCTGTTGTGCAGGAATTAACGGAATGCGCTTATCGGGTACTCATTATTCCTGAATACATTATGTTGGTGTTTCTCTTCAGCTCTCGATGTTCTTGGGTGCTGCAGTGTTGTGGCTAGTTTAAATAATGTCCTGATGCAGCTCCATTTGTGGGTGTTGGGATGATTGCTTCTATAGCTGAGCATCTGGTCAGCGTGCGTGGCTTTCCTGTAAACGTTGACCTCTGGAGAATGAAACCTGACAGATCCAACAGACCCTGTTTCTATGGATTACCGAAGGTACATAAACAAGGGGCTCCCCTCAACCCCATAGTGTCACTTCCTGTCACATTGACATACAGACAAGTTAAGGAACTGCAATGTAAACTAAAACACCTAGTAGAAGTCCATGCTACCAGGGAATTCCAGCAGGAGAAGACCAGAGGATCTTCGCCACGTGGATCAAGACCCAGATCAAGTGTGGTGGTAGAGTTAAAGCACAAGATAGCTAATTAGATTTATAGTGCAAATTGTTAGTTTGTAGGGTATTTTGTTATTATAATATTAATGGTGTTAAATAAAGAAATATTATCTTTATTACTATTAAGAGTTGACTCTCAATTTCATATCAGAACCTGCCCCATGGTCACAACAACCATACCTTCTTCATCGTCACATTTCCTTTGTAGGTTACAATGACCACTTTATCTTCACATTTGATTCGTTGGTATAATGGTTGCCTCATTTTAGTCTTTTCTGACCACTCCATGGTCAGGCCGTTTAAAGCAACCAACTCCTACTTCTAGAACTGAGGTTGGAACCTGCCAGGCCTCTAAACCTGAATTAACATTCCATAGGGGGTTCCTATTCCTTTAAAACAAAATGTGGGAGAGGGTTAGGGCATATGCATTACGCCGGTTCGAAACTATTCAGATAGTAGCCAAAGATAACAGAAACAACTTTGAACTCTCTGCAAGACACCCATGACCACACAGAATGTAGTCAAGATCTATTTCATTGGGATCATCATCATCACCACAAAAAACAACACACAAGAAACACTGAACAAACCAGGACATACATACCCAGGATACTTATGGTTTGGCCCACCAGATGCAGGTGAATGTGAGGATGGTGTGTTATGGGTACACCCTAATAAAAGTATAACGTTTGGATACCACAACCAGCGGGCAGTACATAAGAAAACAAATGGGAGCTCAGATGATTGCTCCCTGAGCAAAGAAATCACGGGCAATTGGTGGGGATTCTCAAACATTTGGTGCCCCAAGATAGGATGCTTAGCAAACGGCTCAGAAAAGGGATTAGAACTTGGACAGCGGTCTCCCCAGAAATTCATAGAAGGGAAGTTTGTGACAACTTGGTGAGAGCATTTCTCGGACTGGGGCTCCAATATACAAATCCATCCCTGGGTCCATCTTGTGTCACATCTGTCTGTGTTAATCCTGGTTACCCTGGTACACCTCACCATCCTCACTGTCAAATTTGCCCAGTGGAAAAGCAAACTATCACAAAGACTGAACCCAGACACCTCAATCTACTGTCTCCACAGGTTTATTAAACATTATAGTGACATTATAAATATTTGTTTAATCTAGTAAATGTTTGTTTAGCATGTTATTTGTGTAAAATATTCTATCCTATTGTTTGTATAAATGTTTTCTGGATTATTGGTTCATTTGTAGTCAGCAACCCTTGATCACTGTTTGCTCCGGTTTTATGATAATTGTTTGATTTTTCATAAAGAATTTTTTTTTGTGTTTGTTTGTTTTCTCCAATGTCTTATTTATTTTTAATCTCCCTTGTTTGCTTGATTAGCCATTAAGTCTGAATTTTTGATATTCCATTTAGATACAGTTTGATGATGTTTGCTTGATCTTAGTTAAGTGTGATTTTCCCATTTGCTATCTGTAAGAGTTTAACTGTTTAAGTGTATGTTGTGTTTTGCTTGAACCTGCATGATCATGTAGTCACCGTACGGAAATTGATCTATGGATCATGTAATCCATCATGCCTCGCGATCAGGATCAAAAGGAGGGACTGTGGATGCGCCGGCCACTCAAAATGATGGATTTATGAAAATGGACAATAAATGAGGCATGCTGGGAAACTGAGACAAGCCTTGGCCAAAAGTGACAGTGCTCAATGACTCTGGAATTAACATGCTGTAGAATCCAGACAGGCTGCAGCTACAGAGAGACATTATGCAATTGACCCAGCAGCTGCAGACCAAACAATACACTTGAATTTGACTGGAATGGAATCAACCCGAATGACATCTCCAGGACAATTAGAAACATCGAGTTGTTTATCAGACACAGGGACCTTTCACATCCTTATTTGGAAAGGGCTACCTGACCTACACATGCCCAACACCTCCAGGAATGGATGCCCAAGGAACACCCTGCCAGTGACATGTCAATGCCTGGCTGGATCCAATCGATCCGGGTGATTGAGCCCTGATTGGTCTGTTGGTGCACATCAAAGGCCTTCCAAAAATGGCACAAAGACTTCTAAGTATAAGAATCCTTGCAACGTTACCCTTAGTAGTGATAACTTGAGACCAACTACCAAGAAGGGAAGACACCCCTGAGACCAGCAGGAGAAGCACACAAGACGATCATTGCCATGTCGATCAAGGCCAAGATCTTGTGTGGTGGTATATGATCACCCAGAGTTAAGTTAAAGCACAAAATAACTAATTAGATTTATAGTGTAAATTGTTAGTTTGTAATGTATTTTGTTGTTATAATATTAATTGTGTTAACTATGTATTATTGTTTATTACTATTAAGAGTCAACTCGCAGTTTCTTTGCTAGATATAAGAGTTATAACACACTGTGTGGCAAGCGGAACAGACATGACCAAAATGGTGGGTTGTGTGCAGTTTGGTCACAATCAGCAAGCACTTGTGAGTTTAATGTGTTCATAATAAGTTTCCAAAACACCATTCATAAAAGCTCACGGTAACCTCCGTAGTGCCGAGACTAATTTATAACCCTCAACCAATATAACTAAAGCAGAATATTTGATTATTATGTTATTGCTATTTATGGGACAGTAAAGCGCAAAGATTAGTTGTCACCTTTCCTATTTTATCACAGAGGCTACATTTCACAAACTCTCATTGTCTCTAAGATGCTTTAATGCATTTTTTCGATATCTTTAATATAAATTGCACCAGTAAAAGTCATCATGGTGCATTGAGGGGCATTGACCATTATTAAAAGCATGTCAAATTACTTCAAAATAATAACTCAGATCATTTATCTGAATGAATATGGATTCCATGGATTAGGTGGTTTCTTGATGAAAGGCTATAAAGCATTAATGATGATGATAAACAGAACTTTTGGCCCAGTTGGGTTTGACATGGGCTGTCTCACTCTTGATTCAGCCCCATCATCGAATTTTAAAATTTGTTTCTTACTCATGTATTTGCAGCAAACTTTGTTTTAACCTTATTAATTGGCACTCTCGATAAACCAAAAACATTATATACTGCGTATACCGTGAGGTTTACTATGTATTATTCTGTCCAATTATAATAGTTTATTACTTTATTCACACAACATAAATATACTGGTTGTTCAAATAAATGGCTAAATTAAATATCAACAGTTGAATCAAATACCACAATCTACAGCAATGTACCAAGTAGTCCATTGAGAATGCGAGTGAGAAGGCTCTCTGACGATAAGTTTTATTTCAGACAAAGTTACATTATTATTTACGCTCTAAATGAAGTATAAACGGTGATTTGTATACTTGCTGTATTATGTCTCTATTATTTAGCGTGTACTTTTACATTGTTCATGTGGACCTCTTGATCGACCAGAATAGTTGAGGAACTGGCACACTCCTGATGCCAATGGATGCCAGTTCATAAAAGGTTCGCTGTACTTAATTTCCCTGAAATGTAACAATGTGTTAAGCCTCAATAAGTACTTACGGAAGAGTGTTCAATTTGTGAACTATTCTTTTGGATAAAAAAATGTTTTTCCTGAATCCCCACTGGATTGTTCATGGCTGTTATTACCATAGTCAGTAATTTTGGTCTCTGCAGCACTGGGTGTCAAGTGTGTTTTACTGCTGAATGTATCAATGACATATTGGGTGGGCTTTAATGTGACTTTTATGATGGATGAGAACATCCTTAATTCCTTTCCCCCAGTAAATTACAGCAGTGATAGGGATTGGCATTGGGTGACCTAATCCAGACCCTTTGAGCAGTAAATAATTCTGACCTAGAGTCTGCTGGATGGTGGTGGGCGAAAAGGAATTGCACGTAGAAATTATTCTTGAAGGAATACAAAATCTCTCCATCTCAGTGTTAAATGGAGGAGTCCTATTATTTTATACTGTGCATCATCATCCTCACAAGGGGAATCCTTCCCTCTGTTTTTTCACAGTCAACTCACTTTTCATTCTGTGAATCCCAAACGATATATGCAGTTCTCTTCAACATCCAGTTGACACCCTCCAAAACTGTCAAAATCAGTTTTGCTGCTTTGAGATTGCCACTTAGTCATCTTCATATTAACCATTTATTTCTATGAGCCTTTCTGCCCTAAAACCCATTGCTGCCAGTTGCACTAATTTCCACCTGACATTCAGATCAAGCAACAGGAAGACTGTAGCCACCTGTAGGAGTTCGCTGTCAGGTTGTGAACTCTCCTGGACATAGAGTGGAGCAGAAAATTCATGATATGAGCACCAAAATGCCTCAGGGTATGAGGGCATGGCACTTCCATGGAGAGATGGTGGCATAACAATAATGTTGCAGTCTACAAACACAAACTGTGCTCTGGTGACTTGGCCTCCTAATCACTCTGTGGCAACTAGTGGAATTGAAATTCAATGAACTAATCTGGGATATGAATCTTGTTTTAGTCATGGTGACCATGAAACTATCAGTAATTGCTATAAAAGCCCATCTTGTTCACCAATGCCCTTGAGGAAAGGAAATCTGCATTGCTCTCTGGTCTGACCCACTTCATGCACACAACAATTGGAAGACTTCACAGTACTCTGAAATGTTGCAGCACATCACTCAACTCTGAGGCATATAAGGATGGACAACAGGTATTGGTGATACATTTTATTTAGTTTTCGATGGTTCAGTAGGAAATAAAATGCCTATTTTTTTCACTCATGGAAACCTTGTGATTAGTCTTTTTCAATTGGACTATTTAATTATGTTTAATTTGAAGTGTAATAATTGTGGAATGAAGAAATAAAGGAAAGTGAGCAAATGGGAGAGGTTTAAAAAGAGGGAGCCAAATCCCACTCCTCATGTGATCATAACAAGGGTAATTGGCAAGTGTGCCTTGCTGAGGTCAACAGAAGCTTCCACAAGAGAAATCACAGCTTTCCCTGGGCAGTTCTCTGTTCCAATATTCTTTTAAAATTTCTCAAACTCCCATTCCTTGCCTCACTCACTTGCCAGTGAGCCATTCTTCAGAGCTGGACAGTGGTTAATGTTTTTTGCCCTTCTCAGGTGACCAATGACATGCAGATAATGTTAAATATCTGAGCCTCAAACATAGGTCTTTAAATATGTTTCTTCATTTGCTTCAGACACGTCAGGGATATAATGTTTTGCAATAGTAACAACCTTCTACTTAGACTGCAATTCCATATCATTTTAATGTATCAGGAACAGGAGGGATCAGAACAATGATTTATCAATATTTTACTCAGTCTGTGGTGACACAGTGACATAGCTCCCTATATAACTACCTTTCATCTGCTTCTCTTTAGTTACTTCATACCCATCATTGACAATAATTCCCATCAATCTTAAACTGAAAAAGGACCTTTTTGTGATATTTCATCAAAGTTTTTTGCATCAATGCAATATATCCATTTAGTTATTACCCACCATACCTTCTGCGCTCCCCTCTTTTGCTGGAATACATTCTTAAAATTGATCAATTTCCAGTCTGTTCCACCTGAAACTCCATTTATGAAACTGTATTTTTCTCTCACATTGGTGCACTGTAATTTTATTCTGATGACTCATGTTCTACTGATTATCTCATTTCCCTTTCCTTTTTTTTCCTGGTTATCTTGACTACTAAACCACTGTAATGAACTGTGAAGGTTAGTGACCACATACAGAGACACCACTATTTCTGTGTGGAATGCTCATGATTGCATGATTCTCCCTATCTGGTATGCCTGGAGACCCTATGACTGTAAGTGAGTGAGCGTGACTTTATTCACATTATCTGTATTTAAGTAACTGTTCTGCATTCATTGCATTTTGATGGAGTAATCATCCCGCTTTTGTTGGATCACATTGATGTCAATTTTTCTGAAGTACTGTTCGCTGATTAAAAGGCTGTACTTACTATAAAATAGACTGTTTCCTGTCAATGCTGGGTAGGTCCCAAGTCATTGGCCACACAAGGGTGCCAATAATCTCTTCACTCATTAATACCCTATTATCACAGCACAGCCAATCAGCACTGAACCCAATGCTAACTCTGAAATACTAAAGCTCAATTTGTTATCCCACTTTCCCTTGGGTTTCTCACGACTGCACTACACGATTGATTTTATCTATAAATACGTTGCTTAGCATTGGACCTGTCCTTGTGCAGATGATTATTTTCCCATTTGGCAAAGTGCAATGCTAAGTAACTCGAGGATTTTTTTTAGTCTGCATTTGGATGCAGAAAACGTTCTAGCATAATTTCTGCTCCTCCCCATATTTTACACCTGGAAAAAAAATAAGTCCCAGTTGTTTCTGCCAATATCTATCCTTGTGCCTTTGATCAACATGCAATTTATTTGTCTGGAGATGTTCCTGCAGCCTTATTAAACTTTATTAACAGCATTTGCTTTCCAAAACAGAACAAGTTTTGGAAATCAAACAGAACAAGTATAAAATTAAAGTTGGTACCACATGCACTTCAGATGGAATAGAGCAGGAGAAGGCTATTCAACCCCTCCAACTTGCTCTGTCTTTCAATATGTTCATGATTGATCAGCAATTTCAACACCCTTATCCCACCTTTCCCAATATCCCTTTAGCCACAAGAGTTACATCTACCTCCTCCTTGAAAGCACATGATGTTGTGGCCTCAACCAATTTTTATGTCATAGTGAATTCCACAGGCTTATCATGCTCTAGGTGAAGACATTTTTCCTAATCTCACTCCTAAAAAAAGGTTTACCCATTATCCTTAAATTATGACCATTGGCTTTGGATTCCCTCACCATCCGGAATGTCCTTCCTGCATCTAACCTGTCCAGTCCTATTAGAATTTTATAGGTTTCTATGAGATCCCCTCCCACCCAGTGAAAAAATCCTAACCAGCTCAATCTCTCCTCATAAGTCAGTCCTGCCTTCCCAGGATAGACTTGGTAAACCTTCAGTGTACTTGCTCTGTAGCAATAACACAACTTTGATAAGGAGACCAAAACTTCACATAATATTCCAGGTGTGGTCTCATGAATGCCTGATATATTTGCAACAATACATCCTTGTTCTGTTTGCCAATCTTCTCAAAGTGAAGGCCAAAGCCTACCTTCTTTACTGCCTGCTACGTATTTACTTTCAGTGACTCCTGCATGAGGACACACAAGTCTCATTGAGCCTTTCTAAACTTTCAGCCATTCAAAAAAATAATCTGCCATCCTATTTTTGTGACCAATGTGGGTAACCTCACATTTATGCACATTATGCTGCATCTGCTGTGCATTTGCTCACTTACGCAGCATGTCCAAATCATACTGTAACATCTCTGCATCCTCCTCACAGGTCACCTATGTGTCATCTACAAATTTTGAGATATTAGCTTTTGATTCTCATTTAAATCATTTACACATATTGTGAAAAGCGAGGGTCCTAATACCAATTCTTGTGGTACTTCACTCATCACTGCCTGCCATTCAGAAAAAGAGATTCATTCATTTCTCCTCTTTTTTTCTTGTCAGCTAATCAATTTTCTATCCATATCAGTACACTACCCCAAATCCATGTGTTTTAATTTGACAAATTAATCACTAATGAGTGTTTTTATTTGAAAGTCTTCTGAAATAATAAACCACATCCACTGGCTCCCCCCGATCAACTCTACTAATTACATCCCAAGCTGACATATCACTGGAAGCAATGGGAACTAACTGAAGGCAAACAGGCAAGTATGCCTGCTATCCCTATATCAAAATCAATATTGTGGAGTTGAGGCTGATTATTATTGAAAAGGCCATTATTGAGGCTTTTGCTAGCAGTGGAGTTGATATTATCATAGGTGACTGTATGCTCATATCTAATTCTCATTCTTTTAAACATGCCCAAGAAATACAAATGATTAAGCAGTGGTGATGTACCCACAAGAGAGTGGCAATAAAGACAAAGCATTGTGCTTAATTTCACAAACAAAGCTAGAACGTCAAACACTGATACTTTGCATGTCTGAGAAATGGATTAGAGGCTGTAACTACTTACAGTGAGATACCAGATAACACTGCTCTGTGGCCAGGGTAGAATGCAAAGTGTGGGTAGCCAGAGGATTAAGTTCTATATAGGTTTTGCTGTACAGAAATCATGAGGATGGTACAGCCTGTAGAAGAATGATGATTGGTATATGCAACAAGATGCATTGGGGATTCTGCAAGAAAATCTGCATTTGATGACACGGTGCATGTCAAAGTTCAGCACCAACCCGCAACAGGGTCTTATGCAGAATGTGTAGTCCACCTTATTCATTATAGATTTGGTGGTCAACTCCATCTGCATGCATAGATCTAACAATAATGGCCTTGTTTCGTTGAATAGCCTAAATCACTGCAGCTGCTGGTTGGAGGGCAAAAGAAAATGATCATGGTTGTTGGAGATCAGTCATCTCAGCACCAGACACAACATTATTCAGCTTCTTCATCAATGACCTTCCCTCTGTCGTAAGGTCAGAAGTGGATTTTTGCTGATGATTGCACAATATTCTACATCATTCCATAACTCATCAGATACTGAAGTCCAAGTGGGAAATCTTAACTATTACCATCAACTTTCAATGGCACTATCATTGCCATTCCTGAAGAAGGGCTTATGCCCGAAATGTCGATTCTCCTGCTCCTTGGATGCTGCCTGACCTGCTGCGCTTTTCCAGCAACACATTTTTCAGCTCTGATCTCCAGTATCTGCAGTCTTCACTTTCTCCATGGCACTATCACTGCTGACTCCACTGTCAACATCCTGCGATTTCCATTGACCAGAAACTGACCAACCATATAAATAATGTGGCTTTAAGAGCAGGCCAGAGGCTAGAAATCATGCAGCCACTGGCATGGTGGCTCAGTGATTAGCACTGCTACCTCACAGTGCCAGGGGCCTGGGTTTGACTCCACCCTTGGGTGACTGTGTGGAGTTTGCACATTCTCCCCGTGTCTGCATGGGTTTCCTCCAGGTGCTCCAGTTACCTTTTACAATCCAAAGATGTGCAGATTAGATGGATGAGCCATGCTAAATTGCCCGTAGTGTTCAGGGATGTGCAGGCTAGGTGGATTAGCTGGATGCTGTTCAGAGGGTTGGTGTGGACTCAATGTGCCAAATGACCTGCTTCCACACTGTAGGGATTCTATGCTCTAAGTAACTCCATTCCTGAGTTCCCAAAACCTGTACAACATCTGCAAGATGCAAGTTAGGAATGTGATCGACTATTCTCCACATGTCTGGACGAGCAAAGCTCTAACAACAATGAAGAAGCTTAACAATGTACTCTTCTTGATTAGCACCACACCAAAGTATATTCAATCCCTCCACCACTGACACTCAGTTCCAGTGATATGTACCATCTATAAGATGCACTATAGAAATTCATCAGCGCTCCTTTGGCAACATTTTCTGATGTGGTAATATATTGTGATATATTCATGATGTAATCTGCCACTATCATGTTGTGATAGCTTCTCTATCATAAGGATGAGACATGTGTCATGTAGTATTGAATATTTCAATGAAACTCTATCGCAACTTCTAGTGTTTACTTACGTACACTTCAATCACAAGCTCATGGGTGTATGTTCTCAAGCAATTCATGGTGTGCTACCTTTTTTCCCTCGATATGTCATGCTGCAAGAGGACAGAGCTCAATAAGATGGAGACTGAGATTTATATACCATTAAGGCATATGCCATATGGCAATTATATCGTGAACATATCTTGAAAGTATAAAGCACATCTGCCGAGGGACATAACACATTTTGTACAACTATGACCAGAAGGTTAATAGTATCTCAGAACACCCACACTTACAATTTTCCCTCCAAGCCACTCACAATCCTGACTTGGGAGTATCCCATAGATCCTTTGTTTTCATAGAACATAGAACATTAGAGTGCAGTACAGACCCTTCGGCCCTCGATGTTGCACCGGCCTATGAAAGCAATCTGAAGTCCATCTAACCTACACTATTCCATTCTCATCCACATGCCTATCCAATGACCATTTAAATGCCCTTAAAGTTGGCAAGTCTACTACTGTTGCAGGCAGTGCGTTCCATGCCCCGACTACTCTCTGAGTAAAGAAACTACCTCTGACATCTGTCCTATATCTATCACCCCTCACTTTAAAGCTATGTCTCCTCATGCTAGCCATCACCATACGAGGAAAAAGGCTCTCACTGTCCAACCTATCTAACCCTCTGATTATCTTCTATGTCTCAATTAAGTTGCGTCTCAACCTTCTTCTCTTGAACAAAAACAGTCTCAAGCCCCTCAGTTTTTCCTCATAAGAGCTTCCCTCCATGCCAGGCAACATCCTAGTAAATCTCCTCTGAACCCTTTTCAAAGCTTCCACACCCTTCCTATAATTCACTGAGTTAAAATCCTCACACATTCTCCCTAACAGCATTGTGGGTCTACCTACAGCAAATCATCTGCAATGGATCCATCACCTTTTTAAGGACAATTAGGGAGAGCAATAAGTTCTGGTCCAGCTAACAAAGCTCACATCCAAGATATTTGGGAGCTTGAGTACTTTTTAAATTGTTCCATGGTTAGCTCCTTTTCACATTTAATCATAGAATCCCTGCAGTGTGGAAATAGGCCATTCCGCCCAACAAGTCCACACCAACTCTCCAAAGAGAATCCCATCCAGATTCACTGTGCTCCCCTCCCCCCGTCCCCCATCCCTGTAGCCCTGCATTTCCCATGGTTAATCTACCTACCCTGCACATCTAGCATGGCCAATCCACCTAACCTGCACATCTTTAGACTGTGGGAGGAAACCAGAGCACCTGGAGGAAATCCACGCAGATATAGCGAGAATGTGCAAACTCCACACAGACAGTCACCCGAGACTGGAACTGAACCGGGTGTCTGGCATTGTGAGGCTGCACTGAGCCATCATGCCTCCCCTAGTCTGGTCTGGACCATTATGTTGGACTTTGAGTTTTTACAAGGATGTGGATTTCTTGCATATTTTAGCGCAATATTTTCTTGTGAAAATTAGCTTGCATCAGTTGTGAAATGCTGTGTACTGTTCTGATAAATAAGACAATCCATATCTCTAACATGGATTATATAATTTATTATCTCTCATTGACAGTTGCGTAGTTGTTGCAGAGTGAAGCACCTGCAGACACTGCTGGCCTACTACACAAGCTTTGAATTTGCATCCTATTTCTAGCAGTGCATTGTTAGTGTAGTTGTTAGGTTATCTTGCAGTGTCTTTCAGAAAGATTTGATAAATGTAGAAACAATAACTATTTTCATCAGCCTTTCAGCTAAGTTAGCTCTATGTTGGCATCTATGAACTGATCAATATTTTCATGTGGCTGTGGGCAGTATGGCATTGTGATGAAGGTTCATGACATGTTATTATTATTATTATTATTATTATTATTATTATTATTATTATTACTTGAAAACGTTGGTTTTAAAGTGGACAGAACCATGTATTTCTGTATGTTTGATTTGTACTTCTATATTGTATGTATGAACTGCCCGCTTATGGTTTAGATGCAAATTTGTTTACCTAATAACATCCATAATTCTGAAAACACACAAAACTACATATTGCTAGCGCAAATTTTTCTGTAGGAGGGCATTCAACTCATCTCACCTGTGCCAGTTCTTTGAAAGAAAAATACAATTTGTCCATTTTCAGCTATAGATTTTCTCTCCTTCAGCTATGTAACCATTTCCTTTTGAACGTTATCAGTTAATCTGCTTTCAACCCTGTCAGGCAGTGAATTCTAAATTATAATAACCTGCTTTCTTTAAAAAAAAGTCTTCCCATTTTCTCTTTTGCCAATTGGTCTAAGTTTGAAACCTCTTTTTCTTTACTTTGTGGAAAGTTTCTACTTGTTTAATCTATCAAACCCTTTCATGAATTTGAATAATTCCATTCAACATAAGAATGTGTGAAAATTATACAAAAAAAATCCTTACCTTTGATTGTTTGGTTACAGTATAACTTGGACAACAACATTCTGGCAATTCTAAATGGCATCTCATCACAGATGAACAGTTGTAGACTAAATAAGGAATAGGAATAGGAAATGAAATGTTGATTCTATTTTTGCTTGATTAATAAAATGCCACTTACTTGTATGTGTTTGAATTCTGCGGTCAATTTAATCTCAGATCGGTCAAATATTCACAGGATGTTTTGTTCACCAGTGTCCTGTTCATAACAAGGCAGTAACAGGAACAAACTAACACAATCAGATTCAGTGTTAACTTTTGATTTTGTTGCAGTCTGTCCTGATTTTCAGATGATTTTCTTCCTGGCAAACAATTCCTATCATTGATTTGACTCATAGATCAGACCCTGGGTTATAGTTGCATGATCTGCCTGATAATCATATTGCACACTTTACAAAAGTACACCACTCCTCTGTCCCAACTACATAACAAACAGTCTTTGAAACATTTCGTTAAGACAGGTAGGTTAGAGTTGCACCATTTAAGGCACTTATTGGAGTTGGACTTACAATTGTGAAGCAATTGCTCAGAACACAGATAAACAGACCTATATTATCACTGATCTAGCAATGCCTAATACCAATATGAACATAACATTTGAATAGAAAGCTGTTCCATCTCGAACCCTTATTAAGAGAACATATTTTCAATGAGGTTGTTAGCAGTTGAGCGCTAAAGCCAGTTGGCAGGGATCCAAATTTTGCACTTCAAAGTGCATATTCTAATGGTATCCATCACAGCATGCACTCCAGGAGACTTTCTTGTCAATGTTTGCATTCTGCACAGCACATTAACTGACTGAATATATAAGTGGAAGTTGTAGTGTTCCTCGTCGGCATAAAAATACTGCTTCATCTGGAAATTGAGCTATGGTCAGTTCTTCTACAATGCAATGGTTGTGTTCTTGTACAACCCCACGTTATAGAAGAATCGAGCTTTAGAAGCAGCACTTAAAGCGTTGGCGCTGTAATCACGGTACAGCCAGCACACGTTTTAAAAGTTTGTACTGTAAAAACAGTGCCCTCAATTCATCAATCATGTTACGGTGAATTCACGTTAACAAAACACGCATTGTAACAGAATGACCTGTATTTTAATAATCTGGTCTGTATTATAGAGAATTTCACAATTCTGTCACATAATAGTATTTCTTATCAATCCTAAACAATAACAGCAATTTTCAACATGCCAGTTTTTTTCTTGTCTGCCTGCTTTGTTTTGAACAGAAAAGAATGAACATGGAGAATTGTTTTGTAATAATAGCTTTTTTTCTGAAAAGCAATGCACAGTTTAATATTTGTGTGTGCACAGAACTTGATCAAGAGACATTTCTCTCTTCTATTTTCCAATCCTTCATCTAAAATAGAAGCAAAATATTCAGGTACTTCAGATAATAGTGCAGGTACAATGGGGGCAAATGGACTTCTTCTGTGCCATAACCATTCTGTGATTCTGTGGAACAAAATTCTGTGATGAAATAATTTGAAAGATCTAATTCATTTTCACAGTCTGCTTAAAAAGTACTGGCACAGATTTACGTTGATTTAAATATCGAAGAACAATCATGTCAGTCTATATATGTGGTACATTGTGCACTAGATTATGCATGATATAGGAGAGATAAAGTTTGAAACTTTCATTTATATACGGGACACTTAGAGTCGTAGAAATGTACAACATGGAAACAGACCCTTCGGTCCAACTCATCAGATATTCCCAACACAATCTAATCCCACCTGCCAGCACCTGGCACATATCCCTCCAAACCCTTCCTATTCATACATCCATCCAGATGCCTGTTAAATGTTGCAATTGTGTTAACCTCCCCCACTTCCTCTGGCAGCTCATTCCATACACGTACCACCCTCTGCATGAAAATGTTGCCCCTTAGGTCTCTTTTATATCTTTCCCCTCTCATCCTGAACCTATGCTCTCTAGTTCTGGTCTCCCCCACCCCAGGGAAACGATCATGTCTATTTACCCCATCCATGCCCCTCATGATTTTATAAACCTCGATAAGATCACCCCTCAGCCACCAGGGAAAACAGCTCCAGCCCTTTCAACCTCTCCCTATAGCTCATCCCTCCAACCCTGGCAACATCCTTGTAAATCTTTTCTGAACCCTTTCAAATTTCACAACATCCTTCCGATAGGAGAGAGACCAGACATGCATGCAATATTCTAAAAGTGACCTAATCAATGGCCTGTAGAGCCGCAGTATGACCTCCCAACTCCAGTACTCAATGCTCTGACCAATAAAGGAAAGCAAACCAAATGCCTTCTTCACTATCCTATCTGCCTGCGACTCTACTTTCAAGGAGCTATGAACCTGCACTCCAAGGTTGACAGCAGTGTCCCAGTTAGAAATGTAAATATTTAGAGAACAGAAATGGCAGTCTCCCTGATCTATGAATATTTAAACAGAGCCCTGAACAATTAGCTAACTAATTTTGACACCATACTAAATTTGTGCTTCCTGTAGTGTCAAAACAAATTAATGAGCTACCACTGAATGCATGTTCCTATTTAGGCAACTATATATTTATTTAAATATGCTTAGAAATGTTCAGGCAAAATATTTTCAGTGCATAAATATTATTTCAGTGCATATCACTATCAATCAGACTGAATGGCACTAACCATTTCTTTTAACATATATTTGCCCACAAATATCTAAAATAGATTCTGCACACAGACTTGCAGTAGTTAGGAATTCATTTTGGCATTGAGAATACAGTGAAAATGAAATTTGGGTAAACAGTGGAAAAAACTTAACCTATCAGACTGAAGATTCTTTTAATGGGATGCAGCTCAAATCGAGACTGTGGCCAGCAAATTCTGATCATTGCATAAATCTTGAACTTCAGCCTGAGGAAATCCTTTCCTGGTGGCCACACAACCATTCATGTTGTATCAACTGCAGCCATTGAGTGTATTGTTAACCTTAATGTCAAATTATAACTGCTTTCCCGGTCTTAGGAATTGTTATTGTTGTCGGTTAAGAATTTGATTATGAAATTATATAATTGTAGTGTGTTTCCATATTCTTTTTAACTGTCCCATAATAAGTTGACAACCCAGGTTTAGAAAAACAAGGATTATACAGAATAAATGGGCAAAATTGGGACAGAATGATCATAAGATGTTCAGTGTGGGAGAGTCAGCATCACACCTTTAGGCTCTCAGCACATATGCAGAAAGTAGTTTGCACATTTAAATGATATAATCAAAATTTGGACACATAATCTCAAAGTTGATGACCTGCTTAATTCTCCCCAATCCCTCCCCATCATCAATGTCCGCCTGACAATGCTCCTACAATATATTAATCCTCTATTAGGCTATTGTTATAGCAGATATGTTTCAGAGTAGCAGTGAAAATTATTTGGGTTCAATTTCTGTTAGATAAATTGTTTTGCCATGTAATTGGAGCTATTTTGTTTCATTCAATCTAACTGGGTTAATGGCCTACACTAACATCAGATTCACAGAGCCACGTATTCTCTTCTTAGAGGTCAAGGAGGTAACCAGGCCAATGTTGATAGTGTTATGAAGTCCACAAGACTGGATAATATAAGCTCTAATTTTTCTTGTGAGCCTTTTGCTTTCTACCCATCTCTATGACATATCAAGGTCAAGAGGTTAAACTGTGTCAAAACCATGATCCTAATTACTGCAGCATCAATGCACTTTTTGATGTATATTTACTATTTTTTTTTACATATTATTAAGGCAAGAGAAAATATCCATAAAAGCAACACAAATGCATTGGAGACTCATTAGCATAACATGTACATTTTTTCATTTACCCTTGCTGGGAGCACAGGGGAAATTTTTTTTATTGAAAAGCAAGAATCCTCTAGCAGGCTATTTTAATGGAATCAGCAAGAACACTGTCTTTGATTTGCTTTGTGATTGCATATAAATCATTACTACTTTTGGTTTTCTTTTGCCATTGTGTTAAAGCGTTGTACACTATTTTTGCATAACATAGCAGTTGATCTCCCGTGGCATTTCAAACCGGGAGTCAAGACTGTAAGCCCTTCATGTGAAAGGCAATAAGAATTGAACTTGTGACATTGGAAATAATGTTATTGTGCTGTATTGGAACAATCCCAAATGGAAGTCCTACACTGCCAACCACAGATGGGAGGGTGTAATTACAACACAGCAAGATTACGTAAGCAGTTCTCATTAGACATCAGCATAGGAACGTATACTAAAAGAATTAAAGTCTACGCCAACAGAACAGTTTAAACACATTACGAGAGAAAGTTTTGTTTCTTAAAATTAGATTATGATTGTGACATTTCGCTATCACAACGGTAGAAAATTATGTGGTCAACAAAGTAATTGAGTCCTTTAAAATGAATTAGCAAAGAAAACAGTAATCATAAACATATAAATCAATGTTATAAAGGCAGCCTAGAGCTGAATTCAAATGTAATTTGACATTCTCTTTTTAAGACAAATTCATTGTTTCTGCTTTGTGTAATCTCTCTGTAGCATTCACTGTTTCTGGTTGAGAAGATTATAAAAGTGATTTCCTCATGGTTACGCAAATATCGCACTGGAACTGGGCAGCAACAGTTACATGAGAATAGCATAGATGGATTTCCCACCTAGTTTCCATTGGAAGACTCTGATTTCCACCTGTCAAGTGAACAGCGTAGTCAAAGTAAATAATAAGTGCTCACAAGATTGTCGATACATCCAATCATTCCATCGGATGATGCCACTGTTTTCTATTATACAGTATCATTAAGACATTCAGTCAATGATATTGGGCAGATCCCATGAATAATGATTTCGCAGTTGTGTGAAGCATTTGTGTTCAAATTTCTATTATGTTATTCAAATGTGCAAACCTCTTTCCACATATGTATAGGCAGCCTGAATGGTTAATGCTGCCTCACCAAAAGCTGAACATCTTATGACTATTCAGTCCTAAACTGAAAAATGTGTTGCTGGAAAAGAGCAGCAGGTCAGGCAGCAGTCCTAGTTTTGCCTCATCGTATTCAATATATTTCTCATTTTCTGATGCCTGAGTTTTTGATTTATTCTGTGTCAGTTGAAAAGAATGTGGAAACACACTACTCTTGTATAATTACATTTACAAATTATTAGCCTACAACAATAGCTATCCCTAAGGTTGGGAAAGCAGACACTGTTTGATATGAGAGTTACCAATACGCTCAATGGTTTTGGTTGATGCAGTGTGAGTGGTAATGTTGCCACTGGGAAGGGATTTCTTCGGGCTGAAATTCAAGATACCGGCAGGCAATGGCCAGAATTGGCTGGTCACAGTTTTAGTTTGGGATGTTCCACATATTCCCCTTGAAGAAAAAGTGGCTATATCTTCCCTGACCTATAATTAATTGGCTGAGGGTTATTTCTTATAACTGTGGAGCTTCACCATCAGAGTCAGTTACCAGGTTGGAAATGGTTGTTGAAAGATTGAACTGTTGTCTGTTTGAAAGCTGTGGACTGTGTTCCAGTCGGAACTATGGGATTACAGATTACAGTTTGTATTTTTATTTGAGATCTTGTGTCAATGGGAGTGCCAACCAGTGGTGTTCTGTCAATATAACACCGCATGTGTGTTAGGAACTCCATGAAGTTGGAACACTAGTCACACTTTGGCAGTTACAGGTTATATTTGGTAGAGAAAAACTCTAGAAGTGATTCTGAGTCAAGGTTCAGCCAGACAGTGAAAAGACATTTGTGACTCTATGAGTAAATTTAATATCCCTAGTAAGCAAGAGAAACCTTTAAACAGAAGAAGTGCAGACTGGGGAAGCTGGAAGTCTGTGAAGTATTTACATTTCAGAATTAACATTGCCGCCATAGTGTGCAGACACCACAAGACATGGCTTCAATAGAAGATATTCGGGCTGCATAAATGATGTGAAAATGTACATGATGTAACTTTAGATGCAAGAACATTGCAAAGCCAGAATTAAAGTGACAAAAGCAGCAAGTTAGAAGACTGGGCAGACAAAGTCTAGTGGAACAAAAAATTTAACACACTTCTGAAGTTGTGGAAAAGGTGAGATATCCATTTTTAAACTGTGACAAAGGTGTATTCAAGCCGCGCACCAATGGAGATATCCACGAAAAAAACTGTGAAGCAACAGAGATAATTAGAAGTGCTGCTGAGAATGGGAATTATATAGTGAAATCTGTTAAAGGAAAAGGATTTATCAAGTAGACACATGAAGAGTGAAACTCATTCAGTAAATTCATAAGAGAATGTTTATTAAAGCCATTTGAAACAGGATAATTCACTCAGTAAAACCATTAATAAAATAGTAATATTTATTAAAGTGATGATTGGTAAAAAGATGGGAATTACTTATTTTATTTGCTGTATCCCACATTTTGATTACAAAAGAGTATGAAACCCTCCAGAGTAGCAGGCACAGCATTATTACATTTCAGAATTAAGTACTATTAATGCAAAGGAAATAAATAATCACATTAGGAAGACATGGCGGCTGAAATAATATTTCCTGGAAGATTTTGTTATGGTGATAGGCCAAATGGAACACAGAATTGGATATTTTGGAAGAGTACAGCTCCTAAAATACGCAATTGCTTCCAAACTAGATGCTAAATAAGACGCTGAACAAATAAATCCATATTTGTATTCAATTTGGTCTTTAGCTGATGACATTGTGCAGAGGAGCAAAACATACCCCTAAACAAGTTCTAGATTCCTTTGACAAGTAACTTAACTTCAGAACAAATAACATTCTTGAAAAAGCAAGATTGAATGGCAGAGATCATCATTTTAAGAATCCTTAGATAATTTAATTAATGATCACTACAGATTGTGGTAAAAAACATGACTATGTAGCTTTAAAGTTAGAATACATAGGAGACAGAACTGTTGTTGGAATTACAAAGTTCCTTGAAAATGGAACTGCAGGTAAACAGGATTGTTCAGGATATTGAGTACATGAGTTGGGACGTCATGTTGCAGCTATACAGGACATTGGTGAGGCAAATTTTAGAATACTGAGTATAATTCTGGTCGCTAATCTATAGGAAGGCTGTTGTTAAACTTGAGAGGATGCAGAAGAATTTTCCATTATTCAATCCGATTCCCTACAGTATGGAAACAAGCTCTTCCGCCCAACAAGTCCACACCGACCCTATAAAGAGTAACCCATCCTTGCCCCTATCCTATATTTACCCCTGACTAATGCACCCAACACTATGGGCAATTGATCATGGCCTATTCACCTGACCTGCACATCTTTGGATTGTGGGAGGAAACTGGAGCAGCCGGAGGAAAACCACACAGACACGGGGAGAATGTGCAAACTCCACACAGACAGTCGCCTAAGATGGGAATCACACCCAGGTCCCTGGGGCTGTGAGGCAGCAGTGTTAACCATTGAGCCATAGTGCCGCCCTTTTATCTGGATGTTGCCAGGATTGGAGGGTTTAAGACATAGGGAGTAGCTGGATAAGCTTGGGCTATTTTTCTCTGAAGTGTTGGAGGCTATGAATTGTGAATGGGTATCTTTATAAAGGTTTATAAAATCATGAGGGACATGGATTGGGTAAATATCTAAAGTCTTTTTCCTGGGGTGGGGGAGTCCAAACCTCGACAGCATAGGTTTAAGTTGAGAGGTAAAAGTTTTAAAAAGGACCTGGAGGTAACATTTTTTCACAGAGGGTGGTGCATGTATGGAATGAGCTGCCAGAGAAAGTGACAGAGGCTGGTACAATTAATTACAACATTTAAAAGGCACCTGGATGGATATATGAATAGGAAGCGGTTAGAGGGATATGGGCCAAATGCTCACAAATGGGACTAGGTCAGATTGAGATGTCTGGTCAGTGTGTGGACGTGTTGG
Source organism: Chiloscyllium plagiosum (assembly GCF_037043375.1). Classification (NCBI taxonomy): domain Eukaryota; kingdom Metazoa; phylum Chordata; class Chondrichthyes; order Orectolobiformes; family Hemiscylliidae; genus Chiloscyllium; species Chiloscyllium plagiosum. The sequence goes on from NW_028270141.1 coordinate 31,292,682, forward strand.
ACTGAAGGGTATGTTGAGCTGCACAGATGGTGTGGATGAGTTGGACTGCAAGGTCTATTTTTGTGGTGTATGACTCTATGCTGCTGAATCTTTTATTACTGTAGTGATGGGAACCAGGTAAATCTCATTGACTATGAGATCCTTGATTGGGGTCATTAACCTAGGTCCATCAGGAAACCCTGGCTGACCAGTATAAACAGGGGATTCAGAATCTCCTCAGTTCAGGGACTAACTCTGAGCTGGTTGGCCACAGCCAGGGTACTGTGCACATATAAATAAAGGGTGACTTGGTGATGGGATACCAGTCTCTGTGCAGTTATTTCAATTACAGTCAAGGAAAAAATTGACCTTAGATAAAGCCATCTCCAAGGAAGTTGGTAGTTGAAGTTAATTAGTTGTTTCACACAGCAGTGATTTTGGAGAGTTTCCACAGCCTGCTTGAGAGCCACACTAGTCATTAGTACAGGATAAGTCAGCAGAGTGGTGTTGAGTCTCAATTTCCATTATAATTAATGAACAACACAAAGTACATTGGATGACAGCATAGTAGACTTTAGAAGTAATAAAACCATCATGCTAATTGTCCTATTTAAAATTAACACCTCAGTAACGGTAAGCAAAAATTTTGGGATTAGATTTGGTAAATAACATACAAGATATATACACATTTCCCTTTAATTGCGCAGGGAAAAAGAATTGGACCTTGTAATCAGAATTAATATTTGTGTTTATATAATTTGCAGGGTTTATATGCTTACATATTAGTTTATATAACTGCTAACTGCAGTGATTTATGTGGTAATGAATAATTATATTGGATAAGACAGAAACACAGTTACTGTCCATAGATTTCCCAATGTAGGTGGTTTAGGAGCGACTGGTGAACACTCATATCTGAGGCAGTTCCGAGCTATCATGTGATATACATGATTACTTCATGTATTAACTTTCAATGGATGGCGCCCACACCCCCACCAGTGCTGTTACTGATGGCCCAGTGTGGCGAATTGTATGTCTCCGCAATATTTTATAGACCAGGTGGCAAACATCAATAACAGCTTCCCTGCTGAGTAAAAGCCTGCACGTGCATTTTCCCTCATCATGTCCAAATGATTTTTTTTTCCTTGACTAATTTGTGCTGTGAGTTATTAACCTTCTCTGTCTACTTTTTTACTTCTGCATTGTTCTCACCTTTTTCTTCTCTCTCTCTAAGACTGAGCGGATGCTGGCCACTGGTGGTCCATGATTAATATTATTCTATTTTCCGTAATTTATACCCTGCTGATACCTTGAAAACTTTTCATTAGTTCAGGACCCTGGTTGTTCTGCTTTCAAGTTCAAAGAATGTTGCTGTTGTTATTTCACACTCTGTTAATTTTGTATTAGATTTGTTCTTCACTGGCTTTAAAGATGCTAGAATATGTGAATAAACATTTTATAATGGGAACAAATATCAGAGTGCACTTTCCACCAAGCTCTTTCCTCTGTTTATGCACAAAATTCAGCAAAATTAGCATGCACTGAGGAACTATATGGCCCTCTATGGAACTGTGATAAAGCTTTTGTTAATCTGCCTTCCTGATGATAGGAACAGGATAGGATCAGAATTTGTGGTGAAGTAACTAAGTGAATGGTATGGGTAAGAAATTGACTTAAGGCATGATCCTGTGGGAAGGATTTGATATATGTAAGATTGTGAGGGGAGCTGACAGGGTGGATGCTGAAAGGATTGGTCAAAGCACTGGGCATCAGTGAGACCATATCTGGAGTATTGTGTATTGGTCACTATACTAAGAGAGGGATTTTAATGCATTGGAAGCAGAGAAGTTTTACCAGACCAATACTAGAATGAATCTTATGAGAAAAGGCTGGACAGGCCAGGCCTTTATCCTCTGGAGTTTAGAAGAACAAGAGTGACTTAATTGGAACATACAAGAGCCTGACGCCAATTGACCAGGTGAATGCTGAAATGATGTTTCTTTTTATAGAAGAATCTAGAACGAGGAGAAATAGTTTAAATATAAGGTGTCGACCATTTAAAACAGAGATGAGGAAACATTTTTTTCCTCTCAGAGACTGAGAGTCTTTGAAATTTCTTTCCTCAAAAGATGGTGAATGCAGAATCTTTAAATATTGTTAAAGCAGAGATAGATAGCTTCTTGATTACTAACAGGATGAAAGATTGTCAGGGATATGGTGGAATGTGGAGTTGAGGTTAAAATCAGATCAGCCATGATATGACTGAATGACAGAGCAGGAAAGGTGGTGCATGTATGGAATGAGCTGCCAGAGGAAGTGGTGGCAGCTAGGACAATTACAACATTTAATTGTCTGGATGTGTATATGAATAGAGGGATATGGGCCAAGTGCTGGTAAATGGGACTAGATTAATTTAGGATATTTGGTTGGCATGGATGAGTTGGACCAAAGGGTCTGTTTCCGTGCTGTACATCTCTATGACTCTATGACTGAGTGGCCTACTCTTGTTCCTTGTTCACATGGTCATATTGATATCTTCTCTTGGGGTATTTAAGGTGGAGATGAGGCCTCTTTTTTTCTGTATTGTTATGGGCCTGTGGAGCTCTCTTCCTTAAAGAGCAGTGGAGGCAGAGTCATTGAACATTTTTACACGAAGTGAGTCAAAGGGTATCAAGAATGGATAAGAAAATCAAGTAGAGGCCAAAATTAGATCAGCCAAGATCCTGCTGAATGACAGAGCAGACTGAATGGCTCCTCTCATTCCTAATTCATATGCTCCTACACTTGTAAAATATAGAACTTGCATAGTTGTCTGGTCTTTGGTCTGTTCTGTAAGCTGGTTGTAGCTGAGGTGGTGGAAGAGGCACTGCAATTGTCTCCAGATCAGAGGAGGAGACATCAGTCAAAGTCCTGCTCCTGATGGTATCCAGTGACTCCTGTTGGAATTATGTATTGGTCTATTTTTTCTGTTATTGTTGTGAAGAAAGCTACATTTACTCTCTCTCTTGAGAAGATGCTGATGGCATTAATTCTTACCTTGCAGCAATTATTCTTACAACTGAATAGCTTTTGAACCCACTTCAGGGAGTGCAGAATATGTTATAACTATGGGCTCCACATAGGCTGATCAAGTACGCAGGGATGATGAGCCCCTTTCCAAGAAAAATTAATGACCCGGCTCAATTTTACCACCCCCCCTACCCCTGCAGATTCAACACCTTTCACAGTCATTTTTCTAATGTCACAATGATCAGATTTATTGATTTCATCAGCTCTAGCTTCCCTGATAGTTCCATAATTGATAAATCTGGCTTGGTGATGATGTCCTTGAACTTGGGAATGATGCTGCCTGAGGTCAATAGGTTGGACTCACCAGACAAATGGGGAGAATTACTAATGTCAGGATCAGGTGTCCATGACAACTGCACAAAAAATGCCACCCAAGTGGATTAGGCCAAATGGTTTGCCAGTCATACCGATTGGACAGAGTACAATGTACTGGTCACCCTGACATCAGTGAGATGGACATTTGAACTTTGTAGCCTCCTCTCTGGCTCTAACATTGTTAAATGCTGTTGCTGAGGCTATTTGGTCCATTGTGTCTGTGTGTTGACTCTTTAAAAGAGTAATCTGATTATTTCAGCTCACCTGCTCTTTCTCCATCACCCTGCAATTCCTTTTCTGAATGAAGAATAAATCCCAATTCTCTGTTAAAATTCTGCCTCAGCCTGTTTCCACAATTGTTTCAGGCAGAGTATTTCAGATAACAATAACTTGCTGCAACTTTTAAAAAAAATTTCTTCTCATTACCCCCAGCACATCTGCTATTGAAACTATCATCGGCACCTTTGCTATCAATAAACCCGATTAATCAAACACACTCCTGCTGCTCTTCCAATTTCTACCCTCAAGAAATTTCATTCCGCAACAACTGTGTTGCCTGTGTTTGACCTTGCACCAAGTTCTGTTCCTTTGTAGCTAGCTGTTCAATCGGCTGACCCCTGTTCAAGTTGATATTAAAATTCTCAGTTTCATTCTCAAATCCTTCCATCCCCTATCTCTTCCTGTATGATCTTTGCAGCCTTGCAACACTCCAAGATAATTGTTTTCTGCTAATTCTGACCTCTTGTACATCCACAATTTTAATCACTACACATTAATGCCTGCACCTTCAGTCGTTAAGGCCCTAAACTTTGGATTACCCTTCACACACCTCTCTGCTTCTCATGCTTTTGTCCTTTAAGAAACTCTTTACTCCTTTAAGAATCTGCCCTGCACATTTTTCCTCTTCAGGTAATAATGTTTTGCATGCCTTGCTTTAACCTTTTCTCCACTATAGTTTCCAGCTATGAATTCCAGATCCCCATCACTCACTGAATGAAAAAGGTTTTGTTCACGTCACCTTTCTTTGCTTTAATTCTATGCTCTCTTGTTCATGAATCCTTCCAAAAATGTGAGCTATCTGTCCAGTGCTCTCATGATTTTGAATATCTCCATCAGATTTCCCCCCAATCTTCTCTTCCCCAAGGAAAGCAGTCTCTACTTCCTCAATCTTCCTACATTACTTAAATTCCTCTTACAAGCACATGACTAAGCGCAAGCATATGCCAAATACCCCCCTCATAAAAGGTGTGCCATTTAATAAAATCATGGATAATCTGATTGTGATCTCAATCTCACATTCTAAGCTATCTCAGCTAACCTTTAGCTTCTGTAATGGTCAAGAATCTCCTTTATTAGTCTAGAATGTATCCAGCTCTTCCTTAAAAAGGCTCAGTGCTGAACTTACCAGGAATCGGTGAAGTGTCATGTTTATTGAGCTTCTTTCCATGAGCCTGTACCAGTGTTCCTTGTCATCATCTCAAACTCCCTCATTATATACGTACCGCACACCTAATATGCCTTTCTTATGTAATGCTGGCTGGATTCTCCCACTCACCACAGAGAGAGGTAATTACCAAAGTCAGGAAGACCTGGGTTCCCTGCAAGGGGCATTATACCTAACAGGCTGTTGTGCACCAGATAAGGACTGGAAGTCCGTAGACACATGCTCCAGACATACCAAATACGAGTACATTGATGCCCGCTTTACAGATAGGGATAGAATTCCTGATAGAGAGAGTGGTACAGAAGATAGATGTCCTCTTGATCCAGGACCAGCAGAGGAGGCCATGACACCAGACCCTGCCGGCTTGGTCCAAGATTGCCAACCCTGCCAGTGCCGTCTTCCTGCTCCATGAGAGTAAGTGCGCCCATCTTCTCTCTGATAGTTCACCCTCACTCCACTTCGAGCAGCATGCTGTACCATTCTCACTATTGCCTGCAACATCTTTCCTCACTCATTCTCACCATTCCAAATGCCTAACCTTCTAACATTGCATGACCTCTGCCCTACCTGCTCACTGTCACAATGTTGGTCTTCTTACAAGGTTACTATGCCCTTGAATTTTTTTCCAGAGAGTGGTGATTGGCCAGGCTCCAACTAGGCTGAGTTTGAAAGATTTATTGGTGCCCTTTTTGTTTATCCCTAACAGATAATGCCTCTGGCCTAAGGCTTTCATGTCTTAAAAAAACTGGCATAATCAAAGGGGTGTGGCCAGCTAGCTGTGTAGCTAGCCTTTGTTTAGATTAGAGTTTTTGATTCAGTTCAGCAGTAGTGTGTGTGAAGAAAGGCTGCTGGGGACAAGTCCAGCCGGGTCTCTCTAACCTCAAGCCCGTAACCCCTGGTTTATTTCATTTCTATTCTTTGTCTTAAGGGATGTGTTTATTGGGACTGTTGCCAGTATTTTCAGAACAGCATCATTAAGTTGGGATAGTCTGTCAGGGTTTTCTATTTTCTGGTATTATATTTTCTGTTCTTTGTGTTTCATTCTGTAATTTTGTAAAAAAATTTTTTTGTTTAAAACTTGGTAGCCAAATCAGCTAATTCACTCTGGAACATCCATTATCCACTTACCTAAACAAATAACAAAGTTACGGTTTGTCTATCTGCTTAAAAATGTTTTGAGGTTCGGGCCTGGTCCATAACAGTTTGGGGGCTCTTTGTGAGATGTGTTTATAGTTCCAAACTGGGATTTGGAATTTGAATTGTTTTGGACTCAGAGGCAGTGAGTGGTAGGTGTTAATATCTTTATTTCGGGTGATGATTTGGTTGGTTTAAACAGCATTGGGATAGCAATGGTTCTTTCAGTCACCAAGAGTTTTCTGGGGGTGGTAGAAGTGACCTTGGGGGTTTTACAGAAGGTTGGTAAGGCAAGCTGTGAGAATTAGCAGACACGCTGAAGTTGGAGCTACCTCCTAACCTGAGGAAAGATGAGACGATTACAGCAATAGCTCAGTATTTAAATTTGCTGGAAACACCATCAGGATCTCCAGACATGGCAAAAACTCAATCGCAAATGAAGCAGCTTGAGTTCGAGGCAAGAGATAAGGAAAGGGCAGCAGAAATGAAACAGTTTGAGTTACAATTAAAAGCAGAAGAGAAAGAGAAAGAGAGAGAGTTTGAACTTCAGAAAACGACACTTAGAAAGGAAAGTCAGCTTAAAAGGATGGAGATGAAGGCTGAAGGTTGGCTTAGTGAGGAAGTATGACAAACTCATGTGCAAAAGCAGAGAGTTAAAACAGCAAGGTTAGTAGCTGAAGTGGCTGATGGTTATGAGTTGGTCCATAAAACAGTGTTTGGCTTCCAGAATCAATTTCAATCCATGAAGGATAGAAATTGGGGCAAAGAGAAATCCTCACGTGGAAAGGGAAAGGTAGATCTTGGTGAAGATCATAAGGATAACTCACCACAGGGTAAAAAGGGAACCCTTGAAGAGGACAAAGAAGTTAAAAAGCTCCGGTGTTTTCATTGCAATAAAGTGCGCCACACAAAATCACAGTGTTGGTGGGCTAGGAAAAAGCCAGATGTAGAAAAACAGGACAAGCCTGGGAATTTTGTTGGAATGGTAACAGAAAGCACAGTGGAAGCTAGAAAGCTGCATCAGTGTGTACAAGCTTATCGGAGGTTGGTTAAGGAGAATCTGCTTAGAAAATATACCTGCAAAGATAAAGTTTATTCACATAGGCCAGGAGTAGCAGGTGAAGAGGTTACAATATTAAGGGACACAGGATCCTCTCAGTCTGTGTTGCTGAAAGATGAGGAGATATGTGCTCCTGAAGGACTATTGCCAGAAAAGGTACTATAATGAGAATTCATGGTGAGACAAAAAGTGCTCAATTGTGTAGTCCAGAAAAGAGTGGAGAATTTGTGAAAGGAGTACTGGACAAACTCTCAGCTCAAGGAATACAATTTGTCCTTGATTCACTGGTAGGTGTGCCACCTACTATAGTTGAAGAGCGAGTGGACACTCAGGCAACTGAGGCAATGCAGGATTCTTATCCGGGAATCTTCCCTGATTGTGTAGTAATGATGTCACAGAGTCACCAGTTGAAGCAGGACAGATCAAAGGGTATCGAGAAGGAAGCTGAAGTGGCATTAGCAGAGATGGAGTTTGATCAGATAGTTGAGACAAAAGAAGAGCAAATAGGAAATCATGCAAATATATTTAGCTCTGCAAAACTCACTGCGTTACAGCAGAAAGATGAAGATTTAAAGCATTTGTCTCAAAAGGCATATACAGATAAGGAATCTGAATGTATGCTTATGTGTTATTACCTGAAAAATGATGTCTTAATGAGGATCCCATATTCAAGCAGATGAGAAAGACGCAGAAATTCATCAAGGTGGTTCAGTGATTAGCACTGTTGCCTCACAGCGCCAGGGACTCGGGTTTGATTCCAACCTCGGGTGACTGTCAGTGTGGCGTTTGGACATTCTCCCCGTGTCTGCGTGGGTTTCCACTGGGTGCTCCGGGTTCCTCCAACAATTCAAAGATGTGCAGATCAGGTGAATTGGCCATGCTAAACTACCCATAGCGTAGGTTATTAAGTCAGTAGTAAATGTAGCTTCGGGGAATGGGTCTGGGTGGGTTGCTCTTCAGTGAGTCAGTGTAGGCTTGTTGGGCCGAAGGGCCTGTTTCCACATTGTAGGGATTCTAATTCTAAATCATCTTGCCAGTAGGGTATAGAAAGGAGGTGTTGCGAGTGGCACATGTAGGTCATTTAGGAGTGAGGAAAACACAGGCTAAAATACAAAGACATTTTTACTGGCCTGGACTGCACAAAGATGTAATTGAATTTTACCAGACATGCCATACCTGTCAGGTAATTGGAAAAGTACAGGCAGTAAAAAGACCTGTACTTTTAACACCTATTGAGGAATCTTTTACAAGAGTCTTAGTTGATTGCGAAGGTCCCCTACCTCAAATAAAGATTGGGAATCAGTATTTGTTAACAATAATGGATGTATCAACTGGATTTCCAAAAGCTGTCCCATTATGCAATATCAAAGCTAAAAGGATTATAGAGGAATTACTTAAATGTTTTATTCGATGCTGACTACCAATAGAGATACAGTCAGAACAAGGGTTAAACTTCACATCCAAACTATTCAAGGAAGTTATGGACAGCTTAAAAATAAAATAATTTAAATCTACTGCGTACCATCCAGAGTTGCAGGGAACGCTTGAAAGGTGGCATCCGACATTAAAGTCCATTGCAAAGTTTGTGAAGGTTTGTAGCTCAGGTTGAGGTTTAGGGTGTAGGTTTGCTCGCTACAGCTCAGCGAGCAAACCTACACCCGAGAATTAAAGTCCATGTTGAGGGCTTATGGTCAGGATTATCCAGATGATTGGGTTAAGGGAATTCCATTTGTGCTTTTTGCGATCAGGCATGCACCAAATTAATTGACCAAATTCAGTCCATTTGAATTAGTTTTTGGGCATGAAGTGAGAGGACCATTGAAACTGAGTAAGGAGAAGCTTACTGAGTAAGTCAGAATTCAGAGACCACACATTTGGACTTCATGTCAAAGTTTAGAGATTATTGAATTGAGCTGGGGAGTTGGCGAGGCAACATTGAAAATTTTGCAGCATGCAATGAAACAGGAAGCAGACAAGAAATCAAAAATTTGCAATTTTGCTATCAGGGTTAAGGTATTAGTGTTACTTCCAATAATTGGTGAACCCTTAAAAGCAAGTTTTAGGGGACCTTATCGAATTGAAAGGAAAATGAGTAGAGTGAACCACTTCACAGAGACTCCATTCAGGAAGAAATCTCACAGAGTGGATCACATGAATATGCTCAAAAAGGTATTTTGACAGGGAAGGGAAGCAAGAGGAGAATGTTAATGATTACAACACAGAGGGAAGAACCAAGTTCAGAGCATTCTGAATTGGACATTCCTCAAATTAAATTGGACAATGAGGAAGTTATCAAAAATTGAGATAAATTATTCAGTTACCTTCCTGAGAAAAATCGAAATGACCCCTATCACATGGGGAGATATGCGGAAATAGTCTGGGAAGTACTAACCTAATTGTGCATGATGTAGATATTGGAGATGCTGTTCCGATTAAGCAACTTCCTTAGAGACATAGCCCTCTAAAGTTGGCACAGAATCAGAAGGAGATTGAATGCATGCTCCAAGATGACATAATCAAAGTGAGTTACAGTGACTGGAGGTCACCTATAGTAATGGTGCCAAAGCCAGATGGTAGCCAACAGTTATTTGAGAATTGCAGTTACAAAGACTGATGCATATCCACTTCTGCGGTTGAAAGACTCTGTTGAAAAGGTGGGACAACCAACTTGTATTTCTAAGTTGGACTTACTCAGAGGCTACTGTCAGAAAGAGCAATTACAGCTTTTGTAATGCCAAATGGACTGTATCAGTTTAAAGTCATGACATTTGGTATGAAAAACACTCTGGCCACATTTCAGAGATTGACTAATAAGGTCATTGCCAGATTACCCAGCTGTGTAGTGTGTACATTAATGACCTGGTGATTTTTAGTCACTCTTGGAAGGTACATTTACAACATTTATTGGACCTGTTCAATCGACTTTGGAAGGCAGGCTCGGTGGTAAACCCAGCTAAAAGTGAATTTGTCCAAGCTCAAGTCACCTTCCTGGGCCATGTCATTGGACATGGACAAATGGCCCCACCAGAAGCAAAAACAAAGGTAATCGGGAAATTTCCCATACCATTGACAAAAAGAGCAAGACCACAGTTCCTGGGATTGAATGGATTTTATCAAAGGTTTGCGCCGAATTTTAGTAGAGTGGCTGCTCCACTCACTGAATTGCTAAAAAAAAAAGCAAGACGTTTCAGTGGACAACGGACTGACAGAAAGCATTTGGCAGCCTGAAGACTGTGTTAACCATTGCCTCGGTATTAGCCACATCTCATTATGCAAAGCCTTTCAAGGTGGCTATCGATGTGAGTGATGTGGATGTCGGTGCTGTGCTCCTGCAGGAAGATGACGAGAAAATACAAAGACCTATCTGGTATTTCTCCAGGAAGTTGAATGTTCTTCAGCAGAAATATTCGACAATTGAGAAAGAGATTTTGAGCTTGGTGTTGGCACTTCAGCATTTCAGTGTTTATATTACCAGCAATGCATCTGAGACACTGATCATAACCCATTAAAATTTGTGGAGAAATTTAAGGACAAAATGGCAGACTGATTAGATGTAGCCTGTCGTTACAGTCATTCAATTTGAAAATTGTGCATGTGACAGGTCAAGAAAACGTGATTACCGATGCATTATGAAGACTCGAATGAGAGATGGAGGCATTTGGTGGTGCGAGAACCACAGACTGAATCCGAATGTATTTGTGCATATTTTCATGTTTATAGTCAGTGAATGTATATTTATGTTTTAAGGTACTAACCACTATTTTTGGGAGTTTTGAAAAATGAAGCCATCTTTGGATATTGATGTTTCATTTTTTTAATGGGGAGGTATCACAATGTTGGTCTTTTTACAAGGTTACAATGCCCTTGAGATTTTTTTCCAGAGAGCGGGTGATTGGCCAGGCTCCAACTAGGCTGGGTTTGAAAGGTTTATTGGGACCCTTTTTGTTTACCCCTAACAGATAATGCCTCTGGCCTAAGGCTTTCATGTCTTAAAAAACGGCTGGTATAATCAAAGGGGTGTGGCCAGCTAGCTGTGTAGCTAGCCTTCGTTAGATTAGGGTTTTTGATTCAGTTTAGTAGCAGTGTGTGTCAAGAAAGGCTGCTGGGGCAAGTCCAGCTGGGTACTCTCTCTCTCACTCTCTCTCTCTATTGTAAAGCCTGTGAGCCCTGGTTTGTTTCATTTTTACTCTTTGTACTAAGGGATATGTTAATTGGGACTGTTGCAAGGACTTTTGAAACAGCATCATTACGTTGGGACAGTCTGTCGGGGTTTTGAATAGGATAAGTTATCTAGCATTCTATTTTCATTTCTTTGTGTTTTATTTCCTAATTTTGTAAATAAATTCTTTCTGTTTAACTCTTGGCGGCCATTCACTCTGGGAATGTCCACTGTACATTTACCTAAACAAATAACAAAATTACGGTCTGGGCTACCTGCTTAAAAATGTTTTGAGGGGTCGGTCCTGGTCCATAACACTCACTCACTTGTTTCCACAGCACTCAAAGCAGTGCCATCCACCTCCATCTCACTCAGTCCTTTCCTTTCCCTTATTCCAGGAGAAAAGGCCCCTTAGTCAGGCCAAAAGAGATGGGATAGGTTGAGTGTCTGCCATTTGCCTCCTCACCCCCACAAGAAGAAGGCCCTGACTCTGACCAGCCTGACTGACTGTGACCGCACAGGCCTATTGCTGAGACTGAAACAACATGGTTTCAAGACCCCTTTCCCCAGCATACTCCTGGCAAATCTCCAAACTATTGAAAACAAGCTGGACGAACTTAAAGCTAGACTCACCTACCAAATGGAATTGAGAGGCCGCTGTGTGTTCTGTTTTAGAGAAACATGTGCTTTAAAATCCTGAGGGCTTCTCTATCCACCAGATGGACTGCACCACGTCCTCAGGCAAGGCAAAGGGCGGAGGGGTCTGCCTCCCTTGGACCTAAATTATATAATGGTGAAATGCCATCCATACTACCTGCCACGGGGGTTTATTTACATTATGCTGATAGCAGTTTACATCCTACCCCAAGTGATAGTGAAGAGCATACTTGATGAAATATACACCGCTACAAATAGCCTTGCAACAGAATATCCCAAGGCCATGTTCATTGTAGCCAATGACTTCAACCTCAACACTGTGCTGCAAAGATGCCACCAAAACGTCTCCTGTCCCACCAATGGCCCAAACACCCTTGACCATTGCCCCATAACCATCAAAGGTGCCTAGTGCTCCATTCTTTGCCTGCATTTTGGTAAATCAGATTATAAGGCTGTGCTCCTTCTCCCCGCTTACAAGCAGAAACTGAAAGATGAAGATCTGGTACAGAAACTCGTACAGTGCTGGTCTGAGGTCACAGATGAGCTCCTATGTGACTGCTTAGTGCATATTCAAGAATTCAGTGGCCAACCTAAATGAACATATTGCTACTATCACAGACTTTGTCAGAAAACGTGTAGGGGGACTGTGTGCCAAAGGAGTTAATCTGAGTGTTCCCAACTTAAAACCATGAATGAACCGAAAGATCCACTCCCTATTGAATACCAGGTCTGAGGTGTTCAGGTCAGATGACCCTGATCTCTACAGGAAATCTCATAAGATCTTCGCAAAGCCATTAGGGACACCAAGAGACAATACCAGATTAGAGTCCCAGACTAACCACATCTACACATGTCGGCTATGGCAAGGCTTACACAATATAACAGGCTGCAAAGCAAAGTTGAGTGGAATCACTGGCAACAATGCATTCCTCCCTCTATGAGCTTAATGCATTCTATGCTCATTTTGAACAGAAGGTCAGTGAAATGATGTCACCTGCCCCAACAGGGTGCAACTATACGCGCAGTCAGCATCGCAGACATCAGATCAGCCTTCTGGAGAATGAACCCCCAGAAAACGACTCGCCTGGATGGAGTCCGCTTCTGTGCACTCAGATCCGGTGTGGACCAGCTGCTGGGAGTACTTGCAGACATCTTTACACTCTCCTTACTATGATGTGAGGTTCACACCTGCTTCAAGAAGATCACTGTCATCCCAGTGCCAAAGGAAAATCAGGCAACATGCCTCCATGAATACTGTCTGGTAGCTCTGACATTATGAAGCGTTTCATGAGGTTAGTAATAGCACTCATCAAATCCAGCCTTCTAAGTTGCTTTAATCTGTTACAATTCATATACCATCACAATAGGTCCATAGCAGATGCCATTTCCCTAACCCTACACTCATTCCTGGAACATTTGACCAACAAGGACATTTACATCAGGCTACAATTATTGACTTTTGCTCCATCTTCCAGACTATAATTCCACCAAAACCCATCTCTAAACTCCGAGACCTAGGCCTCTGCTTCCCCCTCTGCAACTGGATCCTTGACTTCCTGACCCACAGACCACAATCAGTAAGGATAGGCGACAACATTTTCTCCACAATAACCCCTAACATCAGTGCCCCGCAAGGCTATGTACTCAACCCCTTACTATACTCCTTATATATCCACAGCTGTGTAGCCAAATACAGCTCTAACTCCATTTACACATTTGCTGACGACACCACCGTAGTGGGTCAAATCTCAAACAATGATAAGACAGAGTATAGGAAAGGGATAGTCAGCTTAGTGGCATGGTGTAAAGACAACAACAACTCCGTCAATGTCAACAAAGTGAAGGAGTTGGTTATCAACTTCAGGAAACGGATTGCAAGACACTCCCCTGCCTCTATCAATAGTGCAAAGTTTGATGTGGTTGAGAGCTTCATGTTCTGAGAAGTAAATATCACCAATGATCTATCCCAGTCCATTCACAGACAAGAAAGCACACCAATGCCTCGACTTCCTCAGAAGGCTAAGGAAAGTCAACATATTCACAAGACTCTTACCAATTTTTGTAGATGCACCATTGTAAGCATCCTACCTGGATGCAATATAGCTTGGTATGGCAATTGCTATACTCAAGACCACAAGGGATTACAGAGGCTTGTAAATGTAATCCAGTCCATCACGAAAATCAGCCTTCCTTCCATTGACTCTGTCCAAACTTTCCACTGCTTTAGGAAAGCAACCAACACAATCAAAGATCTCTCCCACCCTTATTATACTCTCTTCTATCTTCTACCACCCTCTTCCATTTGGCAGAGGATACAAAAGCCTGAAAACATATACCAACAGACACAGCATAGTGGCTTAGTGGTTAGTACTAATGCCTCCCAGCACCAGGGACTTGGGTTCTATTCCACCCTCGGGCGAATGTCTGCATGCGGTTTGCACGTTCTCTTAGTGTCTGCATGGGTTTCCTCCCACCATCCAAAGGCATACAGTTTAGGTGGATTGGTTGTGTTACATTACATATAGCATCCAGGGATCTGAGGTTAGGTGACCTAGCCATGTGAAATGCAGGATTATGGGGATAAGGTGGGGGAGTTGAGTCTGGATGGGATGCTCTTTGGAGGGTTAATGTAGACTCGATGGGCCAAATGGCCTGGCTCTGCACTGTAAGGATTCTATGATTCTGCACTAAATGATTTAAAAACAGTTTCTACCCTGCTGTTATCAGACTTATGAAAAGGAATACTTTTCGCTGTATCTCAATACATGTGACAATAATAAATCGAATCAAATCAAATCACACCCTTGAACTGATGTCAGAGGCTGGCCTTGACTTACCACGCCAGGAGCTCCTGTCGAAGAGAAGTTTCCCTGGATTGAGTGTGGACAACTCCCTTTAGACTTTGAGTCTTGGTCATTTGTTTGAAGCAAGTGCAGGTGTGTGTGCAGCTGGTACAGGGGCTACACAGCACAGTGCTGTACAATAACATTTCTAACCCCTTGACTGGTGAGTGCACTAAACAGCAAAGCAAGGCAGAAGTATTGTGAGCCTTTCAGGTCTGATTGAAGGGGCAAGCACAAAAAGGTAAGGCAAAACAGGAATGCTGTGGCCATTCAGATAGATGCAAAGCAAGTGAATCCTACAGGAACGAGTGAGGCTTCTAAAGGTGCAGCCTGGTCGAACTTGTGAGCTGGGTGCCTGACCCTGTGAGCAAAGTGTCCTTGCAGCAGCATTGCAATGACAGTGCTGGTACACTCCAAAGTGCCATATCACCTTGCAGAAGCGTACTTTAAGTGGATTGGATTTGTGGTATGCTGATGCAGAGAGGCTGGCACATGTCAAATGCTAACATCCGTGGACAGGGGGTGGGTCAGCCACTGCCAGTGGAGTGTGCCTTAAGAGTTTCGTGCCTAGTGTCCTTGAGAATAGCAAGCAACAAGCTGGAGCCCTCAACTGTCCACTTAGACTTTCAGGGCGAGAATTCTTGGCATCTAATTTCTATCCAGTGTGTAGAAGAATGAGAGATTGCATAATAATGAGGTAAATTTAGGTACTAATGAGAGAGATAAGCAGTGGTATTCCATGTTAATAAGCTTCTTGCTGCTCACTAATGAAAATCTCACCTCGGTATTCAGGACCTGGATGTATAATATGTCGTTTTGGTGTCAATGTTGAAAAGGGCCTCCCTTAATACCTCACAGATATTTTCTTGCCATAGTCCAAGTCAATTAGGGGCTGGGAGCTACTATTAAGCCATGACTTATGTCCTTCCGTTTGTTGATAAACCAGTATTCCTCTATGTTGAATACCACTTGGAAGATGCACTGTAGGTGGTGAGGGCACAGAATGTACTCTGAATGGGGGACCTTCAATGTGCATTACCAAAAGTGGTTTAGAAACAGCACTACAGTCTGATCTGGCTGAGTCCCAAATGACATCTGAATGTAATGTAATGAGAATTGGTTGACAGACTGGAAACATAGAGTGGGAATAAATGGGACTTGTTCTGAGTGGCAGGAAGTGATTAGTGGTGTACTGCAAAACACAGTACTTGGGCCCCAGCTATTTATATATATATATATATATATATATATATAAAATGATTTAGATGCGGGAACCAAATGCAAAATTTCCAGTTTTGCTGAGGACACAAAACTACATGGGATTGTGAGTTATGAGGAAGGTGCAAGTAGGGTTCAAGACAGTCTAGACATGGCAGATGCAATATACTGTGGCTAAATGTCAAGTTATACACCTAGGTGTGAAAAACAGAAAATCAGAGTACTATTTAAATAGTGATATATTTGGAAATGTGGATGTGCAAAGGAATCTAGGTATCCTTGTATGAAAGTAATGCAGCAAGCAATTAGGAAGAGAAATGGTACATTGGCTTTATTACAAGAGGTTTTCAGTTCAGATATGGAGTATTCTACTGCAATCATATGTGGCCTTCATAAGAGCGCACTTGTTGTATTGTGTGCATCTTTGGTCAACAGAAGACATATGTGTCATTGAGGAAGTGCAGCAAAGATTCACTAGGTTGACACCATGTCTAGCAGGACTGTCATACGAGGAGAAATTTGTTCATCTGTGCCTGTATTCACTTTAGTTCAGAAGAATGTGATAAGATCTGATTGAAAAGTTTAACATTCTAACAGACCGAGACAGACTAGATGTATGGAGGAACAGTGGTTAAAGTCTCAGGATACAGATTAGGCCAGTCAGGACTGAGATGAGAAAACATTTGTTCAGACTGTAGTCACCCTGTGGAATTCTCTACCAAAGAAGGCTGTGGAGGCTGGGTCACTGCATGTATTCGAAGAAGAGATTGATAGGTTTGGAGATATTAAAGGCTTCAAAGACTTAGAGAGAAAACAGGAACATAACATTGAGATTGAGGATTGGTCATGACAGTATTGAATAGTGGAATAGGCTAAAAAGGGCAAATGTCTCCTAGTTTCTACATTTCAATGGCATAGACACTGTCTGAGGCCAATGGGGAGGGAATTTACAAGAGGAAAAGAATTACTTGATCACTTCCTCACCAATCAACCTGTCACAGTTACATCTGTCCACGTCAGTATTGGAAGGAATGATCACTGCACAGTGTGGAAACAAAGTCATCATTCTCTATTATGTTGTGTCACATTACCACCATGCTAAATAGGATTGACTTTTAACAAATCCAGCAAGTCCATACCGGGCTTCTCTGGGGCACTGTGGGCCATCAGCAGCAGCAGAATTATCTCCAACCCTCTGGCCTAGCTTATCCCAACTCTTCCATTGCCATCAAATCAGGGGATCAACTCTAGGTCAATGAAACCTGAAACAGAAGTAGGACTTATTACATTTGCAAAAATGGGTTCCACACCAGTTATAGAGCTTGAATTGAAACATTCTTACTCAATCAGGCGGAGTTCTTGTCATGCACACTTTGTCCACTTGTAAAGAACTCATATAACTGGAGGCTGCTCAGTGCAAAAGACCAGAAAATCTTATTTTTTGTGGGTTCAGGAGGAATGTTTCAGAATTCTGCTCGCTGATATTTTTATCGTCCACTATTTTTAGAACCATGCAGCATTAAGCATCATTATTCAAAACCTCATTGGGGCTGGCGTTACGCTTCCTATTATTCATGCCTTTGTGGTTTGAGTTCTTTTTACCATCTATAATTGTGTTCTCCTGAATGAGGTTAAAGTGAAAGATTATTGTAGGACAGACTGACGACAGATACTGAAGCAGTGCATTCAAATTGCCTTAACAGGCACTGTCTGTTTCAAGTAACCTCCAATCTACAAAAATAACTTTAAAAAACATACAAATACAGAGAAGAAAGACATTTGTTTTAAAGAACAGCTATTGTAATTGGTGGGAAATACAGAAAGGAAAAACACCCTGATATGATTCTTCGTTTTTTTTTCCCTTATGCTCTATCCTGAAGGCTTGAAAAGCAATTAATAAATCTCTAGGCTTTAGAACAATAGGGCAACTTTGTCGATTATGCTCCTAAATCGTATCAGAATTATGGGCACAGCATAGAAAGAAAGTGAGCACTGTCTTCCTAATTCTAATCGCAGACCTCACCGAAGACGTTTCATGTGGCTGCACTCATCTGTGCCTCAAGAGGGCACCGGTACGTAAATAAAATACTTTGGTATTAAAGGATTCAGGAGCTCAGCTCCAATAAATGGAAAATCTTTCAGATTTACTGTCTTAGATGTTGCTGCTGAAAGAAACGACATTTCCTTTTGATCTGTTCCTATCCCCAGTGGTGTATCTTTTGGATAATTAGGAAGAAGTTGAAACAACATAGATTAGAAACATAGGCTCTATCCAATGATGATGAGGAGGAGAAGGGTTACAACTCCCCACATTCTTTGAATAACTTGCTCAGTATCTCATTTCATGAGTGCTCACCAAAATTCTCTAGCCAGGATTTCCCATATTACTCTGATGTGTTTCTGTCTGCATAATTTGACATTGTATAAAGAAAGCTAACCTGTGATATTAAGAAGATGTTCCAATGGAAAAAAGGTGGAGGAAACTAAGAGTTAGAGTCCATCAATGAACAGCGTGAACCTTTTAGTCATGATTTGGAGGAGCTGGTGTTGGACTGGGATGGGCAAAGTTAAAAATCATACAATATCTGGTTATAGTCCAACAGGTTTGTTAGGAAGCACTGGCTTTCGGAGTGCTGCTCCTTCATCAGGTGGTTGTGAAGCAGGACCATAAGATACAGAATTTATAGCAAAAGATTACAGTGATACAATGATACATTGAACAAACCTAGATTGTTAAGACTTTCATCTTTTAGAATGGGTTTGCTGTAGTTTATTAGTATGTAAATCCCAGAATTTCTTTTAAGTCACATTCTCAAGATAACTTAAGGTTTTATAAAAAAAAGGTGACATCTCAGTTCAGACAATGCCGTAAAGGTGTAAGGTTAGAGTCTGTCTTTATCCCAATCTTGGGTCAGATTGATTCTATTTCCAAAGTGGAATTTACAAAATATAACATGGATTTACTGCTTGCATTGACTGCTTGCAAGTTTCTACATTTTTTTGAGCAAAATAGAATGGATCTGCAAATACAAATTCACTCCATAAACATTTAGATAGCACTAATTAAAGACATTGCCTCCTGAACTGTAAATGCGCACAAGAACTCTTCTCTCTCTGAACCAAGCAAACACTCCACCCAATCCTGAATAAGAATTCTTGATGGGAAAGTCTAATGGACAGTGGATTTCTGTGTTAGTTGCATGGAATCTTAGCACATCCTTGCATTTTTCTCTTTGTGTCAGGTGTCCTGACTCTAATATGCATGGAAGCTATCACATCCTGAAGATAGGGCAAGATGGCCAGTACAACAAATCCGTGAGATCCCGCCTACTGGCTCCTGCTGCCAATTGGAAATATGCTGTATTCATTGGCTCTCACAAACAGGGCAATAGTGAACAGTTTGATGCATTACGCACTGTTGATTGGGAACTATGGGAGAGGTCACCTGCCACAGACTTTGATAAGGCTGTAGACATCAGCAACAGTAGGCCTGAAGATTCCAGATTCAGGAAGTTTCGTCTGGGCCTCTATGCCATGTGCATCGAGTATGATGTCCCAGGTGCTTCTTGCTGGCGGTTGAGGCTGCTACTTCTTCACTTCCTTCATTGGTTCCACCACCCAACCAAAGTGGCTATAAGACAACAATAATAAAATCAGCAGAAGCAAGACAAAGGCATGTCAGGCAATTTGGAAGATGGTAAATCTTTGAGTAATCCAAACAACACAATGGCATCCATCTCCCTATGATACAAGAACAGAACTAGTTGGAGAAACTTAGCTGGTCTGGCAGTATCTGTGGAGAGAAAGCAGAGTTAATGTTTTGAATCAGAGAGTCATAGAGATGTACAACATGAAGACCCTTCAGTCCATTTCGTCCAGATATTCTAAATTAATCTAGTCCCATTTGCCGACCAGATATCCTAAATTAATCTAGTCCCATTTGCCGACCAGATATCCTAAATTAATCTAGTCCCATTTGCTGACCAGATATCCTAAATTAATCTAGTCCCATTTGCCGACCAGATATCCTAAATTAATCTAATCCCATTTGCCAGCATTTGATCTACATCCCTCTAATTGCTTCCAATTCATATACCCATTCAGATGCCTTTTAAATACTTTAGTTGAAGCAGCCTCCACCACTTCCTCTGGCAGTTCATTCCATACATGCACGTCTGCATGAAAAAGTTGCACCTTAGGTCCCTTTTAAATCCTTCCTCACCTTAAACCTATGCCCTCTACTTTTTGACTCCCCTAGACTGGGGAAAAGACCTTAGCTATTCATCCTATTCATGCTCCTCATGATTTTATAAACTTCTACAACATTCCCCTTATCCTCCAATGCTCCAGGGAAAATAGCCTTAGTCTTTTCAGCCTCTCCCTGTAGGTCAAACTGTCCAATTCTGGCAATATCATTGTAAATCCTTCCTGAACCCTTTCAAGTTTCACAACATCTTTCCTATAGCAGGGAGACCAGAATTGCGCGCAGTCTTCCAAAGTGGCATCAACAATGTCCTGTACAGCCACAACATGACGTCCCAACTCCTATACTCAATGCACTGATCAACAAAGGCAAGCGTACCAAATGCCTTTTTCACTACCCTGTATATCTGTGACTCCACCTTCAAGGAACTATGAACCTGTATGTGAACCAAGGTCTCTTTGATCAGCAAAATCCCTTCACTCAAAAGCCTGTGAATATTTGGAAACTTTTACCTCAGATTGCTGTCACTGAATAAATTTAAGGCTGAGTTTTGGTCACTCAGTGTTTTGTATTTCAACTCCTACTTGGTGCTTTATGTGCTTGATGCGTGCCCTACATTCTGGTAGAAGTGTCAGGATGGAAAACATTTCTGATAGTCTCATTCCAGGTTGCACAGAGAAATTAAAGGCATAGGTAATAGCACTGCAATAATAATCCAGAGACCCAGGTTAATGTTCTGGGGGCATGGGCTCAAATCCTACCTTGGCAGCCAGTGGAGTTTAATTTAATTAATAAATCTGGAATTGAGGGAGTAATGATTGTGATTTTAAAAAATAATCTGATTCAATTACAGAAAGGAATCTGTCATATTTGCTCCTGGTCTACATGTGACTCCAGACCCACTGTGTTGTGTCTGAATATTAACTATCTTTGAAATGATCATACCACTTCAGCCAAGGGTCATTAGTGTCACAGAGTCAGATGGCATGGAGACAACCATTTGGCTTAACTCAGCCGTGCCAACCAGATATCCTGAACTGAACTAATCCCATTTTCCTGCATTTGGCCCATATTCCTCTAGACCTTTCCTATCCATTTACCTGTCCAAACATCTTTTAAACATTGTAATTGTACTTGACTCTACCACTTTATCTGGCAGCTTGCTCTATATACATACCAGAGTCGATAAAATGTGGAGCTGGAGAAATCAGAGCAGGTAAGCAGCATCAGAGGAGCAGGAGAATTGACTTTTGGGCAGGACCCCTGATCAGAACCTGTGTTTTCCATCTTCACATTTTATCGACTTTGGCTTTCCAGCATCTGCAGTCCTCACTATCTCCTATATACTCTAGCACACTCTGGGTGAAAAGGTTGCTCCTCAGGACTCATTTAAAATTTCTCCTCTCACTTTAAATCTATGGTCTCTAGTTTCAGACTTCCCTACCTTGGGGAAAAGACCCGGGACTATTCTCCTTATCTTTGCTTTTTATGATTTTATGCACCTCTATAAAGTCACTCCTCAGCCTCTTCCACTCCAGCCAAAAAAGATTCCAGCCTACACAGTCTCCCTTTACAAACCCTCCAGTCTCGGTAACATTCTTGTAGATCTTTATTGCACCCTTTCCAGTTTAATAATATCCTTCCTGGAGCAGTACTCCAAATGTGGTCTTACCAAAGTCTTGTATAGCCATAATATGATGTCCTAACTACTGCAATCAATGTTCTGACTGTTGAAGGCAAGCTGAATGCCATCTTTACCACCCTGTCTACCTGTGATGCCATTTTCAAGGATCTATGCACCTATACCTGTGGATCTCTCTGTTGAACAACACTCCTCAGGGCCCTACCATTAACTGTGTACGTCTTGTCTTAACAAAATGCAACACGTTGCAATTATTCGAATTAAACTCCATTTGCCATTCCTTGGTCCATTGACCCAGTTGATCAAGATCTCGTTGTACACTTAGATTACTTTCTTCATTGTCCACTATACCATGTATAAAGCCATGCTGACTTTCCCTAATCAGATCTTGCCTTTCCAAATGCAGGTACATCCTGTTTCTCAGAATCTCCTCCAACAGCTTACACACTACTGATGTCAGTTTTACAGGGCCTGTAGTTGCCTGGCCTTTCCTTGCTGTTTTCTTAAACAGTGGCACAACATTAGCCACCCTCCAACTTCTAGCACTTTGTGGCTATCTATGACACAAAGATGTCTGCTAGAGGCCCTGCAATTTCTTCCCTAGCTTCTCACAATATCCTGGGATATACTTGAGGTCCCCATAATTAATCTACCTTGATGTGTTTGAAGACCTCCAACACCTTCTCTTCTGTAATGTGAAGTCTTTTCAAGAAATCAGTATTTATTTTCCCAAGTTTCCTTGCTTTCTCCACGTAAATACTGAAGCAAAATAACCTGAAACAAACACAGAGAACAGAGTTGTTTCTCTCTTCACAGATGCTGCCAGATCTGCTGACTTTCTCCAACACTCTCTGTGGTTATTTTGTTGAATCTCCTAATTATTTTGTTTGACATATTGTTTAGATTAGCAGTTATTTTCTATATCCACTGGAATACATGCCAAGTTTATGCAATTTGCCTTCATAATTTAATCTTTTAAAATCGTTTTGGTGATTCAGTATTACACCTTTTCCAAATATAATATATTTTTGAAGGTTTTGTGCCTGAAACTGGATGAAGAATGTCAGATAGAGAGCTGATTAAGCTTCTAGCCAGTCAGCACCTAACTTCCGCACTTGACTGTTCCAGCCACCTTGATAAAGAGCCCAATAATCCATTAGCTCGTTTGAGTATAACTTGTACCTGTGCAATAGCTTTTAATGATTTGTACATTGGAACACTTAAATGCTTTTGCTCCTTCTTAGCTCCTAGTCTCTCCTCACTAAAAAAGCACACATTTGTCTTTCCTGAATTCAAAAATTGTGACCTTGCGTTTCTCATTGAAATACCAAATGTCACATTTTGTCTATTCACTGAGTGTATTTATGTCCCTTGTAACTTCTTGTTCCCAGGTACACAAATTGCTCTGCCCCTTAATTAGAAATCCTCTGCAAATTTGGTTATACAGTTCCCTTATTCCAAATCATTGCCACATTGGAAGAAATGTTTAGCCACCAGTACAGCCCCAGAGAACATTCAATCCAAACATGCCTCTGTTGAATTAAGTGGTCGTTCTGAAAGAGTGAATACCGGAGACTTTGTTAAGCTTCACCCAGTCTGTTCAGGTTGTACATGTCTGGGATGCAGGTCAGGTGATGGTGGTGATCATAAGGCAGAACATCTTAGGCTCTCATGGAGTTACAATCTGGACCCACATGTCTCCTCATAGATTTAGGAACAATGTTTATCTTACTGAGATAATTTGTATGTGTTTGCTATTGTAGAAAAAAAACTATATGTTGTTTAAGACAAAAGCTTCTCCTTACTAAGACTCAGCTGGTGACAGCAAACTATCCCAACCACATAAAGCCAGTCACTGGTTTCCTAAAACCACAGACAACAGTTTTCTTTTTGCAAACTCTCAGTCTTCATTTCTACCTAATTCCAAACCAATATCAGAAGGTTACCTCCAATTCCCTGTGGCTTTATTGTTTTTCAAGTGCTCATTTGATTGGAACTTTTTACCAAATGTTTTTGGTAAAGTCGCAGGTAGATAGGATAGTGAAGAAGGCGTTTGGTAGGTTTTCCTTTTTGGTCAGAACCGGCTGTACAGACTACTTTGGAATATTGTGTACAATGCTGGCCTCTGTCCTATCAGAAGGATGTTGAGAAACTTGAAAGTGTTCAGAAAAGATTTACAAGGATGTTGCTAAGGTTGGAGTGTTTGAGCTAGAGGGAGAAGCTGAGTAGGCCAGGCCTGTTTTCCCTGGGTCGTTGGAAGCTGAGGGGTGACCTTATAAAGGTTTATAAAATCATGAGTGGCATGTTGTCTAGAGGGCCATATATACAGCTTGCATCAATACTCCCATATCCACCACATTAGCAATTTCAGTAAGGACTTTAGCTAAGTTAATCGGACATGGCTTCCCCTTCACAAATCCACACCCACGCTTTTAATGCTTTCACACCTGCTGAAGTGCTCAATCATTCTGTCTTTAGTGATGCATTCCAGGAACATTTTGACAATTAATGTGAAGCAAGGTCAGTAATAAGCTGGTTTCTTCCTAAGTGACGATGTGACAAACTTACTAAGCAAAAAAAAATCCCTGATGAAGAGCTTATGCCCGGAACATCGATTCTCCTGCTTCTTGGATGCTGCCTGACCTGCTGTGCTTTTCCAGCACCACACTCTCGACTCTGAGCTCCATCATCTGCAATCCTCACTTTCTCCAAAAAGAATCAAACAACTAGGCTGGTCAAGACCAAGTAAATAACATTTAAATTTAATGAGGTTTAGGAGGACATTACATAATTAAAACTACCTAACATTTGGACAATGATGTAGCATGCATCATTGACAGATTCATAGAGACTGGTTTCATTCAGTTGACAATTTAATGGATACCTGTGTTGTTTTATCCCTCATCTGTGTATATGTATCCTGTGTTACTATTTCTTCTCACGTTTAGTATTTAATAAACTGACTCTTTTGTTAGTTCAACAGGGCCTAGTTCAATTGGATCTTTCTAAAACATAAATGTATTTGGTCTGAGCAATTTCAAGTATCTCATCTCGAACTCTGACAAATTGAGGAACCTCTCACAGGAGCTGGTTGTAACAGAGGTTAAAGAGATGCTCATCATGTCAACCATGATTTCTAGTCAGAGGTTACCTCTCATCTCTCTCCACAGGTATTGCTCCTACAAGCACAACTACATCTTTTACCCCCCTCACTAGAGTCATACAGATCTACAGCACGGAAACAGACCCTTTGGTCCAACCCGTGCATGCCAACCAGATATCCTAACCTTTTCTCGCCCCATTTGCCAGCACTTGGCCCATATACCTCTAAACCCTTTCTATTCATATACCCATCCAGATGCCTTTTAAATCAGGCTCCACTATTTCCTCTAGCAGCTCATTCCATACACACACCAACCTCTGAGTGAAAAAGTTGCCCATTAGGTCCCTTTTATATCTTTCCCCTCTCACCCTAAACTATTCCTTCTAGTTCTGGACTCACCCATCCCAGGGAAAAGATTTTGTCTATTTCTCTTATCCATGCCCCTCATGATTTTAAAAACCTCTATAAGGTCACCCCTCAGCTTCCAACCCATCAGGGAAAACAGGCCCCGCCTACTCAGTTTCTCACTATAGCTCAAACACTCCAACCCTGGCAACTCCCTTGTGAATCTTTTTTGAACCCTTTCAAGTTTCTCAACATCCTTCTATTAGGACAGAGACCAGCATTGCATGCAATATTCCAAACGTGGCCTGTACAGCCGGTTCTGACCAAAAAGGAAAGCATACCAAATGCCTTCTTCACTATCCTACCTACCTGAAACTTTACTTTCAAGGAACTGTGAACCTGCACTCTAAGATCTCTTTGTTCAGCAACACAACCTAGGACCTTACCATTAAGTGTATAAGTCCTGCTCTGATTTGCCTTTCCAAAATGCAGGACCTCACATTTATCTAAATTAGACTCCATCTGCCACTCCTCAGCCCATTGGCCCATCTGGTCAAGATCCCATTATACTCTGAGGTAACCTTCTTTGCTGTCCGCTACATCTCCAATTTTGGTGTCATCTGCAAATGTACTAACTATACCTCCTATGTTCGCATCCACAAGAGACATTTGCAGTTTTTTTGCCTGAATAATCTTCTGCTCCACCCTCTGCTGGAGCTCATTAATGGAAATGGTTCACAATTTGGGAATACGCTGAACTCTAAAAAAAGGCGACATTGGAGAATGGAAAAAATCTCTCATCCTTGCAAGGTTCAAAATAAAAAAAACACTTGCAAAGCCACTGGTGGAAAAGATCAAGAAGGAATTTGTCAATTTGTGAAGCCACAATTTGTTCTGAAGAGTTAAAAATAAACTTTATGTTATTTTTGAATGGGATATGGGCATTGCTGGCAAGGCCAACATTTGTTGCCCATCTCTAAATACCTTTGACCTCAGTGGCTCTCTGGGCCATTTTATAAGGCAGTTAAGAGTCAACAACATTGCAGTGAGTTTAGAGTCACATGTAGACCAGACCCAATAGATGCAAATTTCCTTCCTTAAAGGCCATTAGTGAACAGAATGATTTTTTTTGTGACAACTGTTAAATGGTCATTATTAGACTAGCTTTTTAGTGAATTCAAATTTCACCATGTGCCATGATTGGGTTTGAACCCATGTTCCCAGAGGATGAACCTGGATCCTCTGGATTCCTCATCCGACATAACCTGATTTCCTCTATGTGCTCCAGATTCCTGCCACATTCCAAAGATGTGCAAGTTAGGTGGATTGGCCGTGCCAAATTGCCCATAGTGTCCAGGGATGTGCAGGTGAGGTGGATTGGTCATGGGATTTGCAGGGTTATTGGGATTGGGTGGGGAGGGAGGGTTGGGTCTGGGAGGGTTGGTGTGGACTCAATGGGCCGAATGGCCTGCTTCCGTGTTCTAGGGATTCTGTAATTCTATAACTATGACAGCAGCACCTCCCCTAATTTTAGTCCGTTGGAAAGCGTCCTCGTTCTTATTTAATTTGGGGTGGATAGACTTTGCAGGGTTGTGGGGAAGGGTCAGATTTTGATGCTTAAGATTGTAATGTCAAAATTATCCGGTGCTGCAAATCTCACAGACCTGCATTCTTTTGCGAATAGATTTGTTTGGATAAGTAACGCTTTGCAAATGTACATCGATTCCCTAGAGGAAATGTTGCTGCAGGCCACCATCTATGGTACAGCATCGGAAACCATTTCACATTGAATAAATGCCATGACTTTTTATTCCACATGCAAACAGGAAGTAAAGTTGAGCCTTATTCTCAACACCCATTTCATTGATACTTCTGCTCCCAGTCTTTGCTCTCAAATTTCTCCAATTAGTGGCTCCTGTTCCCCTTCCTCTTCTCACCCTCATCTCCATTCTTCTTCCCCTCTCCCTGGTCTCTACATGAGCACTGACAGTCTTCATCTCTGCCTATTGCTGCTGTCTCTTGCTGCTTCTCCTGCCATTTGCCCTCACCCAGTTCCTAACAGTTTTTCAGGTCCACCTCCACATATTGTTACTTCAAAGCACTGACCAGAATCTGTATCACATCTAAAGAGTTTATTGCATTTTCAGTAAAAATGTACTGAGGTTTTCAAACAGCTTAAAGCTAGTTCCAGGATCATTGTTATAAACATGGCCGTAGGGTCTTTACAAGATCAGAGGTGAAGGCCTGACATTGCCTTGCCTGGGACTAAGCCATATCTTGGTCACTTAAGTGTATGATGCATTTATAAAGTAATTGTCAGCATAAAGTCAACAATTATTCTAGAAGTGCCTGTTCACCTTAAATAACCAATCTACAATTCCACTTAGTGCTGGGAAACTACTGCACTAAAACTGCCAGCTGTTGCTCTCTTGAACTACTTCACTCACAAAAATACTATGACCTATTTCAATACTGCCATGGTGCAAGCCCTTTCTGCTATGTAGCCATGTAGCAGACTATTATCCAAGAACTCCCTCTTCGATTCTCCTTGTATTCAAAACCTTGCACTGAATCTTCCAGGCAGTGGCCTGGAGGCAGGAATTGAACATAATTAGCTAGGATAGTGCTGTCATGATAATGGATCAACCCCAAAGTACTATGATCATTTTTTTAACATTTAATCCTAAAGCATGTCTTTTTAAAAAGGACTAACACCGTCATAAAAAGACTGCAGATGTCAATTCAATGTTGTCTGGCAAAGCGCTATGGAGAACCCATGGAATATCAAACCTGTAGAATGTCAGGGAAAGTTCAAACAGACAGAGGCTTGGCAGGAGATATTGAGGGGCTAACTATCTTCTCTTCTCACTCAAAAGCCACCACTTGCAGACATTATTTGTATTCTGCTCTGACAGGAATATATATATAATAGGTTAAAAGCCAACTGCAAACCTGGTCTGTGTGTGCTAGTGCAGAAAGTGTGCCAGTGATCTGAGGTTCTTGAGCATTAGCCTGCACTAACATGCTGTGAAGGCTACAGTCCAAGAACCAAGAGTCTGACCAGCAAGCCAGTCAGAAGGAAACATGATGACAAGGACTCTTTCACTCTGTATAGTGCAAGATAGCCACTGTTAAAAGAAAACTGGGCAAAAGGATTTCAACTAACAGTAAAGTTAAGATATTCTTCAAAGTTCTTAAAATGTGGCTGTTCAACTGTCAACATTCCACAGTCTATTCAACATGAACTTCCTGGAAAGTCATATATGTTTTCACTTTTCATTTGGACTCACTTTTTATTTCTAATCTGTAAACATATGTTTTGTGTTACTATTTCTTTCATATTTAGTAACTAATAAACTCTTTTTTTGTGAACTTCAGAAATCTGAGTTAAATTAAACTTAAATTCATTGGTTTAGGAGACAGACACGCATAAGGAAGAGTCCTTTTTAAACTTTGCCTTGTTGTGTTAAAATAAGGGGTCATGTGAACAAAGAACAGATAACAGTTCACCTTTGTCCTCTCAGAACCTCAATGATATAAAGTATCTGTTTGGAATTGGATTAACTAGGGGAACCTAGACTGTAATTATCCTAGGTGCATGCAACAGATACTGTAATACTGCCTGCTCCTAGGATCCCACTTCCACACTCAGAAAAAAAATTCTTCCAAATCCAGCAGAATACTCCAACACTCCAAGACCATCCTGCTATGGATGCCACATTCCATTAACTCCCTCTCCTTCTATAGTACCTAGCCTAATATTCCAGACCTAAAAGCCTGTACAAATCCAAATCCAAGGGGTCACTTCCCTCACAAGCCTAAACTCAACAGGATCTTCTCCAATATCCCAGTATTCTGACCAAACTAATTTCAGATCCCTAGATCAAATGCTGCTGAAGAAAATATTCACATGTAGGATGGAGAAAGTGAGGACTGCAGATGCTGGAACTCAGATTCGAGAGTGTAGCGTTGGAAAAGCACGGCAGGTCAGGCAGCATCTGAGAAGCAGGAGAATCGACGTTTCGGGCATAAGCCCTTCATCAGGAATCCTCATGAAGAGCTTATGCCCGAAACATTGATTCTCCTTCTCCGTGGATACTGTCTGACTTGCTGTGCTTTTCCAGCACTACACTCTCGACTCATATATAGGATGTCCTTACAAAGATGCACTTGTATTTAACCTGTTCAATTTTAAGACCATTAGTCATGTTGAAAATTAACCTAAATGTTAATAGAACGTTAGTAGCTGAAGAATATTTCTGTAAATATGCAACTGTTCATAATTCCCAAGTTCATACCCTCAAGGTCAGCCACAATCAGCAGACAAGAACTAGCTTTGAGAACCTGTACTTACATTTTAAAAAGTAAATATATATTATTATGACCGTGTCTGATGTGACTGCACAGTAGTTCAGTAGTTAGCACTACTGCCTCACAGCACCAGGGACTGGGGCTTGATTCTAACCTTGGGTATCTGTCTGTGTGGAGTTTGCACATTCTCCCTGTGTCTGTGTAGTTTTCCTCTGGGTGCTCCGGTTTCCTCCCACAGTCCAAAGGTATACAGGTTAGGTGAATTGGCCAAGCTAAATTGCCTATAGTGTTCAGGGGTGTGTAGGTTAGGAGCATGGTTCTGGGTGGTATACCCTTCGGAGGGCCAGTGTGGATACGTTGGGCCAAATGGCTTGTTTCCACATTGTAGGTGTTCAATGAATTTGGATCCAAACATTAAAACTGACATTGTAAGTTTTATTTTTTCCATTTGTTTATCATGGCAGACAGTCACTGGACATTTTCAAAGGAGGCTACCTCTAATAGTACATATTATTTGAAACAGTCAAATTACAAATACCTTAAACAAAGATTGAACTCTTTACCCCTCAACAACCCTATAGATGCTTAGTTACTTTTCCACAAATCTTTGCATTCCAGCTTCTTTACTTAATGTTTCTTCATGAGATTCTTAAATAAACTACTCATACAGCTCACTTATTTCTTAACATGAATACCACAAACAATTTGCAACAGCCGTCTGTTTCAGGAACTTCTTAGGAATTCTTTCTCCTGCCCTGATTTTTCTGGAGACTGCTGAAATTCACTGCTGCCTCGGGAGGCCTTTTCTCTCTAAAATAAATGAATATGCTCAAATTCTGAAAGAAAACTTCACACTCACTCGACTTCTGGATTGTTTTCTCTGTCTCTCTGAAAGGAAAAATTTTGTCTGTTTCTCTGAGTCATTGTACTCCTTGTTGCCGGGCAACTGTCCAATTATTTTTCTCTTCTACTCTTGCTTACAAAAACCCTCAACTATTCACTTCAAGTTTCTTTAAAAAACTCACTTTAACGCATAAAAAATCCTGTACCACTTATCGGACTCAAATTTAAAACCAAAGTGTCCTTCTTAACACATACAATATAGAAATGCAAATCAAATTTAAAGCTATACATAATTCTGTCCACTTTGGAACTCAAGTTTCCAAATAGCAATAATAACATATCATGAACCTTCATCACAATATGTCACTGATAATGAAATATATAGGCATCACTGTCAAATTTATAACACTATTTACTTTCTTCCTGCTAATGGCATGAAACTTGTTCTGTCTTTACAAATATTTCTTATTTATATTATTAGGTGTTTCCCAATCTTTACCTGTACCTCAGGAGAAATACAGTACAAACAATATTCATGTTTTTATTTGGCACACCATGGATCTTCGACGATAATATTGGGAGAATCTTTTGAAAATTCCACGCTTTTTTTTGATAAAGTTTCCACAATACATTTCATAACATTTTAAAAAAGGCTTTTTTTTTGCAACTTTTTGATCCTCTTGACTCAAAGCTTTCCTTATTTTGTTTCCTTCACATCCCACGGTGGATTTGTTGTTGTTGCTGAAGTTGTCAATGAAATTTAACCCAATACCAACAGTAATGGTTTCTCATCACTGTCTTGACCTGATTACGTTACTGACTCTTTCGACAGCATGATGAAAGGCAGGTGCAATGTCTCAGATGGATTAAAGGAAGCAAATGCAGGCATTTGTTTATCTATATTTTTGTGTTTATGGTTAGATCTGGAAAAATGATATGTTTACCTAAGCCAAAATACTGTCAAGTCAAGGCCATCTCCTTCTGAGTAAGATAGTGGCAAGAATCTAATTAATAACCAACTGAGTTATGTGCCTGTACCATTTCTGGTTCAATCCAACTCACATTGTCATACATGGAGCAATGTACGGAAAATAAAATGCAAGATTCTGAATCAGTCCACTTTACTAATGCGCCCAAGCAATTTCAACCTTCCTTTTATAAGAACTGTTGAGGTATAATAGATCACATACTCATTCTCAAGCTGACCCTATCTCAAAGACTGGAGTACAAACACTGGGCCATTATTTTTCACAGTTTCATTCCCACCCCAACCTTTTTGGCTATTTTATGGGTCTTGACTGCACCAGTAACTAAATCATAGAAGCCCTACAGTGGGAAAATAATCTATTTGTTCCACTGAGTCTGCATGACCCTCCAAACTAGAGTCTAGATTAGAGTGGTGCTGGAAAAGCACAGCAGGTCAGGCAGCATCCGAGGAGCAAGAAAATCGACTTTTCGGGCAAAAGCCCTTCATCAGGAATGGAGGCAGGGAGCCAAAGGGGGTGCAGTGGTAGTTTGGCGCACTGATCTCTACACCGCTGAAGCCAGATGCAAAAAAAACTCAGTGCCTGCCTCCGATGACCCTTCAAACAGCATCTCAACCATGCCCAGCCCTTACCTACTCCCATAAACCTTGCATTTACCATGGCTAACCCACCTAGCCTGCATGTCCCAGGACACCGCAGGGCATTTTAGCATGGCCAATCCATCTAACCTGCATGTCTTCAGACTGTAGAAGGAAACTGGAGAATCTGGAGCAAACTCACAGAGACACAGGAAAAATGTGTAAACTTCACACAGACAATCGTTCCAGTTTGGAATCAAACTAAGACCGTTGGCGCTGTGAGGCAGCAGTGTTAACCACATTCATTGAATATAATTAAAACAGAGATATTTTTGTCGGAAACTGCAGGTTCCAGTGATGGATCAGAATCTCAAATTACTTACGGTCATTTTTACTTTTATTTCCAATTTCTTTTTCAAGACAATGGCTGAAAAGAAAAACAAAACTTTTGATTTAAATTCAGTGATTGACTGGCAAAGTCCAATGTGAAACGCATGTGATGTTGCACCTGAAATGTGTCAGGAAGCTTTGAGCCAGGAGTGACTGAACAAATCATTTCACCATTGAAAGGAATCAGAAACATCGAATTTCCTCTAACCTATGAAACAGCAAATCTTAAATCAACTGCTCAACCACCAACGTCAACTCTACTGGTGCCATCCATTAATGGATGCAACATTGTCTTATTTGTTTTTCACAAACACTTTATAGTTTAATTTGGCCTTTTTGTTAACTTTTATCTTTTTGAACTTTGTGTATGTTTGTTGAATTACTATTTCTTCTTGTGTTTCATAAGCAATAGCTTGTAAATGGACAGCATGATAGCTCAGTGGTCAGCACTGCTGCCTCATAGCACTAGGGACTTGCGTTCATTTCTACCTTTGGAAAACTGTCTGTGTGGAGTTTGTATGTTTTGCCTTTGTCTGTGTGGGCTTCCTCTGGGTGCTCTAGTTTTCTTCCAAAGTCCAAAGGTGTACAGATTAGATGGATTGGCCATGTTAAATTACTATAATGCAGGCTATGTGAATTAGCCATGGGAAATACAGGGTTACAGGAGGGCGGGTCTGAGTAGGATGCTCTTCAGAGGGGTGGTATGGGCTCAGTGGACCAAATGGTTTGTTTCTATATTGTAGGGGTTCTATAAGCTCACTTTTTTTGTAATTCAAAAATGCCTGGCTGAATTGGCTCCTTTTAAAGCTTAAATTTTTTGGGGGTTTATAGGTGAAAGGTACCCACAAGGGAAGGGAGTCTTTCTAAAATAACGTTGTAATGAACTATTGAGGGTGTGTGGTTGATTAAAGATGAGGAGCCGGTTCATCCCTTCTTACCCACAGCTTAATGATTTTTCATATCCAACTGGAATCTTAGCAAACTGGGGACCTTCACTGGGGTGTGAGGATAACAAGTGTGGATTAGGTGATATGGGATATCATAAGCAAATAGTGTAGTTGTAGAAGGTCAACCATGAGCAGATTAATTTGTGCAACAATTTAAAAGGGCCAAATGGCCCATTTCTACCTATAATTCTTATGTTTTTAGGTTTCACTGAGTACCTGGCATTGGGTGTTCCAGGGATTTTTTTTTGTCCCCAAGAGAATGATATGGAAAGACTGGACCACCACCTATATTGCTGCTATTTCTCTTTCCTAGGATTCCTGGAAGAAATAGGGAGAGAAAGAGCTTGAGAGGTGGTCTCTGCCACTTTTTCCTAAGTTTTACTGTGTCAGAAATGGGCATTGCTCGAAGGTGAAGGTCAAAATGATTGTCTCCTGTTATCGCATCCCTCATATACAACTCAAAAACATTTAGAAAAAAATTATTCAATTTTCCATGAGAAGAACTAGAGGATTGTGTAATGAAATGATCAAAGTTTCAAAATCTACAGGCTCTATCTTTGCGCCATTTTTATTCCTTGCCAAATGTGCTGGAAGATATTGAATTGAGACAAAATGGGTGAGGCAGCTTAGTATATAGCTGGGCAAATTGATTTCTTAATCGTTAATCTGAACCTATATGTAGAATTTGAAATACAGATTCAGAAAGCAATGAACATGGATAATGCAGTAGATGAAAATTCGAAGGAAATACACAACTGAGATAAATAAGAGATTGTTAAGACAGTAGCAACAGGATATATGTATCACTTGATTGCTTTGTTTCATTGCATGTCTGTGAGAAGCCAATTACTTTTTGGTGCAGGATTTCCCATTTTTAAATTAATTAATTAATTTAGTGATACAAAATGTTGACATTTCATTTTGGAAAGCAAAATCTTCACAATGATTGATTTGAATTTTGGCCAAAACCCACAGTTGGAAAGTAAGGTAAAGGGTGCAAACCTTTGTTAAGAGGAGGAATAATTAATCAATTTCTTGCTGAAATGTCCAAAGGAAGGGTCAAACAATGTGATTCAAATTTAATACCCTTGATGGGGTATATCAAATTCAATTCAAGCATGATAACTTTCAAAGATTTGATGTGGATTTGTTGAATCTATCATTATTACGGAGCTGAAGATTGGGAAAGACTGAATGAGAGTACAGCTGTGTGTCGTGAAGTCAAAGCCAGATTGTCAGGACTCTGATTTATTATTCTTAATTCCAGGGATTTGAACATCACAAGCAATATCAGAATTTTCGATCCATATCCACATCCAAATGCCTGTGAGAAGATGCTGACTGAACTGCTGCAGTTTACCTGGTAGATACACTCATAGTGCTACTAGAAGGGAGCCCAGGACTTTGACCAAGTGACAGAGAAAGAATTATTAAACAGTTTCAAGTCAGGATGGTGAGTGACCTGAAGGGGGCCTTGTTGGTGGTTGTGTTCCTAAATATCTGCTGCCTTTGTCTTTCTAAATGGTGAAAGTGTTGTGCAAAGTTGCTACTTCAGAGCATCTTTAAATGATACACACTGCTGTTATTGTCTATGTCAGTGGTGAAGAGTGTAAGAAGGGATAACAACTAAATAAGCTTATTTTTTCTCAAATGGTATCGAACCTCTTAAGTCATTGTTGGACTTGCCTGATCCAGGCAAATTCCATCACACTGCTGAATTGTGCCCTTAATCTCTAATGGAATTTATCTGCTGTTTGTTTTGTCAATTTAGATTAGATTCCCTACAGTATGGTCTTTGGCCCACCAAGTCCACACCAACCCTCTAAAGAGTAACCCACCCTCTACCCTATATTTAGCCTTGACTAATGTACCTAACACTTTGGGCAATTTAGCATGGCCAATTCACCTGGCTTGCACATCTTTGGATTGTGGGAAGAAACCGGACCACCCGGAAGAAACCCACTCAGACACGGGAAGTAAGTGCAAACTCCACACAGACAGTCACCCAAGGCGGGAATTGAACTTGGGTCCCTGGTGCTGTGAGGCAGTAGTGCTAACCACTGAGTCATTGTGCCACCCCATTTATTTATATGGATAGAAAATATATTGGGCTCCATATGAACAATCAATCATTCCAGTTGGTTAAAATGCAGTCCTTTCTGAATGATGACAAAGGCTGACAGAAGAAATCTCTTAGTTGGCTGAGATGGATAAATCAGAATATAACTTAGCTTACAAAGTCTAGGGAAGGAGACTGAAAAACTGCTGGAAGAATTGAAATCAGTGATTTTCACAAAGGCAACAACTTTGTTTATTATTGGTTCTGGTAAAAGGTCATCAGCCTGATAAATTTGCTCAGTTTCTGTCCCTGCATATACTGCCAGACCTGAAGAGTGATTCTGGCTTGTTTTATTTTTATTTTTGATTTGCTTTTTGCTGAATTGATTGATCATTAGATTTGTAAGCTTCAATTTATCCAAACCTTTGCCTGGCTCAGTTATTCCCACTATCATGAGTGCATTTAAGATAGAGATGGATAGGTTTTCAATTAGTAAGGGGATCATGGGATATGAGGAGAAGGCAGGGGAGTGGAGTTGAGAAACAAATCTGCCATGGTGGAAAGACAGAGTAGACTCGAGGGGCCAAATGACCTAAATCTGCTCCTATATTTTTGATCTTATGCTGTTTCCTCAATGATTTACAGCTCAGTATGTGTTCAGATTTCCCCGTGTCCTCAGCCTTTCCTTTTCTCTGTAACTCATTCATGCTCTTCCATTCCCGTTCTCACTCTGTACACTCTGCATCCGTGTCTCATGTTCCTCTCACTCCATTAACCCATAAATGGCATCCTTGCCTTCAGCCACCACAAAAATACAAAGAAGCTGTTGATGCCTTCAAATAGGATCTGAAAAAAATAAGGACCTTGAAATTCCCTCTTTCCTTTGATGCTTAATTCCATCAGAATTCCTCAACATTTCACACTTCTCTGTCTAAATGAAAGACATAGGCGTGTACCTCGCGGAGCTGCAGAATCCAATGCAGCTATTAAATTATTTGAAACAATTGACAGCATCATAGAAAACAATAAGAAATTGTATTATATGAAAATAGTGATGACATATCAGTCCAAAATCAGTTTCTTGCAGTAAATTCTTGTAGCTTCCCTGTTTTTGCCTGGGAAGTATTCACCTTGAGTAGCCATTGGAGGTCACTTCTAGATTGAGATTCTAACCAGCAATTCGGGCAAACTACAAAAGGTAAGTGATTGAAGAGAGGAAAAGAAAATCAATTTGAAGCTTCAAAGATTTGAATCCAGCAAAAGTATCTCAGTGCACCCCGTGTACAAAGAGAACTGAGCCAATGCCAACTCCGAAAGTTTCACGTTGATATTAAGAATTATTTTTTAAAAATTGAAGATCAGGGTTCATTTCCTACATACTATTGCAATCATCTGCTGGAGACAGACTGGCACCTGCTTGTAAGTAATGTAACTATTTCCCATGTTACTAATAAAATCAGTTAGTGATTGAGGAATAGCAAAAAAAAAGCACTTATCAATAAATAACACCAGGAGCAGACAGATTGGCGCCTGAACACACATAATCACTGGTGCTTGAACTGGGCAGAACACAGTCCGAACAGCGAGTCCTATACTAATCAATACAATTAATAGCCTAACACAAAATTAAAGTCATTCTGTTGGAGTCACAGTGGAGACAGTACTGGACAAAAATTATTCAGTGTCAGCAGTGACTTCAGATACCAAAGGTTGACTCTGTGAATCACAGGTTGTCAAATCTTAAATGGGGGAGGGAAAATAGAAGATTGAAGTTCTGATAGATGCTGTTCTGCTTGTCATAATGATACACTTTACTGGAAAGATGTAACGTTGCTACATTAAGCAGTTCAGTTTGTTCATGTGACCATGCTTCCTGTTCATTTTGCTGAACTTGAGTTTGACCTGGGCAATGTCGAGTTTCAATATGGTAAAGTTAGCAAGAAGTTCTGACATCACACCATGATTGACTTTCCCTGCGAGAACTGAAGTGTTCAACGACAACAAGGGCTAATGAGTGAGAATGGAAATTCCTTGAAGTGAGTTCGAATCTGGAAGACAATGGGTGGTACAGGCACAACTCCTGTCTGGAAGTATCAGTGGGAAATCTGGCCATTTTGGTTTGGAATCCTTATTATAACGCAACTGTCGACATGAAACACTGTCACCATTTTGGATGCAGGGAAACATTAGCAAGGAAAACCAATCTTGCATGGGCTATACCAGCAACTTAGAGAGAAGACGTAGAGCTCACGAGCAGGCAAAAGTCTTCTAAAACCTGCAGTACCAAGGACATTGGAAACAAAAGACATTAAGGATTTCTTTAACTGCATCTGAGGAACCGTGGACACCGAAACAAACCACCTCCTGATTTGGGTTGTCCATATATTGTTAAAGAAAGGACCCAACTGGAGAGAGCCAAGAAACCAAAAATGCCCGTGGGACTTGGAACTATGCTAATTGAGACAAAGTAGCGTCCATTCATAAGGCTGCTTTTAGTCGTGGCACATGGTTTGAAGATCTCTGAAAAGTCAGCCCCAGTGGTAAATTGGCTCTAATGTATCAAGATCAAAAAAAGTACAAACTTTATGGCAAGCATAAATTGGAAGAACTACGGTCTTGGTTGTCGCAAGCAATATATGTGAGCTAATGAAAAGAAGAATATTCAGCAAACTTAATGGTCCCTTAGCATTTCTTTAGAATTACTGGATAAATTTTGACCATAATTAGTTGCCTTTGCTTACTTCAGGTTCAGATTTACTAGCCTCAGGAACTACATGAGGTGTATAAGGGCTAGAAATGACAACAATGTCGCATGTTTAATGTGGGATATAGGTAAAGTAGTGTTACTTCTGCAATCATAATTACTTATGCAAAGTAAATGAACTCACACCAGTGTATAATTGTTTCAACCAAGAGCTGAGTCAACAAGAATGAAAACTATGTGAAGGAAATATATAATTGTTTTTGTATTAGCTAAAATGTGCATACAAGAATGAAATGTGCCTGCAAACAATGGTAGATGTTACAGACAAATAGATAAGGTGCTGTGAGGGGAAGGGGTGTAGGTTAAGCTAGATATGCTTGTACAAACAATAGTTAAGCATCTGTTTCCCACTTCTGCAAAAACAAAAACAAACCTCAATTAAAAGGTCATAAGGCTCAATATGGATGAAGAATGGGAGGAAATGTTATAAGTAAGGGAAACAGATGGTAGTGAAGGAGGATATACCTAACAATGGACCACAGCAGGATGTGCTGAAATGGCCAATAAAACTTGCACTTTGTTATGCACAAGGCCGGATAAGGCAAGAGATAAACAATAGTAATGGGTGCCGGGTTTAGAGTAGTGGGAGGAGGGAAAGAGAAACGAATCCTATATAAGATATGTACTTGCTAAACTCTGCGTGAATGTTTTAGGCACCACGCTTGCAAGCGTATAATAAATGATACTGTTGCTTCAGATCTTGTCTCGAACTGAAATTATTGAAGTGAGTGGGTTCTATTTCCCACATTTAAAAAGAAGGTATGTTTTTGAAAGTGACTCTCCTCTGAGGAAGAATATTCGGCAAACTTAATGGTCTCTTAGCATTTCTTTGGAATTAGTGGATAAATTTTGACCGTAATTAGTTATCTTTGCTAACTTCAGGTTCACATTTAATAGCCTCGGGACCTGTGTGAACTATATGAGTATTAGAAATGACAACAATAAAGCATGTTTAAAAAGAAGGTACATCTTAGAAAGTGAGCCTTTTCTGAGCTACTTTAGTTATGGTTTTCCCACTTAGCAGTTAGGATTTGTAACAGCTGAGTAGATTTGCAATGTTGAAATCAGTTCAACACAGATAAGACTTTTTATCAATATTCTTAGATTGAAAGGGTAAAAGTTGCTTGTACGCAGCTGTTTTTCTTTCATGTTTGTATTTATAAAGATTTCTGTAGGGCAAACCATGGGCAAAAAGAAAATAAAATAAAATTTGGTCCAGACCGACAAGGATTTCTTCCAGAACATATGATGCATCCACACTTGAGAATGCCTCAAATACATCCTTTGTACAGTGAAGAAGGGAAAGGAGGAGGATGGTGAGTGAGTTGCTGATGGTGTTATGAAGAAAGATTATTCATTCAGCTTGGCAATTGGTGACAACAGGGTGAAGGGATTAACATACGCTTGGACTTTTGTTTTGAATTAGTGAATCATAGAATCTCCACAGTGTGGAAGCAGGCCATTCAGCCCATCCTGTATTGTGCGACTAGAAAGATTCTCATTTCTAGCACTGTTTTCTTGAGATGCATACATTTTCAGCTACCTGAGTCCTACTTTCCGGAATTCTGTTGTTAAACTCATCTGTTAATCAACCTTCATTTCAAAACCACACCATCAGCCATCTCTTGGAATAATTCTTTAGTCATGCATTCTGACTTCTACTTTTCTTCTTGATATTTTATTTTTCATTGACCTTATCTATCGAATACCCTTATAGATAGATGTTAGTATTGTAGACAATATTAGCAGTATCTGGTATATTATTGTCATGGGTATAATTGCTAATCCGTATGCAAACTTGCCCAAAATTGTACCAGTTGTAAGAAATTAGTGCTTTTTGTTTACATAACCACCTCTATTCCAAAAAAGCCAATCAGCATAAGTTCTGCTCTGCATTCTGACGAGATTTCTATTTGTCTCTTTCACCATGTTCGCCAAATTTGTTGCCATCCCTTTTTCTGAGTGATAAACTTGCTTTCACAGCCAAATCAGTTTTCATTTATTTATCATTAGCATGCAGCTATCGTACTTCAGTTCAAACTTTGTTCATGAGAAAATGAAGGCAGGAATTACCAGGGTTTCCTGAGTGAAATTAAGAAGATTTTTTTATCATCTACTAACCCTATGAAAAAAACAGAAACAACATCAAAAACATAGCCAAACGCAGGTGATGTGTTTAAAAGGGTAATGTTTGGTACAGATAGAGAGAATAAAGCTGTCACATTTAAAAGTCCCTCGAGCCCTTATGGTGTTAGATTCTTCATGTGAGGCCACAGCTGCTTTATGTTTCAATTACAGCCTGAGTATGAGAGGAATATGTAGAAATTTTGAGTTCCTGGTGTATGTTTGTTTTCACTAATTTGGTTTTTCCTTGTCTCTGCATTCTGAGATGATTTGAGAAACAGGAAGGGAGTGAAAGCTTTCTAGCTCACAAATCCAACTTTTCTTTTTTCTACGCTGTTTTTCCAAACCAGCTTCGGAAATATAGTTTGAGTGCAATCCTGAGTCTGGTATGTTCCCCTTCCAAGCTGATTAACTGGCAGATAAGCAGAAGGCGTTTAGTATGATTTCCTTTATTGGTCAGAGTATTGAGTACAGGAGTTGTGAGGTCATGTTGCGGCTGTACAGGACATGGGTTAGGCCACTGTTGGAATATTGCGTGCAATTCTGGTCTCCTTCCTATTGGAAAGATGTTGTGAAACTTGGAAGGGTTCAGAAAAGATTCACAAGGATGTTGTCAAAATTGGAGGTTTGAGCTATAGGGAGAGACTGAACAAGCTGGGGCTGTTTTCCCTGGAGTGTCGGAGGCTAAGAGGTTTACAAAATTATGAGGGGTATGGATAGGGTAAATAGGCAAAGTCTTTTCCCTGGGGTCGGGGAGTCCAGAACTAGAGGGCATAGGTTTAGGGTGAGAGGGGAAAGATATAAAAGAGACCTGCGGGGCAACTTTTTCACACAGAGGGTGGTATGTGTATGGAATGAGCTGCCAGAGGATGTGGTGGAGGCTGGTACAATTGCAACATTTAAGAGGCATTTGGATGGGTATATGAATAGGAAGCTGAAAATGTGTTGCTGGAAAAGCAGGTCAGGCAGCATCCAGGGAACAGGAGAATCGTTTCGGGCATAAGCCCTTCTTCAGGAATGAATAGGAAGGGTTTGTAGGGATATGGGCCGCAGCCCTCCAATCCCTCTGCTCCAATCCCAACCTCACCATCAAGCCAGCGGATAAAGGGGGTGCAGTGGTAGTCTGGCGCACTGACCTCTACACCGCTGAAGCCAAACGCCAACTCAAGGACACCTCTTCCTACTGCCCCCCTGACCATGACCCCACCCCCCATCACCAAACCATCATCTCCCAGACCATACAGAACCTCATCACCTCAGGAGATCTCCCACCCACAGCTTCCAACCTCATAGTCCAGGAACCCCACACTGCCCGGTTCTACCTCCATCCCAAGATCCACAAGCCTGACCACCCTGGCCGACCCATTGTCTCAGCATGCTCCTGCCCCACTGAACTCATCTCTACCTACCTCGACACTGTCCTATCCCCCCTAGTCCAGGAACTCCCCACATACGTTCGAGACACCACCTACGCCCTCCACCTCCTCCAAGACTTCCATTTCCCCGGCCCCCAACGCCTCATCTTCACCATGGATATCCAATCCCTCTACACCTCCATCCGCCATGACCAGGGCCTCCAAGCCCTCCGTTTTTTCCTCTCCAGATGTCCCTAACAATATCCTCTCACCGACACTCTCATTCGTTTGGCCGAACTGGTCCTCACCCTTAACAATTTCTCCTTTGAATCCTCCCACTTCCTCCAGACCAAAGGGCACACGTATTGGCCCCAGCTATGCCTGTCTCTTTGTTGGCTACGTAGAGCAGTTGATCTTCCGTAATTACGCCGGCACCACTCCCTACCTCTTCCTCCGCTACATTGATGACTGCATTGTGGCCACCTTGTGCTCCCACGCGGAGGTTGAGCAATTCATCAACTTCACCAACACATTCCACCCTGACCTTAAATTTACCTGGACCATCTCTGACACCTCCCTCCCCTTCCTGGACCTCCCCATCTCCATTAATGACGACCGACTTGACACTGACATTTTTTACAAACCCACCGACTCCCACAGCTACCTGGATTACACCTCTTCCCACCCTACCTCTTGCAAAAATGCCATCCTGTATTCCCAATTCCTCCGCCTCCGCCGTATCTGCTCCCAGGAGGACCAGTTCCACTACAGAACACAGCAGATGGCCTCCTTCTTTAGAGACCGCAATTTCCCTTCCCACATGGTTAAAGATGCCCTCCAACGCATCTCGTCCACATCCCGCACCTCCGCCCTCAGACCCCACCCCTCCAACCGTAACAAGGACAGAACCTTCCACCCTACCAACCTTCGCATAAACCAAATCATCCGCCGACATTTCCGCCACCTCCAAACAGACCCCACCACCAGGGTTATATTTCCCTCCCCACCCCTTTCCGCCTTCCGCAAAGACCGTTCCCTCCGTGACTACCTGGTCAGGTCCACGCCCCCCTACAACCCACCCTCCCATCCTGGCACTTTCCCCTGCTACCGCAGGAACTGTAAAACCTGAGCCCACACCTCCTCCCTCACATCTATCCAAGGCCCTAAAGGAGCCTTCCACATCCATCAAAGTTTTACTTGCACATCCACTAATATCATTTATTGTATCCGTTACTCCCGATGTGGTCTCCTCTACATTGGGGAGACTGAGCGCCTCCTAGCAGAGCGCTGTAGGGAACATCTCCGGGACACCCGCACCAATCAACC
The DNA here is from genome assembly GCF_037043375.1 of Chiloscyllium plagiosum. Lineage (NCBI taxonomy): Eukaryota > Metazoa > Chordata > Chondrichthyes > Orectolobiformes > Hemiscylliidae > Chiloscyllium > Chiloscyllium plagiosum. Next base: position 31,335,537 of record NW_028270141.1, read on the forward strand.
ACACCGCCCCGTGGCCCAACATTTCAACTCCCCCTCCCACTCTGCCGAGGACATGGAGGTCCTGGGCCTCCTTCACCGCTGCTCCCTCACCACCAGACGCCTGGAGGAAGAACGCCTCATCTTCCGCCTCGGAACACTTCAACCCCAGGGCATCAATGTGGACTTCAACAGTTTCCTCATTTCCCCTTCCCCCACCTCACCCTCGTTCCAAACTTCCAGCTCAGCACTGTCCCCATGACTTTTCCAGACTTGTCCTACCTGCCTATCTCCTTTTCCACTTATCCACTCCACCCTCTCCTCCCTGACCTATCACCTTCATCCCCTCCCCCACTCACCCATTGTACTCTATGCTACTTTCTCCCCACCCCCACCCTCCTCTAGCTTATCTATCCACGCTTCAGGCTCACTGCCTTTATTCCTGATGAAGGGCTTTTGCCCGAAACGTCGATTTCAAAGCTCCTTGGATGCTGCCTGAACTGCTGTGCTCTTCCAGCACCACTGATCCAGAGGTGGCAGCACTGTACGATGCAGTCAGAAAGGAGCTGCAGTAGATACAATCTCACTGACTCTCACGGTTACCATAAGTACACTGCCACACACCTTGCTTCCTGTACAGATTCCATTCTTCCTCCTAGTTTCACTATCTTCATTGCATCTATTCCAGTGATACTATCTTCCACAATAATGTCTCCATCATGTCCTCCTTTTTCCTCAACCAAGGGTTCCCTTTCACTGTGGTGGACAGGGCTCTCAACCGTGTCCAACACATTTCCTTTCATGATTCCTCTCCATTCAGAACCCTGTAGAGTTTCATTTGTCTTCACTTTCCATGCCACCAGTCTCTATCTTCAAAGGAACATTTTCATGACGCCACCAGCAAACACATCCTGTGCTCTTCCCTTCTTACTGTGAAACCCTGTTCACAATTAATATTTCAGCCACCCTCCACCACCATGGCACCTTCCATGCAATCACATGTGTAACACTTACTCATTACAGGGAGAACTAGCCAATTGGATACAGAACTGGCTCAAATGTAGAAGACAGAGGGTGGTAGTGGAGGGTTGTTTTTCAGATTGGAGGCCTGTGCTCAGTGGAGTGCCACGAGGTTCGGTGCTGGGTCCATTACTTTTCATCATTTATATAAATGATTTGGATGTGAGCATAAGAGGTATAGTTAGTAAGTTTGCAAATGACACCAAAATTGGAGGTGTAGTGGACAGCGAAGAAGGTTACCTCAGATTACAACGGGATCTTGATCAGAAGGGACAATGGGCTAAGATGTGGCAGATGGAGTTGAGAGTGTGTTGCTGGAAAAGCGCAGCAGGTCAGGCAGTATCCAAGGAGCAGGAAAATCAACGTTTCGGGCCAGAGCCCTTCATCAGCCCTTCTTCAGGTCCAGCCTGTAACGTTGATTCTCCTGCTCCTTGCCTGACTGCTGTGCTTTTCCAGCAATGCACTCTCAACTCTGATCTCCAGCCTCTGATCTGCAGACCTCAATGCCTCCAAATGGCAGATGGAGTTTAATTTAGATAAATGCGAGGTGCTGCATATTGGGAAAGCAAATCTTATCAGGACTTATACACTTAATAGTAAAGTCCTAGAGAGTGTTGCTGAACAAAGAGAACTTGGAGTGCAGGTTCATAGCTCCTTGAAAGTGGAGTCACAGGTAGATAGGATAGTGGCAAAGGCATTTGGTATGATTTCCTTTATTGGTCAGAGTACAGGAGTTGGGAGGTCATGTTGTGGCTGTACAGGACATTGGTTAGGCCACTTTTGAAATATTGCATGCAATTCTGGTCTCCTTCCTATTGTAAAGATGTTGTGAAACTTGAAAGGGTTCAGAAAAGATTTACAAGGGTTGGAGGATTTAAGCTAGAGGGAGAGGTTGACTAGTCTAGAGCTGTTTTCTTTAGAGCGTCGGAGGCTGAGGGGTGACCTTATAGAGGTTTATAAAACCATGAGGGGCATGGATAGGATAAATAGACAAATCTTTTCCCTGGGGTGGGGGAGTCCAGAACTAGAGGGCATAGGTTTACCGTGAGAGGGGAAAATATAAAAGAAACCTAAGGGACATCTTTTTCATGCAGAATGTGGTACGTGTATGGAATTAGCTACCAGAGGAACTGGTGGAGGCTGGTACAATTGCAAATTTAAAAGGCATGTGCATGGGTATATGAATAGGAAGGGTTTGGAGGGATATAGGCCGGGTGCTGGCAGGTGGGACTAGAGTAGATTGAGATATCTGGTCGACATGGATGAGTTGGACCGAAGGATCTGTTTCCGTGCTGTACATCTCTAAGACACTATTTTGCCTTTTCCCTACTCAGTGTCCAACGCACCAAACAATCCTTCCAGGTGAACCAGCAGCATACTTGTTCCTTGTACAAACTAATCTGCTGTATTCACTGCTCACTGCTTTCAATGCAGTTTCCTCCACATTGGCGAGATCAAATGCATTGGCACACTGCTGTTGAATCTGCAAGGATAAGATTACAGACTTTAAGAAGTAGAAACAGGTGTAGGCCATTTGGCCCTATGAGCCTGCTCTTCTATTCCACAGGATCATGGCTGTTCACTTACTTGCCTGTAACTCTTAATTTCCTTACTGATCCAGAATCTATCAGTCTTAGCCTTAATTATTCATAGGCACTCTGCTCCCACAGTTCTCTACGGCAAGGAGTTCCAAAGACTCTCAACATTCTGAGAGAAGAAATTCCTCCTCACCTCAAATTGGCACCTCTTTATTCACGACAATGCCCATGAGGGGAAACATCCTCTCTTGACAACTTACCCTTGTCAAGTCCCTTAAGAATTCTATGCATTTCAATGAGGTCACCTCTCATTCTTCTGCACTCCAGTAAGCAGAGCCTTTGCTCATAAGACAATCCCTCCATACCAGGGAGCATCTTTGTGAACCTTCTCCAAACTTCCTCCAATAAACTGATATCTTCCTTTATATAAGGGACCAAACCTGCTCACTGTACTCCAGATGTGGTCTCACTAGCACCTTGTACAATTTCACAAAGTTATACTCCAACTCCTTTGAAATAGGGACCAGCATTCCATTCACCCTACCGGCTGTACGGTGCTAGTTTTTTTGTGTTTTGTGTATAAGTACTCATAAGTCTCTTTGTTTGCAATTTGCTACTGTTTTTCGCTATTTAAATAATGCTCTAATCTTTTGTTCTCCTGTCCAAAATGAACAACTTTTCATTTTCCAACTTCATGCTCCATTTGCCAACAGTTTGCCCATTTACTTCACCTATCAATTTCTCATGTAAACTGTTTGTATCCCTCTTGCAATTTGCCATTCCACTGATTTTTGTGTTGTCTGCAATTTTGGCTACATTTGCTTCCTTCCTCCAAGTTAAGTATAGTGTTGGCATTTATAGTCCCAGCACTGACCCCTGTGGAACTCTACTATTCTCAGGTTCCCAACTTAAAAAAGCACCCCTTATCCCCATTCATTGTTTCCTGCCCCTTAGCCAACTGTTTGTACATGCCAATATAGTACATCCAACATCCAGCTCCTATCTCATGATTTAACTTTTTGTGAGGTACGTGGTCAAACGTTTTCTTGAAGTCCAAATACAACACATCTACTGGTCCCCTTTAATCTACTCTGTGTGAGAATACCTTACAGTAAAATGCCATCCCTACTATCTACCACGCGTGTCCACCTCCACCATCCTTACAACAGTCTACAAACCATCCCATGTGGATGTGAAGAATGTCCTGGATGAAATTACACCACTGCAAACACCCTGGAGATGAAATTCCCCAAGGTCTTCTTTATCGGGGCCAGCAATTTCAACTAAGTCATCCTCGAGAGAGTGCTTCCAAAATACCACCAACACGTGTCCTGCCCCACTAGAGAAACAAACATCCTAGAACACTGCTACACAACCATCGAAGATACCTAACACTCCATCTCCCATTCACACTTCGCAAAATCAGATCACAGCACTGTATTCCTCCTCCCAGCTTACAAACAGAAGCTGCAACGGGAGGATCCTTCACAGAAATAAATACAATGCTCGTCCGAGGCAGCAGAAGCGCATCTCAGGACTGTTTAGAATCAATGAACTGGACTGTTTTTCAAGTACTCAGTGGAAAGCCTCGACAGGTACACCACCATCATGGACTTCGTTAGCTAATGCTTAGAGGACTGCGTGTCAAAGAAATCAACCTGGGTGTTCTCTAACTGAAAACCTTGGATGAACCAGGAAATCCACTGACTATTGAAGTCCAGGCATGATGCATTGATATTGGACGACCCAATCCTATACAGAAAATCCAGATATGATCTCTGCAAAACCATCAGAGATGCCATGAGGCAGTGGCGGACCAAGTTAGAGGCCCAAACAAATCATATGGACTCCCGTTGCTTTTGGCAAAGCCTAAACAACATAATGGGATACAAAAGGAAGCAGAGCAAGGTAGCAGACAAAGACACATCCTTCCCTGATGTGCTCAATGCCAGTCGAGCTCGGTTGAAGCAGAATGCCAGCGGTGGTGTTGTCAGCCAACTTGTAGATGGCATTTGTTTAGAATTTGGGAACACAATTGTGGGTGTACAAGGAGTAAAGTAGAGGGTTGAGAATGCATTCTTTGGTTCAAGCAGAATGCCAGCAGCACGGTTTTACCTGCCCTGGCAGCCCCAAACATATCTGTTCCCTCCATCACCGCTGCAGACGTCAGATCGGTCTTCCTGCGAGTCAACCCAAGGAAAGTGACAGGCCTGGACGGAGTGCACAAACGAGCACTCAGATCCTGTGAGGACCAGCTGGCAGAGGTATTTAGCAACCTCTCCAGTACTTGAACACAGTCCAGTTCATGGAATCCAAGCGTCCCGGAGACACTCTTCTGCTGCCTCGGATGAGCATTGTATTTCTTTCTGTGAATGATCCTCTCTTTTCAGCTTCTGTTTGTAAGCTGGGAGGAGGAATACAGTGCTGTGATCTGATTTTGCAAAGTTTTTCCGGATGATGGAGTGGTAGGTATCTTTGATGGTTGTGTAGCAGTGTTCTAAGATGTCCGTTTCTCTGCACTCATCCCTCGAACATCTGGATAACAAGGAACCTCCATCAGACTCCTCAACGACTACAGCACTGCCTTCAACACCATTATCTGATTCAAAGCTCCGGCGCATAGGTTTCAGCTCCTCCCTTTTCAACTGGATCCTGACCCACAGACTACAATCAGTGAACTGCACCTCCTCCATCATAACACTCAACACTGGAACCCCCACCTCCCCAAGGATGTGTTCTCAGCCCCCTACTGTACTCTCTGTACACTCATGACTGTGTTTCCAAATTCTGAATGAACAAATTTGTTGATGACACCACTGTGGTAGGACAGATAGCAGCCAATCATGAGTCAGAATACCGTAAAATGATAGAGAGCTTGGTGACAACCTCTATCTAAATGTCAGCAAAACTAAAGAACTGATTTAAAAATCACACAACACCAGGTTTACAGTCCAACAGGTTTATAGTCCAACAGGTTTATTTGGAATTACTGCTCCTTCATCAGGTGGTTGACAACCTGATGAAGGAGCAGCATCTCCATATTATAGAGAACTGATCATTGACTTCATAAAGAAAGGAGGGGAACGTGCGCCCGTCTGCATCAATGGAGCGGGAGGTTGAGAGGGTGGAGAGCATCAAGTTCCTTGAAGTGACAATAACCGACAACTTGTCCTGGACTCCCCACATAGATGTGATAGTCAAGAAGGCGAAACAACACTTCTTCCTCAGGGACGGCTCAGAAAATTTGACATGTCCATGGGACCCTCACCAATGTTTAAAGATACACCACTGAATGCATTCTATCCTGGTACATAACGGTCTGGTGCGACAACCACTCTGCCCAGACCATAACAAACTGCAGAAGGTGGTGTGCACAGCCCAGACCTCACGGAAGCCAACCTTCCATCCATAGACTCGATTTACACTTCTTGCTGCCATGGAAAGGCTGCCAAAATCATTAAAGACCCATTCCACCCTGGTAATGTTCTCCTACAACCTCTTCCATCAGGCAAATGATACAGAAGCTTGAACAAATGCACCAGCAGGTTCAAGAGCCAATTTCTTCCCTGCTGATGTTAGAGTGATGAATGGACTATCTAACTTCAAATAATGCTGATCTTGTCAATGTTGATCTCGCCTCATACACATCCCGTGTGGAGTAACATGTGTGCCTTACACTGTCCAAGATTTTTTTTACCCGATGATCTGTAATAATGGGATGTTGAAAGTACATTTCACTGAAAAGATTAATGCAAAATATCTGTTAACTCCGCTGCCATTCTCTTGTTTCCTATAACTATCTCCCCAGATTCATTTTCTAAGAGGCTAATGTTAATGTAGGCATCTCTTTTCCTTTTCAAATCTTTGAAGAAGCTTATATCATCACATTTAACATTCCTTGCTAATTTACCCTCATAGCTGAAAATGTGTTGCTGGAAAAGCGCAGCAGGTCAGGCAGCATCCAAGGAGCAGGAGAATCGACGTTTCAGGCATGAGCCCTGAAGAAGAGCTCATGCCCGAAATGTTGATTCTCCTGTTCCTTGGATGCTGCCTGACCTGCTGCGCTTTTCCAGCAACACATTTTCAGCTCTGATCTCCAGCATCTGCAGTCCTCACTTTCTCCTAGAAGAATTTATCCTCATAGTTGTTTTCATCCTTCTTTATTGGTTCTGAATGTATCCCAGTTTTCAGGACTATCACTAACTTTTGCCTTCTTATATGCTTTTACTTTCAATTTTATAATCTCCTTAACTTCCTTGGTTAGTTATGGTTGGTTTATCCCTCTTTTAGAATCTTTTTCCTGACTGAAATACATTTTTGCTGAGAGTCATGGATTACCTTTGTAAATGTGTATTGTCTCTCGCTTACTATCTTGCCTGCTAATCTGCTCGGTTCACTCAAGCTAACTCGATCCCCATTTCATTGTAATTCCTTTTATTTTAGTCAAACGTTCTTGTTTCTGACCCAATTTTCTCACAGTCAAAAAGGATATTAAATTCGACCATGTTATGATTACTACTTCCGAGGAGATCTTTTACTCTGAGGGAACTTATTAAACATGCGCCATTATTTGAGATCAAAGATGTCACAGAACTAAACGAAAAGAGAATTATCATGTTTTAGCAAAGCGAAATAGGTCCAGAGTACGTGTTAATGGGAAAAATGGACTAGGTCTGCTGAAAGCACAATTAAGAAAATTAGACACTGGAAGGGAAACAAAATAATTGATAGAATTAATATTCTGAATTTGTTGAACTCAATATCGAGTTCTCCAAGCCATAAATTGAAGCTGTTGAACTCCTGATCCAGGATAGATTGTTCCCTAGTTGGCTGCATGACATATTGCTCTAGGAAATGATCCCGAATGCACTGGATGAATTTGTTGCTGTAATATAATCAATATTAAAATGAAATCCCTCTAATTTTTTGCTGTACATTTTTTACATTATTTGTTTGTTTGTACACTTTCTTGCAGTGTTTAGGTGTTTATATACAACTCCTGTTTTCTTTCCTTTGCTGTTATTTACCTTCATCCAGATGGACTCTATATCATTCAGTCCAGATCATCCCTCACAACTGTCTTCATCTCTCAATAACATTGCTATCCTAACACCTTTTTCATCCCTTCTCTCTTTCCAAAAGATCAAACATCCCTGAAAATTAAGTTCCAAGCTCTGATCTCCCTGTAACCATGTCTTCATAAAAGCCATGAGATCAAAACATTTATCTCTATTTGCATCATCAGTTCATCTAATTTAATCACAGTGCTTCATGCATTCAGATACAAAGCGTGACTCGGATCTTCCAATTGCTTGCCATTCTAATGCGCCATCTTGCTTCTATGCTTACTTACCTATTTCAGGTCTCTCCTGTACCAGTGAAGTTCAATGCCAGTGAGAGGAACAGGATGTAATTTTCTGTTTCAGCACTTTACAGCCTTCTGGAGTTCAACAGCTTCGATTTGAACTCAATATTGAGTTCAACAAATTCAGATTATGAATTCTATCATTCATTTTGTTTCCCTTCTTTCCAGTGTCTAATTTTCTTGATTGTGCTTTTAGCAGAGCTTGCCCATATTTTTCTGAACACCTATTCTGGACCGATCTTGGATATTAGATTAGATTCCCTACAGTGTAGAAACTGGCCCTTGGGCCCAACAACTCCACACCAACCCTCTGAAGAGTAACCCACCCAGACCCATTTCCCTCTGACTTATGTACCTAACACTACTGGCAACTTAGCTTGGCCAATTCATCTGGCCTGCATATCTTTGGACTGTGGGAGGAAACCAGAGCACCCAGAGGAAACCCACGCAGACACAGGGAGACTGTGCAAACTCCACGCAGACAGTCATCCGAGGCTGGAATCGAACCTGGTCCCTGGTGCTGTGAGGCAGCAGTGCTAACCACTGAGCCACCGTGCCACTCCCTTCCCTAAAACATGATATTTCTATTTTCCTTTAGTTCTGTGATATCTGTGATCTCAAACCTCCCTTGCCCTCTCCCGACAACCCGTTTCACATGTTTCTTCCCACTGTTTTTCCACAGTATAAAACCCATCATCATTCCACTTTCCTGTTCAGTTTGGAAGAAATAATGGACTCAAAAAATTAATGTTGCATTTTTTTTTTCCAAATGTGCTGACTTTCTCCAGCATTTTCCATTTTGATAAAAGCTAATATTTTCCTTCACATCAGTAAAAAAAAAATGAAAATCCTTAGACGTTTGAAGTGCAAGTCTCTTTCTAAAACAATAAGAGTACAGCATTTATTCATGTTTGGAGAATGTGATATGCCATTCGGTTTCCACACAGAAACAGATCTGCAGGTGAATGCAGTTACATATGTGATTCTTACCCATAACAAAAACATTCTCAAATGATACGCTTACTATTTCACTGGTATTGACAAACTGCAAGATTTTACATGTAAGCTACATGTAATGTTAAACGGTTATGCTTTAGTGGCAACAAATACCATTTTATGTCAGAATGAACTTCTGAGAATGTTTTCGACCTCGACAAGATTAAGAAATTTGGGGACAAGTCTACCCCTTGGGTCCAACACATACAACTTGGCAAGAAATCGAAGAGCAAGGCAGAGATTGGAATCAGCATTGATATGCAATCTCCAAACCGAGCCTTACGAAAAGATAATTATTTGAGCAAATACTACACTCTTTGCTATAACCTGACCACAATGCTTGCTACCATCAAAACAAGTTTGCAGAACATTTGAGGTATCTTACAGCATTTTTTATTCAAATGGCTCAACTTTGGAGTAATTCAGCTGCTGACATATTTCACCACATCATTCAGTCTACACTTCAAGAACATTGAACATCAATGATGACATTCTCACATACAGTCACACTGAAAGTCTGCCTACAATGTCTTATAGAATGCAATCTCACATTGAATAAAGATTTTTCAATGAAAGCAAAATGAAATTCTTGGCCACGTCTTCGGAGGATAGGGTGTATTGCCTGATCTGCGTCAAGTTCCACATGCTGTGTTTTCGACAACCACACAGGAATTCTGGAGTCTGCCAGGAAGCTCATGTACTGTAATTACATGATCAGCTTCCTGACACAATCTTACATGAGAAACAAAAAAATCATACGAACAGTTAGTGCACCAGATCAAATGACAATTGTCTGCAAGTTTCACAAATAACTACATTGACCCTGAGAAGATCTTGCAAGCTTATTTGGTTTAGGTACAGGTCTCATACACAACCCATTATTGACTATGATGGCAAGCTAAGTACTAAATTCCCTTGAGCAACTTTATTTACACATAGAGGAAGGAGCACTTTCAGTCAAATGGGATATCATCTTTGCTGTAAGGAAGATAATTTGAACTAATATTTGATCATAGACCATAAGTAAGTTTGTTCATTCCACACAGCGCATTGCAGACTGAGAGAACAACCCCAAGTCACTGACATAAGTTTCATAAGGATTTAACAAACTGTTAAAGGAGTTTTATTGCAGCACAAACACGTGCCATCTGACCTCATGTCTCCAGATCACATAATTCCCTATGAAGTAAAGAAGTACAGAAGTACATTATGATATGTTATCTGATTAATGGAAACACTGGCTGGATAGGCTGGGACTTTTTTCACTGGAGTATAGGAGGTTGAGAGGTGACCTCATAGAAGTTGATAAAATCATTAGGGGTATGGATAGGGTTAATAGTATATGCCTTTTCCCTAGGATGGGGGATCTCAAGACTCGGGGGTATGTTTTTAAGGTGAGAGGAGAGAGAATTAAAAAAAACTTGAGGGGCAAAGTTATTACACAAAGTGTGGTTGGTGTATGGAACGGACTTCCTGAGGAGGTCATAGAGTCATGGAGTTGTGCAGCACAGAAATAGACCTTCAGTCCAACTCGTCCATGTCGACCAGATATCCTAAATTAATCTAGTCCCACTTGCTAGCATTTAGCCCATATCTCTCTAAACCCTTCCTATTCATGTATCCATCCTGTTGCCTTTTAAATGTTGTAATTGTACCAACTTCCACCACTTCCTCTGGCAGCTCATTCCATACATGCACCACCCTTTGTGTGAAAAAGTTGCCCTTTCAGTCCCTTTTAAATCTATCCACTCTCACCCTAAACGTTTGCCTTGAGTTCTGGACTCCCCCCAAACTAGGGAAAAGACCTTGTCTATTTGATGGATGTGGGCACAATTACATTTAAAAGACATTTGGATACGTGCATGAAATTGAAAGGGTTGGAGGGATATTGGACAGGAGCAGGCAGGTGGGACTAGCTTATTTGGGAATTATTTGAGGAGAAAGTGAGGTCTGCAGATGCTGGAGATCAGAGCTAGAAATGTGTTGCTGGAAAAGCGCAGCAGGTCAGGCAGCATCCAGGGAACAGGAGAATCGACGTTTCGAGCATAAGCCCTTCTTCAGGAAGCCCTCATTTCTGAAGAAGGGCTTATGCCCGAAACGTCGATTCTCCTGTTCCCTGGATGCTGCCTGACCTGCTGCGCTTTTCCAGCAACACATTTCCAGCTCTGATCCCCAGCATCTGCAGACCTCACTTTCTCCTCAAAGATTTCAACCTACTGCGAATCCTCTTACAAGGATGCCTTCCTTGAAGAAGCTCTCTTCCTCCCTCTACAAAGATTTCAGTGGCCTCATTCCTGAAGAAGGGCTTATGCCCGAAACGTTGATTCTCCTGTTCCCTGGATGCTGCCTGACCTGCTGCGCTTTTCCAGCAACACATTTCCAGCTCTGATCTCCAGCATCTGCAGACCTCACTTTCTCCTCAAAGATTTCAACCTACTGCGAATCCTCTTACAAGGTTGCCTTCCTTGAAGAAGCTCTCTTCCTCCCTCTACAAAGATTTCAGTGAGTCCCTCTCCTCTCATTCCTAAAGAAGGGCTTATGCCCGAAACGTCGATTCTCCTGTTCCCTGGATGCTGCCTGACCTGCTGCGCTTTTCCAGCAACACATTTCCAGCTATTTGGGAATTATGTTCAGCATGGACTGGTTGGACCGAAGGGTCTGTTTCTGTGCTGTACAACTTTATGAGCCTATGACTCAATGACATCCCTCTCCTATCAGACCAGAATCATGTCCACGTTTTTTTGACATTACTTGAATAAATACTTGCCAATATCACAGACAGAAAATTCCAAATCTTCATGGCAGTGTGTAGCATTAACCCTTATTGTTTGGAATGCAATCACGATGCATAAACTTTCACATCTCAGTACAGCTCAGAATTGAGATTTGCTGTTGTTCAACTTAAAATTACATGTTTTTAAAACCACAAGTTATTTCTCCAAACAAAATTGTGTTGTTAAACTATGCATTATTTGTATATCTCTTAGTCTCCTTTGTGCTGTGGTCTGCCTGTTGCCTCGGGAACAGTAGCCATTACATCAGGATTAGGAAATGTGTCTGTCCTCTCTGAAACCAGTATCTGAAGGACATGGGCAGTGAGTATTTCGCTTGGTTAATCGAATTTCAGATAGTCGAATGCCAGATAACATAGTTTAGCCAAGCATCGGGACCTTGTGATCTTGCCGGATAATCCGATATTCAGATAATCGAATGTTGGATAATCGAGGTTCCTCTGTATTTTGATTCCATCTGGATAGCTAGCCATTCGCCCCACCATCAAAATCACTGGCTTGAACTTTGCTGGATGCGACATTTTGTCTCAGCCACTGTGTATGGTTTGCCTGTTGCTGGGTCTTTGGTATCATGCCACTTTTCCACACGTGAAGCATTTTTTAAATGTGGTCCTTCATCTAGCAATTCCACAGTCACTCATCCCCTCTTGGTGATGACAGTGTATGTATTGGGATAAAATGGTGGATGCATCTTACTTTGATTCTCCCATCCTGGCAATAACTCATCATGTCACAGCATTGCAGAATTGTTACAGGGCAGAAGGAGGCCATTCGGCCCACCATGCCCACATCAGTTCTATTCTCAAGTACCAATCTCCTGCCTTTTCCCCACATCCCTGCACACCAATTCTATCCAAATAATTGTCCAATGACTTCTTAAAAACTTCAATTGAAACTACCTCCACCACAATTCCAAGCAGTGCATTCCAGACTCTATCTACTCACTATGTGAAAAAGACTTTTTTTCCCACATGACTGTTGCTTCATTCGCGTATCACTTTAAATCTGTGCCCTCATTCTTTTTTCTTTTAAGAGTGGGAACAACTTTTCCCTCCTGACTCTTTCCAGCCTGTTCATGATTTAGAAAATCTCTATCAGATTCCCTCTCAGCCTTCTTCTCGGTCCCAATTTCTTTATTAATTCTCAATACTGAACTTTCTTATTCCTGAAACCATTCTTGAATATTATCCTGCACTCTCTCCAATACAGTCACATCTTTCCTGTAATGTGATGCCCACAACCGTGGGCAATAGCTGAGGTTCAACAAGTATCTGAAACAAATTCATTATCATCTCATTGTTCCTATACTCCATGTCTTATTTATTTATTAAGCTGAAAACACTATTTGCTTTATTTATTGCCCTCTCCAATTATCCTTCATTGATTTGTGCACATATACACTTTGCTCCTGCATGTCCCTCAGAGTTGTATCCCCAATTTTATATTGTCTTGTAATACTCTTCTGTCATCACGTCACTGTCTAACTACCCTTCTGTCCTGATGAAGGGCTTTTGCCCGAAACGTCGATTTCGCTGCTCCACGGATGCTGCCTGAACTGCTGTGCTCTTCCAGCACCACTAATCCAGAATCTGGTTTCCAGCATCTGCAGTCATTGTTTTTACCCTTCTGTGCTTTAAACAAATTTTACACTTTCCTTCTCAGCCCTACTGATCAACACTGATATCTTGATGCATATTTTGTGCATAATAGCAGCTCAGCTGGACCCTTTGCCATTACAGTGTGCAGAATTGCTCCAAACATGACACCATACAACAGCAATGCCTTCTCCGAACTATTACCTTCATCCAGAGCAATCCTCATCTGTTTGTCAAAGGACTGATTTTGTCATCCCAATTCTCCTTTTACCTATGGGGCCATTTAGTGGTCACTTTGTGATGATGGATGCCTGTGATTTGTATGTAATCTGTAAACACCTGAGAAATGAATTGTGGCCCCTTGTCTGAATACGGAGTGCTCAGACCACACATTGTGAATATTTCAGTCAACAGAGACACAACATATTCAACACAATATATTCATAATAACCACTGTGATAGTAAACCACCAATACCAGGGATTCTCCTGAAAGAATTGGGCCTGAAAAGTCAATTGTTACTTTCTCCCATGATCCATTAGTGTGCTGAGTACTGGTTCTGGGCGATTGGGTCTGCTGACAAGCTGACATCTAACATATGATTGACAAAATGCTCTCAATCATTTTCCATTCCAGGTTACTATGTTTTGATTTGCACATTTTACATTGTACTAATCACTCACAAGTGATCCTAATGAATCAGCATCACCAGGTTAGGCCCAAGTTTTTGTGGCATTACCAGTCCACTGCCTCTGAGAGCACACTTACGATTACACACAGTTTATTTCCTAGAACTACATATGCCTTTGTTACAGTAAAATTAATAACACAAATTTAGGAGCAAGTCAATCAAATTTAGAAGTACGTCAGTCATAGAGATGTACAGCACGGAAACTGACTCTTCAGTCCGAATTGTCCATGCCGACCAGATATCCCAACCCAATCTCGTCCCACCTGCCAACACCTGGCCCATATCTCTCCAAACCCTTCCTATTCATATACCCATCCAGATGCCTTTTAAATGTTGCAATTGTACCAGCCTCCACCACTTCCTCTGGCAACTCATTTCATACACGTACCATCCTCTGAGTGAAAAAGTTGCCACTTAGGTCTCTTTTATATCTTTGCCCTCTCACCCTAAAATTATGCCCTCTAGTTCTGGACTCCCCCACCCCAGGGAAAAGACTTTGTCTATTTATCCGATCCATGCACATCATGATTTTATAAACTTCTATAAGGTCACCCCTCAGCCTCTGACGCGTCAGGGAAAACAGCACTAGCCTATTGAACCTCTCAATATAGCTCAAATCCTCCAACCCTCATTACATCATTGTAAATCTTTTCTGAACCCTTTCAAGTTTCCCAACATCTCTCCGATAGGTCAAATTTATTAAATCAAAAGCTTTTGGGAGGGGCAGCGAGATTCTGACTCTAACCGTGGGACTTGACCACACTGTCTCTCTCTGAACAACAGGTACAGCAGTTTTATAGTCTGGATGATGCTTACAACAAAAAGCCACAAAAGACGGTTTCTTGTGTTCTGCGCATGCACACACAGACATTGCTGCTTCTGGGAATGGTGTACCATGCCATTGTGTTCTGCGAATATTTCTTCTTTAGTTAGTTTCTGTTTTCAGTCCCCCCTTGTGGTCTGAGACATGCGGGAGCATGACGAACAGACCACCTACATCCAGTAATCATCAATGGAGCCAAAAAGGGGGTAACTCCCAGGCGACTCAACGTGGAGGCTAGCACCCAGCTGTCAAAGCTTTACAACGTGAGTTAAGGACAGCCATAACAACACAACAAGCGATGACAATAACAATGAACATGATGAAGGCATGCAAAAGGCACAAGCCCCACGATCCACCTTGTAGCCATCCTAGCCACCCCGGGGAATTATAATCAATGAAACTGTTTCCCTTCCTGCCGGATCTTATCAGCCTCCAAGCAGATATGATCCGCGAGGCGAGTTATATTGTCCGAGGCATCCGGAATCTATGTGCAACATTCAGGGCCATTAACAGCACAGCAGCCAACTTGTGCCACTAGCAAATAGTCAAGAGCCAAATGGTTCTGCAATAGGACAGTATGGGTGGCAATGACTCTGGAGATGGCCATGCTAACAGCGGCAAGGCCATTGGCAGTCACATAAGCCAGCCGTTCCAAAGTTGAGGCCACATTGATCAGTTCCCTCGCAGCCTTCAC
Organism: Chiloscyllium plagiosum; assembly: GCF_037043375.1. Classification (NCBI taxonomy): domain Eukaryota; kingdom Metazoa; phylum Chordata; class Chondrichthyes; order Orectolobiformes; family Hemiscylliidae; genus Chiloscyllium; species Chiloscyllium plagiosum. The sequence goes on from NW_028270141.1 coordinate 31,351,026, forward strand.
ACGCCCATAGGCGGGGAAGGTGATCATAAAGAGTCACTTAGTCTCAGGGATGGATCGTTTGGATCGAAGTAGGTGTAGGTTGGGATGAAGGCGGAGGGAACTATAATGGCGAACAAAAGAGACCACATAGGCAAGGTCTGGGCCAATTTGGAGGGAGCCAAGGGTAGGCCTCGAGACCACAGACAAATAAGCACCATTGTGAGTCCTCAAGTAATCAGTCTGAATTGCGATCCAAATGGTTTTGAATGTTTTACCTGTCATCATATTGACAACCTCAAAGTTCAGAATACATCCAGCAAGAAACGATCGGTGGCCAGACGAGGTAAGGAACAGGGAATGGGAACATTCGCTGATTTCAGCATTCCACCCTGACATACGATTACATTTAAAACAAATAGTCCCCGTGAGTGTTCCTTCACCATGGTGTTTGTGAGGGACAGAGCGGGTGGGTGTATGCGAAAGGGTGTTGTGAGGCTGGAACCAGCCTTTATAGTCTTACATGTTATAAACTGCAGTCTCCCAGGTGACCTTATCATTGGCAGAATGAATGAGGTTTATAAAATCATGAGGTGCATGGATAGGAGATTCTGCATCAGACCTACTCCCTCCCGAAATGGATAATTGTGTGGATCGGTCCTGGTCCGACCACCATTCCGCTGTTTCTGATTTATTAAACGGAATGGGTCTCAGGGGAATCCCCCCACTATAGTGTGCGGGGATTCGAGTACCGACCCAGCATTTAGAGATGTTATTTTGCTGTGCATGCATATAGGACATGTATAGGTAAGTTTTAACATGTAACCCATGCCTACTCCGGTGAACGGTACCTAGGTTGGCACGATTCCTTTAGTGCTCCCCTCCAGTGGCTACTAGGCAAAGGCAAGAATAAACAGAAACATCCTGGAGCTTACTGAACGGATTTATACAATGGTCCAAAGGTTATACCGCCCACGTAGAACAGCCTGCGCTCTTGGTCCGTTAGCAACAATCGCACACACACAAACAATGTCAGCAGGTCTTGAGAGGAGTCAGTCTGAAAAGAAAGCAGGGGGTGAGGATCATCAGTTGTGACTAATGTTTCCAGACTCCCTTCCCTCGCATATCAATACAGGCGCATGTTTCATTGCTAATGATAACCTCATAGGGACCATTCCACTTAGGGGCAAAGCCAGGTTTAATGGGTAGAGTTTTAACCATAATCTTACTACCCACTGATGGGACCTCCAGACAATCCTCTAATTGCCTTAGGTCATCACACCTCTCCTGTTTGTCCCTAACAGTTTTCCGCATTTCCTTCAGCTGAGTGCCCAGTCCAAGCACATAGCGACGTATTCTATCACAGAAAGGGCCAGCATTGGAACCCCCCCATGCTGATGGACTCGGGAAATTGCATTGCCCTACCTGTCATCAACTCAAGGGGTCAAACCAGTCGACCAACTTGTGATGGACCAGAGTTGCGTGAGTATAGCAGGCAGGACCTCAGTCCAGCGTTTGTCAGACTCCTGCATGGCATTAGCAAGGGAGGTTTAAGAGTTCTGTTCATTTGCTTCACCATGCCAGAACTTTGTGGATGGTAGCGTGTGTGAAATTTCTGTTTAATGCCCATCAGCTGACTGAAGGTTTTTACAACTCTTCCAGTAAAATGGGTCCCCTGGTCAGAGTCAATCTGGGATGGTACCCCCCCCAAACTGGGAATCATCTCCACAGCTAAAATCCTTGCCACAGTGTTAGCTGAGCAGTTCTGGGTAGGGTAGGGTAGGCCTTGACCCACCTGGTGAATTGGTCAATAATCACAGCACAGGTACTACACCAACATCTACATAATGTGTAAATTTCCTGGATTTCTCTGTTGCACAAAAGGCAGACCAAATGCAACCCAGTTAATTATTGCCAAATCAGTCTACTCTCAATCATCATAAAAGTGATGGAAGTGGTCATCAGTGGAATCAAGTGACTCTTGCAATATAATAATTGCTTACTGAACCCCAGTTTGGGTTCTTCCATAGTTATTCAGCTCCTCACTTCAGTACAGTCTTGGTCCAAATATGGACAAAAGAGCTGAATTCCAGAGGTGAGGTGAGAGTGACTGCCCTTGACAACGAGGCGACATTTGACTGAGTGTGGCATCGTGAAGCACTGGCAATGCTGGAACCAATGGAAATCAATGGGAAAACTTTCCACTGGTTGAAATCATACCTAGCAAAAGAAAGTTTGAACATTTCAATAATTTCAGTTCCAGAACACCTCTGTAGGAGTTCATGATGGTAGTGTCCTAGGCTAAACCATTTTCAGCTGGTTCAGCTCCACGCTCCATCTTCCCTCTATCATAAGATTAGAAATGAGGATACTCACTGGTGGTTGCACTATACTTAGCACCATTCATGACCCCTCCGATAAGGAAAGAGTCCCTGTCCACATGTAGCAAGTTCTGTACAACAGCAACAGTTGGGCTGATAAGTGGCAAGTAATATACATGTCATACATGTGCAAAGCATTGGCTATTTCCAACAAGTGAGAATCTAATCTTGTAATTCCTTGCCTAACAGCAATTTGGGGTTCCCTCTACTCTACTGTTCTCAGCATGTTCTCAAGAAAGCATCTCACCATCACCTTCCCCAGAGTTATTAGGATTGGACAATAAATGCTAGTCTAGTAAGCAATGCCCACACTCCACAAGCAAATGTTTAAGAAGAGGTAGATTTCCTGAGAAGTTGTGACAATAATTCATGGGACATTGAGACCACCACAGCTCTGGAGGCTTCCTGTACTAGCAAACATTGAATCTCCTGATGTTTGCAGGGAAACATCCTTAGCTAAAAACACCATTGTGAGTCCAGGGATATGAGAAGTGGGTTGGTAAGTTGAAGCGAATCTCAATTATTGAATGGCACAACACACTTAATGGATCAAGAGGTCTTCTCCTATTCCTATGTTGTGTGTGCTTATATTCCTACCGTCCCTTCTCCCAAAGTACTTGTGCAGAATATTACTGGCAGAGACCTGGATATTGAATTTGTTACTCAATTTCTAATCCTATGCAATCTGTTCTATGCTATTAACAGCAATAAGATTAATTGAAGATAGGTCATTGAATCTCTGCAAAAAGAATTATAGCTGAAATGTAACTGTTATCTTTAAAAGATTAAGATAGCTATACAATTAGGACTTTAATCTTCCAAGTCTGTGATAGGTGTGTCAAGTAAGAGGTTGATTAGTCATGAGCCATTGATGAATGTTAATGGCTGTTCTGACGACATATCTTTCAACAAATAAAACACTGTACAAGTTTATTGTGATGCTACTTTACATACAGAATTCATGTCATGTTATTCTACTTATCATGTAAATTAAGGTGTTGATACCATAATTATCTAAGATGATAGTGAAATAGGTTTTCTTTAATAATGCTGAAAGTGAATATTGAGTCTTTGAGGTTCCTCAAATCCATGTACAGTTATATCTGGGTAGGTTGGGTAGGTTGGTCTTCGGAGGATCGCTGTGGACGTGTTGGGCCGAAGGGCCTGTTTCCACACTGTTGGGAATCTAATCAAGCTAATCATATGTCAACTGTTGTGTGTAAATAAATGACGCAAATTACAATCCCAAAGTGCAGTTATGTGAAATATTAGTACTATCCATATTCAAATATCATGCACATATTTGGATGCACACCGAATAAACTGTTTAGTAAATTGATTAATTTTATTTTAGATTACCTCATGTACTTTTAAAAGTAAAGCCTCAGGGCTGAAACTTAAGTGGGATTGTGTGCATCTTGGCGATGTCAGTCACATTTCAGAAACAACCCTGAGTGTGAGTCTAGCAAAGCCTTCACTACTGAACCACCACCAAAATGGAAGAGGCCACAAGGCCAAGAGAATAGGATTCAAAGACAACATAATGATTCTCCTTGAAAAGGTTATATCTTGATGTTGATTAGAATATTCCTAATCATGTAACAGTATTAAGAAGAATTTGGAACTTAAACACATCATCCATGTCCTTACAATGAGCTGCTGACCTGCTCCTGAATAGAAGAGCAAAAGACTTAGATGCTGGAATTTCTATCACGTGACTACTAGTTTTAGATTACTTATAGTGTGGAAATAGGCCCTTCAACCTGCCAAAGCACAACCCACCCCCATTCGTTTACTCCTTCACCTAACCTGCACATTTTTGGATTGTGGGAGGAAACCCACACAGACACAGGGAGAATGTGCAAACTCCACACAGAGAGTTGCCTGAAGCAGGAATTCAATCCTGGTCTCTGCTGTTGAGAGGTAGCAGTGCTAACCACTGTGCCACTATGCCACCCCATCTTAAGGAGAGAACAAGAATGAACACTGAGATAAATGGCTTTATGTTACCATTGAGTTTTTGAAGTGTAATCAACTGCCCTGATTAGGCACCTTTCTGTTTGCTGCATATAAGGAGTGTCAATTCAATAGCATCGTTGTGACAAGAGAAAGGAATTTCGTGCAAAACTCCAATAATGGAAAAGAATGCTAAACAGCTGTAAAAATACTGAAGTAAAGCCTACAGTAAAACCTCCAATCAGGACAATTCTTTCTGCATTAACAAGTTATGATGTCTATTACATTTATAAAAATTGGTAGTAGTGTCCTGGCTGAAAAATCTCTATTGCAGACAAAGAACTTAACAAAGGTAAAAAAAACTACATTTTAATTTAAAGTCTAGAGCACAGTATCAAAAAAGCCAAATGGGCTTTCTTGCACTTCACCATCTGCCACAATGATTATAAATGTAAATCCTTTTAGTTACTGTGAGGAATTTCAATTACAATACGAAGCAAGGATAAAGTCCAAGAACATTTTATCAGGGTGCCAGTATGAACAGAGAACATATCTGAATCTATATTTGCTTTGTACCAGACAAGTGCTTTATTTACCCTGGATATGTTAGGGAAGCCAAAGTAGAATTTATGTGGTGGCTGCTTGACAGACAGAGAACACCCTTATTACAATGACAACTGAAATAGATGCTTCTTATTGTTCAGCAATCATATTGACATGGGAAACCTGACAGAGTACTATGCTTGAGTTGGTTGAAGAAAGTTGTCTGAAGCCAATTGTCAAGGACCTTGTGCAATTATTGCAAGTCACTGTCCATCATACTGGGGCTAATCTGATAACATCATGGATGTCACTCACACTAATCTTCAAAGCATCATAGAAATTTGTTATGCCAGTTTTGATTGTATTCTGAGTGCCTGTCATATCAATTCAGTTTTAAAGTTGAGTTTTCATGACAATGTTGATTGGAACAACTGTTTCTCCATAATGCTTGTCTAGCAACTATTTCGCTGTGTGAGGCAATTGTCCTCAACTTTTCCTTGCAGTGGATATTTTAGCAAATACCAACAGAATCCTGGTGACACTTGTCCAATCTGCCAAAGGAGAATATCTGATATCCTAAAGAATAGCATGCTAACTTTGTGGGTAGTATTTTCTGCTGACAGGAATAAATTTTTAATCTATCAAAACAATTGGAAGATCATAAAGTAAAGAATGCTTATGGTGTGCAGTATGTCCAACCAGCCAAAAATCTGATATTACAATTTCTGGGAAACCCTCATGGTTTCCATTCAGCTTTGTGAACCCAAATTGAAAATTCATGCTGTGAGATGTTGGTGTTTCCATGGCTAATGTGCTCATCTGTTGTTTTTCATTGATGTCCTCAACACTAGTGAACAAATAACTGTTTGCAGCCTGTTATAATGATGCAATGAGTGTGTTGTTTCTGTTACAAACTTGCAAATAATTAATGAAAGTTATGGTATTATTGCAGGATTACAACAGTGCATTTTGAATTATTTATAGATGGGATTATTTCACTAAGGAAATGCACTAAATAGATTTGACATTACTCAAAATGTATTTTGTACTTGCCAGCCTAATGGAAATTGCAATTACCAGCATTTATATTTTAATCATAAGCTAATGTTATATAAAGCCCTTGAAATATCTCAATCCAAATTATTGGGCATCCAATTTTTTAGCCTTCATGTAAACTAATGTTGCCATCTTATTCCAGATAAAATGCTTGTTTGAATTTTATACCTAAGTGCAGGATCAGAGGGTGAATGTAAACACAGTCAGTAGTCCTTGGCAACAGAATTTCACTGAAGATGAGATAGCATCTAACAATATGTGAATAGCATTGCAAAACATTGCAAGTAACTCACTAAAACTATCCAGGGATTAACATGAAGTCATTTGTCATCATGTGACCTGAGCTGGCAGCAAAGTCCAGTGTAGGCGCAGCTCTATTATTTACATTTGAAATACTTTTCCAGGTTCCCACAGCAATCCTGCCTGGACTGAGACTTTCCCTTGCATGGTGGGCTTGTAGAGTGCCTCTGAGGCTTTGGAAAACCTCACACCCTGTTATGTGCATTTAAGGATCGAGTCTCAGAAACAAATATGCCGATAACAAGGTTTTATTGAACTTGCTGATTGCTTCTTCATGCAGAACATCAACTATGCGCTAGTGCCCATTTCAGCACCAAGAGGCCAGGTTATTACTCACACAAGGGTACGACTTAATCCCTGTGCAGGTACTTTGCAATGTTAATCAGCATATCATTCACTTCAATATTAGGTATCCATGGAGAAGTCATGACCACGACATCTTGCGGTCATTAACATTCAAGATATGTTCCAGTGAGATAGTGAGTTCTATGGATGAGTGCTGAAGGATTTTAGCTTCACATCTGATGACAGCTGTTACTTGGAAATCAGCTGAAGAACTCTATGTTGAATTCCATGGCCCCATGCAGAAACCAGCACACTGGTGAAATTTAGAAATGGCCGTGGTGGTGTTGCCATTGGCTCGCTGTTGAACGGTCATTAAATTCAGCCATTTAAGTCAAGATTTGTAAATTTAACTATTCTTCTCCATGTGTTGGTTGACTTGGTAATGGAGTGGGCAGGTGAACTCCTGATCTGTTACTCTCTCTGACCAATTTATCAGGGTCAGAAACATCCCTCTGGCGATATGATAAATATCATTGTGTTCAATCCTAAAAATGGAAGTCTAACTAACAGCTGCAGGAGTTTGTTTTTGCCCGATTTCTTTTGTAAACGACATTCATAGAGTGCTTCCATGTTTTGATTGATGAAATCAGCACAAGATGAAACAAACTGACACCCCTCAAAGGGAGTAAATCTAAAAAGGGACATGGAATCTGGTTGAAGAAAATTGAGGGTAAGGGAGAAATAATACATGACTAACATCAAGGTAGATATAGGTGAGCAGAGAACTTCAGAATTTTTTAAGTCCGTGCATGATCTGTGTTTGAAATATATGCAGCTACAAGATGCCAATAAATGAGAATTCGTAGCATTTGTGCAAAAGAATAAGGAGTATTATCAAGTGAAACAATCGGCAGGTGATGAGTCCTAATACAAGTCAAGGTTGATCAAATTTTTCAGGAAAGTTTTTTGTATTTATTCTTGGTGGCAGCTCAAGGTTTTTTTGTTTTGGGTAAATCCACAACAACACTGTCACTTGCCAGGATGGGTGCAGCTCCAACAACATTCAAGCAGCTCACTGCCAGTCTAATGAAGGGGCTCGCTTGATTGGCACTTCAGCCACTATCTTAAACAGATGCATGGAAATGCCACAGTATGCTAGTGCCTTTCCAAGCCATGTACCATCCTGAGTCTGTGTTACCACTCCTTCACTGCAATCTGGATGTCTCCACACCTCATGGTTTGAAGGAGTTCATAAAATGGCTCATAATCACCTGAGCAATAGCAAACAGACTGCAGTTATTCCAGAAGATTTCTCATCACTACCTTCTCAATGATAACTAATCTCCATATCCCATGAATGAATGAAAACAAAATAGAAGGTGTGAAGTCTGTAAATTGTTTATATCTTGGAGGCCCCTTTGATTCTTCAATTTGGAACTTTCTAGAGATTTGTAGCCATCTGAGCCTGAGCAACCATCTTAGAAGACTGTTAGTGTTTTTAACAAGATGGCAATTTCAGAAAATTCTATATTGAATGAAGTTCATATTCGAAGTTATGAATATGACATGCCTTTATATGGTATCATGTTTTTGCTACGCTTTAGATTAATGGATATGTCCAGCTTTGAAAAAAAACTCTGCTTTTGAACTTTTCAAAAGTCTTTGCACTTCATTTTGTCCATTGATTGACAAGAACGTACCAAACTTGAAATAGAACACCATTCTGTTCTGTATGTTCTAGGCATTTAGAATCGGACATGACAGCAGTAGCCATTCTGAATGTTTGGATTTTTTTCTAAGTTTTTTTTCTCTGCCACACCAGTGTAGGAGGTGGGCTATTGATCAAAAGATTATTGAAATAAAGAAACTGTCAGAACAAACTATGACCTTGAAGTAGTTTCTTATATGTTTACAAACTGAATCAAATTTTTTTTTGCTCTGTGTAATTTTTCTCTTTCTCATTTGACTGGTTATTGGCAAGATAGTCAAAACTGGGAGAGGGCATGTTAGGTGGTGATTAACATGCCAATATCACCACTGAGACAACGTGATCTATTACATGCTAATCAAGTCTGAAGATGAGTTTCTTGCCTATTGAAGATTTCAACACTGGCATTTTGGTTCTCAAGAAGCTTCTGGCTAATCAGAGGCTGAAAGCTCCGAGATCCAAAAGACCATTGGTTGAGAAACAGACCTCATGGATCAAGTCAGTCATCTTGAAGACAAGGAAATGGAGCTGGCTTTCAGAAGCTATCCCTTGCTCTTCATCCTCAAATGCCTCATACCGAGGAAATTAGAGTCCCCCCTTAGCTGGTTACCCAGCCAGGAAACTAGCCACCTTTCTCATCAAATGGCAAAACAGGCAATTATGGAAGCTGCATGTAAACGATATTAAGTAGGCTTTAAATGGCGGCAGGTGGACTTTATCCCTCAGAATGTACTTGGTGAGATGGTGAGAAGTGGATGAGTATCTCTCCACAGTCAACTCACTCAATTACTTGTCATAACTTGTCTCGCCATGGTCAGAGAGGGGAAAAGTCCTCCCAGTGTGCTCAGACCTCGGGTCGTAAAGGAATTTTAATATTTAATTTGCTCCAATGAATTTTAAATAATCCCCATTGTAATCAAATTGCTTCTAATTGTTTCTTTTATGTACGCCCTGAGTGAGCAGATACAGGGAGACATGGAGGTAGAATGGGAGTGGCATGGGAGATCTGAGGGGCAGTGCGGACATGGCTGACATCGGTTTCTAAGGGGGTTTGGACTGGCCTGAGGTTGTGTAGAAGCTGAGGGGATGAGCGGTGAGGTTTGGGGGGCTTATAAAAAATGTTGGAAACTGGCATATTGTGTTGAAAATCTGAGACACATCTTCTAACTGCACCAGCCATTACAGTTCTAAGATGCACTGTGGACCCAACCCCTATTTAATAAGGCAAAAATTACAGGCAAAATTACACATGGGTCAGTTGTTCAATTCAGAAGGTGCACAAATCAGAGTTTCTGAGTCAACAAGGAAATTTGACTCAAAGTCTCTTGCTTTCTGTTCTTGGGAGGGTATGCCATCATCTGTGGGACAACTTTACAAATGCCAAATTTCTTTGCAAAGGCAATCCACCTTGGGAATTGCACTCTGATTATGGTATTCCAAAATGATGGGAAGATATTTCAAAATTAAACTTTCAGAAGTTGCATAACACTTACAATAGGGTTAGGGTTAAGGTTATTATTGTAATATATTTTCAATGGATATATTGTTTGACAAGGAGGATATCTAGCCTAACTGTCTCTCAATACAGATTTTATTTTAGGTTAATTTGTTACCTGAAGGATACTAGTTCAGAAGAAATCTTTTACACCTTCATCACCACATGTCAGCATCACTCCTATCATGAGTTTCTTTGTGGTTTAGCAGAGTAAGATTTTTCTGCTATTTCCTTCTGTTTTTATTATACATAAATGCCAAGTTATTGTGTGTGATTTAAACCTTTATGCAAAGGATTTGAGTTGAAACTGTCAAAAGTAAATCCCAGAGCTGATCCACTCCAACCCATGTGGAGAAAATATTCCCTCGGTGCAAAGGAGAAATAAAAAGAGATAAGATTGCAGTCACGTCAAAGTAATGTAAAGGGTTGGTAAACTCAAATGTAAAAAATAACGACTGAAGGTATAAATCAAAGCACAAAAATAAAATAAACCTGGAGGAACTGTAAGCAGAAAATCAGATGTAATTGGAATAACTAAAATAGGACCATAAACAGGACAGGTTTGACAACTAAGCATTGTGGAAATAACACAAGGATATAGAAGGAGAAGGGCTAGGGCAGGGATATCTGTACAAATTTGAAATAACATAATGATAAGTGAAAAAGGGATGCGACTAATAGTTAGGAATAGATTTGAAATGGACTGATATAAAAGATTAAAAAGTTATTGATCATGCTGATAGGAGTAGTATACAGACTGCCCCATTGTGGAAAGAGAGATGGAGGAAGAAATAACGTAAGCAAATGTAGATGAGCAAAACACTTGGAAGAATATTTTATTTTAATCTAACTACTTCTAATAAAACAGCAAGAAGAGGGTGTAGTACATCAGTGAATCTAGTTTTGTGTGCCAGCCTTTATATTTCCTCCAACAAGAAATAGAGCACTATTAGATCTAAGAATGAGAATTAGGCCTGAACACATAAGAGATGGGCTGGGGAACATCTGGGCAAAATGGATCACAATATAATAAGGTTTAAGATAAAGATTTTAAAAAGACATAATTAAACATGAACCAAGTTATAAATTGGAAATAGTTAATATTAAGAAAATGAGAATGGAACTGCAGAAAATAAAATGGAAAACTGTATTTGTAAAGAAATAGAAAAATAATGGGAAACATTTGAAAAATTATCAACTGCACTTGGAAGAAATTAAGCCTTCGAAAAATCAAGGACAATCTAGTCACAATGCATCATGAGCAGATAAAGAAGTAAAAGGCATAATTGAATTGGAAGAAAGAATAATTCACGAAGTACTTGGAAAGCAAAGAGAATAATCATGAAAAAATTTGGAAAAAAATTAGAAATGCACGATCCAGACAAGGGGACATAAATATAAAGTATTTACTAATATCCAATTGGGAATTCAGGAGAGATTTTCCCCAAGTAGTGAGTCCTGAGAATGTTGAACTCATAACCACATGAAATAGTTGGGATGAATAACACAGAATCATTGAAGAGAAAGCTAAATAAGCACAGGATGGAGACAGAATAGAAACATATATCTATAGTAATGGATAAAAAGGGTGGGACAAGGCTTGTGTCAAATACAGGTATGCAATTATATGGCCACCCATTTTTCTCTTCTTTTCCTCTCCAAGTACTTATCCAATTTCCTTTTGAAATTTAAATTGATTCTGTGTCTGTCACAATTTCAGGAAGAGAAGGGTTAAGTTCCAGATCTTAATCAATGTATAAACAATTGATTCAACTAACAAAATGAATCCAAAGTAACATGAAGGAAAATGAAGTTAAACCTTGGACATGTGATTATCAATTGCTCCATCGTCAGTCAAGTTTGAATTGTGGTATATAGGTTCAGCAGGTTTTTTTTTCTGTTTATGAAACTCATCAAAAATTTCAGTTTTAAGTACAATACACTTTTTAACCATGGCTTTGTCAAGTAATAAACTTAACTGTTTATATTATTCAGCCAGCTCTGCTTTTTTACTTTGACCTTATGTGATAACTAGATGCAACATCCAAAAGACTTGAATCTCAGAGGCACTGCAAACAATAATCCTATTGTTTTGAACTCACCTCACGATGACATATCCTATTGGCACACAACTTCTGATTTTTCTTCCAAGATTAAAGATAGCAAAATTTTACCATAAATTAGAACCAACCAATTCACTGGCATTCATGTGCCATTTCTCTCCACACAGTGAGCTTCAACAGGAAAATAGCACTTGGCTTTGAGTGTTAAGTATTTTCTCATTTTCAATTAAAATTAACCACAGTTAAAAAATATCCAGCATTAAGTATATAAAACAAGAACAAAGTATTGCAGATGATGCAAATCTGGGACATAAACAGGAATTGCTATAAGGCAGACCAGAGATCTTCTCTGCAGAGAGTAAGTGTTTTTGACCTTTACACTAAGGCATCAATTGATGTGATAGAGAAAAAGGCATTCAAGCTAGAGTCTGGTACAACTTAATCTTAATGCACATGTCTTTAACTTATTACTTTATGTTGCTACTTGCTACACTGTAAGCATCATGAACTTTAATATTAGCCATGTGTGTTGAACTGGCCAGGTTGGATCTGACAAGTCACAGTCTTCTCTGAACTCAGTGTCCCCTTTTTGCAATGATGCCTCTTGAGTTGTCACTCCCCATGTCCCTTATCTGATGTTTCTTCCAACCTTCCAGAGTGTTAGATGACATATTCCTGCCTCAGACCCTCATGACCTTGAGATTCCAAGGGTCATGTAAACTGGAGGCATCTGTTTCCATTGTTTCTCTTACCAGTTTTATTTTAATGCTTTTTGTAACCACAGACATCAAATGGTCCTTAACAACAGGCATCTGCCCAGTCAGAAATCTGGTTTTACTTCCTTTCACAGTAAGCTATACATAAAGTTAGCATAATTTCTCATCATGTATGTTCAGCTTCAACTCTATTAGCCACAGGGTCACAGTGTCAATGCTTCAGTTTCTGATCTGCATTAGTTGTGATGATGCGTTACTAATCTTTTCCTTTTAGCACAGATGCTGCCGGACATTTTGAGCATTTTGAACACTTTCACCAACCTTTCAATGTTATCCCACAGTCGTACATTTTCTTTGGAAATTCAAGCTGATTCTTTTCCTCTGCATTAGTTTCAAACTGATCAATTGTTTTCAATTTTGTTCCTCTGACAAATGAGGTTAAAAATGGATTTTGTGTGGTTTGCTGGGTGACAGGGATGGAAGAAATGGGACTTGGAAGGGAATGCCACTGAAGAATTTCCAGGAATTGTGCAGATTGGAATTGAAGAGGCCATGCAATTTTCATGCATCCACTTCCTCTGCCTCATTGTAGTGTTGGCCCGAAGCAGTCATAGCAATGACTGCTTCCACTGAGGTGCCTTTGGGCTCCACACACAACAGAGGGACTGGCCAACAGCCCGTAAGAGGGGGCTTCACTGGACTGGTGCGGTTGTTAGGTAGCACTTCTTTGAGACAGCCAGGAAACGTGTTGAATCTGGAATGTGGCTGCTTTCCAGAGTCAGGCATTCCATGCACCCCATGGACTGCCTGGCACAAAAAAAGAAGATGGTACTGTTAACAAAGCAAAAACTTGCAGGTTGAGTCCGAGGTCTTCAGGCACCCCTTGCAGATATATAATGCAACAGTTGCGACAATGGGGCATGAGGTGGCCACTGATGTCCAAACCTGAGACCCCCTTGAAATCCAGTGTTTAGCACTGTGCCAAACCTCTGATTTCTAGACCCTGATCATCCCTTATATAAACCCAGTGTTCATTCAGTTCTTTAAACTGTAGAGCTCAAAGGAAACTTAGAAGGACATTTAAAAAAATTCTCTTTAGCTTCTTTTGAAGGTGAAAACTATTTCATGAGCAGTGAAGATTGAATGCTCATCAATGATGCAGTGTGGAAGTATTTGCAATGGTATCAGAATCCATCAGGCATAGCTTTCATGCAGCAGATCCAGCCATTTTTAAAAACACATGACAGTGAATCAAAACTACACTTCTGTCTAAGATCAAACCATAAACTGACCACTTAAGAACAGTACTCCAGATGCATCAATAGTATATCAGTCATGGGCTGCGAAATTTAACACTGCCGAACTGTTGCATTAAATGCAAAGCCAATGAAATTAGCTTTTCGATTCATTATAACAAGAGGATAAAAATAAAAACTTCATTTTTGAAGTTAGGTTGGTTGGGGGAGTGGGGGGGAGGTGGAGGGGGAGGCATATGGTGGGGTAAGGGGTGAAGAAAAACGTTCCAAACTTTGTAAGTTTGCGGGATAGCTGAACACTGATGATAGTCAAATTGACAGCTTGTTTGATATCTCTCTCGATTTTTATTTCCATTGAAGTCGATTAAAGTAAAAACCAGGAGAGAAGTAACATGGGTTATTGATTCACTATCATCTGTTATACACTAAAGTCAAAATTTTCTCTACAGTATTTATTACACCCAATTCTTTTGTCTAATTGGGTCTGCAGTCTGAGGGAAATTTCACCTGGTAAAATTAAATACAATTTGAATTGTTACTTCTTGCCAAGATTTATTGACATGTGCAATTTTACTCTCTCCCTCTCTCTCTCTCTCTGTATTAGCCTTTTGGACCTTAAATCTGTTTGCACTTATACAAATTTGTGACTTTGGGAGCAAAAAGATTGTAAGCAGCCAACAGTTGTTCCAGAAAGCCTGAAAGCTCCACAGTATTGTGACCGCAGTCAACTTATTCTTGTACCAAAACAGGCATGAGGCGAAATTCAGCAAAAAAGTATCTTCACTTTGAAAGGAAAAAAAATCTCATGAATATTGTTATAAAGTTACCGGTGCCCTCTTTCCTGGCTGAGGGGAGCAAAGAATGACCTGCTTCTATTATTCTGTTCATTTTACTCTAACAAGCTGTGAAACCTTTGCAGTATAAGAGTAGATTACCTACTGTGTGGAAACAGGCCCTTGGACCCAACAAGTCCACACCGACCTGCCGAAGTGCAACCCACCCAGACCCATTCCCCTACATTTACCCCTTCACCTAACACCACGGGCAATTTAGATTAGATTACATTACAGTGTGGAAACAGGCCCTTTGGCCCAAGTCCACACTGACCCGCCGAAGCGCAACCCACCCATATCACTACATTTACCCCTTTTCTAACACTACAGGCAATTTAGCATGGCCAATTCACCTGAGCTGCACATCTTTGGACTGTGGGAGGAAACCAGAGCACCCGAGGAAACCCACACAGACACGGGTTTACACCCATGTGCAAACTCCACACAGACAGTTGCCTGAGGCAGGAACTGATGTATCTCAACTGATAACTTCCTCTTTCCCTCTCTGGCATGATGTCTCTGTTCTTGACAATTACAAAGGAATCTATTTATGTTATTGCTTAAAAAGCAATGGTGTAACTCGAGGCAAAGGGTATTTTGATCAATTTTTCACATCATCAGACTCAGTGCTTGTGATAAATTGCACTGTCGCACAATTTTGCAATAAACAATATGATACGTGAGTAGCACATTTGAAAGTTATTTTCATAGAATTTAAATAGTTTGTAACCTTCTCAAAATTAAATTTGTGTCAGCTGCTCCTAATGCAATATTTGTTTTCTAGTTGGAATACATCTATCAAAGGAAATCAGTTATCAAATTTCCGCATCGTTGGTATATTCTTGATGAAAAGAGCAATGTGATGTATTTATGTTTGCTAACCGACTGTGAAGGGATAGGTGCCAGAGGTTAATGCTGGGGCAATGTTAGTGAAGAATGCAATAGTCGACAGCACAACTTCCAGAAAGTAAATCAACTAATTCCTTGTGTGTTGTAAATAAAACATGAGATCTGTCAATGAGTAAAGAATTGCTTAGGTTAAAGTTGTGTTAAAGATGCTTTGATGTGTTTTTTCTTACTTAGCTTGTGTTGTATCATTGCTGTCTGTAATTACTATTTTTGACTAGCACATCCTGCTATGCTTACTTCAGTAGAATGCTGCAGCACATCTGCCATAATTAAACTGAAAGTTTCAAGATCGTTGTCACAGTCCAGTAAATCTGTTCTTCTATGATGTTCCTTCTGTCGCTGTCCTTAGTTGCCTCCCTGCCAATAGCTTCTGCTAATTGGTGATAGCAGAAATAAGAAACTTGAGCTGAATGCGGAACATCATTCACAAGGTAGGATTTTAAGTGCTCTGGAAGCAACACTGCAGTGCACAGAGGAAATATTCAAAAAGGAAATGAATCAATAGAATTGATCTAGGTCTTTAACTCAAAGACATTTGGTTGGTCTTTTGCATTAAAGCAGCAGGTTGCTTACAGGACACTGACAACATATATTTACGAGGATTGGTGAAATTAAAATCAGAACTGAAAGGCACAGGACTGAAAATCAGTGGACAAAAACAGTTTAGCTTCAGGGTCTGGTGGACCACACAAAAAACAGATATTACTTTGATGTTCATATTGCAGAGTAATTTTGCACTGCAGTGAAGCGACAACAAGAAGAACTTATAATTATAATAGTGGTCTATAATGGAATGAAATATTACAAAATACTTCACAGGAGCATTAAAAAGAATGCATTCCTTTTGTTAGATTAAGAGATATTAGGTTAGATGAAAATGAATTAGTTATGTTGGGGGAAGGGATTACCAGAGTTTGAGCCCTGGCTAGCTGATAGCATAGCCACCGAAGGTAGAGCAATGAAAATACAAAATGCATAAGAGGCCAGAATTAGAGGGTTGTAGAGATAAGGTTTAATGAATATGCAATAAACCTCTGGGATATGCTCTGATACAGTGATGAATTCAATATTTATGTGATAGAGCTGGACTAGGAGGTTGTAACCCAGCAACTTGAAACACAGTTACATGCAGAAGAACCTCCTGTATATAGTGTTAATAAATACTCTTTGAATAAACCCACTGGGGACTATCATGAACTTCTTTGAACAAATGAACTCATACAAAAACAAAAAGTGTAGATAACAGAGAGGTTGTACCTCAGGCAGAAGGCTTTCAAGTTAAAAATCCACTTGTACAATGAAAGGGGTGTGGCCTGTTCTCCCAGTTCAGCATTTCTTTGGTTTGGTTTGGTTTTTAGCAATAGTGTGAAAAGAAAGGCTGCTGGACACAAAGAAGCAGGTCTAGGATGGCACTCTCTCTCTCTGAGTCCTCTCCTGCAACACCATGTGTTTGATTTTATCGTTTGTGTTAAGGAGTGTTTATGGGGGATTGTTGCAAGTCTTTGTAACAGCAACATTAAGTTAGGATGATCTGTTGGGTTTTCAAAGAAGTTAAGATATTCAGTATTCTGTTTTCTGTTGTTTGTGTTTCATTCGGTAATCTTGTAAATAAATTCTATTTTGTTTAAAACTGAATGGATTGACCAGCTGATTCTGTCCTGGAATACCCACTTTACACCAGCTTCAAACAACTAGCAAAGTGAGGGTCTGGGCTATCTTCTTGAAATGTTGAGGTCTGGCCTGGTCCATAACAAAATGAGGATCTGTGCCACAGAAATGTGCACTGACACATGATTAGTTTAGAGCCACATAATTAGACCATAAGATGGTCAGATATTGGGACAGAAATAGACCTTCTAACCCATTAAGTCTGCTCTGCAATTTGATCATGGCTGATATGTTTCTCAACCTCATTCTCCTGCATTCTCCCCATAACCTTTATCTTTGATCCACTTACTAATCAATAACCTAATTCTATCTTAAATATGCTCAATGACTTGGCATCAACAGAACTTCTGCAACAACGAGAGTCATAGATTCACCACCTTTTGCCTGAAGAAATTCCTCCCATCTCAGTTCTAAAGGGTTGTCTCTTCACTCTGAGTTTGACCTTGGGTGCTTGTCTCTCCTACTAGTGGAAACATCTTCTCAATGCCCACTTTCTCCAGCAGTCTCAGTATTCTATAAGTTTCAATGCTTCTAAATTCCATCGAGTGCAGACCTAAAGTTCTCAACCTCACCTCATACTGAAAATCATTCTTATAAATCTCTTCTGGACCTCCTCCAAGGCCCGCGCATCCATCCTTATATATGGAGCTAAAAACTGCTCACGATATTCCAAATGTGGTCTGACCAGAACCTTATACAGCCTCAGCAGTACTCTCTGCTCTTGCATTTAGATCTTCTGAAATGAATGCCAACATTGCATTTGCCTTCTTAACTGCTAACTGAACCTGCATAGTAGTCTTAAAAGAATCCGCAACTAGAACTCCCAGTCCCTTGTGCCTCAGATGTTTGCAGCCTTTCATCAGTTAGAAAATAGTCTATACCTCCATTCCTCCTTCCAAAGTGCATAACCTCACAGTTTCCCACATTGTATTCCATCTGCCACTTTTTTGCCCACTTGCCTAGCAGGTCCAAGTCCTTCTACAGCCTCCCTGCTTCTTCAACACCACTTGTCCCTTCATCTGTCTTTGTGTCATTTGCAAATGTTGCAGCAATTCCCTCAGTTCCTTCATCCAGATCATTAATGTATAATATGTATAGCTGTGGTACCAACACTGACTCCTGTGGAACTCCATTAGTCACTAACTGCCAGCCTGAAAAAGACACCTTTATCCCAACTCTCTGCATTCTGCCAGTTGGCTAATCCACGATTCCTGCTAGCCCCTTGCCCCCAACACCATGAGCTTTTATTTGATTTAGCAGCCACCTGAGCGACACCTTGTTAACGGTCTTCTGAAAACCCGAATAGATCTTGTCCACTGGCTCTCCTTTGTCTAACTTGTTCACTACCTCCTCACAGAATTCTAACAGCTATGTCAGACATTACCTCCCTTGATGAAGCCATGCTGACTCATCTTATTTTAGCATGCACTTCCAAATACTCTGCAATCTCATCCTTTAAAATGGATTCGAAAATCTTACCAACAACCAAGGTCAGAATAACTGGCCTATAGTTTCCTGTCTTCTGCCTCCCTCCATTCTTAAACAGGCGTGTTACATTAGCCATCTTCTTGTCCTCTGGGGCCCTCTCTGACTGCAGGGATTCCAGAAAGTTTGCCACCAATGCCTCCACAATCTTTTCAGGTATCTTCTTCAGAATTCTGGCGCAGGTGACTTATCCACCTTCAGACTTTCAGCTTCCCCTAGCACTTTTTCCTTAGTGATGGCCACCTCACTCACCTCTTTCCTGAAGTTCTGATATACTGCTGGTGCCTTCCACAGTGAAGACTAATGCAAAGTACCTAGTCAGTGCCTCAGCCATTTCTTTGTTCCCCATTATCACTTCTCCAGCCTCATTTTCCAGCCGTGAAATGTCCACTCTTGCCTCTCTCTTACATTTTATATATTTAAAAAAACAACTCTTGCAACCTTCTTTACGTTATTAGCTTGCTTAGCCACATATTTCATTTTCTCCCCTTTTATTTCTTTTTGGATTGTCATCCACTGGTTTTTAAAAGACTTCCCAATCCTCTGACTTCCCAGTAAGCTTCATCACATTGCATGCTTTTTCCTTTGTTTTTATAGAGTCATAGAGATGTACAGCACGGAAACAGACCCTTTGGTTCAATTGGTCCATACTGACCAGATATCCTAACCTGACCTAGTACCATTTGGCCCATATTCCTTTAAACCCTTCCTATTCATATACCCATCCAGATGTCTTTTAAATGCTGTAATTGTATCAGCCTCCACCAGTTCCTCTGGCAGCTCATTCCATACATGCACCACCCTCTGTGTGAAAACGTTGTCCCTTAGATCCCTTTTACATCTTGCCCCTCTCACCTAAACCTATGCCCTCTAGTTCTGAACTCCCCTACCTCATGTAAAAGACCTTGTCTATTTACCCTATCCATGTCCCTCATGATTTTATAAACCTCTATAAGGTTACCCCTCAGCCTCTGACGCTCCAGAGAAAACACCCCAGCCTATTCAGCCTCTCCCTGTAGCTCTTTCCTTTCAAGTTTCACACTAAGCCTATCTTGGGCAAGTACATGGGAAGCAGATAGAAATTATATCATCAGTTGATTAAAACTCATTGTATTAATTACAGCAAATGAAAACGGAGTATGATGCTCAATGAAGGTATAAGGATTGTGTGGAAGCAATTGAAAGATCTTTCAAAAGTGGATAATAATCATGCTGATGAAGTGAACTGATTAACTGCTGTCAGGACAATCGATTCCTTGTATGTCCCTTGCAGATCAGATTCCAACCATGCATCCTGGTAATAGTGAAGGAAATTAATCAACCAACTTTTACAGCTAAAGTCAGGCTTATACTGAACTTTTGTACAATGGGTGAAATAAGATTGCTGGACTATGGTGATATGGCTTTTACTTGATGGTACATCTGCTGCTCTCAGGAACAAGCCTCTGTTGTATTCTCACTTGCTGGGAAAGCTGAAAATCTATCTTCCATCTTTTGTTAAAAGAAGGAAGAGAGCCTCTTTTATTCATGTAGCTGGGGGATGTAGTTATAGTTTGTGATACAACTTACCAATCCACTCAATGGCTTCAGCTAATGCAATGTGAATAATTGTGATAGGCACTAGGAATCAATTTCTCAGACTAGACATCCAGTATGTTGCCCATGGCTTGACATAGATGCCCACAGCTAGGTGTGTTCACTGCTTTGAAGGTGATTCCAATACTTTAGAGGTTGTCTCTCCCTCACCTTTGCACTGACCAGTCGCCAACCTTCAGCTCCAAGTTATAGTCCAACAGGTTCATTAGAAATCACAGGCTTTCAGAGCACTGCTCCTTCCTCAGGCTCCTTCACCTGATGAATAAGCAGCATCAGAGCTACTTACGCAGCTTTTCCTTGTACCTCAGCTGTGGAGAAAGAGGAGCAACAGGAGCAACATCAGCAGCAACAGATGTCTTCACTTTAGCTACCTGCCACTCCATTGGACAGAAGGGATGAGCAGGTTTTGAGCTAGCAAGAATCTAGATCTCCATCACAGGGTGCAGACTGGCCATGAATGAGCACCAGCACTTCAAATGCTCAGTGTCCCATTGGGTCATTATAGACACTTGTGGACTCCTGGAAGAAGACCTACTGCCAAGTGAATCAGGTAGGCACTCATTGCCAGTGGAGATGTGAGCTACTGCAACTGGGTTTCTGCACATCTGGCTCTTTGTAAGGATTTGTAGGTTGTATTTTTAGAATTTCACAACCTACAGCCCACAAGCGTATCTCAGAGGAAACCAATGCTACATTTGCCACAACTGTCACTTAAATACCCCCTTCATGGCTGCAGAGACCAGATGGTTAGGTGTAAAACACATCTGTGATCAATGTTCATTTTAGAAAATTTCAGTTGCCCAGCAACAATCCAGTCGAATGGAACTCAGATCAAAGTTGGGTTTTTTTTTGTTTTCAGATATATGCGTCACTCAACAACTAAATCTTCCAGGTTTTAACAGTGAAAAATGAGCATTTCAACTGATGGTGAGTTCAATAAAGGAGTTCAGCAAAAGCAATTGGCCAGATTCTTGAGTCCAATTGTGAACAGAGTTCCCTGCACTGTTAGGCAAGGAAAATAAGAGCAGACTTTCATCACCAACTAGAATTAAATTAATGTTTGGTTGGCACCTTTGTGAAAAAAAATGTTCAACTCAAATGATCCTCTATCACTCCAAACCTTCCTTCCACACACTTTCAAAGCTGACTCCATCTATCTTATTAATGCAGATTAGTACCATTAATGTATTGTTTGTTATTGTATATGCTTATGATAATTTGTACATCCTATTCAATGTTTGGGCATTAATGTCATTAAATATTAAAGCTGTATGCTGATGGGGTTCACAGACAGTTCGTAGATCTGGAGTAGGTGAAGCGCTAAGTAACATTTGGGAACCTCTGACTTAATGGAAAACACACCACTTGGTGTTCCACAGGGTAGCGATACTCCGGTCTCAGCTTTTGGTTTGGACGGAGTCAGCTGATGTTACATTGTAAACACATGTTCACTTGTACTGTTAAAATGTCTGCCGTAATGTAACTAAGCAGCCTCTTCGGACATCCGATTAATTACAAGACAATATCCTTTGTTGTCACATGCACTCCATTGTAGGGGTACAGTGAAAAGCTGTTACAATGTCTGCCTTCTTATGGCGACATCTTAGATACAATTCATGGAATAAAAGTAGTTGCATTACACCGAGTGGAAAAGTAAGTTAAAAACAGAACAACATTGAAGAGTTGAGTTTTCTGTAAAGTAGGAAATGTTAAATAGAAATTACATTGCAGCAGCTCAGCACAGGGCCTCCATGCATGGCCTGACCGCCCATACCAGACCCCAGCCCAACAGCCGTCCCCACTGCGCTCTTAAACTCAGCTGCTCCAAGGTAAGTTCCAGTCCTGCCTTCCGTCTGTGCCCAGTCTCCACCTGGGATTCGTTATGTGCATGCTGCTCTGGGACTGCTTCCCAACATCCTGCTGCCCCACTCACTGCTCCGGGGCCGTTTCCCCAATTCCTGCTCCGGGGCCGTTTCCCCAATCCTTGCTCCGGGGCTGTTTCCCCACTCCCTGCTCCAGGGGCTGTTTCCCCACTCACTGCTCGGGGGGCCGTTTCCCCAATCCCCGCTCCGGGGGCTGTTTCCTCACTCCCTACTCCGGGGCTGTTTCCCCATGTGCTGCTCTCGGGCTCACAGCCCACACGCTGCTGCTGCAGTCTCATTGCTCACTGTGTTCAGAGTCTCGCTGCTCATGCTGTTCAGAGGCTCAGCCCTCGCGGTGTTCAGAGGCTCAGCCCTTGCAGTGTTCAGAGGCTCGCAGCTCACGGTGTTCTGAGGCTCGGCCCTCACGGTGTTCTGAAGCTCGGCCCTCACGGTGTTCAGAGGCTCGGCCCTCACGGTGTTCAGAGGCTTGGCCCTCGCGGTGTTCAGAGGCTCACTGCTCACGGTGTTCAGAGGCTCGGCCCTCACGGTGTTCTGAGGCTCGGCCCTCACGGTGTTCAGAGGCTCACTGCTCACGGTGTTCAGAGGCTTGGCCCTCGCGGTGTTCAGAGGCTCACTGCTCACAGTGTTCAGAGGCTCACTGCTCGTGGTGTTCAGAGGCTCACTGCTCATGATGTTCTGAGGCTCGCTGCCCGCGATGTTCTGAGACTCGCTGCGTGCGGTGTTCTGAGGCTCACTGCTCGCGGTGTTCAGAGGCCCAGTGCTCGCGGTGAACAGAGACTCGGCCCTCACGGTGTTCAGAGGCTCACTGCTCGCAGTGTTCTGAGGCTCACTGCTCACGGTGTTCAGAGGCTCACTCCTCGCGTTGTTCTGAGGCTCACTGCTCGTGGTGTTCAGAGTCTCACTGCGCGAGGTGTTCTAAGGCTCGGCCCTCACGGTGTTTTGAGGCTCGGCCCTCGTGGCGTTTAGAGGCTCACTGCTCACGGTGTTCTGAGGCTCACTGCTCACGGTGTTCAGAGGCTTGCTGCTCGTGGTGTTCTAAGGCTCGGCCCTCGCGGTGTTTTGAGGCTCGGCCCTCGCGGCGTTTAGAGGCTCACTGCTCACGGTGTTCTGAGGCTCACTGCTCGCGGTATTCTGAGACTCACTGCTCACGGCGTTCTGAGGCTCACTGCTCATGGTGTTCAGAGGCTCACTGCTCGCGATGTTCAGAGGCTCACTGCTCGCTGTGTTCTGAGGCTCGCTGCTAACGGTGTTCAGAGGCTCACTGCTCTTGGTGTTCTGAGGCTCGCTGCTCGCGGTGTTCAGAGGTTCACTGCTCACGGTTTTCAGAGGCTCACGGCTTGCGGTGTTCTGAGGCTCACTGCTCGTGGAGTTCTGAGGCTCGCTGCTCGCGGTGTTCACATGCTCAGCCCTCGCAGTGTTCAGAGGCTTGGCCCTTGCAGTATTCAGAGGCTTGGCCCTCGCAGTGTTCTGAGGCTTGGCCCTTGTGGTGTTCTGAGGCTCGGCCCTCGCAGTATTCAGAGGCTCGGCCCTCGCAGTACTCAGAGACCTGGCCCTTGCGGTGTTCAGAGTCTCGGCCCTCGCAGTATTCAGAGGCTCGGCCCTCGCAGTGTTCAGAGGCTTGGTCCTTGCGGTGTTCTGAAGCTCGGACCTCACAGTATTCAGAGGCTCGGCCCTTGCAGTGTTCAGAGGCTCGGCCTTCGCAGTGTTCAGAGGCTCGGCCTTCGCAGTGTTCAGAGGCTCGGCCCTCGCAGTATTCAGAGGCTCGGCCTTCGCAGTGTTCAGAGGCTCGGCCCTCGCAGTATTCAGAGGCTCGGCCTTCGCAGTGTTCAGAGGATCGGCCCTCGTGGTGTTCTGAGGCTTGGCCCTTGTGGTGTTCTGAGGCTTGGCCCTCACAATATTCAGAGGCTCGGCCCGTGCAGTCTTCAGAGGCTCGGCCCTCGCGGTGTTCTGAGGCTTGGTCCTTGCGGTGTTCTGAGGCTTGGCCCTCGCAGTACTCAGAGGTTCAGCCCGTGCAGTGTTCTGAGGCCCGGCCCTCACGGTGTTCTGAGGCTCAGCATTCACGGTGTTTTGAGGCTTGGCCCTCATGGTGTTCAGAGGCTCAGCCCTCACGGTGTTCTGAGGCTCGGCCTTCGTGGTGTTCTGTGACTCAGCCTTCGTGGTGTTCAGAGGCCTGCTGTTCGCGGTGTTCTGAGACTTGGCCTTCGTGGTG
This sequence comes from Chiloscyllium plagiosum, assembly GCF_037043375.1. NCBI lineage: Eukaryota > Metazoa > Chordata > Chondrichthyes > Orectolobiformes > Hemiscylliidae > Chiloscyllium > Chiloscyllium plagiosum. The sequence continues at coordinate 31,375,344 of NW_028270141.1, forward strand.
TTCAGAGGCTCGCTGCTCACGGTGTTCTGAGGCTCGGCCCTCGCGGTGTTCTGAGGCTCAGCATTCACGGTGTTTTGAGGCTTGGCCCTCATGGTGTTCAGAGGCTCAGCCCTCACGGTGTTCAGAAGCTCACTGCTTGCGCTGTTCTGAGGCTCGGCCCTCGTGGTGTTCAGAGGCTCAGCCCTCGCGGTGTTCTGAGGCTCGGCCCTCGTGGTGTTCTGAGGCTCGGTCCTCGTGGTGTTCTGAGGCTCGGCCCTCGTGGTGTTCTGAGGCCCACTTATCACGGTGTTCAGACCTCACTGCTTGTGCTATTGTTACAGGGTGCATAGCCCACTTACTGCTCCACGAATTGCTGCTCGCAGTAATCTGGGGCTGCCTGCTCTGTGAGCCAGCTGCTGCTGTGCTAGCATTCACCTTCAATTCCATGGGGAGAGGAGAAGTAAAGCAAGACAAACAAAAGCAAACAAAATAGAATCCTAAGGATTATGGAACTTTTAATGGCTAGGCATTGATCGTCTCCTGAAAGCAACCAACGTCTTGACTGCAGATAACTTCAGACTTCAGGAATCCTTGAACTGTGACATCGAGGCCTGCAGTTAAGGTTTCGTATTTTAATGTAACAACACTAAAGCTCCGTGCAATGTGCAAGGATTGTGTTCCGTCCTAGCCTGAATATATCTTGTGCACACACAACCATCTTGGGAGATGATTCCCCATCTCTTGTCAGGGGGAAGGTTCATTCTATCTTTCAGCTCTTCGAGGAACCTCACTGCCAATGCTGTGTGCTGTACGTTGGACAGTTCGCATGACCACCCTCCCTCGGTCACCTGTCTGCCAAGAAAAGTTGCTCAAAGCACTTCTTCTGATAGGTTCTGTGCTGTCCTTGGGAATGCTCAACCATTTTAGGGCAACCTAGCGGTCTGCGTGCAGTCAAAAATGTTGAAGAGTTCTTGATGATGGAGGGATCAAAAGGCCTTTCCTCAGGATCACTCTCTGGGGCACAGACCTCCAGGATCTAGCCTCAACAGCCAGGTATAATGTGAAAAGTCATGTGTGGAAGCCTTTTCTGTCCACAAACTGCAGGCTTTTGATAACAAAGCAAGCCTTGGTAATGTGGGTGCAGCTGAAAGTGTCCTGTATGTGGGGGATGTCAGTGATGGTGTAGAATTCTTTATGAAGAGCTGTGATGTGCAGGAATTGGCATCAGTCACATCCTTGATGCATTTATGGGTTGAGGATTAGGAGGTGCCAGATCAACATTAAAACAAGCCGATGGTATAATGATTTAGGGCAGCTGTAATTTTACAGGCCAATAGGTTGGGGTAGCCATCCATTCCTTCTGAGTCAGTCCTGCTCCTGCAGATGCCCCCGTTCAGTGGTGACGGTCCACAACACTCTCAAGATATACCTACACTATCTTTCAGATGTTTGAAGAAAATGATAGCAAGACCTCTAATTCCAGGATCTCATCAATCACCTTCACTTCCTCGGCAGATCTTCACCTGCTGCTTCGCTGCTCGAGGTTGCTGTTCTTGCTGGACTTGCGAACAAAGTTGCAAATCCTGTTTCTAACATTGCCTCTGCAGTTCAGCCAAGACCACGAGGACTTCAGCCATTGTGATCTTCGTGTGAGATGTTTGAGGTGATAATCTATGGGAATGTCCGAAAGCTGCACAATCTTATTGAAGGAACCCCTGAGCCCTCATATACATCACAATGAAGCCTCATGTCACACCCTCACAGAGTGTGGTATGGAAGCTCCCTAAGGGATTCTGAATTATTATCACCTCATCCAAATGTACTCCACTTGACAAAGGTTTGTGGGCTACGCATGACAGCTTCCCCAACCCACAAAGAAAAGGTTATCTTCCACATCAAATACCATGTCCTTACACACTTGCAGTTCAGTATGCGAATATGGCGGCTTAACAATGGAATGTACATGTGAAATAGAAACCTTTTATTTGCATTAATCTGATTGTAACTGCTTTGCTGACATGACAAGGAGGCACTGAGGCTGCACAATGTACCAGTCAGGATTGGTTGGAACCATAATTTTTAATGTGCCTTCCTCAGTTATGAAAGATCTGCTAATAAATTGCAGATTGAAGCCAGAAGGGTGGCAAGACTGTACGAGTAGAGGCATGATTGCTTCAAACTACTTCCAAGCAGGCCTCAAACTCCAAACTCTACTCTTGCCCCAAAAGGAGAAACAAATAATTCACACCACACACTTTACAGTGTCACTCATTTATTGTGTAATTATTGTGCAGTTGATTTCTGATCTGACCTGGCAGCGTTCCAAAATGATTTCAATGTGCATGTCATGTAGGTTCCATTTGTGAAGTGCAAAATTAACCCATCCTTTATGTTCCCTTTCCTGTTGCTGCCCTTGTTGACCTCTATGGCTTTACCTGCCTCCTGTTTTCATATCTAGCCCCTTCAAATAACTCTTAATGTCCCCTCTTTTCCTCGGAACCCTTGGCTTTGGAAATTCCCATTTCCTTGTTGGCCCTCTGCCTTCCTCAGGTTGAGGCCAGAGTAACTGCAATCTTAGGAAGGGGACACCTCCTCCTCCTCCTCCTCCTCGCAGCTGGATAAATAGCCAATCCCTCGCATAGAGGATTTATACACCAAGCTGGCAGGGGAGATGTCCTTCATGATGTTGGACATGAGCCATGTGTTCTTGTAATTGCAGTTACATGAGCTTTCTCAGAAGTATGCTACAATTAGTACGCAAAAGAGTTTGTACCCAATATACAAGATTGCCACTTGGGATATTGTTATCCTGTGCAATTTTTCAGCAGATGTCAGAAAACATTTTACAAGGTCATCTTGGATTGCCATTTATCTGCATGAAATGCTAATAACAGGGAAGACCAATAAGGACCGCTTAAAGAACTCAGGTATGGTCCTTCGATGATTCTCCCAGTTGGGCATAAGCCTTAGAAGGGAAATAATGCATGTTCCAGGCATCCCAAGTGACCTACCTGGGCAACAGTGTCGACAAGACGGGGTTCTATCATAAAGTAAGGGTGACCAAAATGCTCCAGCTCCCACATCTGTACAGGAGCTTAGGTTTTTCCTTGGGCTAGTAAACTATTATGGAAAGTTCAAACATAACCTGACCTCCATCCTGGCAACTTTGCATCAACTCTTAAAAAGGGTCAGCCTTAGAAATGGTCACGTGGTCAACCCATGGCCTTCAAGGAAGTGAAGAAACAGCTGTCATTCTCTAAGGTGCTGGTACACGATGATCCCAGGTGAGATCTGGTATTGACATGCAATCCCTCCTCGTCTTGCATCAGAGTAGTATTAGTTTATAGGTGATCCAATGGAGATGAACACCCAATAGCATAAGCAACCAGGACTTTCGCAAATGCAGAGCGTAAGTACGCCCATATAGAAGAGAAAGATCTGGTGGACATATCTGAAGTTCCACCAGATAGTTCCACCAATACCTTTATGGGAATAAATTTGTAATAAGAACAGACTGTAAACAACTGCTAGGTTTACTTATAGAGAACAATACAATTCAAGAGGAATCAGCAATGGGATATTAAATTAAGTACGTATAATTACAAATTGGAACACCATTTGAGAGGCCACATAACAAATGCCTCCTGTTGGCAGGTACATCATTGGTGATGTCACCACTGGAAGATTCCGTAATGGTTCTAAATTCTCTGCACACACTTTCAGTCATAGCTGACATGTTCAGACATCGGATGCAGAAAGATCCAGTTCTGGCAACCCTAAAACAGCTGGTGATGATGAGGGAGACCATAAGGCCATCACAATTCGAACTGAAACGGTTTTGGACATGGAGAGACCGAATGACAGTAGGGGATGGCATATTATTATGGGGAGTAAGTGTGACTGTCTTGAGCAGGGGTTGCTGCCAGATACTGGTTGATCTGCACCAGAGTCATCCAGGGGTTTCCAAAATGATAATGTTGGTGAGAAGTTATGTCTGGTGATCACGACTGGAAGCAGACATAGCCCCCTTGGTGAGCTGGTGCCCAGAGCCCCAACGAGGACAAAAATTACTGACAGCAACTCCTCCACATTTGTGGGAATGACTGGGTAAACCCTGGTCTCAGTTACATGTCAACTATGTTGGTCCTTTCATGGACACAATGTTCTTAGTCATTGTGGACACTAACTCAAAGTGGCTAGGCATGCATAGAGTCCATTTGTGAAACATGAGAATGACAATAGAAAAATTGCCTGCATCTTTTGCAATACATGGACTCCTGGACCTGTTGACCACAGATAACAGGCTATCGTTTATCAGAGGGAATTTGAGTATTTTGTAAAGTCGAATGGTATTTGTCATCTAAGAACAGCTCCATACATCCAACTTCTAGTGATCAGGCAAAAAGAGCAGTCCAAACTGTGAAGGCAGCCTTAAAGAAACAGCCTACAGCTTCATTAGAGGGAATCCTGAGGGACAGGATGTACATGTATTTGGAAAGGCACAGACTGATTAGGAATAGTCAACGTGGCTTTGTGCGTGGGAAATCATGTCTCACAAACTTGATTGAGTTTTTTGAAGAAGTAACAAAGAGGATTGATGAGGGCAGAGCAGTAGATGTGATCTGTATGGACTTCAGTAAAGCATTCGACAAGGTTCCTCATGGGACACTGATAAGCAAGGTTAGGTCTCATGGAATACATGGAGAACTAGCCATTTGGATACAGAACTGGCTCAAAGGTAAAAGACAGAGGGTGGTGGTGGAGGGTTGTTTTTCAGACTGGAGGACTGTGACCAGTGGAGTGCCACAAGGATTGGTGCTGGGCCCTCTACTTTTTGTTATTTACATAAATGATTTGGATGCGAGCATAAGAGGTACAGTTAGTAAGTTTGCAGATGACGCCAAAATTGAAGGTGTTACAGCGAAGAGAGTTACCTCAGATTACAACAGGATCTGGACCAGATGGGCCAATGGGCTGAGAAATGGCAGATGGAGATTAATTCAGATAAATGCGAGGTGCTGCATTTTGGGAAAGCAAATCTTAGCAGGACTTATACACTTAATGGTAAGGTCCTAGAGAGTGTTGCTGAACAAAGAGACCTTGGAGTGCAGAACTAGAGGGCATAGTTTTAGTGTGAGAGGGGAAAGATATAAAAGAGACCTCAGGGGCGACTTTTTCACGCAGAGGGTGATACGTGTATGGAATGAGCTGTCAGAGGATGTGGTGGAGGCTGGTACAATCGCAACATTTAAAAGGAATTTTGATGGGTATATGAATAGGAAGGGTTTGGAGAGAAATGGGCCGGGTGCTGGCAGGTAGGACTAGATGGGGTTGGGATATCTGGTCAGCATGGACGGGTTGGACCGAAGGGTCTGTTTCTATGTTGTACATCTCTATGACTCTATGACTAGATACCGAATGTCCCAGTCCCCATTTGATTATAGGACCTCCCCTAATGCAACTACAGGAATAGGTCCAGCAGAATTGCTAATAGGGAGAAAACTCCATACTATGTTAAATCTGATCTTCTTGCAGTGGGGAGTGGGATGGTGATACGGCATCAGAATGCCAAGGCCAAACACAAAATTCCACTAAGCAAGAGATACAGTTGACTCACGGTGTTAAGTTTAGTGTAGGAACCATGGGAATAGCCCTGAATGGTGAAGAGGCATGGCTAACGTGAGGACAGGTTCAGTGAAATATAAAGTACAGGTAAGTGCAACAGTCTTGAACAAGTATCTGGATGATATGAAATTTGCAAACTCGCAAATGGTGTGGGAATCCATGGGTTCTCCCTCACCGTCAAGTGTTGAAGGTACTGAGGTGGACATGTTAGATTTCATTGCCTTAATGCCTTTCCACTTGAAGAGGAGAATTAATTTCTTCCAAAATGCTCTGGGTGCAAGAGGCCTTACATGCTTCTTGTAATAGGGGCAGAATTGGAGGAACATGACCCAGTGCTAAAATGTCCCAGGAGGAGCTGTGGGCGGCACGGTGGCACAGTGGTTAGCACTGCTGTCTCACAGCGCCGGAGACCCGGGTTCAATTCCCGCCTCAGGCGACTGACTGTGTGGAGTTTGCACGTTCTCCCCGTGTCTGCGTGGGTTTCCTCCGGGTGCTCCGGTTTCCTCCCACAGTCCAAAGATGTGCAGGTCAGGTGAATTGGCCATGCTAAATTGCCCGTAGTGTTAGGTAAGGGGTAAATGTAGGGGTATGGGTGGGTTGCGCTTCAGCGGGTCAGTGTGGACTTGTTGGGCCGAAGGGCCTGTTTCCACACTGTAATCTAATCTAATCTAATCTAATCTAAAAGAATTGCCCTACATCCTCAAACCGGGATGGGGGTTGGGGGTTGGGGTTGGGGGTGGCAGGCAGGGTTGGTGGTGGTGGTGGAATATAGTGAATGTAACAAAGTCAGCCAGGCGGACCTCACAGAATATGAGTTCCCTGATATGGGGCTGTTAACTAGTCCAACAGAGAGCCCTGGCTGACAGACAGGAACAAGAGTGTGAGAGATTCTATTCAGTCTGAGAGCTGTAAGGGAGCTGGATCAGTGTCAAGGACTGCCCATGTGTAACTAAAGATGACTTCATGATGGAGATATTTCAGGGATATAGCCAATAACTCACATATTCTGGCTTCCCCTTGGGACAGTGTTGTGATTCCAGATGACAGCCCCAAATTTGATTATGGTTCTGGATGAAACACCCAAATTTTGTTACATTTCCAATGGGGACCAATAACGTTTTGCTTGAATCAGACAAAATTTGAAACTACATCATGCATCCGGAATCAACATGAGATAAATAGGAATTTGCAGGCAAACTGGTGACCATATCACAAGCTGCACATTAAATGGCAGATACTGATGTGCTTTTTGGATTTCTATACAAAATCACATAACATATACATAGAATTAAGTTCTTGTTGAGTCAGATCTCTTGAAGTTTATTTATCTGGTTGTGATATCATGTAATTGCATTGATTCCCTGACATAGATCGAGCAACTTAAGATGAGGTAGGTATCTTTATATTGGAATATCATATGTTGTAATGTTTGTAAGTATTTTAAAGTTATGGGGCTGTCTAGTATGGAAACTATACCATTATAGAACAGAAACAAGCAAAAGATATTTCAGGTTTAACTCAGCAACCTACCCACATGTAGTGAACACTGCCTCACAACAATTTTTTAATGTTCCGTGTATAGACTTAAAATGATCATATTAATCAACTGGTCATAGTGGTTACTCAAGACTCAAGCGGAATAACAATAACCAGAAATGAAAATGAACGTTTTTATCAAGAGTCATTGAAACTAGTAAAGCATGATGAAACTTTCATGTCTGATTGCAAATTACAAATGAATGGCAAGTTTCACATATTGCAGATGAAAGACATTGCCTGCCATTAGTAAACCTTATAAACAATGAATTCAGTCATTGAAAAAAATACAACCTAGCTGTAATTTAGGGTGGTGCTGCTTTTGGCAGAACTGAAGGGGTGGATTTGTGACTAGAACCAGCTGGAAACTGTGCTCTCTTTCAGTCTCTCAAGACGAAAAAGTGCTAATTGGAAGAGTTGATTAAAAGAAACATTAGAAGCACTGATAATTCAAAGGATAACAAACTTTGGCGACTGCTGAGGAAACAACACAGAAGTTAAATGACTGTGGTCTCAGGTTAAAAATGAACACTCAAGGAGTATACAACTATGTTACTTTCATCTTTTTTAAAAACTGGACACTATTCCTTTTAACTTTGTGCTTTTGTATATGTGTACTTGATGCTGAGTCCTTTTTATTTTTCTTGGGATTATCAGATAATAAAACTGCTCTTTTATTCACTCAAGAAAATTTCATTGTTGGCTCCTCACAATACAATTGACTTTGGCGACAATACTTTTGTTAGAGGGATGTATTGATGATGCTGCAAAGAACATACATTTTTCTTGCGAGACGAGGTTGAAGAAAGGGCAGTTGATCTACCCCTCTTCATCTGGTCATAACACTTTCTCCTGAGGGATTTCAGCTCTTCACTTTTGACAATTAAGTCTTTGCTTTCCCTTGGCAGCTGCCGCAGCTCAAATGGCTTCGATGACTGCTTGTCACTCAATTGCTCAACCTCTTCCCTTGAGACTGCGTCCCACTGGATTTACAAGCCTATGCTCCAGCATTTAAACAGCAGCACAATTACGCTTTTCTGGTCACCCTGAGCAAAACCCCACTCCTCACAGTCAATTCTTTATCCCAACAGTTAACCTCACAAACTGTCAACTGCTACTCCCTGAGCTGGAAAGGGTCTGAAGGTGTTCCCAAGCCCATAAGCACAGTTAGTGATCTTCCACCACCTTCTCAGCTCTCTAAGATCTTCCCAGTCTTAAAAGCACAGAGCAGCTGAGCAACACATTGGATTTCACTGATATCACCCCTGTGGAGCCAACTTTGGAGCAAGCTGCCTTCTCCTTTCACTGTTCCTGACAACCTCTTTACTAACTGCTGTTCACTGACACTTGAACTGATCTGAGTAACCTCTTAACCATACCCACCCTCACAAACAGGGTCCCAACTCCGTTTCCAGGTGTAATCAGCATATAGGTTTTTTTTGTTTTAAGTATTGCAAATCTCCATTCAGAAAACACAGAGACAAAAACAAACTTGAATTATTTAAAGCTCTATTTAAAGGGAACACAGCTTAGAAAATAAGCTATGTATCCTTGAGTGCTTGCTGCAAGCTTTCCTCAAGCACAATTCTTAGTGGAACTACAGGCTTGATGACTTTAAAGACCGTCTTCACCAGATTGTTTATTTCATCAGTAAAAATAACAAATATGATTTTGAATTTGCAATAAAAAGAAAGTTAAAAATCACACAACACCAGGTTGGAGTCCAACAGGTTTAATTGTAAGCACTAGCTTTCGGAGCGCTGCTCCTTCATCAGGTAGTTGTACTCCACAACCACTCCGAAAGCTAGTGCTTCCAATTAAACCTGTTGGACAACAACCTGGTGTTGTGTGATTTTTAACTTTGTACACTCCAGTCCAACACTGGCATCACCAAATCAATAAAAAGAAGTTCTCACTGTTATAAATTATTAAATGATGGTGTTGCCACTTGCCTGGTATTCCATCAACATGATCATTTGGAAAAATAATTACATCAATTAGACTTGGTACAATATTCATAAAGACTAATACCTAACATTGTACATTGGGATTTTGATACCCCAACTTGGAACTTTAAACGGGTCTAACCAACAACTTTGAAGTTGTTGATCTCAATGTTTTGAGATTGGGAAAAGTGTTGGAAAGTCAACCTTGAAAGACAATATTGTTCTTGGACATCAGCACTAGCAAACTTTGCTGAAAATGAACAAAATGTTTTTCATACATCAGGCAATATTTGAGGTCAAGAGATGGAATTGGAAGCAGTTGATTGCTCAAACACGACAAATGAAAATAAAAGATTTTTTATATAACCAGACCAAGACTGATATAAAATTGGATTAAGGGCTCAGTCTACTTTCTTTCCTTTGCTGTTGGAAGTGTTCAACTGAACATTAAATCAGATGTAAAACGTTTTGAAGTTGCAATATGTCAGCAGTTCCTTTTAGATACTGAGTTTGAACCAAAGGGTATAAGCTCAGTCTGGTCACTTTCTCACCAGGCACAATGGACATTTGCTGGCCTTGTAATGCAAGTTGACATTTAATCTTAAACCATGTTATAACTTTGTTTTCCTTAGAAATGGAGAACAGACTGCTCAGTTGCAATAGATTTGTCACTTCAACTGGAACTAGAAGGTGAGCACAATCAAAAAAAAGAAACACTTCCTTTAAATCTATTAATCAACAAGTTCCATAAAACTACCTCAGTCCTACGTGTTCTGAAGGTAAGTACCTTTGCACTTATTGGCAAGTCTTGATCACCGTATTTAATTATTGAGAAGGACCAATAAGTGCAGCCTCCCTCCTCCTGCAATGTCATGAGGTTTGGCCTGGTGACAACAATGGTATTAAAGTTTTAAGACACGGTCACTTGCCTTGATGGATTTTTTTATGCTTATGCTGAAATGTAGGTGAAATGGGAAAAAAAAGCCTTTTCTTCTTTATTGTAGTGAAACATACATTTCTGAGTTGCCAATTGAATAGTGTCATTTTTGTCAGACTGAAATAAAGTTCATCGACTGTAGGCATCAGATTTCACAGACAGCACTGAATTTGTAATAATAGTGCACATTTGAAATAAATATGAGAAAGTGCTGCATACATGGAAATAGAAATATTCATGTGAAAATAATTTTACACATATTGTCTCACAACAATTCATAGATAGAACAAAAACAAAGAACAAAGCAAGTTTACAGCCCAGGAACGGGCCCTTCAGCCCTCCAAGCCTGAGCCGATCCAAATATACTATCTAAACCTGTTGCCCAATTCCTAAGCATCTGTATCCCTCTGCTCCCCAACTACTCATGCATCTGTCCAGATGCATCTTAAATGAATCTACCGTGCCTGCCTCTACCACCTCTGCTGATGTCACTGGCTTTAATTCATTTTGAAATAAACTAAGTACAAATAGTTTCAGTCATCCAGAACATTAATGGTGAATTATGCAGTGAATTTCAGTGAATTGAAGATTTATACATAGAAATGCACTAAATTTGTTCCCATTGTTTTTCTTATTTATTTGGTCACCACTCTATCAGAAAGGCAAACATATCAATTCAAAGTGGACAGGATTGCTGTACACCGCCGACATTGTCAAAGGAAGGTAAGAGTAGGAAAAGAGTATTCAACCCCTCAAGCCTGTTCCACATTCGAGATCATGTTTAAATCATGTCTAAATCAATGCCATTTTCCTGTGCTTTCTCAAAATCCCTTGAATTCCTTAACTTCTTAAAATCTAACACTCTCTGTCTTGAACATCCTTAAAGACTCGGCCTTGACAGCCATTTGTGAGAGACAATTTCCTCTCAATGAAGAAATTTTGCTTTGTCTGAGTCCTAAATCTGAGTGTGTATCTGTTGTTTCCAGACTCTAGCCAAGGGAAAATTCCTTTCTGCATCTATTCCGTCAATATCTGTAAGAATTGCATAGCTTCCAATGAAATCATTTTGCACTTTGCTAAGCTGTAGAGAATACTGGCCCACAATGTCCTCTCACCATCCCAGAAATTAGTCTGGTGAACCTCCGCTGCACTCCCTCGAAGTATATCTAAGCTGACATATTGCAACATCAAAACATTTTATCTATGATTTAAGTTTACTTAAGAAAAGTATAAGTTGAAACTTTATTGCTGGAACAGCACAGCAGGTCAGGCAGCATCCAGGGAACAGGAGATTCGACGTTTCGGGCACAGGCCCTTCTTCAGGAATGAGCAGAGAGTGTTCAGCAGGAGAAGATAAAAGGTAGGGAGGAGGGACTTGGAGGAGGGGCGTTGGAAATGTGATAGGTGGAAAGAGGTCAAGGTGAGGGTGATAGGTCGGAGTAGGATGGAGGCGGAGAGGTCAAGAAGAAGACTGCAGGTCAGGAAGGCGGTGCCGGGCTGGAGGGATTCGGCTGAGACAAGGTGGGGGGAGGGGGGATGAAGAAACTGGTGAAGTCCAAGTTCATCCCCTGTGGTTGGAGGGTTCCCAGTCGGAAGATAAGACGCTCCTCCTCTGACCGTCGCGTTGTTGTGGTTTGGCGGTGGATGAGTCCAATGACCTGCATATCCTCGGTGGAGTGGGAGGGGGAGTTGAAATGCTGTGCTACAGGGTGGTTGGGTTGGTTCGTCCGGGTGGCCCAGAGGTGCTCTCTGAATCGCTCCGCAAGTAGGCGGCCTGTCTCCCCAATATAGAGGAGGCCACACCGGCTGCAGCGGATGCAGTAGATGATGTGGGTGGAGGTGCAGGTGAATCTGTGGCGGATATGGAAGTTTCCTTTGGGGCCTTGGAGAGAAGTGAGGGGGGAGGTGTGGGCGCAAGTGTTGCACCTCCTGCGGTTGCAAGGGAAGGTGCCGGGAGTGGAGGTTGGGTCGGTGGGGGGTGTGGATCTGACAAGGGAGTCGCGGAGGGAGTGGTCTCTACGGAAAGCTGATAGGGGAGGGGAGGGAAATATATCCTTGGTGCTGGGGTCTGTTTGGAGGTGGCGGAAGTGACGGCGGATGATGCGCTGTACATGGAGATTGGTGGGGTGGTAGGTGAGGACCAGTGGGGTTCTGTCCTGGTGGCGGTTGGAGGGGCGGGGCTCAAGGGCGGAGGAGCGGGAAGTGGAGGAGATGCGGTGGAGGGCACCGTCGACCACGTCGGGGGGGAAATTGCGGTCCTTGAAGAAGGAGGCCATCTGTGTTGTACGTATTTTGAACTGGTCCTCCTGGGAGCAGATGCGGCGGAGACGAAGGAATTGGGAGAATGGGATGGCGTTTTTACAGGGGGCAGGATGGGAGGAGGTGTAGTCCAGGTAGCTGTGGGAGTCGGTTGGTTTGTAGTAGTTGTCCGTGTTGATTCGGTCGCCTGAGATAGAAACAGAAAGGTCTAGGAAGGGGAGGGAGGAGTCCGAGACTGTCCAGGTGAATTTGAGGTCGGGGTGGAAGGTGTTAGTGTAGTGGATGAACTGTTCAACCTCCTCGTGGGAGCACGAGGTAGCGCCGATACAGTCATCAATGTAGCGAAGGAAAAGATGGGGGATGGGGCCAGTGTAGTTGCGGAAGATGGATTGTTCCACATACCCTACGAAGAGGCAGGCATAGCTGGGGCCCATGCGGGTGCCCATGGCTACTCCTTTTGTTTGGAGAAAGTGGGAGGATTGGAAAGAAAAGTTGTTCAGGGTGTGGACCAGTTCGGTCAGTCGAAGGAGGGTGTCGGTGGAAGGGTACTGGGTGGTACGGCGGGAAAGGAAGAAGCGGAGTGCTTTGAGTCCTTTGTGATGGGGGATGGAGGTGTACATGGACTGGATGTCCATGGTGAAGATGAGGCGTTGGGGACCGGGGAAGCGAAAATCCTGGAGGAGGTGGATGGGGTGGGTGGTGTCACGAACGTAGGTGGGGAGTTCTTGGACTAATGGGGACAGGACCGTGTCGAGGTATGCCGAGATGAGTTCGGTTGGGCAGGAGCAGGCTGAGACGATGGGTCGTCCGGGGCAGTCAGGTTTGTGGATTTTGGGCAGGAGGTAGAAACGGGCGGTGCGGGGTTGTGGGACTATGAGGTTGGAGGCGGTGGATGGGAGGTCCCCTGAGGTGATGAGGTTATGGATGGTCTGGGAGATGATGGTTTGGTGGTGGGGGGTGGGGTCATGGTCAAGGGGAGGGTAGGAGGAGGTATCTGCGAGCTGGCGTTTGGCCTCAGCGGTGTAAAGGTCAGTGCGCCAAACTACTACTGCGCCTCCCTTGTCAGCTGGTTTGATGGTGAGGTTGGGGTTGGAACGGAGGGAGTGGAGGGCTGCGCGAACGGAGGGAGTAGAGGGCTGCGCGTGTCCTCCAAGTCCCTCCTCCCTACCTTTTATCTTCTCCTGCTGAAACCTCCTCCAAGTCCCTCCTCCCTACCTTTTATCTTCTCCTGCTGAAAATTTCCAACGCCCCTCCTCCAAGTCCCTCCTCCCTACCTTTTATCTTTTCCTGCTGAACACTCTCTGCTCATTCCTGAAGAAGGGCCTGTGCCCGAAACGTCGAATCTCCTGTTCCCTGGATGTTGCCTGACCTGCTGTGCTGTTCCAGCAATAAAGTTTCAACTTTGATCTCCAGCATCTGCAGACCTCACTTTCTCCTTAAGAAAAGTATAATCCTTCCTTAGGTAAAGGGACCAAAGTTTCACAAAATACTCTGCAAGATGGCACCTGAAGTGTGGCAACTCCTCTATTAGTGGGTCCGGCACAGGCAGGGGCAGGGCAGTGGTCGTCTCCCTTGTGACTGGGTACCGGCATATACAGGGTCAGAAAGATTGATATTCGGGCCAGTTTTACTTCATTTTTCTAATTTACTCCTAAGACCTTTAAGGCTGGATTATTTAGATCTTTACTTTTTGTATCTTTTTTGTTTCCTAAGAATTTGATCTTAAGTATCTGTGCCTAGGTACCTTTGTACCTAAGATGGCTCTGTAATGCAGTGACTGTGAACTTTTCACTGTGCTCATTTGAGCATGTGACAATAAAGCTAATTCAATTCAAATGCAGAATCACCAAACATCTTTACTTATTTTCTCAAATGACCTTGTGATATAAGCCACAATACCATTTGCTTGCCTTATTGCTTGCTTCGCCTTCATGGTAGCTTTCAGTAATCTATGAGCTTTGGCACAGCAACACTTTCCAATATCTCAACAGCCCTTCTACCAACATTGATAATCTCACATAAATCCACATTATATTCCATCTGCCATGTCTTGCTTACTCACTAAGCCTGTCCAAATCCCTGCGATGCCTCTTTGCATCATCCTCCCAATGTATGTTCCCACCTAGTTTTGTGCAAACTTGGAAATTTTACATTTGATCCCCACATCCACATAGTGGATATAAAGGTAAAAGGTAAAATCACCACTGTCCTACCACACCACAGCGCTGCTGTGGTAGTTATAAAATCATTGAGAGTATACATTAAGTGAATGGCAGGTGTCTTTTCCCTAGGTTGGGGGATTCAAGACTAGGAAGCATATTTTTAGGGTGTGAGGAGAAAGATTTTAAAAAAGGCGCAAAGAGCAATTGTTTCCCACAGCGAGTGGTTTGTGTGTGGAATGAACTTCCAGAGGATATGCATACATTTGCAACATTTAGAAAACATTTGGATAAGTACGTGAATAAGAAATATTTGAGATATGGGCCAAGTGCAGGCAGGTGAGACTAATTTAGTTTGGGATTATGGTTGGCATGGACTGGTTGGACCAAAGGATCTTTTCTTGTGCTGTAAGACTGTATGATTCCACAACTTTTCCGAAGAGAATCCAAGTAGAAAGAGCTTTATTCTGGAACTAGCTGTACTTTCGGGTATGAAGCCCAAAACATTCTGCTACCTGATTAACATAGCACTAAATTTAAATAAAAATGATAAGCACTCAGCTATTTATAGATGAGAATTTCCAGACGAGTTTGGTTTCTGCTCAAACTCAGACAACTGAACCCTAATTTTCAATTCCATTGTGAAACCATTTGTAGTTTTTAACTCTTATTTAAAGCTAATTTCTATCATGAGTATTTCCCTGATAATGGCTGTCCACTGATTTGGGTGGATAGATTACCATTACCAACTCACAGAGGAAGAATCCAATGAGAATTTCACCTCCAACCAAGCATTCTGCTTAGTTTTAAAACAAGATTAGAGTGGTGCTGGAAAACCACAGCAGATCAGGCAGCATCTGAGGAGCAGGAAAATCGATGTTTAAGGCAGGGGCCCTTCATCATCAGTCATGATAAAGGATTCCTGCCCGAAACATCAATTTTCCTGCTCTTTGGATGCTGCCTGACCTGCTGTGCTTTTCCAGCACCACTCTAATCTTGATTCTGATCTCCAGCATCTGCAGTCCTCACTTTTGCTTAGTTTTAAAACAACTTAGCCCTGCTGTAAATATCCAAAATTTTATTAGGGTCTGGGATTTCTTATTTCTCAGTATTTGCTTCTTCACTTGAGGAGGATATAAGCGAATAGGGTTCATTTCAGTTGTAACAAAAAGAAAACTTAAAAGTAAATCATTTACCAACTTTACATTTTTAACAGGACATAATAAGCCATATACTTTAAGTGGATAAATAAACTTTTATGCCAATCGACGATCAAAAGTAACATTCCTGCTAAGCTGTGCAGTTTTGTGCACATGTAGCTGCTCCAAGAGTCTGCACATAGTGTTCACCGTGCCAATGCCATTCACAGCATTGATTTGTAGTTTGAGATGCTGCTGCTATGCAAAAACCTTGGAGTTCCTGCGGAAGGAAAGAAAATGAGCAAAAGTGCTGATCCAAAGATGTAAGAGCAAATGTAATCAAATCCAGTTTGATGTAGTTCATAACATTCAAGAAATCGAAAAGAGTATTAAAGAATGTTTATGAATAGAATACAAGGTCCATCAACATTTAAATTAAGGTTTTAAGTTAGAGTCCTGAATAAGAAGCTATCTTCCCCCAGTGGAGAAAAAAAACAACAGGAATGCAAGAGCATAAATGATTTGCAAAAGGAACAAAAATGATCTGAGGTAAAACATTTTTTCATATCGGGACTGTACTGCCGAGATTGCTGAATTCGGACATTCAAGAGGATGATGTATAATTATTTGGATAAAAGTAATGTTCAAAGGTAATAAGCAGCAAATTGGCAGTAGGCATTGATACTCATTTGAGGCCAAATGCCCTACTTCAGTGTCAAAACACCTTTGTGATTGTTGGTCACACAAATAATGATCTAAGATTACTAAGGTTTGAGCACAAGGAATTAAGGCAATACACTGGTATGGATTGCAAACAGAAAACACAGAATAGTAAAATAATGAATCATTATGAGATTTGCAACTGTGACCAGTGAGGTTGAGTATTTGGGCCCCAGCTGTTCAACAATGATGATGTGGATGCGGGGACCCCATGTATTATGTCCAAGTTCATGGATGACACAAAACAAGGTAGGGATGTAAGTTGTCAGGATGATGCAAAGGATTGCAAAGAGATTTGAACAGGCCAAGTAGTTGTCATGGACATGGAAATTGAAAATAATATGGCTTAATATGAGGTTATCAACATTGGTAGAAGGAATAGTGGGACAGAGTTCAGTAATTGAGCACGTACAAGGCTGAGATTGATATATTGATTTTAAAAACATGCAAGTATACAGGGACATTGCAGGAAAATGGTGCTGAGGAAGAAGATCAACTATGGTCTGAATGAATGGTGGAGTGAGCTCAAAGGGCTACTCGAATATCCTACTCTTGTTCTTATTTCTTGAGTTCTTATGTTTATATTCTTTTTGTGGCAATAATTGAACCCATAATCATTGAAAGGGAAAGACAAGTGATACACACCTAGCAGGACTGTACAAATCCACCCATTTTCCAAAACAACATCTGAAGTCTAAAATGGATGTCATCGAATTCAATCAAGGAATAGTGTATTCCTAAATAAAGACAGTTTGCTGCAATCAAACATTGCGAGGGACACTTTACTGTTGACTTCCCTCTCGCCTTTAATATTTATTATTCAGGTTTATTCCAGGCAGCTATAGGAGTCAAAACCAACAGACTCCCAAAGATTTTTTTTATTTCAAAAATATACTTTATTCATAAAATATTTTGATGGTCTGTACAGTTGGTCATGCCATACATATGTAAACATTCAAATTCTTTGCATACAGAGATCAGAGTTTATCATTTTTATGTACAGGTCTGTACATTTATCAATCACATATCCACATCTTTAGCTGAGGCATCAGCAGAGCCCAAATGACTGCGTGGGCCCCCTGTTCTTCTTAGGCAGGCAGATGTTACATGGTGGTCTTTCCCTACCGTGCCTTGGCGGCAGCTGCCCCAAGCTTCAGCACGTCTCTCAACACATAGTCCTGGACCTTGGAATGTGCCAGTCTGCAACACTCAGTCGGGGTCAACTCTTCAGCTGGAAGATCAACAGGTTTCGGACCGCCCAGAGAGCGTCCTTCACCGAGTTGATGATCCTCCAGGCACAGTTGATGTTCGTTTCGGTGTGCGTCCCGGGCAACAGACCGTAGAGCACGGAGTCCCGTGTCACGGGATGAACCTCGACAAACAGCACTGCATTTCTCTCCAGATTTCTTCTGCGTAGGCACATTCCAGAAGGAGGTGTGTGACAGTCTCGTCCCCTCCACAGCCGCTTCGAGAGCAGCGTGCATTGCGGCTGAGAGTCCGGGCGTGCATAAAGGATCTCAAAGGCAGAGCCCTTCTCACCACCAAAGCCATGTCTTGGTGCTTGTTGGAAAGTTCTGGCGATGAGGCATTCTGCCAAATGGCTTTGACAGTCTGCTCAGGGAACCGCTCGATAGGATCCGCCCTCTCCTTTTCCCGAAGGGTCTCAAGGACACTACATGCTGACCACTTCCTGATGGACTTGTGGTCAAAGGTGTTTTTCTTCATAAACCTCTCCACGAAGGACAGGTGATACGGAACGGTCCAACGACTTGGAGCGTTCCGCAGCAGCGAGGCCAGGCCCATCCTTCGCAACACCGGGGACAGGTAGAACCTCAGCACGTAGTGACACTTGGTGTTTGTGTACCGGGGATCCACGCACAACTTGGTGCAGCCTCACGCAAAGGTGGCCATGAGGGTGAGGGTGGCATTGGGTGTGTTTTTTCCCCTGTTGCCCAGATCTTTGTACAGCGAGTCCCTTCGGACCCGGTCCATCTTTGACCTCCATATAAACTGGAAGATGGCCCGGGTGACTGCAGCGGCACAGGTTCTGGGAATAGGCCAGTCCTGTGCCACGTATAATAGTAATGACAGTGCCTCACACCTGATGACCAGGTCTTTTTCCAGCGATGGAGAGCGACCGTAGCTTCCATCTGCCCAGTTTCTGCTTCACTTTGCTGATACGCTCCTCCCAAGACTTGGCGCACACCCCAGCCCCCCCCTGAACCAAAGACCCATCACCTTCAGGTAGTCAGTCCTGAAGGTGAAGGGGATCGAGGATTGGTCGGCCCAGTTTCCGAAGAGCATGGCCTCGCTCTTGCCTCGGTTTACCTTGGCCCCCGAGACCCGTTCGAACTGGTCACATATGCACATGAGTCTGCGCACGGACAGCGGATCCGAGCAGAATACGGCGACGTCATCCATGTACAGGGAGGCCTGGACCTGCAGGCCCCCGCTGCCAGGAATAGTCACCCATCTAAGGCCCGCATCCTTCCTGATGGATTCGGCAAATGGCTCTATGCAGCACACAAACAAGGCAGGGGAGAGGGGGCATCCCTGCATGACTCCAGATCTGACTGGGAAGCTGTCTGATTCCCACCCGTTGATTGAGACTGCACTGACAATGTTGGTGTAGAGCAGTCTGATCCAATTGCAGATTCCCTCCCCAAAGCCCATTTTGGAGAGAACATCTCTCATATACCTGTGTGATATCCTGTCAAAGGCTTTCTCCTGGTCCAGGCTGATCAGGCAGGTGTCCAACCCTCTGTCCTGCACGTAGGCAATCGTATCCCTGAGGAGTGTGAGACTCTCAGTGATCTTCCTGCCTGGTACAGCACAGGTTTGGTCAGGGTGAATCACCGACCCTAGAGCAGACCTGACCCGGTTGGCGATGACCTTTGACAGAATTTTGTAATCCACATTCAACAGTGAGAATGGTCTCCAATTTTTGAATTCCCCCCTCTCCCCCTTCCGCTTGTAGATGAGGGTGATGATGCCTTTCCTCATGGATTCACTCATAGTACCTGCCCGAAGCATACTGACATACACCTCCAGCAGGTCCTGGCCAATCAAGTCCCACAGAGTGGAATAAAGCTCGATCGCTAAGCTGTCTCTTCCGGGAGTTCAATTCTTTTCGAAGGAAACGAGGGCCTTGGTCAGCTTGTCCAGAGATAGCGGCTGGTCAAGCCTCTCCCGTGTTCTGTCGTCTAAGACCTCCGTGATAGAGGACAGGAACGACTGGGAGGCCGCGCTGTTGGTCGGCTTCGCGTCATACAGACTGGCATAGAAGGATTTGCTGATCCTCATAACGTCAGCCTGAGATGACGTTATCGAGCCATCTTCTTCCTTCAGGCTGCTGAGCATGGAGCTCTCTTTGTGCACCTTCTGGAAGAAGAAACGTTAGCACGTCTTGTCCTGCTCCACTGAGTGGACCCTGGACCGGAAGATTACCTTGGAGGCCTCCGAGGCAAAGAGTGAGGCTTGCTGGCCCTTCACCTCCTTGAGGTCCTCCGTGACATCGACCCCCACCGTCTGCAGCAGGAGCAGGTTCTGCATACTTTCCTGGAGCTGGGACAGTTTTCCCCACCTCTCTCTCACCTCCTGAACACCTTTGAGGATGAAGAACCTCTTGATGTTCCCTTTTACTGTTTCTCACCAGTCCGCTGGGGACTCAAAGAGGGGCTTCACGGTTCTCCAACCTGTGTAGGCCCTCTTGAGCTCTGCTGCTCCCAAAGATTATGCTCAGATAAATCAAGTAAATTACTGATGCACTGTGGGCTTTACTACACAAGTCAGTCAATTAGCCTTGGAGAACTCACAGCACCATCAGTTTGGGTTCTGTTAAGACCGCAATTTGCAACTTCACTGTACTGAATCAGCACACCATAGCAACAAACAAGCTTTGTGTTACAAGCAAGCTAGCAAATAGTATGACTCATTTTTGGCATTTCTGGTCAGTTGATGAGCTCATGTATTCAAAGTCTGCAGTGCAGTGCTCCAGTGACAACATGATATTCTCTGGGATTGGGATTGATAGCCATTGACAGCAGTATGCTTGTGCTGGAGGAGAGCTGGTGTTGGATTCCAACAGTTAGCCTTCCATTATAAAATACAAGTCCCTACAAGTTTATCTTGTCTGTGGGAGATGGGGAGGAGGGTCTTAGTCAGTACATCTGTGTGTGCAGACGTTGTCACATGAGCCTGTTAATCTGGAGTGCTGCCTGATCTTTCATCACTTCTCTTTCTGTTGTTTCTGCAAATTTCAAGGATCTGAGGGAATTCCCAACGGAAATGCAAAATGCCCTCTGCATACTAAGGGTCTTGTAGCACTAAGGAAAGAAAGCAAAGCTAAAGATAGGAGAAAATCATCACGTTCGTCAGTGAAATGAGATGTTTGTAAATCCTTTCTCAGTTCTTGTGGGATCCTTTAAATAAGTTGCTGCCTTTCCTTCTGTGCCTTGCAACCAAAGATGCCTGTCTGATCCTGAATTTGAGGTAATTAATAATGACCATCTCAATTTAGATGGATGCTTCTACCCAGTGGAGCACTGGAACCATTGTCTTCAAAATAGATGGATGCAAAAATGTCTAAATATCCATCATGACATGACCTTTCCCTCCTCCACCCAGCCGGCTCTTGCTAAAAAAAGACAGGCAGAAAAACATAGAAAATCCAGGCTGGTGGAAGGCTTAATTGCAGCTGCAAGGAGCTGGGTCTTCTGCTTGGGTTGAAGGTGAGTTTAATGTACCATTTATACCAGAATTTAAGCAGTCATCATTCCCACATAGTTTCTACTAAGTGCGTTTGTAGGTGTTTGACGTAAGTCAGGGTCAAATATATGGTAATTGCCACCCACTCTTGATTTAAAGAACCAATTTGAACTAGTTACCAAGAACATTTTACAATTTTCAAAATCCCTCTTGTAAATAATTGGAAAAATCCTTTCTGGAAACAACTGGAAAGGTGTACTATAGAAATCATTATTGTCTGTTGCAGAATGGTGTTTTATTCATATGGCAATGTGGATTTTGTCTATGATCCATGAGCATTTTCCTTGGCAGTTTGAACAAAAAAAAATCTATGTTATCTTCATTAAGTTTAAATTAATACCTTTACAATCTATCCTGTCTTCTGCTTAAAACCCTAGACCAGGTCAAGAAAGGGACACAAGGAACATCTTTGGTAAATCTTTCAAGTGGCACAAGCAAGAAGAGGGACTCTGTTATAAATGTAAATAAGGTTTTAGATTTTTTTTAGAGGATAGAATACAAAGATATCAAAAGCATCAGACTGCATAGAACCCTTTGGTGTGGCAAAAATGGGAATATTGTGTGTGCTGTGGGGCACAATGTGTATTGAGGGTCTGGAAAAAACATAGAAGAAAGAATACAAGTTTTTAGTTATTCAGACCAACTTGGGAAATTTGAGGTAATTTTATTGGAGATCTGCAGGCCTGCAGGAGATTTCTTCTGTTAAAAATGAAGAATGGATTTGCTTTACGGTCACTTGAGATTTGTATATTTTTCAAACTTAGTACTGCGAGGCATCCACTTGCATTCAAGGAAGGAATTGCAGCTTTTAATTGTCAGGATCTAACTTGCATTAACACAGTGTCTAAAGTTTAGACATTTACAAGCTAAAGTCAAATCACTCACTCTTATATGAGGCTTTCTCTGATTTTATGACTGATATTTACTAATGTAAAGGTTTTCAATGGATTAGGTGATGTACCAGCATCGACTGGAAACAAATTTTGAAACAATTGTGGATCAGTTATGATTACAATGTTTAAAGACATGAAAAAATATAGTAAAAATCATGAACGGTCATTGGTACATTTTGGCATGGTCATGTGGGGGGAATTGATAATGGCAACATGGCGGGCAGTTTAATGAAATTGCATCCTCCTTGGGGTGGCACAGTGGCTGACACTGCAGCCTCACAGTGCCAGGGACCTGGCTTCAATTCCAGCCTTGGGGACCTGTCCATGTGAAGTTTGCACATTGTCTGTGTGGACTTCCCCTGGCTGTTCTGGTTTCCTCCCACAAAGATGTGCAGGCTATGTAGATTGGCCATACTAAATTGTCCATAGTGTTCAGGGATGTGTAGGCTAGGTGGATTAGCTGTGGGGAATGCAGGGTTACAGGGATGGGTGGGTTTTGTGGAATTTTCAGAGGTTCAGCCTGAACTCAATTGGGCTGAATGGCTTGCTACCATATTGTAGGGATTCTTTGATAACAAATTCTATGGCCTTCTTTGAGACAGGACAGACTGATACCAGCCACAGAGCAAAAGCTATTAAGGAGCTGAAACACAAAGATGGATGTAAAATGAGGTATTGACAAGGAATATTTTCCATTGTGTATTAATACGACCATCCACGTACAGTTGTATTGCAAAGTTTAAACTAATTATGTTGAATTGCGTTTTCCACAAGACCACAACAATAAATGGATTATGTTAAAACAGCAATTAAGTCAACGTCATGGGAAAATTATAAGAGGCAGTCTTTTGTCATTCATCACTATTTAAAATCATGTGTAGTACATCGCTATTTTGAAGAAGTTTGCATTATGTTGCTAGTCTTATTCCTTGACAGATAAAGTAGTTTTGCTTTCAGTAAGCTTTGTTTAATATACAAAGGCCACTTCTTTCAAAAATGTAGACTACGAATAAGTAAAATCTGAAAATGAAGGTGCTCAGGTCAAGGAAACAGGCAGATTTGTTTGTTCATGATTTGTTTAGATGAGAGTTTTCTTTTATGTAGATAAGACATTTTAAAGTCAATTACAAGAATCATTAGTATTTTAGTCAGACATACATTTCCATACAGGTATCCTCTGATGCTCTACTGCAAGATTGGAGAGATCAACGGCATTGTGTGTCAACTAATATCTGACTGTCTTACTAATTCTCTGTAAATTTGGTAACATACGTGTAAATGGTGTGTGTGTGTGTTGGGGGGTGGGGTGGGGTGGGGTGCGAAGTGCTGGGTGGTTGTGGTGTTCACTCCAAGTATTGAATTAATAGATTCCTGCCAATATATTGATTTTCTTGCGAGTGTTCCATTTGCATTCATTTTGCAGGGTGCAAAAATAAGATAATTGCAATCTTGGGTTCTCATCAGACTCGTCAACTTTTCTATCTTGACCGTTGACTTCAGTGGTCTTTCTAGGAAATCCTATTTTTAAAAGGAAAGTCAGCTGAAAGCAATGCTTTGTTATATGCCTTTTGGAGATCTTGTTAATTTGAACATTGAGTTATGATATTTCAGACTTGCTTGCCACAGGAGTATTGCAAAATGTATTTTAAAATGAAACTACTATTGAGCTCACTCAAGAAGTTTAAATTCAGAAATTAAGGCAAGCAAGTTTGCATTGGATCTTGGGTTGGGCATCTGAACCATGATGCGACAAACAATAATTTGACATTCTAATGTTTGTTGCACTCATTGTACTGACATTATTTATTTGAACTCAGAGAGATATAAGAAATTCTTATGAAAAGTGAGAGCTTTAGATCCTAGTCACAAGGGGGCATTATTGCTACATCTGTATGTCATGGCATTGTACCAGGTGTGGGGGCAGCCGAAATTAACTCTCATTAAATGACGATGCTAAACTCTGGCCAAGGTAGCTGACACTGTTGAGCCCAAGAAGTAATAAAGTGTACACCAGAAAAACCTTGGGACACAGAGGTCATAGAGTTTTATAAAGTCATGAGGGGCATGGATAGGATGAATAGCCAAGGTCTTTTTCCCAGGGTGGGGGAGTCCAAAATGAGCGGTTATAGGTTTAAGGTGAGAGGGCAAAGATTTAAGAAGAACTTTAGGGGTAACTTTTTCATGCAGATGGTGGTGTGTATATGGAACAATCTGCCAGAAGAAGTGATGGAGGCAGGTACAATTACAATATTTAAAGAACATTTGGATAGGTATATGAGTAGGAAGGGTTTAGTAGGATATGGGCCAAGTGCTGGAAAATGTGATTAGGTCAGACTGGGATATCTGGTTGGTGCAGACAAATTGGACCCAAGAGTCTGTTTCCTTGCTCTATGACTCTGTAGGAACACAAAATAGGTCTCCTAATTTTGTCAGAACATTTTATTCAAATTTGCAAGTTAGATATTTGAAAAATGAGTACATTAGCTTTATTTGTGGTTTCTTTTTCACAACTATTGTGTTGGCTAATTGTTTGCTTACATCTTTTCTGTAAATTTGTTTGTATATGTAATGAAATTTGATATTTTCTGCCTTATGAATTGCTTGGAAATTTTAGAAAATCCCACATAAACTCCAGCATGTAACTTGTTATACGCATTCATTGATAAACCTGTTAGACAGAGTTCAGTAAAAAAATGCAAAAGCCAAGGCTGTTTGTGGTGCAGTGATAGTCTCCCTGCCTCTGAGCCAGGAGGCTCATATTTGAGTTTGAATAAAATGTTCTGACAAAATTAAGAGATCTATTTTGTGTTCCTACAGAGTCATAGAGCAAGGAAACAGACTCTTCGGGCCAACTCGTCTGCAAGCTTCAAGACTCGTTAGCTCTGGAGATGTATGTGGTTACACCACTGAACAGATTGATGAGAAATATTTCAAACTCTAAACCTGCTGATTTCAAATCATCCAATCAGTGAGACCGTTTGTACAAACTCAACATGTTTATAATATCTTCTATCCAGATTAATATCTCATACTACCATTTCATTATCAACAATAAAATGTCCTGCATTAGTAGAATACTTGGTATTGCACTTGAAGTGTTCACCAAAACCGTAACCGTGATATAATAATTCTGTGTGGAAAATGTTTGGGCTAACATTTGATGATCTAATTTTATCTGCAGTGATTCATGTGTGGAAATGAACTTTGAGAGGAAGTGATGGCTTCAGGTACAGTTACACAGTTTTAAAGACATTTGGATAAGTACATGAATAAGAAATATTTGGAAGGATATGGGCCAGGCACAGGCAGGTGGGAATAGTTTAGTTTGGGATTATGACTGGTACAGATTGCCTGTACTGAAGGGTCTGTTTCCATGGTGTATGACTGTTTGACTCTCCTTTTCCATCCTCCATCTCATTCTCCCACCCCTCATGTCTGCCCTTCACCAGCATTTCCATCTCTGGGAATCGCATTCTGTTCCATTTAACTCTCTCCTCGGGGTCCAACAATGATGGCTGCATAGGCCCAAGTGCAATACCAGATGTGGCCACTGGTTCTTGTGCTGCAGGAGAGCTGCCAACCTCTGGCTGTCAGCTTCCATGGGTAGGAGATCTTCCCTATATCAGATGGTATGGTGATATAATGGATCTGATGGAGCCGGAAGCTCTAGTGGCAGGGTTCCTGCTTCTCATTTGTGGAGAAATAAGTTAGCACTTCATATCAATGGCCTTTTATCAGTTTGAAAACTTGGGCAGACGTTAACAAGAGCAGCAGAGTTCCTAACATCAAAACTGACGGATCGTACCACTGCTAACCCGATTTCTGAGAGCCCAGACAGAATTATGGGGTTTAGATGTCCATTTCCCTTTTGGGTTTCACATGTTCCTTAATCCAAGGCACCATCCTGCAAAGTTTATCTGAAATTGGCCTAAGGGCCACAGAGGAGTTTGTCAAAAAACAGTCAGAAATTTCACTTATGAATTACTTATGGATACGCATACCTGGATTTCAGCAACCTTGGTGCTTTTCTTAATCTTTTTGTGTTGTATTTAAAATAGGACCCTGCATGAGTTTGAATCAGGTGCACAATGTGGCTACCTATATATTAATGGTTGCTATGGATGGTAGCTTTATTCATCTGATTTTCATCTGTCTGACATCTTCCCTACTTCCAGTTTCTCCAGTTCAGGGCTCTGCAGTGACCTTCATGCGTCGCTAAACATGTGTCCTCTGGGCTTGGCCACCAGCTCTGAAGGCAACACCTTGCTTACTGTTGTGCATTGAATCATCCAATATTGCAGAAAGGGAGCAAACCATTTTGCCTGTAAAATCAGACTAAACTCCTTGCACTTGCTAAATCAGGCTTTTGCTGTTAACTGTGATCTGTAGCTTTTGAACAGTATGCCTTCTACACTTTGAATTTCTCCCAGAAAAGGTGCAATACACAGCTCTATTAGATCACCATTGGCCTTGTTGGATTAGCCAAGTAGTTATTTCGATAGTTATTCTTACAAATGCCTCATAACTATGCCCCAAGATGTCTGTAATCAATCATCTGGAGGAACATTATTAAAGCTAGTAATGTAAGAGAGAAAAAGAAAATCAGTTCTACTGAGAATGTCATCAGTCATGTCTGCAAGTCTGGTTCCAGACATTGACACATTTCCAAGGTGGCACACACGAGAAAGTATAGTTCCATGCTTAGTTCCAAGTTGGTGATGCTTTAATAATATGCAGCTTAAGTTTTATACGCCCTAGCTGTTGTGTCTCAAGAGGTTGTTGACTGTGTTCTGCTTCTCTTGTTGCTCCTGAATTTTCAAGTGTCTTACACTGTCATACTTGGTGCTAAGATCTGCCAATCTCCAGGTCTTTTAAATATTGGGACAAAATATTTTTGTTGTTTCATCAAAATGTTCTGCTTGTTTGGAGGTATAAGTTCACTGCAACATGCTGTGGATACCTGTTCCATTATAGGGTTGAAACTGCATTTTAAAAATAGTCAATGTGATGGACAATCAATGGAAAACGTTGTCTTAAAACAATAGGGTTGTCAACTTTCAAGATGGATCCTGAGCTGTGGCCCACTTCTGCTAGACTTGCACCTTGTAATAATTTTTAGGGATAAACAATAAATGATGGCTGAGCCAGTGATGTCCACATCCCATGTATGAATAAAACATAATAGCAGTGTGTAGTGTGTATTCCAATCTCAGGCTATCTCCAAGTATATGTGTTGATGGAATTCAGAATGACTGCTTTCTCTGTGTGATTCAGAAATAGTTTTGTTTTAAAACACATTCATTCTGCTTTAGAATTGTGAGGCAAACAGGATATAGTTGCACCCAACAGCAAAAACAGGTACAGGATTTTCATTGAGAATACTTTGGTGATTTTAATAAAAATGATGGCGAAAAGTTAGTGCATGATGAGGTACAGCCAAAGATAAGTGAAGGGAAAAACTAGAGAGTGAAACATCAGATTAGGAAATATGTTCTACAAAGTATTATTTTTCTTCCAAAGATTTTGCAAGCAACATAGATCTCAAACAATTCTGTAGCATCCCTGTGTGAGAAGGACGATGTCACCTAATAGACAATAGGTCTACAGAACCTGTCAGATGCCTGCAAGCCAGAAGTCAAGATGATCATTACTTCATTGTCTATGACTGTGGAGGTAACAACCACACAACCTATTTATCACCAGGTCATTTCAAGTGGCTACAGGAAACCTGTTTGATGTCTCCTTGGATATTATTGGCCACATGTTATCTAAATAACTGACATCATTATTTTGTGCATTGGGCAACAGAATGGTACGATGTGCTAAATGCCCAGGCTGTGCAGGGCCAGATGTTAAAAATCTGCCATATCAATGCCTCATGTGCTGGAATCTGCCACAGTGTATACAGCCTCAGTAATTCTACCCTCCTGAATTCTGAAAAGGAGATGGTTTGTCAGGCATAAGGAGTACCTCTTGCTGCTGCAGGAATAAACTGCAACTGAGAATCATGATATTGAGCTTCGTACAGCCACTAGAATGGCCACTAAGATATTCATAGCTCTCCTAATGAGATATTTTCAATGTTTTGATAAATCAAGATGATGTAAAGGAAGAAGTAAACTATCTCCAGAAGAACCACTACAAACTTTAACTTATTTTTTGAGGGGCCAAATTGTTCTGATTTGGAGATTCCTGGGGAGTTGACTTTGTTCTCCATGGAAAGAGTACATTACAAAGTTGAAAATCAGGAGGATTGTTACGCACAGGACTTCTCAATGACGACTACAAGTAAGGATCAGAACAATGAAGTGCCTTTTGTCTAACAGACTTTCTTCATCACTATTTCCATTTTGTCATCCATCATTACAGGGATAATAAATGCTTCAATTCAGTCCCCATTCTATAGTACTACATCGCCTAATTGTGCAAGTTGTAATATCGTAAATAAACAACTGGAACACAACATAAGTGGAGCACTACCTGTATGGTCACAAATTTTATAAAGCATTGAGCCCAATCTATGGAAGTATATATTCTGTGCCCTGGACCTCAAAAGAGAATATAAGTCATCTTACTCTTTCCACACATGCTGCTTCCAAATGCCATCAAAACCATCTGTCTTGTGCTTATCTTAGACATACTCTAATAACCAGTGTCGCAAGATATGTTTGTTTTTCTGTGCCACAAAATGCCCATGAGATGAAGACTGAAGCTTGCATAGCAGCAGGAGTCACTGCTGAGTGCAGCTTTTGAGCAATTGCCTGCAGTATCATTTGTGTCTCGTGTGTGGTGTTGTAAATACCTGCTGTATATTGTGGGAGGCAGCCTCAAACAGATTGTGTTGAAGAGTGTGGTGCTGGAAAAGCATAGCCGGTCACGTAGCATCTGAGGAGCGGGAGAATTGACGTTTCAGGCATAAGCTTTTCATTAAAAATGAGGCTTGTGGCCCAAGAGGGCTGAGAGATAAATGAGAAAGGGGTGGGGCTGGAGAGAAGGTAACTGAGAATGCGATAGGTAGATGAAGTAGAGTGAAGATGATAGGTTGGAGACGAGGGTGGAGCGGATAGTTGGGAAGGAATATGGACAGGCAGGACAGGTCATGAGGGCGGTGCGGGTTGGAAGGCTAGATCTGGGATAAAGTGGGAGGAGGGGAAATGGGGAAACTGGTGAAATCCACATTGATCTCATGTGGCTGGAGGGTCCGAAGTCATTCCTGATGAAGAGCTTATGCTTGAAATGTTGATTCTCTTGCTCCTCAGATGCTGCCTGACCGGCTGTGCTTTTCTAGCATCACACTCTTCCACTCTGATATCCAGCATCTGCAGTCCTCACCTTCTCCTCAAACAGATTGAGTCCAGTCATTGCTGCAAGACACAAACTTAATCCTGGTCTGCATCAGCAGCCTGCCACTTGCACTGTTTCATCAACTGACCTTTTGAACTGAGAACTTTTGCCATCGAATGCACAGCTTGCTTTAGTTGAAGGGGTTGGGTTCCCTGATATTGGGGATTCCTTTTGTGGTTCTTTGTCATTAAGAAACATTATGTGCAAGTTTCTCCTGTAACAATGTAGTGTTAGTTTTTATGAAAAGTGATATTCTCTGACAGGTCTTTTTCAGTTGATTTGATGGTGTATACAGTTGAAGTGGAGGATAAACTATAAGGCCTGAGAATAGTTGTGACTGTTTTTGATTGGTTCAGGCTCGATGGGCCAAAGGGCTACTTTACATGCTGTAGATCTCCATGACTTTGTCTGTCACAGCATGGATGCTCAAGGAAGGCAAGGAGACTGGTCCATGTAGATGTTAGTGCAAATTCCTTTTGTTATGGCTAACTTGTCTTCCATTGTTAGATTGCTAATAACCTTTAGGACTGGTTTGCAGATGTAGGGATGGGAAAGTGAATACATGCAGCAGTGTCACTCTTTCAACATTGCACGCAAGACACCTTTTTGATGGTTACTTTACATGTGCATCAAGCAGTCTTTCCCTCCTTTATGCGGTCATTTATTTAATGTTAATCTCATCAAAATTATGTCCTTACCTTTTCTGTCACTTTCCAAAGTCAAGCACTTTTCTTTGGATGTCTCTCCCCATTCCTCCACTTGTAGATGTTTCTGAAATTTGCCACAGAACTTGGCAACTATTATAGCTGCCTAATGGTCTGTTCAGATGATAATAAGACCTGTACATCCCACAACTCGCTGCTGCTGTTTGAACTATCACTGGCCTTTTTAAAGGCTGCAATAAAGGATTTTCCTCTGTCTCACCATTATACTCCTGTGTTATATTGTGCTTAGCCAATTTTGATGCATATTTAATGACAATAGAAAATGCTGAGGTTACTCAGCAGGTCAAGCAGCAATTTGGAGAGCGAAGCATTGCTTATGGATCTGAAAGGGTTAATATCATGGAGTTCCATAAATAGTACCCATAGACTAATGAGGCATTGGTTCTCAAAGGAGTGACATAGTATCAATTCCTACAGGAAAGGGTTTTCTTCTACCATACTAAGCGAAGATGGTAAATTCCTGCAGTTAGGAGAGGATGATGGCAACCATTATGAGCAGCAGCGCATGCAGTGTAGTGAATTAGGATGCCCTTCCAATTAAAAATGTAGAGTTTACTTTACTAATTGCTGATATATTATCAGAACCAGAGAATGTGGGCAAGTATAGTTTTTAAGCCAATAGAGTGGCAAAGAAAGACTCAGGAGAAGAACAGAAGATAAAATCTTCGGTGAGATAGAGGGCAGAAGCGATAGAGAATATGAGAAATGCTAAAAAGAGATGATTACAATACAAGTAAAGCAGCTTGTGTGCTGTGGATACTGTTTGTCACTTATCAGTCCAATCTTTGTATGCTGTCCAGATCTTGCTGTATTTGGAGAGGGACCTTTTCAGCAGTTGAAGAATTGCGAATGGTGCTGAACATTGTACCATCATCAGTGCACTGCTAATCCTATGACGGATCTGCTCATTTTTTGCTAACTTTCCCCCAGACTGACTGGCATGCTCAGCCATTTTGGATGACAGTTAAGAATCTGATCTGGAATCACATATAGGCCAGATTTGGTAAGGATGACACATTTTCCTTACCAAAAACAGATCCGTGAACCAAGTGGGCTTCTATACATAATCGTAATTTCATGCACGTCATTACTAAGACTAGCTTTATATTACAGATTTATTAACTAAACTCAAATGCAATCTGATCCAGAGTCTTGGTGTTTGAATTGGTAGCCCACTGACATTATAACGAAAACACATCCCCCTTTTGAGACTTGCCTTGAACAGTGCGGCTGGCCAAGGATAATGGGGTCAAATTGGGAGGCAGAATTCAAGTGGGAGGTGAGTGGAAACTCTGGCCTGCAAGTGGCAGACTTAACGGATGTGTTCAATGGAGCAATAAATGCTTACTCTCCTGTTCAGAAGAAAGCATATTCCCACTCGGTGAATTCATCTAGATTCTAAAATGGAAGAAATTGCCAGGTGTTTTGTGGAAAGATAAAAAGGCAAATGGTAAATGTCAAGCAAGTGCTTAAAAATGGGAAGTGAAAGAAATTTGAGCAGATGAATGAAGGGTCCCAAGAATCATGAAGTGAATGGTTCGTTCAGAATATTGAGAAAGAGAGCCTGTATTTAATGATGATGCTGGAAATGGCAGAGAATGATCCACTGAATACAAAGATTGTTTAAACTTATATGATGAGGAGGTTTGTAGTGAGCCCAATAGTTTATCTCCTCTGTGAGGTAAGTAAGTGGTTCACATATGGAATGAATTGCCAGAGGAAGATGTGGATACAATACAATTATAACATTTCAATGACACTTGATAAGTACATAATAAGAAAGATTTGGAGGGAAAGGGCCCAAACACAGGCAAGTGGGACTAGTTTAGTTTGGGAATATGGTTGGTGTGAATTAATTGGACCGAAAGGTCAGCTTCGATGACTCCAGATCGACCTGATGAGGAACTTCACTAGTTTTGAAGTTGTGCCTGGCAAGGCTGATTCAGTTTATGAATAAATCACTTGGAAAGGTGTATCTAACAGACTCTGGATTTCCCAAAAAATTATGAAAATATATCTCCTGCAAAATGGTGTAACTTAGATGAGATCCATGATGAGAATAGCATGAAAAGAAACTTGATAAGAGGCTACAATTGAATAAATGAGATTTGTTTTGCTCCAAGATTTTAAATTGTCCATTTACATCCATTTGTTTTCTTTTCAATTGTTGTGGAAAAAGAATGAATTGTATGAGGTTAATGTTCATAATGTGCTTTCTCAACTGAAGATTACGAAAGTAGCTCATCAAGAACCACAAGTCAGTTGAATTAATAATTGATATGGATAGATGAAAGGCAGCATGCCAAATTGGTTTTATAAAGTGTGGATGAAACCTAAGCATCATATTAATGTATTCCCAAAGGAGATTCCAAGTGCTTAAAGGAAACAACGTTAAAAAGACTGCTCGGAAACCTACAGGTACAAGTGGAGTAGGTGAAGACATTGCCATTCTCTTTATTCTGGCAGAGGAAACACTTACTTACACAAAGATATGCTTTGACAGTCCAAGCTGAGAGATGTCTCAATATTCTGTGGAAGAATTGTTTAATGAATTGAGACCTGAGTAATGATATTACATGTTATTTTATATCTACAAATCTCCTTTCTTAATAGTTAGGTTTTAGCTTGGAGCTTTGGAGACTCTTTTTAACATTTTGGCTTGGGAATGAACAGGAAGGAAAAGGATGATCACACGAGAAATAACAAACAGCCCTCAACCCTATTGTGGGCGTCAGCTGTCACATGGTTGGTAGCATTCTTGCCTCTGAATCAAGGTTGAGAGCTGAAGTCCCATTCCAGGACTAAACACAAAATTCAAAGCTGACACTCTAGAATGTGCAAACTCTGCACAAACAGTCACCTAAGGATGGATTCAAACCTGGGTCCCTGGCACTGTGAGGTAACAGTGCTAACTGCTGAGTCACCATACTGACCTTTAGCTCTAAGCACTTTATCTACCTCCTTCATGAAAACATTTAGTGAATTGGCCTCAACCATTTCCTGTGGCAGAGAATTCCACAGGCTCACCACTCTCTGGGTGAAGAATTTTCTCATCATCTCAGTTCTGAATGGGCTACACTCACCCTTTTGACTATGACCCCCTAGTTCTGGAGTCCCCAGGCATTGGGTACATCTTTCCTGCATTACGTCAGTCCTGCTAGGATTTTGTAGGTTTCTGAGATCTCCCCTATCTATCTAACTCCCAGTGAATATAGTTCAAATTGATCCAAATTCATACATCAGTCATGCCATCCCAGGAATCAGGCTGGTAAATCTTCATTCCATTTCCCCTTTGACTGGAACATCCTTTCTCAGATAAGGAGACCAAAGACACACTACTCCAGGTGTGGTCTCAAGGCCCCTGTACAATTGCAGCATGATAGCTCCAATCTTGTACTCAAATCTTCTTGCTATGAAGATCAACATACCATTTGCCACCTCACCTATCTTCTGCACCGACATGCTTAATTTTCAATGACTGACGTACCCAGGTCTCATTGCACCTCCCCCTTCCCAATCTAATGCCATTCAGATAATTTACCTTCTTGTTTTTTTGCTCTCAATGTGGATAACTTCACATTTATCCATGTTATAATTCATCTGCCACAAATTTTCCCATTGTCTAAGCTTGTCCAAATCACAGTAAAGCATCTTTGTATCCTCCTCACAGCTCACTGTCTCACTCAATCTTATATCATCTGGAGATATTGCATTTAGTTCACTGATCAAATCACTAATATCTATTGTGAATAGCTGGAGTTCAACCAATGATGCCTGTGGAGCCCCACTAGTCACTGCCTGATCCATTTATTCCTATAATCTGTTTTCTGTCTGGCAACCATTTCTCTATCAATGTAAAAGAGTGTGGTGCTGGAAAAGCACAACCAGTCAGGCAGCATCCAAGGAGCAGGAGAATCGACTTTTCAGGCATAAGCCCTTCATCGACATTGATTCTCTTGCTCCTCGGATGCTGCCTGACCGGCTGTGCTTTTCCTGCACCACACTCCGAGACTCATCTCCAGGATCTGCAGTCCTCACTTTCTCCTCTATCAATGTAAGTGCATTACCTCAAACCATTGTGCTTTAGTTTAACATGCAAGTTTGGGACCAATCAAAAGACTTCTGAAACTTCAAGTAAATCACATCCACTGACCTCACCTTATTAACCGTATGAGAAAAATTCCAGGAGAGTCTCCAAACATGATTTCCCTGTTGTAATTCATGGTGACTCTGTCATATCCTGTTATTAAATCATTTTCAATGGTCTCTAACATTTTCCCTACTAATGGTGTCCACCTTAACCGTTCTATAATTCCCTGTTTTCTTTCTACCTCCTTTTCTAAATAGTTGGGGTTATATTAGTAACTTTTTAATCAATAAGAATCATTCCAGACTCTATAGAATCACGAAAGCTGATCACCAATACATCACTCGTTCTAGGGCCACTTCCTTACCCACTCTGTGATGTCGATTATCAGGCCTTCGAGATTTATTGGCCTTTAATCTGATCAGTTTCCCCAACACCATTCCCCTACTAATACTGATTTCCCTTAGTCCTTCCCTCTTAACCTTGTCTTTCCCAACAGTTTTGGGATGTTAAGTGTGTGAAGACAGAATGGTATGGATTTAATTGTTCTGTCATCTGTTTGGTCTCCATTATAACTTGCTTTGTTTCTGATTGTGACGGACCTACATTTATATTCACCCACCTTTTTCTCTTCACATACCTATCAAAGCTTTTGCAATCAGTTTGTATGTTCCCTGCAATATTATTGTCATACTCTATTTCCCCCACTCTTTAATTAATCTCATTGGCTTCCTTTGCTGAAATCTAAACTGGTCCAAATCCTCAGGCCTTTTTGTATGCTTCTCACTTGGATCTAATGCTATCTCTAATCTCCCTTTTTAGCCACAGTTGGGTCACCTTTCCTGTTTTATATACTGACAGTGTCCTTTTTGAATGTTATATTGAGCCGTTTTGACCTTTTCAGAGAGGCAAAGATCTCAAGGCCGCGATCAAGTTGTCCTTCTGAATATATATTGATCAATAAACATCCCAAAGTCAGATCTGATTGTACAGAGAGGCAGTGGTATCATGGTAATGTCATTGGGCTGGCAATTTGAAGGCACTGGTTAATGGGTTCAAATCCCAGCACAGCAGCTGCTGAAATTTAAATTAATTATTCTGGAATTTCAAGGCATTGGTCAGGCCACTTTTGGAGTATTGTGTACAATTCTGGTCTCCTTCCTCCTATCGGAAGGATGTTGTGAAACTTGAAAGGGTTCAGAAAAGGTTTACAACGATGTTGCCAGGGTTGGAGGATTTGAGCTATTGGGAGAGGCTGAATAGGCTGTTTTTCCTGGAGCGTCAGAGGCTGAGGGGTGACCTTATAGAGGTTTTTAAAATCATGAAGGGCATGGATAGGATATTTAGACAAGGTCTTTTCCCTGGGTGGGGGAGTGCAGAACCAGAGGGCATAGGTTTAGGGTGAGAGGGGAAAGATATAAAAGGGACCTAAGGGGCAGCTTTTTCACGCAGAGGGTAGTGAGTGTATGGAATGAGCTGCTAGACGAAGTGGAAGAGGCTGATACAATTACAACATTTAAAAGCATCTGGATGGATATATGAATAGGAAGGGTTTAGAGGGATATGAGCCAAGTGCTGGCAAATAGGAGTAGATTAGGTTGGGATATCTGGTGGGCATGGCTGAATTGGAACAAAGGGTCTGGTTCCATGTTGTACATCTCCATGACTCTATTTTAAGGTGACACCTTATTTTTAAACAATGACAGTTCAGTGTAAGTTTTCCCATGAGAAGGAATATCTACTCTGCAGCAAGCGTGTCAATACGTCCTCTGGATCTTGTGTTGCATTCAATACTGCATGCAGTTCTAGTCTGCCTGCTATAGGAATGATGTGAAACTTGAAAGGGTTCAGAAAAGATTTACCAGGTTGTTTCCAGGGTTGGAGGGTTTGAGCTATAGAGAGAGGCTGAACAGGCTGGGGCTGTTTTCCCTAGAGGGTTGGAGGTTGAGGGGTGACCTTATAGAGGTTTACAAAATCATGAGGGGCATGGATAAAATAAATAGACAAAGTCTTTTCCCTGGGGTGGGGGAGTCCAGAACTAGAGGGCATGGGATTAGGGTGAGAGGGGCAAGATATAAAAGAGACCTAAGGGGCAACTTTTTCACGCAAAAAATGGTATGTGTATGGAATGAAGTGCCAGAGGAAGTGGTAGAGGTTGATACAATTGCAACATTTAAAAGGCATCTGGAAGGGTATATGAATAGGAAGGGTTTGGAGGGATATGAGCCAATTGCTGGCAAATGGGAGTAGGTTAAGTTGGGATATCTGGTGGGCATGGATGAGTTGGAACGGAGGGTCTGGTTCCATGTTGTACATCTCCATGACTCTATTTTAAGGTGACACCTTATTTTTAATCAGTGACATTTCAGTGTAAGTTTTCTCATGAGAAGGAATATCTACTCTGCAACAAGTCTGTCAATACATCCCAAGGATCTTGTGTTGCATTCAATACTGCATGCAGTTTTAGTCTGCCTGCTATAGGAACGATGTTGTGAAACTTGAAAGGGTTCAGAATGGATTTACCAGGATGTTGCCAGGGTTGGAGAGTTTGAGCTATTTGGAGAGGCTGAATAGGCTGGGGCTGTTTTCCCTGGAGGGTTGGATGCTGAGGGGTGACCTTACAGAGGTTTATAAAATCATGAGGGACATGGAGAAGATGAATAGCCAAGGTCTTTCCCTGGGTTGGGGGACTCCAAACCTCGAGGTTTAAGGTGAGAGGGGAAAGATTAAATGGACCAAAGTAGCATTTTCATGCAGAGACTGGTGTGTATATCAAATGAACTGCTAAATGAACTGGTGTGGAGGCTGGTACAATTACAGCATTTAAAATGCATTTGGATGGGTATAAAAATAGAAAGGGTTTAGAGGCATATGGGCCAAATGCGGGCCAATGAGACTAGATTAATTTCGGATATCTAGTCAGCTTGGAAGAGTTGGACTGATGGGTCTGTTTCTGTGCTGTAAGTGAATCCAAGTTGCCTCTTTCTTTTAAACTTCAATGAATACAAACCAGTCATTTCAACTTTTCCCCAGAAGACAATCTTCTCATTCCAGGTATTAGTCTCATAAACTTTCTCTGAACTGCCTTCAAAACATGTAAATGCTTCTGTAATAAGGTTATCAATTCTGTCCACATTATGCCAAATATGGTTTCACCAGGAGCCTGCACAACAGATGTATAACCTCCCTACTTTTAGATTCAATTCCCCTCATGATAAATTTTATTTCCTTTTTAATAATTTTCCCATTTGCTTGCATAGAGTCAAACAGCATGGAAACAGACACTTCAGTCCAACCAGTCCGTGCCAACCATAATTCCAAACCAAACAAGTCCTACCTACCTACATTTGGCCTATATCTCTCGAAACATTTCTTATTCAAGTACTTTCTAAACGTCTTTTAAACATTGTAACTGTATCTGCCTTTACCACTTCCTGTAGAAGTTCATTTCAGACAGGAACTATTCTCTTTGCACAAAAGAAATGTCTCTCATGGCCTTTTTATATCTTTCTTTTCTCACCTTAAAAATATGCCCCCTAGTCTTGACATGTCCACCCTAGGGAAAAGACATCAGCCATTGACCTTATCTATTTCCCTCATGATTTTATAAACCTCTATAAGATCACCTCTCAACCTCCTACACTCCAGTGAAAAAAGTCCCAGCCTATCCAGCCTTGCCTTATATTTCAAACTCTCTATTCCTGGCAAATCTCTTCCGAGCCCTCTCGAGCTTAATAATATCTTTCCTGTAATAGAGCGACCAGAACTGGACATTACTTCAGAACAGACCTCGTGAATGTGCTGGACGACAACAGCATAATGTCCCAACTCCTATACTTGGTCTGAGCAATGAAGGCCAACATGCTAAAAACCTTCTGAACCACCTTGTCTACATGTGATGCAAACTTATCTGCATACAACCCTTTGTGAGTAATGCAGAAAGACAGTCCGATTCATGTGCATCTGAAAGCTGTGCAATCTCTCTCCATTTAGTTAATGTGCTTCTTTTTATTCTTCATGCCAAAATTGACAATTTCACATTTTCACATCATACTCTATTTGCCTGCTTACTTGACCTATTCGAGTCTTATGTAGCAGCCTTATTATCCTCACAATTTAATTTTCTACCTATCTTTGTGTCCTCAGCAAATTTGGAAGCAATACTTCATTTTCCTTGATCGAAGTTATTTAAATAACTGATAAAGAATTGAGGTCCTAACATCGATCTCTATGACACACCACAAGTTACATCTTTCTAGCCTTAAACGAAATTCATTCCACGTTTACTCACTGATTCCTATTGGCCAGCCAATCTTCCAACCATGCCAATATGCTACCCTCTATACCATGAGCCTTTATTTTCTATAATAACCTTTGGTATGACACACTATCAAATGCTTAAGTTCAGTTGCAAGTTAGGATGGGTAATAAATGCTGGCCTATCATCAATGTCCACCACAGTGAAAAACTATATTTAAAATATTATCATGTTGCTGCTATTGGCAGCTTGCTGTACACATATTGGCTGTTGTGTTTCATAGATTAATATAGTGATTACCTTTACAAGCAATGAAGTATTATTTTGAATATCCTTTAAGATTTTCTATGGTCATAAAAACCATTATATAAACATAAGTTTTTTTTCTACTTTCCCAGAACAC
The DNA here is from genome assembly GCF_037043375.1 of Chiloscyllium plagiosum. NCBI lineage: Eukaryota > Metazoa > Chordata > Chondrichthyes > Orectolobiformes > Hemiscylliidae > Chiloscyllium > Chiloscyllium plagiosum. The sequence goes on from NW_028270141.1 coordinate 31,414,121, forward strand.
AAATTAACCTTTACTTAATCGTGTACTGTGTCCTGTTCCCAAAATAAATTGAACAAATGTTGACAGTATCAATTTAACATTGCTCTGTATGCTTGATAATGACTAATTGTTTTACATCAATAATCTGAATTCAAATTGTCAGGAAAAAAACTGCTCAAACAAACTGACAAAACCGCCGGAAGCATCTGAATCCAATGAGGTGGGTGAAGATCTAATGCTATCTTTATCTAATCCTTGTCCTATTTTGTTGAGAATGTAGTTCTTGTTTATTTATGAAGTAGTGAGGTACATTTTGCTTGACCAATAAGTGTTACCACGATAACTCTGTAAGCAATATATTAATAAAAATTTTGAACTGTGTACAGTTCCTGTGCTCTTAGCTGTAACATCAAAACTGCTGAATAAACATAAAGCTATTGCTGCTTATAGCAGAAGCTAGACTGTGACAGCATCGATGTGCAAGTATGTGGGTGAATGTAAATATAGGGGTCTTGAATTGGGCTTGGACTGTTGGGGTCCTGAATAGTAATGTTTTGGGCACCAGCAGGCATTCATCAGGAAGTGATTGATCTGAGATGTCAGGTAGAGGGAAGAGTTCAAGTGCTGGTGAGATTTAGGGTGGAATTTCATCCCTCTCTGCTCCCACCCTCAACCCCACCTCACTGGATGGGTTTAGAGATTGGGAAGCATTTAATTGTGCAAGTGAGTGCCAGATGAGGAACTCAGCCACCTTCCCATCTCTACCCCGATGAGATCTGTGGCAGAAATGTTCACAGGTGGGTGCCCTACCCAAATGCCAATCAAGAGCCTAAAGTGGGAGCCGAGAGTGTGGTGCTGGAAAGGCACAGCAGGTCAGGCAGTATCCAAGGAGCAGGAGAATTGACGATTCAGGCATAAGCCCTTCATCAGGATTGAGGCTTGTGGGCCAGGGAGGCTGAAAAATAAATGGGAGGGATGTGGGAATGGGGGTAAGATAGCTGGGAATGTGATAGGTAGATGAAGATGGAGGGGGAAGATGATAGGTCGGAGAGGAGAGTGGAGTGGATAATTGGGAAGGAAGATGGACAGAGTTGAAAATATGTTGCTTGAAAAGCGCAGCAGGTCAGACAGCATCCAAGGAGCAGGAGAATTGACATTTCGGGCGTGAGCCCTTCTTCAGGCTCATGCCTGAAACGTCGATTCTCCTGCTCCTTGGATGCTGCCTGACCTGCTGCACTTTTCGAGCAACACATTTTCAGCTCTGATCTCCAGCATCTGCAGTCCTCACTTTCTCCAAGAAAGATGGACAGGTCAAGAGGGTGGCCTCCAAGCCTCATTCTTGATGAAGGGCTTATGCCCAAAACGTCGATTCTCCTGCTCCTTGGATGCTGCCTGACCTGCTGTGCTTTTCCAACACCACACTCTCGACTCTGATCTGCAGTGCTCACTTTCTCCAAGATCCTAAAGTGGGAGCCTGTAAAGCAATTCTTATTGTTTTTAATTGTTGATTCTCAGGGTGGATTCCTCATTGCCAGGCACTTCATGCCTAATTCAGATATCCAGCATCAGGAAGGATGGGACCCACTTACAGCTAGGACACTGTCCTTTTTTCTGCTTTCCTGCCACCTACAGGCAGCGTCTCAGCCCTAACAAGACTCGCATCCTAACCCTATCTCTCTCTCTCTCTCCTCGCCTGTGGTCAAGGTACCTTGCTTGGAGGCTGAGGATGTGGGCAAGATCCTAAATGAGTACTTTGCATTAGTATTCACTCTGTAGGAAGATATGGAGGTTGGTGAGATTTATGCGGAGCATGCCAATATGTTATGGCATTTTGAGATCAATAAAGAGGTGGTGTTGGGCCTCTTGAAGAGCATTAAGGTGGATAAGTCCCCAGGGTCTGATGGTATCTACCTTGGGTTATTGAGAGAGACAATACAGGAGATTGCTGAAACCTTGACCAAGATCTTTGCTGCATCATTACCCACTGGAGAGGCCCCAGGGGACTAGTGAATAGCTAATATTGTTCTTTTGTTCAAAAGGGAAATAGAGATAATACAGGAAACTATAGCCTGGTGAGTCACACCTCAGTGGTTGGGAAGCTGTTGGAGAGAATTCTTTCAGGATAGGATTTATGCGCATTTGGAAAAACATGGCCTAATTAAGAACAGTTATCATGGCTTTGGGTGGGCAGGTCATGTCTTACTAACTTGATTGAATTTTTCAAGGCAGTGACAAAGGTGATTGATTTATTGTCATGTGTATCTCAATACAGTGAAAAGCTTGGTTACGAACACTACAGGCACATCATAGTAAGCAAGGATTGTCAGATCAAAAAAAACTTAGAGGCATATGAAAGTGGAGTAGTGGATGTTGTCTACATGGATTTTAGTAAGGCTTTTGACTAGGTCTCTCATGGTATACTCATCCAGAAGATGAAGATGCGTGGGATCCATGGTGACTTGGCCATATGGATTTGGAATTGACTTGCTCATAGAAGGTAGAGGGTAATGTTGGAAGTGTGGTTTTCTGGCTGGAGGTCCAGAACTAGTGGTGTTCTGCAGGGATCCATACTGTGACCTCTAATGTTTGTGATAATATATAAATGACTTGGATGAATATATAGATGGGTGGGTTAGTAAGTTTGCAGACGACACAAAGATCGGTGGTGTTGTGATAGTGTAGAAAGCTGTCAAAGGATATAGTGGGGTATAGATCAGTTGTAGATGTGAGGAGAGAAATGGCAGGTGGAATTTAATATGGATGAGTGTGAGGTGTTACACTGGGAGATCAAATATTAAGGAAAAGTTCTCAGTTAACGGTAGGACCCTGAACAGCATTGACGTACACAGGGATCTTAGGGTTCAAGTCCATAGCTCCCTGAAAGTGATCATTCAAGTAGATAAGGTGGTAAAGAAGGCATATGGCATGCTTGCCTTTATTCATTGGGGAATTGAGTACAAGCCTGTCATGTTGCAGCTTTATCAGACTTTGTTTAGGCCACACACCACTGTATTGCATTCAACTCTGATTGCCACATTACAGGAAGGATGTGGAGACTTTGGAGAGGGTGCAGTAGAGGTTTAGCAGGAGATTGCCTGGATTAGTGGATATGAGCTATAAGAAGAGGCTAGAAAAACTCTGGTTATTTTCTCTGGAGTGCAGAAGCTGAAGGGATACTTGATAGAAATCTAAATAAATATGAGATGCATAGATAGGGTTGATGGTACGAATCTTTTTCCCAGAGTTGAAATATCTACCGTGAGGGGGCATGTATTTAAGGTGAGGGGGGCAAGTTGAAAGGAGATGTGAAGGGCAAGATTTTTGCACAGAGAGTGGTAGCAGTCTGGAACACACTGCCAGCGTGGTGAGATCTGATAAGGGTGTATAAGGGATAAGCGTACGCATATGTATAGAATGGAGGGATATATACCAAAGGCCGGCAGACGGGATTAGTTTTAATTTGTCATCATGTTTGGCACAACATCATGTGCTGAAGGGACTTTTCCTGTGTTATACAGTTCTATGTTCTATGCTGATTTTGCATGCCTAACTTGTGCTTTACTAGCAGATACCATCACCTCCTTCGTGTCTGGCAGAGCACAAGGGCAGTATCGCCAGCCCTCCTCGCATCCTTGATACCAGGGATGGTCTGTCACTTAAGTGCCTGGCTGGCACTTATTTACCAAAGAAGGTGATGTATGATGCTTGCCACTGCCCCAGTCAGCATAACCCTTGCCTGCATTAAATTCTACCCTGAGCATGAAGTGATTGGTGTTGTTTCAGAATATTTATTGTACAAATGAAATTAGGCTTTTACATTTTCCCCACTTACCACAAATCCATTATTCACCCAATAATCTGTCTTCCAAAAAACCAGACGCGTTCCTTTCTCCAAATGTAAACTATGGCCTGGAGTCCTTAGATTACATGATCAAATAGATCTTCACCCTACAATGTAATGATAAAATGCTCTCGCGAGACTTAAAATGCACCTTGCATTTGTACAGACTGGGTGGGAATCCAGTAGCAATTTATTGCCATAAATGTTTAGGCATCAAACTTCAGGACAGAAATATAGACTTCAGGAGGGGGACAGTATAGAATCACTACAATTATACATAAGGACTAAAACAGATTATTCTGATGATTGGTTGCAAACATTTGTTTCTTGTGGTAAAAACCAAAACAAATGGAAATCATCTTGAAATTAGCATTTGGAGACACGAAATTCACACAAAGAGTAGTGGAAATATAGAGGCCACTCTGCCAAATGAGTTGTGGATGCTGGGACAATGGAAACTTTCATGACTGAGATTGATTGATTTTCCTTCAGAGAACGTATCAAGGGATGCAGAACAAAGGGAAGTGAATGGAGTTGAGGTTGTATCAGCCAATATCTAATTGAATGGCAGAAGGAGCTTGAGATGCTGAATTGCCAACTTGTCCTCTGATGTTAATGCTCAGAATGGACTTCTGGAAAAGACAGGGGAGGTGAAACATTCAAGCTATTGAAGACACCATTTGTTGTTGTGATTGAAGGAATTGTAAATTTTTCTAGATGGATCAATTAACATAGGTAGAGTGGCTTTCTCTGTTCACCTTTATCTTCTAAAGCACTGCTGCTATTCATTTGTAAGCACTGTCACTGATGTTATTAAGTTCCACAAAATATGTAATCATCTCTGGCTGCCCTACTCATTAAAACCTCTAATTGCATTCTTTAAGAAATCTTCGCTGTGCCTTTTGTTAAAAGAATTAACTAATAAATCAGAAATGAGGAGAACTCAGACTGTAAACTAGCAAGAGAATTGGTCTGGCCTAAAGTGTACGTTGATGGAACTTACTTTAAGGCAACAAGCTGCAGGCGTTGGCCAGGCATCCACTGCATCGTTTAACAAGTTACAACACAGAATGAGATCATTCAGACCATTGTTTGTGTTGACTGAATGTACTAATGGTTGAATAATGGACCCTGTTCCCCTTCAAGATTTGATGAATTATGGCTAGCTTAGGTGTTGAGCCTTCCAGCAGATGGGCCCAAAGATGAGGAGAGGTGAAACAGAGAATGTGAACTTGGACCATGGGGAGGGTTGGGCAGAGGTGAAACAGAGGCTTGTAGTATCTTTGTGGAGTCAAGGGGGTGGCTCCTGTTCCAACTGACTCCAGAGAAGGGTAACTTCAAAAAACGGAATTGAACAAATGCTTTGAGCCTGGCATGATCATGTGGAGTTGACATGACATAAACTTTGCCCACTTGTACCTGAGGTTTATGTTCCATTCTACTCTGATTTGCATGTGCCAGGTAAGCGCCTTGGGCATGTAAAATACACCCTCTTCCAAAATGTTGTTTCACAGTCTGCAGCTCAGATTGGGCACAGGATTACCAGCTGAAATTCATCCCCCAACACTCATCTTAACTGCAACTCAGCAGAGCAGAGTTGATTGTTTCTACCAACGACTTTTACTGATAGTTATTACCCCAGCCTGGCAAAAGACTTGCTTCTCATTTCTCATTTTGCTTGAGGGCTGTTAATTTTTATCTGTTGGTTCCGCAATAACAGCCGAAGATAAAGTGCCTGCTTGTGTTTAAATTATGCTTTCCTCCCAGGATTTTAAACATCCGAATCATGCCCATTTCAGTCTTGCATACTGCAGTTCAAACTTTCAATTCTCTGACTCCTCAAAGTCAGGATTGATGCTCTAGTTTTAATTGTTGATCATATTAGGTGAACTTTTTCCAATATAATTACTTTTCAAAATAGAAGAGCTCAAAATTCTACCTTGTAGTGTATGCACCATGTGTGCACACTTCTCATGCAGTATCAGATAGTATTTTGTTGAGGACATCAGTGGTAGAAGTATGTTGAATAGACAGATTATGATATCCGTTGGCTTGGAACACTGAGTTGATTACACCACTACCAGTTTCAACCACAAATGCTCTGGTTCATGCTCTGACTTATCTTAGCATTGCTGAATATGTATTCAGCAGCAGGAAGGACTCTAACAATGCTCTTTTTAAATATCTTTTTCTTTTTCTTAATATCTGGAAATGCTATCTCACACAACCAAATGGCTTTTTCCACCACCAAATCACCTGTGGCAATTTTCACTTATTAGCACAATTAATTCACTCATGTTTTTCAATTGATTAATTTATATACAAATCTGTTAAGGGTAATGCAGACCACCAAAGGTGAGGGAGAGGACTAAATCAAAATGGAGCTGAAAGCTATCCATCCCCTGCAGTGTCCACCGAATAGCAATATTTAAAGGGATCACTGACCACTTTCAGGTAAAAGTTTAAAATCACATAACACCAGGTTAAAGTCCAACAGGTTTATTTGGAAGCACTAACTTTCAAAGCACTGCTCCTTCATCAGAAAAGCTACCTGATGAAGGAACAGTGCTCAGAAAGCTAGTGCTTCCAAATAAATCTGTTGGACTATAACCTGGTGGTGTGTGATCTTTGACTACCCCAGTCCAACACTAGCACCTCAACATCACAACTTTCAGGTAAGTTGTGAACTGATATCTTTTGGCTGTCGCTCAGTTAATAGAAAGTGTTTGGCTGTATGTTCTCTTACTTAAAGTTGATGAGGTCTGCAGGTAGTAGTGAGGGATATGGGGAAAGCCTTGGCTCTCATTTCAAGCGTTCCACTCAGACTACGTTCTCTCAGTCACAGGTTTTGCAGCCTCCATCCTCCTTCAACCTGCAGTGCATCAATAATGTTCAGCAATGGTGATGGCAGGCAGGACAGTGCTTGAGTATGAGGAGGGAGGGGAGTCCCCTGGGCAGGCAGCCATATGCACTGAGGGTCTTCATGGACTGGTTCTATTGTCAAAACATCAGGGAGGAACAGTGACATCTATGTTTTACAAAATGGTGGGGGGGGGGGGGGGGGGGGGGGGAAGTGATGAAATCTGCCATCCGCCTTAGTCTCCAGGCAGGGTACTGATGACATGACCATGGCTTTGAAGGTGACTCGGCCTACAAACCCTTTGTGGCAGGATCGTTGCAAGCTGGAGTAAACAATTTCTCTCTCATTGACTTGGAGATAGTGAGGACTGCAGATGTTGGAAAGTCAGAGTCAATAAAGTGTGAAGCTGGAAAAAGCACATCAGGCCAAATAGCATCAAAAGAGCAGGGGAGTCAACGTTTCGGGTTGGAATCTTTGTGAATGGTTCCGACCTGAAACATTGACTCCTCTAGTGCGTGACCTGGTGTGTTTTTTCGAGCTCCACACTTTATCAGCTACAAATTCTCTCTCATCTCAGTTTTGTTGTCCATTTGCTGTACAAAAGAGATGAATAATGGAATTGAGGGAAATAAGCCATGTTCCTGCTCTACAGACAGAGGTAGGTAGAGCACTCTCCTCGCTTTGTCAGGATAGCATGCTTCCATGTGCTGTAGGGTAACACTGACTGAACACAAGTCACTTTGCTGATGACATCCAAATGCAACTCCAAATGGTTGCTCTCTCTGTCTCTCTGCACAGGTGAATGGCCACTATCCAGAGATGGTCATAGTACCATTATTCTGTGCCAGTTCAGAGACAACATGTCAGTATTTGTGCCATATGCTGGAGTGCTCAAGAAATACTTCCATTGTCTGAACTACTTTGGGGCAGCCCTGCACCAAATGCCCTGAAGTGTTTTATGGTTTGTCACGATCTGCTGCACCTTGAGGGCATGACCCTTGCCAATAGATATTTAGTCAATAGCTGAGGAGGTCATAGAAGGTAGGAGGCTCTGCATTCAACAATGACAGCATTGAACCCAGCTTAAATTCCTTATTCAATAAAAGTCCCACACTTTCTGTTCCTCCAAAACATCACAACATCTACAATATGACTGAGGTAAAAGCCTCCACAAAATAACTATAGCAACCCAACTTGATTAAACTAACCACTTCATATTCCATACAAAACTCAGCGCATTTTTCTAATTTCAAGATTATAATGCACAGCAGGTCAGGCAGCATCCGAGGAGCAAGAAAATTGAGGAAGGGCTTTTGCTCAAAAGGTCGATTTTCCTGCTCCTTGGATGTTGCCTGACCTGCTGTGCTTTTCCAGCACTACTCTAATCGTGACTCTAATTTCCAGCATCTGCAGTACCCACTTTTGCCTCATTTTCCTAGTGTTTTAATTAATGCTTGTCCTTTGTGTGTCTTTGTCTGGAACAGGGTTATCACCTACCTGCAGCATGTTGAGTGGAAGACTGCTGACTAAGAGCACAGAGCACTCCAGATGAACTTACAGGATGCTCTAGGACAGATCTTGGACCTTAGTAAACCTGGCTTCAGATGGCAATTCAACAGCAACCTGAGCTCGAGCTGACTGGCAACAGCAAAGTTAATGCTCTGTTGAATCGCTGCTACTTCCCTGTGGAAGTGATGCTTCGGTTATTGCAGCCAAGGATTGGATTGCAGATTGCTGGACTGCCATGAAACTGTGCAAGCCACTTTAACTGCTGCCATCTGAGCTACAGTGAGAGCATTCAAAGCCTGCATGTCAGAAAAGTGGCATCAGATGGCACTACACTGAGATTCTCGAACTCCACTGCAACATTTTTGAGTGGTTCCTGTTTGTGTTGCAAAAATAACAACACCACTGTCTCATGCTCAGGCCTACAAGGGTCCTTGTGAAGTTAACCACCCATTCCTGTCTCTGTGCATTGCTCTGTAGCAGTGGATGCCAAACTCCTATGTGCATCTTGGCTGTGACCACAGACATTCTGGAAAATATGACTGCATCAGGCTTTAAAATCACAAAATGTAGGAGCGGAGTTAGGCCATTGAGTCTGCTCTGTCATTAAATGAAATCAGGATTTATCTGATAGTTCTCAATTCCACTTTCCTGCCTTTTCGTTGCAATCCTTGATTACATTCCTGACTAAAAATCAGTATATCTCAGCATGAGTATTTTAAATGACTCAGTCTCAATAGCTCTCTGCAGTAAAGAATTCCACAGATTCGCTACCTTCATCTCTGAAATTGCACCTCATCTGTGTCTTAAATAGATGACCCCTTATTCTGAGGTTATGCTCTGTGGTCCTGGACTCTCCCACAAGGGGAAGCAATGTGTCCCATGCAACCTATGAAGTCTACTAAAAATCTTGTATCTTTCAATTAGGTCAGATGGCTTGCTCCTAAATCCAATGCTCCAATGAGCAGCTTGGGAATTAGAAGAAATGACAGAATGTGTGGAAGTGTTAGAAGGAAGATTAAGCATGATTACATTATCACATTTGATTCTTTCAACCCAGCTGGTCACATGCCCAGTCCAGTGATGGTGAGCATGGATTCCTCCCCTCAGAGTGAGAATATGTCATAGATTCTGTCTCACAACAGTTGGCTGCTGTTGCCTCCATTTGTGTGTCATCTTGTCTTACAAGATAGAGAAAAAAGAAAGTGTGTCTGAGAGTTATGCTATGATGGGTCTATCATAGTTGAATATTTGACAGTGTGTCCAAGGTCTGAGATGTGGGCTTGAGTGTGTGAAGGTGATGTGAACCAAAGAATACTTTATATATAGTGATTCAGGGTGGCACAGTGGCTCAGTGGTTACCACTGTTGCCTCACAGTACCAGGGTCCCAGGTTCATTTCCAGCCTCGGACAACTGTCTGTGCACATTCTCTCTGTGTCTGCGTGGGTTTCCTCCGGGTGCTCCAGTTTCCTCCCACATTCCAAAGATGTGCAGGTCAGGTGATTTGGCCATGGTAAATTGCCCATAGTGTTAGGTGCATTAGTCAGACGGAAACGGGTCTGGGTGGGTTACTCTTCAGAGGGTCGGTGTGGACTAGTTGGGTTGAAGGACCTGTTTCTGCACTGTAGGGAATCTAATCTATAATGGAGATTGTTTGTTTGTGGATGAGGAATAAGGATGTGGTGCATTGAGTTTGAAGGAAGCTTGAAATAAACGTGGCAGAATGAGGCATGTGGAAATGCATTCACCAATGTTGACTATGTCTGCGAGGTTGATGAACTTCTTTCATCAGTGTATTAGGAGCTCAGAGCAACTCTGCTAGCAATGATCTGTACAACCATCAGTTCCCATTGCCTTCCTGGAGTTTGTTTGGAGTGCTTTCTCACTCCCCTGTGACTATCTGCCCATCGACATCTTGAACTGAATCACAGGACTTAGGAGCTAAACGTCTGCTATGTCTCTGCCTCAAGTCAAAATCATTTGAATGATTTCAAATACCTTCTCGGGTTAAAATATGCCTCTCCCTTAAGTGATGTAAACCAGTTTAAAGTAGTTCAAACTACCTTGAACTTGTGCTAGCCTCTAAAGCTAGCCTCCTAGTCAGACCAGCAGCCTCTCAATAATGCCATCAGCACTGGTTGCCTATTGCAGCGTAAATGTGACATTAAGGAATGTGTTAATCACAGATCTTGGTCCCTGTAGGGAGCCTGGCTTAGTGATTCCGCCATCTCTGTAATGAGAGGTATCTGTGGCTAATCCGGATATCACTGTATTTATAATCATGTAAATTCTGCACATGTGCATCATGTGCTTATTTTTGAGCCTGATACAAATTTCTCCCAGTGTCTTTCATTTTGGTATATTATATGTCTCTGAGACTGAACATTGACAGAAATAAGTTACACCCAATATTTCACACCTGGTTGTAAATCTGAACTGGAAGATTCATTTCCATGATGAATTCATGATTGATTAGATTCCCACTGAAAATTGTTTCAAATTGATTCAGTGACAGACTTATGATATCACTCTCTCCCAGCCGCTTTCCCTCTTCCCCCCACCTTTCCCCCACCCTTCTCTCTCCCCCAACACCCCTTCCCCCCACCCCCTTCTCCTCCCCGCTCTCTCTCTCCTCTGGCTGCCCGCCCCGCCCCCCCCGTTTAGTCCATTTTCACCTCAGTAGTAGCGTCCCTGCTCTGGGATGGAAAACCCAGATGCAAATTCTATCTGCTCCTCAGTTGTACAATATTATCTCTGAATAGATTGAATAGACGTTATCTATGCCTGCCTGATTTGTAGGGATTCTGGATGAATGGTGCTGGAAGAGCACAGCAGTTCAGGCAGCATCCGAGGAGCTTCAGCAAAATCGACGTTTCGGGCAAAAGCCCTTCATCAAGAAGCCTGGTTTAGTGATGCTGCTTTCCCTGTAATAAGAGAAAGGTATTTGTAGTTTACCCAATATCACTGTCATATCGCTGTCTTTATAATCATGTCAATTACCCATGTGTGTGAAATTATATTTCTGTTAATGTTAAACTGTATTCTTTGGTCAGGCAACCTAATTATCTATGCCTCTGAGAATTGTAAACATTTCCTCTAAACTGGTCATCTGGTTATTTATTCTTGCACTAAGACAAAACTCAATTGTATTGGGAAAAATACTCATTTCCACCCCCTACCTAATTCACTTTTATTTGAAGGGTAAATAGCTGGGAAAATATCGCTGTTCATATTTGAAAAATGATCCCTAATTTATTTTGTCTGCTGTCTTTTGCATATCTGGGGCTTACAATTGGTATAGCAATTTTTCTTTGGGTGGGGAGGGAAATTGAAATTTTTGGCCATAACAGTTTCTGCTGGTCAATCCTGATATCAATCTCAAAATCAATCCTGAAAATCTGTTGAGACTTTCCAAGGCTTTTGCTTCTAAGATGATAGAAGTTGATGAAGATGGATAGGAGAAAGTTCATGTGCAGCATCAGTTTTGACTAGAAACGAATTGGACTGTATGGGTTTTGTCTGCGTTATAAATAAGTCATAGCTTTGTAACCCATCAATTTCTCTCCTTATGGACTCTGGGCTCTTTAGGTGAACACCAGTGAAACTCTGAAATATTTTAAGCATTTTTCTCAATACAAACATCACATCAACAAGCTGATCATTTTTATTTCTTTGTTTTTAGTTTGAGATTTCATTTAACTGCAGTAATTCTTTGGATTCTAGCCTGCTATTATTCAAAAAATGTCTCCCAAAGCCTTTGTTACTTTCTTAAGGATCCTGAAGTGTATTTTCTGCCCAATTCCTGACAAGCAGAAACTTGTACTTTGGCTGGAAGTGCTGCTTTAATTCATTTTCCAGTCCTCTGAATCTTCCAGCCTATGCTTATATAAGTAGAAACAATTTTCTACACAGTCAATAATACATTATACCAGGTTTTCCCCATTATAAATAATTACTGCACTAAACCACTGACTCTTGCTTAAATTCCCCAACATAAATCTTGATGGCACAATTATACCCCTGCACTTTTAGCAATAAGCAACTTTGCAAATGCGCATGAGAAACATTATAGTTTGAACAAATAATTTATTTGTATAGTTTTACAATCCAACTAGAGCCTAAATTAATTTGTTGGATGGAGAGGCAGCACACACTGTATGGGAAAAGGACATTGCAGATATTTCCAGAGAATATTCAATTCTCTCTCATCTGTAGCCTGAATGTAAAATGGTAACAGAATGATGGTTATCATGCACAAAAAAAATCCTATATAAGGCAAAAGATTAACGGACAGCTTTTATAAACTAATTTAAGATGGGAACTTTCATAGTCGATTACAGAAGTTAAAAACTAATTGTAGGTTTTTACTCATGCTTGAGATGTTGGCATCACTGGCAAGGCTGTTTCCTGACTCTAATGACCATATGGGCTGCTTCTCAACTGACAATGAGGTATTGTTGAGTTCCCTATCATCATCTTCATCACCATGTCTGGGATCACCACTGAGGGGAAGTTTAATCGGATAAACCGTTTCAACAAAGAAAAGATAAAACAGAACAGAAGCATTCTGTAAAGACCTATTCCTGACAAAGTCAAAACTTTTAAAAAATTCATTCATGAGGTGTGTGTGTTGCTGGCCTAGCCAACATTTATTGTCCATCAGCAATTGCCTTTGAGAAGGTGGGCAGGAAGCTGCCTCCTCAAACTATTACAGTTCACCTGTTGTAGGCTGACTCGCAATACCATTCGGGAGGGAATTCCAGCATTTTGACCCACCAACACTGAAGAATGGCAACATATTTCCAATTTAGGATGGTGAGTGGCATGAAGGGAAACTTACAGTTGGTGGTGTTCCCATGTAACTACTGCCCTTGCCCTTCTAGATGGAAATGGTTGTAGGTCTGGAAGGTGTTGTCTGAGGATCTTTAGCGAATTTCAGAAGTGCATCTGTATGTAGTACACACTGCTGCTACAGTGCATCAGTGGTGAAGGGAGTGGATGTGGTGCTAATCGAGCTGGCTGCTTTGACCTGGATGGAGTTTATTGAATGTTGTTGGAGCTGCACCCATCTAGGCAAGTGGAGAGTATTAGTCATACTCCTGACTTGTGCCTTGTCGAAGGTGGACAGGCTTTGACAGTCAGGAATACTACTCACTACATTATTTCTAGCCTCTGACCTGCTTTTGTAGCCACTGTGTTTAAGTGGTGAATCCATTTGAGTTTCTGGTCAATGTTAACCCTCAGGATGTTGATTGTCGGGGTATCAGTGATGGCAACATTATTGAACATCAAGGGGCAGTGTTTATTGGTGATGGTCATAGCTTGGTATTTATGTGGTTTGAAAGTTATTTGCTACTTGTCAGCCCAAGCCTGGATATTGTCAAGATCTCATTGCATTTGAACAGTAACATTTTCACCATCCAGCTATTCCATGTAAGGAGTTTGATGAAGGACTCACATGGATGAGTATCTCCAGAAATTCAACATCAGACAGGACAGACAAGTCTGCTTGATTAATGTCCTTGATAATGAACTCAATCTTCACCCCTGCATCACTGGGATGGCATGGCTGCTTACATGTACTGTTTTTAGGGTGCACTGCAGCAACTCAACAAACCTTGACAGCTTCTCCCAGCCCTGGTCACTGCCACCATTATGGGAATGCCATTTACTTTTCAGTTTCCCATCTAAATCACAATATACTGATTTGGAAATAGAGTTCAGTTCCTTTTGACATGGCTGGCTATTCATGGAAGCATCATCACAAGGACCACAGAAATTCAAATAGGAAGCTCATTTCCACATTCTCAGGGTGCCGAGATAGGTTACGGATGTAGCTTTTATGTTGTCACCTGCATTCTGAGAATTTGAAAGAAATCTAGTTGGATTATAATTTTTGGGAATTAGTTGTTTAGTTCCACAATTTACGTACTAACATATCAAATGTGTCAAATGCTACAATTAGCATTGGAGTAAAGACACCGGCAATGGTGATTAAAGTGTTCCTTATTTAAAATGATTTCATATTACCTTAAAGTGGAAGTATACTTGAGTGGATTGTTATCCTGCACTTCCCAATGTTTCAGTCACCTCTCGTTACTCTGGCTAGAAGAAATCCAGAAACAGAGTAACATTATTTTAATTTTAATAGACGCATTTGAATCAATTGCCAATTAACACTAATAAAAAAGGCATTTAAGTAGAGCTGATCTTCACATAATAAAGATTTTCTGATGCTGTCACATTCTAGATAGACATGGTGCATATCTAAAGAAAAGGAATTGAACTAAACATGCTCATTTTCAGGAGGCTACTAGCCAAACCTTCTAAGGATTAGTAAAAGTAAGAAGGTTGATAGAGAAATGCCAAATACACAGAGCCAACCTGGTCTTTTCTTTTTGTTATTCTTTTATTTTGCTCATTGAACATGAATATTTAAAGACTGCAACAATTGTGGTGTAAATCAGTAAACCTTACTTTCCCAAGGTGATGTATAACAATAAGAGCCTCATTGTGACTATTCTGGGTCTTAGAAACAGTCCTCACCTACCACCCCACCAACCTCCATGTACAACGTATCATCCGCCATCATTTCCGCCACCTCCAAACGGACCCCACCACCAGGGATATATTTCCCTCCCCTCCCCTATTAGCGTTCAAAAAAGAGCACTCCCTCCGTGACTCTCTCGTCAGGTCCACACCCCCCACCAACCCAACCTCCACTCCCGGCACCTTCCCCTGCAACCGCAAGAAGTGCAAAACTTGCGCCCACACCTCCCCCCTTACTTCCCTCCAAGGCCCCAAGGGACACTTCCATATCCGCCACAAATTCACCTGCACCTCCAAACACATCATCTATTGCATCCGCTGCACCTGATGTGGCCTCCTCTATATTGGGGAGACAGGCCGCCTACTTGTGGAATGTTTCAGAGAACACCTCTGGGACACCTGGACCACCAACCCAACCACCCTATAGCCCAACACTTTAACTCCTCCCCCCACTCCACCAAGGACATGCAGGTCCTTGGACTCCTCCATCGCCAGACCATGGCAACACGACGGTTGGAGGAAGAGCGCCTCATCTTCTGCCTGGGAATCCTCCAACCACAAGGGATGAACTCAGATTTCTCCAGTTTCCTCATTTCCCCTCCCCCCACCATGTCTCAGTCAAATCCCTCGAACTCAGCACCGCCTTCCTAACCTGCAATCTTCTCCTGACCTCTCCGCCCCCACTCCCACACCAGCCTATCACCCTCACCTTGACCTCCCTCCACCTATCGCATTTCCAACGCCCCTCCCCCAAATCCCTCCTCCCTACCTTTTATCTTAGCCTGCTGGACACACTTTCCTCATTTTTGAAGAAGGGCTTATGTCCGAAACGTCGATTCTCCTGTTC
Organism: Chiloscyllium plagiosum; assembly: GCF_037043375.1. NCBI lineage: Eukaryota > Metazoa > Chordata > Chondrichthyes > Orectolobiformes > Hemiscylliidae > Chiloscyllium > Chiloscyllium plagiosum. Next base: position 31,429,704 of record NW_028270141.1, read on the forward strand.
CTTGGATGCTGCCTGACCTGCTGCGCTTTTCCAGCAACACATTTTCAGTCTTAGAAACAGTTGTCCAATTAATTCCACTCTCCTGCACTTTCTCTGTAGCATTGCAAGTTTTTACTTTTCAAGTATTCATTCAACGCCCTTTTGAAAATTATTATTGATTCTTCTTCCAGCTTTTGAAGGTATGGTAACAGTTACACCTTTTATGTGTTTTAAATTTTGGAATGTGGACCAAAAAGAAAAGACTGTGTCTTAAATCAAGTTCTGTAGCAGGAGTTGCTGTACTTTTGAAAACAAGTTTCTGGAACTCATTGTTTAGAGTGTTGCCTTGTTCAGGTAGTGGGGGAGGAGATCTAAGACATTACAGCACCAAGTGATCTTTATCCAGTGACAGAATGCTGATGTAGCTTTGTGCGGTTGGAACCAACTGTTGATGCCAGAATTAATCAGTATGACGACAACTCTTCGATTCACTCCTGGACTGGTGAAATGTTTGTGTGTTTACAATACAGAAGGAGAAGTATCCAGAAACGACAAGGTTTCTCTCTCTCTCTCTGCAGTGAAGTAACCAAAGCCTTGAAGACCACTCGTTCTTCACTCTCATCTGCTGTTGTAATCTAAAGACTTTACAATAAGCTTGCGAACTGTCCTTTGCCTTCCACAAAGTGTTGCGAAAATCTGGGGTTGGTTTAAACTAGCTTGTCAGGGGACGGGAACCTGAGGGACAAACCAAACTGGAAGGGAATCAAGCTGATAACGGCAAGAAGAAAAGCTGTGGGAGAGACTGGGAGACAATAGAAACAAAGCCAAGCATCAGATTTGGTTTCAAATGTGGGATGGCAGGGCATTAGATCTGAATGTATGCAGCATTCTCAACAAGACAGGTAGTCTAACAGATACAAATAGAGTGAAATGGTTATTAAATAATTGCTATTACAGAGGCATGGCTGCACAGTGACCAGAACTGGGAACTGAATATTCAAGAATATTTCAGTGTTTAGGAAAGACAATGAGGAGGAAAAAGAGATAGATTTGCACTGATGATTACAATTATAATCACTACATTAGTAAGGGAGGATCTCATATCGGAAGAACAAAACTTCAAATCCTTTTGGGTGGAACTAATAAACAGCAAGGGACTGAACACATTGGTTATTATTACTTATAGGTCACCAAATACTAGTGGCAGTTTGGAGTATGGTATAAATCAGGAGAAGAGAGAAGTTTGTAACAAGTACAACACTAATAATGGGTGACTTCAATCTACATATAGACTACGTAAACCAATTGATCTCTGAAGCTGTGGAGAATGTGTTTCTGGAGTATTTAGGGATGTAATTTTTTTACAGGAGCACGTTGAAGAGCCAACTAGAGGGGATGCCATTTTGAATCTAGTCTAATGTATTGGGAAAGAGTTAATTAATAATCTTATGAAAGAAAGTTTGGTATGAGGTTAAAAGAAAAGCCTGATGACATTGTAGAAGTAACAGTACATCTGAGAATTGGGAATTTTTAAAGAATACAGCAAAGGAACACAACAAAACTGATAAGGAAAGGAAAAACAGAGTATGAATACAATTTGGCAGAAGCATAAAAATGGGCTATAAAAGTTTCTAGAGATACATACAAAGGAAATGTTTGGTTAAGCTGAATTTGGGTCCCTTAAGTAGAGAGGAGCATTTATAATGGGGAATAGAGAAATGGGAGAAGCTAAATGGATACTGTAGTGGTTGGAATGAGGTTAGCCAGGTGGACCTCACTGACTGAGTTCCCTGATTGAGGCTGTTAACCTAGACTAATCAGAGAGTCATGGCTGACAGATATAAACAGAAGTGTAAGGGGACGGGCTGTCCTAGAGGTGGCCGGAAGGTGTGTCAGGGCAGTTCACAGGCCGAATGGCACGTTGGGGTGGGCGAGAGCCCTACAGTACATAGGGGCAGACCGAGAGTCGGAAGGCAGGTAGGCTGTCCTTGGCGCTGTCACCCCGGGCAACTACGGGGGTGGGCTGTCCTATAGGTCGTTGGAAAGTGTGTCAGGGCAGACCGAGAACTGGAAGGGACATGGGGTGGATTGAGAGCCGGAAGGTGCGTAGGGGCAGGCTGCCTTAGAGTGGCCAGAAGGTGGGAGGGACGGTGGGAGGGGGGGGGGGGGTTTGCTGGTGGGGGGGGGGGGGGGGGGGGGGGTTGCTGGGGTGTGTATTGTATGCACTGTTTTATGTAATTGGACTGTCTTATATGTAAAATAATATAACCAGGTACTTGGGTGGGCTGTCCTAGAGCTGGCTGGAAGGTGCGAAGGGCGGTTAGGGAAGCTGAAAGGTGGGTAGGCAGTCCTGGCGGCTGTCGTCCGGGTCACGGGGCGGAGGTGGATGGGGAAGCAGGACGGGATGTCCTAGAGGTGGTCAAAAGGTGTATCAGGGCGGACCGAGAACTGGAAGGGGCACGGGGCAGGCTGCCTTAGAGTGGCCAGAAGGTGGGAGGGACGGGGACGGGGGGGTTGCTGGGGTGTGTATTGTATGCACTGTTTTATGTAATTGGACTGTCTTATATGTACAAATGTCATTGTTACTGTTTTGTAATGAATGAAACTGGGAATTGAGATTTGTCCTCATTTCACTGAAAACTGGTTTAATGGTAGGGTTTGGGCCTGCTTTGCTGCTCCTCTCCCTTGTAAAACTGCTGTTTCTCTGTATCCAGCTGTGAATGTTAATTGTTTTGTAAACTTGTGTATTGTTTGATAAAATAATATAACCAGGAAAAAAAAACAGATTTAGAGTTTCCTCAATTTAGGGCACTGACAGAAAACCCCCACAAGTGTCAGAGGTCCTGTTCACGCTAGGATCCAATTCTGAGCTAGCTAGGTCAGTGTCATGTACTATGCATGTGTAAATCAAGGGTGACTTTGTGATAGAATACTGACCTTTGTGGAATTAGTTCAGATACGTTTGTGTCTGTTTTCACCAAGGATGATACCAGAACTGTCCCAGAATTAGGGATACAATTGACTTGGGAGAAAGAAAAGTTGAAGGAAATTAGTATTAGTAAGAAGATTGTACTGGCAAAATCAATGGGACTGAAAGTTGATAAATCCCTGAAATTTCATTGTTTACATCCCAGAGCATTAAAAGAGGAAGCTTTAGAGATGGTTGAGGTATTGCTAATCATTTTCCTAAATTCTACAGATTCTGGAAAGATTCTTGCAGATATAAGTTTATAAATGTCATTCCACTGTTCAAAAAAGGGGCAAGGGAAAAATAAAGGAATGACAAATCTTTAAGTCTTACATCAGTGGTAGGGAAATTGCTAGAATTGATCATAATGGATTGGTAAATGGATAAAAATAATTTGGATGCATCTGCAAAATGGCAAATTATGTTGGGATTTTTGTGGATGTTAGTGATGAAATAGATAAAGGGAGTCAATGGATGTAGTATATTTAGATTTCATAAGGCTTTTGAAAAGGTTGCTCACAGAGTGGGTAGCGATATTAAAACACATTGTAGGTGGTAACATACTGGTATGGATTAAAGATTGGCTATCAGATAGATAACAGAGAGAAGGAATAAATGGATCATTCTCATGTTAGCAAACAGTGACTCATGGGATACTGCAAGGAGATTTAGACATGAGAACCAAATGTAATACAGAAAACCTTTTATTAACTGGCAGATATTAATATGTCAGATAATCAAGAGCATGCATAATTGCAGTAAACCCTGACAAAACAGCACTTCAAGAATTCAACATCCCTCAAAAATAATTTATGTAAAAACATCAACATCAACGTAAAAACAGAGTAAGTAATGCAAACGTAATGCAGGAAGTATACACATCACTGTTATACTTTATTTACAGGATAAATACTCTGACATCGCAGCAGATCACGGGTATTTGAGGTCAATAATTTTTGCCGGTTTACCAAGAGTGCCAGTTGATAAGGTGCTAGTTAAAACAAAGTTGGCAATTTCCAAACTCACAAATGATACAAAGCTCAGCAGAAACATGTGTTGTAGGGAACATGCACCAACATTTTCAGGAGGGCTTGGACAGGAATTAAGCAAGAACAAGGCAGATGAAATATAATGCGAAAAATGTGAGGTTACCCATTTTGGTAGGAAAAACAGATGTGCAGAGTATTTCTTAAATGGTAAGAGGTTGGAAAGTGTCAATATGCAAAGGGATCTTGGTGTCCTTGTCAATATGTTATTGAAGGATGATACAGCAAAGTATTGAGAAAGCCAAGAGAATGTTAGCCTTTATTGTCAGAGAATTTGCACATAGAAGTAGTGAAGTCTTGCTTCTATTGTATCGGAGCTGGATTAGATCATACCTGGAGTACTGTCTGCAGTTTTGGTCTCCTTACCTCTGGCAAAATATCATTGCCACAGGTTGAATTGAATGTAGGTTCACAAGATTTGCTCCTGGGATGGCAAGACTCTCCTATGAAGAGAATTGGGCAAACTAGGCTTGCATTCTCTAGAGTTCTGAAGGATGAGAGGTGATTTCATTGAAATAGACGAATTATTTAAAAGGATAGATGAAAGATTCAAGTAACATGTTTCCCCTGGTTGGAGAGCATAGGACAACAGAAGACCAAGATGGGTAGAAATTGTTTTACTCAGAGTCATGATGTGGAGGTGCCAGTGTTGGACTGGGGTGGACAAAATTAAAAATCGCACAACAGGTGACAGTCTAACAGATTTATTTGAAAATACAAGCTTTTGGAGCACTGCTCTTTTGTCAGGTAGCTAGTAGGGCAGGAGCATAGGACACAGAATTTAAAGTAAAAGATCAAAGTGTATGGAGTGAATTTGCATTTGCAGATACATTCTATTTTGTTTGAAAAGCACACAATCTGGCAGCGGTCAGTCCATGTGACGTTTCATGAAACAGATTGAAATACCGACAGACTAACCTCACACTTTTAATGCATTTTCTGAGCTGAGATGTCACTTTTTTATATATACTGATTAAACCTGTGTCAGAACTATGACTTGAAAGAAGTTCTGGGATTTACATATTAATCAATCAAAACCTACATCCTCATTCTCAGTGATTAAAGACTTACCAGCACTCTAGGTTTGTTCAATACATTGCATCAGTTGTATGACATTTTGATCTTTTACTATAAATTCTGTCTCCTATGATCCTGCTCCACAAGTTACCTGATGAAGGAGCAGTGCTCTGAAAGCTTGTACTTTCAAATAAACCTGTTAGACTATAATCTGGTGTTGTGTGAGTTTTAACCTTTACTCAGATGGTGGAATGCTTTACCTTCGAAAAATATGAATGTTTAGTCTTTGAGTGTATTTAAAGTCGATATTGATAAATTTTTGATTATCAGTGATGTATAGGATTATGGGCATGTTGTGGGTAAAAATCATTACTGTGTGCAATCAACTATGTTTAGTCCTGTGTGGGCTTTCAGCGTATCGGGATACGGATGTTAGGGCAGTTGCATGTTCCTCCTGCAGAATGTGGCAGGTGAGAGACACTTCCCATGTCTCTGCTGATTACATCTGTGGGAAGTGCACCCAACTCCAGCTCCTCGAAAACCAAGTTAGGGAACTGGAGCTGGAGCTGGATGAACTTTGGATCATCCAGGAGGCTGAGGGGGAAAATTGAGAGGGTGGACAGGGAGGTGGTCACTCCCCAGACGTAGGATAAGGACAGCTGGGTTACTGTCGGGGGAGGAAAGGGAACCAATGGTCAGAGCAGGGATCCCCTGTGGCCGTTCCCCTCAGCAATAAGTATACCGTTTTGGATACTGCTGGTGGGGATGGCCTACCAGGGGAAAGTCATAGTTGTCTGGTCTCTGGCACTGAGGCTCAGAAGGGAAGTGGGAAAATAGAAAAGCGCTAATAGTAGGGGACTCAGTAGTTAGACAAATTGACAGGAGATTTTGTGGTCAGGAACGGGACTTCCGGTGCTAGGGTCCGGGATGTCACTGATCGGGTTTACAGGATTCTGAAGGGGGAGGGTGAGCAGCCAGAAATCGTGGTACATATTGGCACTAATTCTATAGCCAGGAAAGGGATTGAGGATCTGAAAAGTGACCACAGAGAGTTAGGTTGGAAGCTGAAGAGCAGGACGAGTACAGTAGTGATCTCAGGTTTGTTACCGGTGCCACAAGATAGTGAGATGAGGAACAGTCAGCGAATGCAGCTTAACACGGGGCTGCAAGGCTGGAGCAGGAGGGAGGGCTTCAGATACCTCAACCATTGGGATACCTTCTGGGGAAGGTGGGACCTGTACATGAAGGATGGGTTGCACCTGAACTGGAGGGGCACAACTGTCCTGGGTGTGAGATTTGCTCGTGTGGCTTGGGAGAGTTTAAGCTAGTTTGGCAGAGGGGTGGGAATCAGAGCCACATGTCTGAGACGGGGACAGTTGCAGATGGGCAGTGACAGGATGTATTGAATCTATTTGGAAGGTTTCTCATGCGAGGAAACAAAGGGATCAGTTAAAGTGTGTCTACTTTAATGCAAGAAGTGTCCGAAGTAAGAGTGACGAACTTAGAGCATGGATCAGTAGTTGGGGCTATGATGTTGTGGCCATAACGGAGACGTGGGTTTCATAGGGGCAGGAATGGTTGCTTGATGTTCCAGGATTTAGAACATTTCAAAAGAACAGGGAGGGTGGTAAAAGAGGAGGGGGTGTAGCATTGCTAATCAGAGAATGCATCACAGCTACAGAAATAAAGTTTTTTGAGGAAAGTTTGTCTACTGAGTCAGTATGGGTGGAAGTTAGGAACAGCAAGGGAACAGCCACTGCATTGGAGGTTCTCTATAGACCCCCTAATAGCAATAGGGAGATTGAAGATCTCATAGGCAGGCAGATTCTGGAAAAATGCAGAAGTAGCAAGGTTGTTGTTATGGGTGAGTGCAACTTTCCCAATATCGACTGGAACCTCCTAAGTGTAGATGGTTTGGATGGAGCCGTTTTTGGCAGGTGTGTTCAGGAGGGTTTCCTTACTCAGTATTTAGACAGACCAACAAGGGGAGAGGCCATTTTGGATTTGGTGCTCAGCAATGAGCCAGGACAGGTGTCAGATCTCGCGGTGGGAGAACACTTTGGTGACAGTGATCACAACTGCCTCACATTTACCGTAGCCTTGGAGAGGAAAAGGAGCAGTTACCGAGGGAAGATATTTAATTGGGAAAGGAAATTATGACACTATCAGACAGGAGTTGGAAGTACAGACTGGGAGCAATTGTTCCACAGAAAGGGCACAGCAGACATGTGGAAACTATTTAAGGAGCAGTTGTTGCAAGTGATGCACGAATTTGTTCCTCTGAGACAGGTAAGAAGGGGTAAGATTAAGGAACCTTGGATGACGAGAACAGAGGAGCTTCTTGTCAAAAGGAAGAAGGCAGTTTACATAAGGTGGAGGAAGCAAGGATCTAGCACAGCTTTAGAGGGTTACAGGCTTGCAGGAAAGGAGCTCAGAAATGGACTGAGGAGGGGGCACCAAAAATGCTTGGCAAGAAGGATTAGGGAGAACCCAAAGGCACTTTACTCATACATGAGGATTAAGAGAATGATCAGGGAGAAGGTAGGGCCGATCAGGGATAACAGAGGCAACTTGTGCGTGGTGTCTGAGCAGATAGGGGAAGACCTAAATGAGTTTTTTGCTTTGGTTTTTCACTAAGTAAAGGGACTTTGCTGTGAATGAAAACTTTGAGGAGCTGGGACACAGTCTTGACCAGATCAAGATTGATTAAGTTAATATGTGGAAATTTTGGAAAACATTAAGATTGATAAGTCCCCAGGGCCAGACCAGATTTATCCTAGGCTGCTCTGAGAAGTGAGAAAGGAGGTTGCTAAGCCACTGGTGAGGATATTTGCCTCCTTACTCTCCACGGGAGTCATACCGGAGGATTGGAAGGAGGCGAATGTTGTTCCTCTTTTCAAGAAGGGTAATTGGGAAATCCCTGGCAATTACAGACCTGTCAGTCTTACGTCTGTGGTCAGCAAAGTTTTGGAAACAATTTTGAGGGATAGGATTTATGACTATTTGGCAAAGCATAGCGTGATGAAAGGCAGTCAGCATGGCTTTGTGAGGGGCAAGTCATGCCTCACAAGTCTTAATGAGTTCTTTGAGGAGGTGACAAGACAGGTCAACGAAGGTCGAGCCATAGATGTGGTGTATATGGACTTCAGCAAGGCATTTGATAAGGTTCCCCATGGTAGGCTCATTCATAAGTCAGAAAGTATGGGATGCAGGGAGATTTGGCTATCTGGATTCAGAATTGGCTGGCCGACAGAAGGCAGAGAGTGGTTATAGATGGAAAGTATTCTGCCTGGAGGTCAGTGTTGAGTGGGGTCCCGCAGGGCTCTGTTCTTGGGCCTCTGCTCTTTGTAGTTTTTATAAATGACTTGGATGAGGAGGTTGAGAGGTGGGTTAGTAAATTTGCAGATGACACAAAGGTTGGAGGTGCCGTCGATAGTATAGAGGGCTACTGCAGAATGCAGCATGACATAGACAGAATGCAGAGCTGGGCTGAGAAATGGCAGAAGGAGTTCAACTTGGATAAATGCGAAGTGATGCATTTTGGAAGGTCGAACTCAAATGCTGAATATAGGATTAAAGACAGGATTCTTGGTAGTGTGGAGGAACAGAGGGATCTGGGTGTGCAAGTACATAGATCCCTCAAAGTTGCCACACAAGTGGATAGGATTGTTAAGAAAGCATATGGTGTTTTGGCTTTCATTAACAGAGGGGATCGAGTTTAAGAGCCACGAGGTTTTTCTACAGCTCTACAAGTCACTGGTGAGACCACATTTGGAATATTGTGTCCAGTTCTGGTCACCCTAATATAGGAAAGATACAGAGGCTTTGGAGAGGGTGCAAAGAAGGTTTACCAGGATGCTGCCTGGGCTGGAGGGCTTGCCTTATGAAGAAAAGTTGAATAAGCTCAGACTTTTCTCTCTGGAGAGGAGGAAGAGAGGAGACCTGATCGAGGTGTACAAAATAATGAGTGGAATGGATAGAGTCAATAGCCAGAGACTTTTCCCCAATGCAGGATTGACCAGTACGAGGAGTCATAGTTGGAAGATATTAAGAGGAAGATATAAAAGAGAAGTCAGAGGTAGGTTCTTTACGCAGAGAGTTGTGAATGCATGGAATGTGTTGCCAGCTGTGTTGGTGGAAGCAGAGTCATTAGGGAGATTTAAGCGACTGCTGGACATGCACATGGATAGCAGTGAGTTGAGGTGTGCGCAGGTCAAGTTACTATATTTTACATTAGGATTAAACCTCGGCACAACATGGTGGGCCAAAGGGCCTGATCTGTGCTGTTCTGTGTTCTATGATTGAATGGCAGAATAGACTCGATGGAGCGAATTACCTATTCCATTTCTGTTCCTATATTCTCCAAATGCAATATTGGACTGATTGGCTGTTAGTCGCTGGATTTATCCCTCTGCTCATTTTTAAGTAAGGAACAGCTGGAATTATAACAATAGGAATTTAACATTTGGAATCCTGTTGGCCTCTGACACCACTCCCATGTTGAAAAAAGAATGGAATATTATGTCCAAAATCTCTACAATCTCTGTCCCTCAGCAACCTAGGATGCATTCCAACTGGAACAGGAGATAGTCTACGGTGAGCAGATTCATAACCTATGTATTATGCAGCATTATTCCTTGTGGAATTTACTAGCTGTTCTTGAATCTTCCAAATAAGTTTTTTTTCACAAACTCAGCAATTCAGTCAGTTGTTAATGACCCTCTTCAATAATTCTAGTGATGGATTGGAGGATTCCATGTGAGTCATAGAGCTGTATGGCATGGAAGCAGACTCTTCTGTCCAACTCATCCATGCCGACCACATATTCTGAACAAATCTAGTCCAATTTGCCAGCATTTGGCCCATGTTGTTCTCAACTCTTCCTTTTCAATTACCCTTCCAGATGCTTTTTGAAATGTAGTAATTGTACCCGGCTTCACCACTTGCTCCGGCAGCTCATTCCATACACCTGTCAGGCTCTGCATGAAAATGTTGTTCCTTAGGTGCCTTTTAAATCCTTCCCCTCTTACCTTAAACCTATGACCTCTACCTACCTTACCCTGGGGCAACACCTTGGCTAGTGTTACTGACATATGTTCAGTTATGTGCTTTTAAAAGATGGACATTAACTAAAACAGCTGAAAAATACAGGTTGGGCCTTTAATCAGCATTAGACATTGACTGACATTAAGGTCTTCCTAAATATTGTTAAGCTGAAAGTACCTAATGGATTGTTTAAGGTCTCATCGTAATGATTACAAAAAAGACATATGCAATTCAATATGTAGCTCATTTATTGTTAAAATACTTAGTACGCATATCGGTTGGTGACTTTGGCAATGACGGCAATCAGAGTTCTATCTCAGATTCCATGGTACTGGTCATGTGAACCTCAGATGTGAAGTCCCATGAGCAGGGCAAAGTCCCTGATATATTAATACTATCCTGAATCTAAGGTTACCTGCTGAATTCCCATTTCGTAACGACAGCAGTACTTTTCCATCTTCAAACACAGGAGGAAAAACAAATCCAGGTGGCCCTTTGTAGACCACACCATCATGTTCACAGAGCCTCCCCCCAGTTAAAACATGCTGTTTTTGCATTCAGCCTTTTTAAAAATGTACTTTTCCACCTTATTCAATTGTTCATTGTCATGTCTGATTAACCCTTAATGCTCTGGCTTAAAGATACCATTTTTAAGCTCAAATCTACAGCCTACTTTTCATGTTCCAGTGCTTGTACACAATGGCCCTGCTCCTCCTGTACCAAGATGGCATTGGGTACATGTCATATTGGGAGTTCTTTGGCACGAGATAGCCACAATTTTCCTACTAAACTGACATCCATAGAAGTTAAACCATCAGCATGCCGAGCTAAATGGTGTGGCTTTCCGTTGCCATTGTCTTGGTTTACCTCTGTTTACCTGTGAGAGTTTACCTCCACAGTTTCTGCCTGTGGTTGTGTCTAATGAGGAGATAATAGCACAGCAGCAAAACTCACTGGACTGGGAAGTCAGGGTCCCTGGATGGTACACTGGGGACAAGGATTGAAATCCCTTCATGGCAGCTGGTGGATTTTAAGATTCAAATAATTACTTAATCTAGAATTGAAAACTGTCTCAATAATGATGACCGTGACAACTTCATGAGTTGTTCTAAAAAGCACAGCTATTTCAGTTCTGCCCCTTAGGGAAGGAAATTGGCCATCCATAACTGACATGGCCAATATGTGACTCCAGGCAAAAGTGAGGACTGCAGATACTGGAAACCAGAGTTTAGATCAGTGTGGTGCTGGTAAAGCACAGCAGGTCAGGCAGCATCCGAGGAGCAGGAAATTCGGCGTTTCAGACAAAAGCCCTTCATCAGGAATAGCCTATTCCTGATGAAGGGCTTTTGCCTGAAACATCGATTTTCCTGCTCCTCAGATGCTGTCTGACCTGCTGTGCTTTACCAGCACCACACTGATCTAAACAATATGTGACTCCAGACTTGTAGCACGATGATTGACTCCTGGCCATCTTCTGAAATGTCCGAGCATGCCACTCAGTTCAAGGCCAATTAGACAAAGGCAACAAGTGCCTTGCTACTGACATCTACATCCCATGAAAAGTTCAAGTTTGAAAAAGTCAACTTTGAGAAATTTGACTGATTTTGATTACACAAGAAAAAATATTTTTCTTATACAAAGCTTTTCATATCTCAAAATTTTGCAAAAGTTTCATAGTGGATGAAATTTTTATGAAGAAAGTGATAAAGGAAATGCAATAGCTAATTTGTGGATTTATAGTAATGAGATGAATGACCCGAGGTATTGGTGATGTTGATGTACAAACCACTGATGAAAAGCATCTCCTTCAAACAATGCCTTGAGATCTTTGATGCTCACTTGAGAGGGCAGATTGTCTCCAAGTTCAATTTTTCTCAATCCTGAACTGAAGTGTTCATTTGGATTATGTGCTGACGTCAATGGAGTGTGACTTGAACCCATTACAACATGACCCAGAGGCAAGAGTGCTCCCACTCAGCCTGTACTTTGGGACCTCTGTGTTTGCTATATGTAAGTCAGAAATAGCAACATCAATAGCAGGCCTTTGGAGCATATTCATGCCAGGAAGGTCATTATTTCTGAAATGATGGACAGACCTCACTGCTGATCCATCAGGGAAACAATATGCTTCAGCTGCAATTTTACCGAGCCGGCACCTTTTGTTTCTTTTGGCATTGGTTTGAAAATATAAGTGCTTGAGAAAGCAAGCTTAAGCAAACATTTTCCAATGTGGGGATTGTCTTGCAGGGGATCTCTTGGGAAAGATGGTTGATTGACAGCTTCAGGCAATGCAGGAAAATATGCTATAGTTTTTCCCATCTTGGGTGCTTCATTCTGTAATGGAAAGGGATACAATAAGATTTCACATGGTGGACTGAACCATTGCCTGAGTTTTATGTTACCAAAACTTTTTCAGTTTCAGTGTTCTCAGAGAATAAGTACAGTATGACTTCTTTTACACAAACAAACACAAAAAGTGCTGGAGAAACTCAGCAGGTCCAGCAAGTACTTGTAGCAAGAGAAATAAGGGTAACATTTCGAGTCCGATATGATTCTGCTCTGAAGTAGAGTCCTACCAGAATTGAAATGTTAATTCTGTTTCTCTCTTCACAGATGCTGCCAGACTTGCTGAGTTTTTCTAGCATTCTCTACTTGTTTCAGATTTCTAGCATCCACAGTATTTTTGCTTTTATTTGAATGCATCATTTACAGTTTTGTAACCAAGCATTCTATATGCAGTGTTTAAGTTAAAGGAATTCTACTGCTTCAAATTCTTGCTACCATTTTTAATTATTTCATTAATAAGAGAGGGAGGCTTTGAATGGCCTACCTTTGTTCCAATGTTCTGTCATAAATCTGATTCATGGATTTTTGTCAAAAATCTAAGTCAGAATTCTGTCATTGTGTTCAGAAAGGAGAATGAGAGAATCTATATGGTTTCTTAGCAGGATATCGCAGGAACAGAGGTGCTCTATTCAAAACATGACAAAGCTAATTTGCCAAATGCTCTGCAATTAAAAATATAATGCATTTTAGGGAAACCTTAATGGCCTCAGGTTTTGATCTGCTGAATAAGGCCATTTTTTTGTTTTGGTCAAGTGACCTTTTTGAATGAGATGATAAAACTCTACACCCAGTAAAGAGCAGTGAGTACTATCTACAAGATGCACTGCAGACATTCACCAAAGATCATTAGATAGCACCTTCCAAGCCCACAACCACTTCCATCTAGAAGGACGAGGGCAGCAGATATGAAAACATCATCACATTCAGGATTCCCTCCAAGCTATTCACCATGTTGGAAATATATCGCCAATCTTTAAATGTCACTGGGTCAACATCCTGGAATTCTCTCCCTAAGGGCATTGTGGATCAACCTATAGCACATGGATTGTAGTGATTCAAGTAGGCAGCTCATTACCAGTTTCTCAAGGGCAACCAGGGATGGACAATAAATGTTAGCTAGCCAGCGATGCCTATGTCTCATGATAATTTGGAGATGCTGGTGTTGGACTGGGGTGTACAAAGTTAAAAATCACACAACAGATTTTTAACTATGCCTCATGAGTGAATATTTAAAAAAAACACTTGTACTTTTCTTGGTTCACCGCTAAGATGGACTGACCTTAAAAGATCAACATTTGCATTTCCATAATAATGAGGAAAATATTGTGAGATGCAAAGCATAAATAGGCAAAAAAGTGACACCAAATCTAAAAAGGAGACATTAACATCAGGTATGCCAGTTTTCAGATGATCAATTGCTTTATCGAAAAATTTTACCTTAAAAGTTGAGAAAAGTGGAGGGGCAAAAAGATTTGAGAAAGATAATTCCAGAGCTATGAACCGAGACAACTGAAGGCATAGTAAAGAATGTTAGGCTAAAAGAATTGTGGACTGTAAAAAGAAGCATGAACTGGAGCCAGGCAGAGTTGTAAGAGGGTGGTAAAACGGCAGTGGATTACAGAAATAGGAAAATGGTGAGGACCTGACAGAAGATGGGAATTTTAAAATCACATCGTTGGTTGTATGTCAACCATTGGTGGTCAGTAAACATGGTGGTGACATTCTCACACTCTCAATTGATTTGTTGTTATAGTTCTCTAGTTACTAACTTGAAACTATTCAATACCATTGAGTTCTAGAAATTGGAAGATCTCAGCTTTGCAGTAACCCTACATTTTCAATCAGAAGCTCTAAATCTGTTCTGAAAAATCCAAGTTCTCAATTGCTAATTGTTTTCGAGTATATGCCTTTGTCCCTTTGAGTTGCATGGCCCAACTGAACTTTGAGTAGGTTCCATACTTCTGCAAAAAGGTTCCATGCTTCTGAACTGTAATCTTGTAGAGATGTGAAAGAACAACTAGAGATGTTTTGCAATCAAAGTGCTTTTGGCATTTAAAGTCATGAAGGCAGTTGGCAAGTTTACAAGCATGTCTGAACTTAGAGAAGGTTGAGAGGCAAGCCGATAGAGGTTTGTAAGAATTTGATTGGATAGAATGAGAGAAGATTTCTTAATTTTTGAGAGAGATCAAAAATGAGGGTCATAATTATCTGACAGTCTCTAAAATATCCAAAGGAAGTTTAAGATAAATTTCTTTAATCCACAGAGTGATTGTAATGTAGTACTCACAGTCATCAGGAATCGTGAAGACGTTATTGCATTTAAGGGGAAGCCTGATAAACACAGGTACAAAAGGGAATAGCAGGATGTGCTTATTAGATGAGATGAACAGGGGTTGGTAGAGGTTTGTGTCAAGGATAAACAAGTTGGCTTTTTTCATGATCTGTTTCTCGACTGAACAGTACATGTCAATATGCCCCAGATCCACTCAACAGTCATCGCATCAATCATTCCTTCTGTAGTTATTGTATTCATACTGATGTAAACATCTTACAAAATTCAGAGCATCTAAAATTGAATTTCATTTCTTGTGCATATTTTGTCATGTTTAAAGCTGAATCATACAGCTATATACCACAGAAACAGACCCTTTAATCCAACTCATCTATGCCAGCCAGACACCCTAATCTGACCTAATTCCATTTGTCAGTATTTGGTTCATATCCCTCTAAACCTTTTCTATTCATCTACCCATCCAGATGCCTTTTAAATGTTGTCTCCCCCACGTCCTCTGGCAGCTCATTCCATACATGCACCACTCCTTGTGAAAAAGGTACCCCTCAGGTACATTTTAAATCTTTCCCAGCTCACCATAAACTGATATCCTCTAGTTTTGGACTCAAGCACCCGAGCAAAAAGATCTCGGCTCTTCGTCCCTCATGATTTTATAAACCTCTATAAGGTCAATCCGCAGCATCTGATGCTGCAGGGGAGAGAAAGCCCCAGCCTATTCAACCTCTCCTTATAGCTCAAACCCTCCAAACTTAGCAACATCCTTGTCAATCTTTTCTGCACCACCTCAAGCTTAACAACATCCTTCCTATAGCTGGGAGACCAGAACTGAATGCCGTATTTTAAAAGTGGCCTTAACTATATCCTGTACAGCCACAACATGATGTCTCAACTCCAATAATCAATGCACTGGCCTCTGAAGGCAAGTGTGTCAAATGCCTTTTTCACCATCCTACCTACCCGCGATTGCACACCTAGCTCACTTTGTTTGGAAACAGTCCCCAGTGCCCTACCATTAACTGTAAGTCCTGCTCTGATTTGCTTTACCAAACTGCAGCATCTCACATTTATCTAAATTAAACTCCATCAGCCATCCCTAACCTATTGGCCAATCTAATCAATGTCTCGTTGTAATCTGGAATTACCGTATTCACCGTTCACTGCATCACCAATTTTGGTATAATCTGTAAACTTACTAACCATTTCTCTTATGTTCACATCCAAATCATTTATATAAATTACAAAAAGCAGTGGATCCAGCAACGATCCTTGCGGCACACTGTTGGTCACAGGCCTCCAGTCCAAAAAACAAACCTCTACCACCACCCTCTGTTTCCTCCCTTTGAGCCAAGTTTGTATCCAATTGGCTAGCTATCCTGAATCCCTGTGATCCAACCTAACTAATCAGTCTACCATGCAGAACCTTGTCAAATGCTTTACTGAAGACCAGATAGACAATGTCTACCATTCTGCCTTAATCGATCTTTTTTTTACCTCTTCAAAAAACTCAATCAAGTTAGTGAGACACAATTCCTCAGACACAAAGCCATCTTGACTATTCCAAATAAATCCTTGTCTTTTCAAGTACATGCAAATCCTGTCCCTCAGAATCCCCTTCAACAATGTACCCATCACCGGTGTAAAGTTCATCAATCTATAGTTCCCTGCCTTTTTCATAGAGACATTCTTAAATAATTACGCTATTTTGGCCAACCTCCAGTCTTCCAGCACCTCACCCATGGCTATCAATGATACAAATATCACAGCAAGAGTTCTAGCAATCTCTTCCCTCGCCTCCCACAATGTTCTGGGAAAAGCCTGATCAGGTCCCAGGGATTTATCTACCTTTGTGTTTCAGCACTTCTTCTTCTGTAATATAGATACTTTTCAAAATATCATTAATTATTTCCACAAGTTCCTTCACTTCCATATCATTCTCCACAGTAAAATACTTGTTTAGTGTCTTGCCCAGCTCCTATGACTTCACACGTGTATGGCCTTGTTGATTTTTAACGAAGTCCTATCCTCTTTTGCCCTTATATTTATAGAAGCTCTTTGGATTCTCCTTAACTCTATTTGCCAAAGCTACCTCATGCTCCCTTTTTTGCCTTCCTAATTTCCCTCTTAAATATACTCTTACTGTCCTTAAACTCTTCTGTGATTCACTCGATGCCAGCTGTCTATATCTGATAAATGCCTCCTTCCTTTTCTTGACCAGAGCCTCAATTTCTCGAGTCCTCCAGCATTTCCTACACCTACCAGTCTTTACACCAACAGAAACATACTCTCTCTGCACTCCTGCTATTTCTTTCTTAAAGGCCTCCCACCTCCCAACCCTTTACCTGCAAATAGCCTCCTCCAATCAACTTTTGAAAGTTCTTGTCTAATTCTGTCAAAATTGGCCTTATTTCAAGTTGGAGCTTTAACTTTTTGATCAGTTCTATCCTTTCCATAACTAATTTAAAACTGATAGAATTATGATCACTTATCCCACAGTGCTTCCCCACTGATACCTCACTGACTTGCCCTGCCTTATTTTCCAATGGCAGGTCAAGTATTGCTCTTTCTCTAGTAGGTACATCCACATATTGAATAAGATAGATTTCTGGTACATACTTAAATTCCTCCTCATACAAGCCCTTAACACTTTGAAAGTTCCAATCCATGTTTCGAAAGTTAAAATCCCTCCCGTCACAATCATATTTTTCTTATAGATATCAGACATCTGCTTAGATATTTGCTTTTCAATTTCCCATTTACTATTGGGGTGTCCATTATTCAATCCCAACAAGGTGATCATCCCTTTCTTATTTTTAGGTTCCACCTAAATAACTTCACTGGATGATCTCCCAGGAATATTCTCCCTTAGTATAGCTGTAATTTTCTCTCTAACCAAAGAATGAATGCCAAAGATAAAGAATATCACATCAACATGGTGACGTTGCAATTGTTTGCTGCTGATAAAGACGGGAAGAAAATACATATATAATCCCCTGTTCATTTTCACATTGAAACAGAAATTATGATATGGAATGATCAAGAGGCTTTGCAGATTCTTTGGACACTGTTTGACAATGATATTCTGATTAATTTCTTTGGCTTCACAATTAATGCAGTGTCATTTTCATATAAAGACAGTAAATTGTGAGAAATTATACAGCGAGCCCATTAGCACCTTCTCAGTGAATACATGTTGTCAGAAACCAAATGATTATAGACTGTGCATTGGAAATAGGAACTGGAATTAGAATAAAGGTCAGTTAAAGTATGCATGGGTTTTGCAAAATTAACAAACATTTTAATTCGAAATTGGTAAAATAAGTAGAAAATAAATGAGGCTTAAGACAGTAGAAGATGAAGCAAAGGGTGAAAAATTGAATGAAAATTGGATCATCTCAGGAGTAGGTCAATCACAAAGGCCTTTAGGATCCAGTAGCTGTTAGCTTCTGATTCACTGACAACATCTGGCAACCCAGTTTGACTGTTGCAAGGCGTGTGATAGGCTAAGAAATTTGCCTAGGTGTCACCTGACAGCTTTGAATGAGCTAATTGGTGCATGAAACAGGAAGTTATCTTAGCTTTTGGGGTGGCAGGTTAGATGCTATGTGACATACTCAACCCCACATTGATGAAAAATTGGATCCAAATTTTTCTTGTACACTGCACACGACAAAACTGCTGCTTAATTCAATCTGCAAAGAGAACCTGCTGAAGTGGCTCAGTTTGCGTAACCAAGGCAGTGAATTTGTCATTTGAAGATTGGCAAGTGGACTGGAATTTAATCCAGTGATAACATAGTTTTCTTGTGCCTTGGTGAATTGTGTCTGCCCAAATCTGGGTAGGATCTTACTAAAATGCCACTTAAAAAGAATCTATTGGAGTTTGTGACATTAATAGGCATCTCAATTTTAGGATCAGCTAAAAAAATATTCTGTGTGACAACAATATTAGCTTTTCAGAGACAGGAAAAGTGATACTCGTCACTTGTATAACTCAATACTGAAGCAACCCAGTTGACAAGTTGCACTTTTGGATGCCTTCATTGTGTTGCTGTTATAGATGTTATCAGCACAATTTAACAGAGATAAACAGCGGAATGCAGTATTTCTGACCATTACTTAGATATAAGTTGAACCAAGTTATATCTCTCGAATCAGAATTAAAATGTGATTTTTTTCCTCTATGTAAATTAGCTATTTAGCTTGTTACGTTATAAAATGGGATGTGTGTAAGATATGATGCTTGGGCATAGAAATTAGAATGAATATTGTTTCCAACATAGCTTTTGTGTCCTTCTGATGCAAGCAATGTACTATTCTACAAGTATTTTTCAAATTGCGATTGTGTTTAAAAAAAATCAAGCACACTCACTCAAGAATTGCATCTTAGTGAAATCTGAATGATATAGATGCCCCGCTGCCAATCCCACAAACTTTGCTTGATCAGTATCCACTGGATGCATTCCCATGCTAACACTGAGAGATACCTACTTTGCCTTCAGTTTCTAGTTGGTACAGTACAGTAACTGTACATTTCTAGTACAGTAATTGGGAGTAGACATCTTTCTTAGGTATTAACTCATTGTTTACTGAAGATGTAATTCTTTTTAAATAGTTTGTTGAAATGCAAACTTCAAGAAGTACTTCTTTAGATTTCTGTTTGTTGTTGAAGCAAAACATCAGGAACTAGGACAGAGATGGGAGTCTATGGATCAGTGGTTTGTCCTGCCATCAAAGTTATGGCAGGCATTACACAGGTTTGCATTTTGGCCTGGAAAAGTGACAATATAATCAAAACAAGTAAGAAATAACTGCAAATGTTAAAATAGACAAGATTCTTGAGAAATAACATGAACTAAAGGGTTTCGTACTGGTAATGAAAGGAGGAGCGGATAAATTAGAGACAAAGAACAAGAGCTGAGGAATATTAATATTTTGACAGTATTTAGCAATTGGTCATTAATTTACATTACTTGGACAAAATAATGAATTTGAGGTCAACTCAACATTTTATAAATGTTCAATAAGTTTGTTTTTGTTTTCATACTCTATGCCTGTATAAGTTTCAACATGTCACATGTCTTATTAATCATCCTGTAAATACTCCCCTTATCCCAACCATATCTTCTATTATTTAGCCAATCCTCTAGGCATGCTAATGTACTGTGCATGACACTTGATCAAATGCCTTTTGATAATCCAGATATATTATATTGGCTGTTTTCCCTTTATCTATCCTGCTTGTTACCTCTCTAAAGAATTCTAGTAAATTTGCCAGGCATAATTTCCATTCCTTTTTCTAACAAACAGAAGGGAGTTCCTCACTCTTTCAAAGGAAGATAGCTATTATCTTACTTCTTTCTATGTAAAATTGAATTTCCAGCCCTTTATAGTCCAAAATATATTGTACATACTTTTGCACATTTTTTTTCAACGTCTTAAAAAAAAAACCTTTTTTAGCTTGGACCTTAATAAATCTTCCTGCTGAAATTGTGATTTAAATTATTTGTATCCTGATTTTCAGAAAGTCTTAAAAATTCTTCTTCCTTTAGGCTCTTTCTTTCAAATCTTTTAAATTAATAATTTTGACCATACGGCAAACTCAGTGATTTTTTCCGATATTGTGATCTTGGTACTAATCAAATTTCTGGTCACAAGACTGTTAGATCATAAGAAATATACCAGGAGTAGCCTGCTTGGCCATTCAATACAATCATGGCTGATCTGACATTCTCATGATCACTGTCCTGCGCTTTCCCTGAAATCCTTGATTCCACAAATGATCAAGAATCTATTTATGTCAGCCTTAAACATACATAAGGGCTATGCCCCCACAGCTGTCTGTGGGAATGAGTCCAAAGACTCTCGACCCTTTGAGAAGAAATTTCCACTCATCTCAGTCTTAAATTTCTACCCCTTTATTCTGCAATTATGCTGTCTGGTCCTAGACTCTCCCATGAAAGAAAACATCACCTCAGCATTTACCTTGTCAAGCCTCTTAAGGATGTTTCAATGAGATTACCTCTCGTTCTTCTATTTTACAGTGAGTAGAGTACCAACCTGTTTAATCTTTACTCATAATTCCTCAATAACAGGGAAAGTCCAAGTGAACCCTTTCTGAACTGCTGCCAATGAAATGATATCTTTCCTTAAGTAATGGGACCAAAACTGCTTAAAGTACTTCAGGTGTGTTCTCATCAATACATTGTAGAGTTCCAAGACACTTCCTTAGTCTTATACGTCAACCCCATTGAAATAAGGGTCAACGTTCCATTGGCCTTCCTGATTACCTGGTGCACCTATGTGCTAGCTTTCTCTTTTTGAGCACAAGTATCCCCAAGTTCCTTTCTATTGTAACTTGCTGCTGTTTTTCTCTATTTAAATTATATTCTGTTCTTTGGTTCTCCCTTCCACAGTGAACAAAACTTCGCACTTTCCCACATTATAGTTATGGCCATTGCTCCGTGTACTGCTCCATTTCACTTGGAACCTACTTCTGCTGGCAGTAAAGCTCATTCTGAAAGGTAATTCTGCTCCTTCCCAGTCTAGGTTTCTGAACCTCAATTCCCACTTTACTCCCAGTGATCCAAATCATCCTCTTAAAGCCTCCTTTTCTCATATCTTTGCCATTTCACAGTGTGCTTAGCTTTTTCTCTTTTGTTAGTTCACATTCGCCTCCACAAACCCCTTACCAGCTCTGAGATACAGGCTTTCAACTGGAGTGCTGCTTTCACCAGCGCTGTTGACTGCTTATCAGTCATTGCATTTTAGCTGCTCATTGATTGTCTGTGATTTCTTAAAGTAATAATATTCTTAAAGTGGTAAACTCACTTGTCTTCACAAATTGGATGAATTCTTTCAACTGTCATTACCATACAGTATTTCAGCAATAATATCCATGACCAAATGCTGTCTTCAGCTCTGGGTACCAACCACTGGTAATTCTAATGACCATTCATAGAGGATAGACCACCAGAGAGTGTTGACAAGATAAGGCACTTGTCTTATATAACAAGGTATAGCTGATTCATGATAACCATAAGTGCAGTTCGTGGTAATTAGTTAGGTGTAATTACAATTACCAGGAGCCAGGTATATCACATGCGTATCTATTGGGACCTTGTGCAAAGCCAACAGATCATCTGCCCAAAGATAGTGTGACATCAACAAATTGGGTGGAGCGAGTGCAACTTCAACATTAACTGTTTCAGAATCATCACCTTATACAACACTTTTCACATGTAAGTACAAAGAAGTTACAGCATAACACAGGTCATTTGGTCCAAATAGTTTAAGGCAGCATGTAAACTTGAAATGAACCACTTCCAATCTCACTTCATCTTCATGCAGAGCTTGTCTCAGGCTGAAACAATCCCTTTAGAGATTTTTTTTGTGTGTTTGCAGCACGTATCAATAAGTTAATGCTCTGAACTGATGTGGAAAACTAAGATTGATTCATGTATAAACAGACTGGAGTTGTTTTTTCACTGAATATGTATTTATGTGTAAATTATTAGACTTATAGTTTCACTTCATAATTCATCTAAAAAATCATCTACCAATTGACTGCGAGATTTTATTTCACTTTAATATGCATTCACAAAGATGTCATTACCTCTGGAATGCTGCCTTGCCAAAAGCCATAGTTTTGCTGAAAGAATGAATTTCATCAACTTAACAGAAGGTGTGAATTTCAGATATATCACTCTGGATGTGATTTCTTGCTTCTTAGTTTGCCTGTTTTATCTTAAATTAAGAACCACCAAACAAAATGGAAACAGCCTTCATTTGCATCACCATAAGATGTATACACATGGCCCCTTATAGAACTAGTTCTTGATTCTAAAGACAATAGCATTCTTGGAAAAACTTCTGTATTTATTGAAAGAGAACCTCACATTATTGCAGTGTGTTGCTAAACACTTTTGTAACCGTTAAGGAATTTTGAAATATAGTTACTGTAGGAAATATGGAAACTAATGTGTACACAACAAGCTCTCTCAAACAGCAGTGAGATAATGACTAGATAATTTGTTTTGGGAAATTGGTTGAAGGCAACATATTGACCAAGAGAGCATGTGAACTCTGAAATTTTTGTTTCAAAAATGCCATGGCATATTTTATATCCAGTGAAGAGAACAAATGGGGTCAAAGTTTAATGTCTCATCTGAAAGATGGCTCTAACAATAGCAGAATATTCTACCAATGTATCAGCCTAAACTATGTGTTCAAGTCCCTGAAATGGGGCTTAAATATTAAACTTCCTGACTCACATGCCACCTCTAAATCAAAATGACAACTCAAACAAAGTCTTCTGACCTTCAAAGCTTTTTTGCACACCAAATAAGTCATAAACTAGTGGAATAATTCTGACCATCTAGAAAGTATGATTTTTCAGAGGATTTTTCTCATTTAAAACATTCTCATTAAATTGATACAAAGAGCTTGATTGTCAATGTAATTTGATTTTGATTTGATGTATTATTGTCACATACACCAAAGTACAGTGAAAAGGTTTGTTTGCGTGCAGTACAGGCAGATCACACTATACATAGTGCACTAGGGTAATAGAACAGAACAAAGAAAGCAATTAGATTAGATTACTTACAGTGTGGAAACAGGCCCTTCGGCCCAACAAGTCCACACTGACCCGCCGAAGTGCAACCCACCCAGACCCATTCCCCCACATTTACCCCTTCACCTAACACTACGGGCAATTTAGTATGGCCAATTCACCTAACCTGCACATTTTTGGACTGTGGGAGGAAACCGGAGCACCCGGACGAAACCCACGCAGACACGGGGAGAATGTGCAAACTCCACACAGTCAGTCGCCTGAGCCGGGAATTGAACCCGGGTCCCTGGCGCTGTGAGGCAGCAGTGCTAACCAGTTACAGTTGCAGAGTAAGTAGACAAAGGTCAACATTAAATTTAAAATTTGAGAGGTCCATTCAGAAGTTTAATAATAGCAGGGAAGTAGCTGTTTTTGAATCTGTTGGTGCATACGTTTAAGCTTTTGTATCTTCTGCCTGACAGAAGAGGTGGAAGAGAGGAGTTTTTGATTATGTTGGCTGCCTTCCCTAGGCAGAGAGAGGCATAGATGGAGTCAAACAGCGTGGCACTGGAAAAGCACAGCCGGTCAGGCAGCTCTTCTGATGAAGAGTTTATGCTTGAAATATCAACTCTCCTGCTCCTGGAATGATTCCTGCCTGGCTGTGCTTTTCCAGCATCACACCTTTTGACTCTGATCTCCAGCATCTGCAGTCTTCACTTTCTCCTAGAGTTGTTGATGGAATCATTGGATGGAAGGTTAGCTTGTGTGACGGACTAGGCTATGTTCATAACTCTCTGTAGTTTCATATGGTCCTGGGCAAAGCAGTTGCCATACCAAGCTGTGATGCATCTGGATAGAATGCCGCGGCAACCTGCTATGGTGGCCTTCTGGCCAGGCGAAGCAGCCCCGTGGCTTGGTGTGGCGTCCGCTTGGCTTGGTGTGGTGGTCTTCTGGTGGTCTTCTTGGTGGTGGTCTCTCAGCCTGGCATGGCCTTAGCATGGTCTCCCAATCTTGAGGTGAAGCCCAGCACAGTCTGGAGCCAAGGCCTGGTGCAGACTAGAGGCTAGGTGCCAGCTTGGTCTGGGTTGGAAGGACTGTTAGTCTTAACCTTTATTTCTGCAATGCCGGATATTTTATATCTCTATTTTCTAAGATTTGTAACTGAAAAAGTTGTACCTAGATACCCTTGTCCCTAAGATGGCACTGTACGTGTGGTGAATTTTAAATTTTTCATTGTACTCATTTGAGTGCATGTAACAATAAAGCAAATTCTATTCAGTTCAATTCAGAATGCATTCTATGGTCCATCTCTAAGATTTGTTGTAAGCTTAACTCTTACAACTGATTGCAGTTATGAAAACTAAATCGCAGAACTGATCATTTTTTAATTGGAGAAAATGGGACACAATGTAAATCCTTAAAAAATTGGGAGGAAGGAATCACTTGGATGCAATTTAGCTGTTTATTGGACATAGATAGAATGAACCAGATAGCATGAGGTGAAAATTGATGAGCTTCAGTGAAGACTAGAGATGTGAAGGTACCTTCATCATCTAGGTTATTGCTCTATCAGAAAGCTGTTGGTTTATCTCAATTAACAGCTGTTCTAACTAGATAAATAGATAGCAAAAAAACCCTGATAATCATCTGCAGGTATGCACTGTGTAAAATCTACTCTAATTAGTTAAAATGTGCAAGTGGCGTTATGGACTTGAGTTTCATTTAGCCACGTGGCTGGGAAACAATCACCGCAGATCAATTATCTGTTCTAGATACTGCACCACCCTCCATTTACATTAAAATTGAATTCAAAATTGACAGAAAATCCAAAATCTGAAAATGTGTTGCTGGAAAAGTGCAGCAGATCAGGCAGCATCCAAGGAGCAGGACAATCAACGTTTCGGGCATGAGCCCTTCTTCAGGAGAAGGGCTCATGCCCGACACGTCGATTCTCCTGCTCCTTGGATGCTGCCTGACCTGCTGCGCTTTTCCAGCAACATATTTTCAGCTCTGATCTCCAGCATCTGCAGTCCTCACTTTCTCCTCGAAGAAAATCCAAAATGCTAGTTTTCTGTCTCAGTGGCAAGTTGGAAATCTGCCCCATATTTTGAAATAGTCTGATGATTATCAGGGTAGATATACACAGAGTAAGTCTGTGGAATCAGGGCTTATGAGCTGCTTTTAGCATGGAACCATCATGCCAGTGCAAATAACCAAAGATAACTAAAACAATGTCAGATGGATAAAAATGGTTTTGCTCAGGAATTCTGGAAGGTAGATAGATTCTGTGACAACATGGAACGTTAGTAGTTCGGGGTAGAGTTTATTGATCAGTGTTTTTTGCCCACATCTCATTATCAGAAAGGTTTGTTACTTTGAATGGATTGCAGATTTTTCTGGAAGCACTGATCAAGATTTATTCAAAGGGAAACATTTGAAAAATGAAACACAGGGCAGAGCACAATGTATATATTAGTATCTACTCTAATTTTATTTAATTTCTTGAATGTTATAGTCTTAAAGACATGAATTACTGTTATCATCTTTGCATGAATTTTATTCAGAGTAATTCTGTTTTTGCCAAGAAGACTTTCATGCTCTGGGAATAAAATCTTTTTTTAAACCTGCAACAGTTATTATGAATGGAGTGGCATTATATCCTTATAATTTTTTTCATTTTAACTATATCTCTGTGAAGTACCTGGTGGTAGCTTCTTTTAGGCAGCCAATAATTCTTAACAGTGGAGATTCTGTGCTTCCTGTTCAGAATCTAAATCAGATTTTTGATGAATTCCAAACTTGTTTGCTTTTTACATGGAATATACAATGCACAAACAGGTCATTTGACACAATCATTCCATGTGATATTTGTAGCCCTCCCATCCTCTTCCAGATCAATATATCCCTCTTTTCCCTCCTTCCTCCTTCATGTGCTTACCAATTTTCTATTAAATGGATCTAGACTATTTACTTCAATCATTCATTTTGAGATTGAAATTCAATAATCAGGACTGTCTAGATAAAGACATTTCATCTGCATTCTCTATTTGATTTCTTGCTGGCTATCTTATATCGATGACCTCTATTTTTGTTGTTCCTCACAGTTAAAATATGTAGTATTGTTTTAAAAAATCATTCATGGGATGTGGGCATCATTGGCTAGGCCAGCATTTCATGCCTATGCCAGCTTGCTGTGGGTGTAGAGTCAGTTGCAGGCCAGGTAAGGTAAGGTTAACACATTTGCTTTCCACAATATTTCCTTTCTCATATCACTACAGAAAATTTTCTGGAGTAAAAGACCTCTCATTATCCACCTCTCAGCCTTTTTTTTTGAAGGAGAGAGAGAAAGAGAGCTGGGCCCAAAGTTTCTCCCTCAGATTAGGTATACAGAGATGGGAGAACTTCTATTTGGGCAATTCCAACCCTTAAAAATGGCTGCCTGGATGTTGACTTTTCATTTCTGGGGGGAGCAGGACATTTCCAGTTCAGACCTTTTCCAGAAGAACTGAGGAGTCTGTCATCTGAGGAGGCAGGCTAGGTCAAATTACAACCTTGGGGATCTAACTCTATATCCAAAGTCAAAATATAAAGAACAAAACGCTCACACTCCCTTTGCATCTCGCCCACCCCTCCAGAGCTCCTCCATGCAAACATTTCCCCCTTCACCCTCCTCCCAGTAGCCCCATTTGACACAACCATTTCATGTGATATTTATAGTCCAATCAAGCCTCCTTCTATCCTCTTCCAGATCAATGCATCCCTGTATTCCCTCCCTTCTCCATCAATACCAATCTTTTTTTTAATGGATCTAGACAACAGCACTTACTTCAATCATTCATTTTGGTATTGAAATCAAAATAATCAGCACTGTCTAGATGTACTTTCCATGCCAATGCACACCCCTGTTTCCATGCTCTATGGCCTGTCATAGCCGCCATACCAAATTAATGCCAACTGAAGCCAGATCCCTTCTGCCCACCATAATTTGCTTTTACACCTACCAATTCAACATGTCAACCCCTCCTGAAACTACACTATGCAAACCACAGGACTTTCTCAGAGATTGACCATAATGAAATTCTCCAAATAAAGTTCTAAGTATATCTTGCAGACTTCATCATAATGAAAAAAGTACTCACATTCATGAAAACCGATTTATGACATCTACATTTCTTCAAATAAATAAAGCTGTGTGCCACCAAATAAAATCAATTCTTTATGGCAACAAGCATTGAAATTCACAAACCCACTTGAAGATGTCAATCAAACTGTGAAATGATTCTGATTTCAGGCAGAAATCTTTTGAGATATATCATTATAATTGCATAATGTAGGAATCCTCCAATGAAGTCTTCAAACGTGGGAAAACTTCCATAATAGCTGCGAAATGGTGATTAAATCAGTCAATCATCAATAATCCAGTAATTCCTCTTTGGCTAATGTCCAAAACAGAGTGAAAATCAATCATATTTTGTGTACACTGGTTCTGAGATCGAAAGGGCAGGATTTCCAAGTACATTGATAGTTCAACAGGTTCCTTTGGCAGGTACTTCTGATAGTTTTGACAATTGGTTTTGACAGGTCTGTTGACAATTCCAATAAGTTTGACAGTTTTGGATTTCTGTACTTTTAATTCATCCTTCTACCCTCTTTTAACAATTCTGATGGGCACATTACTTGGAAAACAGTGGAGAGCTGCCTTTATTGCAAAATAAACATTTTTGACGAAACTAATATGCCTGATCACCTCTGGAAACCTTGGCAGAAAAAATAATCTTGCCAGGAAGGTTTAATTTAAGATGAATCATAAAATCAGACATCCGAGAGAAAATAGTTGTTGAGCATGGAATAGCTGCAAAAATGGATATTAAGTCAAATTGAACAAAGAAATACAGTTCTGCACACATTTGGGAGAAAGATATATTAAGTTATTGCTTACCAAACAGTTAAAGAAGTAACAGTCACATTTGAGGAGGTATTGAATATTTTTGGCAATTATTTCAACATGGGAAGTCAGAAAATTCTTGAAAGGGAAAGATTTAACAGAAAAAATTGGCATCCAGTAGAATCTACAGATGATTTTATTCATGATTTCAACAGACGTGTGGAAAGATATGACTATGCTGATATAAAGTCAGAATTAATAACGAATCAAATTACTGCAAGCATTACTAATGAGACTATGTCACATTTGTTACAGTTCGGAGGAGACCTGACTCTAGAGAAAACAGTTCAGATGGTGAATGAAAAAGAGGTCTTGAAGCAAAACATCAATCCTAAGGAGAGAAGATCAAACTTGATACTGGAGATCTTTGGAATCTGTTCAAATATTAAGGTACAGAACCACAAAAGATACACATGAGACAGTAATGTAGTGGCGAGGGTAGACAATAGATACAAAAAGTACTTGCAACACTATAAAGCAAAAATATCTTACAGCTGCAAGCAGTACTCTTAAAATGAAATGCTTTTATTATAAAATAGTATGTCACAGAAAAGAAGATGACCAAAGAGCTACGCACACAAAGAGATAAATGACTTAAAACAATCTTCAGCAGAAGAGTCCCTCGGTGAAATTGGTGATGCAAACCAAACATTAAGGCAAGTTGGTATGTATGTCAATGGGTACTTCTCAAATTTGTGGCATCACAATTTCATCAGAAAATGTGCCTTGATTGACAAATCATTGTTTAAGGCCAACATGAGTTCAACTACATGATTCAGGAAGCATTGCACTTAGCATTACAGATATGAAACAAGCAAATATTTGATATAGTGGACACCATATGTTGGAAAATGTCTATGTACTTTGCAACCAGGAATACACACTCCTGAGTGCGAAACTGTGTTTGACTTCAATCCTATTTAACAAACAGAAAGGCCCTCCCCAAAACATTTTAGAGTCATAGGGTCATAGAGATGTACAGCACGGAAACAGACCCCTCGGCCCAACCTGTCCATGCTAACCAGATATCCCAACCCAACCTAGTCTCACCTGTCAGCACCCAGCCCATATTCCTCTAAATCCTTCCTATTCATATACCCATCCACATGCCTTTTAAATGTTGCAATTGTACCAGCTTCCACCACATCCTCTGGCAGCTCATTCCATACATCTACCACACTCTGCATGAAAAAGTTGCCCCTTAGGTCTCTTTTTTATCTTTCCCCTCTCACCTAAACCTATGCCCTCTAGTTCTGAACTCCCCAACCCCAGGGGAGAGATTTTGTCTATTATCCTATCCATGCTCCTCATGATTTTATAAACCTCTGTGAGGTCACCCCTCAGCCTCCGATGCTCCAGGGAAAACAGCCCCAGCCTATTCAGCCTTTCCCTACAGCCCAGTCCTCCAGCCCTGGCAAAATCCTTGTAAATCTTTTCTGAATTCTTTCAAGTTTCACAACATCCTTCTGATAGGAAGGAGACCAGAAATGCATAGAAATATTCCAAAAGTGGCCTCACCAATGTCCTGTACAGCTGCAACATGACCTCCCAACTCCTGTACTCAATACTCTGACCAATAAAGGAAAGCATACCAAATGCCTTTTTCTACCTATCTACCTATCCTATCTACCTGCAACTCCACTTTCAAGGAGCGATGAACCTGCACTCACAGGTCTCTTTGTTCAACAACACTTTCTAGGACCTTACCATTAAGTGTATAAGTCCTGCTAAGATTTGCTTTCCCAAAATTCAGGACCTCGCATTTATCTAAAATAAACTCCATCTGCCACTTCTCAGCCCATTGGCCCATCTGATCAAGATTCAGTTGTAATCTGAGGTAACCCTCTTCGCTGTCCACTACACCTCCAATTTTGGTGTCATCTGCAAACTTACTAACTAGATCTCTCGTGCTGACATCCAAATCATTTATGTAAATGATGAACAGTAGTGGACCCAGCACTGATCCTTGTGGCACTCCACTTATCACAGGCCTCCAGTCTGAAAAACAACCCCCCACCACCACCCTCTGTCTTCTACCTTTGAGCCAGTTCTGTATCCAAATGGCTAGTTCTCCCTGTATTCCATGAGATCTAACTTTGCTGTCCAGTTTCCCATGGGGAACCTTGTCGAACGCCTTACTGAAGCTCATATAGATCATGTCCACTGCTCTGCCCTCGTCAATCCTCTTTGTTCATTCTTCAAAAAACTCAGTCAAGTTTGTGAGACATGATTTCCCACACACAAAGCCATGTTGACTTGCCTTTCCAAATACATGTACATCCTGTCCTTCAGGATTCATTCCAACAACTTGCCCACCACTGACGTCAGGCTCACTGGTCTATAGTTCCCTGGTTTGTCCTTACCACCCTTCTTAAACAGTGGCAACACATTAGCTAAAGTCGTCTTCCGGCACCTCACCTGTGACTATCGATGATACAAAATATCTCAGCAAGGGACCCAGCAATCACTTCCCTAGCTTCCCACAGAGTCCTAGGGTACACCTGAATAGGTCCTGGGGATTTATCTACTTTTATGTGTTTCAAGATATCCAGCATTTCCTTCTCTGTAATATGGACATTTTTCAAGATGTCACCATCTATTTCCCTACGTTCTATATTTTCCATGTACTTTTCCACAGTAAATACTGATGCAAAATACTCATTTAGTGTCTGCCCCATCTCCTGCGGCTCCACACAAAGGCCGCCTTGCTGATCTTTGAGGGGCCCTATTCTCTCCCTAGTTACCTTTTTGTCCTTTTTGTAAAAACCCTTTGGATTCTCCTTAACTCTATTTGCCAAAGCTATCTCATGTCCCCTTTTTGCCCTCCTGATTTCCCTCTTAAGTATACTCCTATTGCCTTTATACTCCTCTAAGGATTCTTTCGATCTATCTTGTCTATACCTGACATATGCTTTCTTCTTTTTCTTAACCAAACCCTCAATTTCTTTCATCATCCAGCATTCCCTCTACCTACCAGCCTTTCCTTTCAACCTAACAGGAATCTATTGTCTCTGGACTCTCGTTATCTCATTTCTGAAGGCTTCCCATTTTCCAGCCTGCAAACATCTGCCCCCAATCAGCTTTTGAATGTTCTTGGATAAGTGGTGCTGGAAGAGCACAGCAGTTCAGGCAGCATCCAAGGAGCAGCGAAATCGACGTTTCAGGCAAAAGCCCTTCATCAGGAATAAAGACAGAGAGCCTGAAGCATGGAGAGATAAACTAGAGGAGGGTGGGGTTGGGGAGAAAGTAGCATAGAATACAATAGGTGAATGGGGGAGGGGATGAAGGTGATAGAGCAGGGAGGAGAGGGTGGAGTGGATAGGTGGAAAAGGAGATAGGCAGGTAGGACAAGTCTGTACAAGTCATGGGGACAGTGCTGAGCTGGAAGTTTGGAATTAGGGTGAGGTGGGGGAATGTTCTTGCTTAATACTGTCAAAATTAGCCTTCCTCCAATTTAGAACTTCAACTTTTAGACCTGGTCTATCCTTTTCCATCACTATTCTAAAACTATTAGAATTTTGGTCACTGGCCCCAAAGTACTCCCCCATTGACACCTCAGTCACCTGCCCTGCCTTATTTCCCAAGAGTAGGTCAAGTTTTGCACCTTCTTTCGTAAGTACATCCACATATTAAATTAGAAAATTTTCTTGTACACACTTCACAAATTCCTCTCCATCTCAACCCTTATTTTCACATGAAATCTTTCAAAATAAGCTGAATAAGATGAAAAATTATATAGGGTTACTGGCAACTAGCTAATTGATCAATCTTAGTTTAATTGAATTTAAATAATGGAGTTGATTCCCAAATACCTGTGCTGAGCTGGACAATCGACTTGGCCTCTCACTGTCTCTTCTTTCTCTCCCACTTTGCTCCAGTTGTCTCCAAGCTTCCTGCAGACTCATCATTATCTTTACCACTCGTTGTCTGGTATTGATTCACTGCAGGAGTTACATCTTTGGATATCAAAACAAAGAATTTAATTCATCATTTTAATCAGACCCTTGTAACCCATTCATATTATATTTTTATGCACAGACATTGTGAATAATGGATAAAATATTCCTTTTGTCAATGAATGTGATGTTAGAATCATAAAAATACACTGCAGAAAATGAGGCCATTCAGACTACTATCTATTATATCTAACTGTGTGGGTTCTTTCGGGGCTTACATGGTGTGTGTGCAAGCATAGTTATCTTTTGTTCGAATAAGAAAATTCTGGTAGAGTAGAAAGATATTATTTCTCCACTATTATTTACAGGTTATAAAATAGTCTTTGCAGTACTACAAAGTCTTAGGTGGTGCTAGCCATGGGTCTGTCTCTCATGGGATCCTAATTTCCTTTCTTCACAATTCCCCATGACGTCATCATATTGGATGAAGCTTATTGCACCAAATCATCTCCTTCCAAGACTCTTTTATCATTTTTGTTGTTATGCATTTGTTTATATGATTAAATTTACTGTGATCCCCATATTTTTGACTTT
This sequence comes from Chiloscyllium plagiosum, assembly GCF_037043375.1. Lineage (NCBI taxonomy): Eukaryota > Metazoa > Chordata > Chondrichthyes > Orectolobiformes > Hemiscylliidae > Chiloscyllium > Chiloscyllium plagiosum. The sequence continues at coordinate 31,462,384 of NW_028270141.1, forward strand.
ATAAATTCACATGAATTTGAGGTTTCCCTATTTCCAAAGTGTCCTTTTTGGGGACAGCATTATAAACTTGGACTGCCTTCCAGACAGTCGAAGATGTGAGGTTCAGAACATAGAACAGTACAGCACAATTCAGGCCTTTTGTCCACTGATGTTGTACCAACTTTTTATCCTACTCTAAGATCAGAATAACCTACATACCCTTCAATTTACTATCATCCGTGTGCCTGTCCAAGAGTCACTTAAATGTTCCTCATGTATCTGACTCTACTATCACTGCTGGCAGTGCATTCCACACACCCACCACTCTCTCTGTAAAGAACTTACTTATGACATCTCCCCTGTACCTTCCTCCAATTACCTTAAAATTATGCCCCTTTGTGAGGCCATTTCTGCTCTAGGAAAGCGTATCTGACTATTCACTCTATGTATGCCCCTCATCATCTTGTATACCTCTATCAAGCCACCTCTCACCCTTCTTCGCTCAGGTGAGAAAAGTACTAGCTCCCTCAACATTTGTTCATAAACCATACCTTCCAGTCCAGGCAGCCTCTTGGTAAATCTCCTCTGCATTGTAGGAAGCATACCATTCCTTATCCTTCCTACAATGAGGTGACCAGAACTGAACACAATATTCCTAGTGTGGTCTAACCAGGGCTCTATGGAGGTCCAGCGTAACCTCATAGCTCTTCAACTCAATTCCCCTGCTAATGAAAGCCAACACACCATACACCTTCTTGACACCCTTATTAATGTGGATGGCAACTTTGAGGGATTTATGGAAATGGACCCCAAGATCCCTCTGTTCCTCCCCTGTATTCTGCATTCGAATTTGACCTTCCAAAATTAATCACTTCATACTTTTCCAGGTTGAACTCCATCTGCCACTTATCAGCCCAGTTCTGCATCCTGTCATTGTTCCACTGCAACCTACAACAGCCCTCCACACTATCCACCACTCCACCAACCTTCATTTCATCAGCAAACTTACTAACACAGCCTTCCACTTCCTCATCCAAGTTATTTATAAAAATCACAACCAGCAGATGTCCCAGAACAGATCTCTGCGGAAAACACTGGTCACTGAGCTCCAGGCTGAATAATATCCATCTACTGCCACTCTCTGACTTCTTTGGGCCAGCTAATTCTGTATCCAGACAACCAAATTTTCCTGTATCCCATGCCACCTTACTCCAAGCCTACTATGGGGAACCTTATCAAATGCTTTGCTCAAATCCATGTCACTACATCCACTGCTCTATCTTCATCAATGTGTTTTGTCACATCCTCAAAGAATTTAATAAGGCTTCTGAGACATAAGCTGCCCTTCACAAAGCCATATTGACTACCTCTAATCAAACTATGGTTTTCCAAATAATCAAACATCCTGTCCCAGAATCCTCTCCACCATAGACATAAAACTGACTAGTCTGTAATTCCCAGGATTATCCTTATTCCCTTAAACAGGAGAATGCCATTTGCCACCCTCTGATGATCCGGCACTACTCCAGTGGACAGTGAAGGCACAAAGATTATCGCCAAAGACACAGCAATCTCTTCCCTTACTGTTCTGTTCTACATTATAGGCCTCTGGAGCTTTGTGAATAATATCATCTCTCTTACAACAGGAATTTGTTTCTCTGTAGTATCTTGCATCTTTAGACATGACCCGCCTTTTCTTAGTGGTGTCTTTGATGGAGTTGTGTGCACCACATGTTCAATTTGTGCCAGACGATTTTTGTTTTCAATCTGCCTGTCACACTGTGCTAAAGTGTGTCGGCCATTTACTTCAACTTAATGATTTGTCTCTTTTTCTCATTTGCCTTCAATGATTGAACTTTTGATCAAAACAACTACTTCACTTCCTCAATTGTGCTAATTAAATATTGCTTGATGTGATATCCATTATATTAGTTGAAGATTCTTTTGAAGATATAGATATCAGATATTCTACTTGAACCTGTCACTTCTAGGTACTGCAGTATCAAGTGTGTGACTTAATTTGTCATGGCAAGTGGTTCACTGTGCTATAGTGTAATCTGAGTCAATTCAGCTGAAGATGCTTCAGTTGTCTTGCAGGAGTCTACTGTTCAGTGGCTGCCTCATAGTTATCCTTTTCAATATTTTTGGCACTTGACAAGTGGCATGTAACATTGCCTGGCACTTGTGTGGTGCCAATGACCATCTCCATCAAGACCAAATCTAACGATCACCCTTTGACATTCAATGGCATCACCATAACTGAATTCTCCTCTGTCTACATTCTACAAGTTACCAATGATCAGAAACTGAACAGGACCAGCCATAAAGTACTGTGGCAACAGGAGCAGATTAAACACAATGCATGTTACAGCAAATAATTTACCTTCTTTATGGGCGGCATGTGGCTAGTGGTTAGCACTGCTGCCATGCAGCAGGGACCCAGGATCCGTTCCAGGTGTGTGTGTGTGTGTGTGTGTGTGTGTGTGTGTGTGTGTGTGTGTGTGTGTGTGTGTGTGTGTGTGTGTGTGTGTGTGTGTGTGTGTGTGTGTGTGTACATTTTTCCCATGTCTGCGTACATTTCCTATGGGTGCTCCGGTTTCTCCCCACAATCCAAAGATATATAGGTAAGGTCAATTAGCCATGCTAAATTCCCCCACAGTGTCCAGGGATGTATAAGGTTAGGTGGATTAGCTATGGGGAATGCAGGATTACAGGGATAGAGCAGGGGGTTTATCTGTGTGGGATGCTCTTCGGAGGTGCAGTGTGGACTTGATAGGCAGATCTGCTTCCACACTATAGAGATTCTGTAATTCTCAATTGACATTGGTTCTGTCAATGTGTCTCTTATGATTCATATGTCATATCATTATCTGTACACAATGGATGGCCTCTTGTGTGTCTTTTTCTTTAAAGGTTTACCATTGATTTTTGCTGTGGATAATGTTTCTTTAAACTATTATTTGTTGATCCATCTCAATTTGATGTTTGAGTACAAGCCATTTCTCCACATGTTCTTGGGTTTTAAAAATTACACTCTGTACTTCTTGATCATTATCTTCTTATTTGCCTCATGTACTATCACTTTTTTCTTCCTTAATTGGGTTCTGCACAAAAAAAACCTTGAGTTTTCCTTCGAAATCTAGAAAGAAACATCCTTGATTTTGTGTGCAAAAGGAATTTATGTGCAAATACCATTGCATTTGAAATTGTACTGTTTTATCATGAATTGCAGAGGATTCCATCTAAATCTAAGAACAGCAGTGTAGATTATCTGAATAAGAACATCAATATTTCAAATTCAATTGTTCTATTACTTAATAAAATTACAGTTGTTTTTGGTATTAAAGAATACTGAGCATAATAAAATATTCAGACTTCTCTCCCCTTTTATTCATTCTTCCTCATATTAGATGTAATGTTTAAATATGTCCCAGAATGTTTGCTTTAAAGTGGACCGAATTTATTTTCATTATGTCCTGTATTCTCAAGCTGCTTACACAGACAGTTTAGGCAGGATGCACAGCTCTCCGTTCAGACTCAGCAAGCACAGTTTAAAACAGGATTATCCATTAAATGGATAAAGTGATATTTGTGAAAGAACTAAACAGGCAATTCTGCATCAGTGATGTGACTCAGCTCTTTATGGATTGTATCAGCTGTAGCTCTTGCTGTTGTCGGAAGCTTGTGGATTCAACTGCTACTTGAGGGAGTGCCGCACTGTCAACGATTCTGTCTTTTGCATCAGATGTTAAATTGTTCTCTCAGATATCCTATGGTAGTATTTTTGTCCTCAGGGAATTTAATTTATTGTCATGTGTACTGAGGCACAGTGAAAAGCTTTGTCTTGCGAGCAATACAGACAGATCACAGAGTTAAGTAACATAGATAAGTAAATAATAGGTAAACAGCTGCAAAACAAAAACACAGGTACAAGCGAATGAGTTTCTGAGTCCATTCAGTATTCTAATAGTAGGGTGGAAACTGTTTTGAAACCGGCTGGTGCATGTTTTCAGGTTTCTGTACCTTCTCTGCAATGGTAGAGGTTGTAGAAAAACATTGCCAGGGTGGGATGGATCTTTGAGAATGCTGGCGGCCTTTCCTTGACAGTGCTGAAAATGTGTTGCTGGAAAAGCACAGCAGGTCAGGCAGCATTCAAGGAACAGGAGAATCGACGTTTCGGGCATAAGCCCTTCTTCAGGAATGAGGAAAGTGTCTCCAGCAGGCTAAGATAAAAGGTAGGGAGGAGGGACTTGGGGAGGGGCATTGGAAATGCAATAGGTGGAAGGTGAGGGTGATAGGCCAGAGTGGGGTGGGGCGGAAAGGTCAGGAAGAAGATTGCTGGTTAGGAAGGCTGAGTTCGAGGGATTTGACTGAGACAAGGTGGAGGGAGGGGAAATGAGGAAACTGGAGAAATCTGAGTTCATCCCTTGTGGTTGGAGGGTTCCTAAGGGGAAGATGAGGCGCTCTTCCTCCAACCGTCGTGTTGCTATGGTCTGGCAATGGAGTAGTCCAAGGACCTGCATGTCCTTGGTGGAGTGGGAGGGGGAGTTGAAGTGTTGAGCCACGGGGTGGTTGGGTTGGTTGGTGCGGGTGTCCCAGAGGTGTTCTCTGAAACATTCCACAAGTAGGCCTTGACAGTGGGCCTGGTAGATGGATTCTATAGATGGGAGTTGGCCTATGTGATTGTCCGGGCCGATTTCACCACACTCTGTAACCATCTCCGATCTTGAATGGTACAGTTACCACACCAGGTAGTGATACATCCAGACAGAATGCTTTCGATGGCACACCAATAAAAGTTGGAAGGGGATTTGCCATCGTGCCAAATTTCCTCAGCTGCCTGAGAAAAAAGATATGTTATTGGGCCTTTGTAACCAGTGCTTCCACATGAAGAGTCCAAGAAAGCTTGTTGTGGATGACCACTCCCAGGAGCTTGACACTCTCCACTCATTCCACATCTGTGCTGTTAATGTGTAGAGGGGCATGAGTAACATCCTGCCAAAAGTCAATAATGAGTTTCTTGGTTTTGCAGGCATTGAGAGCTAGGCTGTTCTCAGAGCACCATTTTTCCAGGTCTTCCACCTCCCGTCTGTAGTCTGTTTCGTCGCCATCTGAGATTTGACCGACTATGGTGGTGTCATTAGCGAATTTGTAAATGGCATTAGTCTGGTATTTGGCAACACAGTCATGGGTATACAGTGAGTATAGTAGGAGGCTGACTACACACCCCTGGGAGCTCCAGTGCTGAGTGTGAATGAGGATGAAATATTGTCCCTAATCTTCACTGATTGTGGCCTGTGGGTCAGGAAACTGAGGATCCAGTTTTGCAGAGTGTGGGGCTTAGTCCGAGATCACTACGTTCAGTAATCAGTCTTGAAGGGATAATAGTGTCGAAGGCTGAATTGTAGTCAATGAGTAGGATTCTTACGTAGCTGTTCTTGGTGTCAAGATGTTCTAGAGAGGAGTGAAGGGCAAATGACATGGTATCTGATGTGGTTCTGTTGGCCCGATAGGCAAATTAGAGTGGGTCAAGAGTAGTGGGGAGGCTGGAGTTGATTAATGCCATGACCAGCCTTTCAAAGCACTTCATGACCACTGAAGTTAGGGCCACTGGATGGTAGTCATTGAGACATACTGCATGAGCCTTCTTAGGCACAGGGATGATGTTGGCCCTCATAAAACATGCAGGGTCAGTGGCCTACTGCAGGAAGAGGTCAAAGCTGTCCGAGAAGACCTCTGCCAATTGATCTGCACATGCCCTGAGTGCATGGCCTGGTACTCCATCTGCTCCCATCGCTTTCCTTGGATTCACGTAAAGGAAAACTGATCTGACCTCTGATGCAGTGACTGTTGGGATAGATTCATCAGGACTAGTCGGAATAGGTGTTAACTCTCTGCAAACATTCTGCTCAAAGCGAGCATAGAAGGCGTTGAGACGATCTGGGGGGAATGTGTCATTGTCTGCTATCTTACACTGCCTCTTCTTAGAACCTGTGAAGTCATTCAGTCTTTGCCATAGTCGCCGGGTATCTGTCTGGATCAGTGTTGGTCCTTGGCTGTCTTAATGGCTCTGTGATGGTCATACTTGGATTCAATAGACAATAGACAATAGGTGCAGGAGTAGGCCATTCTGCCCTTTGAGCCTGCACCGCCATTCAATATGATCATGGCTGATCATCCTTGATCAGTATCCTGTTCCTGCCTTATCTCCATAACCCTTGATTCCACTATCCTTGAGAGCTCTATCCAACTCTTTCTTAAATGAATCCAGAGACTGGGCCTCCACTGCCCTCTGAGGCAGAGCATTCAACACAGCCACCACTCCCTGGGTGAAGAAGTTTCTCCTCATCTCTGTCCTAAATGGTCGACCCTGTATTTTTAAGCTGTGTCCTCTGGTTCGGCACTCATCCATCAGTGGAAACATGTTTCCTGCCTCCAGAGTGTCCAATCCTTTAATAATCTTATATGTCTCAATCAGATCCCCTCTCAGTCTTCTAAACTCAAGGGTATACAAGCCCAGTCGCTCCAGTCTTTCAGCATAAGGTAGTCCTGCCATTCCAGGAATTGACCTCGTGAACCTACGCTGCACTCCCTCAATAGCCAGAATGTCTTTCCTCAAATTTGGAGACCAGAACTGCACACAGTACTCCAGGTGTGGTTTCACCAGGGCCCTGTACAGCTGCAGGAGAACCTCTTTGGTTCTATACTCAATCCCTCTTGTTATGAAGGCCAGCATGCTATTAGCTTTCTTCACTACCTGCTGTACCTGCATGCTTACCTTCATTGACTGGTGTACAAGATCTCTCTGTACTGCCCCTTTACTAAATTGATTCCATTTAGGTAGTAATCTGCCTTCCTGTTCTTGCCACCAAAGTGGATAACCATACATTTATCCACATTAAACTGCATCTGCCATGCATCTGACCACTCACCTAACCTGTCCAGGTCACCCTGTAATCTCCTAACATCCTCCTCACATTTCACCCTGCCTCCCAGCTTTGTATCATCAGCAAATTTGCTAATGTTATTACTAATACCATCTTCTATATCATTAATATATACTGTAAAAAGCTGCGGTCCCAGCACTGATCCCTGTGGTACCCCACTGGTCTATGCCTGCCATTTCAAAATGGAGCCGTTTATCACTACTCTTTGTTTCCTGTCAGCCAACCAACTTTCAATCCAAGTTAGTACCTTGCCCCCAATACCATGCGCCCTAATTTTGCTCACTAACCTCCTATGTGGGACTTTATCAAAAGCTTTCTGAAGGTCCAGGTACACTACATCTACTGGATCTCCCTCGTCCATCTTCAGAGTTACATCCTCAAAACATTCCAGAAGATTAGTCAACATGATTCCCTCTTCATAAATCCATGCTGACTCTGACCTATCCTGTTACTACTATCCAGATGTGTCGTAATTTCATCCTTTATAATAGACTCCAGCATCTTTCCCACCACTGAGGTCAGACTAACTGGTCTATAATTTCCTGCTTTCACTCTCCCACCTTTCTTAAAAAGTGGTACAACATTAGCCACCCTCCAATCCGCAGGAACTGATCCCGAATCTATTGAACTCTGGAAAATAATCACCAACGCATTCAGGATTTCTTGAGCCACTTCCTTCAGTACCCTGGGATGTAGACCATCAGGCCCCGGGGACTTATCAACCTTCAGACCTAACAGTTTCTCCAACACCAATTCCTGGCAAATATAAATTCCTTTAAGTTCAGGCCCTTCAGCCACTGTTACCTCTGGGAGATTGCTTGTGTCTTCCCCAGTGAACACAGATCTGAAGTACCAATTCAATTCTTCTGCCATTTCTTTATTCCCTGTAATATATGCCCCTGCTTCTGTCTTCAAGGGCCCAATTTTAGTCTTAACCATTTTTTTGCCTTTCACATACCTAAAAAAGCTTTTACTATCCTCCTTTATATTTTTGGCCAGTTTATCTTCGTACTTCATTATAGTTCCTCAATATATTCCTTATAATTGAGTGGGTCTCCTGATCTGAAGGCCTCACGCTTGGTTTTTAGCAGCTTCTGAACATCCTGATTCATCCAGAGTTTCCTGTTGGGGAACACCCAGATTGACTTTCTCGGTATGCAGTCCTCCATACACTTGCTGGTAAAATCATGATGGTGGTGGCGTACTTGTCCAAGGTGCCTGCGGACTGTTTGAACATGGCCCTATCAGCCAATTCCAGACAGCAGCAGAGTTGATCCTCTGCCTCCAACCAGCACTGGACCTGTATCCACAAGGGGGTCTCCTGCTTGAGCTTTTGCCTGTAAGCCGGGAGAAGAAACACGGCATTGTGGCCGGCCAATACTTACCGATTGAACAACACCTAATAACAGATTATCAGGTCATTATCACAATCTAATTGTGAATTGGCTACTGCATTTCTTAAACTACAACATTTGGAATGTACTTTATTGGGTGTAAGGAGCTATGTGGATGTACTAAGATTGGGACAGACATTATAATTCCTTTTAGGATAAAGAAAATATTTCTTTATTTAGGCTGCTAATCCACTCTTGTCTGTTCTTTCTTTTGCAGAAAATTAATTCCACCTTGAAGGACTCAATGCAACGAGGTTCCTTGGTCTTTGAAATTGCCACCTTTAACTTGACTTGGTGGCGTCGAGCATCAGACAGGAAGAATATCCACATTCACTTTTTTTCTTCATTTTTATTGAGGCTTCGTGCTCCCTCTGACACTACCAGTGTGGGGGAAATCACTTGCAGAATTACACTGCCTAATGGTGAGGTCGCAAATGGCTGAAAGATGTTTCACATGCTGCAGTGCAATTTATCCTACCTTTAATACATTTGTTATTGATTAATTGCATATTTTGCTTGAATAGGTTTTGCTGAAAGAGGACTAATTCCAAAGGAATGATATTCCAGCAGATTTTATTTCAAATGGACAAATCTGTAAGAAAAATAATCAAGATAATAGATTGAGTAAATAGGATGAGACAAATACAGTGGCTCCAAATTATTCACGTGGAGGGGGTAATAGCAGATGCTCCCAATGTAAATGAAGCAGTAAAACAGATAAGGCTCCCCTGACATTCCACTGACTTCACCAAAACCAAAAACATTCTGTGGGAAGAGCATAGAGGATTGGAAAGGAGCTATCAACATCACTTCCATCTCTTCCACCCACACATTATGGGATCAGTATAGGACAGGGCAGATGGACAGGGGTTCCTTGGAAATTGTTCGCTTTCCACTGTAAAGAGTCTTCGTGGATCTCACATCAACTGAGGTCATTTGAGGCTTTGTAAAGGGTGATTACTTTCTTGGGTTCAAGTAACTGTATGAGAACTGAAGTGTTTAAAGTATATTAATCTTCAGTCATAGAATCCGTACAATGTGGAGCAAGTTATTTGGCCCATGGAGCCCACACTGACCCTCTGAAGAGCATCCCATCTCTGTAACCCTGCATCTCCCATTGCTACTCCATGTAGCCTGCACATCTTTGGACTGTGGGAGGAAACCAGAGCACTCAGAGGAAACCCATACAGACACAGGAAGAATGTGCAAACTCCACAGACAGTTGTTCAAGGCTGGAATTGAGGCAACAGTGCTACCCATTGGGCCCTATGCAATTGGATAATGGGCTGAATCTGCTCTATTTGGGAAAGGAACCCAAGGTGGCTGATATTAATGCACCTTGCAACTGTTATCATTTCTCTGTAAACACTCCTATCCCTGGAAATTTTGAGGTTAGAGTGGATCTCGAGTGAGTGTGTTCCATGCCATCTCACAGATGTGAAAGGCCTGACCCTTAGTGACTTCCAGGTCAAGCACTTTTTCTTGAGGGGGACATGACTGCTCATACACCTTCCTTGAGTAGACAAAAAGATATCTAATCAAATGTCACTCAGGATAACATTGCTACAATGAACCAAACATAATTTTCTTTTCCTGTTTCTTCTGCTTGAGGCTAATTTGCAAATGTGGTGGAATTGGAGGATTGGATATCACATGGGAATCCCCAGAATCAGTTCACAGTGTCTGTCTGTGACTTCTTCCCTCAGCCTCCAGGACTCTCATCTAATTCATGTCAACAGGCATGAGGTGGGCCCAAAAGACATGATCTCAATTACAGCATTAAAAGGGACAACCCATTCACTCAGTGTTCATTCTCAAGCCCAACCCCGTGCAGGCACCTGTCTTTCACTTTCTTTGCATTTCTTCACGTTCTCATCTATTCAAATACTATTTGCATTTACCATTATCCTTCTCCAAATTTTATGCCTCTATTTTATAGTCATCTTGAACCAAAACTGGATCCATAGCATTGCATTTACAAGAGGGCTCTTTGTTTCTTCCCTGCAATCAAAGGAAGTTGTAAGGAGAGGAAAAGATTCAGTGGTGGCCAAGTAGAGAATTCTCAGTTGGCAACTGAAAGAGGAGCAGACACTGGAAATCAGTGGAGTTTTGGAATTCGTGAGTGTTAGTAATGGGGAGACAGGGAGCTTTCGGCTTCCTGATGCCTCAATTAAATAAAAATTATCTCACATCATACTGCAGTCAGTCATACTGACTTGGTTTCAACAGCGATTGGAACACTATCCCTCTTATAATAGTTTGCAACATTCTGACATTGTTAAGATTATTCAATGTCTTTTCTCTCCCACAGGCCTTCTCATATGCAGCAGAAGTCAGTGGAGGTGGCCAATGACAGAGCCAGAGAGGGTGAAGGTGCACTGTCACAGGACTCATTCAGAACATGCACCAGTTCAGATACTCACACTTCAGTTGACCTTGTGGATATAGAGTTGATTTTCAGCTGATAACGCATGCTTGGCAATTAAGCAGGAACAGAGAGCAAGGGCAGGGGCAAAAATGAAGAGTCCCTATTAGAGGGAACAGTCGTCTCCAAACTCTGTTCAGCTGGACCTAAATGTTTGGGGCAGATGATGAAATGGAGAGCAAAATTAGATAATGTGCGATGCCTTGATAGGACATCAAATTCTTTCACCACAATTTCAGTGGAGAATGCATGCATCTGCATTAAGAACAAGTGGTTTGATATTGTAGGCCATTAAGCTCATGCATTCTTCCATTTAAGAGTCGCCAAAACCCAGGAATATCAAGCTCCCCAAACAAATGAATCCATACATCCCTTGATCAAAATTGTGCACACTGTAGAAGCCAAAACGTCTGCCATTGGATACCTCATTTTAGCCTGTTCAGAACTGCTCTTCTGTATTGTAGTAGCAGCCAAGTATGGCTGGGTTATGAGAGGAATGACAGCAAAAGGTGACCCAGAAGTAGGATCTTCATTCAGAGCGTCTCTTCTTACATGCTATCCCATTCAGTCTGTAGCCTACATCCGCTGCTTGCCAAGTCTTCCCCTGGATAGTGCATGCAAGAACCTCATGGGTTTCACATCCCTGAGGATGATGACCTCCTATTAATTTGGAGAATTATCTGACCAGTTTACACAGAGAGTGGTGCATGTATGCAATGAGCAGCCCAAGGAAGTGGTGGAGGCTGGTACAATGAAAACATTTAAAAGGCATCTTGATGGGTATATGAATAGGAAAAGTTTACAAGGATATTGGCCAAATGCTGGCAAATAGAATGGGATTTATTTAGGATATCTGGTCAGCATGGATGAGTTGGACTGAAGAGTCTGTTTCCATGCTGTTTTTTTAATATTAAGTGGTCTAATGTTTGGGTCGTATCAAACACCTTTTGAGCATCTAAATATACACGTCACTGTTTCCACTTTATCTGTCCTGTTTGTTATCTCCTTAAAGAATTTGGGCAAACTTTGTCAGTCATGAAGTCATGCTGACTTCAAACATATCATGCATTCCTAAATGAAATGGTGTTAAATCATTTGTATTAGCCTCTTACATTTTCCCAATAATATACGTTAAGCTAACTGGCCTATGATTACCTGTTCTTTTCTCTCCTTCCTTTTTTAGGATGGTAGTTTTCCAATCCTCTGGCACTTTTTCAGAATCAAATTACTATCTATCAATCTTTCAGGAATCTTTAAATTATAGTGCTGATTGGTTGGCAAGTCAAATCTGATTGGCTGAGTCCTTACCATGGAAAAACAAGGGATGTGTTCACGCTGTACATCTTTTTCGAACTATTCAGGAACTTCGGGAGCCTATTGTTTCCTGTTTCTTTCTTCATGTCAATGCCTCTTCAATTAGCTTCACTCTGTACCTACACTTTCAACAAGTCTGTGTGCTTTCTCCATCTGCTTGCCTCTGGAAGACAAAAAAAAAATGTAGTTATGAGTCTTTGAGCAGAGAGCTGCAATGACATTTCTTATAAAACAGTGGAGAGCAAATATGTCCAGCTCCCATCCCAACAGAACCCAATATCATACAGGTTCACCACCAGAGTTACCTATGGAAGCATGACTAATGCTGTACAGTTGTGGATGCAGCAAGTCACAGATTTCAGAAGGACATCCTGACTGAAGCACAGAACTTTCCTCAGATTCGAGTAAGAAAATTGTATGAGAAACATACTGATGTATGTGTCATCCTGCTGAAAACCCTTGTCTTTACCCTCCTCTCTGCTTTAAAACATTATCCTGTTGCACGTGACCTCTGTTCAATTATCAATTTATACTGGACTCCAAGGGGAATTTCTACCAGTTTATCCAAGTCAGGAGCAACTGGTTTGTACAGAAGCCTTGAAGTCAGCAAAACATTTCGTCAGCATTTACCTGTTATTTACAATACTTCTTGTACCTGTTTACGCTTTGAAATAACAGTAGACGTCATTAAATGTTTGTAGTGTTGCAGAAAGCCAGCAGAAATGAACCAGCAAATTATCTTTAAGTAGTTGATTCCTTTAAACATTGTGGATGAGTTGAATTTTCCTGCTTTTGAACAAGGTAACAACTATGCAAGGTAGAGGGAAGGTGTACCTGGAGCATTCAGTTTCAAAACAGCATCACTGGTGTCAAAACAGCATTGCATTATGAATGACATAAAGGTCTGCCTGTTTGATATGCTTTGGCTTTTTTTTAACTTTATTCTTTCATTGGATATTGGGCATTGTGGGCAGCATGGCAGCTCAGTGGTTAGCACTGCTGCCTCACAGCACCAGGGACCTGGGTTCGATTCCGGCCTCTGTGTGGAGTTTGTACATTCTCCCCATGATTGTGTGGGTTTCCTCTAGGTGCTCCAGTTTCCTCCCACTATCCAAAGATGTGCAGGTTAGGTGAATTGGCCATGCTAAATTCCCCATACTGTTCAGGGATGTGTAGGTGCATTAGACAGGGGAAATGTAGAGTAATAGAGTAGGGGAATGGGTCTGGGTGGGTTTCTCTTCAGATGGTCGGTGTGGATTTGTTGGGCCAAAAGGTCTGTTTCCATACTGTAGGGATTCTATGATTATTGGCAAGAACAGCATTTGTTGACCATCCCTAAATGCTGTTGTATTGAGTAGCTTGCTGGCCACTGCAGAGGACAGTTCGAATCCAACCACATTTCTCTGGTCACATGCACACGAGGTACAGATGACAGAATCCTTTCTCATGAAAGCATCACTGAACTAGATTGGGTTTAATGAAAATTGATTGTATGCTCATCGCATCTTTTAGTTTAGTTTATTTAGTTTTTTTTTCACAATTCCTGGTTTACTAACTGAATTTAAATTCTATCAGCCACTATGGTGAGAATGAACATATGTCCCTCCTATATTTACCCGGGTATTATTAATCCTGTTACATTATCACTGTGTCACTGCTTCCACCAAAGTTTATTGTGTACGTGTATTCACTTTCTCACCAAAACAGCAGCTGCCATGTTTCATCCTACAAATACACAATGTACCACAAACATCAATTTGAAGCTTAAAAGTGCTTTTCAGCCATATTGAGAAACTGATGTCTGGCCATCTATTTCTGTTGATGTAGTTTACAAATGACCTTATTATGAATGTTTGGCTGAGCTCCAAAGCACATTCATTGGTGAGAGTAGCAGGCTTCTTATTACACAGGCTGAAGCGAAGTGTTTTTGTATTGACTGATTGCCATCTTTATGAGGTTATAATGAATTATTCTGTGAACTGTTTATGCAACAACTTTCTGAGTTTGTTCTCAGTTCATGAAGTTTCTTGACTCAAGCCTTCTGCAGAAATTGTAACATTCTTAGCAGAGAATGATGTGCAAATTTCCAGGGATAATTTCTGACATTGCTACACTTTGGTGTAATGATATTTGTAACATGCCTTACCTTAAATGAGAAAAGAGTTACAACACTGGGATGGGCTGCAACTAATGCCTGAGCATAAAAAAGCAAGTTGAGCTTTAGAAAAGACATTAAATAAGTAACCAGTTTGGTGCTGACAGGAGAAGGGCTTGGTGGTAAATTATAGCAAGTTTAAAGTTAATGAAAGAGGACTTTGGAACAAAGGATGGGATCCAAAAAAAAGACAGAAAATGTGAATACTCAAGGAATCAAAACTTTATTGGAACTCCAACAGCAGAGAATTAAATATGGAAGACTATCTAGGTAATAGTGACGACTATGTAATAAGGGCTAGAATAATGATTCAGGGAGGTATAGATTGTAGAGAGATGAAAGTAATAGCTAATGAAGTGAGAATGAGGAAGGAGCTAAAAGAAGTAAAATTGAGAAACCATTGACATATGAAGAAGGAGAATAATGTGAACATGATTTAAAGAAGAGATCAATCAAGTTCAGTGGAAGTAAACCACACTAAAAAGTAAGAACCGACTGGCCACGACTAAGATACAATGGATAATTGAAGAAGTCAGGCTAACATTGACCTAAAAAACATGCAATGTCTGTAAAAATGTATTAGATGAGATCAAGAGGAGAGTAGGAAAAAAGGGCAAGTATAAAGAATTTGAAACTCCCTATTGACAATGCTGAAGCTTTTCATCTTGCACTCTACACGATAAACAAGACTAAATTCCAAATAATAAAAATTTATACTACAAGAGGAAAAAAAGGCATGCTGGTTGGTTGATAGAATGAAAACAGAAAGCAGGCATTATGGGAAACTTCTTAGCATCAGGAGTTGGAGATATTGTGTCAACATTTGAGATCTTATCAAATGGTGTCATTTCACTTTATGTTTCTTCACTCTATCTACATGGTTTCCCTCCCAATAGAACACCTAGCTCATCCTTATGTTACAGCTCTACACTAACCTCCAATTTTAGTCACATCCAAAACTCTCCACATGTTTTGTTTCACTATTTATTTGTAATGTGGAACCTTTAGGTGCTAGTGCTGACTTGGGACAAGCCTTCAACCTGCTAAAGCTGTTCCTGTTGGAGTCATGGCCATGAATAGCTTTAGAACCAATTTTAAGTACAATATCTTGCATGTTTTATATGAAATTGCATACCGTTCACTCACACTATACTACCTGTTTCACAAAGTTACTCATTTTCTTTCACCTCCTGTTTTCTAGAAGTCAAAGAAGGTTAATAAAAAAACAGGAGAGAAGTAATGTCAGCTGCCATCTCATGATCACCATTTTACACTTTCAAAAGCATCCAAGTTGCCCCCACTATTTCTTGATTCATCCTGACCTTTGGTCTACTTTTCTACCGGTGGAATTGCCATGCTCTGTGCCTGGAAACTGTGTCTAGCTTTTACAATTTTTAAGAATGTGACACATTCAGTCATTAACTTGAAATAAATATTTATTATGGTTAAAGGTGGTTAAACAGTAATGAAAATCCTATAAATATCCCTGTCTCAGTAAAATCTTCAATTAATTTCTTTTCTATTTGTTCTGGCTACAATCTGAGAGTGGTGCCAACAGTTCTTGAAGTCTGCACTCGATATATTATTGCATTATGCTTCAGTACGTTACGGTTGTAATTATGTCACTGCTTGTTTATAAGGCCATTGGAGAAGCAATTTAAGATGATTTAAGGAGGCAACATAATTCAGGTGCTGCATCCCTTATGCTTTCCTATAAAGAATGTGTTCTCCTATGACAAACTTGAACTGCAGCTGATGCTGTGACTATCTTTCAAAAGAATGCAACCAGCACCAGCTCTATTAAATGCACACCAATCATTCTGCAAGAAAACTCAAGTGACAATTGTAATCAGATGAATCCAAACACAATTTAGGCTAAACTGAAAATGTGACCAAACCGATCCAAACATCAAGGTTTGTTTGACTTATACAAATTTCAAAAATAACTTTGAAAGGTGGGATATAATATTTTAACCATTGCCATGGTGGTGATTTAAAATTGCATGATTTGACTTTAATATCTGGAATCTTCATGGACTAAAGAGGATTTTTGAAAGGAAATCATAGGGTGGCACGGTGGCTCAGTGGTTAGCACTGCTGCCTCACTGCGCCAGGAATGCGGGTTCAATTCCTGCCTCAGGCAACTGTCTGTGTGGAGTTTGCACATTCTCCCCATGTCTGTGTGGGTTTCCTCCAGGTGCTCCGGTTTCTTCCCACAGTCCAAAGATGTGCAGGTCAGGTAAATTGGCCATGCTAAATTGTCCATAGTGTTAGGTGCATTAGTCAGGGGTGAATGCAGGGGAATGGGTCTGGCTGGGTTGCTGTTCGGAGGGTCAGTGTTGACGTATTGGACCGAAGGGCCTGTTTCCACACTGAAGGGAATCTAACCTAAATAAAGAAAGAACACTAACTTAAATAGCTACAGCAATCAACTGATCACTCAGGTTAGCCAAGCTTTGTGAAGTCAATGTGGATTAAATAATAATCTAAACAGAGTTTTTTTTTCAAAATATATTGAAAACTGTCCTATTTGTCAGGGGAAGCTCTTAATTCTGTTTTCGATTCTTCCGTGAAAAATAAGTTTCACATATTGGGGAAACAAGAGGCACCATCTACAATTGTCATGCCTTGAAATGAGGAGAAAGTGAGGGCTGCAGATGTTGGAGAGTCAGAGTTAAAATGTGTGGTGCTGGAAAAGCACAGCAAGTCAGGCAGCATCCGAGGAGCAGGAGTGTCGAATGATCATCCTGATGAAGGGCTTATGCCTGAAATGTTGTCACATCTCCTCCTTGGATGCTGCCTGACTTGCTGTGCTTTTCCAGTGCTTCCCTTTTCGACTGTGCCTCGAAATGAGGAACTTTGAGACTTAGACACTGGGATATAAAAATCAGCCATGTTTCAGGGAGTTGCTTTCAGCAAAGCAGAGAAGATGGATTTGTGACTGGAACTATCTGAGGAAAGCTTTCTCTCTTTCAGCTTCTTAAAAAAGGCTAAAGTGCCTGGTGACAGGAATGTCACCAGATCACCTAGAACCCAAGGGACAATGGAAAGGTGAGGCAATGGCATCATGTTAATATCACTGGATTAGTAATCCAAAATCCCAGGGTAATGTTACAAGGATATGGTTTCAAGCCCCAATGTAGCAGATGGTGAAATTTGGATTCAATTTAAAATAAATGAAATTAAAAGCTAGTCAAGTGGTGTCCATGTAACCACTATCAATTGTAAAAATACGTCTGGTTCCTTAACATCTGGGGCGGCACAGTGACTCAGTGTTTAGCACTGCTGCCTCACAGTACCAGGGTCCCAGGCTCAACTCCAGTCTCGGGTGACTGTCTGTGTGGAGTTTGCACATTCTCCCGTGTCTGTGTGGGTTTCCTCTGGGTGCTCCAGTTTCCTCCCACAATCCAAAGATGTGGAGGTCAGGTGAATTGGTCATGCTAAATTGCCCCATAGTGTTAGGTCAATTAGTCAGAGGAAAATTGGTCTGGGTGGGTTACTCTTTGGAGGGTTGGTGTGGACTGGTTGGGCCGAAGGACCTATTTCCACACTGTAGGGAATGTAATCTAATCTTAATGTCCCTTGGGAAATGAATTCCTTGCATCCTTATAAATGCCTGCCAGAAATCTGAAAGAGCAGCAGAAAGTGTTGGAGAAACTCAATGGATCTGGTAGCATCTGTAGAGAGAGAAATAGAGTTGATGTTTCAAGTCCAGGATGACTAGAGAGGATACTATCGCATTGGCAATTGGGGGACTTTATACAAATACAGAAGGAGTAGCAGCAGCAGCAGTCAGACACATGGGAGGAAATGGTCCTCCTCAGTAAGTTGCAGCATCAGAGCAGGGAGACAAGTGATCATCCATCTGCTTCCATTTGCAGGTTGGTGACTGTTTGGGAACCAGGATCAGCACCTTCAGAAATTGCAGGAGAGCTGTGCAATGACTATCTCTAGCAAGAGAGAAGCTAACCATGTCTCAGGATAATAAATGGCAATTATATCACTGAATCCCCCATTATCAGCATCCTGAGGGTTATGATTGATCAGAGACTGAACCTGACATGCCACATGGCTACAAGAGCATGTCAGAGTAGAGACTAGGAATATTGCAGCAAGTAACTCACCACCTGACTCCCCAAAGCATGTCCACAAGGCACAAGTCAGGAATCTGATGGAATTTTTCCCACTTGCCTGGGTGAGTACAGCTCCAACAACACTCAAGAATATGACACCATCAGGTCAAAGCAGCCCACTTCACTGGATGCACACCCAAAAATATTGACTCCCTCTGTCACCAATGCTCAGTAGCAGCAGTGTGTCTGTACCATCTACAAGATGTACTGCAGAAATTCACCAAGATTCCTTCGATAGCACCTGCCAAATCCACTACTACTAATATCTAAAGGACAAGGGCAATAGATACATAGGGAGACCACCACCTGCATTTCCCTCCAAGCCAGTCATCATTCTGACTTGGAAATATATTACTGATCTTTCACTTAGTCAAAATCCTGGTATTCCCTGCCTAATGGCATTTTGGGTTTACCTGTACCAAAAAGGCCTGCAGCAGTTTAAGAAGGCAGCTCACCACCATCTTCTTAGGGCAAGTAATGCTGGTCCAGCGAGTGGTGTCCATATCCCACAAAGAAATAGACAAAAATAAGTCTGCAGTTAACCCTGTTGGAAGCACACTTCAATACTTCAAATGAGGTCCATTAATGAGCACTTTATGACATATTTACTTGTGCGTCTTTCTCTTCACTATTATGTGACAATACCTGTATAATTAATGTAAATGGGATGTTTTCCCAGATTACCACTGCTGGCACCTTGTGGTATTTGTCACCTTTGCCAGCATGAGGTATGTTTGAGTTCATTCACTACCAGATTTGTATTTGCTTTATCTTTGGTCTATCAAGAAATTAATAGTGGAGAATACACCACCATAGAATATCCATGAGAAGAGGCAGAGTTTTTAAATAAGAGGAAGATTTCAAGCATGCTAGTTCAACTAGATTTGGCACATAAAATTACTAGGGCATTGGGGAGCTGTTACAGATAAGTCTGCTCCTTCTGAAAGCTCCTTGTTTCCACCCACAGACTCTGTAATATCTGTATTCTATGGGACTCATCAGTGCAAATGATTTGTGCTGTAGTTTTATGCAATGATTTTTGACTGTGTTGCAAACTTAGAAAAAAAAATTAGAACTATAGTTTTCCTCTATTACCATGCTAATGCTAATTTATTTCTTACTGTGTGTTGTCAGCTGCATTCAGAACTGGTCCCAATGTTATAAAAGCAGAAGATTCTTCCTCGAGATTAACTGAGTAATTCTCTGTTCTGATTTCTGTAGTTTTTAATTCTCAATAGAAAAATTATATGACAGAGTTGAAATTTGGCAGATGGCACAAAGTAATATATCATCTTAATCTCAACATGAGATTGTACATTCTGATCCCATGATTGCTACACCTCTGTTTTCAATTTTGAACAATTTGCAATGGTTTCAACTTAAGACATCAATAAATTTTATTACAATGGTTATGATACATATAAGCAAGAAATTGAGCTTGTCAGAATCATTTTGTTAGTGTTATAAGGGCTAGTTTACTATACAAAACAGTGTGCCTGGAAAATATGCACTCCTCTGGAGAGAATCATGCTGCGTTCCATTTTGCTGAGGGAGTGTGTGTAAATGAATCATCACCAGAAGTACACACAGCAGGTAGATCTTTACGGCTGATGCCAGTAGTGCACTTTTGGAGCTCAGCGGTCACATAACACCTTCTCTGAGCTTAGTAAAGCTGAATACATATTCAGCAGCAGGAAAGACCATTATCCGTCTATTTAGAGGCAATACAACTACTTACAGGTTTTATGCTAGTTAATTCTTTTCCCCCAGTGTTGTTACAATTCAATATGTGTTTGGTGCTTTGTATAAATGCAAGAGTCTATGGGTGTGGCAAGTGCTGAAAGACTTTCAGCTGACTTCCAGCCTTCTACACAAATCAGTTGCTCAATTGCTCACAGACATGAGTTCACAGGTCAGCATTCTTCTTAGAATAAAGCAGAACTTGGTGAATATACAGAGATGCAATCGATGAGGACGAACTGCTGGATGAGGGATGAGAAGGAGAGGGACTGGTGCACTCAGAATGTGAATATATCTATCCAGGAGCTTCAGACAATGGTTCTTCCACCGGCACATCACCAAAAAATAATATGTGACATGATTGTATTTAAATAATGGCAGTCCCCCCTCTCTCCACCCCCAAAATCTGGCATCAGCTGCAGCCAAAACTACCAGCTTAATTAAGGGCAAGACTGCATTTGTGGTTGTTCTGAAGCTGAACATAGTGAGAAATACTAATGCTCTGGTCCCTTCTCAGCTGGAATTGAAGATATTTCTGACAATTGCAATTTTTCACTCAATATGATATAAGTGATTTTACCAACTTTTCTCTGTTCAATGAAAGCTGACTGCATTTCATTCTCTATAGCAAGAGACATTCAAGTCAAATGAGCAACTTCACTAGGATTGTAGGTTTCCCCATGTACAGGAACAATTTCATGCCCGCACATTGCATTTCAGATCTGCCCTGTACTGGACCTGAAAGAGATTCCATGCGTTCAATGTACAGCTGGTGTGTAAGCCTAGGCAACTAATCATGGTGGCCATTTCCCAGCATCCCAATAGCAGCCATGATGTGTTCATTCTGATAAAGTCTGTTCTGCCAACTGTATTTCAGTCACCATGGCAAACCAAGTGGTGGTTATCGATTGACAATGGTAATCTGCTGATGGTATAATTCATGACTGTGATGCACAACTCTCACCCACGTGAGAGGATGTAAATGAGGAAAAATCAGACTATTTCACAAAATATGAGGGCGTAGACAATCAGTGTGTAGAAACAACAGTTTCACTGTCTTGTGGTGATGTTGGTCCTTTAAAGAGGCTGTCCTTGGTTTTGTTTTCAGTAGGTTGTAAAAGACACAGACTCCAAAAAGTCTAAGGTGGAAAGATTTTAGGACCAATTTGACTATAACTAACAGATACTGCCTCAGGAAAAAAGCTTTCAAGTTTAAAAGAAATCACTTATACAATGAAAGGGGAGTGGCCAGCTCTTCGAGCTCAGCTTTTCTCTGGCTTATTTGGTTTTGGCAGGCTGGCTGTTCACTGAAACAGTTGTGAAGCTGTTGGACACAAGAGAAGCAGATCCATGCTGACCTTCCCTCTCTCTGACTTCTCTCTTCTAAGACCCCGCGTTTGATTTTACCTTTTGTGCCAAGTGATGTTTATGAGGATTATTGGAATTACTGTGAATGGCATCATTAATTTGGTATGATCTGTTGGATTTTTGGATAGGTTAGGTTGTATTTCATTCAGTAATCTTGCAAATAAATTGTGTTTCTTTAAAACTAAGTGGTTTGACCAGCTGCATCTCTCCTGGAATATGTACACTTGCTTAAAACAACAAGCAAAGTTAGGGTTTGGGTTCCTTTCGTGAAATATTTTGAGAGCATCTGGCCTGGAGCGCCATCAAAATTCAAGGTGGTCCATTATGTCCTGCAGAACTTTGCCATCTCAAGACGACAGCCAATGCCACCAGCCATCAGTGAGCATCTGGATGAATAGGACAATGAGGAGGAGGAAGGAAGGAATAGGTACAATTCCTTTCAGCTTGGGTTCAGCTATGAAGAACTCATTCAAGGGCACTAATAATAGCTGCAACCCTGATTTGTTATACCTCAGCATTCCCACACTTTTATATTTTCCATCAGTGACAAACCCAGTGTCCACTTGAATGCCACACAAAAACAGTGTGCCCCAAAATTAAACATCCCAAATCAATTTTAAAACTCAATCTATGCCACATCCCATTAGAAGTCAACCAAACAATCTTGTGCATTTCCTTGATGAAATACACACTGAGTCAAACATCAACTGTGCCTGGAAGGCTATCAACTTGGTGAAAGACACTCTTCGATCAGCCAGAGACTTTTAGGTCTTCCAGTGATAGAAATTGACCTTGACTGAGTGTTGCAGTTTGGCACATTCCAAGGTACAGGGATGCATTAAAGCCTGGAGAAGCTGCCATCAAGACCAGTGGGGAAAGACCACCATCTAAGGTCTTTCTGTTGAAGTTAAATGGGGTTCTGTTCAGTTATTGAACACTCCCATGCCTCAAAGTATGTAAATATAGTTTTGCATAAGTAAGAAATGTATTGGGTTTGTTTATGTTCCATAGGTAAAGACTGTACAGAATTGAACTGTTCCAATGACTACATATGTACATACATATTTTTATGAATAAAGTACATTTTTGAAATTTAAAAACATGGGTGCTGGAAGGCTGCTGACTTTTTTTCAGTGAAGGAGTCTGAAGAGGATGAAGACTTTGAATAACTCAAGTCAACCTGCAGTAGTAGATTCTGCCACCTTGACTGGGTGGCAACAGTCTAAGCTGTCTGGGCTGACAAGTAACAACAAAGGCACTGGTGACATAGCCGTGGTAGGAGCATGAATGCTGTCATTCTGTTGTGTACCACCTTGTCCTGCAAGAGAAAAGGTAAGAGCCTCGGTAAGTGCAATGCAATCTGTGTCGGTGGCGTGCCATCATGGCTGAGTAGTTAAAAGTGCATGCAAGCTGTGACATGTGGGTGTGAGATTTGCTGTGATCCTAAGTATATTAGGATGCAGTGAAGCATATGAATGTGAAGTATGATTGATAGATACTGCTGGTAAATGATAGATGGGAATGTGATGGTTTGAGCAGTGTCCGTGACTCCTGATAGATATGCCTCTTGAAAATGCAATCATTGACCTTGACATTCTTGTTAGGTCATTGAAATCCTCACTGCATTGCATACAAGTCCTGTGAGCTGGAATTCTCAAAGCAATCTGGATGACTTTCTGCTCTCTGTGCGTTTTAATTTCATGACTGTGATGTTGCCCATCCCCCTGCAAATACAGGGACTTCTGCTTTCTGTCTCCTGCATTTAAATTTCCAGTGCAGCAATTTGGAGATAGTCATTTAGTGTTTCCCACGTCCAAAGGCTCTTCAGCAATGATTCCCAGCATCTAATACAGCCACAATGGACCATTATTCTGAAAGGGGTAGGCCTGTTTTATGTAGCACCAGGAAGTCATGAGTTTGGAATCCTTGCTCATGTGAACTCTACTGTTGACTTCATGCCAAAAACATTCAAATGATGATATTGAGCAGGCATGGATTTATCAGGCATGTGGATCATGATGGAGCTATCCAATATAGCCCAAATCTTCGTTCTCAGCCCAAATGCTGAGGGTGACATTCAATCAATTGATGGCATTTTCTTTTTTCTTTTACTTGTGTCTTGTTACATAATATTGTAGAGTGGAATTGTTCCCTGGCAGTATTGGGTTCACCTGCCATCCTATTGCCATGGGACTCCTCCACTGGAAATTGATAATGAGCCATTCAGAAGATTTCTGGGAGTCCTGAAAAGAGTCATACCAGACTTGAGACTTTAACTCTGCTTCTCTCTCCCCACAGATGCTGCCAGACCTGCTAAGTTTCTCCTGCAATGGCTGTTCTTAATCTTGAAGAAGCCTTCTCTGTTTCACAGGAAAAACAAATGTGACTGATACCTAAATTGGTTAAAAATTAAGTTAACAATTGTCACAGAAAACCTGGAATATTTCATGTTTAATATTTGCTTTGGGGTGCTTCTAAAGGCCTCAATACTGACTAGCAGAGGAAATAATATTTCATTTCACATGACCAAAAAGGCTGTCTGAGATTTAAGGGGTGAGAGGTAAAATGATGGAGATTCCAAAATTGGGAATCCAAGTGAAGGCAGATTTTAGTAAAAAGATGAACTCCCATCATTAGAGGATTGGTTCACCTTCCTTTTCTTCGTTCACAGATGCTGCCTGGCGTGCTGAGTGTTTTGAACAGTTTCTGCTTTTGTTCTAGAATAATGCGATGTGTTTAGGAAAATAATCAGAGTGCAAACCTCTGATCAGATGACACAGACCTTCTCGCTTAAGTTAGCAATGTATGTCATAGAAGATTGATACATATTGCTCATAAAAAATACATCTGTTTCCATATGTGAGCTGGACAGTGGGCTTCAACTTTTCGTCGTCTTCCCGAAGAGAGACTTAATCACCCATGTAGACATCATTGGCAGGGTCAGCATTTATTGACTTTCCTAAATGCCCTTGAACTGAATAGCTTGCAAGGTCATTTCTCAAGATAGCTAAAAGTCAACCACATCACTGTGAGTTTGGAGTCACATATGGTTCTGACTGTGAAATAATGACAGATTTCTATCCCTTTAGAATATGGTGGGGTTTATGATAATCAATTATAGTTTGGTGGTCACCATCATAAAACTAGATTTCAATTCCAGAATTATAAACAGATTTTAAATTCACCAGCTGCTGGAGGGGTTTGAACTCATGTCCCTAAAACAGTTCTAAAGAAGAGTAATTGAACTTGAAGCATTTATGCTGTTTCTTTCTCCTCAAATGCTGCCAGACCTGTTGAGTTTCTTCGCACTTTCTGTTTTTAATTCCTAGAGCATTATCCTGGGCTACACTTCAGTAAGAAGGCAAGTGGTCCCTTTTGAAAATGCTTAAAAGGAGATCCTGAGCCATGTTTACATACTGCAGAACTTTGTTAGTCACCAAGAAGGTGACTACTTCCCTCAAGATGTGTATGCGTGGGTTACTTCAGTCAGGCATCACTGACATATGTAACTGCATTCATTTTTAAATCTAATGATTCAGACTGTCGATCATGATTGTAAATGCTGGACTTCAGGAAGAACATAATATTCTAATTCTGCGGTACAGAAATTTATCTGACTTCTTCAACTGAGAGTTTCAAAACCCTGGGTAGATCTTATTTAACAAGTCCCAGAGCTGTGAGTAATGCTACTCAAGTTACCAATAATCCGACACCTGGAGGATTACTCGACCAGCGACTAGTGACTTGGTGCTATATGGATCTCTTCCCTGCTACCCCCAGTCTCACTTGCAGTTTGCTGTTGGACAATTTCTTGATGATGCAAACATTGGAAATAGTTCACCATGTTTGTTACTGTTGTACCTGTTCTATTGCTGATGTTGCATTATGTATTGATATTGAGTCTTGCTATTGCTATTTTAATTTGTTGCTTTTTATAATTGTTGATATTGCTGTTGTTGATAAATAATTCAGTA
Organism: Chiloscyllium plagiosum; assembly: GCF_037043375.1. Classification (NCBI taxonomy): domain Eukaryota; kingdom Metazoa; phylum Chordata; class Chondrichthyes; order Orectolobiformes; family Hemiscylliidae; genus Chiloscyllium; species Chiloscyllium plagiosum. The sequence continues at coordinate 31,487,813 of NW_028270141.1, forward strand.
AGAAGTGATTTACAACATTTTGAAGTACTGAGGACATTTACAACTAGGGTCCAAAGGGAATTAAACTCAGTTCTTGAAGTGGCGAGCAACTTCACATTTTGTTTAAAGGTTTGCCTCTCTTGTGATATGCTATCCTGGGAGTAGGGCAGGAGACATGTTGCCAATATTATGATTGTCCATTATTGACTGCTCTCCCGTCTTGGTGTCCTCTGAGGGCCCACGATACACAGACTTCAGCAGTGTATGTGTTAGGAGCTTACCGATAATCCATATCCAATGGCATCTCATCTCCTGTGTTACATGTTAGTCTTTCCTGTCAGAATAAGCTAAGCAATATAAAAAAAGTTAATCACCAGACTTGATAAGTTTTTTCAACATTCCTCCCCCCACCCCCCCCCCCCCCACCCCCACTTACTCCTTTCCTCTCACTCCTCTGCCTAACTCCCATTCTCAGCCTATGAAGGTGCAAAAAACTGCTTTCTATACATTTATCATCCTCTCGACCATTTGGTGTGACTTTCCATCATGACAACATCTCTGGTGTCAAACACCGCCTCCGAGGTGTTGTGATCTGAGACCTACTCATATGTTAGCTCCTGTAACATATAACACCAAGACTGGATTATTGTTAAGACAAATACCTTGAAGTTTACTGACAACATGAACTATTTACGTTGCTATAACGTCACAGATGCAAACAAAATCTGAGTTTGACACTTACGTATTTTAGTATACATTCCATACACTGACTAGCAAAAATAAAATGAAGACTGTGGATGCTGGAGGTCTGAAATAAAGTAAGAAATTGCTGATGAAATTCAGCAGGTCTGGCAACATCTGTGATGAGAAGCAATGTAGAGGGTAGTGGTGGAAGGGTATTTTTCAGGCTGGAGGTCTGTAACTAGTGGTGTTCCTCAGGGATCCATACTGGGACCTTTACTGTTTGTGATATATATAAATGACTTGATGAAAATGTAGATGAGAGGATTAATAAATTTGCAGCCAATAGAAAGATTGGTGGAGTTGTGAATAGCATAGAAGGTTGTCAAAGGAGACAGTGTGATATAGATCAGTTGCAGATATGGGCAGAGAAATGGCAGATGGAGGTTAACCCAGGTAAGTGTGAGGTGCTGCACTTGGGGAGATCAAATGTTAAGCAAAAGTATACAATTAATGGCAGGATCCTGAACAGCATTGATGCACAGAGGGATCTTAGGGGTCAAGTCCATAGCTCCCTAAAAGTGGTCATGCAAGTAGCAAGGGTGGTAAAGAAGGCATATGAAGAGCTTAATATCGAAACATCGACCCTCCTGCTCTTTGGATGCTGCCTGACTGGCTGTGTTTTTCCAGTGCCGCACTTTTTGACTCTAATCTCCAGCATCTGCAGTCCTCACTTTCTCCAAAGCGTATGGCATGCTTGTCTTCATTGGTTGGAGAACTGATTACAAGCATGTCATGTTGCAGCTTTATAAGACTTTGGTTTGGCCACACGTACTGTATTGCTTCAATTCTAGGAGCTGCATTAGATGAGGGGTTAAGAGGATTTGGATAGGCTACAGAAGAAGTTTATCAGGATGCTGACCGGATTACAGGGTATGAGCTTTAAGGAGAGGCCAGAAAAACTGGGATTGTTTCTCCTGAGCAGCAATGGCTGAGGGGAAACTTGATAGAAGTCTAAAAATTTATGAGATGCGTAGATAGGGTTGATGATCAGAATCTTTTTCCCAGAGTTGAAACGTCTAAAATTATGGGGTATGTAATAAAGGTGAGAGGAGGAAAGTTCAAAGGAGATGCAACAGGCACGTTTTTTACAAAGAGAGTGGAAGGAATCTGGAATGCACTGCCAGAGGTGGTGGTGGAGGCAGATACTATTGGAGCATTTAAGGGACTTTTAGATAACTGTATTAATATGCAAGGAATGGACAGATATGGACCAAGGGCAGGCAGAAGGTATTAGTTTCATTTGGCGTTATGTTTAGCACAACATTGTGGGCCGAAGGGCCCAATCCTGTGCTTTACTGTTCTATATTCTATGACTCTTCAAAAAGTTAACTCTGCTTTCTCCCCACAGACGCTGTCCGACGTGCTGAGTTTCACCAGCAATTTTTGTTTTTGTTACTGATTTAACTGAATATTGACTCCATTGCCTGAGTGCCTGAAGACAAGGTGGTCCTTTATATCAGAACATTGCGTGCCATGATGTCATATCACTGGCTTTGTGATATACTATGAGTCTGACCTGTAACCTATGCAATGACACAACTGTATCCTCCTTGTGCTTATTACTAGTAACTTGGTTAGTAGCATTATTCACAGCTTTAGGAATTGTCACATAAGATTTTTTAAACCCTCAGTTGAAAAAGTCAGGTCAGTTTCTGCACCACAGAACAAAAATATTATGTTCTTCCTGAAGACCAGCATCACCAAAGTTTATTACATTTAATAATGAATGCAATTACGTACATCAGTGATGCCTGACTGAAGTGACCCATGCATACGAAACTTGAGGGTGGTGTAGCCACTTTCTTGAACACTGCAAGATGTAAAACATAGCTGAGATTCTCCCTTTAAACATTTTCAGAAGGGGTCAATTGTCTTCTTGCTGATGCGTAGACTTCTTGCACATAACTCCTCTGCCATCAATTCAAATGAAACTTGTAGAGTCTCTGTGGAGTATGGAAAATCTCAGTCAGCCTAAAGCTCGGGTGTCTTCGTGCCTGTGTCCTGAATTCTTCTTCAATATTGTCCATTAAAAATAGAAACATGAGTGTACATAGTAGTTAAATCATTTACTGTCTTTCTGTGGCTCATGGTCCATTTTAAATACTTGACATAGAAATTTGCAAGAGTCAGATTCCTGAGAGAGATTTTAAGCCTCGCTCATTTTTCTGCAATAAATCCCACAACTCAAATGTTGCCTTTGATTGAATCCAAGCTCAAAGGAATATGTGAAGACCATCAATCACGTCTTGTGTAGGGTGCTCAGATCAACCCCTACCATCTGTAGTGGGTTTAGTTCATATTTTGAGCAAAAATCCAGCAATTTCTTTATACTTAATGAAAGTCAATGAGAAGGTTGGCAGGGAGGTTCTATTTGCTTATGACTAATGGTGGAGCAGTTCAAATCTTCCAGTAATTTACAATGTATGGCATAGTTCTTCCTAGTTACAAATAACTTTGATTTTTATTGTATTTGTAATTTCTGCAAATTCTTGGCAATTATATTTTCTGGAGAAAGTGAGGTCTGCAGATGCTGGAGATCAGAGCTGAAAATGTGTTGCTGGAAAAGTGCAGCGGTCAGGCAGCATCCAGGAAACAGGAGAATCGACGTTTCGGGCATAAGCCCTTCTTCAGGCTTGTGCCCGAAACGTCGATTCTCCTGTTCCCTGGATGCTGGCTGACCTGCTGCGCTTTTCCAGCAACACATTTTCAGCTATTATATTTTCTATTCTGGCTCCATCTTTGTGTGGGCGGCACGGTGGCACAGTGGTTAACACTGCTGCCTCACAGCGCCTGAGACCCGGGTTCAATTCCCGCCTCAGACGACTGACTGTGTGGAGTTTGCACGTTCTCCCCGTGTCTGCGTGGGTTTCCTCCGGGTGCTCCGGTTTCCTCCCACAGTCCAAAGATGTGCAGGTCAGGTGAATTGGCCATGCTAAATTGCCCGTAGTGTTAGATAAGGGGTAAAAGTAGGGGCATGGGTGGGTTGCGCTTCGGCGGGGCGGTGTGGACTTGTTGGGCAGAAGGGCCTGTTTCCACGCTGTAATGTAATCTGTAATCTGAAATAAGGCCCAATGTTTCATGATAAATCCTGAAATTAGTAGAATAGGTGGGGAAGAGCTAAACAATAGCTTCAGACAAATGATTGCTTCATACTTGTTCAAAATAATGAGGCAGATATTCATGTAAGAACTGCAAATAAGACATTATTAGTTCAGTTTCAAAGCATTGAGAACAATGTATGAGTCAAAAAGATGCTGAATATTCTGATCAACGTCAATCAATTCAGATTTTATGTACTTAACATTAAATAATTGTTATAAGCAGGATGATTTTTTTTGATAAATGGGTTGATTTGAATTATTTATTTCCAAACTCGAATGATTAAATACACTTCTAATATGAAATAAGTTATGATGTAGCAGTAGGCACATATTCCTTCTTGTATTTGAAATAAATTTTCTGAACTCTTTTTATTTTTGTTCTTTCTTTGTTATAACATATTCTCTGCTTTTATCCAATCTCTGCACAATGTCTGCAAAGTCCCTGATATTTGAATGTTAAATATTGCTCCATTTGAATCATGTATATTTTAGATGTATATGTAAGATAGAGGGAACTTATCACAACTGATTATTTCCAATATCCATAGTCAGTGCGTCACAAGGCAACATATTGCATTTATGTAGTGCCTCCAACATTGAAGAACATGCCAAAACTCTGTCCAGAGGCATTATCGGAAATAAATGGACATTGGCAAAAATGGGAACGTGTGGATTTGGTGACAAAAAGCATTGTCAAGATGGTGAGTTTGAAGGAGGGTCTTCAGGGAGACAATAAATGATATGGTAACATGTCTATTTTTAGCAATGAAATAATCACACTTTCAATCACTATAAGCAGAACAGTTGGGTCCTTTGGTGCAATTAAATATATGTTGCAATGAATAAAATGTTCCAAATGAAACATTCCATTCTTCTCTTCAACTTTATTTGCTTCAAGTTGACAACTGCAGTGTGTTCTTGTTGCTGTGAGCGCAATGCCTACTTGCTGCAAGACAATTTGTTTTCTTTTTTCCAGATTTCTCTCCTCAGTTTCTGAAAACATTGACTTTGTGCTGAAGCAGAGTCTGTAGACGGTGGTAGCCCAACAAATATCCATTCTTGCTTATGTGAGATGAGATGGTAACTGTGCTGGCTGAGCCAGATCTGATACATGCCAGTGGGTATACATACATCTAGAAGTACACCTACATATTTTCCAGCAGAAATCAAGCTCATTCCATTCCTCCTTCATTTCAATTTTGTTGCCCAACTATCATTAAATGAATTAGTCCAAAACTGGATGTAATGATCTCTATACTGTTATTACAATAAGAAAGAGATTCTTTAAAAGTGCCTTTCACAACCTCAGGATGTTCTAATGTATATTTACAGATGTAATACTTTCAAAGTTATTGCTGTAATGCAGGAGGCACAGTGAATGATTTATACACATCACTACACAATATCACATGATCAGCAAAACCTTTGACAGACCCCACAGGGAGACTGATAAAAAAGGTAAAAGCTCACAGGATCGTGACAATTTGGATCCATAATTGACATGGTGGTAGGAGACAGAGCGTGGTGGCAGAAGGCTGTTTGTGTTACTGGGAGCTGGTGTCTAGTGATGCACTGGGGGGATCAGTGCTGGATCGACATTGTTTATGAGAAATATAAACAAAACAGAAGAGAATGGGAAGTGTATGATAAGCAAGTTTGTGGATTACATAAAGATTGCCCGTGTGGTTAATGGTGAGGAAGAAAGTCTGAGGTTACAGGAAGTTACAGATAGGCTGGTCAGATGGGCAGATCAGTGGCAGGTGGAATTTAAACCTGAAAAGTGTGAGGTGCTGCACTTTTGGAAGAAACAACAAGACGAGGGTGTACTCAATGAATGGCAGAAGACTAGGAAGTTCAGAAGAACAGGGGGATTTTAGGGTGTTTGTTCACAGATTTCTGAAGGTGGCAGGACAGATTAACAGGGTAATTAGGAGACATACAGGGTCATTTGTCTTTATCAGCTGTAGCACATATTATAACAGCAGGGAAGTTATAATAGCGTTGTACAAATATCTGGTTTGGCCATAGCTGGAGTACAGAATATAACTCTGGTCGCCTCACCATTGTAAGAATGTGATTGCATTGGAAGCGATGCGGAGAAGATTCACCAGGATATTGCCAGCATTGGGTCATTTTAGCTATGAAGAGGACTGGATAGGCTTGGATTGATTTCTTCAGAGCAGTGAAGGCTGGGCGGGAAGGGGAGAGGTGGTGGGGGGTGGGGATGGAGGTTTTTAAGATTATGAGGAGCTTAGACAATGTGAATAGGAAGCAGCTGTCTCCTTAGTTGAAGGGTCAGTAATGAGGGATATAATATTAAGGTGAAGGGCAGGACATTTACTCAGGATTTGAGGGAAACTATGTTTTTCACTTAAAGGGAATCAGGAATGCATTGCCTGGAAGGGTAAGTGAGATGGGAAACCTCACAACCTTTAAAATTATGTGGATGAGTACTTGAAATGTCATAATATTCAAGGTTATGGCCCAAGTTGTAGCAAGTGTGATTTGTCTAGTAAGGTCAGAGCAGATTTGATGGGCCAAACACCTCTTCTGTATTATTGTATATTTCTACGACTCTAAGGTCCAACAAATGTAACAAAACTAGAAAATCTATTTTTTTAAACTCAAGCTGAGGGACTAATAGTGGCAAAGATCCTGTGCTTCTTTGAGACAATACCATGAATTAATTTAAATCAACCAAAACAGGGCCTTGGTTTCAAGTTTCATCTGAAAGATGGCAGCTCCAACAGTGCAGCACTCCCCCAGTCCTGCATCAGACTAACAACCTTGATATTGTGCTCAAGCCTCTGAAGGGGCATTGAACAAACAGCCTTCTGACCCCAAGGTGGGGATACTAACAATTGAGCAATAGTTACATAGAGCAACAACAAAAAGTCTCAAAATGCAACTCAAAATGAAGAAAAATGCAACTAATATAAAGATTAATATAACACCCAGCAATGGCTTATACAAATTTAGCCAAGATTTGCAATTTTTTGTTAAATTTAGCTTCATAAATCTGTTGGTGGTATGGATCCAGTCACATTACCACATTTCCTCTCTACTAAACTGATGAACATAGAACATAGAATTGGTGAACTGATGAACCTTTAAGATTACATTCGTACTTTGACATTTTAAGCGTGTCGTTTAGTTAATTCTAGTGGGATGGTCCAGGAGGCAAGTAGCTACAGTCTACATTTGGGGAGGGCAGAGCAATCTTCAGTGATACTTACAAAAGCAGGGATCAAGAGGTGAGACTTCCTGCTTAATGTCTCTTCTGCTGCTGCCACAAAAAAGGAACAACAGAAAGTCATAGAAGGTGGAAGACTGGAGAAAGTATTGAATACGTATTTCATATTTATTTTGGATAGAGTTGGGTATAAAATACTGGTCAAGGATCAGAGTTGAACATTAATGAATGAACCTCCATTATAAGATAATATTTAGAAAGGACATTTAAACTGTTATTATAAAAAGGTTTTGAAAAATGTTAGTTTTTAGTAAAGGAAGTCAATAGAATAAGGATTCTACTTGTAGGGTCACCAATATTACATCTAAGTCTGAGTCTACCAATTGTTACTTTTGACTCTTTTTTAATCGTGCATTTACTGAACATCTGAGCACCCTCTGTTGGTCAATCTCAACTTTACATTACTTTTCCTTTAATTCTCTTTCAATGCTGACCTAAAATTATTCTGACAGCCATTACATGATTCAATTTTGTATTGAAGTAAATTTACCTTGCAGCTCTCAATACGTACACTTTGTCTCATTGGTCCATCAAACATATCAAAGGTTAAGTAAGAAATTATCATTAAACTGCAGCAAAACAAAAGAAAAAGATAAACCCCAAAGTGCAAGTTCAGAATGGAATCACAGTAAATAAAACATGTAGAATCATTTCCTTATCTGGGCAGCCTCATAACATCTGATGAGGAAAGTGATCAAGACGTCAGGAAGTGCAAAACCTTCACAAAGTTGTCAGACTTCCATAGATTAGATTACTTACCGTGTGGAAACAGGCCCTTCAGCCCAACAAGTCCATGCCAACCATCCGAAGAGCAACCCATCCATATGCATTCCCCTACACCTAACCTGCACATCTTTGGACTGTGGGAGGAAACCCATGCAGACACGGGGAGAACGTGCAAACTCCACACAGACAGTTGTCTGAAGTGGGAATTGAACCCAGGTCTCTGGCGCTGTGAGGCAGCAGTATGAACCACTCTGCCATTGTTTCTACAGAAAGTGAGATTACTAAACCCTTGCACCTAGTGAATGTTACTGTAGAGATATGAAATTCGGAATATAAACAAGACAATGGAAGATAAATTAAAAAGAACAAAGTGAGCATGAAAGTGGTGGATGGCTAACTCCCTTTGAAGAAATGTCAGTGGTCAGCTGACAGGCCTCAAAGATGTCTGCCCTGTCGCCATAAAGCAGTGTGGGTTGGCTACAGTGGTAGACAGTGTGATGTCTGCCCCACTGGAAGGAGGGGCCCACCCTCTGGAGCTGCCAGCCAATTCAATTGTCCTAGCAGTGCCAGAGCTCCATAGCGGTCTCTGCAGGAGGCCCATGGATCCTGGCATGTGTCAAGATGGAGGGGGAAGTGTTTGAGGGGAATGTTTGCAGTATCGACTGTTAAGTAGGAAGGTGGTTACTCTCATCAAGGGCAGTTGCCACACCCCCCGATGGATAAAGAGCATCCTCCAAAAGATAGTACTTCCTTCATTCCTGTCATTTTAAACACTTTTAACAAAAATAGGATGTTCATTCCCATCTACCTGAAGAAGGGTCACACCCGAAACATCTACTTCTCTACCTCTTGATGCTACCTGGTTTGCTGTGTTCTTCCAACCTCCTGCCTGTCTACTTTGGATTCCAGCATCTGCAGTTTTTTTTTGTCCCATTCCCACCTACCTCAGGTCCGGCTCCTCAGTGCTACAGTGGGCGCACAGAGAGGGGAGCCGGAAGCCGTTTAAATTAACGTTTTTCTTTTCGTAGTCTGTGTTTTTTTTCCAACTAGGAGCGGGTACCCGCAAGTCGTCAACAGAGGCTTCTGGGAAGGTAAGAAGTTTGAGTGGAGAAGGAACCACATTAGGGAACTGGAGCTGGAGTTGGATGAACTGAGGATTATTCGAGAGGCTGAGAGGGTGATTGATAGAAGCTACAGGGACATAGTTACGCCAGAGAACAGAGGTAGCTGGGTAACAGTTAGAGGTAGGAAGGGGAGAAAGCAGGCAGTGCAGGGATCCCCTATGGTCATTCTTCTCAACAATAAGTATACCGCTTTGGATACTGTTGGGGGCGATGGCCTAGCAGGGGTAAGCTGCAGTGACCGGGTCTCTGGCACGAGGTCCGGCTCTGAGGCCCAGAAGGGAAAGGGGGAGAGGAGGAGAGCGCTAGTTATAGGAGACTCTATAGTTAGAGGGACAGACAGGTGGTTCTGTGGACATGGCCAGACTCTCAGATGGTTTGTTGCCTCCCGGGTGCCAGGGTCCGAGACGTCTCGGACCGTGTCTTCAGAATCCTTAAGGGTGCACATTGGCAGAGTCGTCATCTCTGGGTTGTTGCCGGTGCCACGTGACAGTGAGGCAAGGAATAGGGAGAGAGTGCAGTTGAACACGTAGCTCTAAGGATGGTGTAGGAGGGAGGGCTTCATGTATTTGGACAATTGGACTGCATTCTGGGGAAGGTGGGAGCTGTACAAGCAGGACGGGTTGCACCTGAACCAGAAGGGCACCAATATCCTGGGAGGTAGGTTTGCTAGCACTCTTTGGAGGGGTTTAAACTAATTTGGCAGGGGGATGGGATCCGAACTTGTAGTCCAGCAAGTAGGTTAGCTGTTTTTCAGGATGTCCAAGAATGTAGGGAGGCTGTGGAGAAGGTAGCACTGACAGGGAATACTTGCGGACACAGAGATGGGCTCAAGTGTGTATACTTCAATGCAAGGAGTATCAGAAATAAGGTGGGTGAACTTAAGGCGTGGATCGGTACTTGGGACTACGATGTTGTGGCCATCACGGAAACGTGCATAGAAGAGGGATAGGAATGGTTGTTGGAGGTTCCTGGTTACAGATGTTGCAGAAAGATTGGTGGGGTGGTAAAAAAGGAGGGTGGGTGGCATTGCTAATTAGAAATGGTATAACGGCTGCAGAAAGGCAGTTCGAGGGGGATCTGCCTTTGGAGGTAGTATGGGCTGAAGTCAGAAATAGGAAAGGAGCAGTCACCTTGTTGGGTGTTTATTATAGGCCCCCCAATAGCAGCAGAGATGTGTAGAAACAGATTGGAAAACAGATTTTGGAAAGGTGCAGAAGGAACAGGGTAGTAGTCATGGGCGATTTCAACTTCCCAAATATTGATTGGAAGCTCTTTAGATCAAGTAGATTGGATGGGGCGGTGTTTGTGCAGTGTGTCCAGGAAGCTTTTCTAACTCAATATGTAGGTTGTCCGACCAGAGGGGAGGCCATATTGGATTTGGTACTTGGTAACGAACCGGGACAAGTGATGGGCTTGTTAATGGGTGAGCATTTTGGTGATGGTGACCACAATTCTGTGACTTTCACCTTGGTTATGGAGAGAGATAGGTGCGTGCAACAGGGCAGGTTTTACAATTGGGGGAAGGTAAATACGATGCTGCAAGACAGGATCTGATTGGGAGCATAGGCTGTCAGGGAAGGATGTCGTTGAAATGTGGAACTTTTTCAAGGAACAGATACGACGTGTCCTTGATATGTATGTACCTGTCAGGCAGGAAAGAGATGGTCGTGTGAGGGAACCTTGGTTGACGAGGGAGGTTGAATATCTTGTAAGGAGGAAGAAGGAGGTTTACATAAGGTTGAGGAAACAAGGTTCAGACATAGCGTTGGAGGGATACAGGATAGCCAGGAGGGAGCTGAAGAAAGGGATTAGGAGAGCTAACAGAGGTCATGAAAAATCTTTGGCGGGTAGGATCAAGGATAACCCCAAGGCCTTTTATGCGTATGTGAGAAACATGAGAATGACGAGAATGAGGGTAGGTCCGATCAAGGACAGTAGTGGGAGACTGTGTATTGAGTCAGAAGAGATAGGAGACATCTTGAATGAGTACTTTTCTTCAGTATTTACAAATGAGAGGGACCGTATTGTTGAAGGGGAGAGTATGAAACGGACTGGTAAGCTAGAGGAGATACTTGTTAGGAAGGAAGATGTGTTGGGCATTTTGAAAAACTTGAGGATAGACAAGTCCCCCGGGCCTGACGGGATATATCCTAGGATTATGTGGGAAGCAAGAGAGGAAATTGCAGAACTGTTGGCAATGATCTTTTTGTCTTCACTGTCAATGGGGGTGGTGCCAGGGGACTGGAGAGTAGCGAATGTTGTGCCCCTGTTCAAAAAAGGGAATAGGGATAACCCCGGGAATTGCAGGCCAGTTCGTCTTACTTCGGTGGTAGACAAAGTGATGGAAAGGGTACTGAGGGATAGGATTTATGAGTATCTGGAAAGACACTGCTTGATTAGGGACAGCCAACACGGATTTGTGAGGGGTAGGTCTTGCCTTACAAGTCTTATTGAATTCTTTGAGGAGGTGACCAAGCATGTGGATGAGGGTAGAGCAGTGGATGTAGTGTACATGGATTTTAGTAAGGCATTTGATAAGGTTCCCCATGGTAGGCTTATGCAGAAAGTCAGGAGGCATGGGATAGTGGGAAGTTTGGCCAGTTGGATAGAGAACTGGCTAACCGGTCGAAGTCAGAGAGTGGTCGTAGATGGTAAATATTCAGCCTGGAGTCCAGTTACAAGTGGAGTTCCGCAGGGATCAGTTCTGGGTCCTCTGCTGTTTGTAATTTTAATTAATGACTTGGGAGAGGGAGTCGAAGAGTGGGTCAGTAAATTTGCAGACGATACGAAGATTGGTGGAGTTGTGAATAGTGAGGAGGGCTGTTTTCGGCTGCAAAGGGACTTAGATATAATGCAGAGCTGGACTGAGGAGTGACAGATGGAGTTCAACCCTGTCAAGTGTGAAGTTGTCCATTTTGGAAGGACAAATAAGAATGTGGAATACAGGGTTAATGGTAGGGTTCTTAGTAAGGTGGAGGAGCAGAGGGATCTTGGGGTCTATGTTCATAGATCTTTGAAAGTTGCCACTCAGATGGATAGAGCTTGTAAGAAGGCCTATGGTGTATTAGCGTTCATTAGCAGAGGGATTGAATTCAAGAGTCGTGAGGTGATGTTGCAGCTGTATAGGACCTTGGTAAGGCCACATTTGGAGTACTGTGTGCAGTTCTGGTCGCCTCATTTTAGGAAAGATGTGGAAGCTTTGGAGAGGGTGCAGAGGAGATTTACCAGGATGTTGCCTGGAATGGAGAATAGGTCGTATGATGATAGGTTGAGAGTGCTTGGCCTTTTCTCATTGGAACGGCGAAGGATGAGGGGTGACTTGATAGAGGTTTATAAGATGATCAGGGGAATAGATAGAGTAGACAGTCAGAGACTTTTTCCCCGGGTACAACAGAGTGTTACAAGGGGACATAAATTTAAGGTGAAGGATGGAAGGTATAGGGGGGATGTCAGGGGTAGGTTCTTTACCCAGAGAGTGCTGGGGGCATGGAATGCGCTGTCTGTGGGAGTGGCAGAGTCAGAATCATTGGTGACCTTTAAGCGGCAATTGGATAGGTACATGGATAGGTGCTTAAGCTAGGACAAATGTTCGGCACAATATCGTGGGCCGAAGGGCCTGTTCTGTGTTGTATTGTTCTGTGTTCTATGTTCTATCTGCCCAAGGTAATTGCTTTATGGTGTGGGCAAAGTTGCTGTCAGGTTCAGAGCAGAAAGGCTGGTGAATGCTGGCTATTTTGCTAATGTTGCTAAAGCAATATCCAGGGCATTGATTACACCACTCTGACTGACCCTCTCTCTTAGACCTTCCTCTGTTTACATCCGATACCTTTAATCACATTGGTTGACAAGGTACATTTTTAGTCCCACGTCCCCGGTAGTCTGCTGCTCTTGTGATATTGTTATCAACTTACACTTCCAACAACTTTGCAACGCAAAGTAATAAAATCCACACGAGTGCCTACATGACTTAAAAGAGGGCATGCCACAGGATGGAGCATCCAGGTAGATTTAATCCAGTAAATATAATATAGAGCCGGCAACCATGCTGGAGAATGGTTGCTTAAATTTAGAGCTTTTGCTGGACCACAGTTCATTACGTTTCGATCCTTTACAAGAATACGGTTCTTGAGTTCTGATCCTTACTAAAATGCAGTTCATAATATGCTGATCCCTTACTGGCATGTAGCTTATCATTTTCTAATCCTTTTCGGGGGTTCAGGCGATTACATTCTGACCCCTTGCTGGAGTACAGTTCAATAGATTCAGAAGACATTTACGTCACAATCAAGTCATGGTCTTGACTTTCCTAATACACTTTAAATGCGCTGTTCTGATAGTTTACTTGTTATAGCATTGCCCAGCGATCAGCTGAGTCATACAGTTAACAAATAATCCAGGTTTGATCCTCATTTGTACTGATTTATCCAAGGCAGAAGCAGCAGTTCCACATTTAGTGTTAGAGCAACTGTGAGGAAGAAACAAGGATATAGCTCAGAGTTCCCACTGCTTATTTCTGCACAGTGAGTCTTGCTTGCAAATGTAGGTATATGATAAGAATTAGATCAAGCTGTGTCGATCTCATAGTTAAATAGTTTGATGACGCACACTGTCTTGGCTCATGGATAGAGGATACCTACTTCTGACAACACTGGAGGATGACCAGCGTCACTGTCTTCAGGATATGGAAGACACCATTTGTTTCCCTTATACTTGTGAATAAATGCAGATCTGCTGCCTGATACGGTTTTTCCATCAAATTATAACAGATTGTTATGAATGCAAGATGTCAGCAAAATCCAAGATAATACAAAATCTGTCAGCTTGGATATTCTTGAACAGCTTGTGATGATGGAAGTTGTACAAGGAAATCAAAATGTGCAGTGGTTGGGAAAATGGCAGCAGATATTTACTGAAGGGTAGACAACATAGGTGGGGCATAAGAAATGAATGGATGTACAAGATTAGGGGAATGAAGCAAAAATAGGAATTGCTGCAAAAACTCAGCTGAGTTCTAAAGAAGGCTCGCTAGACCCAAAATGTTAACTCTGCTTTCTCTCCATGGATGCTGCCAGATCTGCTAAGTTTTCCAGCAATTTCTGTTTTTGCTTCTGATTTCTAGCATCCGCCATTCTTTCAATTTTTTGCTAAGGGGAATGAAGATTTGTTTAAGACAAATTTCGAATTTCTCAATTGGTATTGTGGGAGCAGAAATGATTTGGACTATAACCTTTACAGAATCTTCTGTACTGATGGGTAACTTGCACCTCTAGTAATAGAGCTCTCTCACAATACTGCAATGGAGTGTGAGTCTGGAAATATGTTGAAGTTCCAGTATTGGGCTTGAAACCTATTCTCTTGACAAGCTATTGTCACATTATAATGCATCCTTTTTTTTGGCTGAGTGTCAACTGATATCTGGCTACATTCTTGTAAAATACCTTGGAGGTTTTACTGCATTAAGGCATGATATCAGCTTCAAGAAAGGGTTGAGGATCAGCACTTCATCACTCTATTAGGCACTTTACGGCCTTCTGGACATAACATAAAGTTCAGTAATTTCAGATCACCACCACTGCTCCTTTTTTTTTGCAGATCGCAGGGGTTGGTAATAATCAGCAGCAGCCTTTTAAAGCCAAGTGAATATTTGTCAGACCAAAAACATTGAATAGTTTCACTTATTGTATCGTCTATATGGGACAATGTCAAGGAGCAGTTTAACAGCAGAGCAGCAGATCTGAGGGAAGGAGAAGAGGAAGTTTCTTTAAACATATATGAGCAGTCAAATTCATGATTATTATTTGCCTGACAATTGACGAAGGGTAATTCTTTCTTGGGAGGAAGGCAGTGTCTCCTGGGTCAAAGTTGCGCAAAGTTGATGTAGCTGGAAGTTTGGAACCAAATCAATTCTCTGTGACTGGCCGAGCAATTTGACAGCTGCTCTCTGAATCAGAGAGACCTACGACACTGCAAGACACTTTCAATGATTGATTCCCTTATCCCCCCATCTCACTGTACAAGCTGGCTTCACTAATGGCATGTAGAGATTGGGCTGTCAGTTCAGATCAACCTGCAAACTGACACCTGAAAGAGTAGTGAAAGCTCAGCTAAGTACTGCAAATGCTGAGTTCTGAAGAGGAGTCATATTGGACACAAAATGTTACTTCTGTTTTCTTCTCCACTCACAGATAGAATAGCATTCCTACGGTTCAGGAGCAAGCCCATTGAGTTCACACTGAACCTCTGAAGAGCATCCCATCTAGATCTATCCTCTCCTCCCAACCTTATTCCCTGTAATCCTGCATTTCTCATGACTAATCCACCTAACCTACCCATCCCTGGGCACTGAGGGTAATTTGGCTAGGCCCATCCACCTAACCTAAACATCTTTGAACCTGGACGAAACCTACACAGACACAGGGAGAACGTGAAAACTCCACACAAACAGTCACCCAAGGGGTGGAAATGAACCCAGGTCTCTGGTGCTGTGAGGCAGCAGTGCTAACCATTGAGCCAATATGCTGCCAGACTTGCTGGGTTTCTTCAGCACTTCTTGCTTTTATCTGAAAGAGCATCACAGTCTGAGCTGAACCATTCACTTTTGATAGCTTTCAGAAACTTCTTGCTTTTAGATCATGAAACTTCCTCCCTTCTGCCAGCATAGCTGGTGAGATTTATGGCACAATTGCATGAGACGTCTGGTGAGGCCTCTCTTAATGTCGGGAGTATCTTGTGCCATCTTTTATACTTTGGTCAAGCAGCCTGGCAAGATTCTCATGAGGCAGCAGTGAGTTGCCAACAAAGGAGAATTATTGCCTGTTAATCGTCTTGTTAATGGCTGGACTCGCTTCGTTAATCTTCAGCTCCCTATCTTAGAAAACACACCAAACAAGCTCAGTATCCACAAATCATAACATGGAAAGCAGAGTGTGAACCTGTCAAATTCAGTTCACCATTTACTCCAAAGGACCTCTGTATTTGACCCTGACCGCTAAGATCTCAGGACACGTTTCTATGGCCACTGGCCACATTTAACCCATATTGGCAAATGATATGTGCCAAACTCTAAGAACCTGTATGTCATATTTCAATTTCGCTTACAGGCTGCTTCTGCACTTCAATACTACACCCAGGATGACATTGGTAATGATTATTGTAATGCTGCTGCAAGGACACTCTGCACTCAGGGACATGCACCCAGCTCCTAAACTGGTCCAAACTGCATCTCCAAGCTCTTTGCTCTGCTCATTGTTATAATGCACATTCTCTCTGAATCTGCCTGGATAGCCACAGCATCATTGACTTGCCTTGCATTTCCCTGCCTTGCCTTGCCTTTGTGCAATTTGCCTTCCCAGCCAGACCTACCACGTTACTGCTATTTTGCCAAGCCATTGAGTGAGGTCTCAAAGGCAGGAAGCTTGGCACCATTCTCAGCAGGCCTTAGTCGGGTCAAAGAGAATGGCTTTCAGTCAGGGAAGGTCATGGCAAGGTAAGTTGAGGGCAATCTCTGATAGCGGTCCAGGGATTTGGAGGCAGTCAGTCAGCCACTGTAGGTGGTCAGAGTCAGGAAATTGCTCATGTAAGGGGCTAAGAACCACAAGTTGAGCAGACTATTACATGCCCTGAGTCAAACTGCCCTGTTGTGGGCTATTTTCCTCTGTATACCTGACAGAGAATCAGGTATTATGGGAGACAAATGTGGGTGACATAGCAGGTGTGGAGGTATTCTGAGGTAATGAATAGGCAGGTGTTGGGCATTGGCATGAGTGAGAATGCATGAGGGAAGTGAGGCCAATATTGAGAGTGGTAGAACATGAGACTTGGTGAGAGGTGGGTGCAGTAGCAAAGGTAGAGGGAGTATGAGATATCAGAGAGAAGACAGTGCCTCTTACATTGGTGGAGTGGAGAAGAACATTGACCTTCTTCCTACATTGCTGGGTCTTGTTCCAAATGGCTGAGACTGCTTTAACCCAGGTGGCAACCTTAGAGCAGGCTGGTTTGGTCTGGTTTCAAAGCCTCCACGGCTGGTCCTGGGACAGAGGAAGCCCTGCATGAGCAGTACCTCATCCAGCCAAATCTCCTGAGCCCTGTCCATAAAGTGAGACAATAACTTACCTTCAGCCTGTCATGTCTGGGGCAAATGTTAGGAACCATGCGTAACAGCTCCAGACTGATGGTGCCCGAGTGCACAATGGGCTTTTAAAAATGGCACAGATGCAAGGGATATTGGTTCCTTCTAGGATAACCAATGAGTACTGAGTTG
The DNA here is from genome assembly GCF_037043375.1 of Chiloscyllium plagiosum. Classification (NCBI taxonomy): domain Eukaryota; kingdom Metazoa; phylum Chordata; class Chondrichthyes; order Orectolobiformes; family Hemiscylliidae; genus Chiloscyllium; species Chiloscyllium plagiosum. The sequence goes on from NW_028270141.1 coordinate 31,505,000, forward strand.
AACTGGGATGGGTGTGCAGTAAAAATGGGTTGGAATCAGACCTCAGGGGTGCCATAAGAATGGGGTAGGTAGTTGATGAGGTAAGTTTGGTAAGAAATGGTGAGGAAACTCGCCAGACCTTGCAGTGAAAAACCCTTCAAAAGTTCAATGGAACTTACACTGAGGTAAAAAAAGATAAAGTTCACTCCTATGTGTTTATGAGATGTCTTGGAATCGTTACTCCAGAGACTGGAGGACAACATTATTTACTTTTCCAGTTCCAATCCTTCACTAATCCCAACAAATATTACTTTAACCAGAGTGATGATATAGACATTGACGTAGGTGCTAGTATTCATTAGAAGTCAGCCAGGATTCTTTAGTCAACAATAAATAACTGGTTTATTATCAAAATAAAACTTCCTGAGACAAAGCTGTAAAGGCATATTACAAACAGTTTGAACTATGCAAAGAAATACACACATATATATGTCTACCCTTCCACAAATCCAACACACATCTCTGAGGAAAAACAAAACAAACATTAACTTGAAAGTACTTGAGCCAAGTAATAGTTAAACTCCTGGAAAAGGAAAAGTCATGCAATGTTCCCAGTGGGTGTTTTATGTCTGAAGTTATTCTGTACACATAAGCTATTGGCACTGGCTGTCTCTCTGGAACAGTTGTAGTTGATTAAATTCCCTTTGCTGGAACAGAGAATTCTCAGAAATTTGCCCCAAGTGGTAAAGACATCTTTCAGTGGTTTTTAAATCAGATACTTTGCTTTGAGGTCTTGCAAAAAAAGAGAGGGGTAACAATGGTTTTTTTTTTCTTCTCAACCTGGTTTTGAGTTCTCTCTCTGAGTTCAAAATTTCAATCCTTTTTCCACTCACAAACTGGGCCGTCTGCCCTTTCTGTGAAAATCCTCTAGTCTGAGTTCCCTGCTCCTTCACAGTGCCTGATATTGTTTATTCTTATAGAGATACGAAAAAGATTTGCAGGATTCAATAAGCATGAGGTAAGTCCTGACAGAAAATAAAATGATATGATGCTTATTTCATTGTAACAGCAACATCAGATAATTTAATCTTCCAGCAATGAACACTGTAATCAATTAATATTGATACATCAGAACACTTCTACACTAATAGAAGAGCCATTTAAAAGATGGAATATAAGATCATGACTGATCCATCTCCTCAGCTGTTAGAAAGAAGTGATATCCCGAACAAATGATGAAAAACTATACAACATAATGGGGTGAAATTGAATTCAGGCTGTGGAGCAAAACAGTCAGCAGCCCATTTCACATAGTGACCAATCTTCTTTTTCGTTGGCTTCAATCAACATTGACTTACGATTGTTCATTTTTCACAACTATTTACGACTAATTTCCCCGAGTGATTCTAAAATTCCATATTTGATATGGTCTTGCACATAAATAAGATTAAAGTGATGAGGTGTCCTCATGGAATAGAGAAAAAAAATAGTAGAAAGATAGAATGCAACATGTACTTGTCACAGGAATAACAGAATGTGCTGATGGACTGTGCCTGAGATTAGTATTGACCTTTGTCTTTTCAGTTTGAACCAACAGGAAGAAGTTTATTTTCACTATAGCAGAGAGGTTTTATGAGGGCTATTGCAAATATGATGGCTTTGATTAGGTGAATAGAGAGAAACCATTTTCTCAGGTTTGTGATTCACTGATTCACTGTGATTCACTGATGAGAAGTCATCAATTTAAAGTGTGTCACTTTAAAATGTTCATAAAGAGTTAGGAGAGAGATTCAAAGAAAGTTTCTTACAGAGGATTGTTTAAGAGGGAAATGCTTTGGCAGACTGTTGAGTCAGGGACCATGACAATTTCTGAAATGAAATTGGTCAAATATTTAAAGCAGGGAATGGTGCATGACTCTTATGACAGAGTAGGGCACATTGGATTATTTTGGATTGACCAAGCAAACTAAAGCAGCATGGAAGGAACCAAATGGCCTCCTTTTGGGACTCGTTTTCAAAACTTTATGGGTCTCTAATTTACAATACTGCATGTAAGAAAGAGGGTGAGATCAATGGTGGGAATAATGTTTTAATAGCTGTGGATGGAGTTGGGAAAGAACAAAGGGATTTTATTTAAAGAGATGTATTCACACATTGTGATGCAGCTTTGAACAAAAGAAAATGAATACAGAATAAAGTGCAATTTGGATGATATTGCATTCATGGTTATAATGGTTTGATCAGACTACATCTTATGAGGTGACAGTGACAGCCCTTGGCACCAAGGCTGCATTCGACTGAGTGTGGCATCAAGATGCCCTAACAAAACTGGAATCAATGGGTATAAGGAGACAAACTCTCACTGGTTGGAATTATACCTGGCACATAGGAAGATGGTCATAGTTTTTGGCAGTCAGTCATCTCAGCTCCAGGATATCTCTGCAGGGGTTCCTCAGGGTAGTATCCCTGGCCCAAATATCTTCAGCTGCTTCATCAATGACTTTCCCTCCATGATGACATCAGAAGTGGGGATGCTAGCTGATGATTGCACAATGTTCAGCACCATCTGTTACACCATTCGAGCAGTCCATGTTCAAATGCAACAAGATCTGGACAATGCCCAGGCTTGGGCTAACAAGTAATATTCGCACCACACAAATGCCAGGCTATGACCATCACCAATAAGAGACAATCTAACCATTGCCCCTTGACATTGAATGATGTTACCATCAATGATGTCCCCACTATCAATATCCTGGGGAGTTAACATTGACCAGAAATTCAACTGGACTTGCCACATAAACACAGTAGCTATAAGAGCCTTCTTCTTGACAATAGTCTAAACTACTAATACTTTATTCCAAAGCAAGTCCAATGCAGAATGTAGGCTTAATCCTGATAAATAATAATGGTTTATTAGTTAGTTCCATTACATCTAAGGTACATGATGGGTCTCATTTGAAAAACGGGCTCAATATAAAAATAAGTAATTAATTACTGTGATTGAACTGTTCTAGTTCGCTACTTAAAGACAACTGAACAACTCAGGTCAATTAACACGGGAGGCGAGTTCAGCTGAAATGTGTTAGCTCCTTTCATGAACAGTGCTTCAAATCGTGACGGGTTAGGCTTAACTCACGATGTCAATACACCCTTTTGGACTGTAACTGCCTCACAAAGCATCAGTAATGTATCCTTAACAGCTCCCATTCAGGACCCAAGAAATTCAGACAGAGGTGAGTGCGCCTCTTCAGATTCATTTTTCACTGCGCTAATGCAAATAAGATCATTTGCTTTGCTGCAACCTCTTTGGGAATAATTGTACATAATGTATTGAAATATTACCAAACATATCCAATTTTGACAAATTATTTCCATCATTGACTGTTCACTTCACCCTCCTCACTGACTTTTTCATGTCTCATCTCCCAATCCACAATTTAATAGGATGACATTGCATGAAAAGAGTTTTCAGACATCCTAAAATAATGAAAGGTGCTAGATAAATCCAAGTTCTTACCTCTTTCTTCATGTATTGTCTGACTGTTGCTCATGCAAACTGATGCAAAGATTACGATCCTAATTTCACTCCTATATTATCACTTATTATTTTAAATGCATGTAACCATACCACTTGAAAGAAACTGGAAAATATTTATATCAATACTGAAAGCAAAACCTTTGTATTCCTCTTTTCTCATGGGAAGGGAGAGGGATTTTTAACTGGGTTCACTTGGGTGTTAAGTTAAAGCATTAAAACCTGAATCCCTACTCATATCAGAGAACAGAACAGACTCCCTGTAGTGTGGAAGCAGGCCATTCAGCCCATTGAGTTCACATCGAATCTCAGAAGAACATCCCACCCCCATCCTATTTCCTGTAACCATGCATTTCCCATGGCCAATCCACCTAACCTACACATCTCTGGAATGGGAGGGAACCTGCATAGACATGGGAGAATGTGCAAACTCCAGGCAGGCAGTCACCAAAGGGTGGAATTGAACCTAGGTTGGCTGATATAGAACAGTGGTTGGGTAACCAACACTCTCTCAAGTAGCATGTTAAATATTAAAAGAAGGCTGTGTACGTCTCTGTGTGTGTGTCTCTCTCTGTCTCTCTGTCTCTCATTGAATACACTTCCTGTGGATTGCCCTCCACTCTCCCACAAATAGGGACATGTTTTGGCCTCTGTCCTCCATTGAAGTGTCTCTTATCCAATTGGAATCCAAACTTGTCAATCAGGTTGATATCTGAGTAGGAAACTTTTTTTCCATTCACTCCTGGGACATAGATGTCAATGTCTGGGCTAGCATTCCCTAGTTGGTGAGCTGCCTTCTTGAACTACTGATTATATTCGGTTTAGGTGGGTCCACAATACCATTAGGGAGGGAATTCCAGGATTTTTACCCAGCCACTGTTGCATGTCATATTTGAAACTCCATAGTGTTTGTGGGAACCATGACGACTGGATTCCCTGTGCCTTTCCAACACTCCCTTCCATCCCTGTCTCCAATTATGCACACATCTGTATCCATTGGCACGCGGTGATCATTATGGAATATTATTAATTCATCTATCAGTTGTCAGGTGCATGTTAACAAAATGCAACTGAATTCATCTTTTTTAATTGTTATTTGATCTTTGTAGATGCAATGGGATCATGAGCAGAATTAAGTGTTTTCAAATATTAAAACTGAGCATCAAAGAAATCAGTCATATCTACTGCCTAACAAAGTGCTGTATAAATGTGCTTCTCACAGTGGCATCAGCTTGGAATTTAAATCCATGTGCTGACCAGCAGAAGGACCGAAATCTAAGACTGGCAGCTAGCGTTTGTTGGCACAATGCCGAATTTCTCCAAAACAGGTCCCTCATAAGCTTTGAATATCTCGTTCAGCACATGTATATTTAAAATCAATCAGAAGCAGCACATCTATTATGGAGTGCTGAAACGTGTCATACAAAATAAATGGGCTCTCAGATTTTTTGGGAGAATATTGGACATCCTAATTAAGCCATTTACAGATGCAAAATGATATCATTTGCTGGGGTGAGACAGGTTGAGTGTCTTTCCAAAGTGTGTGCAATAGCAAAAGGTCAAGCATTTTCCGTTGTTATTGAAAGCGTGGATAGGTGTCTTCGCAGTAACACCCAACCTACCTTTCCCACCTGCACCTAGAGTTCACTTTGACACACAAGCAACACTGATGATCCCACAATGCTAAATTAAATTTAACCCCTGTCATGTGCTCACTGGTTGCTTTTGGCTGAGCCATCAATGAGGACATTTTTGTCCCTGGTCTCAGGAACAGGAAAATCAGACTGGGCTCCGGGATAAAGTGGGCAAGAGCTGACAGGATTAATAGCGGTAGCTCATGCAGATAAGGGCTCAATTATTCCATGGGTATTGGGAACCAAGGCCAAGGTCACTTACTGTTTCCCAGCCTGTGCTTCTCTACAGCCTGCCCACAGGACAGGTTTACAGAGAGGCAGCCAACTCTGTGTCCTTCCAAGCTCTTCACAGGTACCACTCAACATTGAGTGCAATTCATCAAGAAGCACTTCTGCTCATACCATCTGCCATAGAAACAATAGAAAATAAGAGAAGCTTTAGGCCATTTGGCCCTTCGAGCTTGCTCTGACATTCAATATGATCATGGCTGATTATTCAACTCAGGGTCCTGCTCCTGCTTTCTCTCCATACCATTTGATCTGTAAGCCCCAAGAACTGTATCTAACACCTTCTCGAAAAACTTCAATATATTGGTTTCAACTGCGTTCTGTGACAAAGAATTCCATAGGCGCACCACTTTCTGGTTGACGATATTTCTCCTGTCTTCCCGCCTATCGCAGACCTTCCTTTTGTCCTTGATCCATTCATCCGTTGCTCGAAACCAAATAAACCTCGAAACTCATCACCCTCAATTCTGTTTACAAACTTCACCAGTGCGAGTATAATCTACAGAGTATGTCCAAGATGGCTTTCATAACTCCCTTTGGGAACATCCTTCCTGTAGCTAACCTGTTTAGACCTGTCAGAATTTTATAGGTTTCTGTGAGGTTCCCTTTATTCTTCTGAACTCCAGTGAATATAGTCCTATTCTTTCTTTTATAGTGTATAGCCTCACATTTTCAACATGATATTCCAGCTGTCAAATTTCTGCCTACTCATTTAATCTGTCTACATCCCTCTTTATGTTATCCTCACCACTTGCCTTCCCCTATTTTTGTGTCATCTGAAAACTTAGCTTTAGTGCAGGCACGTTTCTAATCCAATTTCCTGTAAATAATTTTGGTCCTTGCACTGATCCCTATGGCACTCCACTAGTTATACAGGTAGTTCTCCTATAACATCATAGTTGTGTTCCAGTTAAACCTGACTTAATAGAAATAATGGGGCCTATGGGAAAATTGGGGCTGGGGGAGACCAGCTAAACATATCACACACGATTGCTCAAAAATCACCCCGAAGACTAATACAAAATATAACACAGCCTGAATAAAGGTGGAAATCATATTTATTAATCAAACAAAAATGAATTTCAGACAGTACATTTACAAGTTGTAGAAAAGCTGCTCTCTTTACAGTACCTCTCATAGAAAGCCGCTTGCTGGCACTGACATTAGCGCATGCATGATATGGCATGAAAACTGGCTCGGGCATTGCGCATGCGCAGAATGGAGCAGAGACTTCAGTGTGAACATCGGAAAATGTGCAGAATGGCACAGAGACTTGAGAATGGACATCAGCACATGTGTAGAATGGTGCAGAGATTCAATGTGAACATCGGAACATGTGTAGAATGGTGCAGAGACTTCGGTGTGAACAACAGTGCATGTGTAGAATGGCACAGAGATTTGAGTGTGGACATCAGTGCATGTGTAGAATGGTGCAGAGACTTCAGTGTGAACATCGGAACATGTGTAGAATGGTGCAGAGATTCAGTGTGAACATCAGCACATGTGTAGAATGGTGCAGAGACTTCGGTGTAAACATCGGAACATGTGTAGAATGGTGCAGAGACTTCGGTGTGAACATCGGAACATGTGCAGAATGGTGCAGAGACTTCGGTGTGAACATCAGTGCATGTGTAGAATGGCACAGAGATTTGAGTGTGGACATCAGCACATGTGCAGAATGGTGCAGAGACTTCAGTGTGAACATCAGCGCATGTGTAGAATGGTGCAGAGACGTCAGTGTGGACATCAGCACATGTGTAGAATGGTGCAGAGACTTCGGTGTGAACATCAGAACATGTGCAGAGACTTTGGTGTGAACATCAGTGCATGTGTAGAATGGCACAGAGATTTGAGTGTGGACATCAGTGCATGTGTAGAATGGTGCAGGGACTTCAGTGTGAACATCGGAACATGTGCAGAATGGTGCAGAGACCCTCGGTGTGAACATCAGTGCATGTGTAGAATGGTGCAGAGACCCTCGGTGTGAACATCAGTGCATGTGTAGAATGGCACAGAGATCTGAGTGTGGACATCAGCGCATGTGCAGAATGGTGCAGAGAATTCAGTGTGAACATCAGCGCATGTGCAGAATGGTGCAGAGACTTCAGTGCGAACATCAGCACATTGTAGAATGGTGCAGAGACTTCGGTGTGAACATCAGCACATGTGTAGAATGGTGCAGAGAATTCAGTGTGAACATCAGCACATGTGTAGAATGGTGCAGAGAATTCAGTGTGAACATCAGCACATGTGCAGAATGGTGCAGAGACCCTCGGTGTGAACATCAGTGCATGTGTAGAATGGCACAGAGATTTGAGTGTGGACATCAGCACATGTGCAGAATGGTGCAGAGAATTCAGTGTGAACATCAGCGCATGTGTAGAATGGTGCAGAGACTTCGATGTGAACATCAGCACATGTGCAGAATGGTGCAGAGACGTCAGTGTGGACATCAGCACATGTGTAGAATGGTGCAGAGACTTCGGTGTGAACATCAGAACATGTGCAGAGACTTTGGTGTGAACATCAGTGCATGTGTAGAATGGCACAGAGATTTGAGTGTGGACATCAGTGCATGTGTAGAATGGTGCAGGGACTTCAGTGTGAACATCGGAACATGTGCAGAATGGTGCAGAGACCCTCGGTGTGAACATCAGTGCATGTGTAGAATGGTGCAGAGACCCTCGGTGTGAACATCAGTGCATGTGTAGAATGGCACAGAGATCTGAGTGTGGACATCAGCGCATGTGCAGAATGGTGCAGAGAATTCAGTGTGAACATCAACGCATGTGCAGAATGGTGCAGAGACTTCAGTGCGAACATCAGCACATGTGTAGAATGGTGCAGAGACTTCGGTGTGAACATCAGCACATGTGTAGAATGGTGCAGAGAATTCAGTGTGAACATCAGCACATGTGCAGAATGGTGCAGAGACCCTCGGTGTGAACATCAGTGCATGTGTAGAATGGCACAGAGATTTGAGTGTGGACATCAGCACATGTGCAGAATGGTGCAGAGAATTCAGTGTGAACATCAGCGCATGTGTAGAATGGTGCAGAGACTTCGATGTGAACATCAGCACATGTGCAGAATGGTGCAGAGACGTCAGTGTGGACATCAGCACATGTGTAGAATGGTGCAGAGACTTCGGTGTGAACATCAGAACATGTGCAGAGACTTTGGTGTGAACATCAGTGCATGTGTAGAATGGCACAGAGATTTGAGTGTGGACATCAGTGCATGTGTAGAATGGTGCAGGGACTTCAGTGTGAACATCGGAACATGTGCAGAATGGTGCAGAGACCCTCGGTGTGAACATCAGTGCATGTGTAGAATGGTGCAGAGACCCTCGGTGTGAACATCAGTGCATGTGTAGAATGGCACAGAGATCTGAGTGTGGACATCAGCGCATGTGCAGAATGGTGCAGAGAATTCAGTGTGAACATCAACGCATGTGCAGAATGGTGCAGAGACTTCAGTGCGAACATCAGCACATGTGTAGAATGGTGCAGAGACTTCGGTGTGAACATCAGCACATGTGTAGAATGGTGCAGAGAATTCAGTGTGAACATCAGCACATGTGTAGAATGGTGCAGAGAATTCAGTGTGAACATCAGCACATGTGCAGAATGGTGCAGAGACCCTCGGTGTGAACATCAGTGCATGTGTAGAATGGCACAGAGATTTGAGTGTGGACATCAGCACATGTGCAGAATGGTGCAGAGAATTCAGTGTGAACATCAGCGCATGTGTAGAATGGTGCAGAGACTTCGATGTGAACATCAGCACATGTGCAGAATGGTGCAGAGACTTCAGTGTGAACATCAGCACATGTGCAGAATGGTGCAGAGATTCAGTGTGAACATCAGCACATGTGCAGAATGGTGCAGAGATTCAGTGTGAACATCAGCACATGTGTAGAATGGTGCAAAGATTCAGTGTGAACATCAGCGCTGCTTCCAGTGTAGACTGGAAGCAGAGCCTAGCAGGGAAGACAGTAGAGCAAAAATGGCAGGAGTTTGTGGGTAAAATTGAGGACACTGTACAGACGTTCATCCCCAAGAAGAGAAAGATTATCCGGGGAGGGATTAGACAGCCATGGCTGACAAAGGAAGTCAGGAAATCTATCAAAGAAAAAGAGAGAGCCTATAAAGTGGCCAAGAGCACTGGGAAATCAGAAGATTGGGAAGGCTACAAAAACAAACAGAGGATAATAAAGAGAGAAATAAGGAAGGAGAGGATCAAATATGAAGGTAGGCTAGCCAGTAATATTAGAAATGATAGTAAAAGTTTCTTTCAATACATAAGAAACAAATGACAGGCAAGCGTAGACATTGGGCCACTTCAAACTGATGCTGGAAGCCTAGTGATGGGAGATAAGGAAATAGCAGGAGAACTCAATAAGTACTTTGCGTCAGTCTTCACAGTGGAAGACATGAGTAATATCCCAACAATTAAAGGGAGTCAGGTGGCTGAGTTGAGTATGGTTGCCATTACAAAAGAGAAAGTGCTAGAAAAGCTAAAAGGTCTTAAAATTGATAAATCTCCTGGCTATGATGGGTTACATCCTAGAGTTCTGAGGGAGGTGGCTGAGGAAATAGCGGAGGCGTTGGTTGAGATCTTTCAGAAGTCACTGGAGTCAGGGAAAGTCCAGGATGATTGGAAGATCGCTGTTGTAACCCTCTTGTTCAAGAAAGGATCAAGGCAAAAGATGGAAAATTATAGGCCAATTAGCCTAACCTCGGTTGTTGGTAAAATTCTAGAATCCATCATTAAGGATGAGGTTTCTAAATTCTTGGAAGAGCAGGGTCGGATTAGAACAAGTCAACATGGATTTAGTAAGGGGAGGTCATGCCTGACAAACCTGTTGGAGTTCTTTGAAGAGGTAACAAGTAGATTAGACCGGGAAAACCCAGTGGATGTGGTCTACCTAGACTTCCAAAAGGCCTTTGATAAGGTGCCACACGGGAGGCTGCTGAGCAAGGTGAGGGCCCATGGTGTTCGAGGTGAGCTACTGGTATGGATTGAGGATTGGCTGTCTGACAGAAGGCAGAGAGTTGGGATAAAAGGTTCTTTTTCAGAATGGCAGCCGGTGACAAGCGGTGTCCCGCAGGGTTCAGTGTTGGGGCCGCAGCTGTTCACATTATATATTAATGATCTGGATGAAGGGACTGGGGGCATTCTAGTGAAGTTTGCCGATGATACAAAGTTAGGTGGACAGGCAAATAGTACTGAGGAAGTGGGGAGGCTGCAGAAGGATCTAGACAGTTTGGAAGAGTGGTCCAGGAAATGGCTGATGGAATTCAATGTGAGCAAATGCGAGGTCTTGCACTTTGGAAAAAAGAATAGAAGCATGGACTACTTTCTAAATGGTGAGAAAATTCGTAAAGCCAAAGTACAAAGGGATCTGGGAATGCTAGTCGAGGATTCTCTAAAGGTAAACATGCAGGTTGAGTCCGTGATTAAGAAAGCGAATGCAATGTTGTCAATTATCCCAAGAGGGTTAGAATATAAAAGCACCGTTGTGCTACTGAGACTTTATAAAGCTCTGGTTAGGCCCCATTTGGAGTACTGTGTCCAGTTTTGGTCCCCACACCTCAGGAGGGACATACTGGTACTGGAGCGTGTCCAGCGGAGATTCACACGGATGATCCCTGGAATGGTAGGTCTAACATATGAGGAACGGCTGAGGATCCTGGGATTGTATTCATTGGAGTTTAGAAGATTAAGGAGAGATCTAATAGAAACTTACAAAATAATACATGGCTTGGAGAGGGTGGACGCTAGGAAATTGTTTCCGTTAGGCGAGGAGACTAGGACCCGTGGACACAGCCTTAAAATTAGAGGGGGTAAATTCAGAACAGAGATGCGGAGACATTTCTTCAGCCAGAGAGTGGTGGGCCTGTGGAATTCATTGCCACAGAGTGCAGTGGAGGCTGGGACGCTAAATGTCTTCAAGGCAGAAATTGATAAATTCTTGATGTCACAAGGAATTAAGGGCTACGGGGAGAATGCGGGTAAGTGGAGTTGAAATGCCCATCAGCCGTGATTGAATGGCGGAGTGGACTCGATGGGCCAAATGGCCTTACTTCCGCTCCTATGTCTTATGGTCTTATGGTCTTATGTGTAGAATGGTGCAGAGATTCAGTGTGAACATCAGCGCATGTGCAGAATGGTGCAGAGATTCAGTGTGAACATCAGCACATGTGTAGAATGGTGCAGAGATTCAGTGTGAACATCAGCACATGTGTAGAATGGTGCAGAGATTCAGTGTGAATATCAGCGCATGTGCAGAATGAAGCGTGCGAACCAAATCCCGCTGGAATTGCATTATTGCGAACGGAGATAACTGTTCTCGAAAATACTCTTTCCTAATTCTTCAGCAACATTATAGTCAAATCGCACTGCCGAAATGCATGTTATCCCAGAAGTACCTGTAAGTTGCTATCCCAAAAATGCCCCCATTATTCCAAATTTCTGTCTTCTATTAGTTAGCCAATTCTCTATCCATGCAAATAGACTCCCTCCAACACAGTGGCTTTTATATTCCTAAGTAGCTTAATGTGTGGTACCTTATAGTTCATTTTCTGAATCTCCAAATATACTAATCCATTGCTTCTCAGTTATCTATTCTATTTGTTACCTCCTCAAATAATCTTAATAAATTTCTCAGGCATGATATCCTCTTCCTGAAGCCAGGTCAACTCTGCAAGATCATATTAAGTATTTCTAAATGCTCTTTTATTACATTCTCTACTTTAGATTCTAACATTTTCCCAATAACAGATGTTAAACTAATGGGCCAATAGTTTCCTGTTTTTTAATTTTCCAATCCTGAGGAACCTATGTAGAATCAAAGGATTCTTGCAAAGTTCTATCAGTGCATTCACTATTTCTTTAGCTGCTTCATTTAAGATCCTAGGATGTATCTCATCAGGCCCAAGGGACGTATTGGTATTTAGTCCCATTGGCTCTAATGATAGTTATTATATTTATTTCTTTTCCACCTTTATTTCCTTGTTAATTTAGTATTTACAAATGTTATTCGGATCTTCTCTTCTGAAGAGTGATGCAATGCATTTACTCAACTCCTCTGGCATTTCCTCGTTCAACATTATTATTTGCCCAATTTCATTCTGTAAGGGGCCTATGTTCACTGCAATGTGTAATGCAATTTGAATATTATGGCAATTCTCTGCCTTGCTCCCACTCAGACATCTCTGTCTTCGGTCTTTTGCACTATTCCAATGTAGCCTAGAGGAACAGGTTTCAAAACTCAGCACTGAATTCAACAATTTCAGACCCTAAACACAGCCCAGTTTGTTTTCTTTTCTCTGCTTGTTTTATTTATTATTTCTTGTAGATGCAGCATACTTGGTCGAGGAACATCTTTCATTTCTCTTTCCCTTTTCTTGTCCTTGCCTCCATTCTCATTGCTTCTGGAAGACTAACTCTTGCACGATTCAACATCTCCTGTCTTCCACCCTATCGCAGACCTTCCTTTTGTCCTTGATCCATTCATCCGATGCTCGAAACCAATTGAACCTCTAAGCTCATCACCCTCAATTCTGTTTACAAACTTCACCAATGCGAGTATAACCTACAGAGTATGTCCGACATTCTGTTTATATTCTGATGTACGTAAATAACATTCCTGCCCCATTTGCCACAGGCCAGATGGATAAATGTAAAGCTCATTTATGTCAGTTGGCAGGTGTAGTGATACTAAGTAGCCAGAAGAGTGAACTAATCAGATCCGCTTGACCATTGTGAACACCATTAAGGGTGTCAAGGTAGATGATGGGTACAGGCTTCATACCTCTGTTGGGGACAACTGGATTATACAGTGGGTAGTGTCACACTGGAAACCTTTGAAGCAAAACCACCAGGGCATTTGTGTATTATATTCAGGGAAAGTATGCTCAGAACAAACTTACAAAACCAAAATAAGAAAAGAAATAAATACATTTGAAATGCTGTCAAAACATGACAAACAGCACAAAAACTAGGGCAACATTTATCGACTTCACTTATCTTCTGAAGGAATTAGAATTAGGATTAGAATTAGAATTAGAACCCTGTTGAATTAGGGTTGCCAACACTTCAGGAAAGAATTAAATATTAATCTCCAAGACATTGCTGCAAATAAACCTGGGAATTAAATCACAGGGACATTAAAATAAATTGGGCATGCATATCCCATTTTCTTTGAGCAAGTTTGTTTGTTAGTTACAAAACTGCGTGACATAGGAAATATAACAGAATTACAAGGTTCATCTGATGGGATAACAAAGATGTTGTTCACTTTCTAGTCGCAGTGGAAAGGCTGGTTATGGTGAGCAATGACAAGAGTGTGGCGAGTATGGGATGGTTGGTGCTACAGGATTATGTAATGAGATCTAAAATATGTCCAGATTCAATAGGCAACCTTAGGTCAAATGTACAACAGCCAATATAACAGACCCACACGCTCTTTCTTACAAAGACAGGTCTCCTTCTTGTAAATCAGCACCAATCACGCAAACTATGGATTTTTGAAACCACTTTCGCATTTGAAGCAGCAAAATTGGTCCTTTTCCTTCCCCCGATAAGTCTCAGCTTTCCTGTGACCTTCTCTTCAGTGACAAAATGTAGATGTGCAGAACATAGCAATAGCCTTCTCCTGTGTCCATTTTAAATTAACAACCCTGGAAAGATTTCAACTTCCACCAAAGATCAGCCTTGAGACCGGACTTGGAGAATTCATTGGAAATTCATCATTGATGAAAAAGCCCTGCCCAATTATTTTTTGATAAAGGTGCTAAGGTGCTTGCTATCAGCTAAATGCAGGAGAAGCATGAAAGTCTGGCATCACCCTATTTCCAGTTCCTTAGCTGGGCAAGATCCCATTCTGTGTGGCTTTGAATTTGGGTTGCATGCCCATGACTCAGAATTGTCCAGCTCTCCGTCAAAATCAGCTGGACGCAAATATTGATTACAATTAATCTATAATTTGTCATTTTCATTTCTACAGAGAAAGAAAATATGTCAGACATGGATCCTTCCTATGGTTCTGGTCTTGCTAGACCCCTCACCCTCTAGCATTAAAGTGGACGAGCAATTCCATTGTCTCTGTTAACCCTTAAGCTGACAAGAGATGCTAGACAGTGACCTAGCAGTGAGTAAAACTGATTATTCTTCTTTCCCCACTGAGTTGCTGACTGGGTTACACTGCTACGGTGCTCAATCCCACCAACAGAACTGGAGAAAACCCTGCTTCTCTCTTTTTTTTTTGCAAAGCACCTCCCTATGCTCTGTGTTATGTACAGACATTCAAATATTTTGTGCAGTAATTTCCTCTGTGGGTCAGGATGACGTCAGAAGTTGTAAGAATAATGTTTGGATGATTATGTGAACTGTTTAAACCTTTGAGACTACCTTAAAGACTGACATTCACTTCTAAGTGCCTACTTTATTTGAGAGCAAGTTGCCATTAATTTTGGAGACAAATTTCTTCAGAGTTTCCCACACTTTGTTGTCATAATGTTGGCAGAAGTATGGCGGCAACTACACTTACAGCACTTCCAGAAAAATTACAATGGATGAGTGAGAGGAATTCCAAACAAATTCTCTCCCATTACCTTCGATCTCACACTTTGAGCAGTATGTTCCAGCCTGAAAGTGGGAAAGAAGCCTTATTGGGTGGTGTAGTGATATTCTAAACCCCTGCTACTTTCCTGGTCCCATTAGAATTAATTTCTGTGTGGAAAGGCCCAAGCTCAACATTCTTGCCCTGCCGTCAATTTAGGCCCCAAAGCCATTTCAACTGGGCTGCAATTAGTTCAGTTCCAAGTGGGAAGGGAAAGAGTCAGTACACCTAACTGGTAAATAAACTATGAGTGGTGTTCAGGGCAGGGGTCTCTCAACACCTGTGAATCTGCAAATGGTCAAGGGACTGGATATAGAGCAGGGGTGCTACCACAGATAGCCAACTCCTACCCTTCGTGTTGACCTTCATTGTTCCCCATTCCATTCCTGACCTCTTCCTCGCAAGTCATTCCCAGCAACAATTTTTCTGTTGTACGGTCTCTCCTCCAAACCAGAGGAAGGATTTCAGATCCCAACATGCTGCAGTTTTCTGTCCACAAGTCTCTCCCATCTTTGACTTTGTCTGAAAGCAGGATGAATCTGGTTGTACAATCATACAGCACAGAAGGAGTCAATTCACCATAAAGTGCCTGTATCTGCTCTGTTAAAGAGCCATCCAAATCAGTCTGAGTACCCTGCTCTTTTTATCATGGATCTGCAATTTATTTTGCTTTTACAAGTTGTCTTTTGAATGTTAGGATTGAATCTATTTTCACAACCATTTGAGCAAGTCCAAACTACATTGTAAATAAATATTGGAAAAAACATTGCAAAGCATAAGAGAACTTCCAGAGTTACTCTGTTAAATCTTATTATCAGAAGTGTGGAAACATGTCCTTTCAATGGAGTTAGCTCAATGTTTCAATTTAATGCTCTAGAGACAACTCGTTTTGCAAGACATTTTCTCCTAATCTCTTCTCTGATTATGCCCTTCTTTGGTTTTGAATGTGACGGTAACAATAGTAGGGGACAACATATGGTGTCAGACCTAACCATTTGTTAAATAAAATGATTAATCTATTGTTACCATGTGCTATTTTGTACTGTGTGATCCACTGGGAGATAAATCAAGCAGTGAGCTCTCCTGTAAACAATTTTAATTGGATGTCATACTTCCAGGACAACAAAGTAGTTTCCTTTCAGATGGCCCAGTCCTCCTTGCATTCTGGATTTTGCTTCATTTAAATTACTGAAGCTAGAAATGAAATTATGTCTCCAGAGCATTAAATTGAAATGTTGAGCTAACTCCATCTTAAGGATATATTTCCACTCTTCTGATAACAAGATTTAACAGAGTAACTCTGGAAGTTCTCTTATACTTTGCAATGTTTTTCACAATGTTTATTTACAATGCAGTGCCGCAAGTGTGGTGCCGGAAAAGCACAGCAGGTCAGGCAGCATCCGAGGAGCAGGAGAATCGATGTTTCAGGTATAAGTCCTTCATCAGGATTCCTGCATCGATTGTCCTGCTCCTCGGATGCTGCCTGACCTGCTGTGCTTTTCCAGCATCTGCAGTCCTCACTTTCTCCTACTTTATTCACAATGCAGCCGGGTTGCCTTTGAGGGATGCTTTCATTGACAATTCCTCCAGGATTGAAGTATTTTGCATTCATGCCTGCGTTCCTGGCTGACCGTAGCTGACAGTCAGAAAGTACAATTTCAGACTGTTGAAAAGCTTTTTACTTTTATGTATGTGACATTTAAATATGAGAAATATTTTATTTCTTAAAAAAATATAATTTTGATGCATTTTGAAAGGCATGTTTATAATTTAAGGTGGGAGAGGGAATGAGTTTTTTAAGACGAGGTTAGAAATGAGAATCCAGAGCCATTGAAGGGAAACAACATTTCAATATAAATGCAGAAAAGCAACATGGTTTGAAGGTATTGACTCTTTGCAAGGGGCAAGGTTCAGGGGAGGTTCGTAGAAGTTAGAATACTTAAATGCAAAGTGTACAATTTCTACAATTAATCATGAAAAGGTGCAGGCCTAAACCTACCAAATACAAGGTTAGTCAATTTAACCTTCACGCTGGAGTATCTTTTAGAAATAACAGTCCAAAGAAAATTAACAGTCACTTGGACACGCATGGATTAATTAAGAAAAGCCAACATGGATTTGTTAAAAGCAAAATGCATTCAAGTCACATGGTTAATTTATTTTGACTAGGTAATTAATAGGATTGTTAAGGACAATGCAGTTGATGTAATATACGTAGACTTCAAAAATGCATCTGATAAAGTGCCATATAAAAACCTTGTCAGGAAAGTTGAAGCTCATGCAACATGGATATAAAGTTATCCAGCTGCCAGGAGCAGAGAGTAGTGGTAAGTAGCTATTTTATGAACTGGAAGAAGATGAGCAGTTTGACCAGTGTTTTTAATCAGTAGCGTTGAGAGAATATTGAATTTCATAATGCGTAGATAGCACAGCACTCAGAATTCTAGCCAACAGTAAAGAGGATTCAAGACGGCATAAATGGACTGGTGAAACAGCTGAACCTGTGGCATGTAGAAATTACAGAGAAATAAAACATTTTGATCAGGAGAATGAAGGAAGGCAAAATAAACTGTTGGTTATTCTGAAGGTGGTGCAGGAAATGAGTGACCTGGGATTACATGTGAACAAATCATTGAAGGTGGTAGGGTGTTAAATTTTATCTGCCAAAAGTGACCACTGCTGTCTTTATCATCTTCGTGGGCTCTGTTTATCTTTAGTTTCCTAAACCTTATGCATGCCTCCTCCTTCTTTTTGACTGGGCTTTGCTTTAATCTGACATCTCAATTAAATCTCAGCACAGATGGCTGAACATGGAAAAATAGAGGGAAACTTTTTCCATTAACAAACTAGAACCAGTGGCAACAAAGTTTGGGTGAAAGAACCAAAGGTAACATGAGGGGAGAATAATGTTGAAGAAAATGCAATCATGGCTTTCACAAGAGAATTGGATAAGTGCTGAAGGGAAAGGTGTTGTAGGTCTTCAGGGAAAGGTTAAGGAAGTGAGACCTGCCAAAATACTTTTACAGAGAGATAGCAAGGATTAAAAAGGATGAGTGACCTCTTTCACTATCATTCTGACTCTATAAATAACTTCACCATGACAAAATGCATGATGTTTAAAGCTACACATTTTATACATTTGACAACTATCCATTGCAAGTAGATATTTCCTAATGAAAACAAAGGAAACTTTGGAATCAAATTTATGCCATGACTGTTGTCTTGAATGGCAATATTTGAAGAATGTTTGAAGAATATTGCCTTCATTGAAGACTTATTATTAGAGGCAAGGGTAAGGTTTGAATATACAGTCCGTATCTGGCATTATGACAACTGTTTTCAATAATATTAAGTGTGAGACAGACATTTTTCAATATTCAAGTGACAAAGATATCTACAGAATGAAAAACAGACACAGTAATGGAGAGAGGTCAAGATACAGGCATTAAAAAATGGTATAGAAAGATATAGCCAGAGGTATACACAGCCATGGTGAAATGAGTGGATGAGCAGAAGAAAACACAGAGAGACCGAGATAGAGAAAAGTCTTCAAAGTGCTGGAGGAGAGAGTGAATATGGGGGACAGAGAGAGACAGATGGAGAGAGGGCAGCACGGTAGCTCAGTGGTTAGCACCTGCTAGTTCAATTCTAGCTTCAGGTGACTGCCTATGTTGGAGTTTGCACATTCTCCCATGTTTCCTCTGGTTCTCTGGTTTCCTCCCACACTCCAAAGATGTGCAGGTCAGGTAAATTGGCCATGCTAAAAAATGCCCATTGTGTTCAAAGTGGTGTAGGCTAGGTGCATCAGTTCAGGGAAACGTAAGGTAATAGGTTAGGGGAATGGGTCTGGGTGGGGTACTCTGAGTGTCAGTGTGGGCTCATTGGGCCAAATGGCCTGTTTCCACACTGTAAGGATTCTATGACCTTTGCACATCTCCAGAGATGGAGTGATGAGTAGACATTGAATGTTGTTCGTCCTGCTTTTTAAATGGCACCTGGAAGTTAGATCCTGGCAGGTTCAGCCCATAAAATGTAATGTTTCACCTGTGTTTGGAAATGCAATGAGATGACAAGAACATGATTGCCTGACAAAACCTGACTCACCCCTGAGCATGTCACTTCCCCTTTGAGGCCAAGCTCCAGACTCAGTTTCAGAGAAACACAATACAAAGGAGTCAAGGTTTCACACTGCCTCTCTGTAACTCTCTGTCCCTTTCTCCTGTCTCTCTTACTCTGCTGACCTCTGTCTCAGTCTCATTCTCATTCTCCCTCAGTGCAGCTGCTAGGGTTAGGATGGTCAGATATCTGGCATGGAAGTACCGAACTGTGAAGAAATGTTAAGAATGAGATGTTTATTTACCATTGATCTTCACTTGGTCATTGCTCTTTGGGCCCTTAGCAGGCAGCGCATTTGTCGAGTCCTACAGCCACCATGCATGTGACAATTAGCTCGATCTAACTCTTGCTGGTCATCATTATTCCCTGCAATCCTGCCATTGCAACCCGCATAATGGCTTCTTCCCCGTGTCCTTAAATTTCAGGCAAATGGCCTATCCTGCACAGCTGAATATGGAACAATGCATTATCAACCTTTTCCATTGTTCTCCTCACCTGGAAAAGGCTACTGCTGCACTTCCATGTTCCCATTGCCCCATTACTGTGATTCTCTGTTCTACATCCATGATTCCTCTCTTTACTCCTGAGGATCCTTCCAGATCCCTTTCCAACTTTGCCATTTTACTCGATAGCAGCAGTTCAAGAAGTCAGCTCACCACCCTCTCAAAGACAATAAGGGCTGGGCAATAAATGTTGGCCCAGCCAGAGAAGCCCATATCTCTGAATGACTGAAAGAAAGATACGATGGCTCAGTGGTTAGCACTGCTGCCGCACAGCATCAGGGTCCCAGGTTCGATTCCAGCCTTGGGCGACTGTGTGTGGAGTTCGCACATTCTCCCTGTGTCTGTGTGGGTTTCATCCGGGTGCTCCAGTTTCCATCCACAGGTGCGCAAGTTAGGTGAATTGGCCATGCTAAATTGCCCATAGTGCTAGGTGCTTTAGTAGAGGGAAATGGGTCTGGGTGGGTTACTCTTCGGAGGGTCGGTGTGGACTGGTTGGGTCGAAGGGCCTGTTTTCACACTGTAAGGAATCTCATCTCATTCCATACCATTTCTACATATCAAATCCTTTTGTATTTAGCTCCCTGTGGGTGGTAAGCCCTGCTTGCTTGCCTTGATCAGGATTGTTGTCAGCCAGCACGGTTGCATTGCTTGGGTAGACCTGATGCCCTGGTCAGGCTGCATCTGAATATTTTAACATTTGACAAAATCAAGCAAGACTATATGACTGAAACTCCTCATGAGCTGGCTGACCCAATCAGGCTTCAGCCATTGCACTGGTAGCATTTATGCAAAGAAAAGGCTTGGTTATGAAGTAGCCAAGGAACTGAAGAAGGTTGTACTCACTGGAACTTTAAGGAAGGGGTCTACTGCACCACGCTTCATATACATACTCATGTTTGTGAATACGCATGGTTCCCCTTTCTGGCTAACCACTGTGAATTCCAGGGAGCTGGGATATTTAGTGAGTACTCATGGAATGTTAATGAGTGCAAAAGAGGTTCCGGGAAGGTTTGGAATGCTAACCCTCCTGAAAAGTTCTAAGCACTTAATAACGAAACATCATTGGAAAGTATTCAGTTTTGCTGTCGATTGTTTGAAAAGCTGCAGGAGATTCCACATGTTTCTGCCCTTTGGGTTGTCTTCATAAGTCCTCAATATGTTTTATAGTGCAATTATAAAGAAATAAACAAAATCTATTATAACAACGGTACGTACGTATTGTTCCAATAATGTGCATGGTATGTCTGATTAATTACCATACTTGCTATAAGGAGTTTTTCATAGCCATAAAATGTCTGAAAACAGCAGAGCCAAGAAAGTAAAGGAGGTTCCATCTCTCTGAAATGTGAACATCTTATTTTATTCACTGATTTCATAACACCAGGCGTGTTTGCTTGCGAGATTTGTTAAATTCTCAAAGGAAGTATTATAATTTTAGTACCTTTTCATTGCTCTGTCATTCCTGTGCCATGTGTCATTTTCTACGTTGATGACTCAGCTGAAATGAGGGAACTGGCTGTGTGGACAGCTGTGTCTTTCACACTATGGCTTTCCTCATCTTGATGTGATGCAACGAGCCATTAGGCATTGTGTTACTGAGGCTGCTTCTTATGTACATAAATAACAGAAAACAGCAATAAAAGAGCATTTGCATTGACATAGTGTCTTTCACAACCTACGGCAGTCTCTCGTCCTTTACAGCCAGTGTAGTAGTACTTATTGGAGTAGTATAACTTACAATCTAAGGATCACAGCAGCAAAGTATTGCGCAGCAAGATGCACCAGCAATAGGATAATAACCAGATAATTAGTTTCGGTGATTGTTGATTGAGAGATAATCATTGTTTGGGACACCTGGAGGCACTCTTTTATCTTCTTTGAAATTGTGTAATGGAATGTTTTTGAGACGAGACAAAGGACCTCAGTTTGATGTCTCATTTGCAAGGTGGTATCTCCAATGGCGAATTGCTCTCTCAGTGCCTCAAATGAAGTTTCACCTTGGATTTTTAATCATGTTACTAAATAAGCCACTGTGGACACTGGGTAAGCACATCTTCAACTGGGGACACAAAGTCATAACTTTATTCAGTGTTGTTCATGCTCCAAAATATCCCCATGGGATCCACACCGGAGCAATGGGCATTACACAAGATAAATGAGTTAGCGATTCTTCTGTCAGTGATCCTGAGGTCCTAAGAGAAGGCGTTGCATGATGGTTAACAAGAGGCAATGGCCATCAGTGTGGCTAGTGAGGTTATATTTTGATTTGATTTATTATTGTCATGTGTACTGAGATACAGTGAAAAGTATTGTTTTGTGTGCTATCCAGACAAATCATACCTTACATAAAAGTACATCAGGGTCATACAGCAGAATGCAGAATGTAGAGTTAAAAGAGGTTGCAGAGAAAAATCAACTCTAATATAATAGCGAGAAAGAAGCTGTTTTTGAATCTGTTGGTACATGCTTTCAAACTTTCGTATCTTCTGCCCGATGATAGAATGTGCAGAATGGGTTTGAATCTCAATGAGAAATTGGGGATAATGGAAGAGAATTAATGTTAGTGCAGGTTGAAGTCCTTGGGATGAGAGGTGACTCCTTCCCCATCTGCTGCAGAGACAAAATGTGGGCAACAAAGACTACATTTTATGAGGATATTAGCAAAGGGGTCTTGGAAAAGTTAACATCATTGAAGGAAAATCAGGTGAGGATTAGACAGAATGAAACAGGATACCGTCACAATTCCAGTTGGAGAACAATTTGTTTGGCATCGCACCCACGTATGTTAACATCGATACTCTCTATCACCAGCACACAATGGCTGCGGTGTGTATCTTTTATAAAATACCCAGCATCAGCTTCCCAAGTCTCCTTTGACAGCAATTTCTTAACCCCTGGCCTTTACCACTTAGAAATACAAGGGCAGCAGATTCATGAGAATATATCACGTGCAATTTCTCCTCAAAGTCACATACCATTCTGACTTGGGACTATATTGCCATTCCTTTGTTATTATTAGGTCATAAATGTGGAACTCACCCCTTCTAGCAGAGCTCTAGGTGCACTTTCACCATGTGACCTGCAATGAGTAATGCACCATCAGCTTCTCAAGTAGGAATGGGTGATAGAAAGTTGAATTTCTTGTCAAGAGGAAGAAGAAGGCTTATGTTAGGACGAGATGTGAAGGCTCAATTAGGGTGCTTGAGAGTTACAAGTTAGCCAGGAAAGACCTAAACAGAGAGCTAAGAAGAGCCAGGAAGGGACAAGAGAAGTCATTGGTGGATAGGATCAAGGAAAACCCAAAGGCTTTCTATAGCTATATCAGGAATAAAATAATGACTACAGTAAGATTAGGGCCAATCAAACATAGTGCTAGGATGTTGTGAATGGATTCAGAGGAGATGGGGAAGCGCTAAATGAATACTTTTCGTCAGTGTTCAAACTAGAAAAAGACAATGTGATCCAGGAGAATACTGGGATACAGGCTACTAGATGAGATGGAATTGAGGTGCATAAGGAAGAGGTGTTAACAACTCTGGAAAGTATAAAAATAGATAAGTCCTTTGGGCCAGATGGGATTTATCCCAGGATTCACTGGGAAGTCAGGGAGGAGATTGCCTTTGATCTTTATGTTGTCATTGTCTACAGGAATAGTGCCAGAAGACTGGAGGATAGCAAATGTTGTTCCCTTGTTCAAGAAGGGGAGTAGAGACAACCCTGGCAATTATAACCAGTGAGCCTTACTTTGATTGTGGGTAAAGTGTTGGAAAGGGTTATAAGAGATTGGATTTATAATCATCCAGAGATGAATATGTTGATTCGGGATAGACAACATGGTTTTGTGAAGGGTGGATTGTGCCTCTCAAACCTTATTGAGTTCTTTGAGAAGGTGACCAAACACGTGGATGAGGGAAAACCAGTTGATGTGCTCTGCATGGATTTCAGTAAGGCATTTGATAAGGTTCCCCCTGGAAGGCTATTGCACAAACTCTGGAGGCATGCGTTTGGGGGTGATTTAGCAGTTCGGATCAGAAATTGGCTAGCTGAAAGAAGAGAGTGTAGTGGTTGATAGGAAATGTTCATCCTAGAGTTCAGTTACTAGCAGGGTACTGCAAGGATCTGTTTTGGTTCCACTATTGTTTTTCATTTATAGAAATGACCTGGATGAGGGCATAGAATGATGGGTTAGTAAATTTGAGGATGACACTAAGGTCGGTAGAATTGTGGATAGTGACGAAGGATGTTGTAGGTTATAGAGAGATGTAGATAAGCTGCAGAGCTGGGCTGAGAGTTGTCCAACGGAGTTTAATGCAGAATATTGTGAGGTGATTCAGTTTGGAAAGAGTAGCGGGAATGCAGATTACTGAGTTAACAGTAAGATTCTTGGTAGTGTAGATGAGCAGAGAGATCTCAGTGTCCAGGTACATAGATCTTTGAAAGTTGCCAACCAGGTTGATAGGGCTGATAAAAAGGCATACAGTATATTAGCTTCTATTAGTAGAGGGATTGAGTTTGGAGCAATGAGGTCATGCTGCAGCTGTACAAAACTCTGGTGTGGCCACATTAGGAGTATTGCATACAATTCTGTTCACTGCATTATAGGAAGAATGTGGAAGTTTTGGAAAAGGTTCAGAGGAGATTTACTAGGATGTTGCCTGGTTTGGAGGGAAGGTCTTATGAGGAAAGTCTGAGAGACTTGAGGCTGTTTTCGTTAGAGAGAAGAAGATTGAGAGGTGACTTAATAGAGATATATAAGATAATCAGAGGGTTAGATAGGTTGGACAGTGAGAGCCTTTTTCCTCAGATTGTGATGGCTAGCATGACAAGACATAGCTTTAAATTGAGGTGTGATAGATGTAGGACAGATGTCAGAGGTAGTTTCTTTACTCAGAGAGTAGTAGGGGCATGCAACAGTAGTAGATTCGCCAACTTTAAGGGCATTTAAATGATCATTGGACAGGAATCATGTAGGATAAATGGACTTCAGATTAGTTCCACAGGTCAGTGCAACATTGAGGCCAAAGGGTCAGTACTGCACTGGAATGTTCTATGTTCTATGTATCCCCACTTCTGACCTGCTATTGAATTGGAAATCATGGATGAAGCTGAAGATGGCGGAGCTTAGGACAGTCGCGTGAAAGTTCCTGCAGCAATCATTCCCCACAACCTGATTTAAAAGAAACCAATTTTTATTAAAAATGGGTGCACTGAATAATAAAATATGGTATGTGCTGCAATTGAAAGCCACATTGATAAACCCTCACAACTGTTGGGTGAATTATCACTTTTACTGTAGTTGAGCCCCGAAACTGGGAGACTGCATTGCATGGAATTTTGCAAAGAGGAGTGCAGATTGGACAACTCTGACACCTTGTGTTACTGTGCTGATGTGAAACTCTTCAGCTGCAAAGGCAGAAGTGCTGTGCATTTTACCTCACCAGCACATCCAGTGAGTACACACAGCAAGTGTGTACAATTACAATGTCAATAAAAATAGCCGGCTAGTTCTGCACTTGATGCTGACCACACTGTTTGAGGAATGGCAGTGAGAAGCTGACTGACTCATCAGCTGCAGGGTTACCCACATCCAAGTCATGTGCACCACTTGTGAGAAGCACCTTGTAACTAGTTGCAAGCGATGGTCTAAAGGGCATTCGCTAACTAATGTCCAGTTCCCAGTCAACTAAGGAGTCATGTGTGCTCTGAGAGGACCGGAAAACAAAAGCAAGAATCAAAATACAAGATCAGATTTTAAAAAATGAATGACATATGATTGTCTAATCTCTTTACCCAAGTGGATACTATCTCCAAAATACTTTGAGCATGTTATTTTATAGACAAGTAGGCTATTTGTTATATGTTATTCAGTGGAGATTCAGTGAAGTCAGACTGATTACAATCCAATTTGACTTTAATAATACTTACTGTGATGAGGTTTCCGTTTTACTTAAGGGCACCTTTTGGAGAGGAGA
This sequence comes from Chiloscyllium plagiosum, assembly GCF_037043375.1. Taxonomy (NCBI): domain Eukaryota; kingdom Metazoa; phylum Chordata; class Chondrichthyes; order Orectolobiformes; family Hemiscylliidae; genus Chiloscyllium; species Chiloscyllium plagiosum. The sequence continues at coordinate 31,530,658 of NW_028270141.1, forward strand.
CTTTCACCGTGACAGGAAATATTTGATTCTGATGAGTTACGTTCTTGCAGATTTTTAAAAACTATTATCGACAAGTGCTTTCTTTTTCTACTTCTCCTCCCAGAGCTCTTCTTTATTGTATCTAAAGAAAATGTTCATAGAGTCCCTAGAGTGTGTAAAGAGCCCATTTGGCCCATCAAGTCTGCATTGACCCTTCAAAGAGCATCCCACCCATACCTGTGACCCACATTTCCCATGGCTACTGCACATTCCTGGATGGTATGGGGGCGATATCACATGGTCAGTCCACTTGCCCTGCATGGCTTTGGACGGTGGGAGGAAACTGGAGCGCCCAGTGGAAACCCAAACTGATATGGATGAGCATACAAACTCCACACAGTCACTCAAGCCTGGAATTGGACCTCAGCCCTTGGAGCTGTAAGACAGACAGTACTAACCACTGAGCCGTCACAGCACCCATCATTTCTGAGTTCTTCTGATAGATTTTATATTATCCAGCTTTTACAAGGTCAACCTTTCCCACTGGTGGTGCTGACACTGCAGTGAATTTCTTTGAGGCACCATTTAGTGTTGTTGAGTGTGGTATGCTGATGGGATTCTAAAATCTTGCTGACAATTGTCTCAAACAATGCTGTTTATTACTGGTTATTGGATTACCCCACGATTAATGTCAAAATGTCTAACTCTCTAGGAGAAGGGCCTTCTAACCACCCAATCTGGGTTGAAAGCTTCCTAAATCATTTCATTGTAGCTAAATGGACAGAGGGAAAAATACACTGTGAATAACTAATAATAAGCTAAAATCACATGAGAGGTCAATGAACAGCTGATGGAAAACACTAGTGATGGGAGGCTAAGCGATGAGCTACTCTTAGGGTCGGCAATCACCCTAGTGGTATTACCACTCAACTGTTAATGCAGAGATCCAGGTAATGCTCTGGGAACCTGTGTTTGAATCCTGCCATGGCAGATGGTTAGACAAGCAGGAGGTTGGAAGAACACATGAAGCCAGGCAGCATTTAGAGGTGGGGAAGGCAATATTTTGGGTGTAACCCTTCTTTGGGAATGGAGGTGGGGGTAAAGGGAGCTACAGATAAGAGGGTGGGGTGGGGAGAGGGGCGAAATGGTCAAGGAGGGATAGGTGATCACAGGTAGTGGGTATGACCAGGTTGGATCGATGGGAGCGATGAAGCCGGTTGGTGGCTGCAAGGATTAGTAGATGGAATGGAAGGGAGGAGGTGGGGCTGGAAAGGGAGTCAGGGGTTGGGAGAGGAGGTTATTTGAAATTCAAGAACTCAATGTTGAGTCCTCTGGGCTGTAGACTACCCAGGCAGGAAACAAGGTGTTGTTCCTTCAATTTTCAGTCTGTGGCAATGGAGGAGGCTGAGGATGGACATGTTGGAGAGGGAGTGGGAGATGACCGGGAGGTCAAGCTTGCCTTTATGGGTCTAGCTGAGATGCTCTGTGAAACATATCCTTAGTTTATGTTTTGCGTCACCAATGTAGAAAAGACCACATCAGGAGCACTAGATACAGTAAACTAGGTTGGAGGAGATGGCAGATGGTTGATTGTGAGTTCAATAAAAGTCTGGAATTTAGAGTCTAACAATGACCATGAATCCATTGTTGATTGTTGTAAAAAAAACATCTGGTTCACTAATGTTCTTTCAGGAAGGAAACTGCTATCCTTACCCTGATCTGACCGACATGTGACTCCTAGCCCATAGGAATATGGTTGACTCATAGACTGCCCTCTGGGCAATAAATGCTGGCCTAGCCAGTGATGCCCTCATCCTGTGAGCAAATAACAAAAAAAAGTGTTGCATAAACTCAGTTTGTGTTCATTCCATTATGAAGTGGAGATTGAGGAGCGATCTGTCACAGCGTTTACAAATTTGAAAATACTGGATGAAGAGAAACTTTTTAAGAGGCCAGACTCTTAAAACCGAAACAAAAACAGAAATTGCTGGACAAGTTCAGCAGGTCTGGCAGCATCTATGAAGAGTAATCGGAGTTAACGTTTCGGATCCCATGACTCTTCCTATTAAAACAGGAGCTAGGCCAGTTGAAGAGTAACCATGAAGTAATTGTCCACCCAAAAGAGAAGTGGGAAGCTGAAACCCTTTCCACCAAATACAGTACAGATGCTGGATCAATTGGAATTTTCAAGGCTGGGGTAGATAGGTTAGTTTTGAATATTTCATGGGATTTGGAGCAATGAGTGTGGTGTATGAGTGAGGATGGGGATGGGGTGTGAGTGGAGAGTGTAGTATAAAATATATAACTACTTAAACAATCCTTACCACATCCTGGTAGAGGTGGCAGAACTACCATGAGATGCTAGTACTGTTTATCAGGACAATACCACAGGGAGTGGGAATAGGAGATGAAGTATATGAGAGGTGACCTCACAGAAGTTTACAAAATAATGAGGGACTTAGATAGGGTTAATGGCAGAGATTTTCCCTGGGATGGGGAATTTTAAGTCTCAAGAGCATATTTTTAAGGTGAATGGAGAGAGATTTTAAAAAGACATGAGAGGAACATTTTTTTACACAGAGGATAGTTTGTGCGTGCAATGAGCTTTCTGAGGAAGTGGTGGATGTGGGTACAATTACAATATTTAAAAGACATTTGGATGGATACGTGAATAGGAAAGGTTTGGAGGGATATGGGCCAGGAGCAGGCAGGTGGGACTAGTTTAGTTTGGGATTATGCTGGGCATGGACTGGTTGGACCGAAGGGTCTGTTTCAGTGCTGTATCACTCTATGATCTAACCAAAGAACAAAACAACCTAGAGGGACTGAAAGATTCATTTCCCGGTCCTGTATTCTTAACTCTTTCAGATACGGATCCACCTGTGACATATTTCCACTATTTGATATCATTTTTAACTTCATACTGTGGCGTGCTGCAATGAAATATAATTCCCAGAAGGGCCGAGGGAGAGCATAAAGTGGGTATAAGATATTTTAAAATGGCAAGTACGTGTGGCTCTCGAATAAAACTATTTCACAACGCACTTTTTTTTGCAAAAAAGCTCTAACTTTCAATTATCTGATACTTGAACGTGAAGTCTTGCTCTAAAAGATCCTAGTGTGTCAAGACAGTGATCAGTCTGCACAGAGAACCCAAGGATTGGTTGGCCATGAATAAACTCTTCTCGCTGGATCACACAGCGGAGACTCTGACATTATAGCCACTTTCCTTGCCAAGGCGAGGTGGCTGTTCCACAGGGACAAGAGGCTGAGAAGAACGAGTTGAGACTTCGATGCATTTCTGGAGATCTGGAATCTCCAAACTGACGATGGAAAGAACTCGGCGACTTTCTTCCTGAACCGAGACCGGGGCATTCGCTTCCGAGGAGAGACTGTATCAATTTGCAAGCCTTCGCTCTCTCCCTTTTTTTTTGTATCGATCCAATGGTCAAAGGACCTTCATGGCCATAAAGGGCGATGAAGCTATCTTCGCCCAGCCTCAAGCCGCTGTAATTCTCTCATCGGCCGCTGGATGGCAGCAACGTTACACATTTGCTTTGACTGGGGGGGAAAAGGAAGAAAATCCTTTTTGCGCATTTTGTCAAACACGTAGCTAAAGTTTCCTGTTTTCCTGTCTCAATATATTTTCACTTCACATTTCTGCTCCTTGAACTCACGCCCGCGTGCAATTATTTCTGGAGTTGCAACATTCCTGTGTTTTTCAGTACAAGTTGTCAGAAATACCCCAATGCTAATGTGAAATTGACTAGCGCACTTAAAATGTCAGAATTGTTACATAAAGTGGGATTGCGAGAAGCAATTCAGAATTGAAGCGTTTAATCCGACGTCACAAGTGGGATTTATAAGGCATCATTGCACAGTAGAAATTCCTGCTGAAAAGTTTTGATTCCCACCTCTTTACTTGCATAAAATGTATAAAACTTTGAAATGTGTTCCAAAGGGGAAAAAGAAACGGGGTCTGGACTCACTTTGTCAAGAGGTTATAAGATTGGTTTGTGTGGGAATGTGTCTGTCCCCAGGCGGGAGGAGGGCTTCCCCAGAGAAAACTGGCGGTCTCTCGCACCTGGGATGTGGTGTGGAGAGGTGACTGGGCAGAGCTTGCTGGCTGTCACTCTCTCTCTCTCACACACACACACACACGGTGCCTGTGGGGCTGAGATGGGTTGAGTTTGCTGGTGAGAGCTGCTTCCCCTGTGCGTGTGCGATTGGTCGAGTCCAAGTGTTTGGTTCCAGAGAGCCAGGCTCCGCTCTGTTCTGCTCTCTGCCTCTCTCTCTCTCCCTCTCATACACACACACACAGTCTCTCTCTCACACACACACACACAGATATAACCCGCCTATGTCCCTTTCGGGGTCTGCTTAGGATTTGAGGATCACATCGACACGGATTTGAAAGCTTCTCCGGCCTCTACCTCTCTGCAATATAGACAGATATAAATCCCGAGTCTGTCTCCCCTCTCCCACCAAACCCCCCCCCCCCACCCTCTACCCCCTCCCCTTCCCCTCTTCCCCATGAACCATGAGACGTTCTGGCAGTGCCGGAATGGTTCAACTTGCACCGCGATGTGAGGAAGCAGGAGCCGTGTGTGTGGAGATGGAAGCTGCGAAGGCTTTAGCGTGCGGACTCTGGGAGATGACAGCAGGAGCATCACTGAGACTGCTGCTGCTGTTCTGCTGTGTGGGACTGTTGGTGGCAGCTGGCGGTAAGTTAGAGGTGATCTTTACACACATTACCCACCTCAGCCTGGGCAGGAGGAGGAGAGGGAGGGGAGTTTGTGCGGGGCTATGTGTGTGTGTGTGTGTGTGTGATCCAGTACCCCTCACAGCCTGCCAGCTGCTGTAGTTCCACTGCTAACCCCCCCTCCCCCTCCCACCGCCCCAATGCACTTGACATCTCCCCGCGAAAGGAACTTCCCAAATCAGGAGGGGCTCTGATCGCCGGCGGATGCACAGGGCAGAGGGCTGGCCCGGGGACTGGGTGTGTGAGGGGGTGAACAGGAGACGGGAACGGAGATAAGAGAGACGGCAGGGGGAATAGGAGAAGGAGACTAACGGTTTACTGAGAGCATGGGGTGGGGGGGGGGGGGGCAGGGTCTGAGAAGGGGATTTCAGAGCCGGGGCTTCCGGAGTGGGTGAGAGGTACCACTGTAGGCATTGGGCGCAGTAGACAGAGTGGGAGAAGGGGTACGAGAGGGATTGGGGATCTAAAGGTGGTGGGGGTAGGAATATTTGGGAGGGGTGTTGGGGGGAAGGGGGTGTCAGCAAAGTCCGAAGGGGGAGGGAAGTGGGTCGATAGGTGAGGAATGTAACCACGGGTGGAGCGGGATTGAGAGGAAGGCAGGGGCTGAGGAGGGTGTGTAGAGTGGGAGAGTGAAGGTGTAGGTTGGGGAGTGAGGGTAAAGCGTAGGGTTGGGGTAGGAGAGGATTTGGGGGAGTGGGGAGCTGGGAGAGGGATGGAGGCAGGAGATAATTGGGGATGGAGGTGGGAGAGGGGATGGAAAAAGGGGAGTGGGTGGGAGGGGGGAAAAGTTTGAAGTTAAGGAGTGAGGTCGGTGTGGGAGAGGGGGACCGGAGGGGGGAGGGATTTGCAGAGAGGAGAAGGGTTAGTATGGGAGAAGGGGTAGAAGCCGGAGAGGATTTGAGCGAGAGGGATGATAGGAGCGCGGAGATGGGGTAAGAAGCTGGATTTGGGGTGGTGGGGAAGGAGTGGTGAGACATTGAGAATATTGAATCCCGGAAATGAATAAAGAGTGGGTTGATGAAGCGGAGGGTTCTGCATCATTCAGCGGCCCCTATGTGTGGGGACAACGGATTCTGCAACTTTCGACTTGGCTGCTGAGCTGCCTGATTTGAACTGATGATTTGGTCTCTGTGCCTGTCCGGGTCCTCCCTCACTCCTACCCTCCCTCCCTCATTCCCTCACTCCTACCCTCCCTCCTTCACTCCCTCCCTCCCTCCTTCACTCCCTCCTTCACTCCATCCCTCCTTCACTCACTCTCTCCCTCCCTCTCTCCCTTGCTCCCTCACTCTGGGTGGGTGAGGGAAGCCCCCGGTTACCCGCTATCAGCCTGAGTGAATCTTACCCTCGGCTCCTCACTGACAGCGAGCCCCAGTGCGCGGGGATCAATACTGAGCGTCCATGGAAATGGCCGATGTGATATTGATGGAAAGTTACTGTTTTTTTTAACCTGCACAGCCTGTGCTTAGAAAGTTATGCAGGTGCGTTACTGGCCTGCTACTATATGTTGTCCTTGTGAGGAAGGTTTCCTGAGCAGTTAGCGATGCTGTAAATCTTGTTTGGATGCTTGTCAGGGAGTCCCGAAACGTAGTGCGATTGATTCCATTTCGCCTTTGGGAGAGATGGGCAGGGGATCTCGGTTGATCTGCGCCAATTGCGTTAAGTTTCGGTACTTCCGATTACACCTACTCGCCAACCCAAGCCAACAGAACAGGGCTGTATCTGAGATTACCCTGCTTTTCAAAATACAGAGCAGCTCCCCGACTGCCTGATTAGAGTGGAGAGAGGCGGATCGTCTCTCTCTCTCTCTCTCGGCTCCTGAGATAGCCAGGAGGAAAGGCGAGAATCAGCTTCGCAGTGCCAGGAGGCAAACCGCGGGCTGCAATGGTAATATTATGCAGGGTGCACAACGCAATCAGAGCCGTGCTTACAGAGATTCACCTGCCTCAATGTTCTGGTGTATTACAGATCAGATGTGTGCCAGCACAGGCAGACCTGATCTTTCTTACAGGGGAATCAGCGCAGAGGAGAATTTTAACGAGAACCGGATTGAAACCGGCTTGAATCAGACATTGGGATAAGCTGCTCCAGTGTCTGCTAAACACTTGTTGCTTCCTGTTTCCCAGGCGGGAGATATTCCTGCACAGAGTTCCGTGCCCACTTTTACACACACAAGTCTGTGTGAATGACGTGCAGCTAATCCATTCCAGTTTGGCAGGTGACCGTCATTCTTTGCGTGTGTGTGTGTGTGCACCATTGTATATATGTGTGCAACATTGTGTGTGTGTGTGCACCATTGTATATATGTGTGCAACATTGTGTGTGTGTGCACCATTGTATATATGTGTGCATCATTTTGTGTGTGTGTGCACCATTGTATATATGTGTGCAACATTGTGTGTGTGTGCACCATTGTATATATGTGTGCACCATTTTGTGTGTGTGTGCACCATTGTATATATGTGTGCATCATTTTGTGTGTGTGTGCACCATTGTATATATGTGTGCAACATTGTGTGTGTGTATGTGTGCACCATTGTATATATGTGTGCATCATTTTGTGTGTGTGTGCACCATTGTATATATGTGTGCAACATTGTGTGTGTGTGTGTGCACCATTGTATATATGTGCGCATCATTGTGTGTGTGTGCACCATTGTATATATGTGTGCAACATTGTGTGCACCATTGTATATATGTGTGCATCATTGTGTGTGTGTGCACCATTGTATATATGTGTGCATCATTTTATGTGTGTGTGCACCATTGTATATATGTGTGCAACATTGTGTGTGTGTGTGTGCACCATTGTATATATGTGCGCATCATTGTGTGTGTGTGCACCATTGTATATATGTGTGCAACATTGTGTGCACCATTGTATATATGTGTGCATCATTGTGTGTATGCACCATTGTATATATGTGTGCAACATTGTGTGTGTGTGTGTGTACCATTGTATATATGTGTGCATCATTGTGTGTGTATGCACCATTGTATATACGTGTGCATCATTTTGTGTGTGTGTGCACCATTGTATATATGTGTGCAACATTGTGTGTGTGCACCATTGTATATATGTGTGCATCATTGTGTGTGTGTGTGTATGCACCATTGTATATATGTGTGCAACATTGTGTGTGTGTGCACCATTGTATATATGTGTGCATCATTGTGTGTGTGTATGTGTGCACCATTGTATATATGTGTGCATCATTTTGTGTGTGTGTGTGCACCATTGTATATTTGGGTGCATCATTTTGTGTGTGTTGTGTTTATGTGTGCATCATTGTATATATGTGTGCATCATTGTGTTCGTGTGCACCATTGTAAATATGGGCACATCATTGTGTGTGTGCACCATTGTAAATATGGGTGCATCATTATGTGTGTGTGCACCATTGTAAATATGGGCACATCATTGTTTGTGTGTATCATTGTGTGTGCATGCATCATTGTATATATGCATGCATCATTGTGTGTGTGCATCATTGTATGTGTGTATGAAGTGTGTGTGTGTTCATCACTATATATATATGCATCATTGTGTGTGTGTGTATACCATTGTATATATGGGTGCATCTTTGCATATGTGTGCACCATTGTATATATGGGTGCGTCATTGTGTGTGTGTGCATCATTGTGTGTATGTGTGCATCATTGTATGTGTGTGTGCGTGCACCATGTAAATATGGGTGCATCATTGTGTGTGTGCCTCATTGTATATATGGGCGCATCATTGTGTATGTGTACCATTGTATATATGGGTGCATCATTTTGTGTGTGTGTGTGTGTAGCATTGTATACAAGTGTACAACATTATATATGTGTGCATCATTGTGTATGTCTGTGTGTGCATCATTGTATATGTGTGCATCTTTGTATGTATATGTGCATCATTGTATATGTGTGTGCATCATTGTGTGTCTATGTGTGTATATATATATATATGCATTGTTGTGTGTGTGCATCATTGTGTGTGTGTGCACCATTGTATATATGGGTGCATCATTGTGTGTGGGTGCATCATTGTACATATGTGTGCAACATTATGTATATGAGTGCATCATTATACATATGTGTGCATCATTGTGTGTGTGTGCATGTGCATTGTATATATGGGTGCATCATTGTGTGTGTATATATCGTTCTGTATATGTGTGCATCATTGTATGAGTGTGTGCATCATTGTGTTTCTGTGTAAACATCATTGGGTGTGTCTCAGTGTGTGTATTATTGTGTCCATTATTGCGTGCACCTAAAATAGTGTATCTATGTGCATCATTGTGTTTGTGGATTATTGTGTGTGTACCTGTGAGTACATCATTTTTTGTGTGTGTGCGCACACCAATGTATATGTGTCTGTCATTTTGTGTGTATGTGCATGCATCATTGCGTATTGTAAGTGTGTATTACAACTATTCTTAGAAAGCTCTGATTTCCTGGTTATTTCCTGCCAGAATTTGTCAACTGTTGCCAATAAAAGCCAACCTTTGGCATTATAGTCATACAGTTAAATAGCATGAAAAGAGGCACCAGTCACCAAGCAACAATCTAGACACATTTTCCAGCACTTGTCTGCTACTGTGTTTCAAGAAATCATCAGATGGTTTCTGCCTCTAACACCTTTCAAGCTGTAAGTTCTAGATACCTATCACCCTCTGGATGAAAAATTAAATCTTCTTCAAATCGCCTTTAACTTTCTTACCCTTGACCTTAAATCTATAACCTCTGATTACTAATCCCTCTAATGAGGGGAGAAGTTTCTTTCTATCTATCCAATCAAAGCTCCTCAATTTTTTACACCTGAATCAGACTTCCCCTCAGTCTTCTCTGCCAGAAGGAAAACAGCCTCAACCTGTCCAGTCTTTGGACATAGCTGAAACACTCCAGCCCAATGTCTTGGTGAATCACCTCTGCATCCTCTCTCATGCAGTCTCACCCTTCCTCTCAAAGGAGCCAGTCTCAGCTTTGGGGAAAGCAGGTGGTCAGGGAGAACATCACAGTGCACAAGAACACACTGACATCAAGTCCAAGTTCATCAAGGCAATCTTATTTTCCACAGGGAGATATTAGATTCTTTTTCCCATATAGGACAGGTTATGGGTATTAGTGTGGCTGACAGAGACATACTGTTAGGAGTGCCACGTCAGTCTCCACTGCAGCCCACAGAACAAAGGCACTGGGCTATTGGTTAATGGGAAACAATGTTTGCTTCAGCACTGATACATAAACACTTTTACACACCCACATTTCAACATGGATGTATATACACATTCAATCACCTGTACATGCAGTGTCAATGCACTCAACCAGAAACACAGACAGTCACTCATAGAGTGTCTCACTCATTCTTATGCTCATTCTCTCACTTATTCCCACAATAGTGTGGGTCACTAGCCATACTCTGGATGGTGCTGATGTCACACACTGGTGATGGCTGAGGGACCCAGCCACTTCCACCAGCAGAAGGAAGGCTGAGCAGTGGGCAAAAGGGCTTCAGACTAATGCCAGGGTCTGTGCCTCTGAGGAGCTGTAGGAAGCTGATCTCTGCTGGAAGCTCAATTTCACTAGAAGGGTGATTGGGGGGAGGTGAATGAATATGGACTAAGGCCTGGAGTTAATTAGCTTGGGAAAGGACAGCAAGGTGCAGGGCACAAGGGAAGAATCCAAGGGAGCAGATTCCATGATACAAATTACTGAATGTTCTTAACCTCAAACTCAGATCCCATAAGCAATAGAACTCCCGCCTAAACTCAGATCTCTACCAATCCCATTCGTTGTCAAGGTGACCACCTCATCCCATTCTAACTCTCAGCCCCTACCGATCCTATTCTTACACTCACACCCAAATCCCACACAGTCAGCACCTTCTGCATGAACTCCCACCTTGACCATACATCCTTACACACACTGTCGGAGATCCCAATCTAACACACCAGTCCTGACACCATCAACCCGCACAGGCCACTCCCACTCCCGAGATCGTACACCTTCACCCCGTTCTGTCACAGTCTCCCACACTCAGACCCGGTCACAGCTCCCGAATCCCAGTCAGTGACAGGCCTCCTGATAACACACCGCCGCCTGCCCTCTTCATTGTCCTGTGCCGTGTATCAACGATAAACCTCCAGCCCAGTTCCCGTTAATTACAGGATGGCGTGTGTCTCGTTATTTTAACCGAATGTGTTGAGATACATCTTCGGGGAAAGGGGGAAGGGTAAGAGATTCAAACCAGATCTTCTGGCTGAGAGGTAGGGTCACTACCACTGCGCCACACCACCTCCTGTTCTGTGTGTGTGTGTGTGTGTGTGTCGATATGTGGGAATGTCGGCTGGCCCCCAATTTCCCCTTGCTGGGAGTTGTCGGTTTCAGGCAAAACCCCCCCACCCCGCCTCAGCCGAGAGTCTCAGTGTTCTCGCTGCAAATCCCGCTGACATCGGCCGCTTCCTGGGTCCCAGTCTGGGGGGCCGCCTGGACATTCATATTCGGGAGATTGGTGACTGGGTCGGGACTGGGGCAAACCCCATACAGTGAATCAAATGATGTTTAATTACATCTGGGAGAATTACCTGTGTGTGTGTGTGTGAGAGAGAGAGAGAATTACTCGAAGAATAAGAATCATTCCCGTGAAAGTGAACACAAAATACAGCGACTGAATAAATTACGGCTGGCCGAATAGTTGGTGAATTTCGGTCTGACACGGCGTATGTCTGAACTGTGGCCGTGGGTCCCGTTGAATTACAGACGATGATGTTTCATCAAGTTATTTCTGTCCTTGTTTCCATCAAGCAGCAGCTCAGAGCGAAAACAGAAGGGAGCTGCGTGTCCCCGGCCTTTAGCCGAGATAGCACAGGGCTTTGCAATTGATAGCAAGAGATTTCACAGACTTGAGATACTGGAGTGAGGTAAAGATTCCACACCAGAAGTACTCATGAATCCCAGAAGCTGGGCGAGATAGGGGTCACAGCAACCGACTGGGACTGACCTGTTTTTCTCAGATTTTCCCACCATTTCGTTATTTTGTTTTGTTCATTTTGCTTTTGTAAGATCAGTCAGGCTTTTTGTGAGGCCGGTTCATCACCCCAATGAGTTCAACCTCAACAAAGCCCTGCCCCAAATAGGGAGGAGGATGGTCATCCGTGGGGGAGGGGTGGGGGGGGGGGGGGGCGCGGTGGAAGCAAATGAAAAATGGAGAATAAAATAAAAACCCTGCCTGGTCGCTGAGGCTGCTCGACGATTTGCCACCCGAGGGGCGCCACATGAATGCAAATCGTCGAGTGTCTCAGGCCGGCTTAGGTAGCTCAATGACTTCCATTAAGCACCGGTTGCATTTCTGCTGTTGCATTACATTTTCACTATGACCGACTGGGAAAGCTTTCTGTTTGGAGATAAATTTCCACGGGTCGTTTTGGAGAGCAGGGACTGGAGGGAGCAGTTTCTTGCGTTCTGTCTCCCACCAGCTCTGCCTTCACGTATGTTTTATGATATATCAGAATGGGCTCACATAGAGTGCAAATGGCCGGGTACTGATTGTGCACAGGGCATCCCCAGTCCACAAGCAGTATGTTCCTCAGTTGTTTATGGTAAGGGCTGAACACCCATTTCTGATCAGCACCTTTTTTTTGTTCCTTCTACAATTAGCATTATGGCGGGTGTTGCATTTCCAGTGGGAAATCTGTGAGCCTGCTGTGTTAGACACTTGGTTTTGCCCTTGAGAGACAGCTGCTCAGCCTAGTTATTTAACGATGACAGGCTGAATGGAGCAGAATTTCTTGAGATCAAATTCATTTGTGCAGTATATTAAAGATGAGCCTCTGTTCAAATACCTTTAGGAGCCAGATTCGTGCAGAGCTCCAGCCTTCTTTGTAAAATATTAGTGTCAATTTGCTAACAGTTCTAAACCATTGCTTGCAGAGAGAGTGCCTTGAAAAATTATGATGCGCAATGGAAAAAAAAGATCTTTCATTTCATTCATAGAATTAGCACAGTTTCTGAAACACACAGATTTTCACTTTCTTGATTTGCTCAAAAAATTCTGCAAAATAACAAGCAGATTTGGATTTAATTGATCTGGGATCTGAGCCACTATTTTGTGGATTTCTTCTTGATAAAATACTGACACTGAAATGTTATTGCCATATGGTTTTCACCTAATGCATTATTAAACTACATGATATTGAAGTTTTTTTTACTAGCTTTCAAAACAGAAACGTGATTTCCATAAAATGAGGTCTGCAAAAAAAAAGAGAATTCTAGTCGGCTTCACTTTTTAAAGGTTCCCATTCACTGAGTACGGATAATCTTTATTCCTTTTTTTCTGTCCCTCAGAGTTAACCTCACAGCCAGTCTCTATAGGTATTCAGCAGTCAGTTATGCATCTCCGAAGCACTTTTCGGATTTTAAATGTTGGGATTTAAAATTCCCAAAAGTACATGTTATATTTTTATCAGGTTTCTATTTACAGTTTGAGAAAAGTTTCTGTAGCATGGAATGAGATCATGTTACCATGGCAATGTTCTCTTAGACTCCAGGTATATGGTTGAATTTCTGTGGCAGCACGGTTTGTCAGGCAATAGTGTACTAGTATCTTGCTCTGCAATACAGGAAGCAGAAAGAGAATGCCTCCTTTGTTCAGTGACTTTGCACCTCTTTATAGGCAGTAGAATAACCCCCACATCTTATTCGGCAGTGCACTGAGATGGAAGGAAAGAAACTCCTTTGGTGAGTAATTTCCCACCCCTCTTCCGGTCTGTAGGCGGCAGTATAACTCTGATTTGTATCCGAAAGAATCAGTTTCTCCCTTTGACTATATCAGAGATAACCCAGCCTCACTGCATTACTAATTAGAGCCACAAGGTATGATTTTTTTTTAACAGGGATAACCTCAATCAGGGAGAATGGCTAGCATAAGAACTAAAGTACAAAATTCATGAGCTAACCTTGTTGGTTATGGTTGGTTTACAAATATAACAACCTTGAAGATAATTGAACTCATTTTATTGTTGGATCGCCCAGTTTCAAAGATAAACTGAAGCCAGCAGAATAATTTTTCAGCTAAGATGCCTTTTCCAAATGGCCGTAACTACGGATGCTAATTTACCATCTGAAAGAAAAATAAATCCTTGCAATTTTATTGTGCTTCTAGTAACTTCAGGGAGATGCAAAGTGCTTTACAGCCAAGGAGGCACTTTTGAAGTGTAATAACTTCTGTAATTTAGAAAATTTGGCAGCTAATTTGAGTGTGCAAGTCCCAGAAACGGCAAGATCTTAGAAACAGCAATGTGATAATGATAAATAACCTACTCTGAGCCGTTGAACAAGAGATTAATATTGACTAGGGCACCAGGGAACTCCTCAGCCTTCTTCAGAGTATTGCCATACAAACCTTTTATCTCCATCTGAAAGAAGAGATTTAACGTCTCAATTGAAAAGCGGCACCTCTGACAGTGCGGTGCTCCCTCTGTATGACAGTACAGTGGCTGCTGAAATTTTGTTTTTATGTGGGATATGAGCTCATAATCTTCTGATTCAGTCAATATGATGAGGGCAGATAGCAAAAAGACATGCTGAACTAATTGTTTCAATTAACCTTCCATAACACATTCTGACTTCACTCCTTTGCCCGAAGTGTATCCTCGTTGCATATCATTAAGTCATCCTTGATCCTGAGGGACTGCCGAAGGGAAGAAGTTGTTGCACACTTATGTAAATTTAGAAATACAGAATAACTAGTCTTGAGCTTTCATGTCACAATGGCTGAACGCTCCAGTCTGAGACGTGCAATCTTCTCTATGCGAGAGCCTGGGTATTTTCTCTGCATCAAACATCTATAGAAACTACGTGATATAGGATCACTGTCATCTGAAGAAGAGACCAACTTATCAAAATTGGTTTAAAGCAAATATATTCACTCAAATAATACAGGAGATAATTCCTTCAGAGGTGTCTTATAATCTGTTTTGTAAGGCACGGTAACTCAGCGGTTAGCACCGGGACCTGAGTTTGATTCCACCCTCGGGTGACTGTCTATGTGGAGCTTCCACATTGTCCCCGCGTGCGCATGGGTTTCCTCCCGGTGCTCCGGCTTCTTCCCACAGTCCAAAGATGTGCAGGTTAGCTGGATTGGCCGTGCATAGTATCCAGGGGTGTGTAGGCTAGACGGGTAGCCATAGGAAATGCAGGGTTACAGGGATTGGGTTGGGGAATGGGTCTGACTGGGATGCTCTTAGGAGGGTCAGTGTGGACTCAATGGGCCAGAAAACCTGATTCCACACTGTAGGGATTCTATGATTCTTTGAAATCCTGTTGTTAGATAAATAACATTGCCATATTATTTTAAAAATAATTTCAGTTCCAACCCTGTTGGACAATGGCTTCATAGGCTAAGCCAATCTTCTTGTTCCTGTGGTACTGCTGTTTTACGACAAATCATCATAATCAACCCAGACCTGCTGTCCTTGTCTGAGAGCTACAGGGGACCATTTCAATCAAATGTGCACAACCGTCTCTTGTTTGCGGTTACTCTCCAAGAGACAAAAAAAATGCAGGTGCCGGAATCCAAGGTAGACAGGCAGAAGGCTGGAGGAACACAGCAAGCCAGGCAGTATCAGGAGATGGAGAAGCCAACGTTTAGGGTGTAATTCTTCCTCAGGTCCTGAAGAAGGGTTACACCTGAAACCCCAGCCAGTCTCTAGGGTGTTACTCTCCAAGAAACATGAACGATTGAAATATATATGATTCTGAGTAATCTTGACATTGTCAAAATTAGGTGTCACCCATTTAAATTAGAGATGAAGAGGAATTCTTTTTATTAGGATTGTGGATCTCTTGGGGAACTCTTTACTGCATTTAGGCAAGACTAATTCTAGAGCGAATTATACAATGAATGGAAGAGCCTTGGGAAAAGTTGATGGGCAGAGAGATCTGGGAGTGCAGGTCCATTGTCCCCTGAAGTTTGCTGCACAGGTGGATAGAGTGGTCAAGAAGGCATATAGTATACTTATCTTCATTGGACGGGGTAATGAGTATAAGAGTTGGCAAGTCATGTTAACATTGTACAAGACATTGGTTCAGCCGCATTTAGAGTACTGTGTACAGTTCTGGTTGCCACATTACCAAAATGATGTGGATGCTTTGGAGAGAGTGCAGAGAAGGTTTATGAGGATGTTGCCTGGTATGGAAGGTGCTAGCTATGAAGAAAGATTGAGTAAGTTAGGTTTATTTTCATTAGAAAAAAAGAGATTGAGGGGGGACCTGATTGAGGTTTATAAAATCATGAAGGGTATAGATAGGGTGGATAGAAACAAGCTTTTTCCCAGGGTGAAGGATTCAATAATGAGAAGTCACGCTTTCAAGGTGAGAGTTGGAAAGTTTAAGGGGGATACATGCGGCAAGTACTTCACACAGAGGGTGGTGGGCATTTGGAACGTGTTGCCAGCAGAGGTGGTAGAGGCAGGCACGGTAGATTCATTTAAGATGCGCCTGGACAGATGCATGAGTAGGCGGGAGTAGAGGGATACAGATGCTCGGGAATTGACCAACAGGTTTAGACAGTACATTTGGATCGGCTCAGGCTTGGAGGGCCAAAGGGCCTGTTCTTGGGCTGTAAATTTGCTTTGTTCTTTGTTCTTTGTTCTTGTTCTTTGTGCACAGTGCTATAGAAACTGGGATATTATGTATATTCTAGGACGAGATGGTCAGATTAATCGGCAATGTTTTTGGGTAGAGATAGAGGATTATCAGAGCTGCCATGATCTCAATGACTGGCAGAGCAGACCTGATGGGCTGAATGGCCGACTTTTGCTCTATGCCCTTTGGTTGCCTTTCTATTACAGAGATGAGGAGAATTTATTTCTCAAGGACTATGAGACTTTGGAACTCTATGCCTCAGAAGGTGTTGGGGTCATTGAATATTTTTAAGGTGGAGGCAATTAGATTCTTGTTACATAAGGGGATCTAAGGAATCAGGAGTTGGCGGGAATACGGGATTCAAAACACAAACCAATTGGACGTGACCTGTTTCTGATTCTAGTTTGTATATTTATACTAATCAATTTGAAGCCCAAACCTGACATATAGCAATGTTATGTGAAACTGGCTGACAGCAAATTGAGGTGGTTGATGTGGAATGCAGTTAGCAGCAAGCTGGAATTTTGTTTGTGGACCCACAAGGCCCACTGCTGAGCAGTTCATTGTGGGTACAAGTGAGTAAGCCATTTGCATCTCAAAGTTACAATGGTGGTCCTACATATATCGAAGGATATTAAATCATGTATAACATCTGGTCTCCCATCTGAAAGTATGCAAGCACATTGGCACAGGAACCTATCCAAGATGGTGGCACAGGATCACTGGTGTAAATTGGATCACAAGTGATTTAACCCATTTTCATGTCATGATCGCTCTATGTACCTCCAAATGGGGGCACTAAAAACAGCAGCTGCACACAAACGTTTCCCAGTATCAGCCACTGGATGGCAATCATGAACAGGCCCCTTGATTGCATCGTAGTCCAGGGATAATGGCTGAGCAGAGGTCAGGTAACAATTAACCAAGAATTGAATGTGGGACTTTCTAGTCTGTAAACTTAGCGCTGTAAAGACGGGATCTTATGGAACCATGATAGGATCACTATCTCTGAGCCAGGAAACCTGGGTTTAAGTGCTGCCTGCTCCCGAGATGAGTAATAACATCTCTGATCACGCTGATTCAAAATATCTATTGCATCAGCCTGTTTGATAAAGTAATTTGGACAAGTAACCTCCATAGAACATAGCTGGTGGATGAAGCTACTGGTTGGTTGGAGTTGGAGATTTTATATAGATATGTTGCTCCCCCATTCTGAACAACTTGTAGATAATTACTAAGGATTACTTAGTCCTTCCTGGCATTTTTTCCATGTTCTCCTTCAGTTAAGTGAGAGTGCCTTCAAGGTATAGAACACATTAAATTTAAATTATTGTCAGACAGTTACCTGGATAAATTACACTGTTATGTTGCAAAATGGGGATTATCAATCAATGTTTCCTGCTTGATATAAAGCATTTCAGTAGTACGTTTTCTTCCGGCCATCTTTTACAAAGATGATACATGTAATGTGTCCAATTACTGTCACTAAAACAAGGTTATCCATTAAGATGTGTAAAGTAATACATGTATCCACACCATGGCAAGGTTCAAAGCAAATAAAGACTGTGTATAATGACTTGAATTTCACTTTGATAAGATAAGCTGTAACATTGCTCCAGTTGACTGCTTCTCTCAGATATAAATTGCATGTGGTAAAGACATTATCCAAGATTTACAATTTTACCTTTCAGGGGTATTTGCATTTAAATGGTGATAGTGCAGATTTGCTTCTTATAAAATAATTATGAAGAAAAGCTGCAGAGTGAACCCAACCTAGTTGTGGGAATGATGGAGACATTGCTGTTCGGTGGTAGAAATCAGGCTGATCAGCAAAAGTGCCATTAACATATTCTAATTATTCCATACATGAATTTCTCAGAACTAATTAGATCTGGGACTCATTAACTGCAAGATGGTTTACGTGTGTAGTCATTTACAAATTCACCAGCAAGATAAACCTCTTGATGGCTTTTTGAATTTTGTTGAAGTTATGCTGGCTATTTTATTACAAAGTTTATAGCGAAATTCTCTTAAGTCAGAGAACCAAAGCTAACTATTTGTTCAATCCTTTCAGGATAAGTTCTTTGTGTGGATGATTACAATATCTTTAACATATTAGAGTCACACATATGAACAAGGTTATCAGAGTCTAAGATTGAGCCTTTTAATGACAGACTACATTTGCAATCAGCAGCATTGAGCATTTGTGAAATGAAAGGGCATTCCATTTAAAATATTGTTGCTACAATGTTGTGTGCCAAGGCAACTACATCCTCATGCAAATTTGGAGAAAGACTTACATTTATATGTCATGTGTCATAATCACCAGATGTCTTAAAACACTTTACAGTCAATTAAGTACTTTTGAAGTGTAGTCATTGTTGGAATGTAAAATAACAAGTTTCTTAAATTGAATGTTTAAACTTGTTTATGTGCTTTTGTCATTTATTGTCTAGTTTGGCAAACAATAATTCCTTCACAGTCATTTTCCTTTTTCATTTTATGCTGTTATTCAGTGGCAGTGGAAAAACACATCACAGAGTATAAAGGTTATAATTTCTTCTGTTGACTAATGTTGGAGAAAAGGGAGTGTGTGTGCAGTCACATTATTTTTTTGTTTTGCAAATGCCAGAAACCAAAGGAAAATGCACTTAAATGTGCTTCAGCCCTTTCTGTGATGTTGAAGTTAATTTCACTATGATTGAGACATGAGCAGATTGGAGATCATAGACTCTTGCAGAAGTTCTTCTTAATTTAAGAGGCTTCCATGCCTGCATCCATCATATGATCATGTCATTTTCTGGAGTTCCAGTGTTCAGTTACCTAAAGTAAATTTCCAAAGCTAAATTTTTGACAGCAGAAGGTCATTTTACGTCCTCTCAGTGGATACTTTGCCAAGTCCCCACTGAATCCTGTTTGCTTCAATAAGATCACCTTTTATTCTTCTAAATTCAAACAGGTCCAACCTTCTCAAGTTTTTCTGAAATCCCTTTATCCCAGGAATATACCCAATAAACCTTCAATACCAGTATGTTCCTTTCTACATAAGGAGACTACTGTAAGTGGTTTCATGATTGGCTTGTAAAGTCATAGCAGGAATTCCCTACTTTGAAACTCCTTTTGTATATCATGCATGAGCTATCTAACTCTCTCTATACCACGATTCGGAGATGCCGGTGTTGGACTGAGGTGTACAAAGTTAAAAATCACACAACATCAGGTTATAGTCCAACAGGTTTAATTGGAAGCACACTAGCTTTCCTTCACCTGATGAAGGAGTGTCGCTCTGAAAGCTAGTGCTTCCAATTAAACCTGTTGGACTATAACCTGGTGTTGTGTGATTTTTAACTCTCTATACCACAGCAGTCTGTGGTCTACTTGTTACTTTTAATGAATTTGTCGAACACGATTTCCCTTTCTTAAAGTAACGCTGGCTCTGGTTGACTGTATTATGATGCTTGAAATGTCATGTCGCTATTAACAATTGTACAATCACCTAACCTAATAATGGATTCCAGCATTTTCCAAATGACAGAAGCAGAAACTGAAGAGTCTTACAGACAAATCTGGAGAAGCAAAGAGCTACGCTAAATTCAGGTGGCATCAGACAAGCCAACAAAGATAATAAACCAAATACCTGGTTAAAAATAAAGCATCGTAATAACAAATAAGGGTTCACAGATGCAGAAAATGGTGAGACATCTTTAAGAAACTCTACATTTGCAAAAATGTGGGTCACTTCCAGAAGATGCATGGAAATATGACAAAGTTTCAGAACAGTAGAAGCCTTAATTGCGACAGGAGAATTGACATTTCAGGCATAAGACCTTGTGAAGTGCTTATGCCCGAAATGTTGACTCTCCTGCTCCTTGGATGCTGCCTGACTTGCTGTACTTTCTCCAGCACCAAACTTTTTGACTCTGATTTCCAGCATCTGCAGTCCTCAGTTTATCCTCATTTCTGGACACACATAAAGTAGTCTACACAGTAGAATGCCCACCACCTTTAGGAAAGATATCTGCATATGATGGGATTTCTCCCTTAGAGGGGATACTCAGGGCATTCTGTACTCTGTAATCTAGAAGCAACTGAACCTCTTTACTTCAATAGACATCCTAGTGATTTTGTGCTTGAAACAGGTGTTAGATGTCACTATGCTATTATACCAATTTTCCATAGCTGAAAAAACTGAAATTGGAGCCTACAATGGAAGATGTAGAATCACCGTCAGATGCACAAGTTACTCTACATTGCAATACACATAAGAGAGTTGAAAATGTGTATATTATTCACAATCAACCCAATTCACTTTTGAAGCAGCTCATATGTCTTGAGATGGATCTCATCAGAAGAGTTATAGACCAACAACTTCCCAGAGAACAGCTTGTTTAGAAAGAACAGCAGGCCAACACTGGGTCAGCAACAAACTGTTATTGACCCACCAGAAAAGGGGCAACAAGTGGAACACTTCATGGGATTCAACAGAATACAAATAGTTGAAACAATCCAGTGGATTCACTAACATTGACAGAAAAGAGTTGTTTATCATTGTTGACATAAAGGAAATCATGGATTTCACTGAATTGGTGGAAATGTTCAAACTTCTGTCTTCTAAAACAGAATAATGAATGTCACTGAGAGAATTGCAACCTTTCATGGATATGTGATCAAGAATCTGAAGAAGTTGAACAATCACAAAGAGCAATTGAAGACGTCTAACTGATCGAACCTGAATAAGTTGAACAACCTCAAAGGGCAATTGCAGCCTGATCCACAGTTTGAAAGAGTTCAGCTGCATACAACTACATTGGAGCCTCACCAATCTCCAGAAATCTGGGTCATGGTCAAGAAGAAGACTCTGCTTGGCCCAGGCTGAACACTTTAATCAGTGGCTTATCCAAGGAGAATGGCATTTATCCCCATCCCCAGGGATGGAAACTTCTTGTTAACATCTGTCCTGGCCTTCCTGTAAGTTAAAAATCTACATGGGTTGGTGAAACAGTGGAATTTGTGAGTACAAATTGTGATGCAGATTAATCAGGTCATAACAAAAGTAAACCACACATTGTGGTTTACTTCTCAAATGATGAAACTGGAATGTGGAGGTGTTATATTAAATTTGTGTCAAATCTAGATTTGGCTACACTCACAGTACTGAATTTCTGCTCGGTATATTACCAAAAACATATTGAGATACAGGATGATGCAAGAAAAGTATTTTTTATTCATGATGTGTGGGCATTGTTGATAAGTCCAATATTTATCACCCATGACTACTTGCTCTTCCGAAGATGGTGATGAGCAGTTTCTTGAGCAGTTGCAATCTCTGTCATGTACAGGACTCCTACAGTGCCGTTGGGTAGAGATGAGATCAGAATTGCAAGATTAATCCTGTTAATAAAGGTTGAACAGGGTGGCTTTGAGAAGAGAGTGCTGAGGGGTGATCTAATAGAGGTCTTCAAAATTATGAAATATTTTGATGGAGCAGACACAGCAAACATGTTTGTACTTGGGTGGAAGGGAAAAACTAGAACCATTTAATATTAGTTAGTCACCAAGGAATCCATCTGGGAGCTCTGAAGAAAAATCGTTACCCAGAGAATGTGTAAATCATTATCCCAGAGAGTAGTTGAGACAAATAGTATATGCTGTAGATGTATTTAAGAGGAACTTAGGCAAGCATATGAGATAGAAGGGGACAGAGGCTTTGTTGACAAAGTTAGATGAGGAAGAATGTCAGCATACTTTAGTGCAGAATAAATATTGACAGAGACTGGTTAGTTCTATAGTTCTAGAAATGGCCCATTTCTCTGTTGCATATTCAATGGAATATGTGAGTCCAATTCCACACAAGTCGATTGACTTCATTGCTTTCTGAAATGTTTAGCAAGTTGTTTAGTTATAGCTAGACAAGCAATAACCTAAGAGAGAATTTTAAATGGACTCCATGTGTGGAAAAGATTAATTTATTATTTCAGTGTGAACAAACCAAATGTCTTTCTTAAGGATTTTTAAATCTACCACAAATGGATAATTCATCACTTGTGAGGTGTGTGGCTGTTGCTATGGAGAGTTATAACTATTGAATGCACCTCTCCAGCTAAAAGTGTCAGTACTGTTCCTATAAACTGACAGTATATTAAAACTCAGTTATCTCATTACTCACCAGTCAACAGTTATTTTTTCTGATCATCATTTGGCATTTCAGAGATGGAGGCAGTACATAATTTATTGTTTGCCAGTGTGGGGGAGACAGGGAAAGCAAGAGAGGTGGTTATTGTTCAGAACAAACACAATGACGTAATTTTCATCCTCACAACCTGTAATCTAATCTCATGGAATGAATCATCCACTTTTTGTAGAATATTCTGATTCTCCATCCATTATTTCCAATGGAATGATAATCAGGTGTATTCGACAATAGGTGGGCAAACTCCAGTAGATTTCCAGCAGGGAGTATCAATTGCTTTAGACATTAGGATAGCAGTGTGAATTTACCTTGGTCTATTTTCCTCTGTAGTACTCTCATTGGAAGCTGCATTTATGGCTTTCAATTCTTTTTCTTGTGTAGTCCTTTCTGGTTAATATTCATTTTGGAGATTTTAGTCAACAGTTAAATTGTAACTGCGAGTCAAAATTACAACCTTTTTCCTCCTTTGTATGGCTGTCAGCTTGGCTGAGAAGCAACATTCTTTTCGCTGATCCCTAAGGTTATGGGTTCAAGTACCCTCCCAGAGTCTTAGGTTAGCACTTCAACACAGTATTGAAGGTGTGCCATCTCGTTAGCCCTGCTGACTTTCCTTCGAGATTATGAAATGTTCACATGTCACTACTGGGGGAGAAAGAATGCTTTCATGGCAAGCATTCATCCCCAACCAATGCTTTTTGGATAGATGAAGAGGTCAGTGACCCCATTATTTTCTTGAAGCAATGAGTAAATTGGCTGCTATGTCTTCCTTAAAAATGAGAATGCCTATATTTTCAAAAGGAACTCATTAACTATAAAGCTCTTTTGAGCAAACAGACAACATGAAAGGCACCCTATTAATGCAAATTCTTCTTCCAAATCACTTGTAGTTGCAAGTTACTATACATCAAAGATATATTCAAATAGTTCAGCCAGTCTTTTTTTTATTTCCCTAGGATTAGGATTGATTTGAAGGGACACATATTGAACACAGAGATTGTTAAACTAAAACTTTATTTCAACATAACATCATCTTGTATTTATAAAGTACTTTTAATGTATTAACACATGAACATGAGCTAGGAATGGGTCATCCAGGCACTCCAGTCTCCTTCAGCATTCATTACAACCATTGGGTAGTCTGATTTTTATCCTCATCCACCTTTCTGCCTACCCCATGTTAACCTGTTAACCCCTTGCTTAACAATAATCTTTCTACCTGTGCCTTAAAAATATTCAAGGACTCTGCTCCAACCATCTCGTCTGTTCCAAAGACTCAGGACCCTTTGAAAGAAAATAATTTCACATCATATCTGTTTTAAATGGGTGTCCCCTGACTCTCCAGATTTAGCTTGTCAAGAGCCCTCAGGAACTTATGTTTCAATCAAGGCACTTCTTAATCATTAAACTCACAAATGCAAGCCTACCATGTCTAACTATTTCTATGAATTCAGCTTCCCTATTCCAGCTACAAGTCTGAACAGCCTCCAACTCGGTTATGTCTTTCCTTAAGTAAGATGGTGTACACTACATCAATTGTGGTCTCACCAGTGCCCTGAACTGAAGCACAACCTCCCTACTTTTATGTTCTATTCCCCTCATTATAAATGATAACATTCTGTTAGTTTTTCTAATTACTTACTGTACCTGTATTCTATCATTTTGTGATTCATGCACCAGCACACCTAGATCCCTCTGCATCCGCTACCTGTGTAATCTAAAACTCTACAATAAAACATCTCAAGATACTTCTTGGGGCATTATTCAAAAACAGAGACCCAGCCTTGTCAGGAGATATTATAGGAAGGTGGGCCGAGTATGCAAACTTTTATGGAGGGTATTTCAGACCTTAGAATTGAGGCAGCTGCAAGGACAGCTGGCATTGTTGGGAGAATGGATGGATAAAAGTAAATCATGGATGAGAGGCTGGAATTCGAGAAGAGTACGTATTTTGGAGGCTAGCAGAGCTGAAACAGATTAGAGAGGTGGTGAGGGCCAAGGTTATGGAGGGATTTGAAATTATGGAAGAGATTTGTTAAGTTGAAGTGGCACTGAACTGGGAGCCAGTGGTTGACAATGAGTACTAGAGTGATAGATGAACAGGACTTTGTGGGTGTTTGGATATGGGCAGCAGAGTGTCAGGTTCACTGAGGGTCAAAAGTGGAAGGCTAGTCAGGAATGCAGTAAAAAAATCAAGGTTAGTGAATACTAAGGCATGGAACAGGGTTTCAGAGCAGATGAACTGAAGCATGTGACATTAATAAGGTGTTATAGGCTTTCCCAATGATGCTGCAGATATATGATTGAATGAGTTTCTTGGTATCAAATATGACATAGTTTGTAAACAATGTAGTTCATCCTGAGCTGTTAGAAAGTGGGATTGATGTTAGTGGTTTGGGTGCAGAGGGCACAACAGGGAGTAAAGGCAGTGTCACTTTTGATATTTAATTAGAGGAAATATTTTCTTCTGTTTGCAATACAAGAACATAAACACAGATAAAATGCACCATTGTTATTAATTTGCAATGTCAGTGTTGTGCAAATATTGTCTGCCTCTTCTCTTGCCCCATAAAATTTATCAAAATTATTTTCATTAACTTCACATAAATAAAGGATTTCTTCAGCATTAATTAACTAACTTGTAAAATAGGATTTAGCCCCAGCAATTAACTGGTCATAGGCACTTCAAAAATGAACATTAAAAGTTAAAAACATGTTCAGAATTAGTCTTCAGAAAGATCAAACAGAGACCAATCTATTTTTCAGCATATGTTCTGATTTTGTACTTGTGATAATACTTCCACTTATTTTGTTTCATTCTCTTTGAAAGGCTTCACCATCATTTTCTATAATCTGCATAATTGCCTCTGCCATGTAGTCTCTAAGTGGAAGGTTTGGGACAGCACAGTGGCTCAGCAGTTAGCACTTCTGCCTCACAGTGACAGGGACTCAAGTTCGATTCCACCCTTGGGTGACTGTGTACATTCTCCCAATGTCTGTGTGCGCTTCCTCCAGATGCTCCAGTTTCCTCCCACAGTCCAAACATGTGCAGGTTAGGTGGATTGGTAATACTAATTGACCCAAGACGGTCAGGGGTATGCAGACTAGATGGATTAGCCATACTGAAAACACAGGGTTACAGGGATAGGATAGGGGATGGATGTGGGTGGGATGTTCTTTGGAGGGTTGGTGTGGATTTGATAGGCTGAATGGCTTCCACACTGTAGGGATTCTATAAACTAATCCATAGGATCATTATCAAAATACAAATGCAATTTAGATTTAATGTTTGGACTCTCTACCATGTTATCTGAAAATTTGTTTCTTCCAAATTGGATACTACTTACTTTGACCTTATCCAAGTGGGTGTCTTTCTCCTGAAATTTCTGAGCAGGGTTAAACGAGCTGGGTGTGCTGTTGGTGCCGGTAGAGATTCTGCAAAGAGGCTGCTGCACATTTCACTCCAATGCTGGCTGTCAGAGAAATGGATAGTGCAGCATCCTGTTTGGGGGCTGTATAAAGTGGGGGGAAGATAGGGCAATGCTCCCTTTTATAGCACCAGCTGTTGCATCCTGTCTGATAAGACTGAAGGTGGGTGAATTAGGGAGGGAAAGAGTGTGCCTGGAATGAAGAGATGGATGAGTAGGTAGTTGGGTAATTAGGTGGTGTCAGTTCAGGTAGTGGATCTACGTGACAGGTGTTTGGGTCAAGTTGAGGGGGGTGTTGTCAGGTGCAGGTTGGTAGTTGAGCTACAGGAGTAGTCATGTCCAATCATGAAGGAGTTTAGTTGAGGGAATAGTTTGGTCTGGTCAGGGAATGGGGCTAGTTGGGTCAGGGGATAGTCAGTCTGGATCATGGGGGATATTTGGGTAGTTGAGGAGAGGTAGTTAGGTCTGATCATATGGGTAGTTGAGTCTCATGAGTTTTGATTTGCAGTTATGCTAGTGATAGATTAGGTTTTAACCTATCTAACGTTTCCTTGGTAAGTATCAATGTAAATATTGTGCAATGTTTTGAAGTCTCCAACTTTAGTTTAGGGTCAGAAACATTTGTGGAGTGTCCCAGGGAACCCAGAATTGCCCATTGAATGTCTGAACTTCCCTGGCAAAATACACATAGGTTCACTTATTAGGACTTCCACATGATCTGGGCACAAATCTTTTTTCGTGCATCCTGTCTCTGAAAATCCTCCTGTGAGGAAGATTTGGGTCATTATGTAAAGACTCTATAAAGAAGGTGTACTGGAGCGAAAATTAGGGCAAAGTCTGATTCATGTATAGATGTGTGATAGGTCTTAACTGTTGGCCCTGCTGCAATGTCCCTTGCTACATCAAAACAGGATTCTTAGCTTCTTGTGATACTGTGAAGGTGGCAATATTAAATATATTCTCACATTATGTGAACTGATGCGTGGAATAAAAGATTGATGTGCCAGCTGTCCATTGAATGTTTTGTGAAAGTTTTCATTGATATTCAACTTCTAGCCTAGGGACAATTAGGGACAGGGAATAAATGCAGGCCCAGTCAGGGAAAATAAAATCTCTTCATTAGCAAAAAAAGCTGCAAAATGTTATTGCTGGAGTTTATCTGAGCAAGCACTATGCTTTTTGTTTATTTATTTGGGTCCAAATTAATATATTTTAAAAAAAATTAAAATGAAACCTGCAACAATGCAAAAAATGTTGAAGATACACAATAAATACAGTCAGCAGCTTAATGGAAAGCATTCATGAGCATTTTGGGTAACATTCCTTTCTGTTTTAATTTCAGATTTCTTACAATTATGGCTTTAATTTCTCAGTTGAGATTCTCTCATGACGATTTATAGGTCATATTTGTGCTAAACATTCTTAAAGTTGAAACAAATGCTCTCTCTCTCTGTTCTCTCGTTGGCAGCCTAAACTCTCTGATTCACATAAGTTAATTTGATTGAACATAGACTCCATGGGAAGGATATATCAGACAGACAGATGGATTGAATACATTGAGGTTAATCATTAGTTGGTTTGCAGTTCAGCACAGTCAATATGAATGAAGCAGAAGATGACTACCTCTCCATGTGCGGTTAATCATCCACCCTTTCATCATTGTGCACACGGGAGGAATCCCACAATATCCAATGGAACACACAAAGGTGTAGGGGCAATAAAAAAGTCAAGTACTATTTGGATAAAATCTATGACCATGATATAATGCTCATAAACCTAATGGTATCTGTTGAACTCATCTTCCTCCTACAAGCTCCAGGCTTTTAAAATCCATGCATGCTGTCATCTAATTGCACCTTGATTTAAATTATTTTCTCTTCTACTCGTTTGGATCTTATAAGTGTTCTGCAATATGAATCTGAGCCTTCCCCCTCAAGTCTATTGATTAAAACAAGCTGCAATAATTCTGGCTACAGCATCATCTTACAGTTTCTGAATGGGATCAGCAGAGTAAGACCCACAGCGGCTAAATCTGTCTTGATTTGGTGTGCCAAAAGGGCGATAGTGGGTATGAGGCTGCTCACATTAATTTCACTCGTCTCAGAAGTAGAAGCAAGAACTTCCATTTCTATAATGCCGTTCATAACCTTAGGATGTCCTAAAGCACTTTTATAGCCCATCAGATTTTTAAATCTCTTTTTTCTACCAATTGCAAAAAATCCTATAAACTTAGCTGTCAGAGTTGGATTCAAGCCACAGGAGTGAAACTCAAATGATGCCACTCAAATAATTTGTTGGTAAGTGGATTTAAGGTAAATATATATATTTATCTTGTTGACCCTTTTTTTGATTCAAATTTGCTATAAACAGGCTAATTAAGTTTGCAGTTATAAGGGACCATATTAACATTCATGTGATACTCTTTTCACAGCTTTGGACAGAAAATGTCTACATAAATTTTCATTATATTAATAACTAGCTCAGAAAAAAGGGGTTAATTGTTTTACAGACACAAGCTAAAAATATCATCAGCTAAATATGGTCCAAAACTAAATCCGTCTGCTGCACAGTCCTGCATCGATATACAATATGACAATACAGATGCTATTCTGGTCCTTGAGTCAACATCTGTAATTAAAGCCTGACCCTTTTGAGTGGAGCATTAAAATGCATGTGCTTTTTGCCATGATAAATGAAGAAGCATTTTTGTTTTCTTATCAAGACATTGTATTAGTCTGTGGATTAGTGTAAGAGCAAAATATTTTCCAATCACAGAAACAACCTGAACGAGTGGACAATTACAACAAATTATGAACTACACAAATATCTAAATAAAAGGTGCTCATAATCCTTCTCCTAAGACCTGTTTGCGATTTCATTTAAAAAAAAAATATTTTTACTTCATTATTGCCCGATTTAATGATTGGGTATTTAGATTGGAGGGGTAGAGATGGAAGAGTATCTCCAGACTGAACCATGATACTCAGGGAACAAAACAGATGGATGCAAACTATTTGTTTTCAATAACATTTTGTACACTTCAGTGTAATAGCTTTAATGGGCTTATTGTCCAGGGGAAATCAATCACATTTTTATAAAAACTGGAACTTTTAGCTTCTTTATTATTCCAGAACTGTAGTTTGTCCTTTTTTTAAATGTAAGAATTCATTTTGGGAACAGGAGAAAGCAGCTTTGCATTCAGTAAGGTCATGACTGATGTGATTGTGGTCTTAGATTTGCTTCCTGCTCCCCATTACCCTTGATATATTTGCAATTGCAAAACCTGTTTAACCCAGCCTTGGATATATTAATTGACCCAACCTTTACTGCTGAATGGGGGAGACAATTCAATAGATTAAAGATTCCCAATCAAAAGAAAAGCAGAGGGTGCCGTTAAGTGATGCTTAATTTGATTAAGTGTCTCACTTGACCCATGCATGGGAAAGCCTCCCAGTTCCATAAAATTGTGATGGGGCCATAAAGGCTGGCACCCAATTTTGTGTCTCCCCCTGCCAACCCAGTCGGATAGCCATCGCATCAAAATCTTTATGTCTTTCCTACTTTTGTATCATCAGCACATTAAACAACAACACAATCTGACCGTTCACACGCATAGTTATAAGTAAGGATGGTAAAATTATGGAGACTCTGGTACCGATCACTTGACATTCCATTAGTTACAATTTGCTAACCTGAATGGAAGCCATTTACTGACACTCTCTGTTGCCTGTTAGTTGCCAAACCTCTATTCATGCTAATTTTCCACCCTCAAAACTTTTAAGATCCTTTCTGGGTCACCGTATCCAATGCCTTTTTGGAAACCCAAATGCACTACTTTCTTTTATTGGTCAGAGTATTGAGTACAGGAGTTGGGAGGTCATGTTGTGGCTGTACAGGACATTGGTTAGGCCACTGTTGGAATATTGCGTGCAATTCTGGTCTCCTTCCTATCGGAAAGATTTTGTGAACCTTGAAAGGGTTCAGAAAAGATTTACAAGGATGTTGCCAGGGTTGGAGGATTTGAGCTAGAGGGAGAAGCTGCAGAGGCTGGGCTGTTTTCCCTGGAGTGTCAGAGACTGAGGGGTGACCTTATAGAGGTTTACAAAATTATGAGGGGCATGCATAGAGTAAATAGACAAAGTCTTTTCCCTGGGGCAGGGGAGTCCAGAACGAGAGGGCATAGGTTTAGGGTGAGAGGGGAAAGATATAAAAGAGACCTAAGGGGCAATTTTTTCACACAGAGAGTGGTACATGTATGGAATGAGCTGCCAGAGGAAATGGTGGAGGCTGGCACACTTGCAACATTTAAGAGGCATTTGGATGGTATATGAATAGGAAGGTTTTGGAGGGATATGGGCTGGGTGCTGTCAGGTGGGACTAGACTGGGTTGGGATATCTGGTCATTATGGATGGGTTGGACTGAAGGCTGTACATCTCTATGACTCTATGACTATTTACTGGCTCCCCTTTACCTGTCCTGCTTGTTATATCCTTGAAGAATTCTGACATGTCCAACTCAGGAGGGTTGAACTGCCTCATCTCTTAGTTTCAATCCTGTGTTGATTCCAACAGAATTTGAATTTAAAAGGGAGGTCATATTTTTAATTCAGTCAATATTTATTTCACTTGGTACAAAACTAGTGTAAGATCTTAGTCAGTCAGATTCCTTAAATTAACATGGAAATAATTTAGTTTCTAAAGCTTATTCAGACAAAGGCACAGAAATAATTAACAAAATGTTTGACATAGACAAATACATCAAACAATCACTCATGCAAGTACAACACACAGATAAGCATATAAATTAAACAATAAATTTCGGCAGAGTATCAGACCTTTTATAAAAAAACTTGAGTAAGTAATAGGTAAAGTCTGAAAAGAAAATTGTTTATTTGTTGTCCAGAGGACTTTTACAGTGGAAGGGACTCTTTGGACAATACTGTGGCTTTCTCACAGGAACAGTCATTCTGAAGTTATAACTGGGAGAAGCTCTTGGAGACAATGGCATTGATTCGGGATTCCCCCTTAAGAATATTCAGTGTGATGCAATGAAGTCTTATGGACGTTCAAATCACAGATAGCTCAGCTTCAGCGACAGAAATTTCAAACAAAGACAGATAGGGATAAGGCTGTTGTCCCTTTCATCCTGAGGTAGTCTTTCTGACTGTTAGCTCAAAATCTGCAGATGTTATTTAAATCAAGAGCTGGGTTGTGTGAACATTCTTTGACTGCTTCCCTGTTTCTGCTTCTCTTAAAAAGCATCTTGTGTCTTGCATAAATGCTATGAAAATGTTATGATTCAGCTGCCGCCGAGTTCTTTAAAAGTATTCTTTTTCAAAAGGTTCAACCAGCAATGGCATTATAAATTAATATTTTAGTTAACACACTGGCTAAACAGTTATACTAAATTGTCAAAAATGTTGGCTCTCCTTAATTTACTCTGATTCAGTAAATGTCCTATTCCTTACTTTAAAAAATAATTCCAACATTTTCCCCGAGGACAAATGCTGGGCAAATTAGCCAATAGTTTCCTAGTTCTGTCTTTTCCCTTTCTTAAATACAGGAGTTGCATTTGCAGTTTTTCTATCCTCTGTCAACTTTACAGAGTGTGGGTATTTTGTAAAATTTCAGCAATTCATCCTTGTCACTGCCTTGCATCCGAGTTGAAAACTTCATCAATGTTGATCTTTGTACGTTACTAGTTTGTAGTAATTCACTTCCTCACTTTGCTGTTGTTTAATTTGGCAAGCTTGTGAATTAAAATTGTCTAATTTCTTACTGTTTACCTAAAGTTCTATCATTTGCAATATTTTCATAAGAAAAACCAAATTCATTGCAAGAGAGTCATACCAGTTGTGAGTGAGTTAACAAGGATGTCATCCAAAGTGAGGCTGAATACTCTTGGTATAATCAGCAGGTGTCAGGAAGTTCTTGTCTGTGTGATATGTGAGATCATTAATATTCTTAGAAACAGGCAGATGCATAAGAGAGTCATCTTGTCGGAACAATTAAATGGGCAATTAAAATAATGCTTAGATCACTGTGCCAGAATAGTGGTCAAAATTTCCAATAAAGACAAGGTTAATCTTGGTTTAAGTTGCCTGAACAAGGACAACTTCTCAACTGGGACAAACGAGGAACTCAGAAACTCCTCAAAGTGGTAACAGTTTCAGAGGTGCTCAATTATGTTTTCTGACAAGTCAAAAATAACATTTCCTAACTGCATGTCGCCAGATGGCATGGCATCAGCTTTTTGCGATGCAAGTGCATTTATGTAATAGGAAGGCATCCAAAAGATACTTGTTCACCAATTCAATCAGCCCCATGTAGTCTCTCAAATGAATTGAAGGTTAACTGTTAATTCTCACCAAGGCTGTAGGATACTGAAATGATCTTACACCCAAATCATAGAATCCCGACAGCATGGAAGTGGGCCATTTGGCCCATCAAATCCACACCACCCTTCTGAAGAACATCCCACCCAGTCCCCTCAACTCCTTCCCCCACCATATCGATGTAACCCCTCATTTCCCATGACTAACCCACCTAGCATGTGCATCCTTGGACACATGGGCCAATTGAATTAACCTACACATCTTTGAACTGTGAGAGGAAACTGGAGCATTCAAAGGAAACCTGTGCAGATACAGGGAGAAAGTGCAAACTCCACACAGCCAGTTGCCGGAGGCTGGAATTAAACCCAGGTCCCTGGAGCTGTGAGGCTGCAGTATTAACAACTAAGCCAACCTTGTCGCTAAATACGTGAAAATGAAGTGATAGAAAATAAAATATTGCCGCACCCTGAATGTTTTGTGCTTTTTCAGTAGAAGTGGGTCCATGACATTAAAGTAAGTTAAAATCATAATTGCGGTTGAAAAATGAGTTGCTCTCCATATACCCTGCTTCTTGAGAACCACTGGAAAGAAGCGAAAAGAATTGTCATTCAACACCATAAACTTAGAGTCATAGAGGTGTACAGCACGGAAACAGACCCTTTGGTCCAACTCGTCCATGCCGACCAGATATCCGAACTTAATCTAGTCCCAAATGCCAGCACTTGACCCATATCCCTCTAAACTCTTCCTTTTCATATACCCACCCAGATGCCTTTGAAATATTATAATTGTACGAGCCTCTACCACTTCCTGTGACAGCTCATTCCATACACACACCACCGTCTGCATGAAAATGTTGCCCGGCAGGTCCCTTTTCAATTTTCCCCTCTCACCCTAAACCTATGCCCTCTAGTTCTGGACTGCCCCACCCTAGGGAAAAGACCTTTTCTATTTATTTTATCCATCCCCCTCATGATTTTATAAACCTCTATAAGGTCACCCCTCAGCCTCCGATGCTCCAGGGAAAACAGTCCCAGTCTACTCAACCTCTCCATGTAGCTCATATCCTCCAACCCTGGGAACATCCTTGCAAATCTTTTCTGAACCCTATCAAGTTTCACAACATCCTTCTGATTGGAAGGAGACCTGAAATACATGCAATATTTCAAAAGTGGCCTAACCAATGTCCTGTCCAGCTGCAACATGACCTCCCAACTCCTATACTCAATACTCTGACCAATAAAGGAAAGCATACCAAATGCTTTCTTCACTATCATATCTATGTGCAACTCCACTTTCAAGGAACGATGAACCTGCACTCCAAGATCTCTTTGTTCAGCAACACTCCCCAGGGCCTCACCATTAAGTGTATAAGTCCTGCTCTGATTTGCCTTTCCAAAATGCAGCACCTCATATTTATCTAAATTATACTCCATCAGCCTCTCCTCATCCCATTGGCCCATCTGCTCAAGATCCCGTTGTACTCTGAGGTAACCCCCTTCTCTATCCACTCCACCTCCAATTTTGGTGTCATCTGCAAACCTATTAAATCTACCTCCTATGTTCACATCCAGTCATGTATATAAATGATGAAAAGTAATGGATCCAGTGCCAATCCTTGTGGCACTCCACTGGTCACAGGCCTCCAGTCTGAGAAGCAACCCTCCACCATGATTCTCTGTATTCTAACTTCAAGCCAGTTCTGTGTACAAATGACTAGTTCTCTCTATATTCCATAAGATCTAACCTTGCTAACCTGTCTACCATGAGGAACCTTGTCGAACGTCTTACTGAAGTTCATATAGATAACATCCACCGTTCTGCCCTCATCAATCCTCTTCGTTACTTCTTCAAAACATTCAATCAGGTTTGTGAGACATGACTTCCCATACAAAGCCATGCTGACTATCCCTAATCAGGCCTTGCCTTTCCAAATACATGTAAATCCTATCCCTCAGGATTCCCTCCAACAACTTGCCCACCACTGATGTCGTGTTCACCCGTCTATTGTTCCCTGTCTTTTCCTTACCACCTTTCCTAAATAGTGGCAACATGTTAGCCAACCCCCAGTCTTCCAGCACCTCACCTGTGATTATCCATGATACAAATATCTCAGCAAGGGGTCCAGCAATCACTCCCCTAGCTTCCCACAGATTTCCAGGGTACACCTGACCAGGTCCTGGGAATTTACCCACCTTTATGCATTTCAAGATATCCAGCACTTCCTCCTCTGTAATATGGACATTTTTCAAGATGTCACCATCTATTTCCCCACATTCTTTTCTTCTATGTTCTTCTCCACAGTAAATACTGATGCAAAATACTCATTTAGTATCTCCCCCTTCTCCTTCGGCTCCACACAAAGGTTGCCTTGTTGATCTTTAATGGGCCCTATTCTCTTTCTGGTCACAGTTTTGTCCTTAATGTATTTATAAAATCCCTTTGGATGCTCCTTAACCCTATTTGCCAAAGCTATCTCATGTCACCTTTTTGCTCTCCTGCTTTCCCTCTTAAGTATACTCCTACTGCCTTTAGACTCATATGAGGATTCACTCAATTTCTGCTGTCAATATCTGACATATGCCTCCTTTTTCTTAAACAAAACCTCAATTTCTCTCAATTTCCAGTATTCCCTACACCTTCCCTACACTTTCCTTTTACCCTAACAGGAATATACTGTCTCTGGACTCTCATCTCATTTTTGAAGGCTTCCCATTTTCCAGCCGTCCATGTACCCGCGAACATCTGCCCCCAATCAGCTTTTGAAAGTTCTTGCCTAATACCATGAAAATTGGCCTTCCTCCAATTTAGAACTTTAACTTTTAGATCTAGTCTGTCCTTTTCAATCACTGTTTTAAATAGAATTATGGTCGCTGGCCCCAAAGTGCTTCCCTGCTGACACCTCAGTCACTTGCCCTGCCTGATTTCCCAAGAGTAGGTCAAGTTTTGCAACTACTCTTGTCAGTACATCTACATAATAAATCAGAAAATTTTCTTGTACACACTTAACAAACTCCTCACCATCTAAACCCTTAACATTATGGCAGTTTCTCAAGATATAATTTTATCTCGTACTTACCACTTCTGTTTTTTAATGGTGCAAGATGGAACATTCTTAGTATGCAGAACAATTCCGTAACTTCTGACAAATTTTTGGATGAGTTTATTTTGCTATGGAAAAGCTTTGCTATGTGAAGTCTACATGCACCAAGTAGCAATTGAACAAATTTGCAATCTGAGCAGAATTACTGGGTCCCAAAGATTTGCTTAACCACAAATAATGTTTTCCCAATTGGTGGCAGACTTTGATGTGACACATTGTGTGCTGGAACCTCCTAACAGTGACCCAGAGCTGTTGAATTTTACAGAATCGCAATAATGGCAAGTTTCAATTACTGGAGGAAAGAGACCTCACACTGTGTAGCAGAATCTTATTTCTAAACTCAAAAGATTGTTGCAGAAGAAAGTGTTCTTTTGTAGAAAGTACTACGTGATAGATTTTGAATTAAGTGAATAGCTTTTATATGAAACAAAGCTATAGGAATCAAGACGGAACATGTACCAATTAAGAAACAGGAAGCATTGGTGAGGGAATTACAAGTTAATTGAGGAAATGTTGATCATAAATAAGTGACAAATGAAATTACAATTGCAGAGGTGAATTGAGAATCATTGCATCATATATCATAGTCTGATTAGTCCCATTCATGTATTCTTTCCCAAAGTCCTCAGTCACGCTGTTTCTTTTTGTTGTATATATTCAATTCATTTTCCAAAATTCACATTGAATCTTCTCCCCTCACCTTTAGAGACGTTGCATTGCAGAACATTGCTGCAGCATTTGGTGTAGCAAACAATTAATATCATTTACCCTTTTCTCGCCTGCTTTACTTGCCAGTTTCATTCAATCTGTGCCTCTAGTTATCAACCCTGTTGATAAAGGAAAGTGTCTCTCTTGATGGCAGTCCATCAAAACCCTTCATATTTTTGAACACCTGCCTTAACCTTCTGCACTCTAAGGAGAACATTTCTGTCTTTCTTAGCCTCTCTGCATAAGTTCCTTATCTTTGGTACACTTCTACTAAATCTGTTGTGCACCCTCCATTAGATAAGGGCTTTGGAAGTGGAATCAATGCTCTAAGTGAGGTTGAGAGCACAACTTTTAGAGTTGCAAGATCCAAGGTAGTAATGGCAGCCATGGAGTTTGGATCCGTTTTGAAAGTCATACTTCAATATTATGAGTCTCTTGCTGTCAGAGGTCTCACTGAGGGGTCACAACAATTTGCAAGGCTTGAAATGGGGTCACATTGGTACCAATTTTGGGTACCATTGCTCTGACATCCTTCTGTAAGTATGGCACCCAGAACTGGTCACAATATTTTAGATCAGGCTTGATAAACTTTGAATGGGTCTTGGCTGCAGGGCTGAATGATATGACCATAAGATATAGGAGCAGAATTAGACCATTTGGCCCATCGAATCAGCTTAGACATTTGATCTTGGCTGATTCGGTAAAGGAATTAAAATAAATCTGAGGATATATTACAACAATAAAAGATATGACTGAAAGGCTGTAGTAAAGATTTATGATGCAACTTATGCTGCAGGACTACAAATGCTGGCTGGTTATCAGCTCCAAATGCAAGCACAGACTGTAATATAAATGGCTAAGAACCAACTAAGGTCAGGATCTAGGACAAGTCATGTTATTCAACGTTTTCCTGACCTGAATAAACCTAAGAGATTTACATTGGGTTTGCTACTGGTCGATTAATACACACGTCTTCGCAATAAAATGTTGCAAAGACCCAACTGTTGATAATAAAAAGACAGCTTTAGATGCACTATCACCCAATAAACCAAAAGGCAGACTTGTGTCCAAAAGATACACAGAGAGACAAGGCTTACTTTAAATTCTGAGGAAATAAGCTGTGAAACAATGATTAAACTTTTTGGCCAGAAAGAGGAAGTTCATTGAAGCATTTAGAATGTAATAATTAAATGATACAGATAAGGTAAACTTAGCTTATTACTTGAAAGGAAGCCAGGAAATAGGATCTGAGAATTTGAATGGAAATCAAAAGATGCTATTTTTGTGATAGAATTTTGAGAAAATAAGTCTTCACTATTTAAGGAGTAATAATTGTTTAGATAAGTTAGAGATGCAGGTATTGGAGGCTGGTTTAAGTACAGTTTGATGCGCTGGCAGGAGTGTTAGTATGTGATTGAGGTTACACCTTCGATTTTAACTTATGTATGGATAAGTCAGACAATGTCAAATATTCACATAATTTTCCTTGACATCACCTATTTTTTCAATGGTATTGATTTGTTGATGAGTTCTGTGCAGACATATTAGAAGAGCATAAAGACATTGGAGACAGCAATTTCCTACAATGATCCATGGAAGAGGAACTTCAGTTGTGAAGATACAATGGAGTTGTTATGATTCTTTCTCTTGGAGAATAGAAAGCTCGGAAGAGATGTGATACAAGTGTCCAAAATCATAAAAAACCTCGACAGAGTAGATACAGAGAAACTGTTCACAAAGGATCACAAAATGAGGACTGACATTTCAAATAATGGACAAAGGAAATAAAAAGTACATGAGAAAAAGCTTTTTCAAGTAGTGAGTAAGTACAGTCTGAAA
This sequence comes from Chiloscyllium plagiosum, assembly GCF_037043375.1. Lineage (NCBI taxonomy): Eukaryota > Metazoa > Chordata > Chondrichthyes > Orectolobiformes > Hemiscylliidae > Chiloscyllium > Chiloscyllium plagiosum. The sequence continues at coordinate 31,568,627 of NW_028270141.1, forward strand.
TGCACTGCTTGAGAATATAATAATTTTCTTTTGTATTCATTCATTGGATGTGGGCATCATTGGTTCGGCCAGTATTTATTGCCTGTCTGTTGAGAAGTTAGTGGTGAACTACCTTGTTGATTTGCTGCAGTCTATTTAATGTAGATGTTCTTGCAATGCTGTTGGGGAAAGAATTCCAGGATTTGGCCGAGTGACCCAGAAGGAGCAGCGAGTTTTTACCTTACCTAATTGCTTGGAGGGGATAGAGTCATAGAGTCATAGAGATATACAGCATGGAAACAGACCCTTTGGTCCAACTCGTCTTTGCCTACCAGATATCCTAAATAAATCTAGTCCCATTTGCCAGCATTTGGCCCATATCTCTCTAAACCCTTTGCATTCATTACCCATCCAAATGCCTTTTAACTGTTTTAATTGTACCAGTCTCCACCACTTCCTCTTTGGAAAAAAAAATGCAGATGTTGGAATCCAAGGTGGACAAGCAGAAAATTGGAAGACTACAGTAAGCAGGCAGCATCAGGAGGTGGAGAAGTCAATGTTTAGGCTGTGGACCTTCTTTAGGACTGAAGAAACATTGGCACACCTGAAACATTAACTTCTCTACCTCCTGATACTGCCTGGCTTGCTGTGTTCTTCCAGCCTCCGGCTTATCCACCACTTCCTTTGGCAGGTCATTCCATGCACGCACCAAACTCTGTATGAAAAGGTACCTCCTTAGATCTCTTTTAAATCTTTCCTCTCCCATCTTAAACCTATACCCTCTAGTTTTGGACGCCCCCAACGCTGGGAAAAGACCTTGTCTATTTACTATATCCTTGCCCCTCATTATTTTATGAACTTCCATAAGGTCACCCCTCAGTCTCTGATGATCCAGGAAAAATTGCCCCAGTCTATTTAGCCTCTCCCTTTAGCTCAAATCTTCCAACACTTGTAAATATTTTCTGAACCCTTTCAAGTTTCACAACAGGGAGACCAGAATTGCAGTCAGTATTCCAAAAATGGCCTAACCAATGTCCTGTACAGTCACAATATGACGTCCCAACTTCTAAACTCAATGCACTGATCAATAAAGGCAAGCATACCAAACACCTTCTTCACTGTCCTATCTACCTGCGACTCTACTTCCAAGGAGCTACGAACCTGCACTCCAAGGTGTCTTTGTTCAGCAACACTCCCAGGACCTTACCATAAAGTGTATAAGTCCTGCCCTGATTTGCTTTTCTAGAATGCAGCACTCACGTTTATTTAAATTAAACTCAATCCTCCAACTGTTACATCTTGCAAGTAGTGGTGTTCCTTGTATCTGTCTTCAGGTTTGATTTATGGTTGCAATGATCTATGATTCTGAATAAAGTAATTAGTCACCATTTAATACCTCTCACAGATGGGCGTTGTTCACATGTGAAAGACTGGCAATGAGACAGTCAGCACACAGCCCAGCATTGGGCAGGAAAGAACATCTTATGTTTTCCCAATGTACATTGATGAACACTTCCTAATGCCCTGTCTAATTTTCCTCTATCCAATCCTAAGGAGTGGAGAACATTGGCCATATATATTTTTATTGCACTTCAGTACTGCTCAGCTATCTTAGCACAGCCTAGAGTTCATACCTGATAAATTCATACACAGCAAGCTTTATCTACACACTGGATAAACTCAGTGAGCTGTTCCAAAAACCTCTCCCAAAAAACCCTTAATTCTATTGACTGAACAAGCCTCAGAATTTTGTGATAGCATGGAGTTTATTTCTGTTCAGGTTGAAAATTGCACCCTTTCCCTTCAAAAGGCTGCAAGATTCCGTATGGATACCTGTTTCTGAGCAGATAACATGTGGCCTAAAATTCCTTTTGTTACTGTTGTAGTGATGAAGTTAATCCCTTCCAACCTAAGGGGTTAAGGATAATTCTCAAATAATGCAGAATAGAACCTTAGTTCATTAAAGTTCATTTACAAATGCTTTCCAGTCTAATTTTAGATCTGTTTGTTTCCTTTCACAAGACCTTTAAATATTCATCTACTTTAAGTTGACTTCAAAATAAGTGAAATGAAACACAAATCATTGGTGATATTATTAAGAAAAGAGAAATAACATACCTATTCTTCCGCCATTTATTCCCTTCATTGAAAAAAAAAACAAATCTTAATTAATGTTTTGCAGGTTGCTTTTTAAGTAACTGCCCAGGCTACAAAACATTAGGATATCAGAAGTTGCAGTACATGATTTCCCTGTTATTTGGTCATGTCAAGAATAAAATAAGTGAAAGGATTAATTTTCAGTGAGAGAGGAGGAGAGTGTTTAAATTTTATGGCACTTTGTCTTTTCTTGCTGCTAATGTGTTTACCAAAATGTATATTTCATGATCATATTGAGAGACTCAGAACCAAGCTGTCAGAAATCCTCTTTGATTTTTTTAATGAGAACTCAAGGCTTCAACTGTTTAGATTATTTTGTATTGTATAGGGTAATGGTTCTAAAGAGGTCAACGTTCATATTACATTAACTCCACCAGTTCTACACATCCACACAGTCAGTGGGTGAAGACAAGTTCTAATCCAGTTTTGGTAGGGAGAAGCTACATACATACCAACTCCTACTAATTTTGTCTGACTGAATGGAGTTGTACTTATTGGCTATCATGCACTAAACATTTTTGTTATCTAAAACCAGTGCCTTTATGATTCTGTATGGTAGTATATCCTTGGCACTAATCTCTCGATTGACCCAACACGAAACGAATGTGGATATGTGGCACCGAACTTGCTCTCAGTCAAACAACCCTTACCCAATATCACATACTTGTAACGTTTACAAAAAAAAAACCCATAAGATTCCAACAGTTGGTCATGTGTGAAAACATTCACATGGTTGCAGCAGTGTGGATCCAAACCTAATACAAGGATGAAATGTTATTAAGCCCCAGAAATAAAGGAAATATTTCAAAGCAGTAAGTTTAACTCTTTACATCTTCAAAAAGAGTCAGACAAAGGAAAGATGGCAATAACTGTGGAAGCAGTAAAAGACAAGCTTGACACTCAAAAGCCAAAGTTTCATTCTGGAGTTGATAAGAAACACTAGGGCTGAAGTGTTGGGTAGAAAAAAGAAAGTCCAACCACACTTGCAGGCGCAAGGACTAAATGGAAGCTGGAGGGGTAAAATTAGAGACTCTTAAGGGAAAAGTGAATATCTTTAGGAAATGCAGCACAGAGATCAGAAAGAGAAAGCAAGGGAGTGCAAAAAAGACTTCTCACCTCCAGAAATGAACATCACCACCACAGGTGCAGTTACAAGGAATAATGAAATACTCAGAAATTAAATATAGGAAGGGGTGACAGAACTGGGATGCCTTTGCATTTATTTAAGCTAAAATGAACAAATGTTTAGAAATCTAATGCTGTATCTGGTAGAAGAAGGAAAGTCAGGAAAAATTAAAGATTAAAAATGACCGGGAATTAGTAGTTTAGCCAAATATTTGAAGGAAAGATTAATAAATGCTGCAGAGAATTTTATTTAAATATTTGTGTGGAAAAAGAAGTGCTTGGTGTTATTGACCTTGAAAGGTGGGAAAATGTCAGTTTTACCCAGGGTAAAGTAGAAAACTCCACCCTGGGTGGAGTAGGTAGGAAATTCTTTGAAGAAGTGGGGAGCTACCATTTTGATTGTTAATAAAATTAGATACATCCTGAAAAAGGCAAGAAAATCCAGAAAGCAGTGCAGAGATACAGTACGACAAAGAAACAGGTTTTCTAAGCCTGAACATAGTAAATCACATTGAAGAATTTGAAATGATGTTAAAGCAATTCAGTGTTTAAAAACAGAGTGACTAACAAAGAAACTGGCGGTCAGAGTTCTACAGTCAAGTTGTGTTGGAAGTAGAAACTAGAAAGACTCACAGAAAACTCCTGAAGGTCAATATTATCTCAAGGACATCCAAATCCATTAATTTGATAAGGTAAGAGCACTCTTAAAAGGCTCATGAGAAGACTGCACAGAGAAAAGAGTTTGAGAATGTAGTGCTGGAAAAGCACAGCAGGTCAGACAGCAACTGAGGAGCAGGAGAATCAACGTTTCGGGCATAAGTCTTTCATCTGCTCTTCTGATGTTGCCTGACCTGTTGTGCTTTTCCAGCGCCAAATTCTTGACTTTGATCTCCATATCTTCAGTCCTCATTTTTTCCTGCACAGAGAAAAGCCAAACATGTGGGACATCACAGACTCAGACACTATGCAGCCACACTAAGCAATGTGCAGAGGTAAGCTACAGGGAGAAAGTGGGCACTGCAGATGCTGGCGATCAGAGTCGAGATTGTGGCACTGGAAAAGCACAACAGATCAGGCAGCATCCAAAGAGCAGGAGACTCAACATTTCAGGCAAGAGCCCTTCATCAGGAATGAGGTTGTGAGTCGAGGGGGTAGTAAGATAAATGGGAGGTGGGTGGGGCTGGGGAGGAAGGTAGCTGAGAGTGCAAGAGATAGATGGAGGTGGGGGTAATGGTGATAGGTTGGAGAGGAGGGTGGGAAGAAAGTTGGGCAGGTAGGACAGGTCTTGAGGGCAGTGCTGAGTTGGAAGGTTGGAACTGGGGTAAGGTGGGAGGAGGGGAAATGAGGAAACTGGTGAAATCCACATTGATGCTGTTGGTCCCAAGGCAAAAGATGAGGTGTTCTTCCTCCAGGCATCTGGTGGTTAGGGAGTTGCGATAGAGGAGTCCCAGGACCTGCATGTCCTTGGCGGAGTGTGAGAGAGAGTTGAAGTGTTCAGTCACGGGGTAGTGGGGTTGGTTGGTGTGGGTGTCCCAGAGACGTTCCCTGAGCACTCTGCGAGTAGGTGTCCTGCCTCCTCAATGTAGAGGAGACCGCATCGGGAGCAATGGATACAGTAAATGACATGTGTGGAAGTGCAGGTAAAATTCTGATGGGTGTAGAAAGCTCCATTGGGGCCTTGGATGGAGGTAAGGGGGGATGGGGCGAGGTGTGTTTTGCAATTCCTGCAGTGACAGGGGAAGGTGCCAGGAGGGGAGGGTGGGTTGGTGGGGGGCATGGACCTGACAAGGAAGTCGCAGAAGGAATGGTCTTTACGGAAAGAGGACAGGGGTGAGGAGGGAAATATATCTCCGGTGGTGGGGTCCGTTTGTGGGTGGCAAAAATGACAGAGGATGATGCAATGTATACAGAGGTTGCTGGGGTGGATGGTGAGGACTGGTTCTGTCCTTGTTGCAGTTGGAGGGGTGGGGTTCGAGGTGCAAGAAGCGGATGAGATGTGCTGGAGGGCATCATCAGCCACATGGGAGGGGAAATTGCGGTCTTTGAAAAAGGAGGCCGTCTGCTGTGTTCTGTGGTGGAAATGGTCCTCCTGGGAGCAGTTGCAGCGGGGACAGAGCAATTGGGAATAAGGGATAACAGTTTTACAGGAGGCAGGGTGGGAAGAGTTATAGTCCAGGTAGCTGTGGGAATGGGTGGGTTTGTAGAAGATGTCCATGTTGAGTCGGTCACCATTGATGGAGATGGACAGGTCCAGGGAGGTATCAGAAATGGTCCACGTGAACATAAGGTTAGGGTGGAATGTGTTGGTGAAGTTGATGAACTGTTCAACCTCCTTGTGGGAGCACAAGATTGTGCCGATACAGTCATCAATGTAACAGAGGAAAAGGTGGGGAATGGTGCCAGTGTAGCTACAGAAGATGAAATGTTCCATGTACCTGACAAACAGACAGGCATAGCTGGGGCCCATGTGGGTGCCCTGGATACTCCTTTCATCTGGCAGAAGTGGGAGGATTCAAAGGAGAAATTATCGAGTGTGAGGACCAGTTCAGCCAAACAAATGAGAATGGCAATGAGGGGGGGGGGGGGGGGGGGCTATTGGTGGGGACACCAGGAGAGGAAGAAATGGAGGACTTGAAGGCCTTTGTCATGGTCGATGGATGTGTACAGGGACTAGATGTCCATGGTGAAGATGAGGTGTTGGGAGCTGGTGAAATGAAAGTTTTGGAGGTGGTGGAGGGGGTGGGTGGTGTCCCGAACATATGTGGGGAGTTCCTGGACCAGGGGGGATAGGACAGTTTCAAGGTAAATGGAGATGAGTTTGGTGGGACAGGAACAGGTTGAGACAATGGGTCGACCGGGGCAGTCAGGTTTGTGAATCTTCAGTAAGGAGGCAGAAGCGGGCAGTGTGGGGTTCCCGAACTATGAGCTCGGAAGCTGTGAGTGGGAAATCCCCTGAGATGATGAGGTTGTGTACGGTCTGGGAGATGATAGTTTGGTGATGGGATGTGAAGTCATGGTCAAGAGGACAGGAGGAGGAGGTGTCTCCAAGTTGGAGCCTGGCTAACTCGAAGTAAGTTACAGTTTCAGTACAGCATAAGTAATGATGGCCACACAGATAGAAGAGCTTACACAATAATTCACCATGAGCATTAGAAAAATTAATATGCATTTGGTGAGATCACTCCATTGGAAAAGCTATCTGAGGCTTTCCTAGGGGAACTACGAAATCCAGGTGAGCTGGAAGGGACAAAATTGTCTACATCATTGGACATCCTGTGTTTCAATTTGATACAGGAGCAAGATTTACTTTCCTATCAGAACAGTTACTATGGCTGAAAATGCTAAAGTTATTGCCTTCAGCTATAAAACTAAATAGTGCAGGTGGAATAACAGTCAAGGGAACGGGAATTCTACAAAGTTACATTACAATGCAACACCCAATAAGGGAGTTAAAAAAGAATCAACCAACTTCACTTTTAAGCAACTTGAATGTCATCAGATGATGATGAGGAGTTTAAAAACCCTCCAGAGTACAAGTGGTCCAGAAGCAAGCAATTATTCAAACAGTAATATAAAAGAAAATTGACCAATCCATCAAGATACAATCAGTAGAATATGTAATTGTGCTTCCAGGATGCATGTTGAACCCAACAGCCCATTGAGATAATTTATATTGGCATAATATTATCAAAAAAGAGGAAGTCACATTCTTCACAGGACTAATATTCAAGCCTATGTCTTCTAAAAGGGAACTTAGTGTCAGAGATGGTGCTGAGTGAACAGTGATCTTTCAGCAGCTCTACTGGCAGTCTGAAAATCTGACTTCACCAGTCAATCAACAACTTGAGGGAGCTAAGTTCCATATGACTCAATGGGAGCCAAACCAATCTCCAAAGATCCAGGGGGTGGTTGAGAAGAGGTAATTGCCTGGTCTAAGCATCCAGGATTCTCCAAAAAAGAGACTATCTCTTTCATTTAGGAAGGGTATTGTCTGATCCAGAAATCCAAGATACTACAAGAAAGGAAGTATTTACTTAGCAAGGCAGCTGCCCTCCAGAATGGAAATTCAGGAGATTAAGTGTTTGTGAGAAAGTTTTATAGCATAGTATTATCATTTCAGAATTTAGATATTAAAACTGAGGTAAATGTTTATTTTGGTTTTAGATTTCAGAAGGTGACTTTTATTTAAAGGCATCAGAAAAGTTATTTTTGAGCAGTGAGTTCAAACATCATTTTCCAGTAAAGCATACAACTTGAACTAAATAATTTGATAAACTAACTGTAGAGCTAATTTATGACATTAACACAAGTTGCAAGATGATGATATACAGAAAGACGGACTGGTGCCACAGTCAAGAAAATCAGTTTCATACCAGCTGAAGGGCAGTTTAGGTTATAGTACACAGTTGGAAAGTCTTAAACTGGTTTTAGCAGTTTAGGTAAAAAAGGCTTTAAGTTTAGTCAGAAAATCTCATTGAAGCAGTTGGCATCTGTGTATCTTGGGTACAGATGGTAATGGAGAGATTCACATCTGGTGAATGTGTTGAACAATATGAAAGAAAATGCTTGCAAACCTTGTCAGCTCAGTATAAAATTAAAGAATTAAGATGGGAGTGATACTGCAGTTGATTATCTGCAAAAAGATATTGCTTGGAAAGGTTAGAATTTTTCTTTTCACTGTTTATGTGCGATCTTTCAGAGTTGTCAGCTTTTTTATTCAAACTTGTGATCTTTTGTTCAAACAATATTGGAAACCTTGTGTGAATATATTCAATAACTGGCAACCACAGTCAGCAAATTGCAAAAAATAAAACTTTCTGATCAGATCAACGCAGATTTCACATTGAATTCTGACTTGTCCAGTGTTGCCACCAGCTGGGAGCATAACAGATCCTCTGGATGAGGTTGTATACAAGGAATTGCATCCTCCGTGAAAGATATCCAATAGTGAAAAGATACCGCAGGAGAGAAATACTCCACCAATCAGAGCCAGGGTCATCAGTGCTCTCACAAGATACTGACCATTTCTTCTAGGCCTGAAGAGAGTACATCATGATAAAAAGTGCAAGAAATCCAGACTCATTGCATTTATAAAGTTAGCATTTTGAGTGAGATGCTGGAGTTTAGAAGAGTAAGATGCAACTTGACTGAGACAAATAAAATCCTGCGGGATCTTGATAGGATAGATTTGGAGAGGATATTATGTCTTATGGGAGAATCTAGAACCAGGAATCTCTGTTTAAAACTTAGGTGCCACCCATTTTAAACCAGAGATTAAGTGAAGCATTCTGTATGATAGTTGAGAATCTTGCTGAAAAGGTGGTGGAACCAGTGTCCTTGAATACTTTGAAGGTAGAGTTAGACAGATTCTTGTTATCAAGCAGCTGAAATGAATAGGCAGGAATATGGATTTGAGGTTACTATTAAATCTGTCATGATCTTATTGAATGGCAGGAGGACTCAAGAGGCTGAATGGTCCACCTCTTCTCCCGACTCCTCTGTTTGTATACATAGAATAGTGGTCAGAGTGATGGATGTGTGATTATATAATGGCTATTGGGAAATAAAGCTTGAAGGAGATGTTGCCTAAGGTACTGCTTCTGAAGGGGTTAATTATCATGTTACATTGTGTGTGAATCAGTAGACTGCATTAACACAGTCCTTGGTGGAGATTAATTCTACCTTTGGAGGGACAAATGTATCAATGTCAGCTCCCTAAGCTCTTAACATTATATTTGACCAGATGAAATTGTGCTTATTCCTATCAGGCAATAAGCTTTGGTGTTATCCAAGAACAGTTCCTCTTCTGGAGATGCTGTGTGGTGGTATATCCTCCATTGCACATATGAAAACAAAGACAAAGGATGAATGGTGATGACAATTTGCCTCAAAAAATCCTTGCCAGTACTGGTACCATACCTATACCATACTGGAACAGGTGACAAATGCAACAAGATATGAAGAATGGTCTTCAGAGAAATGTCTATGGAAATGATGTGAAGATACTTGAAAAAGTTCCTAAAGTTCCTAGGGCTTCTGTGTCAGGTCAGGAAGAAGGGCTTATGCCCGAAACGTCGATTCTCCTGTTCCCTGGATGCTGCCTGACCTGCTGCGCTTTTCCAGCAACACATTTCCAGCTCTGATCTCCAGCATCTGCAGACCTCACTTTCTCCTCATGTATTACTTAAAGGCAAGTAAAAGCAGCAGATGAACATTTCAATAAGAACATTCATTGTTGATGTATTCATTTCATTTTGGTCATGGGTTCTACAAATGACAAAACTTTACATTCATCAGTTTGTGTAGCATTGATAGGGCTTGCTGTGTCAGCTTCAGAGCTTGTGTTGTTCACAAAGTTAGAACTCAGATGGGCACACAAGGCAACAATTACCAGTGTGAATCCAGTGACTGTTCATTATGAAAATTGACCTTTCATCAGAAAAACTTTGACTATTTTCTGTGTGGATATTTTTGTTTTTGCAGGTAACAGTTTGGCTAATTGTACAGGCTCCAATAGAACTATTTTATAGCAACTGTGGTGGAACTAAGATTTAATAAGCTGGCTAAAACTCAATTAAACCAGATGGATATAGATAGAGATGATGTAACTAAGGCTTCTTGGATTCAGCGTTTAAGGTTCAGTAGTTCTCACAAAGGCCTCAGAAAACTTGCTCCAATCTTTGAACAGTCACAAAGGTGGAGCATTTTTTGTAATCATTTTTTGGAGCCATACCTAGGTTTTTAAAAATATATTGTCCAATCTATCTGACAGGCCACCATTTGTGCTTAATCATATACATTTTCTTTAAGTGGTCAAGGGTTGAAAAGGGTGGCACTGGAAAAGCATAGCAAGTCAGGCAGCATCCGAGGAGCATGGGAGTCAATGTTTTGGGCCTAAGCCCTTCATCAGGAATGCGGAGGGGGAAGGGGGATGAGAGATGAATAGGTGGGTGAGGGTGGAGCTGGGGGGAAAGTAGGTGGCAAGGTGTAGGTGGATGCTGGTGGGGGTGACGGTGCTAGGTCAGAGCAGAGGGTAGATCAGGTAGGTGGAAAGGAAGATGGACAGGTGGGACAGTTCAAGAGGGCAGTGCTGAGTTGGAGGGTTGGAACTGGATTGAGTTGGGGGGGGGGGGGGTGGGGAAGGGAGGGGAGATTTGGAAACTAGTGAAGTCGATGTTGATGCCATGTGGTCGGAGGGTTCCAAGATGGAAGATGAGAGGTTCTTGTTACAATTGTCGGGTGGCTAGGATTTGGTGGTGGAGGATGTCCAGGACTTGCATGCCCTTGGGAGAGTGGGAGGGAGAGTTAAAGTGGTCAGCCACAGGGCTGTAGGGTTGCTTGGTGCGTGTGTCCCAAAGATGTTCTCTGCAATGTTCTGCGTTCACTCATATTATGATAACTGCTCCCAAGAGGTGCTTTCTCAAAGAGGTAACTAATTAATCCAATCTCATTGCACAATAACAGTTGTCTGTTGCCCAGAGAATGTGTTTTAAAAGAAACAATCCTGGGAACGTTCCACATGCTCATCTCAGCAACTTTTTCCCATTTGACTTTTACAGTGTAGATATAGATTCAAATTCCCCATGATCTTTCTGACAAGCTTTCATTATTTCTTCTTTTATATTCTATCCTATGATATAGTTACTGCCAGGGTGAGTCTGTACATCACTACCACAAGTGACTTTTGCCCTGATCATTTCTTATCTCTATCCGAACTGCCTCTACTTTCTAGTTTCCTAAACTCAGATCATCCTTCTCTAATGTGCTAATGCCATAATTTCATCACTAATTAACAGACCCAATCTTCTACATTTTCTAAGCTATCTGTCCTTCTTAAATGTCATGCACCAGTTTATCATCTAATCCACGTCTAAGTCATCCTGCAGCTTTGATACTATGATAGCTATCAGGTTGTAATTATTTATTTTGATTTGTGCTATCAGTTCATCTGTCTTGTTTCTAATGCTATGCACATTTCAGATACAGAGCCTGTAGTTTTGTCCTTCTTATTATTTTTGTAACTTCCAGCCTTACCTGTTAATTTCATCTTAGATTTGTACTCTCTATTAATTCCTGTCATGATCCATTTATCATTTCCTATTTTTGTCCTGTGTCTTGCCTTGACTCCTTGATTTATCGCATCTTCCCAAATTTTACCCTTTGCCCTCACTATTTAGTTTAAAATTCTCTCAACTTCCCACAATATGTGACTCTTTCAAACCCTGTTTATTTAAATAATACCTACAGATATTCTTCCCATGATGTTGTTTAAACCTCCTCAATAATTTAACTGAGGTTGTTAGACATCATTGCCCTTTAGAAATTTAAACTGATTTTCTCTGGTCAGTTCATCCTGACAAAGGTAATATAGTAGATCTAAAGTGATTAGATTTTCAAGAGGCCAACAGTAAACTCGTGGATTGTAGACTTGTGACTCAATTCAGGGCATGCAAAGGCAGTGGGACAAGCAACAAGCTATGAAATAGGAAGCATAAAGCATTGATAAGTTTAGTTACTCAGCTTGGCTTTCTCTCAGTGGTATTACTGTGATTGCTGAGGTTTATAATGTACATAAATTATTTGTATTTAGAAAATGGAAGCACAATTTCAAAATTTGCAGTTGTTAATAAATTACGTGATATTGTTAACATTGAGGAAGACTGCAACAGAATGAATTGGAGAGAGTACAGAAGAGATGTGCAGGAATGATTCCAGTGATGAGAAACCTCATGCAAGACAATAGATTTTAGAAGTTGAGGCTATTCTCACTGGAGAGCAGGAGATTATAAGGAATCTGATCAAAGTTATGAGGAGGCTGGGTAGACTAGATAGCGAGCAATTGTTGTCATTTGTAAAATGATCAAGAACGAGAGAGCAGAGGAGCAAAAGATTGTGAGAAAAAGATTTCTTCAGATGACAAGGGCTTCAGATCTGGAAGACCTGCTTAGAAGTGGAGTGGAGGCAGGTCAAATTGAAGTATTCAAGAGGGCATTTGGTGATTGTTTCTTATTAAATAATGTGCAAGGGTATGCAAAAGGAAGTCAGGAGAATGGCACTAAGTCATATTCCTCATTTGGAGAGCTGATGCAGACATGATGAGCTGAATGGCCTACTTTGACACTACAGTGCATAAGACCCTATAACAAACACATAGCGAAGGTATGGGTGAATGGGAAATAAATATTAATATTGTTAAGTGTGAGTTGCTACCTTTTATTAGGAGGAATAAGAATGTCTCAGGCTCATGGGAATATAAGAATCTAGGAGATAAATCATGGAATTGTCTAATATTTACAGCACTTGGGGAGGCCAATCAGTCCATTGTGTCAGTTCTGGCTTTCTGCAAGAACAATTCACCTGCAAATCTGTGAAAAATCCTGTCTGATGTTCCACTTCAGGCAGAGTAATAAAATGACGTGTTAAGTATGAGATAATGAAGAGTAAAAACAATAAAGAATTCAGCTGAGACATGTTTACCCAGAGAATGCTTAAAATGTAATACTTACTATGGCTAAAAATAGATGAAGTGAACAGCATAGATGTCTTTTACAGAAAGAAGAAAGAAGATCTTGTATTCTATTCATTGTTGCATCATGATATCTGAAAACGTGTGCCATTGCATTGAATAAAATCCCCTTGGTTTTTTTTTCAAATCCTTTCATAACCATTATAATTCTATACACAGAACATTTGCATAATTTTCCCTGCATGTTGTACTGCACGCAAAGAAGACAGATTTTTTTTCGCACAAAAGGAGGCTATTTGGTGTTGAGTTTGAATTTTTCTGTATCTTTGTGAGAGAAATCTAAAACTATTTTTCTACTGCCCTCTAAGTCCTCAAAGTCATTCATCTTATTTTTCTGTTTTATATATTTCACCGACTTCCTTTTAATTATTGTAATGGTCTCTGTCTCCAATCTTCCCTCTACATTCCATTTTTCCTCAGCTCTCTTTCAGCAACTTTCTTTCAACTCTCTCCTAAGTCTGACAGAACATTCTATATTCATGATTTCTCATCAGTGATCCAAAATCATAAGACCATAAGACTATAAGACAGGGGAACAGTTATTAGGCCATTCAGCCCATCGAGTCTGCTCTGCCATTCAACCATGGCTGATAAGTATCTCAGACAAAAGTGAGGACTGCAGATGCTGGAGATCAGAGTCTAATTTAGAGTGGTGCTGGAAAAGCACAGCAAGTCAGGCAGCATCCAAGGAGCAGTTAAACTGACGTTTTGGGCAAAAGCCCTTCATCAGGAAAGTCAATTTTCCTGCTCCTCAGATGCTGCCTGAACTGCTGTGCTTTTCCAGTACCACTCTAGATTCTGATGGGTTTCTCAACCCCAATCTCCCACTTTCTCCCCGCAACCCTTGATTTTCTGGATATTCAAGAACCTATCTAACTCAGTCTCAAATATACTCAATAACCTGCCCTCCACAGTCTTCTGTGGCAATGAATTCCATAGATTTACTACTCTCTGGCTGAAACAGTTTCACAAATCAGAAACAATACACCCCCTCCCACCACCTTTCACTCAAAGAAACTCTTCACAATTTAATCCTGATTCACTTAGCCTCCTTTGCCATACTGCTTCCATTCCAAGTTAGTTCTTATGACTGTTTCTTATCCCTCATAGTATCTGGAACATCTTGTTTGTACTAAATTTTAATGTTATTGCTATTTTCAGGAGCATATGTTGATTGACTAATTTTAGGTCACAAACTGTTGTTTTTAATTAATTACCCCACCTCCAGTTATTTAACTATTGGCAAATTTGACCAATTTCTAACTTCTGAATCAAGGCTAATAGTGTAAACTTGATATAGTGAGGTCGGTACTGATTATTTTATCATGTGGGTTGTGCTACGACCTGAGTTTTGGTTATTTTCAGACTTGTTGAGGAGAAGGCTAAGTCAGGAAATGTCTTCAGCCTTGAACATTAAAGTAACATTATTTGTTACTTATTAATACAAAACACAGTTACACATGATAATCATAAATATACCATGCTCAGACTGGTATTTCCATTAGCTAAGGACGAATTGTCTACTTTTTATTTTCATATCCATATTGTAGTTGGTCTGTACGGAGTTCTAGAGTCTCGAATGCTTGTGTGTTCATACTCCACATACACACTTATTTATATGCGATATGCAGTGTCATGACCTCATTGTAAGGTTGCCAGGGTCTTCTTGCCTTTACACAACTGTGATACCTTGGACAGCACCTGTAACATGTTGCTTTCTATCTTTTAACCTATTTTAACATATTCCCTCAAAATACTGCATCATTTCAACCTTAAATTGTTATTTTCTGTGCAAAACTGTATTAAATAAAGTTGAGTCACTCGAGAGAGATCAGGAGTGAAAAATGGGCAATAGTGAATCACGAGTCAATATTGTTTGAAACCAATAGAAAAGATCAAGGTATCTAAAAAGGGCTGTTGATTGTTTTGCTCTGTGCCTCAACTGGGATAATACTGTGATTGGATGAAATGAAGTAACTTTAGAGCAGGTTTGTTGAACTTCAACACTGACTACATGTTTAATTTCAATGTAATTTCAATGGGTGGCACGGTGGCACAGTGGTTAGCACTGCTGCCTCACAGCACCAGAGACCCGGGTTCAATTCCCGCCTCAGGCGACTAACTGTGTGGAGTTTGCACGTTCTCCCTGTGTCTGTGTGGGTTTCCTCCCACAGTCCAAAGATGTGCAGGTCAGGTGAATTGGCCATGCTAAATTGCCCGTAGTGTTAGGTAAGGGGTAAACGAATGGCTGGGTTGCGCTTTGGCGGGGCGGTGTGGTCTTGTGGGCCGAAGGACCTGTTTCCACACTGTAAGTAATCTAATCTAACTTTAATATAATTTAGGAAGAATAGTCTTAGCAATGTATATTTTAAGTTATGATTAGTTGGCTGATGAAAGGGTGAATACAGCAAATAAATGTTTATTGTATTTATCTCACACTGTGGGATCCAACACTTGTAATGAAAGGGTGCACAGACACAAACAAATAGAGCTGTTTGTAAACTGTAAAGGACTGAGACAATTCAAACTTTCAAGTACATTGGCAAGGGAACAGGGATTCAAAAAAGCTAGGAATTTTTTTACAACATTGGAACAGAAATTCCAAGTGCAGACCACAGGATTGCACAAGAGAAGTTAGATTTAACATAGGTAAGTGCGAACAATTGGATTCCACAGGCAACACTAGCAAGCCAGAAAGGAATTCAACCTTTGAATGTTACTGTGTGATCATCGATGTTATGTTTGTGTCTGAAGGTTTCCTCACCATATATCTTTTTGGTTGGAAGGAGACAGTTAATTTGACATTAATAGCATTTATTGGAAATGTATTTTACGTACACATTATTATATAGAGTTGAGGAGCGGGAACCCTTTTAATTTGGAGACCTTTCAAATTGAATTTTTTTCCCTCGAGTTCTCTGCCCATATTTCTAATTAAAAATATGCTTTATCCACAATAACCATCACTGTTCTTCTACTAAACATCAGTCTGAAATTAGAAACCTTGTAGATCTGGTTGATTCAATTTTGGGGCAAAATATGTCATCTTTGCTTAATAACATAGGCATAGTTCTGTTCCCTGACAGGAAAATTCTAATGTGTGAGTGGCTTATTGCATACCATGAAGACATGAAATGACCTTTAAATCTAATGAGAAGCTCGGGGAGCCTTATGAATAGCTGAGCACTCCAAAGAATGGCTCATTCTCATAATTCTGATGTCAAATCCAACCGGTATGAGAAGACCACCATAGGATCACTTGTCCGCTACAGCATTCAGTCTGAAAATATGCAACATTTGTGATGGCTAGGATATGGAGCTAGAAGCTCCACCAAGGGCCAAATATGGGAGCTAACTTACAAATCATAGAATCCCTACAGTGTAGAAACAGGCCCTTCAGCCCAAATCAACCCTCTGAAGAGCAACCCACCCAGACCCATTCCCCTACCCCATTACTCTACACTTACTCCTGCTTAATGCACCTAACCTACACATCCCTGAACACTATTGGCAATTTAGCATGGCCAATTCACCTAACCTGCACATCTTTGGACTGTAGGAGGAAACCAGAGCACCCAGAGGAAACCCACGCAGATACAGGGAGAATGTGCAAACTCCACACAGTCACCCAAGCCTGGAATCGAACCCGGATCCGTGGCGCTGTGAGGCAACAGTGCTAACTACTGAGCCACCGTGATGCATCAAATGTTCTGATGCAGTTTGGTAAAATGTTCCAGACACTAAGGCAATTTGCATGGATAGGGAGTTTGTGATGGCTTCAGTCATCTCATGTTTAGCTGGAGGAGGTAATGGCTTATCCAAGATTCATCATCAGACAAGTGAGTCTGAGTCTAGAGGAAATGTGGTGAATGAGCTCATAATGGTGGTGGTAAGGGGTGCAACTGGTTTTCATGCATCAGCTGACTTGCTGTTTGTGATGGTGTTATCAAAAGACGGCATATAGCAATTGGGTAGTGGGTCTAGAATGAGATCTCTGGTAGATCCATGAAAGCACAGCTTGGAGTGGAAAGAAACACCATCACTGAAGATGCAGTGCTTATGTTTAGATAAGTAAGAATGGAGTCAAGTAAGTCTGTTGGTAGAGTGTCAAATGTTTTCATCAAAGTTCCTCCAAAAATGCTGTCGTTGTCTTGGTGCAGTGTAACAAAAGTATTCCATGGAATGACCCAAAAGGCTTTTTTCAGAAGTTGCAACCTTTCTTGGTGCTTGAACTGGCTATGATGTCATTTATACTTTGCCCTCACTTGTAATTCTCCAGCCTCTGTTTGTACAGTGTTTACATTTAACTGAGGTATGACCAGAAAAAGAGATGAAGCCTGACTATTTCTCAGAGAGCCAGTGAAACAAATAGAGCAAAAGTATGATTAGGCTCACTTAATTTGAATCAGTTCAACTTGTCTTCACACAGTACTGTAAAATAATGATTTGGAGATGCCAGTGTTGGACTGGGGTGTACAAAGTTAAAAATCACACAACACCAGGTTATAGTCCAACAGGCTTAATTGGAAGCACACGAGCTTTTGGAGCGCTGCTCCTTCATCAGGTGGTTGTGGAGGACACAACTGTAAGACATAGAATTTATAGCAAATGTTTACAGTGTGATGTAACTGAAATTATACATTGAAAAATATCTTGATTGTTTGTTGAGTCTTTCATCTGTTCAAATACCATGATAGTTGCACTTCTTTCATGTGTAAATCATAACACCTTTTTTAAAAAGTTGCATTCTCAGGTTAACTGTAACAATTGGTGTTAGCTAGACAATATGTTGACGGTGTTAGCCCTCTGTGTTGTTTGTCTGTGCCATAATATTTAGACTGATTCTAATCTAAAAAGTGAGATTACAGAGTCTTACATGAATTCATGCAGTTTTTGAGCAAAGTACAATGTAACACTGCAAGTACAAATTCACTCCACAAACGTATATGTATATATGTGCATGTGGGTCTTTGTGCGTGACATCTGGCTTGACAAATTAACTTTCTTTCCTGCATCCTCACCTTTTGAGGCTGAGTGAAAGCTTACCTTGGCCAGTTTACATGAGTTAAGTGTTCTACTTTTGATTTGAACCACAGGATCCCCACTGTGCAGAAGGAAGCCATTTAGCCCATCGAATCTCTACTGATCCTCCAAAGAGATCCCGACCTAGACACAGACCCCCACCTTATACCCATAAACCCACATCTGCTATCGCTAATCCACCTAGCCTGTGCACTCCTGCAATCACAGGGCAATTTAGCATAGCCAATCCACCTAATGTGCACATCTTTGGACTGTGGGAGGAAACCACAGCACCCGAAAGAAACCCAGCAGACACAGAGAAAATGTACAAACGCCACACAGAGGATCACGCAAGGCTGGAATCGTAGCCAGAACTCTGGCAATGTGAGGCAGCAGTGCCAACTACTGAGCCACCCTATGTCCACAATCAAAGGGGAGCACTGAATGCAAACATGCTGTACGTCCAAGACCAGGAACCTCCCAACGTAGAAAACAGAAAATCATATTAATTCTTAAAGTAGGCTAAAAACATCAAACATTTTTTGCTTTCTGTGGAAGGAATTTTAAAACACAGCCCACTCGCATTATAACTAGCTTTGGTCTTGGTGTCTTTTCTGAAAAAAGAGCTTGTACAAATACAATTTATCAAAAAAAACTATTTAAACACAATCTATTTCAAATCCTTTAGGTAAAAAAAGAGACAAAGGATTCAGAAATGCATCAATGACCGATTCTGGAGACTTTTTGGTGTGACACCTTTTCTTTAAGTGGTAATTATGGACAGCAAGAATACACATGGAAGAGGACATAATCACTGAAATATAAACTATTTACCTCTTCATAACCATGAACATGAGCATCCTGCCAATTTGAAATTATATTGTCATCAACTGATGACCTTTTATGTCAATTTAGCATGCAATTTATTTTTGTTCCCAAGCAGTCGGTGTTAATAGTGCATTAACAAGCACTATAATGGTCCTTTATAGATTAGGTAAACAATTTGGTTAGGGCTTGCAATGGTGAAGTATTTCAGTCGTTGTGGAAAATACTTAACTGGCAAGGAAAATGCATGTTTTCCATTTCTTTGCTGTGTATAAAAAAAATTTTGCAGATG
This sequence comes from Chiloscyllium plagiosum, assembly GCF_037043375.1. Classification (NCBI taxonomy): domain Eukaryota; kingdom Metazoa; phylum Chordata; class Chondrichthyes; order Orectolobiformes; family Hemiscylliidae; genus Chiloscyllium; species Chiloscyllium plagiosum. Next base: position 31,587,553 of record NW_028270141.1, read on the forward strand.
ACGATCAACTGCATTAAATTTGATTTTCATGGACAGAAACAGCGATCTGTCGTGACAAATCAGAAGAAGATGGTGCGACCAGGGTGTGTACTGTATTTGCTGTACCTGAAGTGTTTCTTAACTCAACTTTTACTGATGGTTTTAATGAAATAAAAAGAACTCACATAAATGTGAGCTGGATGCAGGAAGATTCACATGGCACTGTGAGCCCTTGTTAGAATCAGAAAATGCCTAACAGTGTGGAAACAGGCTATTTGGCCCAACCTTCCAGCCAGAAATGCCCACTCAGACACCATCCAGACCCTACAATCTAGCGAGTCCACCCAATCTACACATCCATGGACATTATGGGCAATTTAGTATGATCAATCCACCTAACGTGCAAATGTTTGGACTGTGGGAAGAAACACGCACAGACACAGGGAGAATATGCAAACTCCACACTGATTAACAAGTTTTGAGAAGACTTGTAGCTTAGGTTGAGGTTCTGGCTGTAGGTTTGCTCACTGAGCTGCAAGGTTCATTTTCAGACGCTTTGTCACCATACTCGGTAAAGTCTTCAATTAACCTCCACCTCTGTATTCACAACACAGTAAAATTCAAACCATCAAAGACCCTCAAAATTGACCTCAGTGATCAACTGAATCAGATATTTTGAAGAACCAATCTAGAAAATCAATTCTAGACATCGGATTTGTAGCTTAGACAAAAGACGTAACTATTTATTACTAATATAGTAACTTTAGCAGAGAAAACTCAAACAACTAAATCATCTAATTGTTGACTCTGAGTTAAACCTTTCTTTTCAGGCCCATTCGCACAAAAGATAGGCAGACAAATACAGTTAAGCGATAAATATAATATAATAACAAAACTGGCTAGATCACTAGCAGTTTTACCAAGGCATTGCTTCACAGGCACATCTAATTGTTTCTTGGCTGATTTTCTAAAGACAAAGAGCAGGGCTACCTTTGAGGAAGTCAGTGATACCTATAAGTTAGTTGCTATTTTCTGATCTTCCAAATAGCTGATAATGGGAGGTTAGACAGGGAGCTTTAAAGTCTTTCTGCTGTAGCAACAACAGCCAGTCTTCCTCTCTTAGAAATACAGTCTAACAACCAGTTCAAACCTCTGGTCCCTCCCTCAGTTTAACCATCATCTTCCCTACCAGACTTGCGGGTACTTTCCAGGTACTGAACTCATGAATGGCACAATAACTACTTTCTGGTCAAATATGTTGCTTTATCCTGGAGTTGAAAAGTCTACGGAATCCTTTTGATCATGCACCAAGTTGTAATTAACTTACAGGCCTGGCCTCACAAAGAATATTGTTTTTTGTTTGTTTGTAATGCTAGAGATCTCAGTTCATGCCTCCAAGCCAGAATTGATAAAAGAAGAAAATAAAAATAATGAAAAGTCAAAGGGGTTCTAGCAGTTGTGACTCAATATGCACCATCAACAACCAGGAACTAACATTGACCAGAAATAAAATGAACCAGTAATATAGATACTGTGGTTATGAGAGAGTAAGATGCTGGCAATTTTTAGGAGATCATTTCCATTACCGTCTCCCCATGTCCACCATTTGTCAAGCACAAGTCAGCAGTGTGATTACATTCTTGCTTCAATATGTGCAGCTTCTTGATATAAACAACTTTCAAAAGGTCCATTATCATCCAGGAGAAAGCAGCTGTTTGAGTCCCATCTACCTCCTTAAATGGTTAATCCTTTCAATATTACCAGCAAAGTGGCAGCGGTTTGTACCACTTACAACAAGCACTGCAGCAACTCACTCATGCTCTTTTGATAGGACCTTCCAAATCCACAATCTCTGTCAACTAGAAGAAAAAGCACAGTTGTCACATGGGAACACAGCCAGAGTCAGTTTTCCTTGAAGCCACACTTGACTTTAAACTGTATCATGGTTGCTTCATTGTCACTGTTTAAAATTATGGAATTTTGTTTTGCAACACTGTGCATGTACCTATTCTGCTGTGGACAGTGGCAGTTCAAGAAGGTGACTCACTGCCAGAATGCAGGTCAGGGGTTCTAATGGGGCCCTATAACTGAGGTCCTAGGGGACTGACTGTTCATGGGCAGAGAGACAGGTCTCTACCTCTGTTCACTACTGTCTTCTATTGGTTATTAGGAATGGGTAACAAGCGCTGTCCTTTCTTGTAATGCCTACATTCTGTGAATAAAGAAATAGATGTTCATTGCAAAAGCCTTAAAGTTTCTTATGCTTGAGCCAATAATTAGTGGCAGTAGGAAGATGCATTCTTGATGTACAGTGTTTCATCATAAACTAGGAAAATCATGAAATGACCAAAGGCAAGGACAGAAAAGACTGAGAAAAGTAAGTGAAGGCCAAGATATAATTGAAGGGGTTATACATAATTAAGCAGAAACTGTCATTATTCTACTTGTTGATTCTGCAGTGTATTCAATAAGCTCAAAGTGCAGTTCCCTCGAGAGGATAGGCAGCTATTGTATATGTAAAAGCATTTGGCTAAACAAGGTCTCTGGAGATATCACATGATTTGCAGTATGCTCCGTTCACTCCATTTATAATCGTGACTCAATATTAATGTATGTTCTGATAAAAAAACCCATAAAATTTGAGTAATTCTGAAAACATTTAATACTAGTTTCTGACTTATTTAGTTAATTGACAACAACTTATTAAACATATAGTGCTGCATAAATGCAAATCATCCCAAAGGAAAGTGTTGTAAATGAAATGATTTCTGAAACCAAGCCACAAAAGGATCTAACTGGACAGTTTGGGAAATTGGAACTCAGCTGTCTGTGGGAAGGAAGGAATTTTCAGGTGGTTCTTAGAAAGTTCGCAGATCAAATTATTGGGATGGGGATTGTTTGCAGCTCTAGGATGGCAGATGGTCAAAGGTGATGGTGAGTGATTCAAGGATGGGGCAAGTGGTGATGGAAAGAAGATTAAGGGTGATGGAGAAAAGATCAGAAATGACTGAGGGAAGGTGTCCGGTAGCAGCTTCTAGGGTCAGAGTGGTATGCTCAGGGATATTGTCTACAAAGTCACCATTGCCTTTAATTTGTATGCACGTGATTATTACAGGGCTCCACTAAGAACATTGGTAGCATCCACCATCAACTGTATATAGATGAGTAAGTACAGTCACCAATGCCGTGTACAAAAGGGCCAATCTTATTGAGAGATTCATCATAGACTCTGAGAGCCAGGCAGCTGGCACTGTGGATTTTGATGCCAGTGCTGGACTTCCACAGATCCATGGGACAATTATTTGCACTGTTCCCAGGGAACAGCCAATAGATTTCATAAGCTGAGAGAGGTTTCACTCCATCTGCCTTTATCTGATTTGAGGCCAGGGGGAGAGCTTGCAAAGAAGAGTCCTTCATGGTAACCTCAGGTGGTTCAGGAATTGAGCCCACACTTTGAAATCTGCAACAAGCCATTCAGCCAACAGACCTGAATGAACACCCTCAAGGGCATAACATAATGGAAAAGTTAATATTAGCACTGTTCGTTATTGTGGAGTGTGTGATGCAGAATAAACAGTGTATTTCAGTATTAATTGAACAAATGCATCAGCAGTTCAGGATGCAATCCAATATTATAAGGTTAGGGAAGAAATCTTGTGGGATTGGTGACAGTACAAATGCCCTTCTGGATGGAGCAAGAAATGTAAAATGTAGACTATTAAAGTTGCAACACTTGCATACAAACTAAAGAAATCAGATAGCAAGCGTTGGTGAATGTAATTTCATCACGAATGGAATTGACTTTTGTCAAGTGGAGTTTTTGTTGTGCATTTATAAAAAGTTCATGGCCCTTTGGAGAATGTGCAGCAATTCCTCATTTGGAGTGGGCTGAAACTGGCATTAATTCAGTCTTGCTTATGTATCCGTCAAATTTGGTGCTTCCAGTTCATTTGATTTGAAATCACTTTGCTCTTACAGGCTGACCTAAATGAAATTGATTCACTCAGTAACCAACAGAGAGCTGTGATTATGCAATGGGCAAACAAGCTTCAGCACTACAGATTTCACTTAGGCTGAAAGAAAACTCTGAAATCAATCTTTTAAACTCCCTTAAAAATGGTATAAAGCTGTTTGCTTTCAGGTATCTGCATAATAATACTCACTTAATAGTTCAAACAATTATAGGACTGTCCTTTAGAAAAAAAAAGCAAAGTTTCTGATGAGATTTTCCATTATAACGCTAGTTTTCCAAAAGAAATGTTGATCTGTTTTACTTTTTGCATGCTGCTAACTTGGAAATTTAGGCAATTATTTAGTTTTCTTTTAAAGCAAACACAAATGATCTGTCTTAAGCAATTGTGAAACAATGTTGAGATTTTTATTTTATTCTTTTATGGGATGCAGATGTCGCCAGCAAATCCAGCATTTATTGTCCATCCCTGTACATGCCCTTGTGTTTGCCATCCTGCAGTCCATTTGGTGTGCCCACATTGCTGTTTGCATAAGTTCCAGGATTTTGATTCAGCAACTGTGAAAAACAACAAAAATATTCCAAGTCATGATGGTGTGTAACTTGCAGGAAGTGGAGTTTCCTTGTTCCTGCTTCTCTTATCCTTCATTGTAAATACTGTGGATTTTAAAGGTAGCGTTGCAGGAACCTTCATGAATTACTGCATTGTTGATGACACCAAAGACCCAACTTATAACAAAACTAAGAAGATCACAGGGTGGGTTTGGAGAATGAGCAGATCAGCAGCATATGCATTTCAGGACAGAAAATTGTGAATTAAGACATTCTGGATATGAAAATAGGGAAGGAGGTTTTTCTGAAATAATAATATTTCAAATAGATTAGAACAGCATCGAAACATTGACATACTGGTGTACAGTAATTAAGTATGGGATGACATTAGGTAGGGCAATGAAATTGATCGCAATAATAATTCTTTGTCCTGCATTTGGAGACAGGGCTATAATTTCTCCAGGGGCAGACAGCTCTCCCCTTGACTGAAGTGTGGTGACACCTCTCTAATGAGAGAGTAACCCTGTGGTCTGGTGATTACGGTGACTTCATTTGCTGTGCATCTTGAACATTGCATCATTTGATGGAGGAAACTGAGGAAACATAAAAAAGGTGCAGCTTGAATTCACAAGGATGTAAAAGTGGATGAGGAATTACAGAGGATAATTGGTTTTACATAGAATTGCATATAATCTACTGCAGAGAAACAGTTTATGTTATGTTTATACTCCAAATAAGTTTTATTTTATTCTCATTATGTTTTCCCATCCTGTATCCTTTAATCCAATTACCTTAATGTAAATCAATCTCCCCTTAGATGCATCACTGCTATCTGCTTCTACCACTCTATACATCAATCAGTTCTAATTTTTCTCAACACTTTCTACTTAAATAACTTCTCTTTTTTTTTTGACTTGATCTGTTGTGGATATCTTATATCTTGTTCTCGATTTAACAGAAAATAGAAACAATTGCTACATATCTATCCTCAGAAGCACCTCCATGATTTAAAGGTTTTGATCAGTTCTCATTTTCGCCTTCTCTTTTTGGAAGAAAACAGCACCAACCTGTTCAATTTTCATTGACAGCTGCTGTCCCCGAATTTGGATATCATCCTGGTTAATCTCTCATGCACTTTCTCCATTGTTTCCATGGTCCAGTTCTGGGTCCCGTTCTGAAGATTGGGTTTGCTGCTGATGTTGAAGCTGCCACCAACTGTTTAATAAGGTCTAGAGCATGGTTTCTAAATTTTCCAAAGCCATTTTAATTTTCATGCCTTTGACAGGGGGTTTCACAATATAAGAAGCATTAGATAGGTTGATCAACTGATTAAGTTGAAGAACTCTCAGCAAACAAATCAGGAATTTAAAGATAAAGAACAAAAATGACATGTAAATTATTGTACAGAAGTCTAAAAAGATAATCCCAACATGTAAATCAGGTTAAGGTGAAAATGTAAATTTCACCACAGAACTTTAATGATTTTGTAAAAATACACATCTGCAATTTTGTAATTTTTGAAATTCTCTTAGTGAATGAGATTGCACACTTCAAAGTTTGTTTTTAAGACCAGGAAAGTTGTTCAGTCGTAATGATGGCTTAGCAAGCTGTTTAAAAAAAAACTGTTATTCCTGCCTGAAGAAGACTTAATATTTTCAGTGGTCCTGACAGCAAGAATAATGTGTAAATCATTGTAGTTCATGACAAATCTATAATTTCTTCTGATTTTCTCAGCAAAGACTGCAACAGCACCCCTCATGGAGAAGCAGTGCCAGTGTGGATGTTGGAAATTACTGTCAGTTTTAGATAAAAATAACATTACACGCTGAGAGCTATGCTATTACAACTACAGCAAATTCCAGGTCAACATCTCACTTTGGACAACAGAACAGCACACATTTTTGTTAGCATGATTTAACCCATGTTCTATATAAATTTACTATTATCATACTGATTTGTAATCTTTGTTCCAATACAATATTAGCACTTTTTATCTTACTTTGTGTTGCTGTTTCTGTCAATTTATTTGTATTCAAAAGTTTCTTTGCTTCCCAAACATATTTAATATTCTATTTTCCAAGTGGCTGTTTATTCATTGTAATTAAAATGAACCATGTCACACTCAATTGTATTCAGTTTATATTTATCTGCCCACTAATTAATTTATGCTTACTTGTCATTTTGGGTGTCCACCTTATGAGCTGTATCCCTCAGTTTTGGTATCATCTGTAAATTTCATTTCCTTCCTCCAGAGTTCAGATTATTTCTGCATTTGGTGAACAACAGTGATCCCAAATGTGCATTTTGTTCTTTTCCTAATATACATGGATTTCCAAATTTTACTATTGCTGTGCCAGTCAGTAGCAATATTGGAGTTAAAGGGTAAAGGTTTTTTTAAACAATATTTTATAATTTGATTCACTAAAATTCAATAAACCAGTCGCCTGTAATAAAGAGAATCTGGTATTCATGCAATCTCATAATCTGCTCAGTAAGGTAATTCACATTTATCTGGCTGGATGTGGCAGTCTGTGTGCAATTCACAGGAGCACTGCACCTCTGAAACATGATGCAAATGATAACATCCACCGCATAGATAATCAAACAGCTCATTTACAATAGACTATGGGTGTCTTTTGTGGCTTGTATGATAGTTTCTAGTTATTATTTCTATGCATATTTGGAATAAATTTATTTGTGGTTTTCGTCTGCTTTCTGGTCGACATGGTTATTGTATAATGTAGCAAGGTGTGCTGTTAATGCAAATAAATTCTTGCTTTTTAGCTTTATTTTGAAATAGATTTAAATGGCATTTTAGATCATGCAGTGCATACATTATCCTTAGCAGGGATAAAATTGGTCTCTACCAGCAGGGCCAATGGGAAATCAGCCCCTCAGATTATACTAGATCTATATCGAGCACAGTGTGGAGCCAGATAGCAGTTTATTGCAAGAATGAACACCAGTTTCACACTATTTTATAAGCTCTACTAATTAAGTTTAAGTCATACTACAGGTACCAGTCAGAGATTTCAATTTCTTTCTGTTTTTCTGATTAATCTTTGGCATGGAGACATCACTGGTGGGGGATGGTGTTTATTCTAAGACACTAGTTGTCCTTTTAGTGGCGATTCACCTTGAACTGATTCAGTCCAGTTGCTCCCATAGCAATGTCTGGTTGGGAATTCCAAAATGTTGAAGAAGCACCAATGTAGAAATTGCAATATATTTATATATATCTGAGTCAGGGTGATGTGGAATTTACGTGTTATTTTGAACTAATGGTGTTCTCACACACCTGCTGTGCTTATGTTTTCAGCTTGGAGAGGTTGTGAATTTTGTCGAACTGCCACAGAGCATCCTGTAGATGTTCCTCATGTCTTACAGATAGTGGAGGGAGTGACTGGTTAAAGTGGTGATCAAGCTGACTTGTCCTAAATATTATTTAGATTCTTGGGTTTTGTTGCATCTGCAACTCATTTGTTAAAATGAGTGTACTCCGTCACACCTGGATCAGCTAAACACTTTTACAAAATGTGTGTGATGTTTTAAAATCATTTCTGCCCTGCTTACCCTGAATATTTAGGCTTCTATATTTGAGGGTACTCTCCCAATTTCCATCCTACACCCTCAAAAGCATCTTCATTCACCCTACTATTGAGATAACGTTTTTGGAGTTGCGGCCAAGTTATTTTCTTAGAAATGCCCTCCATTTACCTCCTTAAGAGAGACCAACTGTTATTTCTCTGAAATGGTCAAGGAATTGTGGTAATTACTGCCTCAGAATGTGGTGGATGCTGGGACATTGATTAAAATCAAGGAGGAGATAGACAGATTTTTAATGAGTATTGGATTGAAGGGTTATGTTGAATGAGTGGCAGGAAAGTGTTTTAGTTCTTGCGATGACCCATCTGGTTCCGCAATGTTTTTGATATAGATCTAGTATAAACTGAGGGGCTGATTTCCCATGGTGCTGCAGGGAAAGACCAATTTTATCCCGACTAAGGATCATGTATACACTGTACTGTTCTAAAGTTGAGGCAGGGATGAGATCAAACAAGATTGTATCAAATGGCCGAGCAGGCTCGAAGGGCTGAGTTGCCTACATCGGTATCTAGTTTTTATGTTCTTGTGCTCAGCAGAACATCTTGAAATAGTAGTAATCATAACATTGGATGTTGCTATAATCTTGAAATAATATGGAATTTATTGAATTAATATATGGAAGGTTGTGCAGTGTGCATGTATTCCTAGTAGATCCAGCACAAACTAAATCATCAAAAGAAGTTGTATTTTTGCAACTCTCTTTATCACAGAGAGGTGCTTCAAAGTGTTTCTCAAAGCCAACTGGAAAAATAGGCACTGCAGCAAGAAAGGATGGTTAGGACAGGTTTACTGAGCTTGACAAAAAACACTGTCTTTAAATTAAGGTCTTAGGAGAATTAAGAATAATGAGGGGATTCCAGACTGTGAGGTACTGACAGCTGAAATACTGTATCCGATGGAGGGGAGAAGGGTAAGGAATGTGCAAGAGGTCAGAGTTTGAGCAATGGAGAGTTTGGCTAAGGTTACAAAAATGAAAGGGGATTCTGGCACAAATGTAAGGAGTTTGAATGTGAGATGATGGTGGCCAATGCAGAAAACTGGGTTTGCTTTTATCCTCAACATTCCACCACATTAAAAAGGAGATGGATGAGGCATGAATAGCTTTGGCCGCAGGCATCCTCCTCTGAGGGAGGGCAGTGGCAGATTATCTAAATGTCTGGGGCAGGCATGTGACCACATCGGGGCACACAGGAAATTTTGGTTTTTTGGCTGGGTCCATACCAATGACATAGCTTTTCTCGGATCCTACCAACTGTTGAGAGCACTGAGTGGGTGTGATTCCGCGCTATCACTGGATTCTCAGTTTCTGCATTATCAGGGTCTTGTGTATTGCTCGCTCGGAACTAGTCGGAAATTTATTTCTTTGGACTTAACTTTTGGACAGCACTGTGCCACATTACGGGTTAAGAGAGATCAATTATTCGGCTGTTTCTCCGAAAGCTTCCATTAATGTGCTTGACAGTCAGCTTGCCAATCTAACTTGCAACTTTTATTGTCATTGCAAACTTGAAATTGTTGGAAATTGAATTGAAAAGCTATTACAGCATAATGGCAGCCTGTATAACCTGCATTTAATTCATACTGGCAGCTGTTGCTGGAGTCTGGAAAGTAAGTAACTGTAATGTCACATGCAAAGTAATGGCTTCTGAACAGTATTTTAGTTTCTGAGCAGTTAGAGATTATTTATGAACAATAGTCGAAAGATGATGAGTTCAAACTGTGCTCCTAGACTTGAACACATCAGCTAGGCTGATGCTTTGCACTATCAGGCCGTGTTTGAAATGCTGTGTTTTAGGTGAGATTTAATTGTGGTCTCTTTTGGCTGTGTTGTTGGAAACAGACTATCCCAAGGCATGTTTTGAAAAGAGCATAGAAGTGTTTCAGCAAAACTTCTCTGTTAGCCATCACCATCAAAGACTGATGAACTGGCCAGTCACTCCCTTGTTCTACTGGGGATTGGACTGTGTGTGCAATGGCTGCTCCATATATTTTGAAACAGTGGTCACTATCTTTCAGCTACGATACACTGGATGAGAAGTGCATTGTGTCATAATAATGCACATTTATATGTTCATTACCTTGTCAGTAACCTGGAAGCGTGGATGACTCCATTTAAGAACCTGCCCGATTCTCTTTGCAGAAAATGTTATGCTGGAAAAGTGCAGCAGGTCAGGCAGCAACCAAGGAGCAGGAGAATCGACGTTTCGGGCATAAGCCCTTCTTCAGGAATGAGGAAAGTGTGTCCAGCAGGCTAAGATAAAAGGTAGGGAGGAGGGACTTGGGGGAGGGGCGTTGGAAATGCGATAGATGGAAGGAGGTCAAGGTGAGGGTGATAGGCCAGAGTGGGGTGGGGGCGGAGAGGTCAGGAAGAAGATTGCAGGTTAGGAAGGCGGTGTTGAGTTCGAGGGATTTGACTGAGACAAGGTGGGGGGAGGGGAAATGAGGAAACTGGAGAAATCTGAGTTCATCCCTTGTGGTTGGAGGATTCCCAGGCAGAAGATGAGGCGCTCTTCCTCCAGCAGTCGTGTTGCTATGGTCTGGTGATGGAGGAGTCCAAGGACCTGCATGTCCTTGGTGGAGTGGGAGGGGGAGTTGAAGTGTTGAGCCACGGGGTGGTTGGGCTGGTTGGTCCGGGTGAACCAGAGGCGTTCTCTGAAACGTTTCGCAAGTAGGCAGCCTGTCTCCCCAATATAGAGGAGGCCACATCGGGTGCAGCGGATGCAATAAATGATGTGTGTGGAGGTGCAGGTGAATTTGTGGTGGATATGGAAGTATCCCTTGGGGCCTTGGAGGGAAGTAAGGGGGGAGGCGTGGGCGCAAGTTTTGCATTTCTTGAGGAAGCAGGGGAAGTTGCCGGGAGTGGAGGTTGGGTTAGTGGGGGGTGTGGACCTAACGAGGGAGTCACGGAGGGAGTGGTCTTTTCGGAACACTGATAGGGGAGGGGAGGGAAATATACCCCTGGTGGTAGGGTCCGTTTGGAGGTGGCGGAAATGACGGCGGATGATACGCTGTATATGGAGGTTGGTGGGGTGTTAGGTGAGGACCAGTGGGGTTCTGTCCTGGTGGCGGTTGGAGGGGTGGGGCTCAAGAGCGGAGGAGCGGGAAGTGGAGGAGATGCGGTGGAGGGCATCGTCGACCACGTCTGGGGGGAAATTGCGGTCTTTGAAGAAGGGTGCTATCTGGGTTGTACGGTATTGGAACTGGTCCTCCTGGGAGCAGATGCGGTGGAGATGAAGGAATTGGGAATATGGGATGGCTTTTTTACAGGGGTCAGGGTGGGAGGAGGTGTAGTCTAGGTAGCTGTGGGAGTCGGTCGGTTTATAGTAAATGTCCGTGTTGATTCGGTCGCCCGAGATAGAAATGGAAAGGTCTAGGAAGGGGAGGGAGGAGTCTGAGACGGTCCAGGTGAATTTGAGGTTGGGGTGGAAGGTGTTGGTAAAGTGGATGAACTGTTCAACCTCCTTGTGGGAGCACGAGGCAGCGCCGATACAGTCATCGATGTAGCGGAGGAAAAGGTGGGGGTTGGTGCCAGTGTAGCTGCGGAAGATGGACTGTTCCACATATCCTACGAAGAGGCAGGCATAGCTTGGGCCCATGCGGGTGCCCATGGCTACTCCTTTGGTTTGGAGGAAGTGGGAGGATTGGAAAGAGAAGTTGTTCAGGGTGAGGACCAGTTCAGTCAGTCGAAGGAGCGTGTCAGTTGAAGGGTACTGGTTGGTACGGCGGGAAAGGAAGAAGCGGAAGGCTTTGAGTCCTTCGTGATGGGGGGTGGAGGAGTACAGGGACTGGATGTCCATGGTGAAGATAAGGCGTTGGGGACCGGGGAAGCGAAAATCATGGAGGAGGTGGAGGGTGTGGGTGGTGTCTCGTACGTAGGTGGGGAGTTCTTGGACTAAGGGGGACAGGACCGTGTCGAGGTATACAGAGATGAGTTCAGTGGGGCAGGAGACGGCTGAGACAATGGGTCGGCCGGGGCAGTCAGATTTGTGGGTTTTGGGCAGGAGGTAGAAATGGGTGGTGTGGATTGTGGGACTATGAGGTTGGAGGTGGTGGATGGGAGATCCCCTGAGGTGATGAGGTTATGATTGGTCTTGGAGACGATGGTTTGGTGGTGGGAGGTGGGGTCATGGTCAAGGGGGCTGTAGGAGGAGGTGTCTGCGAGCTGGCGTTTAGCCTCAGCGGTGTAAAATCGGTGCACCAAACTACTAGCGCGCCTCCTTTGTCTGCCAGTTTGATAGTGAGGTTGGGGTTGGAACGGAGGGAGTGGAGGGCTGCACGTTCCAAGGGTGAGAGGTTGGAGTGGGTGAGAGATGACTGTATCGGCGCTGCCTCGAGCTCCCACAAGGAGGTTGAACAGTTCATCCACTTTACTAACACCTTCCACCCCAACCTCAAATTCACCTGGACCGTCTCAGACTCCTCCCTCCTCTTCCTAGACCTTTCCATTTCTATCTCGGGCGACCGAATCAACACAGACATTTACTATAAACCGACCGACTCCCACAGCTACCTAGACTACACCTCCTCCCACCCTGACCCCTGTAAAAAAGCCATTCCATATTCCCAATTCTTTCGTCTCCGCCGCATCTGCTCCCAGGAGGACCAGTTCCAATACCGTACAACCCAGATGGCCTCCTTCTTCAAAGACCGCAATTTCCCCCCAAGACGTGGTCGACGATGCCCTCCACCGCATCTCCTCCACTTCCTGCTCCTCCGCCCTTGAGTCCCACCCCTCCAACCGCCACCAGGACAGAACCCCACTGGTCCTCACCTAACACCCCACCAACCTCCATACACAGCGTATCATCCGCCGTCATTTCCGCCACCTCCAAACGGACCCTATCACCAGGGATATATTTCCCTCCCCTCCCCTATCAGCATTCCGAAAAGACCACTCCCTCCGTGACTCCCTCGTCAGGTCCACACCCCCCACCAACCCAACCTCCTCTCCCAGCATCTTTCCCTGCAACCGCAAGAAATGCAAAACTTGCGCCCACACCTCCCCCCTTACTTCCCTCCAAGGCCCGAAGGGATACTTCCATATCCACCACAAGTTCACCTGCACCTCCACACACATCATTTATTGCATCCGCTGCACCCGATGTGGCCTCCTCTATATTGGGGAGACAGGCCGTCTACTTGCGGAACGTTTCAGAGAACACCTCTGGGACACCCGGACAAACCAATCCAACCACCCCGTGGCTCATCACTTCAACTCCCCCTCCCACTCCACCAAGGACATGCAGGTCCTTGGACTCCTCCATCGCCAGACCATAGCAACATGACAGTTGGAGGAAGAGCGCCTCATCTTCCGCCTAGGAACCCTCCAACCACAAGGAATGAACTCAGATTTCTCCAGTTTCCTCATTTCCCCTCCCCCCACCTTGTCTCAGTCAAATCCCTCGAACTCAGCTCCGCCTTCCTAACCTGCAATCTTCTTCCTGACCTCTCCGCCCCCCCCCCCACTTATGCCTATCACCCTCACCTTGACCTCCTTCCACTTATCGCTTTTCCAACGCCCCTCCCCCAAGTCCCTCCCCCCTACCTTTTATCTTAGCCTGCTGGACACACTTTCCTCATTCCTGAAGAAGGGCTTATGCCCGAAACGTCGATTCTCCTGCTCCTTGGATGCTGCCTGACCTGCTGCGCTTTTCCAGCAACACATTTTCAGCTCTGATCTCCAGCATCTGCAGTCCTCACTTTCTCCTTGATTCTCTTTGCAATCAATCAAATGCAAATAAACATGTTTTATGAAGAGCAAAATATCCTCCCTGCCAAATTATGACACACGAGATGAACCAGAATCAAGTTAATTATATTTGCCTTTTTCATTGCTTCTCATAGAGTCATAGAGATGTACAGCATGGAAACAGACCCTTCATCCAACTGTCCATGACGACCAGATATCGCAATCCAATCTAGTCCCATCTGTTCATGCTTTGATTTTTGTGACACTCCCTATGACCTGACGCTGAAGGTGATTAAAATCTTTGATCTCAAGTTCAATAGCTTTATATGTCCTGAACTTGGACAGAGTAAAGCGCAGTTCCATGCCTCAAGTCTGGAGCACAAACTACTGATTTGATTTGAGAAGTATTGATGCTCAGTTCCAAGATTTAATTTAGAGATCATATGAGTAGGATTAAAGCAAGAACTGGTAATTCCACACAGGTGCCCTTTACGGCTCTCTCTGCCATGAGTGTTGGAGTCTTTTCTCTGATGCCAAGGTGAAGGAGTCTTATTTTGCACCTGGGCCTTGCCTGACCAAAAAACTACAGTGCCAGTTTAAGATGTGGTGAAAGTGGCATGCTAGACAGCAAGATTATGTAAGGCTTCCTACATAACAACAGTGACTAAACTTCAACCAAGTACAGCATTAGCTGTCAATCGCTTTGGGGAGCCTCAGATGTTACATCAGGCTTTCCATTTTGTTTTAACCATTTGGCTGAATGGTCACTGGCCAGAGACAGACAAGATCACCCAAGCAAGGAATACTTCAAGACATCACAGACATCAGTTCCAAAATCATTAAGAAGATGGTAAAAATTCAAAGTGCCTTTTGGCAACACACACCAACTTTTCCCAGTCCTTTGGCAGTATCTATTGTATTAGAAATACATCCACTTCCTAAATATGCTCCTACAAATTAATTACAATATTTATTCACACAGATTTGAAATACAAAGTTCAATCTAGCTCTGGAGATGTAGAAGGGTATTGCACAAGCATTAGTTTTGTATCTAATGTGTTACATTATTGGAAAGAAAACCATCAAGTTGAAATTTTCACGAATTGGGTGCTTTTTCATAACTCACGGATACAAAAGGAAGGAGGTTTGCTAGCAAATACCCCTTCACCTGAAGAAGGGTCACTGGACCTGAGATGTTAACTCCATAGCTGCTGCTGATCTGCTGTTTTTCCAGCAATTTCTGGTTTTGATTTTGATTTCCGGCATCTGCAGATCTGTAGTGTGTTCAGGTAACTTAAATTAATTTTAAAATGTATTATATGTGAGTGCTGTCTTTGATTTTTTTGGGAAAGAAGTGAGGAACAATGATTGTATCATTAGGGAATCTCAAATGGAGATGGGAAACAATCTTGATCTCGGAGTATTGCAGTTCCTGCTGTCAAACACTGGAGGCTGCTACTTAGCTCACCTGTGCCGTCTAGTGGTAGCAAGTGGAACATTTACTTTACGAAATTAAGTCCCCCATCTTGGGCAATTTTGATTTGCAGCTGATATTCCTCTGGCTGAGAGGAAGATAGAAAGTATGTTTGGCGATTTTAATGAAACACATTTGAAATTGTGCCCATTGCCCACCGTGCCAATGAATCTAAGTACAATTTCCCTTGTAGCACTGGAAAGGCAGCAATTAGAGACAGATCACCTGCCCATATAATCTCTCCAGCCATTTGACCCATGAAAAAGATTCACTCCTGATGAAGGCCTTTTGCCCGAAACGTCGATTTTCCTGCTCCCCGGATGCTGCCTGTCCTGCTGTGCTTTTCCAGCACCTCCCTAATCTTGACTCTAATTGCCAGCATCTGCAGTCCTCACTTTCGCCCTGAAAAAGTTCACTGGTCTACTAGCCTATTTGTGGAGTTGAAACTTGCAATGCCTGTGCAAAGAAATTTGCATGATAAGGAGTTCCAACAAGGTACTATTGAAGCCAGGCATATAGTCAGTGAGCTCTTCAGCATCCAAAGCAGACTTTCAGATTGGCAACACAGCAGGCAGTGATAACACATTGCAATTTTGAGGACCTGGCAGGAGATCCAGAGAAGGTGCATGACATAAGGTGAAGTTTAAAGATGAGGCATCCATGTTATTGTGTGAAATAGCAGCACCGTGAATATGTATAAATTAAACAAAGTTGCAAAGAACAGTACAGTCCAGGAACAGGCCCTTCAGCCCATCAAGACTGCAGGGACACATGATGTCTTTCAAAACTAGAAACCTTTTACCCTTACGTGGTCCATATCTCTCTGAACAGCAATTTCAGTTCAATAAAAATACTTTCTACATTTATATGTTGTGATCACGGTTGTCATGTTGGAAATGTAGAAGCCAATTTGAACACACCAAGCTCCTACAAATAACGAAGAATTAAATAGACAAACTGTTTTCGATGGTGTTGGTATCACGCGTCATCTAACAGATGGTTGTCTCTCCATGCCACACTGAATTGTCCGTTTAGAATTTTGTGCTCAAGTCTCTGATGTGATTCTTGAACCTACAACCTTCATGAAGCAAACTTACTTCCAAATAAACCATAGTTGGCACAATGGGAGAAGAGATTTTTATACAAATTCCATGTCTACATTGGGAAGTGTATACACCTATTGAAAATGGAGAAAGTGTCAGGAAATTACTGTCTTCATCTTCTATTTCTTGTGTAATCATATAATGGAACAGTAAATATGCTGCAGAAAGGAATTTCAATTCACATCAACCACCAGCACCATTTTGCTGCTGAGGCCCAGTCATGTTACCCATGTTTTCCAAATGAACATTGGTCTGATAAGGAAAATCTTTGGAAAGCCAGGAGGTTGGAAAGCACAACAACATTTGTAAGTCTCTCTGACTTGAGTACTTAGAGTCTGCATGTAGAACAATATGTACAATGGCAGAAAGTGACATAAATTGTGGTTCATTCACAAAGTGTCATTTTTTCTTCCAAGTACAGGAGAGACCTAGAGACCCTTCAACACTACTCAAAAACTCCCACACAGTTGAGGCTTCTTGTCCTCCCATTCAAAGTGCCTACTTTACAGTTACCAGTTCAGTGAGAAAGATAAATGTTGATCAGGCCAAGAAAGCACGTAGTAAGGCACTGTTCACTAGTGTGGAAAGGGTAGCATTGGTGAATAATCAGATTGTTATTAGCCAGACTCTTATTGAACTGCATACTATTAGGGAGATGCAAGGCATATCTTAATCAGCTTCATGTCGAACTGACACCATTTGAGCAGCAAGATTGCACGGGGCAGTCACTTGGCCGCTAGTATACATCAAAAACTGGTTTGGACAATAGGGAAGAGTCTAACACTTTGCCTGTAAAATGAGAAATGAAAATATTTTTATTAATAGCAAAAATACACTTTACTCATTCAAAAAATCTTTTGTGTACATGACCAGCTACTGAAGCAATTCAGTATAGTCTTTGCACATGAGGAACAAACAGACATTAGAATTTGGCATTCTCTGCAGTTGAGGAAAAAAACCCAAAGAATTCATCTTATGCAGAACAATATCTCCATATATTTGAGGCACCGAGAGGCTCTGATAACTGAAGAGACGCCCATTGTACTTTGGCAGAAAGACCTTAGGTGGTCATCGTTCCCCACTGCAGCTGCCCCAAGCCTTAGTGCACCCTTTAAGACATGGTCCTGGACCTTGGAATGTGTCAGTCTGCAACACTCGATTGAGATTAGAGTGGTGCTAGAAATGCATAGTAGGTCAGGCAGCATCCAAGGAGCAGGAAAACCAACATGCTGAACATGTCCAGCACCACTCTAAACTTGACTTAAATCTCCAGCATCTGCAGTCCTCACTTTCCCCTAACACTCGGTTGAGGTCAGCTCTTTGCACAGGAAGACTAACACGGTTTGGGCAGACCAAAGAGCATCTTTCACCAATTTAATGGTCTTCCAGGGCACATATTTGTCTCAATGTGAGTTCCATGGAAACAGAACATAGAGTCCTGCATCACAGAGCTATTCAGGACGAACCTCAATAAAAACCACTGCATCTCTCCCCAGAGCTTCTTTGCAAAGACATATTCCAGAAGAAGATGTGTGATAGTCGCTCAGCTGCTTTGTGGAGAAACATGCGGTGGTGCAGAGACTCCAGGTGTAAATAAAGAATCTCACCAATGGTAGCCTTCTCACCACTAGGAGAATGTCAGAACTGCAGATGGTGGAGATCAGAGTCGAGAGAGTGGTGCTGGAAAAGTACAGGTCAGGCAGCATCCGAGGAGCAGGAGAATCAATGTTTCGGGCATAACCCTTCATCAGCCCTTCTCACCAGTAGCCAAGCAATATCTTGGTGCTTGTTGGAAAGTTCTGGTAAGAAGGCAATCTGCCAAATGATTTTGAGAGTCTGCTCAGTGAACCATCCAATAGGACCAACCCTCTCCTTTTTTTGCAGTGTCTTCTGGATGCTACGTGCTGACCACTACCTGATGGACTTGCGGTCCAAGTTGTTTCTCTTGACAAATATTTTCACGAGGGACAGGTGAAACAAAGTGACCCAACTACTTGGACTGTCTGTGGGAATGAGGCCAGGCCTATTCTTTATAACATCAGGGACAGGTAGAACCTAAGTACATGGTGACACTTGATGTTTATGAACCAAGGGTGTATGCACAGCTTGATGCAGCTGCACACAAAGGTGGCCATCGGGATGAGAGCAGTGTTAGATACATTCTTCCCTCCATTGTCTAGAGCTTTCTACTTGGTGTCCCTTTGGATGTGGTCCATCTTTGACCTCCAGATGAACTGGAAGGTGGCTCATATTGCTGCAATGGTGCAGGTTTAGGGAATCGGCCAGACCTGTGCCACATACAACAACACTTAAAGTACCTCTTATCTAATGCCCACCAGTGGAAAGGGAGCCATGCTCCCATATTCCCAGTTTCTACCTCACCTTGGTGATACACTCCTCCCAAGTTTTTGTACAAACTCCAGCTCCTCTAAACCATATTCCCAGCACCTTTAGGCAATCTGTCCTGACAGTGAAGAGGATAAAGGATTGGTCAGCCCATTTCCCAAAGAACATGGCCTCATTTTTTCCCCCTCAATTTACCTTGGCTCCCAAGGCCAGTTTGAACTGGTTACAGATGCTCATAAATCTGTGCACTGACAGCAGATCTAAGCAGAAAACAGCATCATCATCATCATCATCATCATCATCATCCGTATACAGGGAAACTTTGACCTGCGGTCCTCCACTCTCTGGAATAGTCACTGCTGTCAGAATCACATCCCTTCTGATGGACTCAACAAAAGGCTGTATCTGTGCTGCAGTCAGCAATTGACACGTGAGCCAACGTTATCTGCAATGGAAACCTTAGTGAAGCAGGCCACAGTATAGTCAGAACAAGTTCCATCAATTGTTCCATTGCGCTCTTGAATACAAATAATTATTTTGTTTTCAGCTCCAGGGGTAAAATAAGCCCTTTTGGTATTTGCTTTCTCACATTTTTACTGGTATAGGCTGCAAGGGTTGGTATGGAATGTAAATCAAATAGTGAATTTACAGCATAAATATTTTGTAGAATTTACATTTACTGCCACGGGGGCATAAAATGAATTTATCCCACAGTATCACAACCCCACTTTCAAAATACAAATTGTTAAAGTCTTATTATTAAATAGAACAAGTTTAACATTTACATAGAGTTGTTTTGTCCAGTGGTTCAAAAGTATTTGATTTTATTTTTAATTAATTTTCCTCTGCCAATGGGTTGGCAGCTAACTCTACCCAGTGTCTGGGTTCAAAGGTGAGGCAGTGTGTGGGGTTGTTGGTACCATGGAATGAATGGGAAGCATAGGCAGCTGGCAGGTGCTTGCCAGTGGGTAGCTGAACACCCATTGATGCAGACTGGTAATGTCAAGGTTAAAAAGCTTTGCCCGCCAAGTGGTTAATTTTGAAATTATGCAGAATTTTAATGTGACTTAATAGGGGTCAGAGACATCCACTGGAGGACAGCTCTTACATGATATGTGCCAGATTGTTAATCAACTCGCAATTCACCTTCTGAAATGAATCATTTCCATTCTTAAAGCAACTATGCAGAATAAATATAAGTAAAATGACCAGACAATTGAGCCAAAGAAACCATGCTGTCATGTAACATCTCAAATTAGTTTCCTTTCTATTCTGCAGCTTTGTCTATCATGGTTACTTTGCTAATAGCAGAAGCACACATGATGTGATGAATCTTCTCCTCTTTCTCAAAGGGAAGGTCAGATCCGTGATTTCAAATATTTCCAGTCATAAAGCTGCCTATCAAACATTAACCCATCTATAGGTTTCACCAGCAGTTATCTTTTGAGAGCAAAACTAAGGGCTGTCAATAAGACAGTCACCAAGAAACTTTAGGGAATTGAGAAAAAAAAAGTTCATCAAATAGAGGTGTGAGTGTAGAAGTCTCGACAGCAGGGGATAATTTAGATGCGAAATAAAGATGCATTTTAAGGGGAGGATAGCTAAGCATCTGAGGGAGCCATGGACAGAGAGTAATGCTGACAGAGTTAGAGTTAGAGGAATGATAGAGATTTGATTGTTGCATAAATGCTGACATGGATTGAATGAGCTGTTTCAGTGCTGAATATTCAATGGATTAATGTGAGGTTGCTTTGAATTTTGTCTTCGTCACTTTAAAAGTGATAAAGAACTTCAGCTACTGGTGTGAAACTAGGGGCCTCCATGTGATCAACTAATTTTGTGCTTGAATTAACTTATTGAATAAAACCTTTGTGTGAGGAGAAGTGACAAAAATTAAAGGTGAATTCTATGTGTGCCTGCTTTTTGGGAAAAGGCTAGCTAGACGGTTCAGAGGTTGGGAATTTCTGCTGTCAGGAAAATAGAAAGGATATGTCGTGATTTCCTAATATAGAGCTAAAACATAAAAGATTTTGGTTTGGTTCTCCATGTAGCTGATCTGCTGTTGTGATTGTTGCTGATGGCAGGAGTGAAAGCGCAGAATGTGACTCAGCAAGGGGCACTTCTGTTAATGAAGCAAGGAAGGATTACACAGACTCACTGAGGAATAACGTCAAAATGATGTACATTCCCTGATCACCACAGTCGAATAGTTTATCTTATCTCATGGTCCAAACCACCAAGTAATGCCTCGTGCTCATTTTGAAGCATTCAAGTTCTTTGTTACCATGGCGATTCAACTTGATCACCTTTGTTGCAAAATAGGCTGCAAGCACCTGGTTCAAGGAAATTCAATAGGATTCAGACTGAAAGGCACTTGAAGAGAAGTTGAAGCTTTTAGCTGGTGGCTGTGTAACATTGACATCCCATCAGTGTGTGTTTTAATCTGAAACTATCATATAGTAATTGTACTGACAAATATGTTGATTATTTTGATTATATTAACAAATAGGCTGCAGTTCAGATTTTGTTTCTGAGTTACTTAACATAATTTTAATTACTAACAGAATTTTAAAAATATAGGCAACTAATGACTCAAAATAAATGAGTTGTGTGGCTTTCTGATATTTGAAAACAAAGGAAGATTTGCTGTACAGTTTTCAGCAGAAATTTGTCAAACTGTACCTGATAAAGTGCCAGATCAGAGACTTATGTTAGATGGAGCAATGGTAATTGAATGCTTACCAGCTGTGCGAGTATCTTTAGGTTTGTTTTCCTTTCACACAAATGATGTGGAAATAGGTAAAAGAAGAATCATGAAGTTTTCTCAAGATACCATGTTACATGACAAGCATTATCAGGAAAAAATGCAGATGAGCACGCTGTTCTCATGTAGTCATTAAAATCCCATGAAACTATTTCAAGAAGTTATAGGAAGGATGTTGTTAAACTAAAAAGAGTGAAGAAGAAATTTACAAATATGTTGCCTGTACTCAATGGTCTGAGTTATAGGGAGAGGTTGGACGAGCTGGGAGATTTTTCTTTATAGCACCTAGGAGGCTGAAGGGGAATCTTATGGGGGGGTGTGAGACCATGAGAGGCCTGGATAAGGTGAATGCACTCAGTCATTTTCCCAGGATTTATGACTATGATTAAAAGTGGAATGGTCAGATGCTGTGTATTGCAAAGCAGTGTTCTGCTTTATATGTTGTAGAAAACAACGATGAAAGGAAATATTCCATACGCGATAAGATGCTTGACAGACTTGCAGGATTAGCAATATATTTGGAACACCTTCACCTACAGTCTGTAGTGGTTCAAGACCAAGTTTCACCACCTTCTCAAGGGAATCCAGAGATTAGCAACAAATGCTGACCTTGCCAGAAGTGAGCAAACAACAAAGAACAGTAACAGCACAGGAAGAGGCCTTGCGGCCTAACAAGCCTACATATGATGCCTTTCTAAACTAAAAACCTTTTGCCTTTCCCTCTATTCCCTGCTTATTTATATATTTGTCAAGATGTCTCTGAAACATTGCCATTGTATCTGCCTCCACCATCTCCATTGGCAACACATTCCAGTCATTTACCAACCTCTGTGTAAAAAAACTTGCCTGTCACATCTCCTTTAAACTTATCCCCTTTTACCTTAAACCTATGCGCCCAAGTAATTGACATTTATACTCTGGGAAAAAGACTTTGACTATCCATTCTGTCCATGCCCCTCATTATTTTGTAACTTCCATCAGGTCGCCCCTCATCCATCAATGATCAAGTAAAAACAAATCATGTTTGTCCAATCTCTCCTCATAGTTAATACCCTCTAAATCAGGCAACATCCTGGTAAACCCTTTCTGTGCCCTCTCCAAAGCCTCCAGACCTTCTACTAATGTGGCGACCTGAACTGTACACAATATTCGAAATGAGGCCTATCTAAAATTCTATACAGCATAACTTGCCAATTTTTATATTGTATGCCCCAACCGATGAAGACAAGCATGCTATATACTTTCTTGAGAATGAAAGTTTGAAAGATTAGTGAAGGGCACAAGCAGTTCAATCTTTCAAGGTGGGACTGTAAGTTGGAAAGTATGTAAACAATTCTGTACATAAACATTAAATATGGAAGCAAGAAAGTGATAGTAATGTGTTGCAAGCCATTGGCTAAACTGCATTAGTTAGAAATATTGGGCCAGACTTATCAGCCTCTGGATAGTCAGAAACTGGATGTACCCTGAAATATAAGTGTTGGGGATATCCGGAAATGATAGACACAATAAGATATTGGTGAAGAATTAGGCCATTTGGCCCATCGAGTCTGCTCCACCATTCAATCATGGCTACTTTTGCTGGACATTAACCCAGACACCCAGGTAATATTCTGGGGGCCAAAGCCCACCATGGCAGATGGTGGAATTTAAATTCAATAAAATAATCTTGAATTAATGATGACCATGAATCATGATAGCCTTTTGAAAAAACTAATTTGGTTCACTAATATCCTTTAGGGAAGGAAAATGACATTCCTACCTGGTCTGGCTATGTATGACTCTCGACCTACAACAATGTGGTCAACGTTTAACTGCACGGAGTCAGGAACAGGCAATAAATGCTGGCAACATTCTGTAAATGAATAATAAAAAAAAGTGTTTGTCAAGTCCACTCTCCCACTTTTGCCCCATAACCCTTGATCCCCTTACTAATTGAGAACTTATCTCTGTCTGTCTTAAATACACTCAATGACTTGGTCTCCACTGTTCCTCAGATTCGCCAACCTCTGGATGAAGAAATTCCTCCTCACCTCAGTTCTACAGGGTCATCCTTTCACTCTGTGGCTTTGCCCTTGGGTCTAAGTCTCTTCTATTGGTGAAACATCTTCTCCATGTCCACTCTATCCAAGGCTCTGAGTATTCTATAAGTTTCAATGAGATCTCCCTCTCATCCTTCTAAACTCCTGCAAGTACAGTGCTCACTATGCAATAATAGCCCAGGAGATTTAAACTTCTGATGAGCAATTACCTGATGTCTGGAAGCTTCTAACCAATTTACCTTAATAATTTGCCAGAAAAGGTTAAAAGGATTAAAGCTGACTCGAGATTAGCTGACTCCATCCACCCACCGTGACTCATCACCAACCTGGCAAATGCTCAAACTGAGCCACACCATCACCCATACTTACTTGCCATTAATCACCTGATATTGCTGTTTCTTTTCACGCCACCCAGAACACCAAAAAACCAACACCTTGGCTCCATAGATAACTGACTTAATCCTATGAATGTCTAGCCCTCACCATCCCAGATATCTTACTCAAACTACCCCCTCATCCATTTTCTAGCCATCTGTACGTTCCCACTCACACCTGGTTTCCTACTCCCTCAACCACTTGGCACACTAACCCCTCAACCACTTGGCACCCTCATCTCATTGCAAGAGGAAAATTAAAATGCTGGGAAGAGTACAGCATTCAATAGAATGGTGTCGAAGAGTGTGGCGCTGGAAAAGCAAAGGTGGTCAGGCAGCAGCCAAGGAGCAGGAGAATTGACATTTTGAGCATAAGTCCTTCATCAGGAATGAGGTGTGTGGCCCAAGGGGGCTGAGAGATAAATGGGAGGGGCTGGGGCTGGGGAGAAGGCAGCTGAGAGTGCAATAGGTGGATGAAGATGGGGGTGAAGGTGATAGGTCGGAGAGGAGTGTGGAGCAGATGGGTGGGAAGGAAGATGGACAGGGAGGACAGTTCAAGAGGGTGGTGCTGAGTTGAAAGGTTGGATCTCGGATAAGGTGGGGGGAGGGGAAATGAGGAATGGTGAAATCCACATTGGTTGGAGGGTCCCAAGGTGGAAGGTGGAAGATGAGGCATTCTTCCTCCAGGTATCGGGTGGTTAGGGTTTGGAGGTGGAGGAGGCCCAGAACTTGCATGTCCTTGGCAGTATGGGAGGGGGAGTAGAAGTGTTCTGCCACAGGCTAGTGGGGTTGCTTAGTGCGTGTGTCCCAGAGATATTCTCTGAAACGTTCCGCAAGTTGGCGCCCTGTCTCCCCAATGCAGAGAAGATCATATCAAGAGCAACAGACACAGTAGATGACTTGTGTGGAAGTACATCTCTGTCGGATGTGGAAGGATCCTTTGGGGTCATGGATGGAGGTAAGGGGGGAGGTGTGGGCACAGGTTTTGCAATTCTTGCAGTGGCTAGGGAAGTTGCTGGGTGTGGAGGGTGGGTTGGTGAAGGGTGTGGGCCTAACAAGGGAGTCACGGAGGGAATGGTCCCTTCGGAATACAGATAGGGATGGGGAGGGAAATATACCCCTGGTGGTGGAGTCTGTTTGTAGGTGGTGGAAATAGCTCCCTCTTGGATTGTCCTACCTGTCCATTTTCCTTCCCACCTATCTGCTCCACTCTCCTCTCTGACCTATCAACTTCACCCCCACCTTCATCTACCTATGGCATTCTCAGCTACCTCCCCCCCAGCCCCATCTACCCCATTTATCGCTCACCCCCATGGCCCACAAACATCATTCCTGATGAAGGCTTATGCTTGAAATGTTGATTCTCCTGCTCCTCGGATCTAGCTGACCTGCTGTGTTTTTCCAGCGCCACACTCTTCGACTCTGATCTCCAGCACCTGCAGTCCTCCCTTTCTCCTATTCAAAAGACTGGTACCAGGAATTAATAGTTATTCTGAGAAGATAGGCTTGAAAGTTGAAACAATGAAAAATTGATGGGAATGGAATTCAGTAAAGATTTCCAAGATTATGAATAGAGTTTGAGAATGGAAATGTAGCCTTGGTAGGAAAGGCACCTTTTGAACATTGAACATAGAATATTGAACAGCACAGAACAGGCTCTTTGACCCACCATGCCTGTGCTGACTATGATGCTATTCTAAACTAAACCCTTCTGCCTGCTCAGAGACTGCGCCCCTCAATTGTCTGCCTGTTCATGTGACTGTCCAAATGCCTCTTAACCATTACAATCATATTTGCTTCAATCCTCCTTTGGCAGTGTGCTCTAGGCACTTACCACCCTCTGTGTAAAAGTCTTTCCTTGCACATCTCCTTTAAATATTTCCCCTCTTGCCTTAAACTTATGCTCCCATTTCCACCCTGGGAAAACAGATTGAATATTCACCATGTTCATGCCTCTTATAATTTTATGTTCTCCTATCACTGCAATACTCAGAGAGAGCTGCACTGTCAAAGTTACTATTTTTCAAGTTGGATTTTAAATAGAAGCCCTTCTCTGGCATTCCCAGTACTACTTAACCTCAAAGCTGAGCAGGAATGTTCTGCCAGGTGTTTTGGCCAATATTTCTCCAACAACCAATAGTCATATTGCTGTTAACGGCTTGTTGGTGTGTGCAAAGTGAAAGTTGTGTTTTCTATATTGGAACACTTGCAAAACTATTTTGTTGCTTGCAAAATCAGAGTTCATGAAAGGCTTTGTTTAATAGCACCTCTTCCTTTCTTTTTGTTGCTGCAGCATTGCTTATGGGTTGCACGGAAATGAAATAAAGGGATAAGGTGAGAAAGACCAGGAAAATATAATGAGAAGACATGGTCAGGAGAAGAATAAGAGGGCATTGAAATAATTATTTTCACATTTGTGTCAAAATGACTTTATCACCAGTAGCAATCAAGACAGGAATTTTAAGAATTTGTGAAAGGCTGTTTTATAAGTATTTGAAAATGGAGAATGTATGGTGTCAAGTAAATTGGATTAGATTAGACGACTCGAGTTGAAGAGTTAGCTACAACATAGACATATTGTACCTTTTCTGTATTTCATTCATTTAAAACAATTCACTGCCAAAGTGAAAATGATTTATTTTCAATATAGGCAGAAATCATATCACAGTAATAACAACAGTAAGAGGAGTATTGATTCCATCTCTTTTGGATAAGGGAGAAACTTTGCTCAGAACTACTTGTATTTCCTTACATCCTTATATGCAACTAAACCATATTAGTCACCCCTGGTAGATAGTACTGTAATCTGTAGCATCAAAGGTTTACTGTGTTGGGGAACCAAAACCTAGTTTAGCTTATTAATGTTTTAGCTTGGAAATGCCAAATCTTCATTGATTCTGCTATATTTTACAATCATATATGCACATGATTCAAGCTTCAAGTAACAGCATCAGACAATGCAGTCTTCTTGTTCAAGTCTCCTGTGTTTTGATCCATTCACTTCTTTTATTTTCATGTTTTAGTGGTTCTCGCAAACTGCAAAAGCTCATCACAAACAACCTGGCTGGCTCCATTCTGTCCATCGTTAGCATCATCTATTACATAGCCTATGTCCTTGTTTGCTTAGAAATCAGCACATCTTCCTTTAAATCATCCATCAAAGCATGACAGCACCACCTAACAGTGATTTCAAAGATTTACGTCATTAGATTCCAAAGGTAAAAAGATAATTATTCATCATCTCAACATTCTTTCACTCAAGGGTGAAGAACTTCTGATGTATCACCACTATTAGTCATTATAAAGACACCACTTTCATATTTAAGCATTTTATTGCACCTCTAAGTCTACCGATCTAAATGAACAAAGCCAAGTTTCATTTTCACAATTAAAGATTCAAATAGTGCAAGGTTTCACTGCTGTTGACCTGCATTATACTCTGCCTCTCAGCACAAATGCTTTCCTGCTTGTTGAGTTCTCTTGGCTTGTCTCATTGTCCTGAAACATCTATGCTTTTTGGTAAAAGCAAAATACTGCAGATGCTAGAAGTCTTAAACATCAATAAAAAATGCTGGAGAAACTAAACCGGTCTGGCAGCATTTGTGGAACTCAAAACAGCTAAAATTTTCAGGTCAGATATGAGCTTCAGAACATCTCTGACGAGGAATTAACTCTGTTTTTCTCTATCCACAGACGTTGCCAACTCTGTTAGTTTCTCCAGCATTTTCTATTTTTATGCTTTGATCTTTTTAGTTTGCATAGGTGCAATGGGGTATTGTTTAAAATGATGTGTTCAAGTTTTGCAGTAAGGCTTGAAGACTCAATTTTCTGACTATGTGCCTGTTATCACAGCCATATTGACATTCATGTTAACCTGTGATAAGAGTTCCTGTGGGATTGAATGACTCTTGTAACCATTATAATCAAGTGGGTTCACAAAATCCACTTACTAAACAGACAAAAATGAATTGTTGTTGTTATAGTACTGTGATACAGTGATAGCTAAACTTGTCTGAACTTAGTATTAATATTAAGATCTTATATGTAGAATCTAGTTAGCAGGCCTGACTGACACTTTGAAAATTGCAAAGTTGTGAATCTGCGACAACACTGATTTCGTTAAGAGCTGTCATCCATGTATAATATCAAGCTGATTTTATATTGAAAGTACAACCACACAGTGTTAAAATGCTGCATATAGAGATGGTTATTTGTCCTGAATACTGATCCATTGGAATCCGCCTGGTTGACACTGGAAAATGAAGATATGAAGCATTAACTGAAAGCTGATTGTGCATGCATAAATGTTGAGGTGCTGTTTGAGAAATCAAAGTGAAATGTCAAAGCCCATAGTGCAGATCACTCTCAGCTCTGAATAGGATAGACAAAACAAATCAGAAACAGTGATTCATTAATGCCTTCTTGGATTTTCATAAGCCGAATATTGAGTGATTTCAATTATGTGGAGAAACTGGGTAGTTCAAGATGGAGGAAGGGAACAATTTCTGGCTGTAAGAGCTGTTCCTTTATTGAGGTATTTTAGGTGTTGGACGTGATTTCCTCAAATTCCAGGAGCAGCAATTACTGTTTTATATGCTGTTGCATTGTTTTGGAACTTTGGAAAAAAAAAGTCAAAACAACAGCAGTTTTAAAAGGGAAAAGAACAGACAAAGGAAGCACATGATGAGGTCAGTGCAGGAGAGAGAGAGAAAGAAACTGACACAGCAGTGAACCTGCACAGTTGCTGCCTTTGCTGTTTGAATTCATGTAACGCTAGACATCGGAGTGCTTCTGGGAAAATTAACAAACAGTGAAATTCACAACTGATCTTGAAGGAACTGTTGGGTGAAGTTCACAGCATAGAAGCAGATAAGTGTATTGTTTTTAAGTGTGAACTCCAGAAAGTCTGCAGTAGTGAGTAGAGTGGGTTCTTTCTTGATTATATGTTTTTTGAGATATGTCTCCAGATTAAACTTAAAATATAAGCCATAACTATTAATTTAACCTGGGGCAGTGTTTTGTAGAGGAATAAGACTGTGTTATTTTCTGGGTCTGTAGATTGTGAAGGAGCAAAAATGGCCTTTAGTTGAGTGATATGTGCTTCTTGTCAGATGTGGGAGTTTAAAGAGAGTTTAAGGGTTACTATGGATTATATCTGCAATAAATGCTGTTGGTTGCAAATCTTATCAGATTGAATGGATTGGTTGGAGACATAATTAGAAGCAATGAGGAATTTACAACATAAACAGTATGTGATGGATAGCAGTTATAGGAAGGGGGGAAAGCCTCAGATACAGTCACATAGATGGGTTAACTCCAGGAAAGGTAAGAGAGGTAGGCAGCTAGTGCAGGAGCCTTCTGTGGCTATACCCATTTCAAACAAATATGCTGTTTTGGAAAATGTAGGGGGTGATGGATTCTCAGGGGAACGTAGCATGAACAGCCAAATTTCTGGTATTGAGACTGGCTCTAATGCAATGAGGGGTACGTCGGCTTCCAAGAGATCAATTGTGTTAGAGGACTCTCTAGTCTGAGGTACAGACAGACGTGTCTGTGGCCAGCAGCGAGAAATCAGAATGGTGTGTTGCTTCCCTGGTGCCAGGATCAAGGATGTCTTAGAAAGGGTGCAGAAAGTTCTCAAGGGGGAGAGGGGCCAGCAAGAAGTCATTGTCCGTATTAGAACCAATGACATAGGAAGGAAAAAGGTTGACATTCTGAAGGGAGATCACAGAGAGTTAGGCAGGAATTTAAAACGGAGGCCCTCGAGAGTAGTAATATCTGGATTACTCCCGGTGTTGAGAAATAAGAAAGGGATGATCACCTTATTGGGATTGTATTATAGACCCCCTAATAGCCAGAGGGAAATTGCGAAACAAACTTGTAAGGAGATCTCAGCTATCTGTAAGAATAATAGGGTGGTTATGTTCGGGGATTTTAGCTTTCTGAACATAGACTGGGACTGCCATAGTGTTAAGGGTTTAGATGGAGAGGAATTTGTTAAGTGTGTACAAGACAATTTTCTGATTCAATATGTGGATGTACCTACTAGAGAAGGTACAATACTTACCTACTCTTGGGAAATAAGGCAGGGCAGATGACTGAGGTGTCAGTGGGGGAGCACTTTGGGGCCAGTGATGGAAAAGGATAGACCAGATTAGATTAGATTAGATTAGATTACTTACAGTGCGGAAACAGGCCCTTTGGCCCAGATCTAAAAGTTGAAGTTCTAAATTGGAGAAAGGCCAATTTTGACAGTATTAGGCAAGAACTTTCAAAAGCTGATTGGCTCAGATGTTCGCAGGTAAAGGGACGGCTGGAAAATGGGAAACCTTCAGAAATGAGATAACGAGAATCCAGAGAAAGTATATTCCTGTTAGGGTGAAAGGAAAAGCTGATAGGTATAGGGAATGCTGGATGACTAAAGAAATTGAGGGTTTGGTTAAGAAAAAGAAGGAAGCATATGTCAGGTATAGACAGGATAGATCGAGTGAATCCTTAGAAGAGTATAAAGGCAGTAGGATTGTACTTAAGAAGGAAATCAGAAGGGCAAAAAGGGGACATGAAAAAGCTTTGGCAAATAGGGTTGAGGAGAATCCAAAGGGTTTTTACAAATATGTTAAGGACAAAAGGATAACTAGGGAGAGAATAGGGCCCCTCAAAGATCAGCAAGTTGGCATTTGTGTGGAGCTGCAAAAAATTGAGGAGATACTAACCGTGTATTTTGCATCAGTATTTACTGTGGAAAAGAATATGGAAGATATAGAAAGTAGCAAAATAGATGGCGACACCTTGCAAAATGTCCACATTATAGAGTAGGAAGTGCTGGATGTCTTGAAATGCATAAAGGTGAATAAATCCCCAGAACCTGACCAGGTGTACTCTAGAACTCTGTGGGAAGCTAGAGAAGTGATTGATGGGCCCCTTGCTGAGATATTTGTATCATCAGTAGTCACAGGTGAGGTGCCGGAAGACTGGAGGTTGACAAATGTGGTGCCACTGTTTAAGAAAGGTAGTAAGGACAAGCCAGGGAACTATAGACCAGTGAGCCTGACGTCGTTGGTGGGCAAGTTGTTGGAGGGAATCCTGAGGGACAGGATATACATGTATTTGGAAAGGCAAGGACTGATTAGGGATAGTCAACATGGCTCTTTGTGTGGGAAATCATGTCTCACAAACTTGATTGAGTATTTTGAAGACGTAACAAAGACGATTGATGAGGGCAGAGCGGTAGATGTTATCTTCAGTAAGGACTTCAGTAAGGTGTTCGACAAGGTTCCCCATGGGACACTGGTTAGCAAGGTTAGATCTCACTGAATAAAGGGAGAACTAGCCATTTGAATACAGAACTGGCTCAAAGGTAGAAGACAGAGGGTGGTGGTGGAGGGTTGTTTTTCAGACTGGAGGCCTGCGACCAGTGGAGTGCCACAAGGATCGGTGCTGGGTCCATTACTTTTTGTCATTTACATAAATGATTTGGATGCGGGCATAAGAGGTACAGTTAGTAAGTTTGTAGATGACATCAAAATTGAAGGTGTAGTGGACAGCGAAGAGGGTTACCTCGGATTACAACAGGATCTTGATCAGATGGGCCAATGGGCTGAGAAGTGGCAGATGGAGTTTAATTCAAATAAATGCGAGGTGCTGCATTTTGGGAAAGCAAATCTTAGCAGGACTTATACACTTAATGGTAAGGTCCTAGAGAGTGTTGCTGAACAAAGAGACCTTGGAGTCCAGATTCATAGCTCCTTGAAAGTGGAGTCACAGATAGATAGGATAGTGATGAAGGCGGTTGGTATGCTTTCCTTTATTGGTCAGAGTATTGAGTACAGGAGTTGGGACGTCATGTCGCAGCTGTACAGGACATTGGTTAGGCCACTGTTGGAATATTGCAAGCATTTCTGTTCTCCTTTCTATCAGAAAGATGTTGTGAAACTTGAAAGGGTTCAGAAAAGATTTCCAAGGATGTTGCCAGGGTTGGAGGATTTGAGCTATGGGGAGAGGCTGAACAGGCTGAGGTTGTTTCCCCTGGAGCATCGGAGACTGAGGGGTGACCTTACAGAGGTTTACAAAAGTATAAGGGACAAGGATAGGATAAATAGACAATGTCTTTTCCCTGGGATGGGTGAGTCCAGAACTATAGGGCATAGGTTTAGGGTGAGAGGGGAAAGACATAAAAGGGACCTAAGCGGCAACTTTTTCATGCAGTGGGTGGCACTGGTATGGACTGAGCTGCAGGAGGAAGTGGTGAAGGCTAGTACAATTACAACATTTAAAAGGCATTTGGATGGGTATATGAACAGGAAGGGTGTGGAGGGATATGGGCCAGGTGCTGGCAGGTGGGATTAAATTGGGTTGGGATATCTGGTCGAAGGGTCTGTTTCCATGCTGTACATCTCTATGACTCTATGACTAACTGGGCATTATTTCCTTGCAGTGGAGAAAGTTTGGAAAGATTGAATAAAGACAGTCCAATTTATGAAGAGTTTGACAGAGGAAATAGTTAAAAACTGTTCTCAGTTATAGACAGACAGTAATAGAGGATTCAAATTGAAAATAATTGGCGAAAGGACCAAGGAGAAGAGAAAATGAAAAAACGGAATCCCCAAAGTGAAAGAGTGATGGAAGTAGTTTTAATAATTACTTTCTAAAGAAGAAAATAATTGCAGAACTCGAATGAATGGTCAGGAAAGTGGGACTTGGTGTTTCAAAGTGTTGGTGCATTCGCAATAGGTTGATGGCCTTTTTCTGTGCTTCATCTTTCTATAATGTGAAGGTTGTGCAGGAAAGGTTAGAGATGGATTTGAAAAAAAACCAGTTCCATTGGACTGAGGTCCTGGAAAAGAATTAATCCAGAATATCAGAATTCTTTCATAATTTTGCTGGAAATAGTGAACACCTTGTTATGTTTATAATATTTCAGGGATACAGTGTCCAGGGAGACTTTCCTGCAATATTTATCATTGCACTTCTGGATGATAACAGGAGAAAACATCCCCTCCTCCCTCTCGATTTTTGTTACATGGAAAACAAATGTTGAGCATGCATTTTGTTCTAAAAGTGATAGACAGGATTTGTAATTAATTTAAATGTATGTGCCAAATACTGATAATGTTTGATTACATTGAAGGTACAGTGTAAATGATCCCAGCACTGGGAGATAAAGCCTTTCCACATTTTACACTCTGTGCCAACATCAAGCATTCCCTGATCAGGTACGGGATAGAAACAATCCCTGTTAATTACAATGTCAAGAAAGGAATCCCCACTGCACAAGTGCAGATTTCCATTTTTAACTCCATGTGAGGTAGCTAAATTGATGCCAGTTTATTGTTGTAGAAATAACTTGTCAGTTAGTCACAAGGTTGAAAGTGCACAAATCAATATACTACCATTTTCAGTGATAGCACAGAGCTTTGTATCCAATTAACCTGTCCTAGATTTTAATCTATTACTCTGAGATTCTGCACTTCAGTGCAGCAAGGACCTGGAATTATGAGAGTCCTACTCCATTGGTAAAAGTGCAGGAAAGTGGAAATCTGTCCACTTCTCCTGACAACCATTTCAAATTGTTTGAACTGAGATAGATGGGGCCAAAAGACCCTGGGAGCAGCAGGTTTCGAACCCCATTATCAGCATCAGTCATTTTGAGCAAGAGAGCTTTGAGAATGGCAGGCTGCCTGTTCTCATGAAAGTGGCATCCAGAGAGAGACTCATTAATATCATTTCTTAAGGCAAGTTAAAGAGGAATTTTCCTGCAATGACAGTAAGGGGGCAGCAGATTAACTGCCTGGTAGCAGATACTCAGTGACAGGCCCTGTCGATCTGTCTGGGTGGGAGAGCAGCCCTGATGTACATGGATTCCCTCTTCATGGTGATGGCTTGGCTGATTTCTCTATTATTAATTTAAGTTTTCAAATAAATGACTGAGAATGCATCATTGTATTGAAGCATAGTCTCAGTTACTTACCTTTCAATGTACCATTGGTGTGCCCTGGAATTGAAAGATCACAGAATGGCCTTCTAGCTTCAACAGCCTGCCTGTCACCCTTATTTGACTCAGGAACATGCCAATTAAGGTTGCAACCAAGTCAATATTGTAAAGGGTTGACTTTATCCCTCTGGAGCAGGTCAGGACCTGCTTCTCACCCAAATTCAACCCAGAGGCATCTGTATCGCCATGTTGAGTCACTGGTACCTGAAAAGTGTATCTGTGGCAAACTTCCTGGCCCTGACCTCCCAATCGACAAATGGGAAAGCAAATCAGGCTGCCCACTGCTTGCACATTCTCAGTTTCTCACAAGGCCACACCACAATGAAAAAACGAAAAAGTACTTCTTTAAAAATTCATTCATCGGATGTAGGTATCCCTAGCTAGGCCAGTATTTATTGCCCACCCCCATGGGCAGTTTAGAGTCACCTACATTGCTGTGTGTCTAGATTCATGTGTAGGCCAGACCAAGTAAAGCTGGTAGTTTCCTTCCCTAGAGGACATTAGTGAATCTGATGGGGTTTTCCTGACAATTAGCAAGGGTTACCTCAGTCATTATTAGACTCTTGATTCCATATTTTTATTGAATTCAAATGTGACCATCTGCCATGGCAAGATTTGAACTCACATGCCTTGAACATTACCTGGGTATTCTCGCCCACCCTCTGACGACCCCTTCTCCCGCCTCCAACACACCCCATCCACCTGGACACCCCGTGCTGGCCTCTTACCCGCCCTCGATCTCTTCATATCCAACTGCCGCCGGGACATTGACCGCCTCAACCTGTCCACCCCTCTCACCCACTTCAACCTCTCACCCTCACAACGCACAGCCCTCCACTCCCTCCACTCCAATCCCAACCTCACCATCAAACCGGCAGACAAGGGAGGCGCGGTGGTGGTTTGGCGCACCAATCTTTACACTGCTGAAGCTAGACGCTAACTTGCAGACACCTCCTCCTATTGCCCCCTTGACCATGACCCCACCTCCCACCACCAAACCATCATCTCCCAGATCATCCATAACCTCATCACCTCAGGAGATCTCTCATCCACCGCCTCCAACCTCATAGTGCCACAACCCCGCACCGCCCATACTACCTCATCAGATCTAAAAGAGGCATTTTGGATAGAGTGGTAATTTCTTGCTCCTGCCCATCTCACCCATCCTTGTGAAAGCATCCTTCTCCACCCTGTGTAAATATGGGAATTCTGCTACCTCAAGGTTTTCTCCTTTGAACCACCACCATTGTGCCTACTCTGCACAAAATAATCATGCTGACCATCTCTTGCCTTGTGCCAGATAAAAACAATTGGATGTGGTGCGAAGGACCTACTCGTGGATTTGTATGCCAGTAAAGAGGTGATCAACATATTTATTCACAGCTGAGTCACATCCAATTGCAGTTGAAAATGATATGTTTCATTGACTTTTCTAAACCTTGAAGTTATCGTTTAAATGAAGCTTCGTAATAAAACTGCTGCACTTGAAGTGGTGTGAGAGTGCGTGGTGCTAGGTTCTCACATTGTACTCAAGTCTCTTTTCAGTGAGTTTGCAGCTGATTTAAACTTCACCGTTTGTGCCAATCAAAAGTTATCCAGATAGTATTAATGCAAACTATACAACCGGTAGGTGCACAGATGGTTTGTTTCTCATGAATTAATTTTTACAAGCTTTGAGCTATCTCCATATCAATGAGTTGTGATAGTTCACTGGGATATTGTGCTGAAAGTGAAACCTAGAGTCGTCACGAAAGTGAAAATTTGATTGTCATCAAATTGCCCATTTTTTCCTGACTGTCTAATTTAGGTTAAAATAATATGCACAAAGGTTTTTATTATTAGAAACAGTACTTTTATTATAATCAATATTTTAAACCATATTCAGAAATAGACAATTTGTAGTGCTCATCCATAACTCTATAATTTAAACTTAAACTGGACCTTCACCAAAAATAGGACAAAGGACTGAGAGTCCTATTGATAGTATTTCTGTGCTCACTTTTATTGGCTTAGCGTTTTCTGTCATTTGGAATAAGGTGATTAAAAACACATAGCCAACTTCAGCAAAAATTAAAATTGCAATCTCACTTTCTGCTCATCAATAACTTTAATCTTCAATTCTTCACTCATCTGCTCCAGAGGAAAGTTCATTTGATCATTTAATATAAAGTAGATTTTCAATGAGAATTTTTTGCTCAAAAAAAACAATGCATGAGTTTTGCTTGTTTCAAACTTAATGTCCCATCAATAATATTGTGAGTGTTCATCGCTTTATTTATAGTCTGGAGAATTTGAGTTCCATTCTCACAGAGGTGGTTTGAGAACTCATAAGATATCTCGAAATAAAAGTGAATATTGGGAACAGTGATGTTGTGAAGTTGTTGTATTTCAATTCATAGAAAACAAATTCACACGCAAGCTACTGACCTTGAAGCAGAAATGCCTGCTACTCAGTAAGAGCGGGATGATGCATATGGGTCAGGAGGTTAGAAGAGAGTCTTTAAATGATAGAATTAAATAAATAGAATGCGTGTCTGACTTCTAGCTGCAACAATTAATTTCAGCGTATGGTCCACCAGTCAATCAAAACTGAAATATCACGCTAAATTGCAAAGAATTGGGATGAGGAATGCAGGAAATAGAACAGACCATTTAGTTCTTTTAGTTTCTTGATCGTTGAATGAGATGTCTGATCTGGGTCTTTGCTCCATTTATCCACTTTGATCGCATATGCTTTAATAACCTTACAGAACAAAAATCTAACTATCTGATTTAAAATTTTGAGTTGAAATCACCTCAGTGACTTTTCAAGGGGAAGCATAATAGAATCAATAATAAAGGGAATGAAGGTCTCTATTTTACATGATATGGAATCGCTTCCTCAGAACATATAAAATGCATGTGAATTAGGAGCAAGAATACATCACTTGGCCTCTTGTACCTGCTTAGCTATTCTCAAGATCATGTCTGATCTGATTACTCCATATTCCCATCTATCTCCGCCAAGCTTTAGAGCATAGAACATAGAAAAGTACAGCACAGTACAGGCCCTTCAGCCCACGATATTGTGCCGAGGATAAATCCTAATCTAAAATAAAATAACCTAACCCAAGCTCCCTTCAATTCATTGCAGTCCACATGCATGTCCAGCAGTCGCTTAAATGCCCCTAATGACTCTGCTTCCACCACCATCACTGGCAACGCATTCCATGCGCTTACAACTCTCTGTGTAAAGGACCTACCTCTGACATCTCCTCTATACCGTCCTCCTAACACCTTAAAACTATGACCCCTTGTGGCAGTCAATCCTGCCCTGGGGAAAGTCTCTGGCTATCGACTCTATCCAAGCCTCTTATCACCTTGTACATCTCGATCAGGTCACTTTTCTTCTCCAGAAAGAAGAGTCCAAGCTCAGTCAACCTCTCCTTGTATGACAAGCCCTCCAGTCCAGGCAGCCTCCTGGTAAACGTCCTTTGCACCCTCTCCAAAGCCTCCACATCTTTCCTATAATAGGGCGACCAGAACTGGACACAATATGCCAGGGCTCACCAGGGTTTTGTAGAGCTGCAGCAAAACCTCATGGATCTTAAACTTTCATCCACCTTTGCTTATCAAGAATTTATCCACTTATACCAGGAGTTGGGTCAGTTGAAATTTTCAAGGTGAATATTTCTATTGGTATCAAGGGATAGGGATCATGTGAAAATAAATGGAGTCATGGTGTGGATTAGCCATGATTTACAGTAATTAGTTAATGGGGCTGAATGGCCTTCTCCAGTTTCTGTGGAATGCTGTATCATTCGCATTGCATGTATTTGCTATGAATTCTTAAGAATTTAAGGTAGATTATTAAAATTAAATACAGTGTGGAAACAGGCTCTTTGGCCCAACAAGTCCACACTGACCCTCCAAAGAGCAACCCACCCAGACCCATTCCCCTTCACCTACAGGCAATTTAACATGGCCAATTCACTTAACCTGCACATCTTTGGACTGTGGGAAAAAAACAGAGCACCCGGAGGAAACCCACGCAGACACGGGGAGAATGTGCAAACTCCACACAGACAGTTGCCTGAAGGCGGGAATTGAACCTGGGTCCCTGGCGCTGTGAGGCAGCAGTGCTAACCACTGTGAAAATGCACAGACATAAAATGCACACTGATTTTTTGATAATAAATTGCAACTAATACTGTGCATTGGCAGTGGTTTTGTCAGTTATTATTCCATCAGAGAACAAAGAACAAAGAAAATTACAGCACAGGACAGGAATAGGCCCTTCAGTCTTCCAAGCCTGTGCTGAGTCAGATCCTCTATCTAAACTTTTGCTGATTTTCTAAGGATCTGTATCCCTCTACTTCCTGCCCATTCATGTACCTGTCTAGATATATCTTAAATGATGCTATCATACCTGCCTCTACCACCCCCGTTGGCAAGGTGTTCCAGGTACCTACCACCCTCTGCGTAAAGAACTTGCCATGCATATCTCCCTTAAACTTTTCCCTTCTCACCTTGAACTCGTGACCCCTTGTAATTGAGTCCTCCACTCTGGGAAAAAGTGTCTTGTAATCCACTCTGTCTATAACTCTCATGATTCTGTAGACCTAAATCAGGTCCCCCCTCAACCTCCGTTTTTCTAATGAAAATAATCCTAATCTACTCAGCTCTCTTCATAGCTAGCGCCCTCCATGCCAGACAACATGCTGGTGAACCTCCTGTGCACCCTCTCCAAAAGAATCCATATCCTTTTGGCAATGTGGTGACCAGAACTGTACACAGTATCCCAAATGTGGCCGAACCAAAGTCCTATACAAGTGTAACATGACCTGCCAACTCTTGTACTGAATAGCCCATTTGATGAAGGAAAGCATGCCGTATGGATTCTTGACCACTCTATTGACCTGCGTTGCCACTTTCAGGATACAATGGACCTGAACACCCAGATCTCTGTATATCAATTTCCCCCAGGGTTTTTCCATTTACCGTATACTATCAATGACGACCGTACAGCATTTTCCATTTGCATTCATCTCAAAGAAAAGAGCCTCCAAGAAATAGAACTTGTGCAGAAGGACCTGGTTGTCCTTGTGCATGATTCACAGGTGCAACAGGTAATCAAGAAAGCAAATGGAACTTTGTCCTTCATTGTAAAAGGGATCGAGTTTAAAACAGAAAGGTTATGTTGCAGCTGTATAGGGTGTTGGTGAGGTCACACCTGGAGTACTGTTTGGTCTCCTTACTGAGAAATGATGTACCGGCACTAGAGGGGGTGCACAGGAGGTTCAGTAGGTTAATTCTGAAGTTGAGGGGTTTGGCTTATGAGAAGATACTGAGTAGACTGGGATTATATTCATTGGAATTTAGAAGAATGAAGGGGAATCTTATAGAAATATAAAATTATGAAAGGAATAGATAAGATAGAAGGAGAGAGGATGTTTCTAATGGTGGGTGAAACTAGGACAAGAGGGCATAGCCTCAAAATTAGGAGCAGCAGATTTAGGACTGAACTAAGAAGGAACTTCTTCACCCAGAGGGTTGTGAATCTATGGAACACCCTGCCCAGTGAAGTAGTTGTGGCTTCCTAAGAAAATGCTTTTAAAGCTAAGATAAATAATTTTTGAGCAATAAATTAATTAAGGGTTACGGTGAGAGGGCGGGTAAGTGGAGCTGAGGCCATGAAAAGATCAGCCACAGCCTTGTTGAATGGCAGAGCAGGCTCAAAGGGCCAGATGGCCTACTCCTGATCCTAGTTCTTATGTTCTAACTTGGTACAGAATCTTGGTACAGAACTTGAGTTCCAAGTCATGGGTTTAAGTATCTTGGCAGATTCTTTGAGGACATAATTTTAACTGACCATTAGATTCCCAAGCACTGTGTTGTTTTGTTTAAAGTGCTATTTTTGAGGTGAGATATTAAACTGGGGCTCCCTCTGCTGTCTCAGGTGGACATAAATAATTCTCTGGCATGATTTGAAGAAGACCAATAGATTCCCTTAGTAAATTACATACAAGCACTGCAGTTGCTTGAGATCTGAAATAAGAACAGAAAGTGCTGGTGAAACTTAATAGGTCTGACAAAGTCGATGGAAACGAAACAGTGCAATGCTTTCAGTGCAGTATGACTCTACCTCAGAACTGTTCCAAGTTCCCTTGATGCTCTGGCCTGCACTTAACCCTCAATGAAAATTATTAACAAAAAAATCTGGTTGCTTATTTGTTTTGGAGCCTTTGCTGTATGCACCATTGGCTGCTGCATTTTCTAAATTACAGCAGTGACTACCCTTAAACAGCACTTAATAGTTGTAATGCATTTTGGAATATTTTGAGGTCATGAAAGATGCAACAAATTATAATCTTGCTTTCTCTCTCCTTTACCCCTTCCTTTCACTTTCCTTCTCAAGAAACCAAGTAGTAAGAGAAAATTGTGGTACCATTAAAAATGGATGTTAGGTCAGTTTCAAGTTCCCCTCCAAGCCACTCACCATCCTGGGTCAAAATCCTGAAATTCCCTCCGTAATGGCATTTTGGGTCAACCCACAGCAGGTGGACTGCAACGATTCAAAAGCAGCTCACCACCTTCTCAAGAGCAACTAGGAGCGGCAATAAATGCTGCCTACCTCAGGACACTCACATCCCACAAAATGAATTTTAAAAAAGGAGTAAAATCAACAATAAGGATATGATAGTCTTAATTAGCTAATACTTTACGTCTATTTTCATGATGGAGGAAGAGGACAAAATACTCAAAGCAATAAAAATAAAGTGATGATCTTGCTTGAATTAATAAAATTCAAAAGATAATGGAGAAAATAAAGAAACGTAAGAGAATTTAATGATTTTCACTCCAGAATTTTGAAAGAAATAGTAGACGTGTTTGTGATGATTTATTGTTGCTCCCTACATTCAAAAATTGTGCTTTAGGCTTGACGAATTCAATGCCACTTATTTAAGTGGGTGTGGTAGGGTGTGATGGGAAAACCTGATAACAAGGTTGGGTAAATTACTGGAATCCATCCTTAAAAACAATGTGTTTGAGCATTTGGTCAAGTAAGATTTGGTCAACAAAGTAAGATTGAATTGAATTTTTCAGCAGATAGATTGATGGTAGGTAAGGAATGTATATAGAAGTTGCCTTTATGGACCTTTAGATGGCATGAAATAAGAAACACTTGAAATTATTGGTAAAGCTGAATGCACCGAGGGGGTAGTATGATGATGTAAATTAGTGATTAATTGGGAGGTAGAAATAGAGAAGTATGGGAAAATTATTTGACTAGTTGGGTGGTTTTCCCTGGGATTCTGCATTTGTTCATAAGTTAGGTGAAGTAATGGAACTCTATTTATCCAAATTTGCAGGTGATACTAAGTTAGGACACACTGTTTATGACTTTGAAGGGACTAGAAAATTTTAAGGAACCAGTGACACAATGGCATTCAGAATAGGAAGATGTGCAGTCACCCTGTTTGGATCCATAAAGGCAAACTATGAATATTCCTTAATTGTGAGAGAAGGGACTGCGGAGGAGGAAAAGAATTGAAGTTTAAAAAAAACTACACAACTCACTAATAATGGTTTGAATATGTAACCAAAAATGCTAATGAAAACTGAATCATCATCTCCAAGGAAGCTGGACTACAAAAGTGACAAAGCGATGCATTTGTACAGCATAAAAATCAAAACCAGAGGAGAAGGATGTCATCCTTGTTCCTGAATGGACTGCCCTAAAAGGAGAAGAAGCTTTTTCTTTGAATACACTACTTTCAACTGTTGTATTACCTACATTGCAACAGTGAGCACACTTTAAAAGTAATTCATTAGCTGTGAAGTACTTTGGGCAAAGTCATGAAAGGCAGTTGCGGTTTAAATTCTTATTAATGGATCTACTTATAAACCTTTTTCATTTTCATTTATCTGATCTATAAAACATTTTAGCTGCTTTCTAATATCAAGGCCATTACATGAATTCAGGTTTCATAGAATTGTGTTTTCTTTAATTCTTTCATGGATGGACGTCTAACTGGTCCATCTGTTTGCACACTTCTGCTTGCAAGCTTGTCTTTCTTCTTATTTCAAGCTTTCTTCCACTCTGCTTTCAAACAAGATTTTATTGATTATTAATAATGTAATGGCATTGTGAAACTGTTCAGTAATGGCTGCATTACCACAGTTTCTGCAGCAACACAAGATCTTGAGGCAGCTCACTTGGTAACATAAAAAGAAATCCAGAAGTCTTTAATCAGCATATAATTGGTACAAGGATGGCAAAAGGAGTAGTGTGGATGTACTGTAAGAGGCAGGAGGATGGCTGAGGTACTAAGTGAGTGCTGCTCTTTACCAATGAAAAGAATATTGCTCAAATTACAGTGAAAGAAGGGACAATTGAGATACTGGATTACATGGAAGTTGTAAAGAAGGCATATGTGACAAGATGAGCATGCATGAAAATTGGATAATCACTAAGATCAGATTAGATATATCTAAGGATATTGAAGGAATGAAGAGAGGAAATTGCAGAGACGAGGATCTTCCATTACCCCTTAGACATAAGGGGTGTTCAGGATAAGTGGAGAATTTCCAATGTTATGCTATTGTTCAAAAGTTATGTACAAATAATCCGAGCAACTATAGGCAAGTCAGTATAGGCTTAATGATTGCAAAACCATTATTAGGGGCAAAATTAACAATCACTTGTACAAACATGGTTTCATTAAGGAAAGTATGGATTTACTAAACTTTAAAGAGTTTGTCTTGAAAAGGCAGTGGAGAGTGTTTGTGAGGGAATATGTTAACATGGTGCATATGCACTTTCAAAATGCATTTGATAAAATGTACCGATATACTTGCAAGCAAAGAGAGAGCCTATGAATACATAAGATTGTGGCAGCATGGATGTGAAATTGGCTGAGTGGCACTTAAAGTAGTAGTTATAAGACCCATAAGACCATAAGACATAGGAGTGGAAGTAAGGCCATTTGGCCCATTGAGTCCACTCCACCATTTAATCATGGCTGATGGACATTTCAATTCCACTTCC
The DNA here is from genome assembly GCF_037043375.1 of Chiloscyllium plagiosum. Classification (NCBI taxonomy): domain Eukaryota; kingdom Metazoa; phylum Chordata; class Chondrichthyes; order Orectolobiformes; family Hemiscylliidae; genus Chiloscyllium; species Chiloscyllium plagiosum. Next base: position 31,630,474 of record NW_028270141.1, read on the forward strand.
CCCGCACTCTCCCCATTGCCCTTAATTCCTTGCGAGATCAAGAATTGATCAATTTCTACCTTGAAGACATTTAACGTCCCAGCCTCCACTGTGCTCCATGGCAATGAATTCCACAAGCCCATCACTTTCTGGCTGAAGAAATATCTCCTCATTTCCATTCTAAATTGACCCCCTCTAATTCTAAGGTTGTGCCCACCGATCCTAGTCTCCCCGCCTAATGGAAACAACTTCCCAGCATCCACCCTTTCTAAGCCATGCATTATCTTGTAAGTTTCTATTAGATCTCCCCTCAACCTTCTAAACTCTGATGAATACAATTCCAGGATCCTTAGCTGTTCATCATATGTTAGGCTTACCATTCCAGGGATCATCCGTGTGAGTCTCCGCTGGGCACACTCCAGTGGCAGTATGTCCTTCCAGAGGTGTGGGGCCCAAAATTGGATGCAGTATTCTAAATGGGGCCTAACTAGAGCTTTATAAAGTCTCAGAAGCACATTGCTGCTTTTATATTCCAAGCCTCTTGAGATAAATGACATTACATTCACTTTCTTAATCACAGACTCAACCTGCATGTTAACCTTTAGAGAATCCTGGACTAGCACTCCCAGATCCCTTTGTACTTTGGCTTTATGAATTTTCTCACCATTTAGAAAATAGCACTTGCCTGTATTCTTTTTTCTAAAGTGCAAGACCTCACATTTGCTCATGTTGAATTTCATCAGCCATTTCCTGGATGACTCTCCTAAACTATCTAAATCTTTCTACAGCCTCCTCACCTCCTCAGTACTACCTGCCTATCCACCTAACTTCGTATCATCAGTAATCTTCATCAGAATACCCCCAGTCCCTTTATCAAGATCATTAATATATAAAGTGAACAGCTGTAGCCCCAACACTGAACCCTTCGGGACATGTCACCGGCTGTTATTCCGAAAAAGAATGTTTTATCCCAACTCTCTGCCTTAGTCAGACAGCCAATCCTCAATCCATGCCAGTAGCTCACCTCGAACACCATGGGTCCTCATCTTACTCAGCAGCCTCCCAAAACCTTATCAAAGGCCTTTTAGAAGTCTAGATAGACCACATCTGCTGGGTTTCCCGGTCTAACCACTTGTTACCTCTTCAAAGAATTCTAACAGGTTTGTCAGTCATGACCTCCCCTTAATAAATCCATGCTGACTTGTTCTAATTCGACCCTGCACTTCCAAGAATTTAGAAATCTCATTCTTAATAATGGATTCTAGAATTTTACCTACAACCGAGGTGAGACTAATCCGCTTATAATTTTCCATCTTTTGTCTTGATCCTTTCTTGAACAAAAGGGTTACAACAGCGATTTTCCAGTCATCTGGGACTTTCCCTGACTCCAGTGATTTTTGAAAGATCACAACCAATGCCTCGGCTATTTCCTAAGCCAACTCCCTCAGAACTCTAGGTTGTAGTCCTTTTATAATTTATCAATTTTTAGATATTTCAGTTTTTCTAGTGCTTTCTCTTTTATAATGGCTACCAAAATCAACTCTGCCCCCAACTCTCCCTAATTGTCGGGATATTACTCATGTCTTCCTCTGTGAAGACTGAGGCAAAGTACTTATTAAGTTCTTCAGCTATTTCCTTATCTCCCAGCAATAGCCTTCCTGCATCAATTTGGAGTGGCCCAATGTTTCCTTTGCCTCTCGTTTGTTTCTTTTGTATTGAAAGAAGCTTTTACTATCATTTCCAATATTACTGGCTCGCCTACCTTCATATTTGGTCCTCTCTTTCGGTTATTTCTCTCTTTGTTATTCTCTGTTTGTTTTTGTAGTCTTCCAATCTTCTGATTTCCCAGTGCTCTTGGCCACTTTATAGGCTCTCTCTCTCTTTTTCTTTGATACATTTCCTGACTTCCTTTTTCAGCCATAGCTGGCTAATCCCCCAGATAATCTTTCTTTTCTATGGAGTGAACCTCTGTACTGTGCCCTCAATTACACCCAGAAACTCCTGCCATTGTTGCTTTACTGTCTTCCCCGCTAGGCTCTGCTTCCAGTCAATTTTCATCAGTTCCTCTCCCATTCCCCTGTAATTACCTATATTTAACTGTAATGCCATTACATCCGATTTTGCCTTCTCTCTTTCAAACTGCAGATTGAAATCTACCACGTTATCATCGCTGCCTCCTAAGTGTTCCCTTACTTTAAGATCTTTTATAAAGTCTGGCTCATTGCATTGTACTAAGTCCAGAATAACCTGCTCCCTTGTGGGCTCCATCACAAACTGTTCCAAAAAGCCATCCTGTAAGCATTCCATGAATTCCCTTTCTTTGGATCCAGCGGCAACATTATTCACCCAGTCCACCTGCATACTGAAGTCCCCCATGATCTTGCCTTTTTTTAAGATTACTTAGCGTGTGGAAACAGGCCCTTCGGTCCTACAAGTCCACACCAACCCGCCGAAGTGCAACCCACCCAGACCCATTCCCCTACATTTACCCCTGCCCCTAACACTATAGGCAATTTAACATGGCCAATTCACCTAACCTGCACATTTTTGGACTGTGGGAGGAAACTGGAGCACGCGGAGGAAACCCACGCAGAATGTGCAAACTCCACACAGTCAGTCGCCTGAGGCGGGAATTGAACCCGGGTCGCTGGTGCTGTGAGGCATCAGTGCTAACCACTGTGCCACTGTGCCGCCCACATGCCCTATCTGTTTCCTGATACATCTTGCGCCCCTGGTCCTGACCACTGCTGGGAGGTCCGTACGTAACTCCCATTATGGTTTTTTTGCCTTTGGGGTTCCTCAACTCCACCCACACAGACTCCACATCATCTGACCCTATGTCATTCAATGCCATAGATTTAATTTTATTCTTAACTAACAAGGCACCCAGTGCCCTCTGCCCACCTCCCTGTCTTTTCGATAATTTGTAAGTCCTTGAATGTTATAATTTCCAGTCCTGAACCTCCGCAACCACGTCTCTGTGATGCCTACAACAATATGATCATTCACGATGATTTGTGCCTATTTTGTTAAGAATATTACGAGCATTCAGGTAAAGCGCCTTAATGCTAATTTTCATATCCTCATGATTTCCAAAATCGCTCCTAATATGTCCTAAGTTATCCTTCTTTTTGCTTCATTCCTAGTCTGCCTTGGACATCAACCTTGCACACATGCTAACCTAATTATGAATAGTTATTTGTCCAACTTGGGGCAAGTATACTCTGTCAATGGTAGGACCCTTTTCTTGATGTACATTAATGGTTTAGAATTTGGTGCGCAGAGAATAATTTCAAAATTTGAGATGACACAAAAATCAGAAGCATGCGGACTGAGAGGTGGACAGGGATATGGTACATGGACAGGATGTTGGAATGGGTGACTCGGTGGCAGTTGGAATTTAATGCAAAGAGATGTGAAGTGATTAATTTTGACAGGAAGCACACGGAGATGCAATATCGATCCAATGCTACAATTGTAAAGGAGTTGCAGGAGCAGAGGGACCTGGGAATTTGTACACAAATCACTGAAAGCGCAGGACAAGTAGAGAAAGCAATTAATGAAGCATTAGGAATCCTGAACTTTATAAACAGGAGTATTAAAAAATAAAAATAAGGAAATTATGCTGAATATTTATAAAGCACTGGTTTGGCCTCAGAAGGAATACTGTCTCCAATTCTGCTCATCACATTTTAGAAAAGATTCAAATGTGTTGGAGAGGATGCAGAAAATATTTGCGAGAACAGTACCAGGGATGAGGAACTTGGTGGATTTATTGAGAGGTTGGGCTAATGTTAACGGAATCACATCTTTGCTTAAAAACTACCCAGTTCTTTCTTGGCCCAACCTGATTGTGTACCAGGTTTAATTAAAATCAGTGCATTCGTTTTTGAGACATATTGTTTATATTATTTACAAGCTGGAATTAAGCAATGGAAAAATTACTTCTGCCTACTTTCAGAGGCCGGAGTAATGATCTAATTTGGTTCATTTGATCTCAGAAGGAGTGATGGGCGTTATCTATTAAGAGATATTTCTAACCTATGGTTGGTAGAGGGTCACTGTTTGATGGTCTGAGTTTCTATACAGAGACTTGTATGGATGCTTGTGAGCAAATGATTGGACTTGGCAACGTTGTAACTTAACACCAAAAAGCCTGCTTGCACCAACTTCCTGGAGAACGTACAATGGGCTTCTCCCAACTTGAAATTATATGTGAGGAGGGCTGTGTGGTTTTTGTGAGATGGAAATTATGGAGGAGGAAACTATCCTTTAGAGGTATTTTGGGGGTCAACATTTCAAATTTTATTGCTTCTAATCAGCATAAACATTCCAGATAACAAAACTAATCTCCATTTTATTCAGAGCACTTACTTTAAATCATACCAATCGATAAAACCTGTTATAACCAGTTGTTCATCTATTCTGCTCCATTATTTCATGGGAGGAATTTATTTACCTGTCAGCTGTTCACTAGACAGGATTCAATTTGGTATTAAAATAGGAAATGGATTTGGCACATTAACTTTCTCCTTCAAACGATAGCTAACCTTCCAGGCGTCTTTTGCAGTTTCTGTTCTTTATTTCAAATGTTCAGCATTCACAGATGTCCCCCTTTTTTTGTTCAGGCTGCGAAATGTTGCAAATGAATAATGAATTGCTTTGCAAGGCCTTGGTTGGATTCATGATGTTGCATATGCTTTGTGTACAGACATTACATTTCATGTGTATATGCTGGTCTTTTGATTGCAATTGCTTCTGATTGAATATTTCACATTATGTTTGGTAGGATGCAAAAACATGAAAACCATGTATCATGTAACAAAAATGATTAAAAATCTTATATCTGCAAACACCATTGATAGGATTTTGTTACTTTTTTTGCTCCAGTCTTTTCATGTCCATATGCAATTTGTATTTTACCTATGTTAATCTATCACTCTGGCTACTAGGTTCCAAACATCACTCAAAGTACCTTTCAAAATGTTTCTCATATGATGCTTTCCTCTCGACTGCTTCTAACTAACTGTCCAACGTCCAAAATAAAGTTGCAGAGTCAAAACCATGGTGCCATTCACTGCATAGAGAAAACTATGTGGCCCATTGTGTTAGAACAATCATTGGTGCCATTCCCCATGTTATCCCTATAGCCAGTAGGTTTATTTCCTTAAATCTGTCCAAATTCCTTTTGAAATCATTAAACATCTCTATTTCCGCCAAACTTGTGGGCAGTGTTTTATAGATTGATCCCTCTGTTGCATAAATTAGTTCTTCCTTATATCTTCCCTGCATCTCATTGCATAAACCTTAAAACGGTGTCACCTGGCCTTTTTACCATCAGTTATAGAAATAGATTTGTGTTTACACGAATTTGTCATAATCCTGAGTACCTTTACCATGTCTCAACTTGATATCCTGTGCTCCAAGGAGAAAAAAATACAATTTATTCAATCTGATCCGTTGCTAAAATCCCTCATTTCTGGAGTAATTCCTCTAAAATTTCATTGTAGCCTCTGAAGGACCCTCACATCTTTGTAATGTTCACTGACCTGAACAGGATGCAATACTCTAGTTGTGGTCCAAATAAAGCTTTAGAAAGGTTTGGCGTAGCTTCCCCGCTTTTGTACTTAATCCCTTTAGTTATGAAACTAACAGGCTTTGCTAACTACTCTGTCAATATTTCTTTCCACTTTAAAAGTTCCGTGCACATGTATCCCCAGGTTCCTCTAAACCTGAATATTCTTTATAATTGTGCTTTTAATCAATATTGCTTCTCTCTAACTTCTGCTAAAAGGCCTTGCCTCCCACCTCTCTACATTTAATTGCATCTGCCACTTGCCCATGCTGTTCGCCTACCTGCGCCCTCTTGCACTATATATTTAACTACATGTTTCTGAACATAATAGACCTTTTCCACTAAATTATATCTTGTTAAAAACTTCATTAAAACCTTCAATTGACAATCTTAGAGTCTTCTCAGAAGGCTGGGATTGGAGTTGTATGTTAGCCTGAACCTGTTACCCAGAGTTGAATTTAGATAATGTTGAATGAACATGTGTCATTCATCGATTTCATTGGAATTTATTGGCGCAATTTACTCAGCTATACTGCAGTAATAATCTATCCTCAGCTTCATACACTTTATGCTCAGTAACTCTGCCTCAAACAATTTTGTTGAACACAAGTGCCCAAAAAATTATTGATAAAATTTATATTAAGTGTTTTTGTTTAGAAATTTGTGCTTGTATGAGATTATGAGAATAAAGTTACCAATTTTATGCCTGGCTCAGTGGTTAGCACTGCTGCCTCACAGTACTAAGGACCTCGGCTTGACTCCACCCTTGAGTGATATGTCTGTGTGGAGTTTACACATTCTCCCCATCTCTGCGTGGGTTTCCTCCATGTTCTCCAGTTTCCTCCCACAAGGTAGGTGAATTAACCATGGGAAATACAGGGTTATAGGGTTGGAGGGAGGGGTGTGGATCTGGGTGGGATGTTGTTTGGAGGACAATGGGCCAAATAGCCTGCTTCCACATTGTAGATATTCAATAAGATCCATTCATTTATATGGTATAGACTTGAGAAGCTATGAGTAAGAAAGTGAGAGATTGGGAAGAGTGTGTAGCAGTCAGAAATGCTGTGATGAGGACTGGGAGGAATGTGCAGTGAGTTGGCATCACTGTGAAGCTGAGTGGGAGACCTGCAAAACAGAGTGTGGAAAAGCAACCAGCCACGGTTCACCGATGTGATCAAGATAGAATCCAATCAAAAACTGAGACATACAAAGCAACTAAATCTAATGGTAGGGTAGAGGATTCGGATTATTTTAGGAATTAGACTGGATGACTAGAGAGCTAATAAGAAGGAGAAAATTGATTATGAAAGTAAATTGGCAAGAAATATAAAAGTAAATAGCAAGAGCTTCTATGGTATATAAAAGAAAGAGTACAGCTAAAATAACCGTGGAACCATTGGAAGAATCAATCAAGGAATTGATGCGGAACGAATAAATGATAGAAAATTTAAACCAATATTTTGTATTGGTCTTCACAGAGGAAGACATTATAAACATCCCAAAGATATCAGAGAAGTAAGGTACTAGTGGGAGGAGAGGTCTTGTAACTGTCTCTATCACAGGGGTTAAAGTACTTGACAAACTAATGGGACTAAAGGCAGACAAGTTAGCAGGACCCTTTGGCCTGCAATCAGGAGTTTTAAAGAAAATGACCATAAATAAAGGAGGCATTGGCTGAAATATACCAGAACCCACTGATTTCCACAAGAAATCAGTGGAATGAAAAACTGTTAATGTGATCCTTCTGTTCAAGAAGGCAAGGAGACATAAAGAAGGAAACTATAGTCCAGTTAACCTAAAATCTGGCATTGGGAAAATGTTAGAGCTCATTATTAAAGGAATTTAATATTGTTCAAGCGGCTTCACACAATTAAAAAGAGTCAACATGGTTTTTTGAAAGGGAAATCATGTTTGACATACTTGTTCGAGTTCTTTGAGGTTGTAACATGCAATTTGCTAAAGGGGAACTGGTAGATGTAGTGCATTTGGATTTTCAGAATGCATTCAGTAAAGTACCACATACAAGGTTATCGCACAACAGGAACATGTGATATTGTAGATAATGTATTTGTATGCATTGAGGTTTGTTTAACATGCAAAAGGGTACTTTTCAAGTTGGAAAGACTAATAGAGTTCCACAAGGATCACCAAAACAGTTGAGAAGCCATGTTGCACTGAGGACATAAGGAATCCGCAAGAAGATATAAATAGAATAAGTGCAGTTGGAGTTTAAGGTATGAGGTCATGCACATTGGTATGAAAAATCAGAAGACAGACTACTATTAAATAGATAAACACTCCACAAACATGCAGTGCAGGGAGATTTGGGTTTTCTACATCAAAAGCACAAAACATTATCATGCAGCTGCAGCAAGTAATTAAGAAGCAAGAAAAACTTTGACTTTCAATGTTTGGATGTTGAAATTTAAAAATAAGCCAGTCTTGCTACAACTGTGGATGAATTTGATTAGACCACATTTACAGTATTGTGTACAGTTTTCATCCCCGTGTTTAAAAAAGATATACTGATATTAGAAGCAGTTCAAAAGAGATTTGGCACGCTGTTTCCAGGGATGAAGAGAACTGACTTACTAAGGATGGCTAAACAGTTAGGTCTTTATTCTGGACAATTTAGAAGAATGAGGAGGGATATTATTGAAATGTGTAAGATATTGAGGGAGCTTGACAGGGTAGATCTTGAAAAGGTATTTTCATTACTGGTGGAATCTTGAACTCAGGGACACAGTTACAGAATAAAGGAGCTCTTATTTAAAATTGAGGTTTAAAGTAATTCTCTACCCCAGAGAATTGTGAAGGCTAGATCAGTGAAATTATTTAACAAGGAGATGGGTCGATTTTTGAAAAATCAGGGAGTTAGTGACTATTCACAGCTGCCTTGATAGAAGGGTTGAGGCCTGAGACAGATTAGTCATGATCTGGTTGAGGAGCTGAATGGCCTAATCTTGCTTTTATTGTTTATGTTCTTATGAAAATGATGACATGTGGTCTTGATCCTTTAAGAGAAGGGCTACTGGAGACAAAATATATAAAAAAAGTTCATTATGCACATTTTCTTTCAATGTTCTTAAAATATAATTTATTATACCTGCATTCACTGTGTGAAGTGAATACTTTTGTGCCTGCTTGGTTCTGTGACACTGTGACAGAAATGATAATTACAGCATCACATGTTCACATAGAATTTTCAATATAAGTGCAGACAACAACATTTATAATGAACGTCATAAAAATCAGGACAGAATTATGCCTTTAAAATGGAGACTGAATGTTATTTGAGTGTAATGTCCCTTTGTCCTGTACTCTTTTAAACTATTTCACCTTAAAACTACAGGTCAGCATGCAAAGCTTTTCCAAAGCCAAAACTCCTTTTCTTTCTCTCAGTTATCAGGGCAGTAGAGTATTCAAAATAAATAATGAAGAGGAGTGTGATATCACCTGCTGATGCTGAAAGGTCCTGACTTCCATTGGCAATGCTATGGAAGGAAAGCTGACTAATATATGTATCATACAAAGATTTTTCCTCCCATTAGTTCTGAAGGTTTTGGATCATGCTGAGATTTGTTTTCACAGATGTGCTGACAACTTCGTCTTCATTATGAACCAAGACCGTGTGTGCCTTCCGGCTTTTTATGCACAAAATCAGTTCTGCTCAAGTCTGTCCTATGCTGGGAGAAAATGTTCACTTTTGAGTGGGTCAATGGATCGCATTCAGCACCAGGAACCCTGGGGTTTTTGCAAACTCCCTGCACAATTTCTTCTGCTGAATCGAACCATTGCAGAATTAAAACAAAAAGAAAAAGAAATGCAGATGCTGGAAATATGAAATAAAAATGGTGGGATGCCAGAAATACTCAGCAGGTATGGCAGCCTCCATGACAAGAAGGGAAGTTAATGCTTTGGTACATTAGCCCTCTTATCAGTACTGTTCTACTCATTAAGTTTGCAATGTGCTCCTTTAATTCTTTCAGAATAAACCAATTGAATCTTTTAATAAATATGTTTAACAAGTCAGTGATCAGAAACATCAATCCTGTTTTGCTTTCTCCGCTCATAGCCCCTGACCTGCTGAATATTTTCAGATGTTTTTGCTTTTATTGCAACTAACATAGTTCCAAATGATATCAATTCTGATTGATATGGCTGAATATTATGCACCACAAGTGCCTACGTCACTTAGGTTATTATGGGAGTGTGAGAGTCCGGATATGCAAAAGTAGATCAGAGATCACAGTGATTTTGCTGTGCCAACACTTCATGAATTTTCTCTGGCTGGTGACAGCTGATAAAAATGTGATTGAAGTTTGCCTACTTCCCTCAACAAAATTTTCAAGAGTCGATGCTAGGGGCAAGAAGTGCATGGGGAAATAGCAGTCTCAGATTGCAAAGTCAAGGCCTTATCTGTCACAGAGATTACATAAATGTACATTGTAAGGTTTAGATCATTTTGTATTTATTGTAACACACTACAGGCAGATTGTACCAATGTGAATCTGAATTCTGCACAACCAACAAAATAAATCTGGGCCTGAATCACTGGCAAGGCAGAGAAGGCTTCCAGTTCAGCTAAAATGCATGTAAAGACCCAAATTCAAATTTCTGGCCCAGAATCCAGCACTCACAATTTACATTGGGCATGGTGGGGCAGATAGTGTTCAGCATGTCTATTATACAGGCAGAAATGAAAATGAGGTGGTGCTGCACAGGTTACAAGGATGGATAAGATTAATATATTAGTGAGAGAGAATTTATGATCAGAAGACAGTGAAGATGGTTACCTCAGATTACAATAGGATCTTGATCAGATGGGCCAATGGGCTGAGGAGTGGCAGATGGAGTTTAATTTAGATAAATATGAGGTGCTGCATTTTGGGAAAGCAAATCTTAGCAGGACTTATACACTTAATGGTAAAGTCCTAGAGAGTGTTGCTGAACAAAGAGACCCCAGAATGCAGGTTCATAGTTCCTTGGAAGTAGAGTCACAGGTAGTTAGGATAGTGAAGAAGGTGTTTGGTATGTTTTCCTTTATTGGTCAGAGCATTGAGTATAAGAGTTGGGAGGTCATGTTGCAGCTTTACAGGACACTGTTTAGGCCACTTTTGGAATATTGCGTGCTATTGTGGTCTCCTTCCTATTGGAAGGATGTTGTGAAACTTGAAAGGGTTCAGAAAAGATTTACAAGGATGTTGCTAGGGTTGGAGAATTTGAGCTATGGGGAAAGGCTGAATAGGCTAGGGCTGTTTTTCCCAGGAGCGTCGGAGGCTGAGGGGTGACCTTATAGAGGTTTATAAAATTGTGAGGGGAATGGATAGGGTAAATAGACAAGGTCTTTTACCCTGGGTTGGGGGAGTCCAGAACTAGAGGGCATAGGTTTAGGGTGAGAGGGAAAAGATGTAAAAGGGACCTAAGGGGGCAATGTTTTCACACAGAAGGTGGTACGTGTATGGAATGAGCTGCCAGAGGAAGTTGCCAGACAACTGCAATATTTAAAAGGCATCTGGATGGGTATATGAATAAGAAGGCTTTAGAGGGTTATGGGCCAAGTGCTGGCAAATGGGACTAGATTAGGTTGGGATATCTGGTCGGCATGGACATCTCGATGACTCTATAACTCTACATGGAATCTGCTTGGGTAGAGGCAAGAAACAAAAAGAGGCAGCTCATATTGATGAGAGTTATTCATTGCCCACCAAACAGTAGAGGTAGTGTTGATCATGGTTTAAATCAGGACATTATCAAAACAGGTATTGTGTGTATTATAGTCATCATGGGTGACTTCAATCTGTATATGGACTCTGAAAACCTAGTGAACATTACTCAGTTGAGGATGAGCTTTTAGCATATGTTAGGAGTGGTTTCCCAAAGCAGTATATTGAGGAACTGATTCATGAATGGGCAATTTTCAATATAGTAATTTGTAATGAAAAGGAGCTAATTAATGTTCTTTTTCAAAAGAAGCTTTTGAGATAAAAGACTATAATCCGACAGAATTTTACATTATGTTTGAAAGCGAGATGGTTCAATCTGAAGCTAAAATGTTAAATTTGAACAAAGGAAATTATGAAGTTGTGAGGGGCAAATTGGTTGAGGTGGATTGGGACATTGCTTTAAAAAGTACAACAATACCAAGGTAATTGATCATTTTTCAATAGTTATTCGCTACTTTACAACAACATACATTTCTTCAAGACATAAAAAGTCCCAGAAATATCAGTCAACCATGGTTAAGTAGGAAGTTGATAATGTATAGATTGAAAGTAAAGATCTATAAAGTTGCCAGAAATAGCCATAAGCCTAATGACTCTAAGTAATTGAGAATTCAGCATAGGAGAGCCAAGAAACTGACAAAGAAAGGAAGAATAGAATATGAATGTAAACTAGGAAAACTTATCAAGGTGGATTGTAAAAATGTTTATAGGTACATAAACAGGAAAAGTTCAGCTAAGACAAATCTGACTACATTTCAGGCAGAGTCAGAAAGAATTATAATGGGAATAGAGAAATGGCAGAGACGCTAAACGATTCATTTGTCTTTTGCTACTGAGGAAATTTATCAGAATGAGACATCCCAAGATCTGGAAAGAATGAGGAACTGAAGGAAATTAGTGTTAGTAAGAAGGTTACATTGGAGAAATTAATAGGACTGAAGGTTAAAGTACTCCAGGACCTGATATTCTATCTTCCAGAGTATTAAAAGGGGTAAATATGTAAATAATGGATGTATTGGTAATCATCTTACAAGGTTGTATAGATTCAGCAGATCTAAAGATTGGAAGGTAGCAATTGTCATGAGTCCAATTAAGAAGGGAGGGATAGAGCAAGCAGGAAATGACAGACCTGTTAGCTTATTATCACTAGTAAGGAACATGCTGAAAAATATGTTATAAATATTCAAGAAATGGACTCCTGGATAATAATTATCTGGTCATACATTTCATGTATCTACGACTAAGAGATCATGTTGATGAACCTGGTTGAATGTTTTGAGTGTTTTACTAAAATATTTAATTTTTGTGGATCTAGCATACTTGTATTTTTGGAAGACTTTTGACAAATTTCCCCATAGGAGGTTGATAAGCAAAAATACAACACATGGTGTCAGAGTTAATGTACTGACATGGATTAAGGATTGCCTTACAGGCAGAAAACAGAGAGTCAAATTAAACATTCTTACCATGGCAGGCTGTGACTAGTGGGGGACTGCAAGGATAACCACGTGGGCTCCAGATGTTCACTGTACATGTGAATGATTTGTGTGTGAATCCCAAATGTAATATTTCCATGTTTGCAGATGACATAAAGCTTGGCAGGAATGTATGCTGTGAGAAAATTAAAAATCAATTTCAATAGAGTTTGGACAGACTTAGAGATGAACAAGAACAAGGCAGATGGAATATAATATGCAAAAATGTGAGGTTATCCATTTTGGTGGGAAGACCAGAACAGTAAATCTTAAATGGTAAGATATTTAGAAGTGTATTTGTACAATGGACCTTGGTGTCCTTGTACAGAACTCATTGGAGGCAAGAATGCAGATGTAGCATACAATTTGGAAGAGTAATGGTACATTCACCTTTGTCGCAAGAGGGATTGAGTGCAGGAGCAGCAACTATTTTTTCAATAATGCAGAATCTTGCTTAGACTGTAGCTGGACTACTCTGTGCAATTTTTGGTCCCATTACCTGAGCAAAGATGGTTTCCCATGAAGGTTCACTAGATTTGTTCCCAGGATCAAAACTGAAAGAACTGTGGATGCTGTAAATCAGAAACAAAACTGGAAATTGCTGGAAAAGCTCAGCAGTTCTGGCAGCATCTATGGAGAGAAATCAGAGTTAAAGTTTCAGGTTGAGTAACCTTTCCTCAGAACATCGTCACTTGACCTGAAACGTTAACTTTCGTTCCTGGGATAACAAGACTCTCCTATGAAGAGAATTTGGGAAATCTGGACCTGTGTTTAGAGTTTGAGGATGAGAAGTGATCTCATTAAAACTACACAATACTGAGAGGAATAGATTGGGTAAGTTCTGGTATGATGTTTCCACTAGTTAGGGAGTCTAGAACCAGGGAATAGAATTTCAAAATGAAGGTAAGCTACTTTGTCCTGACGGGGAACTTTTCCGACTCTGCACTCCTGATAAAGGAATGAAAATACAGCCCTAGTATTTTGATTAGTGTTTTATTTCCACATTGTGTCATTAGAAGAAAATGCTCTGTGTGGATCAGGTAGGTCTATTTTGCAGTAGATCTAGTTGTGGTTTGGGTTGAATGCAGTAATATTCTTTGGTTTTGTGCAGATTGTGGAACTGCTGTCCTCATCATTTAGGATACTTGTGTGACATAGTTTCAGAGGAACACTTTCACAGCATCTTAAAGTTTATATATTCTATTTTCAAATGCTTCTGTGCTTCAACAATTAGTGTGTGTGATGATCCTATTAAAACTTCACCTTGAAGAGCTCAGTAATAAATTGCTGTCAACAGGATAAAAACATTGTTCAAGCATTGTGTTTAATGGTTGTCACAACTGCACCCAAAACCCCTTACAGCAGAAGTAGAAGTCACATGGCTATGGCAAGCCAGCCAGCACACTAAGTGCAATTGCATCTCTCCAAACAGGGAGTGATTCACAAAGTGTCACAAAACTGTGTAAATTATTCTACAACAGTTCCAAGAGGCTTGGTGAATTTCCAGTTGGCATTGCATTATACGGTTTCTCTTGATTATTGTGCATTTTCTTTTAAACCACTGTATTTATTGTGCTGTGTGTTCCACAGTTTCCCTGGTGAAGTTTCTCTGTGGCTGCATGCCCTATTTCTTGCATACCAACACTGCTGCTATGATCTGCACGCAGACTGCGACTGAGCTAGCAGGAGGCAGTCAAGCAGAGAGTCCTGCACCCCAGTGTGCTTCGGAAACAAATGTGCTCAGTTTTTACCGTTTCTAAGATGAATCCTTCCCTGAATGGAGGTTTAACCTTCGCAGTATCAAATTCAGCGTGTTGCAGACTGAGATGATAAACAAATTACTGGCTGGCGACTCCCTGTGGTGACAAAGTACATGGCAGCTTATCTGAACAAAAAAAAAGACTTTGTGGAAATTGCAAAGATGCAAGCAAATTGCGTTAGGGAAGCCAGATTTCAACCAAAGCTGTCAAGGCCCAGTTGTACACTCGCGCTTAATATGTTGCTTGGAAAGAAAACAAAGATTTCTTAGATCAACTATTTTTAATGAAGGCATTGTTGGAGAAGCTTAATGATTTTGCTAGAGATCTACGCACATGTTATCAGCAGCCATGGACAACTCGGGGAACTTTCTCTATTCTGAGACTTACTTGGAAAAGTATATGGAACATTGTATTTTTCATGGTTGCTTTCTGCGTTTGGTTTCACTTTAGAAAGAATTAAAAATTATTTCCCAAATTGGAACTTTTAGATGTGGGTACAAAATTGTGATATGTGGTAGAAGTGGAGCAGTTTCACTGTTAGAGTTTTTCTTTTTAGATCTTGTGGCCTAACAAAGCATCACTAAGAAGGACAGATTCTCTCTTAAGCTTGACTTTTTATGGTTGGTAGCAGCAGAAAGGTATTGCGGGTGCCTCTCCTATGGCATCAACAATTTCTTGAAGCCTGTTCCAGCATCTCCTACAGAAAGCAGAGAGTGGGGATAAAGGGTCCTTCTCAAGATGGCAGCCGGTGACAAGTGGTGCTCATAAAGATTCAGTGTTGGGATCACAATTTTTCACTTTATACATTAACGATCTAGATGAAGGAACAGAGGGCGTTCTAGCTACCTACAAAGGTAGGTAGACGGACAGGTAGAATTGAGGAAGACAGAAGGATTTGGACAGGTTAGGAGAGTGGGCAAAGAAGTGGCAGTTCAAGTACAATGTGGGAAAGTGTGAGGTCATGCACTTTGAAAGGAAGATTACAGGCATGGACTATTTTCTAAGTTGGGAGAACATTCAGAAGCCTGATGTGCAAAGAGACTTGGGAGTTCTAGTCTAGGATTCTTTCAAGGTAACTTTGCAGGTTAAATCAGTAGTTAGGAAGGCAAATGCAATGATGGCATTTATTTTGAGAGGACTTGAATATAAAAGCAGGGATGTACTTCTGAGACTCTATAAAGATGTGGTCAGCTCACATCTGAAGTATTGTGTGCAGTTTTGGGCCCCATATCTCAGGAAGGATGTACTGATCCTGGAGGGTGTTCAGAGGAGGTTCACCAGAAATGTCCCAGGAGTGAAAAGCAACATTGAGCAACATTTGAGGACTCTGGTTCCATACTTGATGGAGTTTAGAAGGATGAGGTGGAATCTAATTAAAAAATAGAGAATACTGAATGGCCTGGACAGAGTAGATGTTGAGAAGATGTTTCCATTGGTAGGAGAGATCAGAACCCAAGGGCACAGTCTTAGAGTAAAGGGAAGATCTTTTAGAACAGGGATAAGGAGAAACTTCTTCAGCCAGACAGTGGTGAATCTATAGAATTCATTGCCACAGAAGGCTGTGGAGGCCAGGTCATTGAATATATTTAAGAGTGAGATAGATAGTTTCTTGAGTATCAAGGGGACCAAAGGTAATGGGGAGAAAGCAAGAGAATGGCATTGAGAAACTTATCAGCCATGATTGAATGGCAGCGAAGACTCGATGGGCTGAATGGCCTTATCTCTGCTCCTATATCTTATGGCCTTATGCTTGCTTCACGGTGGACATTGAAGTAAAATTAAGACAGTAAAACCACTGAAATTGAGGATCAGCATCGTGTAGATGTTATGTACAAACACCACCAAATAATATGCTTATCTAGTTGAGAAAAACTGAAAAAGGTATCTTTTATAAAAAATATAATTTAGCAATTCGCGCCATGTGAAATTTGTTATCATCCATTTTTGGTTATCTCACCTATAGCGTGCCCACAGGTCCTAACTCAGGTGAGGAGGTTCAAGGAGCCTTGGATTTGGATCTTGGATCGCTATGTCATAAAGGTTTCCTGTACAAGATTGTTGGCCAATATTTTGACAAGATGACTGCAAAGATGTGGAGAAGTAACAGCTGGGTATTTGGTGCCCAGCAGGTGGTGCTGTGGGGTAGAATATCATGGGAATTAACATTATTAATGGAGTTTGGGATTGGGTGTGGAAAGCTTTTGGAGGTGGGTGCAGCTAGGAAGTTGGAGCAGAGACTGGGAGACATTGAAGATTGGAATTTGGAGTTTGGAGTCCACAAGTGGGTTTGAAGATCTTGAGACTCGGGTTAACAGTGATTAATCAAAATTCATACCCTTTCCTTCATTTCACGTTGTGTAACCTAGCTTTTCTTGAAGGCAATCAGTGCAGATGCTGGTTACCTTTGGGACAAGCGAGATGTTGGACATTTTACTTTGTACATGGTAATATCATAAACACTGCTTCTGATGTGGTAAAAAAAAATTTCTAGTTTGTCCCTGAGTGAAAAGGTTTCCACTGGAATGGCATTCGCACAGGGTGAACTCTTCTTTGGATCTAAGACAACTCCGACGTCACCGGGAAACAAGATGCTGTGTAGAGACATGAATAGCTGTACAAATGAGAAACATTTCTATGTTTTCCATAGGTCAGTAGTCACTTTAGGTACAGGAGAAGTTGACATCAGGAAGCACACTCAATCAGCCAGATCTGGAATAGAGTCATAATGCAATTCTAGCAAGCAAGAAACATCTCTGGTTATAAAGCACTAAAGGTTTAAAAGGGGTAGCTTTCAGACAGAATGAACAAAGTTTAGCTTGACAGTAGTGAAAAAGAAATTCTCCTGGTTACATGACTTGATTTATAACCAGGCATCATGAATGTTTCAGGTTGTTATGTTTCCAATGCTACGTGCTGATCTTCCACTTCCACCTCCTCAAATTCCCTCTTGCAGCTGTCAGTTTGAGATATAGTTACACAACCAATCTTGGTGGCTGCAATGCTGCACAGCACCACCTTTTTGCAAATCTATGTAGTTGACGTTTTGAGGTGTGCAAAGTGAAACTGACGTACAAGATGGAACATTGCTCTAAAAGTCACAGTTCATTACTAAGCTTGTGAGTTGTCTGATGTACCTGATTTAAGTTACCCTTGGCCAAGCTCCTGTAGTTTTAACACAAGAGGTCAGAGCTGCAGCTTACAACCTTTTGCCAGTTGGAGAAAAGAAGGAAATCATCATAACATCACAAAATCTCCAGAATTAAGTTGGAAAGTGAGGTAACAGTTACCAAGCAACCAACCACTTTCAAAGGTTGTACACGAAGAAGCTGGGTCCAAAGAAGACAGAGACAGAACGTGTTAAAAGGAGCAGATTTAAATGATAATAATACAGAACTCAAAATACATCAGAGTGTGAGATGAAACTAAGTTCCCAAAAATCTAAAATAAAAACGCTGGGAACACAGAGCTCTTCAGACAAGAGGGAAAGTTCTCCTCATCATGAGTCAGAGGATACGCTACAATATGATGGTTCACTTCTGATTGAAAATATATACAACAGCAAATGTGACAAAGCAATGCAGGTCATACACAATTTGGTATGAATGCATAGTGAAAGGTCATTCTAATTGTAAAAGATACTTCATGTTTATCAACAACAGGAAATGTGATTTGTGAAGTGGTGAGATCATTGTGTTGCTAGCTTCTATGTGGTGTTACAAATTTGAGTTTTTAGTAAATACAACAACTAAACACGATGTAGAAGACACTTTGTGAAACTTAGCACTGGACCATGAATGGGTGGAGCCTGTTGCATGGACCTTCTTTGTCTCTGATCCTAGTTTGCTGCAAAGCCTGTGTGTTTGACACCTTGAAGTAAGATCCGATTTTGCTTAGATTGGCAGTTAGTTGCTTCCTTCCCTTTCTCTCCAATCCTCCCTGCATTCAGTTCATTTTATGGTAAAAACAATTTATAAATGCTTCTGTATTACAGGGCTGCAAGGTTTTCATTAATGGGGGAGACCATTCAGCCTATATTGGATTATCCTTGCTGAGAGAAAATGCATTCCTTTACCTTTCTCTCCAACTTTGATTCAGTCTTTTTGATGCTTTTTGCCTCCATTGCCGTGCCTGGATTTCAATTTTGCTTTGCTGCTAATTTCAGCAACTTCCCAATGGCAACATTGGCATATTAGAGCTATATATACTTGCGACTAGTGACACATATTTCAGCAATGGCTTAATGATATGATGGTGTCACACCCTGAGGCCAAAGTTGTGCTCGTGAATGTTATCCAAAATTGCTGCCAGCCCTGTGCCTGACAGGAGTGTTGGTCTCCTGCATCGCAGCAGGTTTCCAGGGAGACAGGCTGCATATTTGCAAAATGAGTGACAACAGTTCTATCTCCTTGCCTCCCAGAGGTTCAAACACAGAACTTTATGTAAAGAATAATGTTCTGATCCCAGTTATAGATTTGCTTTTTACTAGTCTATTGTTTTTCCCTGCAATTCTATTTACCTTTCACTGTCTTTTAAACTTTTAGAGTGAAAATCCCCAGCTACAGGCTGGGGAGAAAGCAGGGATATATCGCTGTGGCATTTGTGAGGTGGGCTAGAGTGACATTTCCTCTTTTTTTATTGTCTTGCCAATTTCTCATGTTTCACGAAGTCAAATGCTACCAGCCGAAACCCACAACTATTACAGATTAGTTTCCTGCAGAGATTTATTGGTTATCAGATCATGAATCAATTAAAGTCAGTGATGCTAAGCAGCTCAATAACTTCATTTAGACTTGCATTGATAATTAGATTTTCATTACATCTGCAATTTTACAATCAACCACTAAATGGATCATGTTTGATTGTTCCAGTAATGCAACATTAAATTTCCTCATTTTACTCTGGAACTCCAATAATAATTCTCGATCAGATACTGTTATGTTTTAGTTGAACATTGCACTATATTTAATTCTCTGTGTTGCAATCATGTGTTTTTTTCCCCAGATGTGAGCAAAGTCTTGTCTACTTTTGGATTCTGTCACAGCTTTTAGAATGGATATCTGTGGAATTCACTACCCTAGAGTGTTGTGGATGCCAGGACATTGAGTAAATTGATTTGGGAGAGAGATAGGTTTTTAATTCAGGATAGGTTGAAGGGTGGGCAGAGTGTGGGCAGAGAGTGGGCAGGAAAATGGATTGTGGTCCAGATGAAATCAGCCATGATTGTACCAAATGGCAGAGCAGGTCTGACAGGCTGAAATGCCTACTCCTGCTCCTGGTTCTTTTGTTCTTAATTACTCTTGGTTTAGGAGAAAGTGAGGACTGCAGATACCGGAGGTCAGAGTCGAGAGTGTAGTGCTGGAAAGGCACAGCAGGTCAGGCAGCATCCGAGGAGCAGGGGAATTGATGAAGGGCTTATGCCTGAAACGTCGATTTTTCTGCTCCTCGGATGCTGCCTGATCTGCTGTGCTTTTCCAGCACCACACTCTCGACTCTATACTCTTGATTTAGCCTCACTAGACATTCAAGCGAGCAGACTTTGTATCACTTATAATCAGGAATGCACTATTTTCCTGCCTAACATCTAAATGAACAATAGCACATTTGGGGATTGTAACATAGAGCTTTTACTTTTTGTGCTCATTATTGGAATATCCCACATTCCATCCCATGAGATTGTTCGATTTCAATGATGAGCTAAATATCAAATTGAAACATGATCTTTGAATTAAATGGTTTTATTTATATTGGACAGATAAATGAGCTGTATAGTTATCCGATCAACTTTCATTTTGAACTCGAATTTGAAAACACTATTGCCCTGAAGCTATGTTTTCATTTCTCTTATCAGTTCCTGTTCAACGCTTTCAAATTAGGTTTCCATCCTGCCCTTTAAAAACAAATTTTCATTCTCTTTGTGTGTGACTCCAGCTTTCTTTCCCTCCCTCAATATTCTGTTTGCCTCCATAAGTTTGTTGCATCATGCTCTATGAGCATTTCTCAGCTGTTGGTAACTTTATGGTTTCATGCCCACTTATCAAACTAAAGACATGGCAACAGCTTTGTTTTCGATGCCTAGTGTATCCCAAGGCTTCATCCTAACCCTTATCCTCTTTATCACTAATATGCTTCACCATGGTAGCATCAACTGCGTGTATACAGTTAGTTTCAACATGTATACTGTCAACCGGCTCTACTTATCACTTAGCCTCTTTGATATTGCTATTTTCTCCCAAGTCAAAATGAAGATGTTAATGAGCCAAATTTCTGTCCAATCAACTGGAAAAATCAGAACCATCTCTTCTGTCTCCCACAACACCTTAACCATCCAGCATTCGCTCCATTCGCTTTCCAGCTCCCATAATAGGCTATGTCCAAAACCTGCAACTGTGTGGTGAAGCAATTGGTTGGCTGCTCAGTAATGATCTGAATTTTCCCACGACTTCTCCTTTCATAGCTATACTCGGGGGTAATGCGCCTGGCCAGGGTTAGGGGGTTGAGTGCCATGTGGAAAGAGGCGCTTCAGTGAAAATGACAATTGGGAAGCCTTTGATCAGTTACACTGAAGAGCTCCTGTCATGGCCAGATGAGAGACTGTATTTCAGAATACTCCTTCTTTCAAAGAACGACATGGTTATGTTGTTCTCTGCCTTCCCGAATCATTCAGCCAATTTGGGGTATGATGACAATGCTGGAGCTGATTTAAAGAGCCCTGACTCAGCCCACCCCTTAGTAATCCAGGATACTGTGTGACAGCTGATTGCCAAATTCTTAAAAAGCACTTCACCTATCACCTTTTACTGACAGTTCCCTACTATCAGCCTTCAACACGGCATAAGGGTATATACAATTGCAGCATTTCACTCTGAATAGGGGTACGACCAGAAAAGTCACTACCTCCTTATAGCTGCAGCATGACTGACACCAAGAGCTTTCCTCTCCTCAGCAGGCCAGATGGGATGGACACTGGGATACAATCCGACTCAGGGTCTACAGACATAGAATTATCTCCTTTTTAACATGAGAGCCTCAGGAGGTTTAGGTCCTTTCCAGCAGATTGTTGCTGGCATCTGCAGCCTCCTGGACACGACCTCCTTCCTGGTGGAACAGGTTGACCCCCATTGACAGTGGCTAACAACGTGTCTTTCACTGGTAGGCTAACCCCTCTCCTTCCACTGGGGCTCTGCTCTTTCCTCCTGCATGGAAAGAAAGCAGAGAGGTGTAAGTATTTAGGGTGATATATGTGGAGAGGACGGAAGGACCGCATTTTCTTAAATCTTTCTGGTGCACTGTCCCCAGGCAGAAGGAACCATGCTCCTGCTGTTAACATCCTCGCCCACTTCCATCCATGCCCTCAGTCCATCCTGTCAATTCCCACAGCAAGACCTTCAGTTGAGAGTGAAAGTGTTCTGGGCAACACCCTTCCCAGGACTACCACCCCTTCCTGTGGTCGCTGGAGCCTGAACAAGTGCGGATGAACCAGTTTTAACCTATATCTTGGCTCGTTTGTCAGAAACCCTTTCTTTGACAAAATGGTTATGTCATTCTCTGCCCTCCCGAACTGTTCAGGCAATCCAGAGGTATGATGCCGATGCTGGGGTGGATTTAAACGACCCTGACTCAGCCCACCTTTTGGTAAACCAGGATATTGACCTAAAAAAACCATTTCACTGTTTTTTCACACAATGTGAAATAAAGAGAGGGAAAGATGGACTTAACAGAAACAGATAGAAAGGTAGACGGTAAAGTAAAAATGATATTTAAATCTGCTAAACAAATACACTCTGGAGAAATGGGTTTCCACTTTTATAAAGGTAAATATTCAGTGCCAGAAAGTGGGTTTATATTTTTTAATTCCTTGTTCTGCTGCAGTAAGTTTTTGAATTAATGCAATTGCTGTTATAAATACTTTCAAAGGTTTGTTACTTACACTAGAAAGGAAATTCACTATTGTCATATTGTCCCTGTGTTCACCACCATTGCCCAGAAATAAATGCATAAACACCTTTTCTTTAGATTTAAAAATAGGGCAAATCCATCACTCCCTTGCTCGCTGTTGTCATCACATTTTATCTTCACGCTTTCATTTAGCTTCAGCCTTTTGCTAATTTAATCAACAGCAAGCCACCCTCCTTCATATAAAATATGAGGTAATGAGTTACAACAGATTTGAATATTATGTATCCACTCTGCAAATGATATGATCCTGAGCAGTAGAGCTCTCTCCATGCCGTAGCTGTAAATTTGCGTTTGTTGCAAATTTTCATATGAGTCGCTATGGAATGTGTTAATGTAAATGGTGCAGAGATATTTATTCTCGTCTTACTTAGAAGGCGGGAGATTTTACCTCAAGCCTTGATTGGTGTAAACAGCATTCTTTTCATGACCACCTTACCTGGATATCTGCAAGCAAATTTAACTTCTGAAAGCATTACCTCTAACTAGCTTTCTAATAGGTGTAATTTATAATGCTAGCTTTGTCTGAAATTGACCTTTCAATATAATTTCTTTCAATTCTCGCTGCCGTGTAATGTTACTGCCTGACTGTTTGTCTCTTGAGTGACACTTTCTTAGTAGTTTTGAGGAACGTTGTTAAACTTGAGAGGGTGCAGAAAAGATTTACCAGGATGTTGCAAGGACTGGAGCATTTGAGCTTCAGGAAGAAGCTGTATAGGCTGTAGCTTTTTACCCTGGAGTGTTGGAGACTGAGGGATGACCTTACAGAGGTTTATAAAATCAGGAGGGGCATGGATAGAGTGAATAGCCAAAGGTCTTTTTCCTCGAGTAGGGGAGTCTAAAGCTAGAGGATATAGGTTTAAGGTGAGAGGGGAAAGATTTAAAAAGGTCCTGAGGTGTAGATTTTTCACACAGAGGGTGGCGCATGGATGGAATGAGCTGCCAGTGGACGTGGTGAAGGCTGATATAATTACAACATTTAAAGGGCATCTGGATGGGTATATGAATAGGAAAGGTTTAGAGAGAAATGGGCCAAAGGGGACTAGGTCAGTCTAATGTATCTGATCTTTGCTGATGAGTTGGACTGACAGGTCAATTTCCATGTTGTACGACACGATAACTCCATGACTTTATGACCTCTTTTTTCATGAGTCTTGTGTTGATCAAGAGGAGGAATATTGATGCCAGGGAATGGAACATTTTTCCTTTTGAGCATATATAGGCTGTTTCACTTATTTTACCAAATTTACCAAATAATGATGTTTGCCTTCAGTTTATTGGGGCGGCACAGTGGTTAGCACTGCTGCGTTGCAGCACCAGGGTCCCAGGTTTGATTCCAGCCTCGGGTGACTGTCTGTGTGGAGTTTGCACATTCTCCCTGTGTCTGCATGGGTTTCCAAAGACATGCAGGTCAGGTGAATTGGCCATGCTAAATTGTCCACAGTCTTAGGTGAATGGGCCTGGGTGGGCTACTCTTTGGAGGGTTGGTGTGGACTTGTTAGGTCAACGAGCCTGTTTCTGCACTGTAAGGAATCTAATCATGAACTTTGAAGAAAGGCCCAATCTCTTTAAGCTACATGAATATGCCTGGTGTCAAAGCAATGTGTGGTGAAGTGCAGGAGGGATGTGGATTCAGTCTTGGTATTGCTTTAAAGTTTGAATGCCAGGCACCTGATGAAGGGCTTTTGCCTGAAACCGTGATTTTCCTGCTCCTTGGATGCTGCCTGACCTGCTGTGCTTTTCCAGCACCACACACTTGACTCTAATCACCAGCATCTGCAGTACTCACTTTCGACCAGTGAAATCCAGTTGATCTCAGTGCCTTTACTCTGGAGAGGGGGCAGGGAAGCAAAAGGTCTTCTTCTGATGGCCGTTCAGTGAACACAGCATTGGCATGGGATGGTATAGAATTTGCCCACGTGAAAATGTGCAGTCACAAAGAAATTCAGAGATAACCAGTGGGGACAGATTATGGGTGGATTTACCACATGGTGAGTTGAGTTAGTTACTCCCAGCTTTAATTTAAAGCAGATTAATTGCTTGGTGATAAGACTGTGACACTGTGGAATTAACTTTAACAAATCACTCTTGCAATCGCATCCAACCATCAGACCCCTTTTTGCAAATTGGCTGTTTCCAGTTTCAGCTTGAGGTAAAAAAGCTCAGTCTACTGATGGAAACACACGGTTTCTAATCTCTCCTATGACATTTCCTGGGTCAGCCCTGCAATGCAGCCTGGCACAATCATGGGGGATTGCGACATTAGCTTCAAACCTGGCATCAAATGTAGCAGGCAGGTGTAAACCGCTAATTCATGTCATTCATCATTTTCTTTCCCCTGCTGCAGGAATAGACAGCACATGTGTCAGGCTGGCAATAGGAAAGCACCTGGAGCATGACCTTAATCGTAGCAAAGGAGACTGTAAAGGTTACAAGAGATGATAATCAAAACTGAGTGTGCCTAATTTGGAAATGGGATGATATCAGGTTGGATTGACTTCAATAGAAATATACAGCGGGTGGCCAATCCAATATTTCTCATTTTATTTTCTGCCAAAGTCAAAGTTAACCTCACTCAGATTATGCTATCTCAAACTGAAAGTGATCTAATTGCATCAACCAACTTTAATATTCCTTTGAGATCTGTGTAAAAGCCATTCATTTGTATTGTGAGTTATACAGTAAATCTGCCTGGTTTACTGAAGCTGACGGGGGAAGTGTTGCATTGATTTGCATTTTAATTTCACAAAGATAAAGCCGTTGTTAAGACCATACATTTAAAGGATTGTTAAAGAGCTGGTAACTGTTTAAAATAAGAGGAGCAGAAATAGGCTATTCAGCCCATCTAATATGCCTGTGCATGCTAATTAAAGAAATTGCACAGCACTTTGGACTCTAGTGCTTTTATGATTACACTCTTCAAATGGTGAGCAACTATTTGGGCATAAACAGGTTGTTGATTTCAATTTCAATCTCTTTTCGAAAGCGAGTAAGTGCTGTACTACTCCATTTCATTGGATAGTGTATATAAAGGTCAAAATGAGAGAGAGGTCACGGGCATCTTGTTAGAGCTTTCTGTTGGGCTGGCTTAGCAATGGAAGGCAGGTATAAGTCCTGGCAGTACAGTACCAGCTGCTTCAGTGCAGAGGGACAGGGCATCTCCATATGGAATCCTGTGGTCCCCGCTCCCTCTTTCTCCATGACATAATGAACTGTGTCAGGCAGAGCATTCAACAGCTTTATTGAAAATGAGTGCATGGAGCCCAGTTGAAACTGTTTTTCTTGGATGTCCTCAGCCATATTATGACATACCTCTATGGCAGGTGGGATTTGAATGCAGATTTTCTTGTCCAGATGTTGGGATACTACACACTAATCCTAAAGATCCCTGTTGGAGCCCATTTGTGCTTCAACATGAAAACTACTTCCAATTGGTGTTTAATGCCACTGGCTCAGTTTATCACTTCCAGTCATTATCATTTTATGATAATCAGCAATTCAAACAAAAATGGTATGCCAAATTCAGACTTTCAAACAGCCTGGTTCAAATGACGATGTATCATTCAGCACCCATTTTTCATTCTTTGGCCAAAATAATTCCCATGGACACTGTGCACATTTAACAAATCTGGTAAGTTTAGTTTGCAGAAGTCATGCATTGAGAGTCACTAATGTCAATAGTATGTTGAGTCCAAAGAAAAGTTAACAAAGCTGAGTATTTCCGTCAAAGTGGAAAAACTGCTTTCAGTCTATTCCTTCCTTTTGGCTTTAGTCATAATTTTATATTGTGGATAATTTTCAAGCTTTTCAGTAAACATGACTTTGACTTTGTATTGAATTATATTTGAACTTTATGGTCTCCATAGTGATATAGCTGTTGCAAGCAGAAGTTTGACTTTATCAGAGTAAATGCCGAGAAAGCTGATTCACACAAGGAGAAACTCCAGAATCCTGTTCTCCAATGCAGTAAGTTGCTGCATGCCTTATGATATGAGTTTCGTGTTGGACATTCTCATTGTTAATTGGCAATGCTTCTGCTGGCATGGAGCAGTTGCTCTGATTGGCTGACCTAAAAGCAATGGTCACTTTCCTTTACACACAGTTCCACAAGTTTTGAGAAATGCTCAAGTTGTAGAGACCAAGGAAGGAGACTGATATTAAATCACTTATCCACCCTGCCCCATTTTACCAGCAAAGTTTAAAGTGATAGATATGAGCTATAAACATCTAAGTATTGGGATCACATGCACAAAATAGTATCCAATAATTAATTTTTATTTCTTAGTATGCAATGCAATTAGCCACATATGGATTCCCAATTAACCACATGTGGTGAGTGACTGATGTGTTGGACAACATTATACTCAAGTAGTAAGATTAGCTCATAGAATAAAATCCCATGCACTGAACTCCTGGCATCAAGGATTTGCCTAACAATTAGAAGAATTTATTTTACCTTTAAGTAAAACTGATGTTACTTTAATATGAGAGTCATGTAAGGTTGGCAGCATATTACTGACATTTGTATTGTGAAATGGGTAAGCAAGCTATTGATGACAGGGACTTCTTGTTGAAATATTGGCCAGAGATGATCTTCCCTTTCTAACAACAGTACCACATGATCATAGGTTATTCAAGACATGTCGATGACAAGGTCATAAGATAATTACAAGCAAGAAAAGTCAATTGACTCGCATATTCCTTCGATCCAGCATGTCTTTCACAGTTTCATTCTGCCCTCCCAGAGCATTTTCTATCACCTGGGGCAATATTCATGCCACAATGTCTTAAAGAGTGCAGAATAACTGGGTAAAGTAGGAACGCCAACCTGATACAACTATTCATGCCTTTAAAGAACTGCGCCAGCATGTCTATATCTGCATAGTTGATTTAAAGTTGATTCAGTTGCTATAGTAACTGCCTTGCAGTATAGATGAGGTGGTTTCTATGGTAATGTGACAGGAAGCATTTCAGCAGTATAGAGGCAGCATTAAATTCATGTCCGAGTGTTTTCACATGATCATTCATCTTCATAGTGAAGCTCGACCTTTTTTGGAAAATTTACCTGTGGTTATCGGCTTCTCTAAGGGGATTCATTGATGTGTGGATATGCCTGAGAGTGAGAATAAAACATTGCCTGGGGCAGATGTGGGCATGAGGAAATGACTGCCTTTTGTTTGGCTTCTAAAACTAGGTTCAAAAATTGCTTTACATTTGCAAAAGATATTCACACATACAAATCAAATGCATATGAATAATGTGTTAAAAATAAAAGCTTGCCCACTTTTGCAGCTAGCAGATTGGGCTGGCTTCAAGAAAGGATGAAAAATGGGAAGAGGAGAATTGGAGCAGAATTTTCCCAATTGATTGGAGGCTGTATAGGTTGGGTATTGCAGCTGCTGGGAAATTTAGAGTAGAAATGCTTTGGAATTTCTTCCTGACGTTTTTCTGCCTCCTCAAATTTTTTTCTGGAGGTGGATTCAGGGAGATGAAGGCATCATGAAGATGGGGGTGGGAAGCGAATGAAGGTAATAATTGAAATAAAAATAGAAAATGTGGGAGAAGCTCAGCAGGTCAGGCTGCGTTGTAGGAGAGAGAAACAGAGCTAACATTTCAAATAATAACTTTGCCTTAGGGCTGACTAAAGCTAGTTATTCTTGAGAATTGTGAAGTTATGCATCTTGGGAATGCATAAGGACTAGAAGCACATGCACCCACTGAAGGGATATTAAAGGGTAGGCTTAAGAATTCATAAAGGTCTTTCCTTGAAGCTGAATATGCACATGCAAAGCCATCAGAAAGGCCATTCTCTTTTAGGTTCCATAAATGGGACACAAAGTAAGAAGCAAGATTAATTTTACATGACGAAATATGGAGACAAAATTGAGTAGTGTGTGCAGTTTTAGGTGTTCCAGTGCACAAAAGGACATAAACAGCACAGACAAAAACCTGACATTTATCAGGTGATGTTAGTGTTAAGAAACTATAATGACAATGAGATACTCAAATAACTGCATTGAGACAGACAAGACAAAGAGAAGCTAGTTGGAGATTTGGTGAAGTAATGTAGGTCATTTTATCCGCATGAGTAGTGAAAACATATTTCCTCTTCTTTAGAGGGGTTCATGACTAGGTCCTGATCAATATACACCACGAAAATCAATGTCACTAAGAGAAGAAATTTAGCAAGAGATTCTTCTCCCAGGAGTTGTTGGACCATATAGTGCTTTGCACATGGAACAGTTAAAGCTGAGAGCAGTTTGTTGTCTTTAAGGTAAAAGTGAATAGTATTTGAAATAGGAAACTTTGACACTGTGTGGTACAGTGGGGGCATTGAGATTGGCTTCTTGTTCAAGCAATTCAAATCCATTGGAGACAGTAGTATCCTGCTTTGCAGAATGCCCATGATCTTCAGTTTGGTAAATTCCAAAATGCCAGGAAAATATAACAAATGATTTATAAAATGAACATTTTCTTCAGGCAATTAGAAATGTTTGAAAAAGTGGAATGTTAACCATCCAAAACAGGGAATAGAGTCACCGAGTCATAAAGTCCTAAGCATGGAGACAAGGCCCTTGGCCCACATTGGTCCGTGCTGACCAAGACGTCCACCTACACTAATCCCATTTCCCTGCACTTGGCCCATATCTTTCTCAACCTTTCCTATCCATGTATTTATCCAAATGCCTTTTAAATGTTGTTAATGTACCCGCCTCAACCACTTCTGCTGGTCTCTCATTCCATATGCGTGCCACCCTCTGTGCAAAAATGTGTTTTTTAGATTACTTACAGTGTGAAAACAGGCCCTTCGGCCCAACAAGTCCACACAAACCATCTGAAGAGCAACCCACCCAGACCCATTCCCCTCCATTTACCCCTTCACCTAACACTACAGGCAATTTAGCATGGCCAATTCACCTAACCTGCGTATCTTTGTGACTGTGGGAGGAAACCCATGCAGACAATGTGCAAACTCCAAACAGACAGTTGCCCGAGGTGGGAATTGAACCAGGGTCCCTGGTGCTGTGAGGCAGTAGTGCTAACCACTGTGCCACCATGCCACCTTGCCCTACAGGTTCCCTTTTATTCCTTCCCCTCTAACTTTCAACTGATCCCCTCTAGTCCTCCATTTCCCAAATCTAGGAAAAAGACTAAGTGCCTTCCCCCTATCCATGCCTCTCATGATCTTATACGCTTCTATATGATGCCCCCTCAGTCTCCTACACTCCAAAGAAAAAAGTTCTATCTTGCCCAACCTGGCCCTATAACTCAGACTGTTGTGTCCTGGTAACATCCTTGTAAATTTCTTCTGCACTCTTTCCAGTTTAATAACATCCTTTGAATAACAAGGTGACCACAACTGAACGCAGAATGACATTTTGTTTTGCTCAAAAACTGCATGAATCCATTAAAGATTCCGTAAATCCCTTTTTTAGATTAGAATCAGTCTGAACATTGGGACACAGACAACCTCACACAGGGCACCTCACACCTTCAATGCGTTATCTGGGCCAACATGGCACCAATTGCTAAAGTTCACTTGAGAATATAACTTTTAGAAGGCTCTGGAATTTACATATGAAAGAACTGAAACCAACATGGTCATTCTAAAAGATGAAACTTAACAAACATTCCAGGTCTTTTATGATATATAATTTCAGTTACATCACACTGTAAACTTTTGCTATAATTTCTGTGTCCTATGATCTTACACTCCACAAACACCTGATGAAGGAGCAACGCTCTGAAAGCTAGTGTTTCTAAATAAACCTGTTGGACTATAATCTGGTGTTGTGTGATTTTTAACTTTGTACACACCAGTTCAACACCGATACCTCCAATTCAAAATGCATGGATATCTTATCTCTCAGAATCTTCTCAAGGAGCTTACCCACCACAGATGTTAGGCTTACTGGTCTATAATTCCCAGGTTTTTCGTTGCCTTTCTTGAATAAGGGCACAACATTTGCTACCCTCCAGACTTCCGGGACCTCACCCATGGCTTGTGATGATGCAAAAATATCATCCAGGACCACTGCAATTTCTTCTCCAACCTCTTGTAATGTTCTTGGATATATCTGGCCAGGACCAAGAGATTTATCCACCTTCATACATTCTATACGTCCAACATTGACTCTATTGTGATATGGACTGTCCCTAAGATATGACCACTAATGTTGCCAAGTTCCCAAGTCTTCATGTTTTGAGAGGGATATACAATTGAAAAACCTGAAATCTGATTTCAAAGCTCAACCCACCTCCAAGGCGACCACTTCTGCTTTTAATCGAGGGAGAAAGGGAGTGGGATGGGAGGGGTATAGGAGCTGAATGATGGGCAACCAACTCATCGACTGGAATTAAAGTTTACCATTTTCATGTAATGAGATCTCTGCCTTAGAGTTAGCCACAGTGTTAAATGCAATCCTATAGCTAAGAGAAGATCGGGACATCTGACTTCCAATGGAAGTACCTCTACATTGACCTATTGAGTGAAGTTTACTTGATTTACATCCAACTTCTTTAGATAAATAGCAGCAAGTGCTTTGTGGCAGTAAACCAGGTTCCTTTTGTTGCCTTACTGATAGGGATAGCATGGTGGCTCACACCTCTGCCTTCAAAACGCCAGGGACCCACCCTCGGTAGACTGTCTACATAGTGTTTGTGTGTTCTGTCTGCGTGGGTTCCAGAGCAAGCTTGAGGGGCTGGATTCCTGCTCCTATTTCTAGTAATATCCCCATCCTAACAGTACTGTGTATATACCAGATCCCTCCCATCATTCACTGCAATGGTTTAAGTCAATTTACTGATCTATCTCCAGGAGAATTAATGATAGATAATAAATGGACACCTAGCCAGTGTTGCCTCCAACTTACAAATGAGTGAAAATAGTATACCCAAGCTCTTTAAACTGTCAAATTCACTCCAAGGACCTGTAGACTTAGGTGCATCTACATAAGGCAACAATCGTCCTCCTTAAGCCTCAAAAGTCCCTTTGAAACGATTGCCAGTGGCGGCATTTAATTGTGTGTTTATACAAACTGCAGCGTCCTAACTGAAAACCTGTTTATTTGCTGCACTGTATTTTACCTTTTAACACTGCAGCCAGGTGTTTCCTGAGGCAATGAATACAGTAGTTATTGAGGGGAAGAACGAGTATTGTTAATGGAGCTGAATGAGGTATTTCCAGTCAGCCATTCAGCACCAAGTGGTGCTGTTCATTTATTTAATTTGTGGCATGTCTTAATATTGCCAGAAGCCATAAAAACGACAGAAAATCATTCAGCAAACAGACACACAGAGGGACACATTCTGATTCATGTGGCAGCTGCTGCCAGAGAAAAAAAGACAGAGAGAGAAGCCATGTCCTCTCCAGTGGTTTATCGACTCCTCGCTCCAAAAGAAAGAGAGAAAATGTAACAGATTTAGACTGAGGGAGGACATAAATACTGATTTAGGTCCTGACTTCTAGTATGACAATAAATATTCAGCATAGCCCCGCTTAAAACTGGGGAGCTAACCCTCAGCTATCCTTGCTTTTCACATGATGGGCAACATCAAATTTCCAATTTGAGTTTTTCAGATTACAGTCAGTTCTGGTTGTGTGCCTGCATGGCGACTCTGACCTGGAGAGAATGTTGAGATTGTGTCCCCTGGACAGGGATTGAGATGACAACAGAGGAGGACTCCTGAGCCAGAATATATCCATCACTTTTATTTTTTGCTCTCTCTTTTCGTAATTTTCTTCTTTTTCTTTTTACCTTCTATCCTTGGGATGGCATCATTGGCGATGTCTGGCGTGAAAGCTGACGTGGACTTACTCCCGGCCTCAGCACAGACTCAAACTCCCAGCCTCAGTGTTGACCCAAACTCCCGGCCTCACACAGACTCAGACTCCTGGCCTCAGTGTTGATCCAAACTCTCGGCCTCACACAGACTCAAACCCCCAGCCTCAGTGTTGACCCAAACCCCCAGTCTCAGTGTGGACTCAAACTCCCGGCCTCAGCACAGACTCAAACTCCCAGCCTCAGCACAGACTCAAACTCCCAGCCTCAGCACAGACTCAAACTCCCAGCCTCAACATAGACTCAAATTCCCGGCCTCAGCACAGACTCAAACTCCCAGCCTCAGTGTTGACCCAAACTCCCGGCCTCACACAGACTCAAACTCCCAGCCTCAGTGTTGACCCAAACTCCCGGCCTCACACAGACTCAAACTCCCAGCCTCAGTGTTGACCCAAACTCCCGGCCTCACACAGACTCAAACTCCCAGCCTCAGCACAGACTCAAACTCCTGGCCTCACACAGACTCAAACTCCCTGCCTCAGTGTTGACTCGAACTCCCAGCCTCAATGTGACTTCGAACTCCCAGCCTCAGTGTTGACTCA
This sequence comes from Chiloscyllium plagiosum, assembly GCF_037043375.1. Classification (NCBI taxonomy): domain Eukaryota; kingdom Metazoa; phylum Chordata; class Chondrichthyes; order Orectolobiformes; family Hemiscylliidae; genus Chiloscyllium; species Chiloscyllium plagiosum. Next base: position 31,663,326 of record NW_028270141.1, read on the forward strand.
AATTCCCGGCCTCAGCACAGCCTCAAATTCCCAGCCTCAGCACCGACTCAGACTCCCAGCCTCAGCACCGAACTGGACTCCCGGCCTCAGCACAGACTCGGACTCACGGCCTCAGCACCGACTTGGACTCCCAACCTCAGCACAGACTTGGACTTCCACTTCAGTGTATACATGACTCCCAGCTTTGAGGTGAAGCACTGTGTGATCTAGGTTGGAAGGACTGTTATTATGAACTCTTACTTCCCTGTTTTTTCAAAATTATTGCTGTACTTTTTAATTTCCTTATTTTTCTAGTTTGTTTTTCCCTCAGAATTTGTACTAAGAACCTATATCTAGGTTCCTTACCTATGCTGGCATCATAAGTGACGATGTGCAAACTTTTTACTGTAATCATGTGAGTATATGTAGCAATAGAGCTAATTCAATTCAATCTAATGAGTAGATATAAATTCGTAAAGTCATAGAGTCATAGAGATGTACAGCATGAAAACAGACCCTTCGGTCCAACTTGTCCATGCTGACCAGATATCCTAACCTAATCTAGTCCCATTTGCCAGCATTTGGCCCATGTCCTTATAAGCCCTTCCTATTCATATACCTAGCCAGATGCCTTTTAAATGCTGCAATTGTACCAACTTCCACTGCTTCCTCTGGCAGCTCATTCCATACATGCATCACCCTCTGTGTGAAAACGTTGCCCCTTCGGTCCCTTGTATATCTTTCCCCTCTCACCCTACACCTATGCTCTCTGGTTCTGGACTCCACCACCCAGGAAAAAGACCTTGTCTATCTATCCCAATCATGCCCCTCATGATTTTATAAACCTCGATCAGGTCACCCCTTAGCCTCCAACGCTCCAGAGAAAACAGCTCAAGTCTATTCAGCCTCTCCCTATAGCTCAAATCCTCCAACCCTGGCAACATACTTGTAAATCTTTTCTGAACCCTTTCAAGTTTCACAGCATCCTTCCAATAGGAAAGAGACCAGAATTGCACGCAATATTTCAAAAGTGGCCTGATCAATGTTTCGTACAGGTGGAAGTGGGTACTGAAGATGCTGGAGATTAGAGTCAAGATTAGAGTGGTGCTAGAAAAGCACAGCAGGTCAGGCAGCATCCGAGGAGCAGGAAAATCGATATTTCGGGCAAAGGCCCTTCATCACAGCCACAACATGACCTCTTAACACTTATACTAAATGCTCTGACCAATAAAGGAAAGCAGACCAAACACCATCTTCACTATTCTATCTACCTGTGACTCTATGTGCAAGCAACAATGTACCTGCACTCCAAGGTCTCTTTGTTCAGCAATACTCCACAGGACCTTACCATTAAGTGTATAAGTCCTGCTCTGATTTGCTTTTAAAAAATGCAGCATAGAGTCATAGAGATGTACAGCATGGAAACAGACCCTTCGGTCCAACCAGTCCATGCCGACCAGATATCCCAACCCAATCTAGTCCCACCTGCCAGCACCCGGCCCATATCACTCTAAACCCTTCCTATTCATATACCCATCCAAATGCCTCTTAAACGTTGCAACCGTACCAGCCTCCCACCACATCCTCTGGTGCTCCTTGGATGCTGCCTGAACTGCTGTGCTATTCCAGCACCACTAATCCAAAATCTGGTTTTCAGCATCTGCAGTCATTGTTTTTACCTAGCTCATTCCATACACGTACCACCCTCTGCGTGAAAAAGTTGCCCCTTAGGTCTCTTTTATATCTTTCCCCTCTCACCCTAAACCTACGCCCTCTAGTTCTGGACTCCCCAACCCCAGGAAAAGACTTTGCCTATTTATCCTATTCATGCTCCTCATAATTTTGTAAACCTCTATAAGGTCACCCCTCAGCCTCCTACGCTCCAGGGAAAACAGCCCCAGCCTGTTCAGCCTCTCCCTGTAGCTCAGATCCTCCAACCCTGGCAACGTCCCTGTAAATCTTTTCTGAACCCTTTCAAGTCCTCGCATTCATCTAAATTAAGCTCCATCTGTCACTCCTCAACCCATTGGCCCATCTGAACAAGATCTTGTTGTACTCTGATGTAACCTGCTTCGCTGTCACTACACCTCCAATTTTGGTGCCATCTGCAAATTTACTAACAATACCTCCTATGTTCATGTCCATATCATTTATATAAATGATGACAAGCCGTGGACCCAGCACCAATCCTTACTGGTTACAGGCCTCCAGTCTGAAAAGCAACTTTCCACCACCACCCTCTGTCTTCTACCTTGGAGCCAGTTCTGTATCATAGTCACTGCTACCCTAATCATATCTGTTGTATTTCTACATGATTTATTATCACAAATGCATAGGGAGGAATCTTTTGTACACAGGTGAGGAGGTGGGAAGGATGTGTAATTAGGTGGGAGTTGGTGTACCCTAACTCTGTCACCTTTTCACATCCAACAAAATTTATTTTTGAGCAGGAAGACACACAGTCAACTTTCCCGCACTGTGACTAATTGAGGGTCTTATGTGGCTAGTTACGAGCCAATTAAGGGTTGCAGGCTGCTATCCTGTGGCACCTTGGTACTCCACGAGATGTAGGGGGATGCAAGTGGTGTTTGGGGGTGCCACTCAATGAAACACAATCACTGCATGCTGAAGGCAGTGATGTCTCCTGGGACCAAGCCCCTGCCTTTGCTTCCAACACGCTTGCTCCCAACCTTTTGTTCGAGAGCCATAACAAGATTCCACTGGCTCTAGACTGACGATGAAAAATCTGATGTTTGTCATTCTAATGTTACAATCCTGCAGCCAAACACTGTCAGAAATATGAAGACAGCTTTCCAGAACTTTTAGAATATCTGCCTAGTTTTATTGATGCTTGTTGCCTTTCATCCACTATTTCCAACTATCTGGCTCACCCCACCACAGTTTTGTAAAGTTGAGGCCAATTCTACATCTACCAGAATAACTCAGCACAAACTTGAGTTAAGTTTTTTTTAATGGTATAAGACTGCCTTTGCTTTCATTTTATTTAATGGACCCTCTTCCATGAAATATTATTTCAGAGGATAGACTGACATATATGGCTGTAGCATGTCATATTCTTGAACTGTGGGGTGGCATGTTGGCTCAGTGGTTAGTACAGCTGCCTCGCAGCACCAGGGACCTGACATGTCCACTCTTGGGCAACTCTCTGTGTGGAGTTTACACATTCCCCTGTGGCTGTGTGAGTTTTCTTTGGGTGCTTTAGTTTCCTCTCACAGTGGAAAGGTGTGCAGGCTAGGTAACAGGGATTGGGTGTGCTGCTCTTTGGAAAGTCAGTGTGGCCTTGATGGGCCAAATGGGCTGTTTCCACACTGTAGGGACTCTATGATCTATTTATGTGGATTACAGACAAATTTACAGCAGATAAATTATCTTTCACTATCAAGTTATTGAAGATGAGGTTGATTTTCTGCCTTTTCAGTGTGTTATTATCTGGGAAGTAATTAAAAAAGAAATAGAAAGAGAAAGATTGGTTGCACTCTTGTGCTTGAAAGCCATAAAACTCTGGGACAGTCGACCTTACACATCAGATTTTACAACACGTATTTAACCTCTTTGGGAGAATATCTGCCAATATTATTTTAATTTCAGAAAGTCAAAACATGCTGCCAAAATTAGAGAGAAAACGTTTGGGGCAAAATGACTTTGAAAAAGCAAGCTTACATTTCAAATTGGAAACAAAACCCACCAATAAAGGAAATTTGAAATAAATGTTGAAAATTATGCAGCTGCACACCAAAGTAAATAATAATCTATTTTTTAGAAATGCATCTTTTCCCCCAGTAAATTGATGGTAGTATCTTTGGACTGTTTTGCGGAGAATTCTGGATTACTGTTACCATAACTCGTACCTCTCTATCCAAAACCCCACTGATTACCACACTGTCATCAGGCTCGAGCTCAAGCTTATCTCATCTGCTGCTAAAATTCTCATACATTTGCCACTTTCAGATTTGGTAATTCCACTACTTCCTTGGTTGCTCACCTGTGTTTCACCCGTCATAAGCTTCAGCTCATTCAAAATGCTATTGCCAGCAACCTATCCAAACCAAATCCCTTGGACCCATAATTCCCATCTTTGCTAATCTATACAAGTCCCATAATGTCACTAATTTGCAATTCTCATCGTCATGTTTGAATCATACCATGACCTCACCCACCAACCTCTGTTTTGTGCCCCCAACTTTAGAACAAACCTTGCAAATCTGTATTCTGTGATCTTGTGTTCTTTGCACATTTGTTTTTCCCCTTGTCTTAGTTCTATGCTCTGGAATACCCTTTCCAAATTTCTTTGCCTCCCATTGCTTTTCCCTTTTTAATATTCCCCATAAAACTAGACTCAGTCGCCAAGCTTTTAGTCCATTCTCGTATCTCCTTCTTTGGCTTGACTTGCTTTTTTTTTGTCGGATTACATCTCAATAAAGTGTGGGAACATTCTTCTTATTCAAAGGTAGAATATAAATGAATGCTTTCATTACTGTTCCACTTAGCCCTAGAGGTGATCAGTTCTTGGTTAGATGTAGGAGTTCTTTGCCAGTTTGAAGTTGCTTTATTCTGGCCTTAAATCTTACAGAGATATCTGTGCTGAGGTTTTGCAGCCAATAAAAGACAACATTGATATATGTTCTGTTAAAAAGGATGTTTTCATTTGATGGCGTTTTCATTAGTTGCTGGATCTGTTCGGAATAGGAATAGCTTATGTATCAGTTTGGAGAACTGTCACAGTACAAAAGACATGCCATTGACCTTCATTGCAACTTTGAAACAGGCAAAATAATGAACATTACTTCTCTGCCTTGGCTATTTCACAGTTACCATTGACTTATGCTAAAGGTTATTGCAAGCTTGAAGTGCTTTGACCATCACAGTTTGTTGATGAGCATTTTGCATTCAAGTCATCATATTCCATATTTGGAGTTTTATGAATTCAGGTTTGAACTGATAATAGTAAAACTATCTACCTTAATGTTTCTCCGGGCCAAAATGGATCTGATTAATGAGAAGACTTTTAAGTTGACATTGCTAGAGAAGCAACATGTTTTGTTATTCTTTCACCAACTTGAGATCAGATTTCCTTTGCTTCTGGTCTGCAGTGATCGTTGTAAATGCAGAACAACCTTGATTATCCAAACGTGATGGGCGGGAAGTATTTTGCTCGAATAACTGATCTGATCATAAACAAAGGAAGCAGGACTTTGGATAATCCGAAATTCAGATAATCGATGTTCGGATAACCAATGTTGTTCTGTACTGTTATGAAAATCTTGTTTTCACACAGTACCTTTTACATCATCAGGAGCATTTCACTGTAACTTAATTGGTTTCTAAGCGTTAATCATGTTGTATGTGGACAAAGACCGGACCATGAATTAGAAGGCTAGTTCTTTTTTTGATGGGTGTTGTTGGTTGATGGCTAAATATTGTCTAAGACATTAGGAGAATTTTATGCTCTTTGGATACTGACATAAGATCCTTTGCACACACCTAGACATCAGGATCTCAGCTCAAAATTTCATTGGAAGATAGTAACACTGTCTTGCTGCTTTAATTTGGAAATGCCTATTTTCGTGTTTCTCCCAACTCCACCACCAACAGTTAACATCCCTTACATAGAGGGGAGGTCTGATGAACTTTGAATATTGACAAATGGAGCACAGAGGAGCTCAGTATTCAAGGTAGAAATTTGTACTGTACACCCCTGGACAACAGAATTAGGAGTCAGAAGCATTGAGGGCTTCAAGTCTGCAGTAAGGTTGAGGCTAGAGGAAGGTTTGAGCCTTGGAGGAGCAATTACATGGATTGAGTTGAGGAATTCCAGGTTGAGTGCCCTGGTGTGCCTGCAGTAAGATATGACGCCACAGGAACAAAGCTTGGTTGTTCACTGTGAGAGATTTCAGGACCAGATGGTGCATTGTTTTTAACTTACAAGATAATCAATTTTCACATGCAAACAAGCACAATAACCTACTTTGAGAGTAAGTAATGGATGTCTCATTTTGGTCCTTAACCAATATAATGGACAGTAACAAGCAAAGAAGTTGCTGGAAAAGCTCATCAGGTCTGGCAGCATCTGTGAAGAGAAATCAAAGTTAATGTTTTGGGTCTGATGCTCCTTCCTCAGAACTGATGATAGCTAGGAAAGTGTCAGTTTATAAGAGGAAGATTTGGTGGGAGGAGGGGATAAGGAGTAAACGATAGGTAGGGATAAAACCCAAAGAGAGAGAAGAGCAGTTGGGCAGACAAATGAGCTGACAATGATCTGGCCAGGCAGTATATTTCTGGTGAGAAATATATGCACTCCTCCTGCCTGTACTTGTAGATCTTGGGAGACCATGTCATGCCTGAAAAAGGAACAGTCTTTGGCCCAATTTATTCTCCCAAAATTTCAGACTTATGTTCTAGCTTAGTTTGCATTCTTAAGTCTTGGAACAGGGGTTAAACATTTAATCTTTGACTCAGCAGCATGAATACTAATTCTGAGCCAAACTGACTTGCAAATGTTTACTTGATTTGCTATTTTTCACACAATTACAAACTGACTTTAAATGACCTAGCGTATTGAGAGAAAGCAGTAGAGGATGAGGTTATTTATGAGTCTTTGCTTTGTCAATTTGTTTTTATGTCATTTAAATTGTTATACATTTTGATGAATGATCTGATGCTTGGTTATTGGCTCTACCTGAATCATCATGAATTTCCAAAATTATTAATCAAAAGTCAGGGAACTTCAATTAGGAATCTCGTTAGTACTGTTGTCATAAAGCTCATGGGGTTTTGAATTATGCTGATTAACATAGACAGTGGGATGACACATTCCATCTGTGACTGAGTTAGCCATTCAGCAGTTATTACCTTCTGGAGTCTGCAATGGCTAAGGTACACTGGAGCTTTTTCTTTGTAACATGCTGTTTTTGGAATTTTGTACTTCTAGCAGCTAGAAATATCTAATATTCAGCCTCAAAGTATCTGTATGAGTAATTCTTTAACAATTCTAAGAAACAGTTCCTGGGTAGCTTTCAACTGGAACCTCAATGCCCAATTTAGAGATAACTTGGGGTTAGAGGTGAGAGGCAAACTGTCTGGGTCCATGCATTGAGAGTTTTAACTCATTAAACTCAAGCAACTCAGTCCCATATCTCAAATCAACTTAAATGACCAGCTGGTATCCTGGTGGGTAAAAGTGAAGTTATGGCTGTCAGGTGACTTCTGCCAAGTCCACATTATATGATAAGCATTCAGGGAAGAAGCTGTGTCTCTTGGTGGGTTTCACAGTCAAAGAAGCAGAAGAGCAATCCGAGGTAGAAGAGACCAATTATTTCCTTGAGTAACACTCTTGCTCTTCCTGGTCCAAACAAAACTTACTCTTTCCTGGAGAAATATTTACTTCTGCTGCCCTCTTTTGGCCCCACTCTAGTCTCCTGACAGTTGCTATCAGACCATGATGTTTAAATATCAATAGTGCCTGCAGTGAATGTGCTCCAAACTGTTCAAACCCAGCAGTTAAATGATATTTGGTAAATGCAGTACGAAGGTTATAATTGTCATTTTCACCCCTGCCTCAGTATTTTCTGTTAGATGGGCAGAATTAAAATCATATCTTTTAAATGTAATAAAATTAGCTTAGTACACAGTAAATAAACGTCAATTGCTCTAAGGATCCTTGCAACCTCAAAGTGGTGGCATGGTGGCTCAGTGGTTAGCATTGCTGCCTCACAGTACCAGGGACCTGAGTTCAATTCCAACCTCAGGTGACTGTGTGGAGTTTACACATTCTCCCTGTGTCTGCATAGGCTTCCTCCAGGTGCTCTGGGTTCTCCACTGTCCAAAGATGTGCAGGTTAGGTGAATTGGCCATGCTAAATTGCCCATAGTGTTCACAGATGTGTAGGTTAGGTGCAGTCGTCAGGGGTAAATGTAGAGCAATGAGTTAGGGAATGGGTTTCGGTTGGGATACTCTTCAGAGGGTCGGTATGGACTTGTTGGATCAAAGGGCCTGATTCCACACTGTAAGGATTCTATAATAATAAATATCATCGAGATACATTTTAGTGCAAGATTCTATGCACATAATAAAGAGTAGGAGATCAAATTAGGATGGCATTAAGATGGTGAACGTTGTATGTGCAACTGAAAGGCTTTAGTTGGAAGTGAGAAACAAAATAGCAATGAGTGAAAGAAGCACACACAAAATAAAACATGAATATTAATATAAAGCAACAGCACAATTCAAAATACAAATGATATAGCTCTCATGTTAACATTTCTATTCTAGGCTTGCTGCTGTACTCCAGCAAAACCCAAAGCAAAATGGAACAATAGCGCTTCAATTTCTCCTTATGCACTTTAAGGCTTTCAGGATTCAATGTTGAGTTCAACAACATCTGAAGATATACATGGCCTTTCATTTTGACTTCACCCATGTTCCAATTCTGGTACCTTGGTTTATATGGGTTTGCTCACAGCAAAGTCAACCTATTTTCAATAAGTCACGCTCATCATTAACACCTATTTTTCATCTAGATCTCTCCTTTGCTACCGTTGTTTAGTCTTTCCTTAAAACAATTTAGAAAACCTCTAACCAGAAAGTTATGAATGAATTTGCCCAGGTGTCCCACGACACCAACACAGTCAAATCAATACAAGCCAGTACTAGTGCAAAACAGTTCTAACTTTATTAGAAACAAAGTTACAATAAACTTTCATGCTAAACTAATCTTTAATACGAGTTAAGCCCTTAAAGGTACAATACTTCCTGAGTCTTGCAGATTTACAACAGTTGCTCTCTCTCTGGCTCTGTCTCTGGGTCTGTGAAATTGCTTTCTTCCTCTGTCCCTCTGGATCATCAGCTGGTCTCTGCCCCTGCTGTTCAGGTCTCCTCAGTGTCTCTTGGTGGGTTTCACAGTCAAAGAAGCACGAGAGGAATCTGAGGCAGAAGAGACCAATTGTTTCCTTGAGGAATGCTCTTACTCTTCCTGGTTCCAACGAAACCTACTCTTTCCTGGAAAAATATTTACTTCTGCTGCCCTCTTTTGGCCCCACTCTAGTCTCCTGACAGTTACTATTAGACCATAATATTTAAATATCAATAATACCTGCAGTGAATGTCCTCCAAACTGTTCAAACCCAGCAGTTAAAAATGACATTTCGTGAATGTAGTACAAAGGTTATAATTGCCATTTTCACCCCTGTCTAAGTATTTTCTGTTAGATGAGCAGAATTAAAACCATATCTTTTAAATGTGACACAGCTCATTTAATGCACAGTAAACAACAGTCTCAGACCTTTCCAAGAGCCATTCCAAGAGAGGGGTATGCAGATGAACTCTGTTTTTAAACCTTTTAAATGGTTACTGGAACTTTCTATAGTTCTGGCCAATCAAGGCAATACACGTAATAGTTTGAAACAAGAGTCACACATTTAGATGGCATGCTAATGTTAATTTCTTTGTGTAGCAGGGCCCAGTCCATTTCTCTCTGGGCCCGCCTTTGTTTAGTAGATAAATTGTTGGGCTATGTCTGTCCAGAATTAGTGTTGCCTTTTACATTATGCTAATGTTCTGGATGTAAGTTTGCTTGCTGAGCTGGAATGTTCATTTTCAGATGTTTTGTCACCATACAAGGTAACATAATCAGTGAGCCTCCGGTGAAGCACTGGTGCTATGACTTGCTTTCTATTTACGTGTTTAGGTTTCCTTGAGTTGGTGATCTCACTTCCTGTGGTGATGCCATTTCCTACAATGATGTCACTTCCTGTTCTTTTTCTCAGAGGGTGGTAAATGAGGTCTAAGTTGATGTGTTCATTGATAGAGTTCTGGTTGGAATGCCATGCTTCTCGGAATTCTTGTGCATGTCTCTGTTTGTCATGACCACCTGGCTGCTGTGTTTGCGGAGTGTCTGGTGTGTAGGTTTTGTGATTTCAAAGTTTTGCTTAGCCAATGTACCCAGCATCCCATGCTGTTTGGCCAAGTTTGAAATCTGTCTGTGTTTCAGCAGCCAGAAGGCTGCTACACCACCACTAACACTCACCTTGTCTTTAGTTCTGGGCATCTTACCATTTGTTCCACTCACTCTTCCTCCCTCTTTGTCAACAGTATTGACACCTTCATTTTCCAGCCCCCTTCAGTTCTAAAGAGAAATAATTGGAATTAAAATGTTAACTCTGTTTCTGTCTCCACGGATGCTACAAGACCTGTTGAGTTTCTCTGGCATTTTCTGTTTATTATTGACAAGCTGTTTGTCAAAAAAAAATACTTGTACTGAAGCAGATAGATATAATCTAGAATGTACCTGAAAGCACTAAATTTGAAAACATAATGGTCATGTCACAGTGGAAGAGAAATCATGGGACAGGAAATGTCACTGTGGAAGAAAAATCAAATGATGCCCATGGGTTAAACTTTGCAATTGATGCAATACTCTCACTGAGTGAAAAGTATAAAATGGAATTGACATATGAATAAAAAGAATGCAGAGTGAAACAAGTCTTGGACCTGAAATGATAAATGATATTTTTGATATTACCAAAATGTTGTGGAGCTGTTGAGGAAGCGGTTTAGAAGGTGTGTGGCTTGTGAAGTTTGGAAAACGGTGCAGAATCAATATACTGCAGAAACATACCTGTAGGTAATAGTTATGTGCTAATGTATTAAAAAAGCAAGTGAAGATAACATTACAAAAATATAGATAATTTGATGAAATATTGTATAAAAGATTATTGGAAAAGAATCAAACATGTGAGGATGCATCTCCGCAGCAGAGCTTTGGTATCAATGGGAATGAATCAGAACAAAACCTGATTGCTGGTATTTTCGGCGACACTCCATGGTGTGACCAATATTTTTCTTTATACTCTTGACTGTTTGATTCTATTGGAGCAATTTGCAGATGACAAAATAGAACTAGTGTTTTGAACTAGGCCAGACCACTCAAAACATTCTTGAGCAGACAACCCAGACCTTAACGTTGCAATTTGTTTTGGTAAGTGTACAATGAAAATTACCCAGAGTAAGCTAGCTAGGTTGACTACCAGGTTTTAATACAGACAGAAAGTTTATTCATAAAATTACACAATGAAACACAAAGAACAGAATAAAGAACCTGTACAGAACTCAGTCTATCCAAAGTAGACGTAATTATGCCATTCCAAATATACACAACAGTCCCAATAAACAAACCCCCTTAGAACACAGTAAAAAAAAGGAACAGCTGCTTACAGGTTGAAGTTAGAAGGGCAGAAAGAGAGAGTTTAGCAAACTGTTTCCATGCAGCTCACTGTTGAACTCCTAATTAGTTCTGGACTGAACTGAACTGCTCAGCTAGAGGGCTGACTACTCCCCTTTCATTATACAGATCACCTCTAAAACATGACCACTTTGGCCTGAAGTCTCATCTGTTTACATATAAACAAGAAGGCCTCTCAATACACTTTAATCTCTGAAGCAAACCAGTCTAATCGGGAACATTTTATTACCCCTATTAAAAAAAATGACACGTACTCTTGAGAAAAGGAACAGCTTTTAGCAAAAAAAAGGACCAGCTTTGTGACACGAGCAGGAATAAGTCAGTTGGACCACATTATGAGAGATTGATGGCATGGACAGTTGGTCTTTAATATGGATAAGTGTGTGCTAGTCTTTTTCTGTCCTTCACTCATGTCTATATGCTGACTTTACATGTGATGTACAATAAACTCTTTTAATAGAACAGCAGGGCTTAATCATACACCAACTGAAGGCTAATGGCATTACTTAACAAAATTTAAATCCTAAATGTTCAAACTTCAATGAAAACAGGCAGCAATTATATATGTTCTTCAAGAGAAGTAAATTGTTGTACTGTAGGAGGATTGTAGGAGTAATCAAAGGGTAAGACATGGGTTTGGAAAAAAAAGCAACAAAGGTCCACGTCACATGGTCTGTTGACTGCTCTCAATGAGTTTATGGGAAAACAGACTAAAAATATATTTTGAAGTGCTTGGGTACAAAAGTAATACCTTATTGACCAACGTAAAATATCTGAATAACACTTACATAATGTGACAGGTGAATCACCACTCCACCCATTCCCCAATTTCTGCAAATCCACTATCTTCCTGGTTCTTCCCCTGAACAGACATATGAAACTTGCTCCTGAGAGGTCAGCTGTTTGGTGTGTGTATGAGTTGCCATCTGTTCTTTTCTGTTCTCTCTGATGATATGCAAATTCAGCCAAAGAAAACTTTGAACATTTGAGATTGCGTGGTTTTGCTAATGGGAATTTCTCCATAGAGTTTATTTTCTACCTTATCACGACATGTATAATATAATTTGCATAAACCTGCACTTGATTAGATTCCCTACAGTGTGGAAACAGGCCCTTCGGCCCAACCAGTCCACACCGACCCTCCAAAGAGTAACCCACCCAGACCCATTTCCCTTCTGACTAATGCACCTAACACTATGGGCAATATAGCATGGCCAATTCACTTGATGTGCACATCTTTGGACTGTGGGAGGAAACCAGAGCATCCTGAGGAAACCCACGCATACACGGGGAGAATGTGCAAACTCCACACAGATAGTCGCCCGAGGCTGGAATCGAGCCTGGGACCCTGGTGTTGTGAGGCAGCAGTGCTAACCACTGAGCTACCATGCCGCCCCTTTAAAGGCCATTTGGTCCATTGAATCCACATCAATCCTCCAAAGAGAATCCCATCAGACTAAACCTTCTACCCTATTCCTGTAACCCTGCGTTTCCCTTGGCCAATCCACCCTAACCTGTGCATCTTTGGAATGTGGGAGGAAACTAGAGCACCCAGGGGAAACCCACTCAGACACGGGCAGAATGTGCAAATTCTACACAGACAGTCACCCAAGGGTGGAATTGAACCCAAGTCCCTGGAGCTATGAGACAGCAGCACTAACCACTGAGCCACCATGTCGCCCCCTTAGCACTAACTCTCCTAGATCATTTATACCATAGATGTAAATTGTCAGGAAAGACTTTTGGCAGCTTTCTTTAGCAACTGCATATACTATAATCCTGTTCATATATTTTATAATAGGAGTAATTCCTTATCTTTCATGACCAATGTTAAGATGGGCAATAATAACTCATCAGGTCATTCAACTGGCTATGAGCACATCAGGTCTTTTTGAAAAATATTGCCACGGCTGCAGTCTCTTCTGTATATAAGGATGTCCTGACAAAATGTACTCCTGTTTCTCAACCACTTCATGAAACTACCCAAAGGTGAGTTGATAAAATTTTATCAGCCACTTTCCTCTGAACTGGAATGGTTTCTAAGCAAAGTTGATAACACTGATACATTGGGCAGAATTCTGTTGTGGTGTTGGGGGTCACACCAGCTGGCTGGACACGTGCACTACCTTTTTCAGGGAAAGCATACTGCACGCATCACCCAGGCAGTAGTGGGAGGGTTTTGCTGGGAATCAAGACCCTAGACTGGAAGTCTCATCCAGCGAAAGCCATCAGTCAATTCGAGGCTAGCATCTCACATGCTCAGCAGTGCCACATGGAACCCATGGCTGCTGGCTGCTGAAGCTCCAAGCTCATAGAGAACCCAAAGCAAAGGTAAGTGATTTGTTGCAGCTCTGAGCATTTACAACTGGGGGCTGTGAGGCAAGGTGGTCAGAAGTAAGGGCAGGGGTGTGGCACCCAACAAACACCCTGGATGTTCTATATTTGATTCATCAATGAGTGCCTTTGATTGCCAAACGTTGACAAGCTACCGACACAGGTTGATGTTCCCAACATGCCAATGGGGACTGTCCCAACAGCAACTGAGTTAATCATAGAAGCCCTACAGTGTGCAAGCAAATCAGTCAACCCAATTGAATCTACACTGACACTCCAAAGAGCATCCCAACCAAATCTCCCCTCCTCCCCCATTGCCCTAGGCTTGCAATCTTGCATTTCCCCTGGCTAACCCACCTAGCCTACACATCCCTGGGCACTATGGGCAATTTAGCCTGGCCAATCCACTGCAGCTGCACATCTTTGGTCTGTGGGAGGAAACTGGAGCACCTGAAGAAGCCCATGCAGACTTGGGAAGAATGTGCAAACTTCATATATGCAGTCGCCCGAGAGTGAATTGGGTCTCTTGTGCTGTGAGGCAGCAGCGCTGACCACTGAGTCACCATGCCGCCCACTTAAGGGCCACTTAAGAGTCTCTGTTGGTGGCAGGGCAGGATGGCCAACGATGAACCTTCTTGCTTAGAACTAAACTCTAACAGATACAGGGAGGTGGTAGCTATATCACCACCTAATTAAATGCCCTCCCATCTCCAATCTCATCTTATCAAAGAGCAAAGGTTCCATTCATTGTTTCAGGAGCTTGAACCCTTAGGAGGTGAGTTTAAAGATCACTATCACTCAGCTGAATTAAGATCGCTTGCTATTTTTCCTTCCTGCTGGGAGAGGAGTCTATTCTCAAGAATCATACACTTCAAAACAACCCAAGATCTTGTCAGGTCATAAGCTACGAAACTATCCTTGAGCATTATTCTCATTTTTGTTTCAATGCAATATCATGGATCTCCCCTAAAAATGAGTAAGTCTGCTGCATCATTAATAAGAGAAAAACTGCATTGTCTCGAGAGTATCTCAGGCCATACACTGTTGAATCTCCAGGAGAAAATTGAGGTTATGTATTTGTGAATGGCTAAAATCTGATGTGCTGAACTGATCAGACTATTTTACCTAAGCACATATTCATGAAAAATGTCAAATGGATAAAGTACAAGGACAAGATCATTTCTTGTAAATAAACTATCTCAGAATATTTACAGTTTTTAAAATAATTGCACATTCCATGATGACACATTTCTAGACTGTTGGTAAATTGAATTCTGAGCTTGCTGCCCACATCCCAATAATTTAGCTCCTAAACATATTTTAGAGAGCAGATTAATTCTGCAGCAAGAATGTGTGTCCACTTTCCTTTTGCCATGGATGTTCCTAATTGTTTTCTGCAATTTAAAACTGCGCAGATTCCAAAGCACTCCAAACTCCGATTTTTTGAACCACTTGTCTTTTCAACAGTTTTGTGAATTATGTCTCTTGTATTCAAAGCCAAGAAGGTTTGAAAAATAAAAAAGCTTGCATGACTTAGAGACTTTCCAAAGGTTTTTCCAGACAATTGAGTACTTTTGATATGTAGCCACTTTAACAATGTAGGAAATGTAGCAGCCAATTTGTGTACAGAAAGGTCCCACAAACAGCAAAACTTTAAAAATCTATTATCTATGTCAAATAATCTACTTTTGTGATGTTGATTGTGGGATAAATAATGGTCAGGATATGAGGCCTTGTTGCAAAGCTTATGTTTATTATTCGAGACTCAGCAAATCTGGCAGCAACTGTGGAGAGAAAGCTGAGTACATGTTTTGGGACGAGTGACCCTTCTTCAGAACTAGAGCGTTTTTGCTTTGTTTCAGATTTTTTTTTAGATCATTTGTTAACAGGATGTGGGGTTCGCAGGCTTAGCTAGCATTCATTGCCCATCCCGAATTGCCATAGTTAAGCTGAAAATGTGTTGCTGGAAAAGCGCAGCAGGTCAGGCAGCATCCAAGGAGCTGGAGAATCGACGTTTCGGGCATGAGCCCTTCTTCAGGAATGAGGAGAGTGTGCCAAGCAGGCTAAGATAAAAGGTAGGGAGGAGGGACTTGGGGGACGGGCGTTGGAAATGTGATAGGTGGAAGGAGGTTAAGGTGAGGGTGATAGGCCGGAGTGGGAGTGGGGACGGAGAGATCAGGAAGAAGATGGCAGGTTAGGAAGGTGGTGCTGAGTTCGAGGGTTGAGACTGAGACAAGGTGGGGGAAGGGGAAATGAGGAAACTGGAGAAATCTGAGTTCATCCCTTGTGGTTGGAGGGTTCCTAGGCGGAAGATGAGGTGTTCTTCCTCCAGCCATCGTGTTGCTATGCCCAACCACCCCGTGGCTCAACACTTCAACTCCCCCTCCCACTCCACCAAGGACATGCAGGTCCTTGGACTCCTCCATTGCCAGACCATAGCAACACGACGGCTGGAGGAAGAGCACCTCATCTTCCGCCTAGGAACCCTCCAACCACAAGGGATGAACTCAGATTTCTCCAGTTTCCTCATTTCCTCTTCCCCCACCTTGTCTCAGTCTCAACCCTCGAACTCAGCACCACCTTTCTAACCTGCAATCTTCTTCCTGACATCTCCGCCCCCACCCCCACTCCGGCCTATCACCCTCACCTTAACCTCCTTCCACCTATCGCATTTCCAACGCCCCTCCCCCAAGTCCCTCCTCCCTACCTTTTATCTTAGCCTGCTTGGCACACTCTCCTTATTCCTGAAGAAGGGCTCATGCCCGAAACGTCGATTCTCCAGCTCGTTGGATGCTGCCTGGCCTGCTGCGCTTTTCTAGCAACACATTTTCAACTCTGATCTCCAGCATCTGCAGTCCTCACTTTCTGACATAGTTAAGCATCAAACACATTGTTGTGGGTCTGATTACATAAGGATGGCAATTTCCTTCCCGAAAGAACATTAGTGAGCCAGATGAGATTTTACAACAACCAACAATGGTTTCATGGTGATTATTAGGTTCTTCATTCCAGATTCTTACTGAATTCAAATTCCACCATCTGCATGGCAGGATTTGAACCTGGGTCCCCAGTAGATTCCTTGAGTATCTGAATTAACAGTCCAGCAAAAGTATCACTCGATTGTCACCTCCTCTGAAGATTGCCAGCTTTGGCAGTTCTTTGCTTTGTTTTTGAGTTTATTGCTGTTGGAATTGCTTTGGATGTCAGCCATCCTTGAAACAACCTGCCGTTACTTAAAATGTCTCAAAATTGAACAATGTTAACTTAGCGGATATAATGGAGGCCTGCAGTTTCATTGCAAGTGTACCCCAAATAGCAGGCAACACTTCAAAAGAAAAGGAAGAAATAATATTTGGAAAATATAGAAAATATATCAAGATACATCGAACAGACCAAACAATATATGGTTTATGACATGCAACAGCAAAACGTTTTGTTCAAAATTACAATCCATTTGATACCTTTAAATGTTCAATTTTAACAGTGATAAACAGTACTGTTCTAAAATTTTAATACCCTGACATTAATGATTTAGTATTTGATTAACTACTAAAATATAACCATTGGAAGACTAATGAATTTCAAGCAGATTTTGGAAAATTTAATTACAACCAGTCCACAAACTGTCGAAAAAAATGTAATAAATGGCAAAGACAGTAACAGCTAATATAGCAGTGCTTCCCAAAATGTGCTTCCCTTCTGTGACCCCAGTTTGAGTCTGAAAATTGACATGATCCTTAGTGAGAACTATAAGTGCTGGCAGCCACCCCTGCCTCTGAGGACACAACACTAAAATTTCAGCTCACAACCCCCCACTTTGAGATGCTCTATTATTGGAGATTAGACAGAACGGATGATAGATTCTGTTCTTGCAACTATTCAGTTGAGAAGACAAATGGGTACTTTTTAAAATTCATTCATGGAATGTGGGCCTCATTGGCTAGGCCAGCATTTATTGCCCATCCCTAATTGTCCAGAGGGCAGTCTAAGAGTCAACCACATTGCTGTGGGTCTGGAATCACATGTAGGCCAGACCAGGTGAGGATGGCAGTTTCTTTCCCTAAGGAACATTACCGAACCAGATGGATTTTTCCTGATATTCGACAATGTATGGACAGTCATCATTAGACTCTTAATTCCAGATCTTTATTGAATTCAAATTCCACCATGAGTCATGGCAGGATTCAAACCTGGGTCCCCAGAACATTACTTGGGTCTCTGGATTAACAATCCAACGATAATACCACTAGGCCATCACCTCTCTATTTGAATGCATATTGCATTTAGAGAAAAATGCAGTGCTTGAAAAAACACTGACCATAAATTATTTCCCCTTCTCTTCCGTTGTGATGAATATCAACCATCTGCCCTAACCTGCAATCCTGCACAAACCATACAGAGCACAGTGTGTGAGATCAAAAAACTGCAATCCTGCGACTAAGCACCTCACAGAAATTGGGCTCATAAATAAAATCAGTTAAAAAATGGACATCCAAAATATTCTGTTGAAACTTGTGTAACCAACTCAAGATATTAGCTGCAAATAACCTGGTACTTGCAATGAGAAATTGCATTGCTTATTGCACAAGCATTTTTTTATAGTGTGCTGTTAGAATGATATCAACTGAAGTTCAGATATCTTTCATAAATATGTTTTTTTCACAGAGGAATTAACCTGCAGAATTGTGTATTTTAATGTTTGAATGGCCTTTCAAGTATCAGAGCACTGACAAATGCAGTACTGTGAACAGCCAATATTTTATTTCTACTTACTATCAACTATCTTGACCTTTGTCACTCCCTTGTTTGTTCTACTTTCTCCAGTTATGTTCCATTATTAAATCAAAGTTTGACTCGCTGCCGCCAATACTGGACAGGACATCTCCTGTTTTCAATTTTACTGTTCAATTCCCTTTTTTTGGAAGTCATCATCTCCTTTTCCAATCACATCCCCTGACAATGCACAAACCATGGCCAGCCACACAAGTAGGCAAGCTGCTCTGAAACCTCGATCGATACTATTCTGAATCTGGCTTGCTTAGGGGCTTAGCGGTAACAATTCTTCTCACTCTCACTGCTTAATTGAGTTGGATGTTGAGGCATCAGTGCTCTGTGCCATTCCATATCCTGCTTTATCCATGTTTTCATTTTTGGTCTCAAGCAACCTCACCCCACCGATTGCAAATCAGCCAAAGCGCCATTAACCTGCTGTGTTGCTAACAAATTCAAGTCTGACAATTCCATGAACTCCCTCATTATTGCTTGCCCACAAATCTCCATATAGGAACTATCTTTTCATTCAGTTCTGTGAAATTATTATTTAATTAATACTGCCATTCTGCTACTTCTTATCCCGAGAGGAAAACATTCAAACACCACTACACAACCGTTGGGGCGAAGCTGCAATAATTTTATATACAATTGCATTTAATGCAAAACTGCACAGAATTGTCTGCTTTGACGTGGCTAGAAGGACTCTCACCTCTCAATCAGAAGATTGTGGGTTCATAATCCTATCTGGGTTGACATACACTTTTTGGGTGAGATGCCAAACTGAGCTCTGTTTTCTGTCTCAGGTTAACGCATAAGATCCTATGGAAATACTTCAAAGAAGATCAGAGGAATGTAATACCACCCTCTGTGTGAAAACGTTGCCCCTTAGGTTTCTTTTATATCTTTCCCCCCTCACCCTAAACCTATGCCCTCTAGTTCTGGACTCCCCAACCCCAGGGAAAATACTTTGTCTATTTATCCTATCCATGCCTCTCATAATTTTGTAAACCTCTATAAGGTCACCCCTCAGCCTCCGATGCTCCAGGGAAAACAGCACCAGCCTGTTCAGCCTCTTGTATTTTACTTAATTATTCAGAATTTCCAGGAAGTGCTCCCAGTTGGGCTAGTAATATCTCAGATTCTGTTCCTGATTGGGATCTATGGAATAAAAAACACTCATGAACCTAATAATTATGTACAACTGTTAGAAAAATTAGTATTCATTTTCAATTAAACCTACACTTGGCAGCTTTCTCATCACATCTTTTATCTGGTAGGAAATAGCTTGTCAAATTTATTATTGGGATGAAATGGATTGATAATTCCTCTCATTTCCTCAGAGGTTTTCTCAATGACATATTGGAAGAAAGCAGCCAGCAAGCTGTTTTCCTGAACAGCTCATAAAGCAAAAACAAATCTACCAAAGAGGTTGCAGAGTGTGCAGAGAAGGTGTAAATGAGGCATTGGAATGACTCTTCATTCCTCCTGGTGTTGATGAAAAGAAAAGTAAGTCTGTAATTACTTGCCTGCAGTTTATTTAGCTATTTTTTGTCATAATTAGGAGGTTCCATCCAAGTTTAATTCAAAAGTCAGTCAACAGAGGCAAGTAAGAACTAGGGTTTAGCTTTTCATGGTTTGATTATTCTCTTTGAACATATTAGATTAGATTCCCTACAGTGTGGAAACAGCCCCTTCAGCCCAACAAGTCCACACCGACTCTCCGAAGGGTAATCCACCCAGACCCATTTCCCTCGGACTCATGCACCTAACACTTTGGGCAATTTAGCATGGCCAATTCACCTGACCTGCACATCTTTGGACTGTGGGAGGAAATCGGAGCACCAGGAGGAAAGTTACGCAGACACGGGGAGAATGTACAAACGCCACACAGACAATTGCCCAAGGCTAGAATCGGACCTGGGACCCTGGTGCTGTGAGGCAGCAGTGCTAACCACTGAGCCACCGTGCCAGTGGAATGACTGTCTCTGACAAGTTATATCGCAAAGACCGTTCATTGTTAAGTGACTTTGCAGATCATGAGGTGGCTGGGTTAGAATTGTTGGGGTGTAGATTTTAATTCTTACCTTATCAACAGGCAGAGCCGGCTACTCACCCTGAGCCCTGGGTCACAGATAATAGAACCAGGAAGTTGTGGACTACAACAGGAGTGATCAACTTCCTGGGCACAATGTTACTTAATTAAAGGGGCTATTACTTTTATAATAACAATGACTGTGGCATCGCATGAACATTAATGGCAGATCTACTGTTTCCATATTGTCACTGTCAGCACCCCACCAACACCAATTCTGATGAGTTAAAATCACACCTCCTTTCCTTATTAATCAAGTTTAACCATCCAAATTTACCATCTTGCTGCTGGTGGACCATGATTTGGAGCTGCTACCTACCTTTCTGCCAATGTGTTATCACAGAATTTGTACAATGTGAAAACAGTCCATTTGGTCCATTGGATCCTCACCAACCCTCTGAAGGGCTTCCCACCTAGACCCACCTCCTGACCCTATCCTAATCCAGATAGCCTGCAATCTCTAGACACTATGGGTAATTTAGCGCGAGCAGTCCACTGCACCTGCACATCCTTGGACTGTAGGATGAAACTGCAGCACCCAGAGGAAACCCATACAGACACAGGGAGAATATACAAACTCCACGCAGTCACCTGAGGGTGGAATCGAGACTGGCACTGTGAGGCAGCAGTGCTAACCATTGAGCAATCATGCCACCCAAGGACTCAGAGACTTTTCTTTGCATCGTCCCTGCTACAGTGTTGAACATGCTGGATTCAGGCTCCTAATCAGTGTAATTGCTTGGCTAAAATTAGGAGTGCTTTGACCACTTGAAAGCTTTGCGCCAATGAGCCAAGTGATTTTGGAGTATGACAGGGTGCTTGTGAATAGCGACTGTTATGTGACAGCACTGAGGTCTTTTTTTATACTAACTGTCCATTGGTAAATTTACAAGCTATTTCATTGCATTCATGGTTTCAAAGTGCAATGGTTCACCTGTATAAAATCTTTCTCAGTCAGAAATGTTCCTAGAAATTTGCTAGCATTCTCCTTCGAAGAGATGTCAAAGCTAACATTATTGTGTTGCCTGTTTTGTCACAGTGATATTCAAAGTCTTTGAATTGCGAGTTCTAAGCAGTGTATTTCTACAAGTTACCTCAACAGATCTATTTTTTTAAATTATTGAGATTTGTTTGTTTTAGGATACACAACAATGGCCTCTAGTACTTCTGTGTTCTGGATTTGTCTAAGGTGCATCCTGTTGCTTTTGCATCATGGTATTTCTTGCTTGGGTTGCACTTCATTGTTCCCACCCTGTGTCAATACTGCATCATGTTCTAGCATTACCTCTTGAATGCACTGTTCTCCTGGGATGCATGCAAATTCTCAGATTGTGTTTTTAAAATACTTTGTTAAAACTATCAACCTGATTTGTGGAAGTACTTTTGCATTTGTTTTCTAATGTCATTAGCCTGTCCATTGTAATATGTGATTTTTTCTTCTCTGTGTATTTTGCATCAATTGCCTTGTTGATGTTTTGTGTTGCAAATCTCCACCTATCTTTGTAATAAACACATCCACACCATCCTTCACTCTTGCCAGTCCTGAGAATGCAATGCTGTTTGTACTTTTCACGACTGAACTTCCATTTTTCAACACCATTACTTTTCTTTCATTGCCTATATCTTCCAATGTTAAAACCATTATAAGACATGAATCAAGATCAAATTCATGCATATAAAAAGAATTTTTAAGAACAACTTTTGTTAAAAAGACCGGCATTCTAAAACCTGTTACAATTGCATCTGGCGGATTTTACTTTCAGTGTAATGTAAATTAATTGAATTGAATCTTTAAAATGACAAACGGGGTTGCCATAGCGTTAAGAGCTTGGATGAAGAGGAATTTGTTTAAGTGTGTACAAGAACATTTTCTTGTTCATTATGTGGGTGTGCCTATCAGAGAAGGAGCAAAGCTTGGGAAATAAGGCAGAGCAAGTGACTGAGGTGTCAATATCGGAGTACCTCGAGGCCAATGATCATAACTTTATTAGTTTCACAATAGTTGTGGAATAGGTTAGACCCGATCTAAAAGTTAAAGTTCTAAATTAGAGGAAGGCTAATTTTAATGAGGTTAGACAAGGACTTTCAAAATCGAGAGTGTGGTGCTGGAAAAGCACAGCAGGTCAGGCAGTATCTGAGGAGCAGGAAAATTGACATTTTGGGCAAAAGGAAGGGCTTTTTACCCGAAATGTCAATTTTCCTGCTCCTCGAATGCTGCCTGACCTGCTGTGCTTTTCCAGCATCACACTCTTGACTCTGATCTCCAGCATCTGCAAGAATGAGTGAGGATCTTTTCAGGTAAAGGAACAGTTGGGAAGTAAAAGGTCTTTAACAATGAGATAATGAGAGTCCAGAGACAATGGCCCTTCCTGTTAGTGTCAAGGGCAAGGATGGTAGGTGTAGGGAATACTAGGGAAATTGAAGGTCTGGTCAAGAAAAAGAGGGAGGCAGACATCAAGTATAGACAGCTAGAGAAGTATAAGGGGAGAAGGAATACAAAGAAGAGGGAAATCAAGTGGGCAAAAGGGGACATGAGATAGCTTTGGCAAATAGGGTTCGGAAGAATTCAAAGAGATTCTACACATACATTAAGGACAAGAGAGTAACTAGGGAGAGAATAAGGCCCCTTAAAGATCAACAAGACCATCGATGTGTTGAACCCCAGGAGCTGAGTGACATATTGAACAAGTATTTTGCATCAGTTTTTACTACGGAGAAGGATATGGAAGGTAGAGAACTTGGAGAAATAAATAATGATATCTTGAAAAATGTTCATTTTACAGAGGAGGAGATGCTGGATATCTTAAAATACATTAAGGTGGATAAATTCCCAGGACCTGATCAGGTGTACCCTAGAACTTTGTGGGAACCTAGGAAAATAATTGCTGGGCCCCTTTCTGAGATATTTGTGTAATCAATATCCATGGGTGAGGTACTGGAAGACTAGGGGTTGGCTAATGTGGTTCTATTATTTAAGAAAGGTGGGAGCGAAAAGCCAGAGAACTGTAAACCACTAAGCCTGACATCAGTGGTGGGCAAGTTGTTGGAGGGGATTCTGAGGGACAGGATTTAGATGTATTTGGAAAGGCAAGGCCTGATTAGGAATGATCAACATTGCTTTGTGTGTGGGAAATCGTGTCTCACTAACTTGATTGAGATTTTTGAAGAAATTACAAAGAAAATTGATGAAGGCAGAGTAGGAGACATTGTTTATATCGAGTTCAACAAGGCGTTCACCAAGGCTCTGCCTGGTATAGTAGTCAGAAATGTTAGATCATAAGAAATGTAGGGAGAACTAGCCAATTGTATACAAAATTGGCTTAAAAGTAGGAGATAGAGAGTTGTAGCAGAGGGTTACTTTTTACAACTGTGACCAGCAGTGTGCTGTAAGGATCGGTACTGCGTCCATTGCTTTTTGTCATTTATATGAATAGTTTGGATGTGAATATAGGAGAAATGCTTAGTAAGTTTGCAGATGACACCAAAATTGGAGGTGTAGTCGACAGCGAAAAAGGTTACCTCAGAGTACAATGGTACCTTGACCAGTTGGACCAATGGGCTGAGAAATGGCAGATGGAGTTAACTTAGCTAAATGTGAGGTGTTGCATTTTAGAAAGGCCAATCAAGGCAGACTCATACACTTAATAGTTAGGTCTTGGGGAGTGTTGCTGAAAAAAGAGACCTTGGGGTTCAGGCTCATAGTTCTATGAAAGTGGAGTTGCAGGTAGATAGGATGGTGAAGAAGGTGTTTCGTATCCTTGCCTTTATTGGTCAGAGCATTCAGTATAGGAGTTGGGAGGTCATGTTGTGGCTGTATAGGACATTGGTTAGGCCACTTTTGGAATATTATGTACAATTCTGACCTCCTTACTATAGGAAAGACGTTGTTAAACTTGAGAGGCATCAGGTATGATTTATAAGGATGTTGCCAGGGACTGGAAGGTTTCAACTCTAGGGAGAGGCTGAATAAGCTGGGGTTATTTTCCATGGAGCGTTGGAGGCTGAGAGGTGATCTTATAGAGGTTTATAAAATCATGAGGGGCATGGATAACAGGAATAGCCACAGTCTTTCTCCCAGGCTAAGGGAGTGCAGAACCAGAGAACATAGATTTAAGGCAAGAAGAGAAAAATTTAAAAGGGATCTGAAGCATAACTTTTTCTCTCACCTGCCTCTGTAGCCCCTGCTCTCTCTGTAGGGCTGCTGAGGCTCTAGACCTTCGACTAGGAGCCTTCCTGCTAACCTTAACTGGATGGTAAACCAGGAGGTGATCAATTGGGAGCCACCTCCAGGAAAGCAGCTCAATCTGACCTTGCTCCCAGAAGTCTAGGCTTTGGGGTATTTTTTGACCCAAAAATGGGCTCTCAACATTCACAGGAAAATTCGGAAAATGTTACCTAGATAAGCAAGACATGTCAGTCAGTTTATGTTTGAACTCCAATACACTCCTTCCTTTCAATGTTACATTTCTTGTATTCCCTGGACTTTGAAAGACAATTGCTTCTGGATTTGCTTTCTTGGTACAAGCAATGCTCCTAGCATTCGCAGAATTGTTATTTGCTGTGATCCACAATTTACTTTTTTTATCCCCATGATCTGGCCATCAAAAGAACATGGAAGTAAAAATTACAAGAATTTTTGTTTTTGCCTGAAATTAGTAGTTGCAACTGGAGGTAAAAAGATGTTAATTTCAAAGGGTAGAGAGACAACGTTACTCTACATGTTGCTCATACCCCACCTTTTTCTCTTCACCATACTGCGAATGCAAGAGTTTCAACATTATTGTTAAGAAAGGATGACATTTAACACTGTTAGGGATTTTTTTTAAAAATCTGATGAATTAAGCAGAGTTTCAATCAACTTGATTTGAAACAGTGTTGGAAGTAGTTTGACACTCATTGATGAGATGTGGACATCGCTGATTTGGCTAGCATATATTGCTGTCTCCTAATTGCACTGGAGAAGGTGGTGGTAAGCTGCCTTCCAGTTCATGCAGTTCATGTAGTGTAGGATCACCCACCACGATGTTAGGGAGCGAGTTCCAGTGAAGGGATGATCATATTGTTCCAAATTATGGATGTTTGTTTGCTCGCTGAACTGGAAGGTTCATTTTCAGACGTTTCGACAGAATACTAGGTAACATCTTCAGTGAGCCTCCAGATAAAGCACTGCTGGCATTTCCTGCTTTCTATTTATATGTTAGGGGGTTCCTTGGGCTAGTGATGTAATTTTCTGTGGTGACATCATTTCCTATGGTGATGTCATTTCCGGTTCTTTTTCTCAGGTGGTGGAAAATGGGGTCCAAGGCAATGTGTTTGTTGATAGATTTCCGATTGGAATGCCATGCTTCTAGGAATTCTTGTGCATGTCTCAGTTTGTCTTGTCCTAGGATGGATGTGTTGTCCCTGTCAAATCAATGTCCTTCCTTATCTGTATGTAAGGATACTAGTGATAGAGGGTGATGTTGTTGATGTTCATGTATCCTGGTGGCTTGATTCCTGGATGTCACAGTAGAGCAAACAGCCAATGGGGAACTCCAAACCAGCGTCTACAGGAAAACAACACATACAGACCAAATATTGAACTACAGAAGCAATCATTCCAACATCCACAAATGAAGTTGCATTAGAACATTATTTCAATGAGCCACCACACACACTGTAGCACAGAGGAACTACGCAGAGCAGAGGAAAATCAACGATACAGTGTATTCAAAAAGAATGGGTACCCAATGAGCACAGTCCGTCGATTTCTCAGCAACAAACCCAAACAAGCAGACAAAGCAGAAACCCTAGCAACTCTCCCCTACAACAAAGGCATCTCAGAAATGACTGCCAGACTACTCAGACTCCCTGGCAGCATGGTAGCCCACAAACCCAACTACGCACTAAAACAGCAGCTAATGAACTTAAATGACCGTATACAGACAACAAGCAAAACTAATGTCATTTACAAAATACCATGCAAGAACTGTAACAAACACTATATTGGACAAACAGGCAGAAAACTAGCCACCAAGATACATGAACATCAACTAGTCACTAAACAACATGACCCATTATCACTAGTATCCTTACATACAGATATGGAAGGAGACCACTTCGACTGTGACAACAGATCCATCCTAGGACAAGCCCAAATAGAAACATGCACGAGAATTCCTATAAACATGGCATTCCAATTGGAACTCTATCAAGAGACACATTGACTTGGACTCCATTACTACCCACTGAGAAAAAGAACAGGAAATGACATCACCATAGGAAATAACGTCACCACAGGAAATGGCATCACCAACCCAAGGAACCCCAAACATATAAATAGAAAGCAAGAAATATCAGCAATGCTTTGTCGGAGGCTCACTGAAGATATTAACCAGTATGGTGATGAAACATCTGAAAATGAACCTTCCTGCTCAGCGAGAAAATCTACATCCAGAACCTCAACCTGAGCTACAAAGCTTCTCAAAACTTGCTAATTCCAGATTAAGACAATGTAAAATTTTGAGGAAGACTCGTAGGTGGTGTTGCCCTTGTCCTTCCAGGCAGTAGACGTCACAGGTTTGGGAGGTAATGTCTAGGATGCCTTGGTAAGTTTCTGCATTGCATCTTGTTGGTGGTGCACTCTGCTGCCATGGTGTACCAGTGATGCATGCAATGAATTTCAAGGTGGTGAATGAGATGAGACTCAAGTGTCCTGGAGCAGGGAAAGAATTGAGAGTTCACATATATGCTCAAAAAGAAACAAGTTCACATAAAGACAGCTGAGATAAGGCTATGTTATAGTTTTATTACTTATTTAAGGTCATTTGCAATGCATACAGCTAGTGTGACAAAACATACTCTGTTCCAAGTCGTACAGTTGCATTACCTGGCAACAACTGAAAGCACCAAGGTTACTTATACAGGCTGAAAGCATTTGCAGTCCAATTTTTGTGCTTTTTAAAAAATCGTCACGTTTTTCAACTCCTCTCCCAATTCTTGATCTGTGTTCATCTCATTTATTTTCCAAGTTTCATTCCAAACATTCTTACAGGCAGTTGTAAACCTGGCACCACAACAAAATGGCCAGCTGCTTCTGTCAAGAAGCCTTGCCACCTTCTGTTGTATCGATTCTCGCTTTGGATGTTTGGTTTAGTTTGTACCTCCTTCGAGGTTAACCAATATTAAATCAAAAAAAGAAACCTTGCTTTTGATGCAAAAGCTCTTCATTGCTGCCTGATATTATAAACCATTTTGCAAGGTGGAGGGCATTGCTGGAAAAGATAACTTTCCCCAAGTCAGGAGCTTTATCCTTTCATTTAGTTTCTCTCTTATTTTTGCCCATGAAATACAAACAAAAATGTGAGGTAACTTATATGACTGTTGGCACTGTGGCTTTAAAATTTAACCTATAAAGTCTTTGAACATCACATGATCACATCTAATGCCTGTTTGTGTTGTTAGATTTGTCTAAAAAGATTACGGTTTTCAGTCAATATCAGAACCTCAATTGATTGGATGGACTTTTCCAGAGGCAAATGTAATGATGATCATGGAAGTTTAGCAAAATGGAAAGATAAAATATGAAGGCTAAGGATAAGGATTAAAAACAAGAAACTGTCTTCAGGTGGTCATCTGAAATCATAAGAAATAGGAGCAGAAGTAGGCCATCCATTCACTAAAGCTGGTCTGCTATTCAGTTAGATCATGGCCAATCCTCGACCTCAACTCCACCCTTCTGCAAAGTTCCCATAACTCTTTGCATTCCTAATTGTTCAAATTTCCGTCAGTCAGAGCATCCAAAAACCCTGCAGTAGAGAATTCCAATTTTAATAAACCTCTGAGTGAAAAATTGTTTCCTAAACTCAGTGTTAACTGGCTGAATGTAATCATAAGACTAATGTCCCCTATTTCAAGACTCTCTATCCAGGGAAACAGCTCGTCAGTGCCTCCCCTGTCAAACTCTCTAAGAATTTTGTACATTTCAAACATGAGAGAATATGGGCTCACTATAATGACTTGCCTCTCATTGGGCAACTCTCTTATACCAGGAATCAATCCAGGGATCTTTCATTGCACTTTCTAAAGCAGGCATATCCATCCTTTGGTAAGGAGACTAAAACTCCTCACAGTATTACACATGTAATTTCAGCAAAGCAAGGAACAATGACGCAAAGTGCAAGGGAATGATAATGAGACAAGTGAAAATATATTAATGCCATTTAGTCAAGCTGTATAGTCAATGTGATCATTTTAATCATATTCAGTTTCTGTGGAGCATGTGGGGGCCTCCGTTACATGATTTGGCAGTGATGTTTTCACACTTGTGATTGTTCATTGTTGACAGCTCTGCAGTCTAGCTGGAACTGGAAAGGGATTAGATGTCAATGAATTGAAAGAAGTAATGTACTTCGTCCTCCAGTGTAAACATTGGAAATTGTCACCTACGTGAATGAAGCATTGGCACTTGACCAAGACAACTGACTGTTTTCTTAAAGAAGTTACTGTGAGAATCTATGCCAGCGGAAGGCACAAATATTAGTAAGCAGACCGCTGAGTTGAAATTATTCACAATAAGTCAGTCAGAGGAAGGGCTGTGTAGCAGATGGACTAACATAGATTTCAATGATCAGGTAAGAGTGCAGGCATCTCTGAAAACCCTTAATTGTGCATGTGCTGAACAAAACAATTATCTAATATTCTAAGTTGGGAAGCATAACTAACACAACAAATAGAAAGCTAGTGTTATAAGTGTAATTAGCAAATAATTTAGCTTAACTATCTTAAGAGAAATTTTGCGCTATTAAAGTCCTTAGAAAAGCAAAGAACTCAAACTTCAATGAGGTCATATTTTAGCTGAGACGCACTAATTTTAAAGATAAGGTTTGACTGTAGTTTAAATAAAATTTACCATAAAATAAATTTGATTGTTGTTAGTTTAGAAGCAATTTTGGATTCTGAGACTAGTCACTGGAATAAATGAAAAATCTACAATATCCTGTTTTATTATTGACCCTTTCAGAGTGACAAAAAAATAACAGAAATGAGCATATACATGAAATCATTAAAATGGAAAAATTCCCAAAGCATTTTGCATAGTCATGAGTTGGATCAAACAAGTACGTTTTCAATGGAAGCCTAAGAGTAAGATAGGAAGATGGAGAAGTGGAGAGGGTTACAATAACAGTTTTCGAGTATAGCATATAGTGAGCCATAGACACTGGTGCTGGGAGAAAGTTGAAGGGAAGCTGAACCTAGCAAAACAGGAGTAAAGATTTCAGGGTGGTAGGTGTTACACTGGAAAAGGACATAAAGGTAAAAGAGCGATCAAACCTTAAAATAATTTGTGTGCATGGAAAATATTCTGAGGATTTGGCAGACTTGATGCCTATGTAAGATGTGCTGGAGGTGTGGGTAATACAGAGTTTTGAAAGAGCTAAACTTAATCTAATGTGAGAGATGGGAGTCTGGTCAGATGATAATCACAATAATTATGCCTGAAGCTGACAAAGCAAATGTGGTGATAACAAAAAGGTGAAAGTAAATGATCTATGTGTTGGTGAAGATGTGCGCTGTCCGCAGATATTGCAAGTTGATATTGGTTCAGTTGGAGAAGAGGATGGAGTTGGTAGTAAGCTGAAGACAATAGCAGAACATTTAGCTGTCAGAAATTTTGGCACATCTAAGGTTTTGATAGGTGCTTCAGTATTTTAGAACTGTTGAGTGTAAGTATTTTGAAAGAGAGTGGTGATATTAATTTTGAAAAAAAAGGCACAGTTCTTGAAGAGAGGGAATCATTTAAGATATCACCCGAATTGGACACGTTGATCTATGAGGGTAAAGTAATCTGAGTGATGATAAGCACAGAGCTGTTGTCAGAGATTGCTCTGTTTTGGATTGAATCATGGAATAAAAAAGTCATAAGATATGCTAAGTTTATGCAAGAGACCACGTATATCGGTGGAGAGTTTAATTTGATGGAGAGGTAGAGAGCAGCACAGTTCATTTGGACTCATAGAGTCAGAGAGCTAAATAGCATAGAAATAGACCCTTCGGTCCAACTTGTTCATGCTGACCAGATGTATTAAATTAATCTAGTCCCATTTGCCAGATCTTGGCCCACATCCCCTTAAACCCTTCCTATTAATGTTCCCATCCAGTTGCCTAAGAGGAGAGATGGAAAGAAAGGCAAAGGTAGAGATTGAAATCTTTGAGAGGTTGGTGCTGGTCCATATGGAAGTTGAGGGAGGGAGGGCTGCAGAATATTTTGGAGAAAAACTTGGGGGTCGAGCCACGTGGGTTCAGATCCCATCATGGCACATGAGATATTCCAATTCAACAATTAGCTAGTCTGATGGTGACTATGTAACCATTGCCAATTGTCATAAAGACCCATTTGGTTTACGGATATCACTTTATGCACACTTTTATCCTATATTTTCCCCTGTATACATGGTCCATCCACCATGTACCATGCATCTTATTTCTAACCAAGAGACCTCTGTATTCTGCAATGGACGGTCTCAAAATGCATCTACCATCATCCCTCTTTGTACTTGAAACAGCATTCCCATGCAGAATGAAAACCACCATTGTAACTTGCGGTTGTAATTGCACTTTCCATTATTTAGCTCCTGAGATTCAATTTATGAAAGAAGAATCCAAAGCTAGTTTTTGTCTGGAATATATTCAGTCATAGAATGAAACATTAAAAGTAAAGGTAAAGTTGTCACAATCTCAGCAGACCATAGAGTTGCTCTCTTTCTCGAGAGAGGTGACCAGTGGTGGTTTAGGCTGAGGGTCATTACACCTCAGGTAGTTGGAGAGGTTGAAAAGAAGAGTCTTTCATGGTAACCACAGCTAATGCAGGAATCAAATCCACATGTTGGAATTATTTTGCCTCACAAAACAACACTCCACTGAATTGAGCTACAAGTATCTATCTCCTGAATCCACTCCTCCTTTGTGTGAGTAAACCTTTCTAACCAAAGTTAAAAATCACACAACACCAGGTTATAGTACAACAAGTTTAATTGGAAGCACACTAGCTTTTGGAGCGCCACTCCTTCAGGTGATAGTGGAGTCTGAAAGCTAGTGCTTCCAATTAAACTTGTTGGACTATAACCTGGTGTTATGTGATTTTTAATTTTGTACACCCCAGTCCAACACCAGCATCTCCAAATCATCCTTTCTAATCAAGCTCTTAAGAAATGCTATTACACACCTCTAAAGCAAGTGGGACTTGAATCCAGACCAGAGACAGGGGCACTACTACAAGGCGATTAGAACCCTTATATGTACTCAAATAACAATTCAATCAATGTCTTCCACCTGTATGTACTTGTCTCCATGATTAATATCTATGAGTGGTACCTCTTGCAATTTCTTCCAAAGGAGCAGTGTCATGAATGACATGGTGTGCTCCATCACCTTGGTGCACAATGTGCCTCTGCTTTGAATACAAGGGAGGTGGTGGTGTAGTGGTAATGTTACTATGGTAATAATTCATGAACCGCAGGTTAATATTCTGGGACGTGGGTTCAGATCCCGTCATGGCACATGATGATATTCCAATTCAACTAAAAGCTAGTCTGATGGTGACTATGTAACCATTGTCATAAAGACCCATCTGGTTTATGGATATCCTTTAGGGAAGGAAATCTGCCGCAATAAATGCTAGCCCATCCAGCAATATCCACACCTTATGAATGAACTTTTAAAAACTCTTCCAGTTTTGTTGGAGTTTTCCTTTGATACTACACATTGCAAACATATGAACCTTGGCAGATATAAAAACATCTTCTGGTCCATGCACCATGTACAATGCATCTCATTTCTAACCAACGGTTCTTTGTATTCTGCAACTGATGGTCTCAAAATGCATCTACCATCATCCCTCCTTGTACTTGAAACAGCATTTCCAAGGAAGATGTGTATTCACTCATGATCAAATGCAATCCACAACATGCAACAAAAGTGTGTGATGCTGTAAATAAGGGAGGTGAATTCTTGAATTAGACCGAAGAACGAAGACTGAAAATCCTTGAAGGTAGAGGGTTCAATGTAGTAATCCCCAACATGATGGAGGACACCCGCTTCTGTGTACTTGATCTCGAGACACAGGAGTACAAAGTTGATTAAAGGATATCAAATCCATTTTTTTGTTTCTTCTATTTGACTTTCTTGAAATGAAGGATGCAGGGTTTCATTGAAACATTTGCATTTTGGTAATGTTAAGATAAGTGAGATGGATAACATTTAATGTGTTATTAATGTGTTAATGTGTTTTAAAGTTCCTCTTGCACAACTAAAAAAGCACAAAACAAGTTCAACTTGCTTGCAAAGATTGACTATGCTGATATTGTTAGCAGATAATGAATCTTTTATGTTACCTCCATCTTCAATGCACAACTTTGTCAACAACCTTGTAACTTGCAGTTGTAATTGCTCTTTCCATCATTCTGCTTCTGAGATTCAATTGAAAGAGTAACATTTGTGTAACACAAATAAGCGGCCAATGACCATCGCCAATAAGTAACAATCTAACTTCTGCCTCTTGAATGTTCAGCGGCATTACCATCACTGAATCCCCTGCTACCAACATTCTGGGGATTAAATTGACCAGAAACCAAACTGGACCAGAAAGGTAAATAGCATGGCTACAATAGCAGGTCAGTCACTGTGAATTCTTTAGTGAATCCTTAAACTCTTGTTTCCCTAGTGCATCTACAAGGCACAAGTCAAGAGAATTATGGAATACTCTCCAAATTGTCTGAATGAATGTGATACAAGCAATACTCAAGAAGCTTGACAATATCCCAAGAAAAAGCAGCCCTCTTGATTGGCAACCCATCTGACACCTTCAATAATCACTTCCTCGACCACTGATGCATAGTAGCAACAGTATGAACCATCTTTAGCACTGCAGTAAATCACTAAGTTCCTTAGACAACACCTTCCAAACCCATGATCTCTATCAATTAGGAGCGCATGGGTAACAGAAATATGGGATCGCATGTGAATTGCTGTCAAAGCAAGATACTATTGTGACCCACAATGATACTGCATTCCTTCACTGTTACTGGTTAAAAATATCAGAACACTACCCCCAGCAGTGAATGTTCTGACACCAGATTGGCCCCAGGACTTCATGAGGCAATTTACCACCATCTTTTCCAGGTTAATTGGATATGGGCAATAAATGATAGCCTAACCCTTGATACCAACACACCATGAATGAATAAAGAAGGAAAATTGATGCTGAAGATTATTTTTTCTCCAGGAGTTTGCCAAATGTTTCAGGAAGATAGTCACTTTGCCAATCTCCAAAGCCTGACATGAGTGGGCGGCATGGTGGCATGGTGGTTAGCACTACTGCCTCACAGTGCCAGAGACCCGGTTTCAATTCCCGCCTCAGGTGACTGACTGTGTGGAGTTTGCACATTCTCCCCGTGTCTGCGTGGGTTTCCTCCGGGTGCTCCGGTTTCCTCCCACAGTCACAAAGATGTGCAGATCAGGTGAATTGGCGATGCTAAATTGCCCGTAGTGTTAGGTGAAGGGGTAAATGTAGGGGAATGGGTGGGTTGTGGGTTGGTGTGGACTTGTTGGGCTGAAGGGCCTGTTTCCACACTGTAAGCAATCTAATCTAATCTCAACTCTTATTTTTGGTGGGCTAAGTTTGTTATCTGACTTTGCTATGTCATACATTTAAGGTAAATAAATGTAAAAAACTGAACATAGTAACAGGGGACTAGAAGAATAATCTGTGCAGAGTAATGGCCTGGTGGACCGATCAGGAATAATTTATAGAGGCCGTAAGTGGATAAATCTAAAAAATCATCAATTCAAAGCTTTGTTGCTGTAAAAAAACACAAATTCCATTATCAGAGAAAGTGCAAATCAAAAGATTTTGTTTTGTCACTGAATAGTGCATTGATAAAACAATATTGGAAATTCCGGCTGAATGATCTCGACCAGAATTTACTTGAGTGGGACATCACAATACATTTGTCAGATATTTCTCCTCAACATTTAATTTGAGAAAATGTTTCCACTGCAAATTGCTGGAAGTGCAATTAGATAATAGTACCAAGAGGTGATTGACATTTTGGACCTTGGTGTATGATGAGACTCACAGTCTATCTCCTTAATCTACCTAATGATGGGGAGAAGGATAGGAGTGTACAGAGAAAATACAAGTTTAAATTATCGTTAAGTTGTACACAGAAAGGGAAGCAGAGGACAGAATCTTCCCAATATATAATCAAGTATCTGGACCATTTCCAGGTGCCAACCTTGCTGTTATCTGCTTTTAGCAGAATGTGATGATTTTATGGGGAACAGCCATAAGACCTGCCTCCAAGTTCTTGTTCAGTTAAGGATAATGATTGAGACTATGATGGTGGGAGCATCAAAGAGAGAAGCCATAACACAAGAAGGTGTAAGGGCATGAGGGTCTTTAGTATGAAGTGGGAATCCTTCACCAAAAATGGCCATACCTGCAGCCCTCTCAGTTGCAATGAACCTTCCACCTGTACCATTGAGATGGCAGGTTCTGAATGGGATGGAGGCCAGCCTGATGTAGGGAAATTAAAAAAAAAGGTCCTTGAATAGAACTTAATTAGATCTGGCTTCATGAATTGGGCTGCTGTTTCCCATGACAGCACACCATGGGCAACTTATGCAGATATGGGCCAGTGTTGGGGATCAATAAAGGAAAGCATACACCTTCTTCACTATCCTATCTACCTGCAACTCCACTTTCAAGGAGCTATGAACCTGCACTCCAAGGTCTCTTTGTTCAGCAACACTCCCTAGGACCTTACCATTAAGTGTATAAGTCCTGCTAAGATTTGCTTTCCCAAAATGCAGCACCTCGCATTTATTTGAATTAAACTCCATCTGCCACTTCTCAGCCCATTGGCCCATCTGATCAAGATCTGTTGTAATCTGAGGGAACCTTCTTCGCTGTCCACTACACCCCCAATTTTGATGTCATCTGCAAACTTACTAACTATACCTCTTATGCTCACATCCAAATCATTTATACAAAATGATGAAAAGTAGAGGACCCAGCACCGATCCTTGTGGCACTCCACTGGTCACAGACCTCCAGTCTGAAAAACAACCCTCCACCACCACCCTCTGTCTTCTACCTTTGAGCCAGTTCTGTATCCAAATGGCTAGTTCTCCCTGTATTCCATGAGGTCGAACCTTGCTAACCAGTCTCCCATGGGGAACCTTGTTGCACGCCTTACTGAAGTCCATATAGATTACATCTACCGCTCTGCTCTCATCAATCCTCTTTGTTACTTTTTCAAAAAACTCAATCAAGTTTGTGAGACATGATTTCCCATACACAAAGCCATGTTGACTATTTCTAATAAGTGCTTGCCTTTTCAAGTACATGTACATCCTGTCCCTCAGAATTCCCTCCAACAACTTTCCCACCACCGACATCAGGCTCACTGGTCTATAGTTCCCTGGCTTGTCCTTACTGCCCTTCTTAAACAGTAGCACCACGTTAGTCAACCTCCAGTCTTCCGGCACCTCACCTGTGACTATCGATGATACAAATATCTCAGCAAGACGCCAAGCAATCAGTTCCCTAGCTTCCCACAGAGTTCTAGGGTACACCTGTTCAGATCCTGGGGATTTATTCACCTTTATGCGTTTCAAGACATCCAGCACTTCCTCCTCTGTTATATGGACATTTTTCAAGATGTCGCCATCTATTTCCCTACATTCGATATCTTCCATATCCTTTTCCACTGTAAATACTGATGCAAAATACTCGTTTAGTATCTCCCCCATTTTCTGCGGCTCCACACAAAGGCTGCCTTGCTGGTCGTTGAGGGGCCCTATTCTCTCCCTAGTTATCCTTTTATCCTTAATGTATTTGTAAAAACCCTTTAGATTCTCCTTCATTCTATTTACCAAAGCTGTCTCATGTCCCCGTTTGCCCTCCTAATTTCCCTCTTAATTATACTCCTACTGCCTTTATACTCTTCTAAGGATTCACTCGATCTATCTTGTCTATACCTGACAAATGCTTCCTTCTTTTTCTTAACCAAACTCTCAATTTCTTTAGTCATCCAGCATTCCATATATCTACCGGCCTTTCCTTTCACCCTGACAGGAATATACTTTCTCTGGATTCTCGTTTTCTCATTTCTGAAGGCTTCCCATTTTCCAGCCGTCCCTTTACCTGCGAACATCTGCCCCCAATCAGATTTTGAGAGTTCTTGCCTAACACCGTCAAAATTGGCCTTTCTCCAATTTAGAACTTCAACTTTTAGATCTGGTCCATCCTTTTCCATCACTATTTTGAATCTCATAGAATTATGGTCGTTGGCCCCAAAGTGCTCCCTCATTGACACCTCAGTCATCTGCCCTGCCTTATCTCCCAAGGGTAGGCCAGGTTTTGCACCTTCTCTAGTAGGTACATCCACATACTGAATCAGACATTTTTCTTATACACACTTAATAAATTCCTCTCTATATAAACCCTTAACACTATGGCAGCCCCAGTCTATTTTTGGAAAGTTAAAATCCCTGACCATAACCACCCTATTATTCTTACAGATAACTGAGATCTTCTCACAAATTTGTTTCTCAGTTTCCCTCTGACCATTAGGGAGTCTATAATACAATCCCAATCAGGTGATCATCCTTTTCTTATTTCTCAGTTCCACCCAAATTACTTCCTTGGATGTATTTCCGGGATTATCCTCCCTCAGTACAGCTGTAATGCTATCTTATCAAAAATGCCACTCCCCCTCCTCTCTTGCCTCCCTTCCTATCCTTCCTGTAGAATTTGTATCCTGGAACATTAAGTTGCCTGTCCTGTTCATCCCTGAGCCATATTTCAGTAATTGCTTTGATATCCCAGT
Source organism: Chiloscyllium plagiosum (assembly GCF_037043375.1). Taxonomy (NCBI): domain Eukaryota; kingdom Metazoa; phylum Chordata; class Chondrichthyes; order Orectolobiformes; family Hemiscylliidae; genus Chiloscyllium; species Chiloscyllium plagiosum. The sequence continues at coordinate 31,700,632 of NW_028270141.1, forward strand.
CCCATGTTCCTAACCATGCCGTGAGTTCATCTGCCTTCCCTGTTAGGGCCCTTGCCTTGAAATAAATACAGTTTAATTTATTAGTCCTACCTTGTCCCTGCCTGCCCTAACTGTTTGACTCTCTTCTGTTCTCAACTGTACCAGTCTCAGATTGATCTCTTTCCGCACTATCCCTCTGCGTCCCACCCTATTCCCCTGGGTCTTAAATCCTCCAGAGCAGATCTAGCAAATCTCCCTGCCAGTATTTTAGTCCCCTTCCAATTTAGGTGCAATCCGTCCTTCTTGTACAGGTCACTTCTCACCCAAAAGAGGTTCCAATGATCCAAAAATGTGACTCCTTCTCCCATACTCCAGCTCCTCAGCCATGCATACATCTGCTCTATTCTTCTATTCCTGCCCTCACTAGCTCGTAGCACCGAGAGTAATCCAGATATTACTACTCTTGTGGACCTTCTTCTTAAATTTCTGCCTAACTCTCTGCAATCTCCCTTCAGAATCTCAATCTTTTTCCTTCCTATGTTTTTGGTTCCAATGTGGACAATGACCTCTTGCTGGCCCCTCTCCCCCTTGAGAACATTCTGCACCCTCTCTGAGACATCCTTGATCCTGGTACCAGGGAAGCAACATACCATTCTGATTTTTCACTGTTGGCCATAGAAACATCTGTTTGTACATCAGACTAGAGAATCCCCTAACACAATTGATCTCTTGGAGTCCAATGTACCCCTCATTGCATTAGAGCCAGTCTCAATACCAGAAACTTGGCTATTCATGCTACGTTCCCCTGTGTATCAATTACCCGCTACATTTTTTAAAACAGCATACTTGTTTGAAATGAGGATAGCCACAGAAGACTCCTGCACTAACTGCCTACCTCTCTTACCTTTCCCATCTGTGTGACTGTATCTGAGACTTTCCCCCTTCCTATAACTGCCATCCATCATATACCATTGCTATTGCAAACTCCTCCTTGCCTCTAATTGTCTCTCCAATCGATCCATTCAATCTGATAGGATTCGCAACAAAAGCATTTGTTGCAGATATAATCCACAGTAACCCGTAAACTCTCCTTAAACCTCCACATCTGACAAGAAGTGCATATCACTCTACTAAAGGCCATTTTTGCTCCTTTACAATCTACAGATCCAGAAAATAACACCATCTTATTCCTCTGCAAAACACTGCTACGGGTTGAATTAATAGTTATGGCTTATATTTTAAGTTTAATCAAGAGACATATCTCAAAAAACATATAATCAAGAAAGAACACACTCTACTCACTCCTGCAGACTTTATGTAGGTCCCACTTAAAAACAATACACTTATCTGCTTCTGTGCTGTGAACTTCACCCAACAGTTCCTCCAAGATCAGTTGTGAATTTCACTGCTCATTAATTTTCCCAGACGCACTCCGATTTCCAGTGATACATGAATTCAAACCACTAAGGCAGTAACTGTGCAGGTTCACTGCAGTGTCAGTTTCTTTCTCTCTCTCTCTCCTTCACTGACCTCACCATGTGCTTCCTTTGTCTGTTCTTCTCCCTTTTAAAAGTGCTGTTGTTTTGACTTTTTCCCCCAAAGTTCCAAAAGAATGCACCAGCATATAAAACAGTAATTGCTGCTCCTGGAATTCAAGGAAACCACCTCCAACACCTAAAATACCTCAATAAAGGAGCAGCTATTACAGCCAGAAATTTTTCCCATCCTTCATCTTGGGTTACTTCCTACCAAATTCCAAAAGGCCAAGGTTTCTGACGACACAGAGAGAAATAAAGATTGGTTCAAGAGTGAAGGAAGAAAAGTGAAAAGAACAATATCGAATATATTAAAAAGTTAGAAAGCCTTTAAGATCTATTATGTCTCTGAAAGGATGAGACTGCATAATTCTAATTTCTCTCTTTCTCAACTCACATTGCATTCAGAAACATAAATCTACTCATGAAGTAGGTTCTGATGCTATTTAGTACCACCCTAATCTTCTGTGGCAATTTTAATTTATCTTTATTGCACAAATTCAGTGATTTCTTCAAACCTATGATGGGTTTGATGATATACTGTTTGGTGAAGGTAATAACAGGTTTTCCAAATCTTTTGGCAATTTTAGAGATTTGCAATTTGCAGATCTCTCCTCTTCACCAATAATTGTTAGATTTTTGTTTTACACTGTGTGTCTATAAACTCACCATTATTTTCCTGCCCCATTCAGGGCTTACTCCTTCAGATGCCTTAATTTAATTGGAATCAATGCCATTTTAGGATTATGAAGTGGATTAATGAACCTGATCCTGGTTTTGTTTGGGATTAAATAAAATTGTAAATGGAAGGTAAAGAAAATGAAAATCATATGTTTTGCAAACGGTCTTGCTGATATTGCACATATTAATGGCTGAAATTTATTATTTTGTACTCCAGCTGTGGAATTTGCATAAGGCAGCAAGTAGGCAGAGTTCTCCAAGCCCAGTACTCACCTGTTGGATGAATAACACTACCCTTTCAGTGCTAAAACAACACTGATAAAATATATACAACAGTTAAATGAGATCACATTGCCGTCAACAACTGTTTTATGAATATTTCCTTTAACCACTGACTGCAGCTTTCTTTTCATGCCAAGTTCTGATAGATTAATTGCAAGAAGTAAACTTGCTGATTCCTTTGCAAATCTTCAATCCACGATTAAACTGTTCAAAACAATGTGTTACTGTCTCTGTCACTGAGACTGAAAACATTGGCAAACTGCTTTTTATTCCTTATGCAGCAATCTAATCTTTTAGGCTAATATGTGACATTTAAAGAGGACAGTTTCTCAATAGAACCAGACAAATAGCCTCCTCCTGCTGAAATTTCCATCATTTTCTGTAAGTTGCATCTGTAGTTCACAGGGTTGAAATCTCTGATTGTTAAAAAGCTACCATGATTCTAACTTATGTTAAGATAATTCATTACTTTAGACCTTTCATGATATTTTAAGAAGCGTTTTTTGCTTTTTGGCAGTCAATGTAGTGTTGCACTGTGATCTAAATTGGGAATGTGTGTTTTAAATGAGGACATATATTAACTTCTACAGTTGTGGTAATTGATAACTGGCTAAAATTGAGTGATCACAACCCTGGATTTATGATTGATAGGTTTAAACTTGTCTTTACAGGTTAATAGCATCTATTTAGGTGTCAATACTGGTGTTTCAAAGCTGACTTTTTTTATTTATTCAAGGGATGGAGGCCTCGTTGGCATTTATTGCCCAGTCTTAGTTTCTTTTGTGAAACTGGTGGTGAGCTGCCTTCTTGAACTGCCATATCCATTTGGTATAGGTACAGATACACAATGCCATTAAAGTAGCAAATTCCAGAATGTTGATCCAGCATCACTGAAGGAAAAGCAATATATTTCAAAGTCAGGATGGTGAGTGCCTTGGAGTGGTATTTTGATGAATCTGCTCCCCTTATCCATCTAGACCATACTGATTACGGGTTTGTGGGATTTGCTGTCTCACTAGCCTTGGTGAGTTATTACAGTGCATTCTTTTTGCTAAATATGACTCCAAGTAATAGCGAATTATTCCTATAATTCTTAATGATTATACTTTTGTGAGGGCTGTTTGCTGCCACACTTGGTTAAAAGTTGCCTTGATGCCTAGAGCAGTTGCCCCAACCCCACTTCTGGGATTTAGCTTTTTGTCCATGTCTGAACCAAGGCTGTAATGAGTTTAGGAGTTCAATGGCCCTAACAGAACCCAAACTGAATGCCAATGAGCTTTTTATTGCTAAGCAAATGCTGCTTGATAACACTGCTGATGACTACTTCCATCACTTGACTAATGATGGACAATAGGCTTTTGGGTTGGTAATTGATTGGGTTGGATTTGTCCTGCTTTATCGGTACAGGATATACCTAGATGATTTTCCACATCATCAGGTATATGCCATTATTGTAGCTATACTGCAATAGCTTGGCTATGGGCCCGGAAAGATGTGGAGCACAAGTGTTCAGTACATTGCTGGAAAATTGTCAGAGCTATTCTGTGCCTTCAACCATGTTTTACTAACTCATGAAGTGAATCAGATTGACCCATGCAGACATCAGTGATACTGGGATTATTCAGGCGAGGTGAAGATGGATCATCCATCTTGTATACCTGGTTGAAGATTATTGCAAAACATTCAGCCTTAAATTTTGCACTGATTTGTTGGTCCCCACAATCATTGAGATGAAGATATTGGTGGATTCCCCTCCTTCTGCAGTGAGTTGCTTAAATGTCGATCACCATTCATAATTGAATGTGAGAGGGCTCAGATCTAATCTATTGGAATGTTTTGCCCCATTCATCTCCGATCTCCACTTTTTAAGAAGGGTGAAAGAGGAAAACCAGGAAAATGTACACAAGTCATCTAACATCTATGGTGAGGAAATTGTTGGAGTGTATAATTAGAACAAAGAACAAAGAAAATTTACGGCCCAAGAACAGGCCCTTCAGCCCTCCAACCCTGAGCTGATCCAAATCTATTGTCTAAACCTGTCGCCCAATGCCTAAACATCTGTATCCCTCTGCTCCCCACCCAGTCATGCATCTGTCCAGACACATCTTAAATGTATCTACCGTGCCTGCCTCTACTACCTCTGCTGGCAATGCGTTCCAGACACCCACCAACCTCTGTGTGAAGTACTTGCTGTGTGTATTCCCCTTAAACTTTCCACCTCTCACCTTGAAACCATGACCTCTCATTATTGAATCCTTCACCCGAGGAAAAAGCTTGTCTCTATCCACCCTTTCTATACCCTTCATGATTTTGTAAACCTCAATCAGGTTCCCTCCTCAATCTCCTTTTTTCTAATGGAAACAAACCTAACATACTCAACCTCTCTTCATAGCTAGCGCCTTCCATACCAGGCTACATCCTCGTAAACCTTCTCTGCACCCTCTCCAAAGCATCCACATCCTTTTGATAATGTGGTTACCAGAACTATACACAGTATTCTAAATGCAGCCAAAAAAATGTCTTGTACAATTTTAACATGACTTGCCAGCTTTTATACTCAATACCCCATCCAATGAAAGCATTATACTATATGCCTTCTTGACCACTCTATCTGCCTGTGCAGCAACCTTCAGGGTACAATGGATCTGTACTCCCAGATCTCTCTGCCCAACAACTTTTCCCAAGGCTCTTCCATTCATTGTATAATTCACTCTAGAATTAGTCTTGCCTAAATGCATCACCTCACATTTGTCTGGATTGAAATCCTTCTGCCACTTTTCCACCCAACTCGTCAGTCTATCTGTATCCTCCCGTATTCTTTGACAGTCCCTTATGCTGTCTGCTACTCCACCAATCTTCGTGTCATCTGCAAACTTGCTGCTCATGCCAACAGTTCCCTCTTCCAGATCATTTGTGTATATCACAAACAACATTGGCCCCAACATTGACTCCTGTGGAACACCACTGGTCACCTTTCTCCATTTCAAGAGACTCCCTTCAACTACTACTCTCTGTCTCCTGTTGCTCAACTAGTTCTTTATCCACCTAGCTAGAACACTCTACACACCATGTGACTTCACTTTCTCCATTAGTCTACTATGGGGAACATTATCAAGTGCCTTACTAAAGTCCATGTATATGATATCAACAGCCCTTTCTTCATTTACCAACTTGGTCACTTCCTCAAAGAACTCTATTAAGTTGGTAAGGCATGATCTCCCCCACACAATACCGTGTTGCCTATCACTGATAAGTCCATTCTTTTCTAAATATAAATAGATCCTTTCCCTCATGACCCTCTCCAGCAACTTTCCCACCACTGACGTCAGGCTCACTGGTCTGTAGTTACCTGGAATATCCCTACTACCCTTCTTGTAGGGGGACAACATGAGCAACCTTCTAATCCTCTGGCACCTCACCTGTATTTAATGATGCCATGAAGATATCTGTCAGGGCCCCAGCTATTTTCTCTCTCGCCTCCTTCAGCAACCTGGGATAGATCCCATCCGGTCCTGGGGATTTGTCCACCTTAATAACCGTTAGCCTACCCAACACATTTTCCCTACTGATGTCAACGTGATCCAGACTAATCAAACTTCTATTTCTAATCTCAAGATTCATCATGTTCTTCTCCTCAGTGAACACTGATACAAAGTAATCATTCAGAATCTCACCCATTCTCTTAGGTTTGACACACAGTCTTCCTCCATTATCCTTTAGTGGACCAATCCTTTCTCTAGTTAACTGCTTGCTTCTTATATAAGAATAAAATGCTTTGGGATTTTCGTTAATTCTGCTCGCTAAAGCTATTTCATGACCTTTTTAGCCCGCTTGATTCTTCGTTTAAGACTTGTCCTAATCTTCCAATATTCCTCCAGGGCCCATTCTGTTCTTAGCTGCCTAGACCTTATGTACGCTTCCCTCTTCCTCTTGGCTAGTCGTACAATTTCTCCTGTCATCCACGGTTCACGAATTTTGCCCTTCCTATCCTTTGCCTTCAACCGGACATGCCTATCCTGCACTATCTTTAACCTATCTTTGAAAGCTTCCCCCATTTCAAATGTGGACTTCCCTTCAAATAGCTGTGTCCAATTCACATTTCCGAGCTCCTGCCTAATTTTGATATAATTGACCTTGGCCCAGTTTAGTACTCGTCCCTTAGGACCACTCTCATCTTTATCTACAAGTATTCTAAAACTTACAGAATTATGGTCACTATTCCCAAAGAAATCACCCACCGCAACTTCTACCACCTGTCCTGGTACACTCCCCAGTACCAGGTCCAATGTGGCCCCTTCCCTCATCGGACTATTGACATATTGCTTTAGGAAACTCTCCTGGACACTTCTTACAAATTCTACCCCATCCAGACCTCTGACGCTAAGTGTATCCCAGTCAATGTTGAGAAAATTAAAATCTCCCATCACCACTACCCTGTTACTTCTACATGTTTCCATAATCTGTTTACCTATTTGTTCTTCTACCTCATGTTCATTGTTGGGAGGCCTGTAATATGGCCCCAGCAATGTAACTGCACCCTTTTTATTTCTCATCTCCACCCATAATGCCTCACTATCCAAGAACTCCATAGTGTGCTCCTTTAGCACAACCGTGATATCATCCATGACCAGCAATGCAACTCCACCTCCCCCTATTACTTCCTTGCCTGTCCTGTCTGAAGCGTCTATGTCCTTCCTTCAACCAAGCCTCTGTGATTGCAATAACGTCATACTCCCAGGCAGGGGGTGATAACTTACCACCTTGAAAACTTTCACTTAATCAGGACAGCCAGCATGGATTCATGACCGGTTTGCGAACTCTGACAAGCCACATTGAATTTTTTGAAGAGGCAGTTAAGGTAGTGGACAGGGGACGATCTATGGATGTTGTTTATATGGACATCCAGAAGCCACTTGATAAAGTCCCACATAAGAAAGTCTTAACTAAGGTAGAAGACCATGGAATTGAAGGAAAATGAAGGATGTGGCTGGGAGATTGGTTGAGTTGCAGGCAACAAAAAATAGGGATCATGGGCAGGTTACTCAAATTGGAACAAAGTAATCAGTGGTGTCCCACAGAGATCTGTGAGATTATATAAATTAGGCCTGCTTTCTCAAGAATTTAGAAGGTTAATTGGTGATCTAACGAAAGTGTTAGAGATATTGAAAGAGTGCAGAAAAATGTTTATTAATGACTTGAATTATGGCATAGAAAGTCATATATCCAAATTCGTTGATGACACAAAGGTGGAATTATAGACAGTGTTGATGATTGCACTTTGTGGGCGGCACAGTGGCACAGTGGTTAGCACTGCTGCCTCATAGCACCAGAGATCCGGGTTCAATTCCCGCCTCCGGCGACTGACTGTGTGGAGTTTGCACGTTCTCCCCGTGTCTGCGTGGGTTTCCTCCGGGTGCTCCAGTTTCCTCCCACAGTCCAAAGATGTGCAGGTCAGGTGAATTGGCCATGGTAAATTGCCCATAGTGTTGGGTAAGGGGTAAATGTAGGGGTATGGGTGGGTTGCGCTTCGGCGGGTCGGTGTGGACTTGTTGGGCCGAAGGGCCTGTTTCCACACTGTAAGTAATCTAATCTAATCTAAATTATAATGGCATATTGATAGAGTAAATGAATGGGCAAAACTGTGGCCGATGCAGTTCAATGTAAGCAAGTGTAACGTTATTCATTCTGGACCAAGATAGGACAGATGAGGGTTTTTTTTATATGGTATGAAATTGAATATAGTGGATATCCAAAGAGACTTGGGGTTTCAGGTGTATAGCTCTCTAACTCACAAACAAGCACAGAAATTAATCAAGAAAGCTAATGGAATGTTGGCATTTATATATAGAAGCCTGGAGTACAAGGATGCTGAAGGTATACAAACTCCTGGTTAGATCCCACATGGAGTACTATGAACAGATCTGGGCACCACCGTATAGGAAGGTTATATTGGCCTAAGAGTGAGTACAATATACGTTTTCAAGAATGGTAGCTGGACTTCAGTGGTTAAATTATGAGGAGAGATTATATAAATTAGGCCAATTTTCTCTAGAATCTAGAAGGTTAAGTCGTGATCTAATTGAAGTCTTGGAGACATTGAAAGGATGCAGAAAAGATGTACAAGGACGGTACAAGTACTGGAGAGTTTGAACTATAGAGAGAGGCTGGATAGGCTGTGGCTTTTTTTCACTGGAGGCTGAGAGGTGACCTTTTAGAGGTTTATAAAATCATTACGGGCATTGATAAGGTAATAGCCAAGGTCTTTTTCCCAGGGTAAGGGAGTCCAAAACTAGAGGGCATTGTGTAAGGTGAAAGGGGAAAGATTTAAAAGGGAAGTCAGGGGCAACCTTTTCACAGAATAGTGGTGTGTGTATGGAATGAGCTGCCAGAGGAAGTGGTAGCGGCGGGTACAAGTATAACATTTAAAAGGCATTTGGATGGGTATATGAATAAGAAGGGTTGAGAGGGATATGGTCAAAAGGCAGGTAAATGTGACTTGTTCAGTTTAGGAAATCTGGTCTGCTTGGACGAGTTGTACCAAAGGATCTCTTTTTATGCTGTATGACTTTATGATTCTAATTTAACAGGAAAAGGCAGGGCAGATAAAGATAAACAATTCCCACTGGTTGGGGATTCTAGTCCAGGGGGCATAGTCTGAGAATTTGGGACAGTCTGTTCAGGAGAAATGTTAGGAAGCACTTCTACACAGAAAGAGTGGTAGATGTTTGGAACTCTTCCACATATCGCAGTGGATGCTGCATCAATTGTTAGTTTTTTAATTTAAGATAGATAAATATTTATTAAGCAAAGTTATCAAGGGCTATAGACCAAAGGCAGGTATATGGAGTTTGGCCACAGATCAGCCATTATCTCATTGAATGGTGGGACAAACTTGAGGGGCTGAATGGCTTACTCCTGTTCTTATGTTTGCATTGTATGCGGCTTTCACTGTTTCAAGCAGATCTGTTTGTAGCTTCAACAGATTGACACCTCACTTTTTGAATGCCTACTCTTGCATTCATTTTTGCACTCTTCGTTGAGCTGGGGTTGACAGGTAGCTTAATGTTGATGTTTGAGTGGGGCATATGCTGTCTGTGAGATTGCATATTGTATTTTGCTATAATTTTGCTCCTGCTGATAGCTCAAAGCACCTCATGGATTCACAGTCTTGTGTTGCTCCATCTTGTGGGCATCTATCCCGTATAGTATGGTGATCATGCTACACAGGACAATGGAGGGTGTCCTCAATATGAAGAACTGATTTCATCTCAACATGAATTGTGCATTGGTTATTCCAACTGATACTGTCATAGACAGATGCATCAGCAGCCGGAAGATTGATGAGATGAGGTCAAGTGTGTTTTCTGTCTTATTGGTTCCTTCACCATCTCTTGAAGACTTGATCTTGCAGCAGTCTCCTTTACAACCTGCAATCTTCTTCCTGACCTCTCCGCCCCCACCCCACTCTGGCCTATCACCCTCACCTTGACCTCCCTCCACCTATCGCATTTCCAACGCCCCTCCCCCAAGTCCCTCCTCCCTACCTTTTATCTTAGCCTGCTGGACACACTTTCCTCATTCCTGAAGAAGGGCATATGCCCGAAACGTCGATTCTCCTGTTCCTTGGATGCTGCCTGACCTGCTGCGCTTTTCCAGCAACACATTTTCAGCTTCTTTACAACTTGACCAGCTTGATCAGCAGCATGAGGCTGCCATGCCAGTCTTGATGATGGATATTGAAGCCTCCATCCAGAGTAGATTCTGCATGCTTTCCCACCCTCAGTGCTTCTTCCAAGTGGTGTTCAACATGGAAGCCGAGCGGTGGGCAGTAGGTGTTAGTCAGCTGCAGGTTTCCTTTCCAGTATTTGACCTGATGCCATAAGATATCACAGAGTCTTGAGTCAAAACACTATATTTTTAATTTTGTTTATTGTTCATTTTAAACGTTGACCTTGCAAGATTCAAAGTAAATCAAACAAAAAATAACTCATATATGCTTCCTTCCATTAGTTCTATATGAGCTGTAGCAAAAGTCTTTTTTTTCAGGCCCTTGTGGTGATTGTATTGGAAAATCAAAATACAAACTAAAATTGGCCGGAAGTGAGGATACCCTTCATGGTCAATACTCTCCTAAGAAAGCAACATTTTAAGGCGTATGTGCAGTTTTGTGACTGATGACAACTCTGCCATCAAGCTTATGTCCTCAACCTTATTCTGTAATTATTTACAAAACATCTCAATTATCGATAAAACAATAAAACATGCTGATAGGTCAGTAAGGAGTCATAATTGGATGACATGGTCAAAAGAGAGTCTAAGTATGTAGCATTTCCGATCTATTCATCAATATCTTATGCTTCAATAAAGTTTCACTTTGGTTCATGATGGAACATTTTGCTATTTCCAGTGAAATACTTGTCGGTAAATAGCTTAATTTTCCTAACCCGACAAATGAAGCATGGGAAGGATGATATGAGCATAAGCAACAGTTTGGATGATTAATCAGTGTTTGTGCCATAAATTTGATCTAATTGTATGTAATAACAGGAAGCTTGTATTCTGAAAAATTCTTACGAATTACAATTAGATTTACATGCATATGATATGGATTTATTGGTCTGTGGATCTCCAAACTGGTGTCAGATTAAAGAGACTTGCAACAAAGATTGGAGGACCTGACCTGATGTAGAAGCCCCGGCCTTTTTTACCTCTGAAGCAGAAGCTCCTGTTTCAAGTTCCACTTCAAGACTTGTTGCCAACAGATGCAGTGTTCATGACATGGCCAAACAGGTTGTTAATCTGCCTGATAGTCTTTCAGCACACTCATGACTCAATATTAAAGGAGGTGGGTTTTCTGGTTGGCTATGCTGGAGATAAACTGCAATTGCCTGCATATCTCGAAATGGAGAGATGTGTTTAGTCTTTTGCAGACGATAATTAATTGCAGACAGTCTAAATAGGACAAATGGAGGAAAAATATTTTCAATTAATTGATTTAATAACATTTAATTCTAACAGTTTTATAGATGAAAAAGTACAAACTTTCAGCCAAAAGTACAATATGATCCTAATTCTTCTGCTTATGGAGACTGAGAGGTTATCTTCTATGGTGATTGGCAGCTCTGTCTCATGGATTGTGTCTCTGTTTTTCACTTCAGAATGGCCTCTTTTATAATATTCTTGTTGACAAACACTCTGTATTGTCAAATCTGAAGAACACTTGGCAATTACAATGGTTTCCCAGTCTCTCAAGGCTACCTTGTCTGAACATTTCTAGATGGTCTACACAGCACTCTTCATTTTGATCAACATTACCAATGTGACTTATTGATCAGTCAGTTCAACTGTTTAAAAAAACAAAATCCCAGTTCCTTCATCTCATGGTTATTTCTTCTTTTCACATGGGCAGCCACATTTCAATGTATCTCGCATGTGTGGGAGAGTGTGTGGGGGAGGTGATGAAGAAAGTTTTGAAAAAAAAAATGTTTGTCATAACCAGGAAACACGAATATCGGAACAAAAATATTCAAAACCTTTAATTGATCATTTAAATGAATAATTAATGAAAGTAACTATTAAGAAGTGCCAAGCTGCGGAGCTAACTTATAAAATAGCTTTTGCCTCTTCAGTTAAGAAGAAAAGTGAGAATGAAAACATGAATGGTCTAAAACCTAGTCACTAAGGCAATGGATGGATTAGAACTGACAAAGAAGCTCTGGGGCAGTACGGTGGATCATTGGTTAGCAGTACAGCCTCACGTCACCAGGGACAGGGTTTGAGTCCACCTTTGGGTGATTGTCTCTGTGGAGTTTGCACATTCGCTCCGTGTCTGCATGTGTTTCCTCTGGGTGCTCTGGTTTCCTCCCACAGTCCAAAGATGTGCAGGTCTGGTGGGTTGGCCACGCTAAATTACCCATAGTGTCCAGGGATGTGTAGACTAGGTGGGTTAGCCATGGGAAATGTAGGGTTTCAGAGGTGAGGTGGATCTGGGTGGGATGATTTTTGGAGGAGAGTGTGGGCTCGATGTGTCAAATGGCCTCCTTGCACACTGTAGGAATCCTATGAGTTGGGTTTAATGAATACAAATGTAAATTTGCCTCTGGTGGACACACTGCAAGCTGGTCTTGGTGGAATTCATACAAAGTTGGTGGGGGGGGGATGGTGTTGAATTGGGTTGCCTTTCAGCTTAGGGTTTCTTTTAGACTTTTGAGCAGAGAGGAGGGGAAAGACCGATTGTGTGCCTTGCTCAGTACCAGTTTCTAGCCACACTCATCCGGACACCAGTCCCCATGCTCATCCATTCATACCTGACCCACTCAGGTGAAATATTTTAAAATCCTGCAGTTACGTATGTGGATGGATCTATATTAGCCCTGTTGGCAGGATCTGAACATTTCTGTATGGTTGTATGAAAGGTTTCTGCCAAACATTTGGGCCCAAAAGGCGCACAACTTGAAACTAATGGAAATAAACATTGGCAGAGATATAAAGTGGGCTGCCACCATACTGTTGCCTGTTTTACACTACAGCAACAAATTAAATCTGCCTGTACAGTTTCCCCACAGCATTTTAAGATCCTATCATTTGATTAAATGCTTTTCTTTAAATTAGATTCCCTATAGTATGGAAACAGGCCCTTCAACCCGACCATTCCGCACCGACCCTCCAAAGAGTAACTGACCCAGACCCATTCTCCTAACCTATATTTACCCCTGACTAATGCACCTAACACTATGCACAATGTAGCATGGCCAATCCACCTGACCTGCACATCTTCGAATTGAGGAAGGAAATCCACATAGACATGGAGGGAATGTGCAAACTCCACACAGACAGTTGCCCAAGGTGGGAATCAAGCCCAGGTTCCTGGTGCTGTGAGGCAGCAGTGCTAACCTCTGAGCCACTGTGCCGCTTAAAATGCTAATTGTCATCTAACTGCATCCCGCCATTGCATTTCCTTTGCAATGTTCACAAGTGTCATTCTGGCTGAAAATATTTAACATAGCCAAATGACTCGTTCAAAGTTTGAATGTTAATCATCTGTGGTCCATTCTGTGAGATAGATGTGTTATTTATAGAACTAGACAGGATCACTCAATTTCTGTTCATATTCACTTCGAGACTCTCTGTGTACAACAGTAATTGACAGCACAGAGGGTGCCTAGATTGAGATGGTTAATGTAAGGTTTGTGCCTATCTTCTTAATGGGCCCAGGAATATCATATGAGCGAAATCATAGAATCTCTACAGTGTGGAAGCAAGCCATTTGGCCCATCCAGTTCTCACCAGCCCTCCAAAGACCATCCCACCCAGAACTGCTCCTTATAAGCTATCTCCATAACCCTGCATTTCCTACGGCAAATCCACATAGCCTACACATCTTGGACACTGTGGGCAATTTAGTATGGCCAGTTGACCTCATCTGCACATCTTCGGTTCGTGGGAGGAAACCAGAGCAAATCCACGCAGACACGAGAAGAATGTGCAAACTCCACACAGCCCAAGGCTGGAATGGAACCTGGATCCCTGGCGCTGTGAGGCAGCTGTGCTAACCACTGAGCTACTGTGCAACTCTAACTCTAATGTATCCGATTTTAAGAAATATATAATTAATTGACATTGTGTCCACTGCCTTATCTAACAAGAAGTCATCAATTGATGGAATTATTTAAGCAGCTTAGATGCCAACCCACTGGTCAAGTTGTCGAGTACACTTTCTTATATCGCATGCACTGTTTCCATGAGAATATGATGTGTAGCATCAAAAGCAACACTTTTTTTTGTTTTATCCAGTTTCTTTGTAAATATTGCATGGCAATTTGCACAATACCATCATGAGAAATATATCTATTAATTCATTTGAACTTATTTGCTTCCAGTCAAAGAATTTACAACATCGTGCATTTCTGTAAAATGCATTTTATTTTCCCCAGTTGCTCATATACTTAGCAATTGTAAATATAGCTGAACTTCTAAGTGTACTCTAGTACAAGTATATTATGTGGGAATATTCTATTACATATTAATTTCAATAGGAGCTTTAAGTTATATTGGTGGCAGCTTGACTTCTGACCCTGTACTGTATGCTTAAATAGAATGGATAAAAATCGATTTTTAATTCCTTCTTGAGATGTGGGTGTTGTTGACAAGATCAGCATTTATTACCTGTCCTTACCTCCTCTCAAAAAAGATAGTTGCCTTTTTGAATCTCTAAAAATCTATCCTCCAGCCTTCACCCCCACATTGTAACCTTCCCCCCTCACCCTCTCACAGCCAATATCTTTCTCCCTCTTTTCCCGGTCCCACCCCTTCCAATTTGCAGCATTCATCTCTCTCTCCCTGTGGCTTCCAACCCACCATCTCTTCCAACCCCCGTCTCTATAGGCACCTCTTCTCCCTTCCTGACCCTTGCAGCCTTTCTCTCTCTCTCTCTCTACATCCAATATAGGAGATGCATCAATGGGAGTGTTTTCAGTCAAACTAAACACAGGAATGTTCAGTGAGCAGGACTAGTCCTGATCGTTTTAATTGAGGAAAGATTATTGATGATGCAACATGAATGCTTTGGCTAAGATCCTTTAGGAACTGTGCAGTGACATCCTCAAAAAGTTCCTGTTGTCGACTATGGCTCCAGGTAGATTAAAAAAAACACTCTATATAGCATTTTTCACAAAGTGTTCACTCAGGCATTTCACCAAAATCTTATGAGAAAAAGTCAGATATATGAAACTGTTAAGCGATGCTGTGCAATTCCCACTTCCAAGTAACACAGGCCACTGAAAATCCAAAAATGGTGGTAAGAAGTCAAAGAACCCCTACATCATGGAAACAGGCCATTTGGGCCAACAAGCCCACGCCACCCTTCCAAAGGGTAACCCACCCAGAACCATTCCCCCTACATTTACCCCTGACTAATGCACCTAACCCACACATCCCTAAACACCATGGGCAACTTAGCATGGCCAATTCACCTAAACAGCATATCTTTGGATTGTGGAAGGAAACTGGAGCACTCAGAGGGAACCCACACAGACACAGGGAGAATGTACCAACTCCACACAGACAGTCCTGAGGCTGGAATCGAACCCAGGTCCCTGACACTCTGAGGCAGCAGTGCTAACCACTGAGCCACCATGCTGTGAATCTGCTCACTTCTGACCAAAAATGTACCTCCTGTAATTAGTAAGGATGAACAAATGCTGGAAAACCGAAATATGATTTTAAAAAAATAAGCTCTTTATTTCCTTAACTATCATTGGTGCTACTTGAGGTCTTGAGGTCCTTGATCTCCACCCTTTGTTGTCTCTTGCTGTACTCTAACCACACCTCCATTTCTCACATTCTCTCTCTATCCCCATGACTATCGTGTTACCCAGTCGTGTCATCAGGATACACACTCTCCCTAATCCCTGAAGCAACTCTGGCTTTTAGTGACTCATCCCCAAATGTACAGCAGTTACCTATCTCCTGCTTTGGTGCTTTTATCAGCACAATGAGGTCTGAAACCGGTTATCAAGAGTTCTTGGACCTCATCATTTAAGCTTAGGATAACTGGGGGAAATTGTACAAAAGGGAGAGTTTGGAATCATGTACTGGGGTCAGATTGATGAAACCTTAGATGTTATGCAGCCCAATTTCAATATTTGGTCCAGTTAGATTCCTGATATCTAAATGATTTAGACTTGGGTAAAGGGAGCACCATTTTGAAAATTCATGATGACACCAATGTAGAGGGCTGGACAATAGCAATAAGAAATGGAAAAGCTTTCAGAAAGGCATAGATACCTCAATAGAAAGAGTAGGCAGGTGAAAAATCCAATCTAATACAGATAAATATGAAGCAAACCATTTTTGGGCCACAACTAAGGATTGAGAGAAGATCCGGAATGGATCTTTGTATTCAAATGCAGAATTATCTAGAAGTATAAATGCTATTTACTAAACTTACATAAAGAAAATCCACAACATTTTAGGCTTTAATCTAATCCACAAATTGAACTAAACCAAGTGGTCTATGCATTGTTGGTAATTTGTTTTACACCTTCAACTAAATTCTCACAGCTGTTTGAATTGCTCCAATTCAGTCAATGCCATTTGCACAGATCAAACATCAATAGGATTTTGCATAACCATGAAGGATCCTAATGTGGTCATAACTCTAACCCTACCTGACACAGTGGCATCTTGGATTTTAGCACTGGTATATCAACATATCAGTTATAGATAATTCCGCAGAAGTGTATTAACACTTGTGACAAAGTAATATAAAAGCTACCCTGTGCTAAAATGATGGTCACTAAAGTAAAATCATCCAGACACCTGGAGTTCAGTTTAAGAGTGCTTAAAATAATTGATATAATCTCAGGCTATCTTGTCTGCCGAGTGTGCATATTCACTTTTGGCATGCACGTACTTGTGTATAATTGGAGTACTTTCTCCTGTTCAAATTTAGTGAGACAAGATTGGAAAAAAAAAGTTGAATTAGGGCATAACTTAGCCCTTAGCTATGAAAGCTTTGAGAATTGTTTCACAATCCAGATGGCGAAATAGTAAATTAGAAAAACATCCATTTCTTGATGTTGCTTTATCTTCAGAATGACGCATAACCTGTGTTTTAATCCTACCGACTAGTACCCAATCTAGTAGAATTATTTTTGTATATTCTTGAAAATTACATCAAAGGAACTCACTTAATTAATTAAAAACCTTTTACAGTAAATGCTCCATTTCATTTGTCTTCCTAATGATTAACTATACTGCATGCTGACCTTCTGAGAGTCATGTACAAGTACACCCAGATTCCTCTGCACAGCAGCATTCTGCAGGTTCTATTTAAATGATATTCTATTTCACTACATCTCCAGTCAAACCTCAATCTTCTGCACTGTAGTCCATCTGCCGAATGGTTGCCCACTTGCTGAACCCAAGTCCTCCTCACAACTAGCTTTTCTACCTTCTTGACATTCAGGTCTTTACATTCTCTGTCTCTTCACCCTCAGCACTGATCATTGGCCACTGTCAATCTGAAAATTTACCATTAACCCCACATTCGATTTCCTATATCAATGCTGATATGCAATCCTCAACCATAAGCTCTTACCCTGTGCAGTAACCTTCCATGTGAAAAAAAAGAACCCGCCTTTAAAGGGACTCTGTAACTAAAACCAAATTTCAAAGGAAATGAACAAACATAAATCAAGATTTTATTTTGGAGAGAGATGACACATGCACTCCAGCTGCAGTGATGTCCACCAGTTGCAGAAGACCTGAAGTGTACTAACTAAAACTACAAGCTCCCTTTGTGAGGCTTGCCTGGGCTGCAAACATAGTTATGGATGAGAGGCGAGCAGTTGGATCTAATGACACCTTCCCTGCTATGTGCTGCTACGTGAACTTGTTAGTGACTATCTCAAAGTAAACCTGTGCAGATGTCCTCAAATCTGCCTGCAGCCCTCTGCACTGAGTTTGTTATGCGTGTTCAAGATACTTCATTAATCAATGCCCTTCACATGCGTATCTTTAATTGTGATTATTAAATGTAGGATTAACAAAGTGCAGTCATATTTTAGTACCATTTCTTGGCTGTGGTGTGAGTGACAAGAAGGTGCTTATGGTCTTTAAAAGTGTTTGGTGCCTTGCGGTATGAAATAAATTGTTGACATAATTTGCTTTTTCTAATGTAGAAATTTTTGAAGTGACAATTGCTGGGAGGGAGAGCAGGGCAAATAAATGAGCAAATGGTTACCGATAGCATTCTAGCTGGAAATAGTGCTTGTAGTGAGTGGAAAACTCTATTTCGTGTTTTTTTTCCCTTCTAATTTCTTTCTGCAGGTGCTGCCAGCCATCAGCACTCTGCATAAATAGTCACTTTCTTCTGTGAGATCAGATAGAATGTTTTGACAGTGATAGAAAAACATTTTATTTAAGCCCAAACTTGCTTTTCACCTAATTTCTGCATTTGCCTGGTTTTGAGGTGACCAGAAAGGAAAAAAAAAACCCACAAGACACTGACTATATTCTCTACCTACTTTTGTTTATAACACAAGGGTCAATTCCAGTAGTGGCACAATTAGTGTTGTGAGATCAGATAACTAGCATAGCCCTGGGATTAAATGCAATGCTACTTGGTGAGAATGCAGCTTTGAAAGAAAATTGTTAAAGTGTTTATGACAAAATTAACATTGGTAAATTATGCAGAAAATATCAAGCACTAATGAGTTTAAAAGCTTCCATTTCTTGAGTTCTGAACAGTAAGTGGCTTGATAATTCTTCAAACATAAACAATGCTATCTGTGTTGTGTAATGATAATGCAGAACAAAGCATGATGATCATTATTGATTATTTATTGAAATCTTTGGGGGTTATTCTGTTCTATGACCAAACTGTACTGCTTCTCATTATGTTGCCTGAATTCTTTGTCCAACTGCTCATTGTACATTAGATTTTCTGCCATCATCCCCTTTCTTGTTAAGGATTTACAGGACCTGCTTGGTCAAGTGAGTCAAGGAAAGCCATTTGATAATCTAATAAAAGAGGCTTATGTTACAAATAATAAGTCATTTATTGCATTTTATCAAGCATGTACAAGTTACATTGGTACAATCGACATTGTAGCAGATTCTGTAAGGAAGACCAGGATTGTTATGACCTTACCCCCCAGGTTAAATTTTTTAACTTATTATAGTCCTAGATGATATGCCCAAAACTATCAAGCTCCCAAATGAGTTGGAATGAACTAGCTCTGTTTATTTGGCTTCCCCTTTAGTTGGTTGCAATAGATTTAATATAAATGAACACCTTTGTTCCAGACCAAATAAATTTATAATTTGAAATAAGCCAATCCATCCAGGCTTTCTTCAGTTAGCAAGACAATGAGTTAAAAAGTTAAAAGACCAAAGTTAAAAAGTCATGATTTGGAGATGCCGGTGTTGGACTGGGGTGTACAAAGTTAAAAATCACACAACACCAGGTTATAGTCCAATAGGTTTAATTGGAAGCACACTAGCTTTTGGAGCATCGCTCCTTCATCAGGTGATAGGCACTATCACCTGATGAAGGAGCGGCGCTCTGAAGTTAGTGTGCTTCCAATTAAACCTGTTGGACTATAACCTGGTGTTGTGTGATTTTTAACAAAGTTAAAAAGAGACATGCTATCACTCTCTGAGATCTGTGAAGAGTGGACAATGGGACATTGTGGCCATTACATCGAGTGATATAGTTACATTGATGTTGGTTGGCGAGCAGTTGATTTTGAGGTATTTGGCTTTGGAGACCAGCTGGAAATGTTTTGTCCTATTTGCTTTTGACTACGGTTTCATTTGCTTTTTGTCTTTAAGCAAGAAAAGAGAGACCTCTTTTCCCTTTATTTGTATTGCAGGATGACCAGGAGTTTCTCAGCTATTACCCTCATAGCCCATATCTCCACCACAAGCATACACAGATCTGGTTAAAGCTGGCTTTTAGTCCAAGTGCTTGCTTATTCTTGAAAAGGAAATCACAAACATGTTACTTGCCTAGATTGCTGTTTCTTTCACATTCTGTGATAACTCACAGGAGATTACAGTTCAATTGAAAGTGCATTCCTCCCTTTGAAGCCTTTCTGTTTGAATCTTCTTTGATGTGTCTGGTGTAACATACCATGATCTCTTTCCAGCCTGGAGATGACTAGATAAAATACCTAGCCAATGTGTTACACTGCTCAGAATTTACATTCTTAGACATTTGTGTGTGATATGACCTTTAAAATACATATTATAATGAAAAGTTCAGTATGTCCATATGTGATCAGGGTTTCTGATTCAGGGTCACAACAAGCTGGATGTCTTACACCTTTGAGATCCTAAAATTTTCTCTAAATGACATCATCAGAGTGGGTTGTGCTTCAGGCAGTCCTCAGCATTAACCCTTTCAATCCCTCACAGCCTCATACAATATATTCTATTGGAGTTTATTTATTTCTCATTAAATGTAGGCATGAATATTGCTTACTCTGGCCTGTACTCCAAATGATAATGTTATAATTGGCAGAATGGCAGTTACTGTTGCATTTTTATTGTTGGTCTGCATTGGAGGATCTTGATGAACACAATGGGGTTTGCAAATGGTAAAAGAGTGATCTGATGTTAGAATATTTCACTACTTCTAAGGGAGAAATGTCACACTCACTGTTCACTGCTGTAAATGACAGTCAACCATCTACATACATTGAACAAACTTTGAAGATGTGAGAAGCAGCTAATGCAGTAGTTAAATGGTAGTAATAACAAACTCTTTGTTAGCCGGCATCATGAGATGTTCCAAGTCAAAATGTCATGATAAGAGGTACAGAATTATTCCACAAGGTCTTGTTTATGTGCCTCCTTCTAATTTTGCAAGGTCAAAGAATGGGTTATATCAAATATTCATTATATGAATGGTGAGGGAGAGACACACATATGGAAAACATTTAATTATCTTCATTGACAGAGGGGTTAGGAAATATGTAATGTTGGAATTTAATGCAACCTTCCAGATATTCACCAGCAGATACCGCATGAAGACAGGAACAGTATCTTTCAGACATGCCTTAACCCCCTCCAGATTTTTTTTGTTATTTATTCACAGAGTGAGGACATCGCTGGCTATATCAGCATTTAGTGACCATCCCTAATTGTCCAGAGGGCATTTGAGAGTCAACCATGTTGCTATGGAACTGGAGTCACATATAGGCCAGACCAAGTAAGGATGGTAGATTCCTTCCCTAAAGGACATTAGTGAACCCGATGGGCATTTTCCTGGCTATTAACAACAGTTTCACACTCATCATTAGACTCTTGACCTCAGATTATTGAATTCAAATTCCACCATCTGCTATGGCGGGAGTTGAATCCCAGTCCCAGAACTTTACCTGGGTTCTCTGAATTAACAAGCCAGCGATTATACCACTTGGCTATTGGCTCCCATGTACGAATATTGGAGCACTAATGGAGCACTGTTACTGACCTGTGTACAATACTATAGCATGACTTATGACATGCCTTGGTGGGTAGCCACTGACCGTCGTTCTAAAAATTACCATGCTGAAGAACCTAGACAGATCTAGCTCCTTGTAGAGATACATAAACGGGATCTTGCAGATAGCTACTCACTTTATTCAAGAATGCCAAAGAATCTGTGTGCCACTGTCCTGGTGTGCTCACATGCCTGGTGGCACTCATGGCCTGAATGAGCTCCTTTATTGTCAGCAAAAGGCTATGTATAGCCTTCATGGCAGTATTACATGTTCGCTGACCTCTTACTCCAACTCTCAGAGGTACCATGTGACCAACACCATAGGCTTCAGATCAGCACTGAAGCAGGACAATATGTAGCTGGCCTACTTCAGGCTTCTGTCGGTTATCGTCCTTGGCTGCTGCGGACTCCATCAGCTGCCTGGGTATGTCGTGGCTGTCTTCACCACCTTGTGAATCTGAATCTACTCACATATCTATTGAGGTGTGAGGCTATGTCCTGATGGAGAGTGTGAAAGAATGATATGAAGATGCAGCCTTGAAGGAATTCATAGTTCTGCTTCTCCAGGGATGCCGTGCACATGCTCATCCTCTGCAGTTGGCAATCCTTCCAGCTGTGGGTACTCACATGAGTGAATACAGTTTGGGTACAGCCTTCCTTCCTCCTCGTTCCAATCGTGAAATCCTTCTGTCCAATGTTGACACTTGTGGTGACATCCTCACTACCCTCATCATTAGTCTCACCATTGCATTCACCTTCCTGCCTTATTCTTGTCTGTTTGAGGGCCATTTTCTAGGCAGGCATTGGGGTAATGGCCAATCAATACACCCTGGTATGGAACTTCTCTGCTGTGTTATGGGTTGTTTCTCCTGCAAGCAGAAGACTCTCTGCTGAAAGATCAGCTGAAAACTCATGCACCTGGCATCCTGCCGGCCCATCATGCAACATGGAGGATGCTGCCAATGACAGACAGATGTTGTCCTTTGCCCAAATTAGTCAATGCATCATCAGGCAGTTGGCGTGCCCCAGTGTCAGTGCTTGACCCAGGTGATTCTTCCAAACATACAGAGCCATCTGGCATTGCCAGTGACAACTCTCAGTACTCTTAGTGGGCGGCACGGTGGCACAGTGGTTAGCACTGCTGCCTCACAGTGCCAGAGACCCGGGTTCAATTCCCGCCTCAGGCGACTGACTGTGTGGAGTTTGCACATTCTCCCCGTGTCTGCGTGGGTTTCCTCCGGGTGCTCTGGTTTCCTCCCACAGTCCAAAGATGTGCAGGTCAGGTGAATTGGCCATGCTAAATTGTCCATAGTGTTAGGTAAGGGGTAAATGTAGGGGTATGGGTGGTTTGCGCTTCGGCAGGTCGGTGTGGACTTGTTGGCCGAAGGGCCTGTTTCCACACTGTAAAGTAATCTACTCCTCTTGGCCCTACACAGGACATAATTGACTCCTTTACTGCATTACACCATTCAATCTCATAGAGTCATAGAGTCATACAGCATGGAAACAGATCCTTCAGTCTGACCAGTCCATGCTGATCGTAATTCCAAACTAAACTCCTGGCCTATATCCCTCCAAACCTTACTTGTTCATGCACTTATCAAAGTGTTTTTTAAATGTTCTAACTGTTTCCTCAGGAAATTCATTTCACATGTGAACCACCCTCTGTAAAGAATTTGCTCCTCATGTCTTTTTTAAATCTCTCCCTTCTCACCTTAAAAATGTGCCACCTAATGTTGAACTCACCCTTTCTAGGGAAAAGACACCAACCATTAACCATATCTATGCCCATCATGATTTGATAAACCTCTATAAGTCACCTCTCAACCTCTTATGCTCCAGTGAAAAAAACTCCCAGCCTATCCAGCACCTCTTTATAACTCAAACCTTTCAAACTTGGCAACATTCTAGTAAATCTCCTTTGAACCCTCTCCAGCTTCATAATATCTTTCCGATAACAGAGTGTGACCAGAACAGGACACAATACTCCAGAAGAGGACTCACCAATCTCCTGTAAAATCTCAACATGTCTTCCCAACTTCTATACTCAAAGTACTGAGTAATGAAGGTGTGCTAAGCCATGCCTACGTCATGCCTGGTCACCTCTGTTGCTTTCTCCACTGGTGGTCTTTCTGGAAAAGATGGGAATTTCTCTTCTTTCCATTCCATGAGAAGAATAGCTCCTGGTTTTGCTATACAGCTCAGAGGAGAAATATGCAAGGAGATACTGTTGAACTGTGGGGTCACCCTATGTCCCTCTGAGACATGTTCCAGTTTGCCAACTTCACCTCCTCCACTCCTTAGCTTTTGGAGACAGAAGGGGTAGGGGGTGGCTCTTTCTCTGGAGATGGATTAAGATACAATATGATGGCTCATGTTGTGAAACCGTAGGGATCCTTGCAGCAGCTCCATGGCAGGTGAGGACCTAGTGCTATTATCGCTGGACTTTTAATCCAGAAACAAAACGTGTGGGCTGGAAAAGCACAGTTGGTCAGGCAGCATCTGAGGAGCAGGGGAGTCGACATCCAAACATAAGCTCTTCATCAGGAATGAGTGACCCAGGTAATGATCTGGACACTGTGTTCGAATCCCGCCATGGTAGATGGTGGAATTTGAATTCAATAAAAATCTGGAATTAAGAATCTAAAGATGACCATTTTGATTGTCAGAAAAACTCATCTGGTTCATAAATGTCCTTTAGAGAAGGAAACTACCACCCTCATCTGGCCTACACATGACTCCAGACACACAGCAATGGGGTTGACTCTTAACTGCCCTTTGGACAATTAGGGATAGGCAATAAATGCAGGCCCAGCCAATGACACCCTCATCCCGTGAGAGAATGAAATAAATGGGTCAATAGTCCAAGCTATGCCTGTCTGTTTATGGTCGGTCTGTATATGGAATATTCCTTGCTCTAGTCCTACTTAGGCCCCCAACCACAACTCTTTCTCCGATACATCGATAACACCATCGGTGCTGCTTCCCTCTCTCGTCCGGAATTGGAAAAGTTTATTGATTTCTCTTTCAATTTTCAGCCTGCTCTCCCCTTCACCTGGTCCATCTCTGACTCCTCCCTTTTCTTCCTTGACATCTCTGTTTCCATTTCTGGGGGTATTCTGGCCACTAACATCCATTACAAACCCAGTGACTTCCACAGTATCTCAACTATACCCCTCCATCTAAAGATACTCTATTCCATTCTTCCAGTTTCTCTGTCTCTGCCGCATCTGTTCTGCTGATGCCAGCTTCTACAAGGCAGCCTCTGAAATGTCCACCTTCTTCTTCAATTGAGGCTTCCTCAAAACTGTGATCGACAAGACCCTCAGCTGTGTCCGACCCATTTCCCACACATCAGACTTCATCCCCTCTCTTCCCTCTCACAACAGTGATAGGGTCCTCCTTGTTCTCACTTACCATTCCAACAGCATTCCCATCCAAAGGATCATTAGCTGCCATTCCCGCCACCTCCAGCGGGATGCCATCACCAGGCACATATTCCCTTCCCCTTCCTTGTCAGCCTTCTGTAGGGACTCTTCCCTCCAGGACACTTTGGTCCACTCCCACTTTCACTCCCACCATCTCCTCACAGTCCCACAACACCTTCCCTTGCAATCACAGAAGGTGTAATGCGTGTCCGTTTAAATCCTCCCTCCTCGCTAACCAAGGCTCCAGACACACCTCCAGGTGAAGCAGCACTTCACCCAATCTAGTCTCCAGTATTCACTGCTCACAATGTGGTCTGTCCTACACGGAGGAGATGTTACGGAGACTGGGCAACCGCTTTGCAGAACATCTACGCTCTGTCTGCTAAAATGACACCGAGCTTTCAGTAGCTTACATTTCAACACACCTCCTTGTTTGCTGGCTAATACCCCTCTGTCTCCTGCTTACTGTACTGCTCCAGAACAGCATCTCATTTTTTGCTTGGGGACCCTGCAGCCTTTTGGACTCAAATCGAGGGCAATAATTTTAGAGCCAGAGCAGCTTTTCCCCTGTCCTTACCCTAACCTCCACACACAGGCCTTGTTATTACATGAGCTGCAGCCATAATCAACACATTATGTATTACTAATGGTTCCCCTTAGCAGCTATTCATTCTCCCAGGCTGAACTTTACTCGTTCCTTTGTTTGCCAATTGTTATTCTCTCTCTCTCTGGGCTCCATCGCCACCTAACATTTACATCTTTCCCCTTCTCCCACCCCATCTCCGGTGTACATACCAACCTTTTCCTAGCTACAATCAGTTCCGAAAAAGGGTCACTGGACCCCAATTGTTAACTTTGCTTTTTCTTCACAGATGTTGCCAGATCTGTTAAGTTTTCCCAGCAATTGTGGTTTTTACATCTTTAGTTCGTTTTAAAAAAAAAAACTATTCCCACTGTTTTTATGGATCTTTCAGTAGTTTTTCTCTCTCAGTGTGTCTTTACTTAAAATTGGCACTGATAGGAAACAGGATTAATGTAAGGGTGGCACATTGCTGCCTCACAGCACCAGGGTCCCAGGTTCAATTTCAGCCTTGGACTGTGTGAAGTTTGTACAGTTGCCCTGTGTCTGCATGGTTTTCCTCCCACAGTCCAAAGATGGGTAGGTCAGGTGAATTGGCCATGTTAAATTGCCTATAGCTTTAAGTGCATTAGCCAGAGGGGAATGGGTCTGGGTGGGTTAATCTTCGGAGGGTTGGTGTGGGCTTGTTGGGCTGAAGGGCCTGTTTTCACACTGTAGGGAACCTAATCTTAACCTTTGTCCAAGCTGTGGTTAAGATACCAATGTGAAATCTGTCTCAGTTATGAACATTCCACACATCATTGCACTCAAATGGCAACATCTGTATTATTAAATAGATATCTTGGGTAAATCTTTGAGGATGGGGAGCTCCTATTTGTCCACTGTAACTACAATATGTGATTTGCCATAAAAGTGTACAACTTTTGGCAGTGTTCCCACCAATCTACTGCTTACATTATTGCAGTCAATTGGGAGATTCCCAGTGGGAATCTAACTCCAAATGCAGGCCTGTTTCTTTAAAAAGGTCATCACTTCTGAAGTGTGACACCTCATGATGTCTTGCTGCTAGGTATCACAACATTACATCTTCTTTATATCCAGTAATTCACTTTGGGTAGCCCAAGGAAATTCATAGAAGCATTATTAACCAAAACTTGGCCCTCAGCCACAGAAAGAGATATGTGGGGAGAAAGTCAGAAGCTTGTTGAAAATGATAGGTGTTGTGGAAAGTCTTAAAGGAACAGAAAGAAATAGAAAAGTGTAGAGGTTTATGGAGAGACTTTTGAAGTTATGAGCCAGTTATGAGTGATTCAAATCAGGGATGTTCAAAAGGCCAGAACTGGAGGAGTGCTCCCACCCCAACCCCACCCTCCTATTTATCTCTCAGCCCCCTTCCACCCACCCATATTCCTGATGAAGGGCTTATGCCTGAATCGTTGACTGCTCTGCTCCTCAGATGCTGCCTGACCTGCTGTGCTTTTCCAGCGCCACACTTTTCTACTCTTTTTCCTTTGTCATATATTCATGAAGTGGTCTTGTCAAAATGGGTAAGATTCTGAGGAAACTTGACTAAATAGATCGCTAACAGGCTGCTTCCCCCTTATGGAGGAGTATGGAATGAAGGGGCACAGTTTAAAGATAAAGGGTCTCCAATTGTGTGTTCCTGATGTCATCATGATAGGTTCAAGAGGCAATATGACGCTAATACCAGAAAACTGTAACCAGGTTTGGTCCGAATAATCATGTACTCCATTGTCATTCACTGGAAGTTTCATGGGATGGGTCAAGTCCAATCTTGTACAAGCAACAACTTCAAAAAGAAAAATAAACTGGAACTTCAGCAGGAGAAATAAATAGAAAATATTTTTTGCACAAATGAGACAAGGAAGAGAGGTTGTAAAGAGAGAGGAGTGATGATAGAACAAATAGTTATGACAAGACATAAATTTACAGATGTGTAAAGAGCTCTAAGAGTTTTTAACCATGGATGAAGAGATTGCTGAGCCAAATTATTGAGAGGGAGGTATGGCGCAGTTCTGGAAGAAACCTACAACTTTATTCCAAGTCACAATTTGTTCTTGTCACATCAATTTGCAATTTGAAAAACAAATGACAAGGGCTTGCTGCATTGCAATGTCTCCATGAACCTCAGTTCATTTTGAGAGTTTGTGGTGACATTAGATTACTTTGAGTTTCATTGAACTGTTTGTCAGGGATACATTGTGCTTGACCTTGCAATTAATGAGCTTTGGGATATTTACGTTTGTAAGTGGCTTATTAGCTCTTAGAGAAGGCATTGAAGCATCATTCCTACAGCTGCTTCACAAATGATTTGTTGTGTACAATAAATAAAATTGCATTTCCATCAACACATGGGTAAAAGTGGCAAATTCCTTTGTTATTTTTTGGCTGCTTACAAATGATAAAAACGAATTGGATCTGTCTCTATATCGTTTTTTTGAAGAAAAGAAAATTTGGCCTCTAGAGGGCATGACAAAATTTAAATAAAAGCATCATCTGGTGCACACAGTGACAGAAGGAACACATTAATCTTTTCGTGATAAGGTGGACTTACATACTTATAGCACAGTTCCAGTCAATCCTGCATGCTTCATTGACTGGCACTTGAGAGAAAAGTTTATTTTTTGGATACCTGGCACTTTCTTGCCAGTAGCTATTTTCTCTTTGCTTTGTTTCACCACTTTGTTCTACATTAAAATCAGTTTGTACAAAAATTACATTTTGTGCAAATTGAAATGGTAGGAAATGTATCTGTGTCGTTATCTTTAAGAGTCACTCCAAGTGCTGTGAAGATAAGAATGTAACTCCACTGACAAGTCAATCTGACTGGAAAAGGCAAGCAGCAGGCAGGAGCTCAGTTGGTTTGCTGTAATGTTTGTAATGTAGCTTGTTATTTGAAATAAAATAAACCATATAGTTCATCAATCCCTGAGAAATGATTAAGCAATACCATTGATATGATATTCAGTGAAATCTGGGTTTAATGCGATGATGAGCAGGAGGCTAGAACACCACAGCAAGCTAGGCAGCATCAGGAGATGATGATAACATGTTTAGAATATAACGAGATAATGTATGTGAAAGCGAGGGTAAATGGACAGATGATGCTGTCGATTCTAATTGCTTTGCTCAGAAGAATCTAAATTAATCATTTTTTGCAAAAGCAGAAATGTTCTTATTCCTGTTCTTAGGCTTATTGTTGTAGCAATTGTAAGGAATTAACTTAAGTATTGGTGACATGTATAAGTATTGCATTCACCATTTCTAAAACCCAAGATCACAAAATTGCTGGATTTTGTTTGGTAGATAGTGAATTTACCTTTGCCAAAGCGTGGGATACACATAAAGGTATCAAATAAAATGTACAGATAGGAAATGGATACTGGTACATGGTGGTGCTGGTACAGGCTTTTTGGAATCTAGTGAACTATGTGAGATGAGAAAAAATCAAAACTGTTGGGACTGAGAATACAAGCATCAGGACACAAGAAGCTGATGGTATAAGGTTGACTCATGGGTTTGAGTTTGATCCTGGAACAAGTAGACTCAGCCTTGGAGGTGAGAACCCTGTACAGTGTTGTTTGGACAGCATTCATTGCAGTGAATGCTTGGCAAGACAAAGAATGAGAAAATAACTCAGGCCGAAGAGGAGCACAATGTCTGGACTGTTGGTTGTCAAAAAGGCCTGAAGGAAATGGAGCTCCAGTAATGGAGCTGTGGGGAGAAACACCTGGGAGTTGGTCAATACCAGTGTGTCCTCCATCCTAATGCCCCAATCCATTAGGATGGAGGACGCAGACAAATTCCAAAACTCAGTGATGAGTAGCAAGAAAAGGGGGCATAACTGATTGCTACCAGGAAAGATCAGGACACTTGCAGGAGCAGTGAGACTCTATCTGCAGCAGAAAACTGATTATGAGTTTGATGGTTGGACGAAGTGATTGCATTCAAATTGATAAGGAGATAAATAATCAAGCAACATGTCATAACGTGACAGACTAAAGCTGAAACGGCCACTTTCATGCATCTGAGAGATTGCCTATTAAATAGTATTCGTAGGTAATGACATTGGTATAACTGCAAACACACGCCATTATTCAAACTGGTGAAATCTATTTTTTCAATCACACACATACATTTGGGTCATGCCTGAACTAAGAACTGAGTGCCAAATTTTCACACATAGATCATATAAATTGGATAGTCTGTAAAATTGTTCAAGGAGTTTCCAATTGGTTCATTTTTTTTACTCTTGTCTTGCAAAGTGAAAGCACAATTTAGAAGGGAAAGAGTGAAGAATATGCCAGCTATATTCCCCTTAAAATGACAGCAACTGACCTTTCTCTATTACTACCTTTTGAGTTCTTATTCCTGCCTCTCTTTCATTTGCACTTTACTGTCGCTAACCACAGCCAGAATCATAGTATGTAGCCTAAGGCGTGCTTAGGAGCCCAAGAACTGCCTCCTAGATCGAACAGTCCATGTAATTTGCTCCATGCCTGATACATAGCAGGTCAGACTCCAGCTCATCAACTCAGAGCCAAACTTACTTGAGTTGGAAAGACTTACAGCAAAGGTGGCTCCTGTGGATCACACTGGTATTGACCAACTCCCAGGTGTTACAACTGCAACACATTAACTGACTTGTCATCTTTCTTTATTTCATGCTTTCTTTAACTAATTAAGTTTCAAGTTGAGAAATATCACATATCAATATATATCAGCTTAAGTATTTCACGAATTAAGCTGTAAATGTAATGCAATATTTACAGATACTTTCTAACCAACCTGTTCAGAGATGTTATAACACACCACTGCAGCAGGTGAGACCTGAACCCAGACCTTCTGGCTCAGGAGCAGGGACACTGCCATTGCACAAGAGCTTCAATGCAATACTCGACTCTCTCCAGTATCGGTTTATGTTACTGCCCTTGTTAAAATTTAACAACCCTAGTCACCTACTTGCCCCCATGAATAACACATCTGAACGCTTACCAGCTATCAGAATCTGAAAATTATGTATAAAAAGTAGCACCTTCTTTCCTGCTGCATTGAATTTCTATCTGCTCCTAATTCGCAAATAGGCATTGATTTTTATTGTCTCTGCTCTGTGCTCCCACTCTGTTGTTACCAAACTTGTCTGCTTTTATAAAGCACTGGTGATTCACACCGAAGTTGCAACTATTAAGTCACCTTCATATTTCAGTAGTTGATACCTCTTCAGACAACCACTTTCACAAGTAATAACCATGTTACTGCAAGATGGGCAGGCAACCAACCTGAATATTTCGGGCCTTGCTTAGGATCTATTAAGGGCAGACATCTTATCAGCAGCAGAGTGGTCTCCACCTGTTAAATTAATGTAGCCTCCATGCAGCAGCCCACAGGGTCAGTGAAGCTGCAGGGTGCCATTCCCAAAGAAAGATCTACAGTCAGGAATGTCTCCACCTGTAACTCAAACATTACTACCAGAGAAGTTTGTCCTCCATCGGAAAGCTTTGCCTGATCATTCCCTCAAAAGAAGTTTAACTTCTATCCATGCCTTCTATCTCAGAACTCTTTAAGTGGGGATACTGAGGCTGATCAGTTGCTGTCCTTTTGATTGAGCCTGCAGAATCCGGAGTATGCCTGCTGTCCTTCATTGAGTGGTGATATGGTAAGAGAGAATCACTGCAGAGGCATCTTCCTGGAAACCATAATTCTAGGCAAATGATGACTGTGCCCATTTGGACCCAACATTGGAGTCCAACAGCACATGGGAAAATCCTATTGATTAATACTGTTTCTCAGTCAGACCGGCTGACTGTATTCAACATTTTTGTTTTCCTTTACTTCAGATTTTCAGCTTCTGCATAATTTTCTTTTCATGTTAATCTAGTCACCCCTGTATGAAACATCTCCAATGATGGCACTGAGCACAGAGGGACGCAAAACTGAACACATGTTCCAAACGAGGTTTCCCTAAAACTTTGTACAACAATGCAGATGTAGTTTTTGGGAGCAGCGTATTTGAACATTCTGTTAATACATCCCATCAGTCAGTTTGCAATTACAAAGGCCAATAGTAGAAACTCAGAGACACAGGAATGATGACTGGAGGTCTGTCCCTCACACAAAATCCTTTTTTAAAAAATGTATTCATGGCTTGTGGGTATCACTGACTCATTCAGCATTTATTACCCAACCCTAGTTGCTCAGGGGCTAGTTAAGAATCAATCACATTGCTATAGGTCTGGAGTCACACGTAAGGAAGGCTGACTTCCTTCCCTCAAGGATGTAAATGAATCAGATGGGTTTTTATGACTATTGGTGGTGGTCACCATTAGGTTAGCATTGTATTCCAGATTTTATTGCATTCAAATTTAAACATCGGCCATGGTAGGATTCAAGCCCATACCCTCAGTGCATTGGACGGGGGCTGTGGTTTATCAGGCCAATGATGTTATCATTACACCATCATCTCCTCAGTTAGCAACTTGGATGGCATATCCATTCTCACACTGGCCCGAACTCTTTGTACAAGATTGCATATAAAAGAAACTGTAATGTTCATTTGAATGTTATAGAAACCAGTCACAGCAGACAATGGAATAAATTATAAGTAGCCTTTCCAATGCATTTCCAAGATTCAAACTGAACCAACCTTGCCTCTTAATGATAAAATATTGAAATAGTGTGAAAAGAAAACTCCCCAGCATAGACTTTCCATTTTCCTTCTAAAAATTAGTAATAATGATCATATGAGTTGGAGGAATAGCATTCCAAAACATTGCAAAGCACTTGAATCAGTTACTTTCCAAGTGGATAGCATGTTATTATGTCAGTAAACTCACAAGCTATTCTCCAAAGCAAGCAGTAATTATATGAGTGCCCTGTTCATCTCTTCTTCATGTCAATAGTTGACTGACAAATGCTGGCTAGATTACCTGTCAAACGACTGGCTGTTCGAAATAGTATCATGATCTGTCAACCTCCTTCTGTTCCTACGAAAGCTTCAGGTTCTTGGTTCAGTACTCCTCCAAAAGATGACAGCTCTTCACAGTACAGAAAATGCTGAAGAAGTGCTATACATCTGGTGGCAGCTGTGGAGAGAGAAACAGAATTTACATTTCAAATCCAGTGTGATTTCTCTTTGGAACTGAAACGAGGTGAAAATACGGTGGGTTTTGCACTGTTAAAACAAATGGGAGGAGCAGTGGACAGAGGCTTTAGGTCAGCGATTGAGAGAGCACAAGTGAGATAAGAGAAAAAAGCTGTCATGGAGCAATAAGCAAATGCATTGGTATTACTTGTAGTAAAGTAGGATCGATGTTTAATAATTGGTGTTAATAGCAGAGTATAGGTCAGCTCTGCTGAAAACAAAACCAAGGAAACAAACACTCAAGAGAGGTACATATAGCTTGTTTTTAAAAATGTCTGTACTACTGCACTGATGTGTCAGCTTTGATTAAAATTTCAAATTCTGGATTGCTTATTGAAGTGTGTAACCTTCTGACTCCAGAGTAAGAAGTGCCATCAAATGAGTCAAGCAGTATGTGCTACAAGATGCTGACAAATTTTGGAGAAAAAAAATGGGTTGGCAGTGAATACTCATTAAGAAATCTGGCACTTTATAATCCACCAAATTAGATATAATTCGTCAAAGAATATTAAGAGGGTTGACACTGGGATGTGCTTATCCAAGCAAAACAAAGGCTGCATGATCACTGAGTAGTACAATGTTTGGCATTGACATCATTTGATCAAATGGACCATGGAG
The DNA here is from genome assembly GCF_037043375.1 of Chiloscyllium plagiosum. NCBI lineage: Eukaryota > Metazoa > Chordata > Chondrichthyes > Orectolobiformes > Hemiscylliidae > Chiloscyllium > Chiloscyllium plagiosum. The sequence continues at coordinate 31,733,888 of NW_028270141.1, forward strand.
CCTTGGCAAAATTGAAGTCAATGGGAGTCAGAGGGAAAACTTTGATATTTGTTGGAGACCAATCATTTCAGTTTGAGTGTTGCGAGTGAACCACATTGCGATGGATCTGGAAATATATGTAGGCAGACAAGGTAAGGCTGGCAGATCTCCTCTAATGAGCTTGATGAAATTTTAGAGCAGTCTGGTCTCAGAAGCATTACTAAGGAACCTTTCAATTTAATATTAGCTGCATTTTAATTCCCCACCTGCTTTGGTGGATTTGGACTCATATCTCTGGGGCCTTTTTCCAGTCTTCTGATTCAAAGTCCCGAATTTTGCTGTGAAAATACCAGAGGGCAGCAGAGCCCATGATTACTTGCATGCAAATTGGACACACTTGGTCAGCAAAGATGTGCAGTTCAAGTAAAAAAGCTGGAAGTTGCTGTTTAAGATGTAAACTGTTAACTGCATAATCTGATAGTTGGTTCCTCATCCAACCATATTGAATGATGTGAAGTTTCTAACTCAAATTGTAGGTACAAATTAAACCCGTTACGGAATATTGCGTTACATTGTTCCAGTTTTCAGTACCTTAAAATAGTGTAACAGAACTTACTTAGTGTCAAGGGATTTCTCTGGCACTGAAAGTTAATTTTAACAAATGTGGAGTCCTTGTTTCTTCAAGTTTCAACTTTTGGAAATTTAAAACTATTTCTTAGTTTTGACTTTGCTTTTTTAATTTCCATCACTGAATTCCATCTTTCTTTCCACATCCTTATTATTCTGTCACGCCCTGATTAAAGATTGAATTCAAAATTCTATATGATATTCATGATTTAGACATTGCATGGTTCATCAGTGATTTTTCAACCTGATTAATTAAGGATATATACAAAAGATCCTGCATCCCTATGCAGGGAGCTGCATTAATTTAATATCTCACTAATAGCAACTGGCTCTGAAGACCCTGAGGAAGTTTGCGGGCACACAGAATTGTAATAAGCCACAGGCACTGTTTGGACACTGCTAACAGCAAAATCCAACAACTTATCGTGATGCTTACCTTTCAATGTTACATTAGACTGCTATTAGCCAGACTGAAAACTATTGTTGTCCCTGTATTTGTTTGTAGGTTTGCCCAGTTACAGATTTTAACAATTTTGAGTGTGGTCTGCTATCAGTGAGTCAGAGGGTTGGTTCATAAAACAACTTTGTGTGATGTTTGAGGTAACTCAGTGCATCTTGCATTCTGTTGACAGTCCAGGCAACTCTGAAGGTGTGAAAAGAAAATGGCTGACACAATAGAATGTAAGGTCACTGCTGTTCAAATTATTACAGATTTTACAGATTACAGATTACATTACAGTGTGGAAACAGGCCCTTCGGCCCAACAAGTCCACACCGACCTGCCGAAGCGAACCCACCCATACCCCTCCATTTACCCCTTACCTAACACTACGGGCAATTTAGTATTGCCAATTCACCTGACCCTGCACATCTTTGGACTGTGGGAGGAAACCGGAGCACCCGGAGGAAACCCACGCAGACACGGGGAGAACGTGCAAACTCCACACAGTCAGTCGCCTGAGGCGGGAATTGAACCCGGGTCTCTGGCGCTGTGAGGCAACAGTGCTAACCACTGTGCCACCGTACCGCCCACGACAACTGAATTATTGACAACTGAATCCCATTTCCCATATAAAAGCTGATTATAGAATGTTGTAGTCCAGTTTGGTTGTCTTTCTTGCCATGAATATTCACTGATAAATTATGGTATTTTCTTGGAGAGCAGAGTGGTGTGTGGAAAATCAGGCTCATTCCAATTATTAAAACAGGGCTCTGAGGAAGGGTTACCCGACCTGAAACATTAACACTGATTTCTCCCCACAGATGCTGCCAGATATGCTGAGCTTTTTCAGCAATTTCTGGTTTTGGTTCATACCAGTTATTGCTCACTGAGCAGTTGCAAATGAGATATGTGCTCATATATGCAAAATTGACTGTCTCTTTCTTATTTTCTGGATTGGCCTGCTTGGAATCATGAGTTGGAAGTTTCAGAATGTCTGTTGCCTGGTAGCTGAAAAAAATCCTAAGTTGTTGAATAAATCCTGATTTTGGTAAGAGTAGCAGACTGAGGTATATTCAAATTAGCAAGTACATAATTTGGCCTGTGAGAAGGACAAAGGATTAAAAAGCTAGGATGACCCTAGGATTACAGAATCCATGACACTTGTAAATTGCTGCATAGCCAACATTAAAGCTTCTTAGGAAACTCAGCACTGAGGAAACACATGAGATTTCTGCCGAATGGCCTTAAGAAAGGTATTATAATTCTACAAAGAGTAGCATTAAAAATTTGCACACTACCTCTAACGTAGAAAAAATTCCAAGAAACTTGTCAGAAAAACATAGATGACAAAAAAAAACTTTTGAGATATTCAGAAGAGTGACCAAAACGTTACTTCAAAGGTGGACTCTGAGGGTTTTAAAATGGATGGAAGAAGGTCAAGTCTTTTTGGGTGAGAGGGCAGTGCCAATTAAAGACAAACATCTAGATTTATTTATTGGATGCTTGATAAAGTCTTGTCAGTTAGAATTTTTGATTCAATATCATAAAGCAGTTTCCTTACCATATCACTTAGTTTTTTAAAAATCAATTTATGCATCACCATTCACAAGGCAACCACACATGTAGAGAAATATATGTCGAGCATCAACATATGAGATATATCTAGATTAAATATCATGAACCACAAAACAATCAAACCATGAAACTGAAATTCCCCTTTGTACTTTGTGTGCTGTGTGAATACAGAAAATAAACTTCTGAACATTCATAGGCCATTTGGTCTAACAGTCAAAATTTCTTTGAGGTTGGGAATGAGATTGTTCATGATCTGATGCATTGATTCAGTGTTGGAGATTTCTTCATGGGGGCTGGTGGGTGACAGACGGCTGTGCATATTTGTTCATGGGTGCCTTCAGCTCACATCTTATGAATGATTCCAATGATAGAAAAATGGCGGAAGGGAGAGGACAGAGGACAGTGTGCAACATAGCATGTGATACTGACCTGAAAATTACTTGATATAATATTGAGATCATAGCACACACCATTATTATTTCACAAAACATTCAGTAATTTGGAGGAGAAGGAGATTGTCCCTGAGTTCCAAGTTCAAAGGGAATGATTTGCGCTGCTCCACAATTAGTCTTGTCAGTTACAATTGCAATCATGCTATAAGTCTCTTCCTAAAATCATTGCATGAGCACTAAATGCTATCTGGTATGCGAATAAGAAATGTACACTGGATATTAGATAAAATCTTTGGGGTCTAGATTAGAGTGGTGCTGGAAAAGCACAGCAGGTCAGGCAGCATCCGAGAAGCAAGAAAAGCGACGTTTCAGGCAAAAGCCCTTCATTAGGAATGAGATAAAAACTTGAATAGCCCATATTAGAGTCATGAGAAGCAGCCTCATTAAAAATTTGCTAATTTTTGTTGAGGTTAAATCTTTGACTTAAAGTGTCTTCTTTGTGATGTGGCACTTCCATGTCATGAAAATGTTGCATCTTACTGCATGGATGCAAAATATTTTCACTGCAGTCATTTCCAGATGGAAATTCATTCCACAAGGGCACAATTATTCATGTAATTTTGGTTTTCACCTGACATTCAACCTGGGAGGACCTGAAAATGTACAAAACAGAACACTGAAGCTCGCTCAAGCAGTTAGTGAATTGTTTGGAGAGGTATTTTCAGAAATGCTTTTTATTTAGTTTGGCAGATTTTTTAACACTTTTGCCAATCATACTCCTGTCAGTATTGGAAGGCACGAACTGTCATGAGGTAAAGCTGCATTCACATTCTAAAATACTATTTAGATAGGTTTATCTCAAATGTTAACATTTTTGTGACGCACATTAAGTAATTTGAGATGCAGCATAGTAAGCAGATTTGACAGAAATCTGCTGAGATTAAGCCAATTGTTTCCTGAACTCTTTGCCTTATGGCTATTGTAAACTAGTAAATTGGGATTGATCACTGCACTTAGTCATCAACTCCATTAATGCAGCATCTTTTGACTAGCACTCCAAATTCTCATATATTCTGTGATAAAGATAAATGGGGCTGTCGACTTCTTGGAATTTTGGATTGACAGTTTGAAAAAAAATGGCCCATGCCACTGGACAACGTTGCTATCTCCTAGCAAAGAATAGTATGACCAGTATTAGATTTAGAAAAGACAAATTTGGCATATCGAGATAATATTTCTGATGTTTGCACTGCTCCATAGTCTATGGACCAATGAGTTTGATATTCTGCTTATGGTAATGAGCTTGCTGCAAGATATAACAATAGAAATAAAAATGTGTGTGAAACACACTATCACAGCTTCTGAGGACAGGAGGAGAAGAGAATGGCAAAGAGTTGACAAAAACTAGACTCTCCTTGCAGGAAGCAGTTTGTGTTTATCAGGTTGCATTTCATAGTTCCTTAATTTAAACATGCTTTTGTTGCATTAAATGCCCTTTTAAGGTTAGTGATGCCTTCAGTAACAGAATTAATATGGAACCTCTTATTTAAAAAAGGGAAATTTATTAGGTGATTCAAGGCGGTTCTTTCTTATTATGACAACCTGTTATAGAGTCATAGAGATGTACAACATGGAAACAGACACTTCTGGAAATGAGTAGCTGCCTCCTCTTATTCAGTCACTGGGCTCTCCTCTGAAGATTATTCAAGTATCACATAGTATTTAATGCTCAAGCCACGGTGAATAACTGACCTCTTGTTCCTCTGAATCACTAGAATTTTTTGAATTGTGTATCTGCTGCTGGGTGGGGTGGTGAGTTCGAAGTAATGGTAATTCTCTATTTTGCCAGCTGATCCTGACATATGACAAGTCGATACCACAGAGGAGAGGCATAAGTCAATCAGCAAATCCATGCTGTTAATGTGCAGATACTACATGACACATTTCATGGTGTGACTTTCATTGCTTTACATCTCCTGAAACTCATTTGCAGAGAGAGCGTATGTGATAAAATATCATACACAGCCTCAGCATATTGCTGTCCTTTGGTCTGTTGCACCTCGCTGCCATGTGGTCAGCTTTTCAGTCAGTGGTGTGTTGAACAATGTCTTTGAAAATGGCAAGGGGTTTAGCCTGTTCCTTTCCACTTAATGCTCTGTGTTCTGCATTGATTGAAGGCATGTGAAAACAAATTTGTAACTCATGAATGAATATCCTGTGCATTTTAGACAGCAGCTCAATTTGGACTGACTATCTAAATTGTAAAAATTCATCCCAATAGCATGTTTGTTAGCGTGTTTGAGAGTTGACTGTCAACTTCACAAACAATTATTCAGCTTTCAGTGTTAGCAAACTGTATCATTCTGGATTCTCATTCTTTGCTCCTGCTGTGCTCATTCTTGAATATACTCATTATTTTGTTTAGGCTTCATTTTGTTTAAGTTTGTTGAGTGCACTCAATAAACTCAGGCATTACCTGTAACATGCTGTGGTTATTAGTTAGTTGTATACATTATAGTCTGGTGATTGTACATATAGAGCATTATTTTGCATTTTTCTTCAAGTAATACATTTTTTAGGTTTTCTTTCAGATTCTTTAATTACCATGATCTTCATTGACTTTATGTGTGATGAGGTCAGACTGGCAATCAGGATGTGCATGGGCTCCCCCTCCACTCTACTGGGAGCACTTGTTATGTTCTCTATTGTCTGCTGATTGATCTGTACATTCTGCTTAATGTCTTCTGATCTCTATTCACTACTAAAATTGTGTCTGGAATGTCCCAACGTGGTTTATTAAATTGGTTAAGTAGCCACTTAGCTAGGTCAGCATTGTTTTTGCATGTCTTTTCATACAACTGCTGAGTTGTATATTGTTTTTATTACATGCCTGAAATGAAAGTTCCATCACTGATAAATGTCGCAGTTTTGATAAGTCAACCTATGGGAGCTATTTGTCACCCAATGGATAGGTTCAGCCACCTTGCACTAGATTTATTTAAATATATCGAGCATCTTGTAAAACCTGTTGCATCATTCAAATCAACTCGAACCCTCTGTATATTGATTTGCTTTTCTTGGCATTTTTTGCTTGAAGTATCAGCTTTTGTGATAACTAAGTTTAAAATAATGCTGGGCTTCCACTATGTTGCAAACTTGGCAAGACAAACAGTAACTAGCCACCAACTTTAATCTTACAGTGGGACTGAGACTCCGAACTAGCCCTTTGCCTTTCAGACCCTTGACTAACCTGCTACTAGTGATCAAGTTTTGCATGGACTGACAGTAGGTACAATGCTGAAGTGCCACAATTAGGTTTGTTCTCATCATATGTTGAGAACAGACCTAATTGTGGCATTTCAGCACTGTACCCTTCTTTATAATAGTGCAGGCACCCAAATGATTACAGCCTACTTATTGACTAATCAGCCATGCATCAGGGTAGATTTGCACTTTCAATAGTAGTGCAATACAAGAAGAAAAAGCACCAATTGCATGTTATACTATACACCCTGATCCATTTTTCTTTCATGGACATCTATTCCATTATGCATTTTGGATTTCAAGGTGCACTTTTTTTTTGTTTATTTGTTGGCATAAGTGGTAGTTTTCCATCACACCAGTCACTGATTTGCTCTGTGGTGGTTCATTCTGTGTTAAGTGTTGCCTGGTGTTCCTGAGAATCCCACTCTGGCATGGCAGATTCTACAACATTTGCTGATAAAGGGCTGGACTTGCTGTCCTCAGTTTTTCTGAAGCCCTGTTCTCCCCATGCTGACATTTTTTTTTGTTTCTGGTTGCCTCTCCCAATGCCCTTCCAAACAGTCAACCTCCAGAGATCATGGCCATTAGTAACCATCTCCCGGTTGTCAACCTCAGAGTTAGAAATGAAGATCCCTTTAAGGGTCAATCTAAACAGCTGCAGAATTCATTGAGATTGGATGAAGATCACTGGACCTAGTCTGTCAGAGCTTAGTTCTTCTGGTTACCATTATTTTTCTGTCTTGTTTTGATTTGTTTCAAAAATTTGTTTTGTCCCTTTTCTCGTTATTGTTACACTGCACTGGGAGTCATTGTTTGTAGATTAGTTAATTGGATTATTATTTCATTTGGTGGTGGTTTCTAAAATATAAAAAAGAAGAATACTGCATTTCCCAGTGGGAAGGTGACTTCTGGATTACTTCAGAATCCAGAAGGGAAAATTGGAAACTGGTATTTGTATTATACAATAAAATTCTTGTGAATATCTGAAAATGTTTTGCTATCTAAATCAACTGATGGACATCAGTCTGTTCACCATCTACATATCTTGATTGAAAGTATGCTTGTAGCAGAGGTTTAAATACTCAGGAAGGAAGGCTGTGACCCAGTAACCAATTGACCACACTGAAGATTGTTGGGTATATTGCCATCAGCTGTTTGATGGACATGGCTGAGCCAGTGCAGTCTTCATTGGTTTCGCAATTTGTGTATTCTGATGGAGCACTGAATTCTTGACCTTGTCCTTGAAGAAATGTCTGATACAGTGAAAGTTGGAAGTGTTCAATACTTCCTCCTGACCTGATTATCTTTCTCAGGTCTCACCCTTTTAGAGGAATGCACTGAGGATGTAGGCTTGGTAGGCTCATAGTATGGTATTCTCATTCGGGGTGTGGTTGCTCCATACTCTCTTACTCAACTTGGATATAAAAGCTACAGATTTTGTGATGTTTGTATTAATTTAAGCATTAAATAACAGATTACTAGTGCTTTTGCAGCCTAGATATGTGAGAATATTAGGCAAAAGAGAAGACTGCAGATGCTGGACACCAGAATTTAGATCAGTGTGGTGCTGCAAAGGCACAGCAGGTCAGGCAGCATCAGGAGCATTCCTGATGAAGGGCTTTTGCTCGAAACGTCGATTTTTCAGCTCCTCGGATGCTGCCTGATCTGCTGTGCTTTTCCAGCACCACTCTGATCTAAACTACGTGAGAATATTGACTACCTTAATTGTCACATCATCATTGCTGATAAATAATGGTATGGCAATATACTGCACCATGACATTTGTCTTCTGGTCAAAGCAAATTCTTTAAATCTGGTGGTGTGCCTCAGTGTGGAATGTGAGTGGGCCATTGATCAAATCTCTGAAGAGAATGTGGCACACCATTTTTTTAGATCCCAGATGAACAAGGCTGAATTACGTTGTCAGATCCAGAATGTCAGTAGACACTTTATATCAATGTACTAAAGGCATATGATGGCATCAAAAAGAAGAAAATTCTAAAGAGTGTTCTTACTAGAACATAACTCTGTTTGACTCCAGTTTGGATTTCAGTGGATTCTGATGTTGTATTGTCCTGGCTGATCTTATTTATCTTGTCTTGTGGAAAGAAATCATGTGAAGCAACTTAATTTGTAAAATAATTAGCTTATTGGCATATTTAATGGGGAAATCCTGTCAGCACATAATTGCAAATAAGCAAGTTTATGTTCTGAACTTACTATGTATTCTTGCATTAGAATCTTCAGAAAATGTTGATGGTTTCATTAGAGGGCATGAAAAACATGCCAAAGATTGACATGGCTAATTTTAACTTATTATTTCCATATATGCAAAACTAAGGGGCAGGTAAAGAGCAGGTGGACCATAAAGCTGATTCCATCTTGTCATGGTAACACTTGAGCATCTTGTGTGACACTTGTTATTGACTGTGCCTCAATTTGAGGATGACGCTTATTCAGAATCCTGGATTTCTCTCATGGGTCTTTTTTTAACCGATCAGGCCGATTCTCAATCACAGATCTTTGGGCACATGGGGCAGGACATTCCACAAAATGGTGGATCTAGTCTGCAGGATTTACTTCATTTCCTTTACTTCACCATGAGGGCATTTGGAACTTAAAAAAAAAACGCAGTTTTCCAAACAATTGTTGCATTTAGAATGATTGGGAGCAATCCTATTCATTAGTGTCAATGCTGCCACATTTCAAGAGCTTTAGAGTATTCTTGTCGCATTTTCTTTGTCATGTGCTGGAATAGTGCCCAGTCGCAAGTTGAACAAAACAAGACCTAACAGGGCAGATGTTCTGCCGGTCAGGCAGCATCCGAGGAGCGGGAGATTCGATATTTTGAGCATAAGCTCTTTATCAGCACCACACCTCATGACTCTGATTCCAGCATCTGCATTTGTCTCTTTCTCCCAGGCAGATGTTCTCCAGTTGGATGGATACAGTGAACAGTCCATCATAATTGACGTTGCAGAAGTTTTGACTGAAAACATTTTGAGTTGACTTCAAGAAGGATGTTGCTGTTTGTTCAACAATCCTCCCATTTCACCTGGTGAATACAGCAGAGGAATTGCTGGTGGAATTGTTGGAAACAATCTTATGTGCCACTGTTGCACACTCCTGCTGAAGTATTATACTGGTGTGTAATGATGACAATGGCTTTGTATACTGGGACTTCTGTGAAATTCTTTGTTGCCCAATATCAGGGGCATATTTCATAGGTGGAGTTGATCCAGTATTGAAGGTGTCTGTTTGAGAGCGTAACATGAGAAAGAGGAGACCCTGGAACTGCTCTGTACATGATCCCAACCAATTCTCATTCTTTTACCACCACCCAACCATAAACCAGTCATGCCATCTCCTGGGACCAGAAGTAAAAGAACCTCAGACCAATTTGTGAAATAATTTGAGAATTTCCTATCCAACATTCAAAGATGGATTAACAGTTCCAGTTGACAACAGTGCAGTTGACAATTGACAATGGGATTTATATCCCCTGTCACCCCACATTCATCCTATATTTGGGTTGGCTGACTAAACTCGGGAACTTGTCCAGCTCCCTTTAAATGTTTGCAGTGAGGTTCCACTTACTGCATAAAACCAGCTGTTTGCTCCAATGATAACAATTTCTGACATCTGACTTTGTTTTAAGCTTCTACTCATGTTCCTTATTTATCCTAAACTTATCAAACTGAAATAGCCTATCCACATAGATTAAAATCTTATGCTTTCATATTTTTAAAGATATCAATCAAATCCCCTCCAAATCTCTGTTTCTCCAGGGATAGAAGCACCAGCTCTCTAAGTTCGTCTTGGTAGTGAAGCATCCTTAAACTGGATAACAAACCAATTGCCCTTCTTTAAAACATTTGAAGATGCTGTCACCCATAAGATGGGATCAAAACAAGGCACAGCATTCTAAATGAAGCCAAGCGAAGATCTCCCACAAATACTCCTGCAGTACTTTCTTGTTTGTGATTTTGTACCATCTGAGCAATAAATCGTCTAATAGATTTTTTTCTGCAATTGGCTTGTGGCAATGGTCATGGACTGTCTGAGATTTGTGTCCTACACACGTAATTTTTTTCTACCTGTTCCTACTGCTGAGCAGCTTCAAGCTCTCAATGCTGCAGTGTATATATATATATATATATATATATATAATTGTCATCACTCCTATCCATGTGTTTTTCACTACATTAATTTGTACTCTGTGACATTTCTCCGTCATGCCCAGATCTTCCTGCAGTCTCTATTTCTTCGCAAGATCTGAAAATCCAGACAAATTTTTGAATTATTCACAAACCACTGACACCTTTATCCAGATCAATGATAAAGCTGGTGAATAACAAGGCACCTAACATGGAGGGACTTTACTTGCACTGTACCACTACCATTCAAAGTAATCTTGTGCCTATAAGTATTCTTATCTAACTCGTCATCAGTTTGCTAATACCACAGAACTCTATCTTATTAGACAATCCATTGTGGTGCACATTTATAAAAATAGAGACGCACAATTTAATTTGAGCTACCTATGTCATCCCTTGTTCAATGGCTTAAGCCATGATGGTAAAATTGACTTATTCTAGAAACCATGTTGAGACTCAGTAATAACTCAATTGTCGCATTATATTTCTCGTGGATATAATTTTGTTTTATATTTTTTAATATTAATTTGTGGTTGGTGGGCATCATTGACCAGGCCTGCATTTATTGCCATCTCTAATTGCACTGGAGAAGGTGATAGTGAGCTGCTTTCTTCAACTGCTACAGCCCTTGGGTTATGGGGACTCCCACAGAGCTATTAGGGAGGATGTTCCAGGATTTTTGACCTGTTGCAGTGAAGCCATTGTGACACACCTCCAAGCTGGGATGACGTATGACATGGAGGGGAATGTGTAGGTGATAGCATTCATCTGAATGTTGTCCAGTTCTTTTTTCATGTCAACATGAGGAGTCATGAATAGTGCTGAATGTTGTGCAATCAAAGTGGACATTGTACCATTTAGATGAAGGGAAAGTGAAGCATGGACATGAAGCAACTAAATGTGGACATAAGACTCTATCCTGAGGAAGCCTGGCAGTAATATTCTGGATTTGAGTTGATTAGCTGTCAGCAACCACCAAGGCTCTAATAAGGTCAGTGGCCAAGTGACCCTAGCAGAACCTAAACTGGAAATCAGAGAACAGGTTATTCCTTTGCAGATATTACTCATTAACATGGTTCATGACCTGTTCTACCTCTTTGTGGATGATCAAGAGGAAAGTAACAGACTACTAATTGGGTTTGATTTATCCTGCATTTTGTATACAGGACACACTGAGGCAATTTTTCACATTATTATGGATGTTTTTTGACCAGTCTTTTACTAAGAAATCAATTCTCAGAAAATTCTGAGGGTTTTAATGAGTGATAAAATCTAAGGATCTTAACTTCAAGGTTTGGTGAAATACTGCTGAATATATATCTTTTTGACACAATTTAAAAAAACAAATTTCGCAGCAAATGTTTGGCTTGAAATATTACTTAAAACATTGTTGTTGCTAGAAAGTACGTACAGCTTTATTGGAAGTCTTTGTCTCATTTTGCTTGTTAAATTAAGCAGTAAGCAGGATGTTAGCTTTGGATCTATAGACTCAGTGACTGGGCAGGGATGAAATATTCTAGTTTCTAACATTGACACTTTATCAATACAACATAATCTCAATACATTGCCAGCCACTACATGACATTGAATGTTATTCTGTTGTGCCTTTGAAGTTTCAGATGTACTGCTGGATGTGTTATTCATTCATTCCCACTATCTGGAAATTCTGATAACTCATTAGGATGAGCTGGAATTTATTACGCGCTGTCCCTTCAAAGCTATGGAGCTCCTTCCTTTTAATCTGTTAAATACAATTCACTTGCCTTTAAAACCACAGGTTGGCATCAATTAATCATTCCCTCCTACTTAGTTAATTAACTTCTGTTTATTTTTGACCTTGATATTGTCCTGCACTGGCACCTTGGCATTTATTTTGATTCCTCATTTTAAAAGAAAGTGACTGAGATCATGAGGGATGTGGGGTATTGGTGGCAATGGTGGAGGGGGGAGCTTTATGTCATTGCCAAGTGTGCGAAACATGGCAATGGTATGTGGGGTGACTTAACTAGGCAGGATGGTAAATTTTGACTTGCTGATTGTGAGAAAAATTATTTGTCGTGTGTTGAGCATTATACCAACATGTGGTGGCTTACTACTTGCAAAACATTTACATTCCACAAATATCAAGAAACACAAAACCTTTCTCAATTACATTCTGTCTTCAAGGTAAAGTCTGTGGCACACAGGAGTCTGGTGGTACCTTGTTCATAATTGTTTAAAGGTGGTCTGCAGCTAGCTATTATACTGTCAGTTGCCAGCAGATTCCACCAATGAAAATCATCCCTTGCCACTAAATGAAAGAGTTTGAAGGTCTGCTGCTGTAAATTGAATTTTAGTTACAGTCGTAGGGCGGAAGCAGAAAAAAGGGAGTTAATGACAGTGATGCACAAAATCAGTCGTGATATGGGAGTTGATGCACTATTGAGAAAATCCTGACTTGGAAGCCAAGGCATGAAGGGACAGCCTCAAAAAGTACATTGTTAGTTTTTGGGACAAAACCCACAAGCAAACTTTGAATCTCAGAAAGGCAGGAGGCAAATCTCGTTCCACAAAGACGCTCCCTTTATTGTTTGTTTAGTCTCACTGATTTCATTAGTAGATGGCATGTTAAGAATGCACCAAATGTCCTTTCTAAAATTAATGCAAACTGGGACGGGGGGAAATGGAACACTCAGTGAGGATGAACGTCATATACATTTTGGGACAGGGACTTTCCCCGCAGAGTTGAAGACCCTGCTGTATATTTCAAATCGGATGCATTGTAATTTTCAATATTTGTGACTTTCAGGTACTCAAGTGGGTTCTTGAAACTAGAGGTTGAAAGAAAGACCTTCAGCACTGAGCTATCAGGCGGTTTCCTTTCCAACTGGGCGAAAGGGACTGAACTCCCCACTCCAATTAAAACTGCACTCCTTTCGGTCTTTTCAAATTTGGAGGTAAAAGGAACCCCCTCAGTAGCTGAGTCATTATTGTGGAGAGGGAGTTCCTTCACTGTAGAGCAGCCTTAGCTGAAGCCTGGCATGCCTGGCTAGTCCTGCCTGGAACACTAGCCCTAGTCTGTCAATGCTTGGCTACATCCACACAGCTACTCTGTTCCCTGATACCTTCAGCAACAATCGGCTTTAATAGGACTTAAATGGATCCAAATGGCTATTGCTGTATTTTGGTTAGGAAAGACTTGTAGGATTAATACTGAAGTGTGCTTAGACATCACCAACTATACTGCTGGGTGGAAAGCTTGGGGTCTTGAAGGAGTGTGCCCTTTGGTCCTGCTCAAAGTCTCTGTAGCAATGCCTATTATGTGAATGTAATGTGTATCTAGTTAGACTGGGAAATGGTTTTCCTCCATCAGGCCCTATGGTTTCCTTTACTTGGAGGATGGTGACAAAATGACTAACAGCTCATACAATGCCTATGTAACACTTAACTGCTATTTTCAGGCAGATAACTGTGCCCCTCATTCTATCTTTGAGAAAATGGACTAGGAGCTGGATGAAGCTAAGGAGCTTTCATGCCAACCATTGACACAAATATATGACCCTGGCTTGTGGTTATCCTCTCTGTGGCCTAGAATTTCTGCTTTTGAATTTTTACAGCTCTCCTCACGTACAGAGGAGTGTTATGGAGAAGGCAAGAAGATGCTGAGTAGATAGAAAGGAAAAAGAAATGGTCAGAGGCTGCAGATTCACAAAGATGGACTTTGGAAGGAACTGAATTGTTAACGAGATGGAGTAAGGGATTTCTCGGAGCAGGATGATGACTGAAGGTGAAAAGAACAAATGAGAAAAGTAGTCAGCCAAAATGAAGGAGAGAGGGGACCAAGGTACCACTGAGGTACGTTGGCTGACTTGAAGTGACAAGAACTTGAAGATAGGGATGAGAAAATCTGCACAGTGATGTAGAAATTTCTTTCTAAATTGTGAAGTGAGATTTTCTTTGCTGCAATTTCTCATAATATTTGAAGACATACCAATGTGAGACTTGTGTTTGTATTTGTTTTGTTGGGTATTGGCCAGTCAGCATATCGATTTGTTTTAGTTTTACAAATTAGATGCATGCCATTGAATCATGCTGAATAACCATTGCTTGCTGCTGGATCAATTTACAGCGGGTAGTCATTAGTGGTTATTTAAGAAATAACAATGGCTATACTTCGAGACCCATCCATTGGTTCTGAGGGATTTTGAGATGTCCTGAGGATATGTCAAGTACATAGCAAATTATTTATTTTTCTTGCTCTGTGTGTTTTTATCTTTTATTGTATTTACCGTTATTATCATCATTAAATTTGGCAAATAATGAATTCAACTTTTTTGTTACTCAGTATTTATGGCAGCTTCCAAAATGTCAATTTCCTTTCTGCCATTATGAGTAAATGTGGTGTTCCTTACCATATAGTAACCACCTTGCCTGAGTTCCTTCAGCAGGCCATTAACATGTTAGACATGTGGTCATCTCCTTTAGATTTTTCAACATCAGGCTCAAAACTTGAAAGTTTATTTAATAGGTTCTCTACATTACAACAAAGTGATTTTGAGACAGTGGAGAACTTGCAAAAGGGATCTGCAAGGATGACACCAGAACTGTCAGGACATACTCAAGGTATATCAGAAAAGCTGGGACTGCTTTAAGAAAGGGCTGTCTGATAGGATAGTTAGAGGAAAAATATCATGGAGGAGTCAAATGGGCTAATCACTCATGGATCCAATATATAAATCAGGAGTAACATTTTTGCCAAAGACTAATGAGACTTTGGACTGGATACTTTGCTTCCGCAGAGAGTACTTAAAGTGAATGGTAAATTGATGAGAATGCTAGACAAATACAGAAGGGATAAATGAATAGAAGATTTGCTGGTTGACAGTGTTAGATGAAAGGAATAGATGGAGATTTGGTTGGACTGCAGATGCTGGCATTGACCATTAAGGCTGAATGGCCTGATTTATGCTTCAGGTTCAATGCAGCTACTCTATATACTACCAAACATCATCATGATTTCTCAAGTTCTGCACGTTCTTTTAACATTAATATTTACTAAAGTCACATCAGCACATTTAAATTTCTTGAATTCCAGATGATTGGTTCATCAGTCAGCGTTCACTGGAGTGAAGGAGTTCTTAATTTACTGATTTTAACTCTCTTGCACCAAAAATGTTTAATCGTGTTCAGCCTATGTCACGTACAATTACCACTGTCAGCCATAAGAGGTCCCATGTCTTTTGAGTATCCAGTCGGTTGTCAGTGAAAGTAACATTCGTCTTAAAAGAACTTGACTTGGGTGTACTTAATGTAATTTCTGATGCTTGACATGGGTGAGTGTTCTATTGTTCAGTAATAGCACCTCTCGCCTTGACAAGAATTCATTAAGAAAGGGAACACAGGAAAGTGTAAGTAAGCCAAAGGGAAAGCATATGTCTTGCTCCTATTTTCAACCTACTTCATCTGTTATACTGTAGAAAGGAGGGGCAGGTGCGGGGAGTTGGGGGGGGGGGTGTAGTTTGGCTTGCTGCTTATACTTTGGAGCATGTGTATGTACCTGAGATAAATATTTTACTCTCCGTGTATGCATAAGAATATGCCCAGTATTTACATCAAACTGAGTTTCGAATCTTGTCCTCCAAAGGAGTTTTTAATAAAATTAATGATTTCAGCCCCAAAGTAAACTGAGTGTGGAACTTTCCATGTGAGTAACATAGCCCTGATAAGCTGTAATTCTGGAGGGAACTTAATGTTTCAATTCCCCCGTCTCTGCCCGCACTGGCCACCACACTCACTCTTTTTTCCTACCCCGGGGGCTGCTGGTGGTGGTGGGTTTATCATTTCCTGGAGTGGGAAGGTGCAGGATGAAGGATCTATCTCCTTCTGGACTCCCCATGTAAACCTGAGGCGAGAAAGGTGACTTAAAGGCTTCAGTGAGCCTTGTGGCAGGCAGCCCTGGAAACCCCTGTGTGGTATTTTAAAAGGTTGTGGCATTGCTGTCAACAGTAGGACCTTTCCTGGGTTAAGGCCTCTTTTGTGCCTCTGCCCTTGAAACTAGCTCTCTGATACTTTGCCTCTTGATGGGCTCTAGCTGACTGCAACACCATGAGTAATCACTGCTGTTTATGGCATTGCTAATACTGAAAAGCTGCCAAACCTCTTCTTGGTAAACAGTTATCCGAGGCAGAACATCTGTCGTATAGGCCCTGGGCACCCTGATGGCAAGCGGTGAGTGCCTAAAGGGGACTTAATGACGTTAACACACCTCAAGTAGGATCACCATTAAATCTAGCCCACTGTGTGAAGAAATGCAAGAATAGCATTATTCATTTGTTCAAAGAAACATAATTAAAAATGAATCAGCATTAAAGGTATGAGTATTGTATTTATGTCTGGTATATTTAAATTGATATGCTTAATGTAATGGATAATAGTAATGTGAATTTCAATCAAAATAATTGGTATTGACTGTGTATTACTGCTGAGTGAGCTTTCTTGTATTCACTGGGTTCAGAAGCTGATATTCTTTTCGCATTGAGAAGGATTATTGATTAATAAAGCAGTGTTTGTTCAAGATCTTTCATTTTTAACATCATTTACAGATAATAAAATATAGCAGAGATATACAATTATTACAGTGCCCACAAATCGTTTTCAAGACACATTATATGTCTTGACACTCGAAACAAATTTGATAAATCCTTTCATTCAGATTAAGTTACTGTTTTCATCCTTCAGATGCCTAGCGAAGGTCAATCATATAATTAAAGCTTGAAAGAATGGGTTCTTGAACACGCACTCACAAATTGTATGGGAGGGAAAACTGGATAGTCTACCTGTTGTATTTAGTCAATACACCTTTGACTTGGTTGACGAATGATGAGCATGTTTAACTATAATAACAAAGGTCAGTGAGATCAGAAAGTACAAATCACTTTTCAGCTTGGATAATAAATAATGCTCCTGCGTATTGTCTATGCTGCCAAATGCTGTACTGTGTGAAGTAGAAACATAATTAAACAAGCTCAGAGTTTTATTTTCGATTTCAGTCAGTTTTACAATTGGTAAGGCAGAAGATCATTGTGTAATTCACCCTTCGGAAACATGCTATAATTTTTTCACTTTGTGCAAAAAAGACATGTTGCATACAATTTGGGCTAACAGTGCATTTTATTGATCTCATCAGTAAAATTAATCTGTTGGACTTCAGCTTGGCTCCTTTAGTGCTTTCAGGTCATGTAGATTAAATAGTTAAAATAGAATCATAGAATCCCTACAGTGTGGTGATTTGACCCATTAAGTTCACAACACTTCTCCAAAGAGCATCTTTACCTCTGCCCCCCACTCTGCATCCCTGTAACCCTGCGTTTCCCAAGGCTAATCCACCTAATCTGCACACCCCTGGACACTATGGGCACTTTAGCATGGCCAATTCACCTAACCTACAGATCTTTAAACTGTAGGTGG
The DNA here is from genome assembly GCF_037043375.1 of Chiloscyllium plagiosum. Taxonomy (NCBI): domain Eukaryota; kingdom Metazoa; phylum Chordata; class Chondrichthyes; order Orectolobiformes; family Hemiscylliidae; genus Chiloscyllium; species Chiloscyllium plagiosum. The sequence goes on from NW_028270141.1 coordinate 31,751,770, forward strand.
AAATCCAAGCAGACACTGGGAGAACATGCAAGTTATAAAGAGTGGTCCTTCCACTTTAAGGGTATGCCCTCGGATCCTCGAGTCCTTGGGTCCTATTAATGGAAACAACTTCTCCATGTCCGCTCTATCCAGGTCACTCTGTCTTCAGGTCTAGATTTTCAATTTTGATTTGAAACATTAGCTTCTTTCTCTCCAAGGATGCTGCCTGACTGACTGTGATCTCAAGCATGTTTTTGTTTCCTCTCAGTCTTCTGTAAATTTCAATGTTGGTTGAATCAACCTTTGACATTTATCGTTAATGTTTAGCAATACTCTAGCTTGCAATCACCGACCCCCAAAAGAAAACAAAAATCGTCTTCACTAATTAGCGGAAAGATAGTCACACTAAAAAAAGTGAATGTTTTACTCACATTAGAACTGGTGCTATTGAGCTTGACCATATCACCATAGCTTGCAGTAAAATCTTCTACAGTTTTTGATGTTGGAGATGGAGTTGAAATACTGTTTGTTGAGAGTATGAATTCTCCTGTGGATGTAGTACAGAGTGGGTCCTTTGCAATTCTGAGAGAGTGTGGCCCTCAGCTGAGGCAGGGCTGACGGTAGAGAGGTTAGGTGCCGTCGCATTGCTGCAAGCATGGAGCGGAGGATCTTGAAGGAGAACTGTTGCTGGTGTTTTTGAATCTGTAGTCTGTACTGTTTGTCCTGTTTGGGTCCGAACTCTGCTGGTTTAAAGGTGGTCCGGAGTCCGTGTGGGATGAGTTGGTTATGGAGGCAGGCACTGAGGAAGCAAATGTAGCTGTGGTAGCGAGTTTGTTTCAAGACATGTTTGAAGAGCTTCAGGGCAGAGGAAATGACCTGGAAGTTGCAGTGGGAGAGGGACTCCCTGAGACAGTCAGCCCTGCCTCAGCTGAGGGCCACAGTCTCTCAGAATTGCAAAGGACCCACTCTGTACTACATCCTCAGGAGAATTCATACTCTCAACAAACAGTATTTCAACTCCATCTCAAACATCAAAAACTGTAAAAGATTTTACTGCTCCTCAGATGCTGCCTGAACTGCTGTGCTCTTCCAGCACCGCTAATCCAGAATCTGGTTTCCAGCATCTGCAGTCATTGTTTTTACCATATCACCATAGCACTGAGAGAAGGGAGCATAAGGATACTGAAGCAGGGAATGGCTTACAAGCATCAGTTAAGAAAATGTGCACACATGGTTCCAAGCTAATTTCAAATGGTTTGTTTCAATAGGGGAAATTGAAAGCTGGCAGAGTTAAAAGGCTCTGGAGGTGCAGCACTCACAGCAGCTACCTCCACTGATAGCAGCCATGTAGCGCAGTGCAGTGCAGTGAGTGCTTAAGGAAGCTCAGAGTCAGCATGGAGCCTGTGGTGAGATGAGCCAAGAAATCTGAATATAGTAGTCACCATCTGCAATGCACCCAATGGTCACAACAGAGGTCAATACTGTCCTCCACAATTAGGCTGCAGAGATGTGCTGGGCAACTTGTATATGCCACTTCATCTTGCACTGTTGTCGAAATCAAGTGTCCTGTTGCACACCATTTAATGATAAAATGCAAAAGACAAGTCTTAACCAGCTGTGTATTGGGGAAACAGGGGTTTAATTGGTTAGTCCTTCAAGGGAGTCCTGTAATTAGTAATAACTTTCTTTTTAATTGAACTTGTAGTTGAATGATTCCTATGTGCTGTAACTTGTTTGGATTTTGAAAAAGTGTGGTTTTATTTCTGCCCTGTGAAGATAGTTAAAAATAAACATTTGTAGTTAATATGAAACCATTCATAACCATTATACATTTCACAGACCTTTACAGCCAAGAAAGTACTCCCGAAACATAATCACCTTTAATGCAGAAAACACAAAAAGCAGCTCGCTAGTTAGTCCCACTTCTCTTCCACAACATGCCCCTCAATTTTTTTGCTTTTCAAATGTTTACCTAGTTCTCTTTGGAAAGTCACCATTGAATCAATTCCAGCAACCTTTCAGGTACTGTGTTGCAGATAATATTAATTTTCTCGATAAAATAATTCCCTGTCTCCCTTTCTGGTTCTGTAACTGAATAAATTGTGTTCAGTTGTGTATATCTAATGTGTTATGCTGTTGCATTATCCCTTTCTGTATCACTAACTTCTTGTTTACTGGGGGTGTGCTATATTTCTAAGTGCTCCTCTATTTGAGGAAACAGTATTCCTTCCATATGTTATTGAACTTTTAAAATCTATAAATGATTGAGTGGCTTATTAAACTGCTTACAGGATCATTTTTGCAGATGTATTGTGATTGGTTATTTTCCTTCAACTATTAACAAAATTGCAGGTCTCAAATTATACAATTTACGGTCACACAGTGCAATGAAGTTAATGCTTCATTTCAGTGTCAGACACAGTATGGTCTGCCCACACATGGACCTTGGTCATTAGTTGTGGATTCAAATCCAACTTCAGAAGCCTCAGTTCATGTTCTAGCTGAGTCTCCAGTGCAGCATTGAGAAAATTCCAAAGTTATCTATATCCTTAAATTTAAAGAACCATCTGCGATTTCACAATAATTCTTAAAAATGCAAAATTGCAAAACTAATTTACACAGGCCTGCTGCATGCTTTGTTACCATTTCAAAATGTAGTTGTGTCTTTGAGCACAAGTTTTTTTTTACCTCAAAACATTATCACTTTTGTTAGGCTTTTTTTTGCATTAGCTTGGGCTATAAAAGGACAGCCAGAGAACCATAAATACATGGCCTTACTTTTCACCGAGGTGATATGGCTATTCTTCCTTACAGAAAGTGTTTTACAACCAACTCCAATTCAATAGAATATGATTTAATTTCTTTTTTATTTAATCAGGTCAAAATTATTGAAAAATAACTTAATCATACAGGATGGTTAATCCTTAATTTCCATCCATGCCTGTAAAGGAACCTTGTGTCTCTGCTTGGCACCTCTTTCTGAACAGACTGGCTGACATCTGGAACTGCTGTGGCATCAGGTATTTGCTGCTGTGAGACTGCAACTTGCCAAGCTGTTGTACTGTTCCCACTGCACCAAGCAGAGGAGTTTAAATTAATTTCTGTGAAAAGAGAAGCTCCATTGCTTGCTTCATCAAGTTTCCATGACTCTGTTTTCCAGTTGAGGATATATTTCAGTAATCTCGATGGCCAATATTTACAGGGCTGTGTTCTTGACACCACAAATGAAGAAGGCACAGCTTGGGAGTTCGTATAAAACTACTTCTATGAATGGCAAGAACAGGAGAGAGGCGACAGACATATAAAGATTAGCCAGGGTGAGGCAATGGCCTAGTAGTATTATTGCCCAGATTATTAATGTCAGAGACCTGGGTAATGTGAGGAGACAGTGAGGTCTGCAGATGCAGGAGATCAGAGTTGAGAATGTGTTGCTGGAAAAGCACAGCAGGTCAGGCAGCATCCGAGGAGCAGGAGAATCGATGTTTTGAGCTGGAGCCCTTCATCCAGAATGAAAGATGAAGGGCTCCAGCCCGAAACTTTGATTTTCCTGTTCCTCGGATGCTGCCTGACCTGCTGTGCTTTTCCAGCAACAAACTAATGTTCCAGGGACTCAGGTTTGAATCACAATGTTGAAATTTGAATTCAGCTAAAATATTTGAGTCAAAGTTGCCATAGGGTTGCTTTGTCAATAGAGAGAGACAACTGGTGGGTGGTTTAATCTGAGCGTTGCCACACCTCAAGTGAGGAGAGTAGTTGAGAAGGAAAATCCCTCATGGTAACGTCAGCCACTATGGGAATTGAAACCATGTTGTTGGTGCCACTCTGCATTACAAATCAGCCAACTGAGTTAAGAGCTTAATGATGACCATGAAGCTGTTGTCAATTGTAGGAAATCTGATTCTCTAATGTTCTTTGGGGAAGAAAACTGTTACCTTTGCCTGGTCTAACCAACATGTGATTCCAGACCTAAAGCAATGTGGCTGACTCTGGGCATTTAAGGATGCTGGCCTAGCCAGTGACACTCATATCTCATGGATGAGTTGAAAAAAGGATGGCAAATAAAGTGTAAGAGCTGCTCAAGGTTTCTGATATGGGAAAACAATCTATGAGGGATAGTAGAACAACACTAAAAAGGGAGGACAGATAACTAAGAGTGATATTAAAGAGAAATTATGATTGAAAATCAGGAAATTACAGGCTTAGTAAATAGTTGCTTTGTTTCAGTGTTCACTGCAGTGGATAAGGATGGAGTCCCAGAGATATAGTAAACATAAATTGAGGCAATGACTAACTGGATTTAAAATGAGAAATAAAAAAAACAGCATGTTGCAAAACTAATGAAATTTAAGATGCACAGACCTTAAGGATAGAATAGTTTTCCTCTCAGCCTTTTAAAAGTCAGTGATATGGAAATGATTGATATGTTGGACCTGGTATTTTTAAGCTCTCTTGAATAAAGTACTGTTTCTTGGATTGGAAAGCTGCCTATGCCACTCTAGTTGTTCAGAAAGTTAGAAGAAATAAAATAGGAAGCTATAGGCCTATTTTATTTCAGCTCCTTCATGGGATGTGGCGTTTTGAGGAATGCCAATGGTCATGGCTCATTGTCTTTGAGAAGATTGTAGTGAATTGCTCTCACTGCGGTATGTGTTGGATTGATTCTACCACCGTGCAGTTATATCGAGAGTTCCAAGCATTCAACTCAGCAAACTGGCATCAGAATTCCAAGCCTTGATATGATTTGCAAGTGCTCATGTTTCCTGCATTGATTGCCCTTATCATTTTATGTTTTAAGTCATGGTTTTGGAAATTGTTGACAATAAGAAGCATGCTGTGTTGCACCTTCTAAATGGTATGCACTGCAGCCATGTTGTGCTGCTGGTGCAGACCGGCATCTGTGATAGTGAAACCTTACAAGGAGACCAAGTTGGTGCAGTCATTCAGTATTTTTGGCTAAGGTTGGTTGCAACCACTTATGTCTTTTTCTTTCACTCATGCATTGATTTTCACTACTGCTGACAATGGAATCACTTTTCATTGGTTATTTAACTGACTACCCATTCATGAGTGGCTGTGGTAGAGCTTGGAGTTTTCCATTCATTGTAAGGTGACTTAGTTTTATCACTGTCATGGCTGCTTGTGCTGTCCAGTATATAAGAAGTTCTGTCCTGTAGTCTCACCAGGCTGGCATCTCATATTTGGGTATACCTCATCATGTAATCCTACACAGATCATTGAAGCAAGATTGGTTGCCTGAGTCAATGCCTTTTCTTGCTTTAATTGTTCATTCACAGGAACTGAATGTTGCTGACAAGATTAGTATTTATAGCAGCCCACTGTCCTGGGGGAGATGGTGTTGAGAGGTCTGCAGCCCTTGCATGGATCAGTACACCAACAATGGTGTTAGGAAGCTAGGTCCAGGATTTTGACCCAGTGGCAACAAAAGAATATTAATATATTTCCAAGTCAGGATGGTGAGTGACTTGCAGGTGGTGATGATCCAATGTACCTGCAACTCTTGTCCTTCTAGGTGGCACAGTTTGTAGGCTTGGCAGGTCAAGTGAAAGGAACTTTGGTGAGTTACTATGGTACAGTAAATGGTAAAGATAAAGTGAGGGACATCTTGGTTTATGAGTTTACAGATGGAAAGTTCAAGGATTGTTAAAAACCATCTGGGTTGCAGTAGGTTTGCAGTCACATGCACACTAGGGCGTGTAAAGAGAGCAGATTTTCTTCCTTAAAAAAAATAATTTGCTTCCTTCCTGGACCTAACCATGGAGCTATGTTTTGGGCAGCTGCTGGGGAAGAGAGATCTGGGTGAGTGAGCAGACAAACACTGACGTGCTGGAGTCTTAAAGCCAGAAACTTGGTGGCATTGGAAGTAGGGTTTGAAGTTATGATGCATGGGTGGTGGAAGTGGGTTTAGAGATTGTGATACAAGGTCTTGTGCGTTAGGATAATGGGGGAGATACTTACTGTTGTTGTGATACTTACTGATGTCATTACTAGACAAGACTGATCCCAGGTAGAATCCTTGCTTGACTGATCACATTTTGATTTGTTCTGGTTTTAACAAAGGGGTCTCTCTCCGAAACCTAAGCACCCAATGCTCCAGATTTTGCTTTCTCAAGTAAACAGAATTTATTCCAAAGCAAATGAAGTAGAATGATCCAAACTATTAATTTTATAATACAAATTTGAAGATTTCTAAACACACAGAAATATATTTTTATTGATCCCAAAACACATTGCTTATAAATTGAAAGGAAACAAAACAGCTTTTGTGTAGGAAGTTAAACACCTCTGGCACAGTTCTCAAAATACCACTCAGATAGTACTCATATCAGCTACCAAATCTAACACTGCAGTAATTTTAATTCACTTGAGAGTTCAACTGCAGATATATCCTGGAACTGACACAGGAGCAGTTCTGGTCTTCCCTGCAAGAGCCAGGATAATTTCCTCAGAGGGAGTGAGAAATCTAATGTCGGTTACCCCTCCATCCATTCTCTCTCCTGTTTTGGCTGTTTTCTCCTGTAATGAGAGAAAAGCAAGGATTGAGAGAGGTCAAATGAGTGGCACAGCTGTTAGTGATGTTGCAGACGGCTGAAAGATGGTGAGGTTCGCTGAAGGGAGTGAGGATGCAGTGTAGAGGTCGTGAAGGGTTAGTTGGGTATGGGGATTGGGGTGGGGAGAGAATGAATGAAAGTAGATGTTGCAGGCAATAATGAGTGAAGGGGAGCATCAGCATTGGTAGGAGGTGGATGCAGTAGCACAGAGAAGAGTTTGGCCCTTACCCTGATGCATTGGAAAATGCATTGACCTTCTCACAGTGATGTTGGCCATTCCTCCAATCCATCGAGGCAGCAGTGCCACAGGTGACGATCTTGGACCAGCATGCCAGGATCTATTGGCATGGACTCCTTGGCAGGTCCCTTGAGAAAATGACTTCTGTCCTGTGTACCACCCCACAATCAGCACCTGCAAGTCCCTATTAGAGAGTGGTGGTCCCATCTTCAACTTCTCACGCATCTTTACAATATGGTCTAGACCGGCCAAGGCACCTTCAGGGTACCGGTGCTTGTCTGTGTGCACAGTGACTTTTTAAAGATGGCCTGAGTGCACAGATTGCCTGGTTTGTGGGAGATCTCCATTATGTGGCGAGTAGTTCCAGTAAAGGCCTGTGGGACAATCTGGCTTGATTCAGACATGCCAGACCTCCTGGAGGATGTGATAGGTATCTACTGAAGCATGTTTGGTATGATAAAGGATTGAGAAATCTCACTTGGCCTCGAATCTCTCCAAAAAAAAACTCAATGTGACTTACACTTAGCCAAGAAAATGTAATGTTCAAACCGTAGTGATTGTAATGAAAGCAGCCAGTTGAACCACATAAGATATGAGTTCCCTGGTTGAGGCTATTAATCTAGTCCAAATGAGGAGACCTGGCTGATCAGAAAATATGAATGTCAGGGCTTTGAGGTCTGAATGCCTGAGTCAGTGAGAGACAATGCTACTGTCAAAGGCTATGTATTCGTAAATAAGGGTGATGAGATGCCAGCCTCTGAAGAGTTATCTCACAGGGTTTTGCTTCAACCACCATCTGGATGGATTGCTTTCAATTCTTTCACCACACTTCAAGAAGGATATCTTGGCTTTTGCCAGGTTGTAGCACAGATTCGCCAGAAAAATATTGGATCTAAACATTATGAGGAAAAGTTGCATTGACTAGAATTTCATATCTTCACAGAAAGAAGATTAAAAGATGGTCTAATTAGTTCTTTAAGATAATCAAGCAAGCTTATGGTGGGAAACTATGGTCAGTATTAACAATGATGAGTTGGACAGGATCAAAGGATTTTCCTGCTCCTTGGATGCTGCCTGAACTGCTGTGCTTTTCTGGCACCACTCTAATCCGGGATCAAAGGATTCAAAAGTTAGAATGTAGGGACACATCCGCAAAATGTTGTGTGTGTTTCTGCTGCTGTACTTATGGATGTGGTAGTTGGTTTAGCTCAGTTGGCTAGATTATTGGTTTACAGGGCAGTGTGATACCAACAGTGTGGGTTCAATTCTCATCACTGGTTTGAGGTTACCATGACAGACTGTCCTTCTTAACCTCTTCCCTTGTCTGAGGTCTGGTGGCCCTCAGGTTAAGTCACTGCCAGTTGCTTCTCTCTAAGAAGACAGCAGCCCCTATGATCTTGTAAGACTATGGCAACATGACAGCTTATGGATTTCGATTATGAAACATTTGTGTCAGGTCTTGGAAAAGCAGGATAGTTCATTATAATCTCTATGTTCGGTCCCCTAGTGCATTTGAAGCCTGATTTAAATTTTATAATTCAGAGGATTTCCTTGTGTCTAAAAATCCTATAGGAAATGAGATGGGGGTTGCCAGCTGCCTTTTATGGAACTGCTTTAGGGTCAAAAGGAGCAGGAGTATTCCCTTAGCCTTCCATGCAGACTTTCTGGATATTCCCCTTCTGTACTGCATTTACCTGTTTAATCCCAATAACGATGAAGGCCATAACTTCCCCTGGTAGGGAGTCCAGAACAAGGTGACATAAATTGTAGGTCAGCTTTCGATGTCAGGGAATTCTTCACATGGTGGAAATCTGCAGTCCTCTGAGTAATTGTACGATTTAATGTTCTTTTCTCATGACCTTTGCAAGTAAACTAAAAGACTCCCTGACGCATGAAAGATAATTAGTCCATGAACATCAGTGATAAGTTACTGTAACTTTAAAGGGCACAGTCATTGTAACAAATGATCATAAACAAAGGAGAAAAGTACTTGAATTTATATAATGTGTATCTGTCAGAATCATCACAAAGGGGAAATGTACCATGCACAATTACAATGCGATACAAATTCAGATAATTTCATTTTGAAATACATGTTACTCCATTGTTGCTTTTTATTGATTCAGACTAAATGACAAGTCTAAGAGGATAAAGAAACCAGCAACAACTATTAAATGCTTCGGATCATCTGGAAGGAAGAGGGAATGTGAAAGTCATGAGTTTGTTCACACAAATGTGGTATCCCCCTTCAAAAATGAATTGCAAGTTTGAAAAATGGGATTGATACATTATTGCTTGACAAGGTACTCAGTGTTATGGAATCATGGCAGGTAGATGGGATGAATATAGAGATTAATGATGATCTAACTGAGTAGTGGAACAAGCTTGAAAGGCTGAATGGCCTCTTCCTGTTCCCATGTTTCTATCTATCATGTCAGCTTTGAGAAAGGCAATAAACATTTGAAATGTAGAGATTCAATTTGATGTGAACTGCATGCTGCTCCTAAGCATCTGGCAAAATTGTACTATACTATATTGCTTTTTGCAAGCATTATGCCCCTTATCTACCAGGTTAGCTGTCTGCTGGAAGTAAATGCTTTATATGTAATTGTTTCGAAATATTGTTGTATCTCTCAACTTCATTGAATTGGGGCTCAGTATAATTACTGAAGCAGCAATTCCCTGAGAATGATAAATTGACTGCTCCATTCTTAAAAGCATTGAAGAATAATACTAATGTTGGAAATGTAGGTTAGCTGAAAGTTTTCACATACAAATCCTATCTTGGTATCTTAATACTTAGCACAGTCAGCATTTATCATTGATAATCAAAAGAGTCATTACAGGGTGTCCTAGAAACATATCCCAGGATGGGTTTAAGTGCTATTTAAAAGGTTATCATCTCCTTGCTCCAGAACTGTAACAAATTGTGTTTTTTTGTGGATTAGATTAGATAACTTACAGTGTGGAAACAGGCCCTTTGTCCCAACAAGTCCACACCGCCCCGCCGAAGCGCAACCCACCCATACCCCTACATTTATCCCTTACCTAACACTACGGGCAATTTCGCATGGCCAATTCACCTGACCTGCATATCTTTGGACTGTGGGAGGAAACTGGAGCACCCGGAGGAAACCCACGCAGACATGGGGAGAATGTGCAAACTCCACACAGCCAGTCGCCTGAGGTGGGTATTGAACACTGTGAGGCAGCAGTGCTAACCACTGTGCCACTGTGCCGCCCACCAAAAACAATGATCTGAAGAAACTGCCCTCCACTCTCTTACTTGTTCTTTACACACCCCTGCCACCTTGACAGCAATGAAGATATTTTCCAATCAAAGCTTCCACTTATTTGGTTTTATAGGGATATATTATTTTTAAGGAGAAAGTGAGGGCTGCAGATGCTGGAGATCAGAGCTGAAAATGTGTTGCTGGAAAAGCGCAGCAGGTCAGGCAGCATCCAAGGAACAGGAGAATCGACGTTTCGGGCATAAGATCATTCGGGCATTCCTGAAGAAGGGCTTATGCCCGAAACGTCGATTCTCCTGTTCCTTGGATGCTGCCTGACCTGCTGCGCTTTTCCAGCAACACATTTTCAGCATATATTATTTTTATTCAATTACAAATTTAAGTTTGTGATATCTTTCTTAAACTTGATCAAGAGTTTTTTTTTGACATTCTGATATTCCAATTATGCACTGACATTGAAATAGCTTACACTGTATTTTACTTTTTTGCTGAGGAAGGAATATTCCGGAAATTGATATATCTTGCCTTGCAACGTTATAACTCTGTGATCCACATCGGTACATGCCCTGATATGTTTACACACTATCCCTTTTAATGTTGCAGATTTTTATATTGTTTAGTTCCATTATTTCCCCATCAAGCCTTCTCAGGGACCTTGTTCCTTTAGTTGAGATGGCGGGACATCTGGCTGTTGCTGCTCAGTAATCTCCTAACAGAAGGTGCACTTCTGCAGGGCAGCAGTGGACCTGCTAATTCCCCACCCCCTCCTCCCCTGTGTAGTAACTGCAGCAATGTGTTTCATAAAGTAATTTGCCCACAGAATAATAAATCCCATCTATTCAAGAGAGTTGAGGTCAAAATTTCAGGTAGGTCTATTTATCCTTGGTGCCTTGGTTTGACCACCCATTGTTACTGCTGGCAATATAGGGTTTATTAAAAATATTATTTGTTATTTCTAATTTATTCTTTAATTTGATATGAGATATCTATAACGAAAAATTAAGTGTAAGTGTATGTCTATCATGTCAGAGTATCATAGCTCAAAATGGAATTGGTTCAAATAATTTGTTATCTGTTTAGTTTGCAGGATATCATTCAGACATTTGCTACACTATGAAAAGCTTAATATTAACAGAATCATTAGAAGAGTGGAGGGGCAGCTGGTGTATTTCTAAGAGGGAAATCAGGAGGACAAAAAGTGGACATGAGGTAACTTTGGCAAGTAGAGTTAAGGAGAACCCAAAGAAATTCTATAAATACATTAAGAACAAAAGAGTAACGATGGAGAGAATAAGACCTCTTAAAGATCATTGTGGCTATCTATGTGTGGAAACACAGGAGTTAGGTGAGATACTAAATTATTAGTTTTCAACAGTATTTACAATGGAAAAGGACATGAAAGCTAATGAACTTGGGGAAATAAGTAGTGATGTCTTGAAAAGAGTTCATACTTCAGGAGAGGAGGTGCTGGAGGTCTTAAAACACATAAAAGTAGATAAATCCCAAGCATTGATCAGGTGCTTCCCAGAACTTTGTAGGAGGCAAGGGAAAAGAATGCTGGGCCTCTTGCTGAGATATTTGTATCATCAATAACCACAGGTGAGGTGCTGGAAGACTGGAGGTTGGCTAATGTGGTGCCATTACTTAAGAAAGGTGGAACAGAAAAGCCAGGGAACTACAGACTGGTGAGCTTTATGTAAGTGGTGGGTAAGTAGTTGGAGTAGATTCTGAGGGATAGGATTTACATGCATTTGGAAAGGTAAAGACTGATGAGAGATAGTCAGCATGGCTTTATGTGTCAGAAATTGTGTCACGCTGATTGAGTTTTTTGAAGCATTCAATGAGGTTCCACATGCTAGACATGGTAGTAAGGTTAGACTACGTGGAATCTAGGGGGAGCTAGCCAACTGGATATAGAATTGGCTTGAAGATAAGAGACAGAGGGTCGTGCTAGGCAGATGTTTTTCAGAGTGGAGGCTTGTGACCAGTGGTGTGCCACAATGATCAGTGCTGGTCCACTGATATAAATGGGTTGGATGTGAATATAGGATGTATGGTTAGTAAACTTGCAGATGACACCAAAAGGGGTGAACAATGAAGAAGATTATCTTAGAGAGAAAGTGAAGGCTGCAGATGCTGGAGATCAGAGCTGAAAATGTGTTGGAGGAAAAGCGCAGCAGGTCAGGCAGCATCCAAGGAACAGGAGAATGCTGCCTGACCTGCTGCGCTTTTCCAGCAACACATTTTCAGCAGAAGATTATCTTAGACTACAACAGGATCTTGATCAGATTGGCCAATGGGCCAAGAGGTGGCAGATGGATTTTAATTTAGATGAATGTGAAGTGTTGCATTTTGATAAGACAAACCAGGGCAGTACTTATATGGTTAATGGTAGGGTCCTAGAGCCCAATGAGATGTAGGGGTACATATACATAGTTCCGTTAAAGTGGAGTTGCAGGTAGATAAGGGGTGATGAAGGCATTTGGTAAGCTTCCTTCATTGGCTCTAACATTGAGTATAGGCGTTGGAATGTCATGTTGTGGCTGTGCAGAACATTGGTGAGGCCACTTTTAGAATACTGCGTATGATTCTGGTTTCTCTTTTATAGGAAGGATCTTGTTAAACTTGAGTGGGTTCAAAAAAGATTTACAAGCATGTTGCCAGGACAGGAGGGATGAGCTATAGGGAGTGGCTGAATACACTTTTTCCCCTGGAACGTCAGAGGCTGAGAGGTGATTCTATTGAGGTTTATAAAATTATGAGGGGCATGGATATGGTGAATAGCAAAGGTCTTTTGCCTTTGGTAGGGGAGTCCAAAGCTAAAGGACATTTGATTAAGGTGAGAGGGGAAAGATTTAAAAGGGACCTGAGGGGTAATTTTTTCACATAGAAGGTGGTGCATACATGGGTTAAGCTGCCAGAGGAAGTGGTGGAGGCAGGTATGATTGCAACATTTAAAAGGCATCTGGATGGGCAGATGAATAGGAAGGTTGAGAGGGATATGGATCGTATGCTGGCAAATGGGACTAGGTCAGATTGGGACTTCTGGTTTGAGTTGGACTGAAGGGTCTGTTTCCATGCTGTATGATTCTATGACTCGATGCACAAATGAAAAATAAGCAAATGCTTGTCAAACAAGCATTCTCATAAATTGTGTTATCTCTTTTAGTGTTAAGAGTACAAATAAATAGTCTGTTTTCTGCCAGCAATGCACATTTCAAAACAAGCTGAATCATTGCAGTATTGGGTGAAGTGTGAACTTGCTTCTGTTGCAAAAAACACTCAAGTGCTGCAATGGGAGATCTGCTCATCTTCAATTTTAATTGCAATTATTTTGCCACTTCAAGTGGAGAGACTCAATTTTGCTTGACGTGGTTTCTGAATAAGTAACATGAAGAAATGCAACTTTCAAAAAAAACCAGCAAGCAGCTCAGTAAGGTAGGCAGTCGAGAACAGATGATCAAACTCCCAAGCTTGACTTCCAATCAGCAGTGAGGTAACATGTCTCTGGCTGCTGTTGGAAGTGTCGTACCTGACCTCAGCACCCCAGAGAAATTGACCAGACTCTCCAATGTCTCAGTTATCCTTCATTGATTCCCGTGCAGCCATTGATGAGAACAGTTATTGACTCCGTTATAACATTCCTTTACCATATTTAGCAGTTGGCTGATATTCATGTTTAATGTTTAATCAGGAAAGGAGGACAGAATCATTGAGTCGTAGAGTTGTACAGCATGGAAACAGACTGTTTGATTCAACTTGTTATTGCCGATCAGATATCCTAACCTAATCTAGGTCCCATTTGCCAGCAAATGGCCAATATCTCTCTGAACCTTTCCTATTCATATGCCCATCCAGATGCCTTTTAAATGTTGTAATTATACCAACCTCTACCACCTCCTCTGGCAGCTCATTCCATAAACACACCACCTTCTGTGTGAAAAATTTGCCTCTTAGGTCTCTCTTATGTCTTTCTCCTCTCACTATAAACCTACACCCTCTAGTTTGGAGCCCCCTCCCACCCCCCAACCCAGGGAAAACACCTTGTCTGTTTATCCTATCCATACTCTTCATAATTTTGTAAACCACTAGAAGGTCACCCCTCAGCCTCCGACACTCCAGGGAAAACAGCCTCAGCATATTTCAGCCTCTCCCTATAGCCCAAATCCTCCAATCCTGGCAATGTATTGCAAATCTTTTCTGAACTCTTTCAAGTTTCACACCATTCTTCTGAAAGCAGTGAGACCAGAATTGCGCACAATATTCCAAAGCGGTCTAACCAATGTCCTGTATAACTGCAACATGACCTTCCAACTCCTATATTCAGTGCTCTGACTAATAAAGGAAAGCATACCAAACGCCTTCTTCACTACCCTATCTATCTGCAACTCCATTTTCAAGGAACGATTAACTTGCACTCCAAGGTCTCTTTGTTCAGCAACAATCCCCAGGACTTCATCATTAAGTGTACAAGTCCTGCTCTGATTTGTCTTTCCAAAATGTTGCACCTCACATTTATCTAAATTAAGCTCCATCTGCCACTCGTCAGCCGATTGGCCCATCTGACCAAGATCCCGTTATAATCTGAGGTAACCTTCTTCGCTGTCCAGTACACCTCCAATTCTGGTGTCGTTTGCAAATTTACTAATGATACCTCCTATGTTCACTTCCAAATCAAATATAGAAGTGTAGCTCGGACAAACAATATGCAATTTGTATTTTGATCAGATAAGTGGAACATTACTCACTAGTTACCCTTAATCTAGAGCATTTTGCTTTTATATTATTTTATAGTAGTGAAATATCTTATAGTGCTCCCCAATTATTTACACCTTTATCCTCCACCTTCAGTTAAAAAAATCTGCTGGCTATTTCTGAGTAGTCAAAATTGGTAATGACATGAAAAGATCATCAGGGCTTCTGAGACTTTGACAAACATTAGAACCAATAGTTTATTCTTTCATCCATGACACTTAACCATTTAGAAAGTAACAGAGGAATACAAGTAAAGGAGAGTAAATTAGACTCAAATTAGGTACAGAAATAGGAATAAAGGTTGGGTTTTTATGGAGGCTCAGAGACTCTGCAGACCTTGAAAAATGGTGTCTGGGTTCCAATTCTGTGATTTTTATTCATGAGATAAGACTGTGGGTTGGAGCAGATTGCAGGCCCACACTGTGCATTCCTGACTTTGCTGGCTTCATTGCAGGGATTGGCGTCTTCTCAGACTCCATAGTGTCATAGATTTGGGTCTGCGTTTTAATGTGTAGTGGTTCATGACTTCTCAGAGATGTCATGAATTATAGTCTGGATGTGGGAACTGTTTGAAAGGAAACTTCACAAAATTGGCTTGAACATGGCCCTCAGCCTTTTCCCGTTTGGCCATCCTCAATGATCATTTATTAGTCCCCATGCCAAGCTCACTTATCCAGGATACACTCTGTAGAGAACTAATGAACTGTATAGCATCAAATGTGAAAAAGCTTTAAAAATCACTCACTCATTCACAACTTTACAGAAAAACGATTCCTTTTACTACGATCTTTTGAAATTATCAACTGAACAAACTTTTCATATGTCAGTAGCAGAAACTATAAACTCTTGCCATCACTGATTTTACACAAAGAAATGTAAAACACTGAAGAAAGTGATCGAA
Source organism: Chiloscyllium plagiosum (assembly GCF_037043375.1). NCBI lineage: Eukaryota > Metazoa > Chordata > Chondrichthyes > Orectolobiformes > Hemiscylliidae > Chiloscyllium > Chiloscyllium plagiosum. The sequence continues at coordinate 31,767,463 of NW_028270141.1, forward strand.
AAGCGAAAGCTGTCAATCAAGCATTAATTTTCCTTGGGTGCATTTATTTCAACAGACTAATGGATGTCTAAATTCACAATTAAGCACTATTCCAAATTCTGAATTAGAGTGGGTCTTGATGTACAACACATGGGACTAGAAGACAGCTCTTCAACTGTGAACTTCATACCATTTTAACACTCATACCCAGTCTGCTATGGTAGAGTTGAAAATGGCTTTTTAAACCCATGCCCTTGTGTATCCCTGGTGAATAAAGCAGACCTGTCTTTAAGGGTTGGACTGCTGCCAAGAAGGGAGAGATAGTCAGCCCCCTCACTATCTTACCTCATGAAAACTTTCTCTTTTTGCAGTTCTCCTGACAAGTTACATGCACAATATTCCATTAGCAACTTTCAGGATTTTGCCAGAGCCTCACTGAGTTCAAATAGACAGTTTTGTTGTAGCTGCCCTCCTTTAAGTACAACATATTTTGGAATTAAAAATAAAAGATATGTATAAATACTCTGGGTTTATTATCCAACAACATGACATTTGTTCTCTACAATTCATTGGTCCCATACAGAGTAAAAATAGATGTTGAGATGCCATTGGAATATATTAATGGCCAGGATGGAGTGCAAGAGTGAGTTGTCATGAAGAAAGCATGGAGAGGTTGAGAATGAGGGACAGAGGACTATTTTCTGTTTTATTCTTTTTGCTACAATTAAGGTGACTTTGAGGGACAATGTGGTAGTCCGTTAAAGAAACAAATTGCCTTTGTGTCCAGCAGCCCCTCCGGCTGCTTCAAAATCTACTTGAGAGGGTGCTGGGCCTGACTCCAGCAAGAGTCCCCCTCCCTGGAACAAAATCTTCATGTTTTCAAGTGTTTTTTTTTCTGATTGAAGTGCACTGAGTAAAGGAATTCCCCAATTTGCACAACCTACTCCAGGATGAAATTCCAACCCAAAGTGAGGGAAAGAAAGCTTCTTTTCAGAAAAAGAGAGATCGGATCATTGAAAGGAAAGTCAAAGAAAGCCGTTATTTTAAAAAAAGTGTTTAAGAACAACTTATTACTAGCAGAAATGTGGCTCAACAATTCAAATTATATTTGGTGTGAGATGTGGAGGGTATCACAAGAACATAAATATCCTTATTAAGATGGTACATACGCTGCGAATTGCCAGTCTTAATCTTCTGCTGTCAGTTTAATTGGCATGCATGTGCGATTACAGCAATTTTATGAAACACACTGGAATATTGATCATAGCTTGAAGGGTTTGTAAGGCTAATAGGAGAGAGACATAGCTCATACAGCAACATGCGACCAGTCACAATTCACAAGATGTGTCTTCTTCACCACAAGCTGAGGTCTCATTTACACAATGATTACAATGAATGGCTTTAAACTCATCATTGTTTTGGCATTTAGGCTCCACAGATGCACATTCTATTATACAAACATGCCAATATCTCAAAGTAAAATAGTTCAAATGACCTGAAAATAAAACAACATAAGATATTAGATGTGAGTTTTTGAACTTGGTTGTGAATAACAACAGGTATCTGTACCTCTTATTTGGTCCTGAGTTTTGTTCAAACATGTTCAAGGATAGAATTTGTGATGATGCTGCCTTCATTCAGATTCAACCTGTTCCTCTAAATGTCAGTTGGAGCATCATATTGTACTTGTACAGGACGTTGGTGAGGCTACTTTTGGAGTACTGTGTATATTCTGGTCCGCTTGCTATAGAAAGGATATTATTAAATTGATGGGGGTTCAGAGAAGATTTACAAGGATGTTGCCGTGACTGGAGGATTTGAGTCATAAGGAGAGGTTGGATTTAAAAGGGACCTGAAGGGTAATTTTTCAAATGGCAGATGGTTTTTATGTGGGATAAACTGCCTGGGAAAGTGGTAGATGCAGGTACAGTTACAATATTTAAAAGATATTTGGACAGGGTCAAGAATAGGAAAGGTTTAGAGGGATATGGACCAAGCAAAGACAAATGGAATTAGTTTAGCTTGGGTCAGCACGGACCAGTTGGGCCAAAGGATCTGTTTCTGTGCTGTTTGACTTTATGACTGTATGGCTCAATGACACTGTCTGAATGAAAATGCCATTTTCCATGCCAACAGTGTAAGGATCTGGATAACATAATTGAATAGAATGGAGGACAGTTTGATTAAGATCATAGCATGAATGACTTCAATGTACATTACAATATGTTTTGTTGCAATTCTAAGTTCTGCAGACAATAACCTTTCACTAAAACATAAACCCTTTTTCAGACATTGCCCAATGCCATTGTCTCATTACCATTGACAATGGTGACTGCAGCAGTTACGAAGAGACTCTGACAACAGCCATAATATGCACTTACATAACATATTTAACAAGAAAATATCCTAAGATGATTAACAGGAACATAATCAGAAACTGAGGCAAGTAAGGGCATAAGGACGAATGATTGATGCCTGAGTCTGAAAGGTAAATTTTAAAGACTGTCATTAGGGAAATGAAGGAGGAGAAAGTGAGGTCTGCAGACGCTGGAGATCAAAGCTGAAACTTTATTGCTGGAACAGCACAGCAGGTCAGGCAGCATCTAGGGAACAGAAGATTCGACGTTTCGGGCACATGCCCTTCCTGAAGAAGGGCATGTGCCCGAAAGGTCGAATCTTCTGTTCCCTAGATGCTGCCTGACCTGCTGTGCTGTTCCAGCAATAAAGTTTCAGCTTAGGGAAATGAAGCCAATGTTGGAGGAGCAGAGGAACAGTGGGTTGTAGGGTTATCAGAGGTTACAGAACTAGGCAGGGAAGAGATGTGAACATGAAAATGTGAACTATAGTTTTGAACTTTAAATATCAATTGTGAAGCTCTCCATTCAACAAGATAAAGAATTAAGATACGTATAATGGTTTTTCAGTACTTTAGCTAAATGAGCAAAAGTTCAGCCTCAAGGAGAAGTTTGTCTTTCCTGAATATATCGTGCAAAATGTCCATTGGTCACATCCCATTACTGTTTCAATCACTTCCCTCCATTTGGAAATATGAAAGTGGCCAGCCAGGTCCATTTGAAAAATTATTTTTTTGAAACTGAAATGCAAAACAGACATTTAGGGAATGATGCAAGGTCTCAATTGTCAGTCTGAGCGTGTAACTGAATTGATACTTTAATACATTTGTGAATTGTAAGCCCAGCTTTTGAAATAAGGAAACTTACAGATCTGTTTAAATGACTTAAATTCAACTGGCATTTCTTTCCTGATGACTTGGATAAGGAAATGGCATAAAGAGATAAATGTTTTACTTAAATCTTCTTGATATGCTCAAGGGATTGAAAGATAAATGTAATATCTGTAGCATGTTGTGGACCAGAAGATAGTCTAGACCCTATCAGTTTCTTATTTTAAAGGTACATGTAAGGCACTGTGTTCCGGATGCAACTAGATTAATCAAACTACCAAGCTTGACACAAAACACATGTTATTCATATACTATAATTAAGATACAAACAAAATAAAAAGAAAAAAATTGACTTAACTCTATTGAAATGCATACCAAAATAACGACTAGTAATGATGTGTTCCAACATAGTAACATTCCATAAACACACCCTTGGTAAAAATAAATTCAGTAAAATAGATTGTCTCACACGCAATTCAAGCAGCAGGAAGAGAATACCAGCTTTTGGCTGTAACAGTGAAAAGAATAAGAGCTTCTAAATCCAGCTTCAAGACCCCAACAACTACTATTGATGGCTAAAACTCAAAATCTTCGATCTGTGGGAGTTTGATCCCAACCCATTCAGGCTGCTTCTATTGTTACAACTTTAAAAAAAAACATGATTCGGAGATGCCGGTGTTGGACTGGGGTGTACAAAGTTAAGAATCACACAACACCAGGTTATAGTCCAACAGGTTTAATTGGAAGCACTAGCTTTCGGAGTGACGTTCCTTCATCAGGTGATTGTCAATCACCTGATGAAGGAGCGTGGCTCCGAAAGCTCGTGTGCTTCCAATTAAACCTGTTGGACTATAACCTGGTGTTGTGTGATTTTTAACTTAAAAAAAACAAGCCTCACAAGCTGTTTACTTTCTCTTTGGAGCAGATTGCTCTGCACCTCTCTCTCAAACTTTCTTCATAGAAGTGAACCAGGACAAAATACCCCTCTTAAAGCCATAGTACCATCACAAGCACAATTGGCTAATGAGGAATTAGAATATTTATTGAATGAGGCTGAGAATCTTGTGAAAATCAACAAATCTGATGATGAGAAGGATTTAAAATTTTGTCAAAGGTTGACCACTATCTTAGAAAAGAAAATCAATGTAAACAAATACACAGCTGGATACTCAAACGAAAGACTTAAAACTTCAAATAAACGCACCATCCTGCAGATGTTGGAAATTGGAATCAAACAGAAAATGCTGGAGAAACTCAGCAGGTCTGGAACAATCTGAGTGAATAACTGAGTTAAATATTGAGTCCGATGTGTCTTATTTAGAACTTTCAAGGTACTGAAGAGAAGTCAAACTGGACTTAAACTTCTACAGTTATGTGAGGAGGAAGGGATTCTTGAAAATCAGCATAGACCCATTGAATTTCTTTAGTGTGGCAACAGGCCATTTGACCCAACAAGTTCACATTGACCCTCTAAAGAACATCCTATTCAGACCCATCCCTGTAACTCTGCACATACCATAGCTAAAACACCTAACCTATACATCCCAAAACACTATGGGTAATTTAGCATGGCCAATCCACCTAACCTCCACTTCTTTGAAGTGTGGGAGGTAACCAGAGCACCTGGTGGAAACCTACACAGACACAGGGAGAATGTGCAAGCTCCACACAGACAATCACCCAAAGGTGGAAATCGATTCCTGGTCTCTGGCACTGTGAGGCAGCAGTGCTAACCACTGTGCCACCCTTGGAGGAGAGGGCAAGAAGAGAGAATAGGAAATGATAAGGAAAGTTTGTATCTGGTTTTACAGTACAAGACACAGAAATATTTCTATAAGTAATGTGGAAAAAATTATCTTAAGAGAAAGTTGTAGAAGCTAGTTTCAGCATGTATTAATACTGGAGAAATTAAAGGAATGAAAAGATCAGAAGTCTTCTGAACCTGATGTTTAACATACTCAGGCTTTAGAAGAGGTGGCATCAGAGTTTGGACATACATTGGCCTGGATTTCTTTGCTGGCCAGGCAGTCATTATTCTAGTCTAGATGGGAGTTGCACATGGGGACCCTGCCGAATCCTCGTTGGAGAAGATTCTGAAAAATTGATTGAAGATTCCTGTGGACAATTTCTCTATGCCTGAAAACATCCAAACATATCCATTTGAATCAGAGGATTGGGAGGGCTCTGATGCCACCATGTCAAACAATTCCTCAGGGAACGTTAGGCTATTAAATACATATTCTAGCTCTTGAGAAACAATTTAATAGATCCCATACTTAAATCACACACCCTAACTATACTTCCACCAGAAACTGACCTGAACCCTTTCTCCACTCTGCACTCACCCTATCAGAACCACAAACCCTTCAACTGGGCCAGACCTGAAATGAAACCCTGCTGGAGTGGACCACACCCAATCCATCTGTTCCTTGCTGCCAGACCTGAGGTGAAACCCCCCGCCCCCAACAAACACTCCCCCACCCTGACAGCCAAATAAACACTACACCACCACTACTAAATCTGCCCCACCCACCCCACTATGTACCCTGTGTGATCTGCCCCACAGCTAGACCTTACCTAAAGCCCCTGCTGCCAGATCCAAATCCCCTCAGATCTGGCAGTCATTTTTCCCAACAGCCGATTGACTCTCACTCAATCCCAACTACTGCATCACTGATGCCACCTTACTCTTTACCCATTTGGAAATCTAGCCTCTTCCTGCCTGCTATCCTACCCAACTGACATGCTACCCCTATCTGGCTGGCACCCGGCTCACTAGCAGCATAGTTTTGTGGCACCCTGCCCCCTGCCTATCTGGCATCTGATCTTTGGCATCTTAACTTCTTCCTGGGTGGCATCTTACTTAAATGGCATGCTAACCCTTACTCATTTGGAATCCTACACCTTAGCACACTACCCCTACTCAACCAGGCCCATATTTGATTACCACTATGCATCTGGTACCTTATCCTCCCAGTGCTCAAACATCACATTTCCTTATGTACTTGACATTTGACAAAATGTTGTCAGGACCTTTAACTTTCACAATACGGCAACTGATTTCTGTGAAAATGGAGCATGGTTTGCCTTTTGCTGACAGTACTGTGCTACAAAAAAAAACTATCAAGCATCAGAAAAGAGATTCCCAAAGAAAAGATCTGAAGTTTACACATAGTACACATTAGGATATGTTCTGATCCCAAATGTGAGATGAACAGCCATTATGATTGGTTTGATATGGATGAAAAACTCTCAAGGTGACCCCAATCTCTTACCACCCTGTGGGAGAGTGCATTTTGTCTACCAAAACAATGCACTGTTCCACTGTCCTGTCAGTCATTTATTTATTCATTTGGAACATAGCCCCTGATGTTCATCACTGTGAACATTCTTCCATTGTTTACTAATTGCACTGTCATTTCTCTTCTCACTTGTCATCTTTGCTGGTTACCTCCTTCAGGTGATTGCAAAGAGGTTGCAGTCTCAGTCCTGATGTACATAGCTATGAAAGGCAAACCAATACAACTCTCCACCTTTGACTCAAATGAGCAGATGTTTTGATAGGTCTTTAAAAGAATATATTGTTTGGAATAAAGTTTTCTCTTGATCGATGATGAGTTGTGGCAGTTGGTTATGATGTTTTGATTACAGAAAACTCTTCACTGGAACTGAGCATTCTGTCTTCCTGAGATGTTATAAACAGTTTTGACATTTTGAGCATTGTAGATAAAGATAAAGTGCTGTATTTTCTGAGTCTCTCACTGTGAGAAAATTTATTTTCCTATTACAAATACAAGGAGCTGTGCAGCTAGGCTGGTGTGTTTGTCCCTGATACACAAGCTCTTCATAAACATCAGGTTCTTCTTGTCATCTTCAATGTGTCACTGAAGGAAAGTGATTGTAATCATGAAATAGAAATAACAGGGATCGGTGCTAATATTATTTCATTTGCTTCCAATAGGCATTTAAGAGGATTTTGTTTTGTGCACAGTTAAACGATCCTTGTTTGTAGAGCTCACTCTTTCCTGGAACCTATCCTCTCCTGAAAGTTATGACTGTAATACTGGGGTACACTTAAATGGTCTTTTACAGTACTCCTCCAAGCCATGGAAGCCATTTTTCATGTTCAAGTCCAGTTAGTGTTAGCCAGTCATTGGGCTATCTCAGTTGTTTATAATCACCTGGTATCAACACACATACGTTCCACAAAAGTGAGTTGCTCAAACGTTTCAGAAGCAGAAATGTCACTCCATTTATTTATCTCTCTGCCTCCCTCGCCTTTTCTCCAAGACCGAGAGCATTACTGTTGCCACACTAGTTCACCTAGGAGAAAGTGAGGACTGCAGATGCTGGAAATCATAGCTGAAAAATGTGTTTCTGGAAAAGCGCAGCAGGTCAGGCAGCATCCAAGGAGCAGGAGAGTCGACGATTATGCCCGAAACGTCGATTCTCCTGCTCCTTGGATGCTGCCTGACCTGCTGCGCTTTTCCAGCAACACATTTTTCAGCCACACTAGTTCAGACCAGGACAGGTCTTCTGAAACTGTACAACTTTGCTCAGTTCCAGGTGAGTGATGGAGCTTGGCAATGATTTTGTCAGACAAAGCTGTTGTGATTTCACTTTTGTGTTCATGTATGACCAGAGTTTGCTGCCTTCACCAGACTGCAACATTGCTAACTTTCACTTCCTGCAACTTGCAATCCAGAATGAATAAAAACAAGTGAACAAAATGCAAATCATCATGAAATGCCACCAATTTGAACACAAATTTTGGTTCTGTAGCATCTAATTTTACAACATCATGAGTGCCAAATCTTTGTGAAAATGGTGTCCTAACTGTGTAAGCACATATCTCATGTAATCTATACTGGATACTATTTTGATAACCGCATTTGCGTTGGCATTCAGAGTATGTGGTAGAAATATGCAGAGTAGGAGCTAGACTTCCATGTTGGTCACAGTGTGACCCTGACTTCATTGGTGATGATTGCATCCTCAACTCTCCAGTTAATGCTGTCTCTGAAATATGCAGCACTAAACATGCAATCAACGCAGCCTGAAGACCCCACCCCTCTCTCCACCAGCATTATTTAGAGAGACAATCAGCTATGTTCAGGTTATTGTTAATTTATTTCTTGTTTATCGCTGAAAAAATAGAAGAGTCTGATAATCAGTCCTCTTATTTTCATATGGTGAAAGCCAAATTCACACGTCTCAAGAGTTTTGCTCAAATTACTTGTTCTTAGTCATGAATGATGTTTGATTAAACTCTGCCCATTTCTCCAATCTGTTACCACTGCCTCCAATCTGGAGCAGGGCAATGCGAGTGAACATGTCAGGACAGGACAGGATGCGCAAAGAAAAAATGGTCAGGGTGGAAAGAACAACTCTCAGCAGGACGCCATGCCTTCACTGAGTCTTCAGGGGTTAATGCATTCATATAAACTCAGTGATGATCACTGCATGCGACATCACTGTTAAACAAAGTGATTGCTCACTGAAATCTGCTGCCTGTGTTGGAGAGCTTTGAAGTCCACATTCTGAATATACCATTTTTATGTCAGTCTTGAGTCAAAGCAACTTGTGCATCAAATTCCAACACCTACTTGAGTCAAAATACACCCCTTTAAGATGTTCAGACTTGCTTTAGGCAGAACAGGCTAGTTTGAAACTCTGCTCACATTTCACAATGTTGTGCCAGTTGCAACCGATTAACATTGGTGCTGGCTGCAATCATGAGAATGAGGACACAGCACAAAAATTGAAGCTTGCATCCTGCCTGTATTGGGAGAAATGGGCAGAGTTTAATCAAACATCATGCTTCCAATTTTAAGCCTAACCCAATTATTTCACCTTTATGTTCTAAAAATACAGTGTGATAAACATCAAAGTTTCACAGGATGTATTATATTGTTTGTTTGGTATTGCACTGGATATTGTTGCTAAGGAAACAATAACAACCTACATTTAAATAGCCGCTACAGAGGGGTCTAGATTATAAAGGAAGAAATAATAGTAATATGCAAGAAGGCAAAGTCACCATCCTGGGAGATTTAAACGTACTGTTATAAAGTGGAGGTTGACCTCCCCCACCCCCACCCCCCATCTCCCGAGAACTAAAACCAAAACACCCAAAGAGGAGCACCTCACCCTATAATCTGTAAACAAGTGTGAAAAGTGGTGTAACCTGCTTTTCAACAACTGCTAATGGTTAAATAAAATAAATCCCTGACACTCACTTTAAAATCAATAAGTAACAATTTATTTATCTAATGCTAACAGGGAACAAATTAACTAAACTATTAACAAATCAATCTCTTCTAACTACTAACTATTCCCGAATAAAACAAGATTCTAACGGTATGCTGTACCAAAAAATACAAGTCCCACTCATATAAACAAAAGTAGAACTTAGTCTGTCGAAGTTCAGTCAGGTTATGTGTCTTCTGGAATGTTCTGTGCCTTCTCCGTTGATACTTCTGTCAGGAATGCCATCTTAATTGATTCTTCTGTCAGGAATGCCTTCTCGGTCAGGAATGCTTTCTTCGTCATTGATACCATTTTTACATGGTGTTTTCTCTAAGACAAAGATGAGACTGTGAGAACCTGCAATTCTATCTCGAGATCTGAGAGCTGTTAACTCTGGTGGATGGCAGCTAGCTCTGGGGTCTTTATCCTACTGCCCCTTTCCTTCACACCCTTGGTGACATATCAGTATTTCTTACAATAGGATTGGGGCTATGTTGTCAAAACCATTAGATTTAAATTTAATTGGTGTTTTGCATCTAAGTGCCTGGTTCAAATTGATTGGCTAACTTCAAAAGCCTGTTGTCTTGGTAAAACTCGCTGCTTGGCCTGCTAACTGTATGGCCTTTCGATACAAATGTTTCAGTTCAGGCTCTCCGTGTACCTACAAACTTTCAAGCTGCTACTCACAGATACTAATTTTAAATCTCTAAGCACAGAAAAAGCACCATCTTTTAAAGTGACCATGCAATGCTTCCCCCTGAGCATTTTACAATTTTACAAACACCAAATTCTAACTTCCTGCCCACAGTCTACAATTCCTCAACCCAACTTCACAACACATGGATGGAAAAAAAAACAGATGGACAAAAATGGCCTGGATGAAGAGCTCACATAATGATTTTGGCATATTTCATGGAACAGCATGTTGTGGAGTTGACCAGACAGGAGACTATACTGGAGCTGGTATCGTGTAACGAGATAAGGCTGGTACAATTGCAACATTTAAGAGGCATTTCGATCGGTATATAAATAGGAAGGGTTTGGAGGGATATGGGCCGGGTGCTGACAGGTGGAACAATATTTGGTTGGGATATCTGGTCGGCATGGACGGGTTGGACCGAAGGGTCCGTTTCCATGCTGTACATCTCTATGACTCTATGACTGTATAATAGTGAATGCATCCCTTGGTAGGAGTAACCAAAACATGATTGAACATATATTTTGAGGGAGAGAGAAATGCATACAAGACTTTTTTTTTAAAGTTAAAAGGGTCATTATAAAGTTATGCAAACTTAAATGACAAATGAATGAGCAAACTAAATGAAAGGAGAAGTCAATTAATTGCAGTGAAGGGGATATTTTAAAAAGACACAGAATAAATATATCGTGAATAACATATTTCAAAGAGCAAGAAAATCACCATGGGATGTACCCACTATCCATTTTTAGCTAAGAAGATGAAATACATTGCAATACTTAAAGAAAATGTATATAATTGTGCAAAGACATGTGGCAGGTCTGAACTTTGAAGAGATTATTTAAAAATGAAGGACAGAGAGTGATTAAAACATTAAAAAAGGAGGGAAATGTTACAGTATGAGAGACAACAAGCCATAAATATACAAACAGATAGTAACATTTTCTGTGAATATTCAAAAAGAGTTAACAAAATGGGCATTAATCCTATAGAAAGTAAGACTGATGAATTAATCATGGGAAATAAAGAGATGGCAGATTAATTCAACAGGTACTTTTTATCAGTCTGATGTAGAAGATCTAAGTAACATCCCAGAAGCAGCCATAAACCAGCTATCATCCCACTAGGTTGCAAAACAAACTGAATAAACAAAAATCAATTAGTGATTCATGAAAACCTTAATTCCAAAAACTAGGCCATAAAACTGTTGCAAGAGAAATCACCATGGCTACAGAAATACTTAAAGTTAATTATTGACTTATTTTTGACAGGAAACCCACTCAAAACCTTAGAATAAGTTTTATATATATATATATATATATATGTATATAGTATATTTTGAAAATCCCAGCAGTTTACATCGTAACTCTACATCCTTCCAATTGGAAAATGTGAAAGAGCCATAGTGGGAGTAATTTTAACTTCCAAGTATGGGGAAACCAGCCCATCCATTTGTAGTCTTTAAAGCAGATACAAAGTGAGTACCTAATCCATTCTCAGGAGGTGAGTTAGTTGTTGAAACCTCTTAAGAAAGCTACATGCTTCTATTTTGAGAGTTTCTATTTTTAAGCTGTTTTTGCCTGTTTTTAAGGCCTGCTACGGATGTAGCAGATAAAAGATACAGCTTGGATTAAATATATCAAATAAGTGCCTTTACTCCCAAGCTTTTGGTAAGCCAGGAGGAATAGGCATGTTTTCTCCAAGTCCAGTAAGCAAAGCAATGATCACTCAAAATATTCCTCATGGTTCGTTCTATCTTGACCTCCACTCTGGTCTAAGCCTTCCAAACAACATCCACAATCTTCCTTAAATGCTTTCATCTTCCACTACTAATCTTCTGTGACTTTAAATGATCGCTTATGTTGGCCTGATTGCTTTGTTGCTCTTCCAATCTTCAAATCTTCAACAATCCACAGTTTTCCCTGAGCAGTCCCAAAGGTCGACACTCTACACCACCCACGCACACACACATACTTTCTCTCTCTCTACCCCAACATCCATGTTCTTCCAGATTCCACTATCTTTACCATAACAAATAAATTCTATCAGCTCCCTGCCTCGATCTCAACTTGAACTGCTTTGTTATAGTGTCCCACTGTGACTTGTATCGCTGTAGAAATGCTCTATCATCCGATTTCCCTGATCTTGTGCTACAGTTGCTAATTTCATAATCCTAGTCGTCAGCCCACATCCTCTCAACTTTGAGATTTCCTTTTTAATTTTATCCTCCAGCTTCAATATTACTTTTCCTGCTTTCTGTGAACTTTACCTCTACTTTATATAACCTTGCATTAATCTCAGTTTTTCAAAGTGGTATCAGTGGGTGAAAGCTCCAGGGACTCCACTCAACTACACTTATGGTGGTAGTTCTATGGATATACTGAGTAACAAGAATTTAAAGGCTACACAAGCTTTTCTATGCCAACTATATTCACCAAGGAGGCCCTTGAGATGCTCTGGATATGTTCCAAAACACCACGGTCAGTAGATTCTGGAAAACCTGTCTGTTTATTACAAACTGGTGTCTTTAGCATTAAATGGATTCTTTATAACAATTTAGCATGCCAACTATGGGCTTGGGAGCAACAGACAATGTACATTCACAGGTTGTGAATATTATCATTTACTAATCTCAATCCACCCATTCTACAGCCTTCACTTCAGACCTTCATTATTACACATCCTGAGCCAGAATAGCAACAAGCAGTTTGAAGCCAATTTCTTTTCAAGTACTACAACATGTCACAAAATCATCCCTGCATGATTTAAAAGATTCTTCAGGATTCTTTTTTAATGGTAATCTATCTGAATAAGAAATAAAGACATTTTTTAAAAAGATCCATTCAACTGACTTATTTCATAAACTCAAGACTTCCAAAAAATACTGAAATACTTTTAAAGCATTGATTATGTTTGTGGTGTAGGAAACCTAATAAGCAATTTGTGTATAGAAAGGTCCAGTCAACAATAACCCATAAAATCTAATGATTTGGAGTTGGGGAAGGACATTGGTTTTGGACATCAGGAGGTGTTGTACTGGGTTCTGGCTGCCAATCATTAACAGCTGCTGGTTGGGATAATTTGAAACTATGAGTCTCCTTGGTTTGAGTCTAGGGGTCCGTCTAACTATCAGTGATAGAGGGTAGATTGTTAGGAAATATTGACAAGAAGATGCACTTGTTTTACATAACAAGGTATAGTTTATTACATGCTAACAATGAGGATAATCAATATTAATTCATTAAGCAGAATTACAACCATCAGTGGCACATATGTCATTTCTATCTCTATTAGGACCTTTTGCAATTCGAATTGTTTCTTCACTCGAACTCTGTACGAAATCATCAGGTTGGGTGGAGCTAGGAAGATCATAAGATATAGGAGCAGGTGATTGGGCTCTGCCATTTGAGTATTTCAATATATTTCTCAACCCTAGTATCCCTTGATCCCCTTACAAAACAAGAACCTATCTATCTCTGTCTTAATTCACTCAATGACGTGGCATCGAGAGCCTTCTGCAGCTATGAGGTCCACAGATTTGCCACCCTCTTGCCGAAACTCCTCATTTCAGTTCTGAAGTGTTGTTCCTTCACCCTCGAGCTCTAGTCTCTCACAGGAGTGGAAGCATCTTCTCCATGTCCACTCTATCCAGGCCTCTCAGCATTCTGTGACTTGTGAACACAATGGCAACATTCTAATAGAACATATTACAGCACCTCCTGTAAAGTTTATTTCTCTCATTGTTAACCATTATACATTCGTATGTTTAAGTACTTTTACATTTACCACTACTCCATGTCCCCTTAAATCTCTGACTTCGCAACCATAATCGGTCTGAAGGTTGCGCAAATCTTTTAAAACACATTTCCTTCTGATTTAGAAGTTTGGTTAGTCTTTAACTTGAGAATAGTTAACCTAGATCCTAAATTTCCTGTGAGTTGAACGTTCCCTGCTAACTTAAGCAGTTGACCAATACTGTCATCTAGGAAACTTTACTCTCAAGAATGTCCACCATGGAAGGTGAAGTTCTGTGAGAGTAAGGACCTTCGTAAATGTAATATACCGAGTTTCTGGAGCAGGGAATTGACTCATAGAACATAGAACAGTACAGCACAGGAACAGGCCCTTTGGCCCACCACATCTGCAGCGACCATGATACCATTCTAAATTAATCTGCATATGTCCATATCCTTGTATTCCCAACCTGACCATGTGTCTAAATGCCTCATAAATGTTGCTATTATATCTGCTTCTACCACCTCCCCTGGCATCATGTTCCAGGCACCAACACCGTCCGGGTAAGAAATTTCCTTTACACATCTCCAATCAGCTTCCCCCCTCATGTTAAACCTATGCCCCTTACTATTTGACACTTGCACACTGGGAAAAGGTCTCCGACTATCCACCCTATCCATCCTCTCACAATTTTTTATACTTGTACAAAGTCACCCTTCTGCCTCCAACTCTGTCATAAAAACAATCCAGGTTTGCCCAACTTCTCCTTACAGCTAATAAAGTCCAATCCAGGTAAAATCCTGGTAAACCTCTTTTTCGCCACTTTTCAAAGTCTCCACTACCTTCCTGTAGTGTGGAGGACAGAACTGCACACAGTACTCCAGTTGTGGCAGAACTAAAGTTTTATACAGCTGTACATGACTTGCCTACCTTTATACTCAATGCCCTGACCAATGAAGGCAAGTATGCCATATCTTTACTGCCTTATCCAATTGAGTTGCCACTTGCACCCGATATCTCTCTGTATTTCAGTGCTCCGAGGGGTATTGCCACTTACTGCATACTTTCCTCTTGCATTTGACCTCTCAAATTTACAACTGATGTGCATCCTGCTGTATCCTTTGACTACCTTCCTTGCTATGAACAATCCTATCAAATTTCCTGTTGTCTGCAAACTTGCTAATCAGATCACTTACATTGGAACATGTCTGATCACAGATTACGAGTCAGAAAAATATCCCTGCACAACAGAATGATAGTTGTGACCACCTTACCAGCTCACCTCTGATCCCATGTGCCTTAATTTTCTGGACCAGCCAACCATGAAGGACCTTGTCAAATGCTGTAGTTAAGTCCAGGTAGATAACATCCACCGCCCTAACCTCATTAATTATTTTCGTTGCTTCCTCTAAATATTCAGACAAATTTGGGAGGCAAAATCTCTTCAGCAAAAAACCATGCTGACTATCCCTCATAAGTCCATTCTTTCCCAAATGAAAATAAACCCTGTCCCTAAGAACCTTCTCCAATTATTTCCCTGCAACTAATATAAGGCTCATCTGCCTATAATTTCCTGGATTTCCCTATTGCACTTCATAAACAACATTGACAATTCCCCAATCTTCTGGGATCTTCTTATGGCTAAAGAAGGTGCAAAGATCTCTGCCAAAGCCCCAGCAATCACCTCCCTTGCCTCCCACGGTATCGTGGGATAGATTCCATCAGGCTCTGGGGACTTGCTCTGTAAACTTGCTAATTAGTTCATCTACATTGGAACATCACTGATCTGGAATATTAACATACCCCTCCCTAATGTTACCATCAGCCATGTCCTTCTCCTTGGTGAATACTGATGCAAAGTATTCACGAGCCATTTCCGCTGGCTCCATGCATAAATTTCCTTTTTTGTCCTTGAGTGGATTTATCCTTTCCATAGCTACCCGCTTGCTCCTAAATATCTATGTGACATTCATTGGGATTCTCCTTAACCCTACTTGCCAAGGATATTTCATGGCCCCTTTTAGCCCTCCTAATTCCTTGTTTAAAATCTTTCCTAATTCCTTTATATTCCTCAAAGGCCTTTCTTATTTCAGTTACTTAAATCTACATATGCTTCCTTTTCCTTTTTGGCTAGACATTTAATATCTCTTGTCATCCACAGTTCCCAAATCTTGCCATCCTTATCTTTCATCCTCATAGGAATGTGCTGAACACTATTTCAAAGGCATTTAAAAGACTCTGACATGTCAAATATGGATCGACCCTCAAACAGTAACTCTCAATCTAAGTTCTCCATTTCCTACCTGCTACAGTTTTAATTAGCTTTTTCCTAATTCAGCATTTTTACCAGAGGACCAGTCTTTTTCTTATCCAGAACTATCTTAAACTGTACAGAGTTATGATCATTGTTCCCAAAATGGTCCCCCACCAAAACCTTGATCACCTGGCTAGACTCATTCCCTAAGGCAAAGCCAAGTACAGCCCCTTCCCTAGTTTGACTATTTATTGTTTCAAGAAACCCTCCTGGATGCACCAAACAAATTCTGTCTTTCTAACTCTCTGGCACTAATGGGAAAGTTAAATTCATCTAATATAACAAGCCTGTTGTTTTTGCATCTTTCCATCATCTGCCTACATATCTGTTCCTTAATCTCCCAGTAGCCATTGGAAGGCCTATGGAATAACTCTATCATAATGATTACACCTTTCTTATTCCTGAGTTCTATCCATATGGCTGTATTGGGTGAGTCCTCCGAGATATCCTCTCTTAGTGTAGCTGTGACATTCTTCTTAATCAGTGATGAAACTCCCCCATCCCTTCCACCTACCCCTCTATCACGCCTGAAACATCTCAACACTGGAATTTGAGCTACCAATCCTGCACTTCTCTCAACCAAGTTTTTGTAATGGCTATAAAATTGTAGTTCCATGTACTAATCCAGGCTCTAAGCTTAACTGCCTTTCTTGTTATATTCCTTGTATGAAAATAAATTCCCTTCAGACTGCCAGTCCCACTGTGTTCATTAATCTGGCTCTGCTTGTTCTTGTTATTAGACTTACTTGACTTAACCTTTACCTTCTTCTCAATTGCTCTGCATCCTGTTCTATTGCTCTGGTGCCTGCACCCCCTGCCACACTTGTTTAAACTCCATCGAGTGACAGTAGCCAACTCCCATGCATGGATATTTGTGCCCCTCCAGTTGAGTTGCGATCCAAACTTATTGTTCAGAAGAAAGAAACTCTTAAGATTACCTACATTGGCATAACAGAACCAACTCATACTGTCAACAGAAAGGAAATCTCAGATTTTACAGGATGGAGGAATGGAAGAAATCCCAATGATCCAAATATCTAAAGCCCTCCTTCCTACGCAAGCTCTTTAGCAATACATTCAACTGTGTTATCTTCCCATTTCTGACACTAGTATAGATCCTGGGATTACAACCCTGGAGGTCCTGTTTTTCAACTTTCTGCCTAACTTCCTAAATTCCCTTTACAGGACTTCATCTGTCTTCCTGTCGTAGCTGTTCACCCTCCCCTTTTAGAATTTCCTGTGCCACTCAAAGATATCCTTGATCCTGGCACCTGGGAGGCATAACACCACCCTGGAATCTTGTTTGTGGCCACAGAAGCACCAATCTGTGCCCTAGGCTTTAGAGTCCCCTGTCGTGACAATAGAGGTATTCTGTTTCTGTTTTTCAGACCAGGCAATTTCTTCTTTATGACTGTGACATAGTCTGGCAACGATGGAGTTACATGCAGCTCATTTCCATTTTGTTCAAACAAATATTTACAGTCAATGTGCTGATACATCCGAGTTGAAGTATATAAGCTGTCAGACCTGTTGACAAGGTTAGATGTCTTCATTCCTTCTCTGCGTTTATCTTTCAAGTGAACTAGGCATTTTTGCATCCCTAGTCACGTTCTGGAAACTTGCTGCTCATTCAGTATGATCTTTATCATTGACACTGACAATTGTACGTTGAGAGGGAATGGATTGCATTGATCTTCAGTGCAGATAGGAATGGAAAACATTCCCCCATCCTGTAAAATCTGTGACTTCCTTTCTGCTGACAGTATGAGCCGGTTCCATTATGCCAAAGTTTGTAATCTTAAGAGTTTCTTTCTTCTGTTTTCATTCTGATGTGAGTCTAGGAAGCCCAATGATTGCTTCTACTGAAGAAAAAAGCCTGAAAGAATTGTGGATGCTAGAAATCAGAATCAAAACCAAAAACAGAAATTACTGGAAAAACTCACCAGGTCTGGCAACATCTGTGGAGAGAAAGCAGTGTTAACGTTATGGGTCCAGTGACCCTGATTAGAGCAGGGAAAAGATTGGTATTTATGCAGAGGGGGAAGGAGTAAATGATAGGAGGAGATAGGGCCCAAAGAGAGAGAAGAATGGTTGGCAAGACAAAGGAATGAATAAAGGTCAGCCCAGTGGAATGAACAGATGCCAATGCGGACTACTTACAGCTGACAATTGATTTTACATAATAGCAGCCAAAAAAGTTCCAAAACAATGCACCAGCATATAAAACAATAATTGCTGCTCCTGGAATTCAAGGAAATCACCTCCAACACCTAAAATATCTCAAAAAAGGAACAGCTGTTACAGCCAGAAATTTTTCCCGTCCTCCATCTTGGATTACCCAGAATCCTGGGCTGAGAAGTGGCAGATGGAGTTTAATTTAGATAAATGTGAGGTGCTGCATTTTTGGAAAACAAATCTGAGACAGAGACATTGGTCAGGGAACAGGATTGTGTGTTGAAGTGGCAGGGAAATGGGAGCTCAGGGTCTTTTTATACACTTAATGGTAAGGTCTGAGGGAGTGTTGCTGAACAAAGAGACCTTGGAGTTCAGGTAGATAGGATAGTGAAGAAGGCATTTGGTTTGCTTTCCGTTATTAGTCAAAATATCGGGTACAGGAGTTGGGAGGTCATGTTGCGGCTGTACAGGACACTGGTTAGGCCACTGTTGGAATATTGCATGGAATTCTGGTCTCCTTCCTATCGGAAAGATATTGTGAAACTTGAAAGTGTTCAAAAAGGATTTACAAGGATGTTATGAGGGTTGGAGGATTTGCGCTATAGGGAGAGGTTGAATAGGCTAGGGCTGTTTTCCCTGGAGCGTCAGAGGCTGAGGGGTGACCATATAGAGGTTTATAAAATCATGAGGGGCATGGATAGGATAAATAGACAAAGTCTTTTCCCTGGGGTGGGGGAGTCCAGAACTAAAGTGACACCACTTTAGGGTGAGAGGGGAAAATATAAAAGAGACCTAAGGGGCAACTTTTTCACACAGAGGGTGGTACATGTATGGAATGAGCTGCCAGAGGAAGTGGTGGAGGCTAGTAAATTTGCAACGTTTAAAAGGCATCTGGATGGATATATGAATAGGAAGGGTTTGGAGGGATATGGGCCGGGTGCTGGCAGGTGGGACAAGATTGGATTGGGATATCTGGTCGGCATGGACAGGTTGGACCAAATAGTCTGTTTCCATGCTGTACATCTCTATGACTCTACGATTGTATGAGCAGCCCACGTGACGACAAGGCCTGGTGTATTTGGAATGGGCAAAGACAAGGGAAAAGGTGATCATGCCTTCAAATTTTTTAACTCTATATTACATCCAGAAGACCGCAGAGTTTACAAGCAAAAAATAAGATGCTGTTCTTCCCGCAAATCTGAGACAGAGACATTGGTCAGGGAACAGGATTGTGTGTTGAAGTGGCAGGGAACTGGGAGCTCAGGGTCTTTTTTTGTGGACTGAATGTCGGTTTTCTGCAAGCAGTCATCCAGTCTGTGCTTCACTTCCCTCGTTGCAGACAAGACAAATTTGCTGCTCAGAATGTGGCAAACCTTTATCCACTCGTTTCTCTGTCCAACTGCTTTTCTCTTTCTTTGGGCTCTACCCAAACCTGTCGCTAACTCTTCCGCCTCCCCCAACCCTATCGTCTGCATAAATACCAAAATTTTCCTGCTGCCATCAGTTTTGAAGACAAGTCACTGAACCTGAAACATTATCTCTGATTTCTCTTCACAGATGCTGCTAGACCTGCTGAGCTTCTCCCGCCATTTCTGTTTTTGTTTTTGTTCGCAAATAGTTATTCCTTGACCAGTTGCTTTACCAGTTTTTTGAATCAGTTGGTCTCGGGAAATGTATTGAACATTTTCTGCTGAATTGTTGATGCAATGACAATGCCACTGGATGAGTAATCCAGAGATCCAGACGAATGTTCCAGGGCCATGGGTTTGAATTTTAAATGCAATTTAAATGCAAAAAGTGAAATTTAAATGCAATAAAATAAATCTGGAATTAAAAGCTAGCTAAATAGTGGCCATGTAACATATGTCAATTGTTGTAAAAACTCACCTGGTTCATTAATGTTCTTCAGGGAAGGAAGCATGTCATCCTTACCCAGTGTGGCATACATGTGAATCTAAACCTGCAACAATGAGTTCACTCTTAACTGCTCCCTGAAAGGACAGAGCAAGCCACTTCATTAAAGTGTAATTAGGGATTGACAAAAAATGCTGACCTTGCCAGCAGCACCTATATCCCATAAAAATTGCTAAAATATCTTAGCAGGTATAGTTAACATTGATGAATATTTAAAAGCCTTTGATAATTACTTCAATCCAACAAACAACAAAAAAAAATTGTTGGAAGAGTTGCAAGGGAATAGTAATTGTGGAGGGCAAGATGTTCTGGCTCAAATGAGGAAAGTGCTGATTGTTAACCACAAACCAAGTTTAATTCCTATATAAAGTTTGTTTTGCACGTTTACTTAAAACATGCTTGTGATCATAGAAGTAGTTCCATCTGGACTCGTAACTTCATCCTTGCAGCCTGTAACTTTGGTTTCTTCACCCAAGCTATTTGATCCGACAGGGCCCTGTATCAAATCTATGATTAGTACGGTGTCCATTAATGAAAATTGAGAAACTTGTTTTGTTTAAATCACTAATTTTGTTTGAATTTCCTCAAGGAATGCTTCTATCATCTTTTCTCGTATAGTTATAATGTTTACTGCATATATCTTTCCTAATGGAGGCTGCTGTACCTCATGAATTTCAAAACACATTAGTCACTGTTTTTCACCAATCTGAAGATGTCATTAGTCAATTGTCCATGGATTCCCTTGGAACTCTTTCAACAATTTTTTTTTTGTTTGGTGAATTGAAGTAATTATCAAAGGCTTTTAAAAATTAATCAAAGTTAACTGTACCTTCTGTGATATTTTGGCAATTTTTATCATGATTCCCTATAGACCAACTGAATACATTAATCCATAAGTCATTTGATTTCAGATTTTGTGTTGAATTTATTGTTTTCTCCAAGATGTCCATTCCGTGTTCTGTTTAGTCTAACTCTGACATAATATATTCCTGGAGGTATAATGCCTTCTTTAATTTCTTCTCAATGTGCAAATTTGCTCTTATTCTTTTAAAGCTGTTGTTAACTTGCAGCATTTCAATACTGTTTATTATCCTCTCTCTTTAAGTTTGTATTTTGTATTGCTGTACTCAAGCTTGTAAATTGCATTGTGTTACTTCTTTCAAACTTTTACACTCCATTAAATGGCAATAGTGCATCTTCATTCTGCTTACTGGAATGTTTGCATTTTTATAATGATCAAAATAGTGATTTGCACCTTAAGGAAGATTTTTTTTCTGCAGCCAGGATAGATATTTTTCTGCTTCTTCTCAAAAAAAGTGGTCACTTTCCTGCCTTTCAAGGTCTGATCAGAAATCATGTACCTTGCACAATATTTTGAAATCAAATTCTTCAATGACACTTAATTACCCCTCCTGCTGAAATTTCATTTTAAAATATGAGGTGACCAAACAGGTAGGTGAGAGTAAACTGGTTGATGTGGTGTATATGGATTTCAGCAAGATGCTTGATAAGGTTCCCCACAGTAGGTTATTGTACAAAATGCGGAGGAATGGGATTGTGGGAGATATAGCAGTTTGGATCAGTAATTGGCTTGCTGAAAGAAGACAGAGGGTGGTGGTTGATGGGAAGTGTTCATCCTGGAGTCCAGTTACCAGTGGTGTACCACAAGGGTTGGTGTTGGGTCCATTGCTATTCATCATTTTTATAAATGACCTGGATGAGGGCGTAGAAGGGTGGGTTAGTAAATTTTCAGATGACACTAAGGTCGGTGGAATTGTGCATAGTGACAAAGGATGTTGTAGGTTACAGAGAGACATAGATAAGCTGCAGAGCTGGGCTGAGAGGTGGCAAATGGAGTTTAATGCGGACAAGTGTGAGGTGATTCACTTTGGTCGGAGTAATGGAATACAAAGTACTGGGCTAATGGTAAGATTCTTGTTAGTGTAGATGAGTAGAGAGATCTCGGTGTCCATGTACACAGATCCTTGAAAGTTGCCATCCAGGTTGACAGGGTTGTTAAGAAGGCTTACAGTGTTTTAGCTTTTATTAATAGAGGGATCGAGTTCTGGAACCATGAGGTTATGCTGCAGCTGTGCAAAACTCTGGTGCGGCCGCACTTGGAGTATTGTGTACATTTCTGGTCATCGCATTATAAGAAGGATGTGGAAGCCTTGGAAAAGGTACAGAGGAGATTTACTAGGATGTTTCCTGATATGGAGGGAAGGTCTTACGAGGAAAGGCTGAGGGACTTGAGGCTGTTTTCATTAGAGAGAAGAAGGTTGAGAGGTGACTCAGTAGAGACATATAAGATAATCAGTTGGTTAGATAGAGTGGACAGGGAGAGCCTTTTCCAAGTATGGTGACGGCAAGTACAAGGGGGCATAGCATTAAATCGAGGGGTGATAGATATAGGACAGATGTCAGAGGTAGTTTCTTTACTCAGAAGGTAGTAAGGGTATAGAATGCTTTGCCTGCAATTGTAGTAGATTTGCCAACTTTAAGTACATTTAAGTTGTCATTGGACAAGCATATGGACATACATGGAACAGTGTAGGTTAGATGAGCTTCAGATTGGTATGACAAGTTGGCGCAACATCGAGGGCCGAAGGGCCTGTACTGCGCTGTAATGTTCTATGTTCTATGAATTTCTCAATTTTCTTAAAATTCTTAGAATTTCTTGATTTTCTTGAAATTCTTCCAAAATCCTTCTGCTTAGACCTCTTCTTCAAATTTTTTACTTTGCATTTTTACTGCTGTTGATAAACTGCTACATTTTTGAAACTGTGAACTTGGTAAAAATTACTTTTCTGATCCTTTCTCTGTCTCATGAAACCAAATCATCATGGCAGTGATGCTCATTTTAAAAGGTCCATGTTCTCCATTACCATCTTTCCTTCTCGGCCTGGTCATTGCTTCATTATTATAAAATGTCTCCTTCTTGTCCTCAGGGACCCCTAACGTTACCCCTGAAACTCCTTAATGCTACTATAAAACCTTTGTCTTAAAAGTCTCTGACCCTTCTCAGTGTGGCTACCTTTTGCACTTTTTCCAAACCCACACTGTTTTGCTTTTGCCTCTTTCCCAGCTTTTGGTTGAATATTTTCTTCTAGTCCACTGCTTTCACTTTTTTGTTGCTCTCAAAGGCTTGCTGACGCTTGTCACTCTTTGTGATCCAGCAGCTGAAGAACTATCTGTGTCTTCTTAAAGATGATGCGTTTCAAGTGGTAAACACACTTGTCTTGATTTTTTAAAATTTCCCGGTGTATTGGTTCTCTCCACCATTTTCTCCCTTCATATATTTCATTAACACTGCCAATTTCTGATCACAGCTTTATATTGGAATTTTTATATCAACCACAGTGGTTGGCTTGTTCATTTCCACCAATGATCATTTCTAGATATTTCTAATTCAACTATTCAGAGATGTTATTGCACCTCTCTGGGGCAGGTGGGATTTGAACCACGTTTCCTGGTCTAGATGTAGGAGCACTACCACTGCACCACAAAACCCTTGATCATCCTTTCTATACTGAATCTAAGGGACTGTTGAATTATCATGGATATGGGATATACTGTAAGAGAGAGTTTTAACAAGAAGAGGCACTTGACATCCATAACATAGTGTAGTGTATTGCATTATTGAAATTAAGTACAATTAACATCAACTAATTAGGTTGAATTACAAACATCAGGAGCTTGGTCTGTCATGGTCTGGGCCCTTTCAGACCTCGTACAAGGCTACTGTTTCTCCATTCCAAGACATCAACAAATTGGGTGGAGCCAATGCAACTTTAATATTAATTTCTTCAGTATCATGATCTTGTAAAAGAAGTACTTCCCCGCTCTTCCTAAATAGTGCTTTGTTATTTTTACATGGACAGAGCCAACGGCCTCAGTTTCCCATTTAATCTGGTAGACTATACCTCTAACTGTGCAGTACTCATTCAACACAGCTTTGGAGTGTTGGCCTAGATACTCTGCTCACTGTCCAGACTGGCAAGTGAACACACAGCTTTTATTTATATCAGAAGTGAGAGCCCTTCACAAAATGGCTGGTTGTAAAGTCTTGTTTCTTTCTAACCGTCAACAGTTATCAATGTGCATTTCCCAGGACTGCACACTTTACTTCAACTGTGGCCTTAGTAAGGTTGTATTCATCAATGAATCTCAGCTTTTATATAGTAGATTATTTTGCCAAAATTCCAGCTGTCTTTTGCCTTTCTTATGTCTTATCCATTAGAAATTTTGTTTACTGTGGTTTGTGTATTATAAAAAAATCATTGCTAACGTCGTCAGATTGTTTGTTTGTCGCTTAGAGTCATAAAGTCATAGAGCTGTACAGCAGGGAAACAGACCCTTTGTTCCAACTCATATGCACCGACCAGATATCCTAAATTAATCTAGTCCCATTTGCCAGCTTTTGGCCCCTATCCTCAAATCCCTTCCTATTCATATACCCATCCAGATGCCTTTTAAATGTTGTAATTGGACCAGCCTCCACCACCTCCTCTGGCAGCTCATTCTACATGCACATCACCCTCTGCATGGAAAAGTAACACCTTAGGTCCCTTTTATATCTTTCCCCTCTCACCTTAAATCTGTGCCCTCTAGTTTTGGACTCACCTATCCTGGGGAAAAACACCCTGGCTATTCACCCTATCTTTGCCTCTCATGATTTTATAAACTTCTGTAAGATCACCCTTCAGTCTCTGAGGCTCCAGGGAAAATAGCCCCAGCCTATTTAGCCTCTATCTATAGCTTAAACCATCCAACCCTGGCAACATCCTTCTTTAGAATTGTAGACATGCATTTTGTTTTATTTTCTGAGTTAGGGAAGAAAGGTTGCTGGATGGAAATTGGTGTTGTTTTTACAGTGCCTTAGCTGTCTTCAGAAAATCGAATCACATCCTGGAAATCAGGATCCATTGTGGCAAATATTGTAGGAGACAAATGATCAAGTTTAATGAGAAAATTTTCTACATGTTTCTGACTGCTTCCAAAATGGTTTTGTGTTTCAAGGAGCTCGTTTTTATGTTTCATTGGGGTGAGTTGTGATAATTAGCTTCACGTCTCAGCTGGGCCATTAGAATGTGGTAATGGAAAAAAAAATCAATGTACAAAGCTGCCTGAAAGTGTGTGGCAACCAACACCAGCAGATTACTATGAAATGAATTGACTGTTTTGTGCACAGACACAATGGGTATTGCATGCGCCTCAAAACTGCACAAATAACATGGGAATCGCACAAACCTATAACACAGGAAGAGGTCATTCAGACCATCTTTGTTATGTCAGCCCTTGAAAGAGCTATCCAATTAGACACACTCAATCCACACTGAGCTGAAATATTTCACT
Organism: Chiloscyllium plagiosum; assembly: GCF_037043375.1. Classification (NCBI taxonomy): domain Eukaryota; kingdom Metazoa; phylum Chordata; class Chondrichthyes; order Orectolobiformes; family Hemiscylliidae; genus Chiloscyllium; species Chiloscyllium plagiosum. Next base: position 31,793,065 of record NW_028270141.1, read on the forward strand.
TTTCAGTTATTTATCCAGACTCCTGTTGGTAACTTATTGTTGAATCTGCTTTCACTACCCTTTCAAATAGGTCATTCCACATAATGTATTTTAAAAAAAGTATGGTATTCGGAAGCACTAAATTTGTTCTTTTTTTTGAGTAGGGAGGCAGTGGGGGATGGAGTTGATCACTCAGCTATGAATCTAAGCACTTGTGAGGCCTTCGTGCTGTTGAATTATTACTATAGGATGGTTGTTGTGCACCTGAACAGGCAGATGTTGCCTTGGCTTAATGTCACTTGTGAAAGTCAGCAATTCTGAGAATTCAGCAAACCTTTGGTACCCTACTGGAGCATCTTGACCCTGCAACCTTTAAATTGGTGAGAGAGCATGTAACATATCAAGGCAAGCAGACACTCAAATTAATAGAGAGTGACAGTTAAGGAATAAACATCAGATAAAAATAGAAATGAAGGCAGGGATAAGGATGTGATGAAAGAGCCAGCCAAAATAAATTATTTTCACAAGAATTACCGGAGCATCAAACCTAAACTATCTGAACCCCTATGTCATTCTAGAAACTGTAACAAAAAAACAGCTAACTAGACATGCATATATTTGAGGGAATCTGTCAATGTGATATTCATGTTAAGCTTGTCCATTCTACGAGATATCACAAATTTATGCATCTCGTGTTTTCTTAAACAGAAGTATGTCCACAGCAGTTAAGAGGATATGAAAAATTGTTGAAACAGGTTAAATGGAATAAATAGAGTAAAGAATTATGAATGGTGGACACTTGAAATAAAACAGCAGTGCTGGAAAAATTCAGGAGATCTGTTGGAAGAAAGCAGAGTTGGCATTTCGAGTCTGGTGACTCCTCATCAGAATTGTTAGCAGGCAGGAAAAAACTGTTGCTAGCTAGGATTTCCTCACTGTGAATGGTTCTTAATGTAGAATCACCAGACTTGAGTTGCTAGATGGAATAACTTGCATGTGGACAGCACCTTAAACAAATGCAGGATATTTCGAAGTACTTTACTCTCGATATTCTCACTGTTCCAAAGTCAAGAATGCAGCAGTCAGCTTCAGCATAGACAGCAATGAGGTGAACGATGAGAACATTTTTGTGATGTTGGAAGAAAAGCTAAAAGTACCTTTAACTTTCATAAGATACTGTTTTGTGATTTTCCATAAGAAAAGTAATTCAATGGTCACCCCATAGACATGGGGGTCTAAGTTGAATGATTCCTACAAAATAGGGAATGGGGTTCACAATATGCTAGAGGCTCACATTTGTCCTACATATCACAGTCAGCACTCCACCTCTGCACTAATTGCTCATTCACAGGCAGCTCCATGTGATCTGCTGTTCACTGGAAGCATGTGCAGCAAGAGCCATTTTGGAGCTTTAGAGGCACCTGAAATTTGGCACCCATGACCCCAGTTTTATTTCTATAGTAATGAGATTAAAGAACCTGAATAGACTTGTAGAAGATATGATTTCATGTGGACATGTGTGAGATCATTCCTTTGAGATTGGGGGAACCAATGCTCCAATGACTGCTTTAATATATGTCATCCTCCAGCTACATCCTGTGAAGGGCTTTTGGCTTCACAATGGTTGCCTAGTTGCTGAAGTTTTTTTAAATTTAAAAAATGGTGGAGAACAGGTGCCTCTTTCTCTCTTACTTAACCTACCAGCTGCTGATTCCTCAGCACTGCAGAACCTCCTTTTCGCTCTCCAGCTTCAAGACCCTTCCTACAATCCTGCATTGTCTGGTCAACCAACACTTTGCTGCTCATTGGGGAAGGTCTGGTGACTGCTTCCTAGATTTGGCCTTCATTTACACCAAAACAATAATAAACTCCTGCCTGCAGAGAGACATGGGGCTGAATGGCTTCATTGTGAAGTAAACATTTTATATTCTGTGGTGGACTACTAAGAAAAATTCTCAGATTTTTCAGACCAGCAAAGATATGAGTCGAAAAGTGTGGTGCTGGAAAAGCACAACAGGTCAGTAGCACCAGAGGAGCAGTACAATTGATGTTTTGGGCATAAGCCCTTCATCAGGAATGTGGGGGGTAGAAGGGGTCTGAGAGATAAATAGGTGCGTTGGAGGTGGGGCTGGGGGTAAGGTAGCTAGGAAGCCATAGATAGATGGAGGTGGTGGGTGATAGTGAAAGGTTTGGGGGAGGGTGGAACGAATAGGTGGAAAGGAAGATAGACAGGAAGGACCATTCAAGAGGACATTGATGAGTTGGAGAGTTGGATCTGGGATGAGGTGAAGTGAGGGGAGATGATAAAACTGGTCAAATCGGCATTGATGCAATGTGGTTGGATGGTCACTCGGGGGAAGATGAGGTGTTATTCCTCCCGGCATTGGGAAGCTTGGATTTGGCGGTGGAGGAGGGATAGGACATGTCCTCAGCAAAGTGGCATGGGGATTTCAAGTGGTCAGCCACAGGGCGGTGGGGGTGTTTGTTGCATGTGTCCCAGAGATGTTCCCTGAAATGTTCCGTGCTTTGGCATTCTGTCTCCCAAATGTAGAGGAGACCTCATCAAGAGCACAGTAGATGAGGTATTTGGATGTGCAGGAAAATGTTTGCTGGATATGGAAAGATCCTTTGGAGCCTTGGATGGAGATGATGGAGAAAGTGTGGGCACAGGTTTTACACCTCTTGTAGTGGCAAGGGAAGATGCCGGAGGTGGAGGTGTGGTGGGGGCCGTGGACCTAACAAGGGAGTCGCAGTGGAAATGGTCTCTGTGGAATGCTGATATAGGTGAATGCTGGTGGAGTCTGATTGTAGATGACAGAAATGGTATAGGATAATGCATTGTATCTGGAGATTAGTGAAGTGGAAGATAAGGGCCAGAGTGGATTCTATCCTTGTTGCGGTTGCAAGGGTGGGTTTCAATGGCGGAGGTACAGGAAGTGGAGAAGATGCGCAGGAGGGTATTGTTAACCACATAGGAGGGAAATTGCAGTCCTTGAAATAGGAGGCCATTTGGGATGTCCTGGAATGGGATTGCTCTTCCTGAGAGCAGATATGGCAGAGGCGGAGGAATTGGAAACTAGAACACTTTTCTCCTTTCCTAGCCCAGATCAAAGGCTGTTCAGATAGCTATCTCAACAGTGTGGCTAAGATGGGCTAACTTCGTACATACAAAGAGTTCAGATGATTCTCTTCTTGTGACTGCTCACTGCTTTAACTAATTGACATCATGGGAAGTCGCCTGCTGTATTTTCCTACAATTAAGCTTTTAGTTTTTTAAATTAACAACACAATGGCCATTTAAATTGAGATTCCATTGTAAAATGTTAGCCAGAACTTGGTTTTAGCTCCTGCTTAATTTTGAAGCCAATCATTAAATAAGGGTTACTTTGGAATTAAGCCTTTGTGTTAATATTGGTTGATTGGCTGTGATTCCCCTTTTTTGGGTTTTAGTCACTGTGTCCATAATAACAGCCAGTACAACACATGGCATTGAACTGGTCAGAAAAGTAACTTGAAAAATCTTGTTTGTTACCCATGCTGAGTTATAGAGTCACGGAACCTACAGCATGGAAAAAAGGCCCTGTTTCATGCTGTACATCTCTCTGACTCTGTGAGATATATTCTGAATGGTTGGTGAAGAGTGATTATTGAATGTTGTGACCAATGCAGAGGAGGTGATCAGTAATGTTGACTTAGATAGTTGTACACAGTTTCAGAATTCTTTGTTTTGCAGGTCGGTTATTCTGATTCCTTTTGACTCTGATTGAATTCTACCATTAAGGGTGAAAGTCCTTTTGTTGTCCTGTTTCCATTTGCCCGGTTGCTAGCCTCTTGACCTCCTGCATTCAGAATAAGAGGATCCCTTTTATCTGCAACACAGAGTGAGAGGATTACTCTTCACCTGTGACCTTCACAGCATGCTAATACTTGAACCCAGGTTGTTATACACAGGTGTCTTAGCCCACTCGCAGAAGAAACCTGTGTTCAACACGTAGGACACAAGGTTCAAACCTGTGAGCTGTTTCTGTTAATTGAAACAGAGGGGTGTCTCCTTCCTGTTCTCCATGTGAGTCAGAGCAGACAGAGCCCACAGACACATAGCATTCATGCACCAAACACACTTGTACAACCATGTGTCTGTGCTGTCCTCATGTTCTGTCCAGTATTCAATCTTACCCCCTCTCTGGGGTTTGTCATCAATAGTGAGATCCCAGGCTTAATGGTGTATGCAAGTATCCATGGTGTCTCTCCCTCCTGATTGTCCTGCAATGTGGCCCGTGGTCACTATTCCTGGAGTGGCTCAAATTGCTAGTTTTTGATTAATTAGCAACTTTATCAGGTGGGGATGTCTTCAGGATACAACACAAAAAGTTGCCATCTGAGAAAATCAAATTGGGTTGAATGATCCAAGTGAAAACAGGATTATCCCCAAAATTTACACTGGGGTGTGGGGGAGCCCACTCTCAGTATGCAATTTAGCCCTAGAGTACTTGTGGTGCAGAGGTAATGTCCTTGCCTCTGATCCATGAGACCTGGGTTCAAAACTCACTAGCTGCAAAGGTGCGTAATAACTGAACAAGTTGATCAGAATATATCTCCAATCCAGCTGTCAGACTCTCATAGTTGTTTCAACTAATATGAAGAAACATAGAACAATACAGTGCAGTACAGACACCTTCGGCCCTTGATGTTGCATCGACCTGTGAAACCAATTTAAAACCCATCTATCCTACACTATTCCATTTTCATCCATAAGTTTAGCCAATGACTATTTAAATACCCTTAAAGTTGGTGAGTCTATTATTGTTGCAGGCAGTGTGTTCCATGCCCCTACTATTCTCTGAGTAAAGAAACTACCTCTGACATCTGCCCTATATCTATCACCCCTCAATTTAAAGCTATGTCCCCTTATGCTAGCCATCAGTATCCGAGGAAAAAGGATACTGTCCACCCTAGCTGATTATCTTATATGAACGTGCGTGTTCTTTCAGCACAGATGCTATGTATAGGATTCAAATGATGTGTTTTGGGTCTTTGGAATTGTGATGAGTTGTTTATTTTTTAGGTTTGCATGCGGAGGCTTCCTGATTGGGTCCTTTCCTAGATTTCTGCCCAAATTTAAATGTTTTTAAGTTGATTAATGAAAGCCCAATCCACAATTCGTCACTCAGTCATTTCTCAACTGTTTTTTTCCCCCAGAATATTTCACAAACAGGATTAAAAATATGGTTCACATGCCAATTAAGGTAAAGACATACACAGTCATTCATAAAATTGAAGGTACTTCTCAACTGTGAGCAAGAAAACCCAAAGTGAGGATTGGATTTTTGCAATAGATAATTGGATTAAAAATGCTTTATTTTGTTATGCAGCCATGTTTCAGCTACAACGGTTACAAATTATGTTTTGAGGAATAGTTTTCAGCACAAAACATAAACAAATATAACAATAAAACAAACAGCACTACTTCATAGCAGATGCTATATTCTGTTATGTGCATATGAGTTGTGTTGGAAATTTGATTGAAAAAGCATGTTTCTGAGAATGAGAGCAAAATTGGGTGTGATTTGAGCCTGGCTTGCCAATGTTTTTGTTATTCATGGTATAATAGTGTCCCTTGCCAGAACAGAATTTATTGTTCACCCGCAATTGTCTAGGAAAAGGTCCGGAGCTGCTTAGTTGAATCACAACAGTCTGTCGGCTGTAGATCCACCCTGTAGATACATTCACATTGCTTTTAGAAGAAGGTTTGCAGGATTATGCCTGAATTACAGTGAAGGAATAGCGATCCAGTTCTAAGTCAGAATGGCATGTGGTCTGGAAGGCAACTTGTACCCAAAATGAAAAACTCCATCCCTCGCCACCTTTTGAGAATTTTATCATCTATGTTTGAAATTTGAACTCAGGAAAGATTTTTACAATTTCTACAATTACAGTGCTTACATCCAGAATTAGTGCCAGTTATTTCGTTTTAGTGATACCAATTAAGTTATTAAATATCTCAATAATATTGATGTTCACAATTAACTTACAGATAATGTTCAGTGATGTATGTATATGCCAGGCTGCAAGATTCTTGATTCATTTCTCCCAAACCTGCCTATTAGATTAGATTAGATTACATTAGATTATATTACATTACAGTGTGGTAACAGGCCCTTCGGCCCAACAAGTCCACACCGACCCGCCGAAGCGTAACCCACCCATACCCCTACATTTACCCCTTACCTAACACTACGGGCAATTTAGCATGGCCAATTCACCTGACCTGCACATCTTTGGACTGTGGGAGGAAACTGGAGCACCCGGAGGAAACCCACGCAGACACGGGGAGAACGTGCAAACTCCACACAGTCAGTCGCCTGAGTCGGGAATTGAACCCGGGTCTCTGGCACTGTGAGGCAGCACTGTGCCACCGTGCCGCCCACCAATTCTGTTCCCACATGAATTTACGCAACTGTACAAGTCAAGTTGGTGCTTATTGAACTGTTATGAGTAATACACGGAAAGGCCGCTGTGAAATAACGGACACAAATGTTAACATAGACAACACTGCTGTCTTGTTTTGGCTGTGCTTAATGTACACATACAATGTTCTCTATACTATCCATTATGAATTTGCAATTTGAAAACGTCACTTACACTAATTGGATTAAAACTAAAGTAATCTGTTCAATTACATCCAATACTTCTACATCCCATAATCTTCTTTTGCTCAATTTGCTGCTGTCCTTCCCAAAGCTCACTTAAACTTATCATGCTAATATGATTCATGTGACAAGAATTTAATACATCATAGATTTTGGGTTGCTAAGGCCTCATTTTGTGTATTCAAAATGTATGCTTTTCATGACAAATGTTCATCACATACATTTCATTCTCCCACCCAAGTTTAGTTTTTTCTTGCTTGTGTGTTGTCAGTCATACTGTGCCATTGTGATTTCTCTAAATATTGACAAGCAATCTAGCCCTTTTCCAAGTCACTAACGTCATAAAGATGATGATGAGGTGAAAATATGTCTGGGGCAAAGGATTACGGAGCAAACTCACTTGAAAGTTGTCTCCCTGCTCTTTAATGGACACTTTAACCCATTGAAAAGTGACAGGTTAAAGCTAAAAGAACAAGGGAAGAAATTTCAGGCCCATGGAATATAACAGAGAGTGATTTCAGAGCCCAAAGTTCTGTCCTGTGGGGAACAGTTTGGTTTCGATTTGAATCAAGCTTGGCATATTGAGGTGAAAGTCTCCAGGCAATATTCAGTACATGAACCATGTAATGGGTTCTATCCCATTTCTCAGCAGTCACAAGTCAGTGCAACAAGATAATATCATCTATTTAATAATAAAGTTTGCTGTTCTTACTGAGAATTATTGTTTATTAGTGAGATCTGTAGGTGGCTGATGTGGGAAATAGAACAAAACTGCCCATTTAACATTAATTGGCACTCTGTTACTGAGAAAGATAATATATTAGCGAGCTGTGTAGGAGGCTAACTTGGGAAATGAAACAAAACTGCCCATTTGACAATAATTGGCATTTGTCTTACTGAGAGACACTATGCATTAGATGGTTGTGTAGGTGTTTGACTTGGCAAGTGAAATGTAATTTTACTACTTGGCGCAGCAGGGAGGTACTGTACTGATGTTACACTTAAAGCAGATTAGAGAAGAATCCAATGTGTTTATGAGCCAGTGTAATTTCTTTTGTTTGCTGGATATGATAAAGGATATAATTATATTTACCAACATTTATATCCATCATCAATTCCCTTGAAAACAACATGGTCAATTTACTACTTAGCTTGGCATCATTTGAAAATAAGCTCTAGTTCCCCTGCCGCAAAGAAACACTCTTCAGCTGGGTGTACAGGAGAAGAGGGGAGACCACCAATACTAATTACAAATTATGATCACGCTATTCAATTTCCATGCATGTTAATACATGTTTTAGAGCTTGGATTTCAAAATAGAAATGCATATGTAATTACAGACTTTTCTGTCGAGATTTGAAAGAAACACAAGGTTAGACATTCCTCTGGAACAGTGACTGGAACCAGTTTATGTCAGGGAATGGGGATGACCTGCAGTGTTATTGGAAAATTGTTTTTAATGTTGGTTTATGACAGTGGGGTAAGCGTTGAAGGACATTAGCTTGTCTTTGGTTCAGGATAATCAGGCATTGATTTTAGCTTAAAAAAATGCAGGGAATGAAAGTTTTCAGGGCAATTTGGAAGATATCTGAGTCCAGTCAGGAACAAATATAATCTCTCTCATAGAAAAGGATATAGAACAATTCTGGGAAAAACAACTTCTTGAGTAGCAAAATTTAGTTTGTCAAGCTTCAAGACCAATAATGTTTGGTTAGAAAGTGAGAAAATCTAAGCTTACGGTTTTATTCAAGTATTGATGTTAGAAGACTTCTCAGTTCACAAGAAAGAACCGAGGAAAGTTAGTTCAGAAAACTTTAACAATTTAGAAGCAAACATAGAAAAAAGGGGCAAGAGTTGGCTTTTTCATCTTTTGAACATGCTCCACCATTTAATATGGCCATCCAACTCAGTGCCATGCTCCTGCTTTCTCCTCACACCTTTGAGATTAGATTAGATTAATTACAGTGTGGAAACAGGCCCTTCGGCCCAACGAGTCCAGACCGACCAGCCAAAGTGCAACCCACCCATACCCCGACACCTAATGCGATGGGCAATTTAGCATGGCCAATTCACCTGACCTGCACATCTTTGGACTGTGGGATGATACCGGAGCAAACCCACGCAGACAATGTGCAAACCCCACACAGTCAGTCGCCTGAGGCGGGAGTTGAACCCGGGTCTCTGGCACTGTGCAGCAACAGTGCTAACCACTGTGCCACCGTGCCGCCCAGGTAGAGGTGTGCTTTCTCTGGATTTGTGTCTCTGTTGCAGATATAGTCAAGAAATGAGAATAGACTTTGTCTTGCTGTGTCTATTAAGATCTTTCTAACTGAATTCTTTATCTAGATAGCTTGTTACTTAAAAAAATACTAGAAAGAAAAATTTCTGTTGTCAAAGAAATTTGGCAGCCTTATGTGACTATGTTTCAAGAACTGACCTGGATGTTAGCTAAAATAAAAAAAGCACAAACATAAAGTCTCAAGCCAGATTGCGTTTTGGGATCTGATTTTTCTATGATTACCTACAACAGGCTCATAATAAAATATCAAAGGATAAAAACAATTATAACAGGTTAGAGAATGTCAAGGTCAATAATCTGGGAAGTACAAAGTTAAATGAGACCTCACAAATTGATATCAAGCAATGATAGGTTATCCTTCAGAACAATGATTGTATTTTGGCCAGACTGACAGTAGTATAAGTCCACGATGCTCACTTGTTTAATATGGACCACGTGTCAGTAATAGTTTGTGGCATGACAATGAATCATAGGATTACGGAAATATTGAACTTTTAAATATGGCAGGCTGTTCTGTTTCTAGGCAAGAAAAAACACATATAAGCCAGAGGAAGCTAGAAATGTACTTCACTGTCTTTTTGGGTACCTATGGATTACACACACACTCAGGAGACCCTGGTATATCTCAGTAAGGAGGAAAGATTCTGAGAGAGGAACAAACCAACTATGGCTAACCAAGAAAGTTAGGGTGAGTATGAAGTTAAAAGAGGAGGCAAAGGTCAGTGAAAGCCCCAAAGACTAGGGTAGATTCAGAATCCATCTCATGAGGATTAAAAACATAGTAAAGAGAGAGAAAACAAACTATGAGGGTGAACTAAATATAAAAACTGGCAATATGAGCTTCTTTGAACATATCAAAATGAAGAGAGAGGTCAAAGTGAACATAAACCCCCGAGAAAATAAATCAAGGGAGATAGTTATGGGAAACAAGGAAATGACAGATGAGTTGGAGATATTTTGCAGCAGTGTTTTCGATGGAAGATACTTCGATCATCCCACTAATAGTAAAGAATACAGGCGAGGAATTAAGACCCATCACCATCACTTGACAAGTAATATTAGACAAACAAATGAGGCTGAGGGCAGATAAGTATCTTGACTCTGATGTCTTGCATCTTAGGATTCTAAATGAAGAAGATGCTTTGGTTTTAACTTGCCAAAAATCCTTGGATCCTGGAGAATTACTGGACAATTGGTAAACTGTCAGTGTGACGTATTCATAAAGGGACGGAGCAAAATTCTGGTAGCGAGCCCAAATAGCCTAATGTCTATTGTTGGGAAAGAATTGCAATCAATTATTAAGGATCTCATAACAGAAGATTTAGAAAATCATAATATAATCATGACGTGGAGGTGCCAGTGTTGGACTGGGGTAGACAACGTTAAAAATTACATAACACCAGGTTGTAGTCCAACAGATTCTTTGAAAGTACAAGCACAGTTGGTATGATTTATGAAAGGGAAATCGTGTCTGACTAATTTATTAGAATTTTTAGAGAAAGTCTCAACCAGAGTGGTGAGATAGGAACCAGTAGATGTGTTGTAGAACTGTCAGAAAGTGTTTGACAAGGTTCCTCACAAAAGATTAAGTCATACATTAAGATCCCACAGTGTAGGACATGGCATATTGGCAAGGTTAGAGAATTGTCTAATAGGCAGAAAACAGCAAGTGGGGAATAAAGCATTCACTTTCACTTTGGCAACCAGTTGAGTTCCACAGAGACCAGTGCTGGAACGACAATTGTTTGGAGTATATATTAGTGATTTGGAGGAAAGAAGCAAATGTGCTTTAACTAAATTTGCAAATGTCATAAAAAATATGGAAAGGCAAATTGCAAAGGGGACAGTAACAGTTAACAGAGAGATATTAATATGTTATGTAAGTGGACGAAAAGTTGGCAAATAGAGAATAATGTGAAGTTGCTCACTTTGGAAAGGAGAACAAATGAACGGCAGCCTGGTCTCTAGGTGCCTCATGGTGGCTCTCAGCGTAATCTCTCGACGGCTTGTGATGTGTCAAGAACTGCTCTCTCGGTGGCTCATGGTGGGTCCCTGCCTGGTCTCTCAGCGGCTCGTGGTTGGTCCTGGACTGGTCTCTCAATGGCTGGTAGTTGGTCCCGGTCTGGTCATTCAGCAGCTCCAAGACTGATCACTCGGTGATGTGTCAGCAGATCTCTCAGTGGCTCATGGCGGTCTCTTGGCTTGACTTGCGAGTGGATCCTACCTGGACGTGTTCTGAAGGCACCAGGGGAGATCGGCAAGGTGGCAGTTTCAGCAGCAGCAACAGTATCTGTGGCAGTGACATCAAGATCAGACAACTGAGGTCTCCCCAGAGAGTGAGACAGGTCGAGGACTCATCAAAGACTGCTGAACTTTTAACTTATTCCTTTATTTTACTCATTTAAACTACAAAAAACTTCAATGTAAATTGTTACCTATTAGTGTATTTTTTGAGTAGTCTATGATGCTTAACTATTTAACTCTTGTTTCTCTTACTTTGTACCTGAGCTTTTTTTGTACCTAAGATGGTGCCATGTGTAGTGACATTACACACTTTTCATTATATTCCTATACTTACGTACTTGAGTACAGGTGACAATAAAATCTAAGTCTAATTTAAATGAAGAAAGGTTTCAGAAAACTGCAACACAATGGGGCATGGCAGCACTTGTACACATAACACAGAAAGCTAGCACATAGGTGCAGCAAATATTCAGGAAGGCTAATAAAATGATGTGCCTTATATCATGAGGTTTAGAATGTATGAGTAGGGAAGTCTTACTGCAATTGTATGAAGTGCTGGTGAGACCATGTCTGGACTACTATGAGCACTTTTGGTCCCCTTATTTAAAAAAGAGACAGTTCTGAAAAAGTTAATTAGGATGATCCCTGATGGGTTGTCTTATGAACAAAGGCTAATATACTGGAGAAGTGATTAAAAACCAACTGCATTTCAGGTGTATGTATGCACAACTGGTGTTCTAATGCTGGTGTGGTAGTCTGATGTTCTAGTACTAGTGTTGATCTGATATTCTAGTTCTGATTGGTTAGTTTGATGTTCTAGTTCAGGTGTATTAGTCTGATATTCTAGTTCAAGCGTGTTAGTCTGATGTTCTAGCTCAGGTGTATTAGTCTGATATTCTAGTTCAGGTGTATTAGTCTGATATTCTAGCTCAGGTGTATTAGTCTGATATTCTAGTTCAAGCGTGTTAGTCTGATGTTCCAGCTCAGGTGTATTAGTCTGATATTCTAGCTCAGGTGTATTAGTCTGATATTCTAGTTCAAGCGTGTTAGTCTGATGTTCCAGCTCAGGTGTATTAGTCTGATATTCTAGTTCAAGCGTGTTAGTCTGATGTTCCAGCTCAGGTGTATTAGTCTGATGTTCCAGCTCAGGTGTATTAGTCTGATATTCTAGCTCAGGTGTATTAGTCTGATATTCTAGTTCAAGCGTGTTAGTCTGATGTTCCAGCTCAGGTGTATTAGTCTGATGTTCCAGCTCAGGTGTATTAGTCTGATATTCTAGTTCAAGCGTGTTAGTCTGATGTTCCAGCTCAGGTGTATTAGTCTGATGTTCCAGCTCAGGTGTATTAGTCTGATATTCTAGCTCAGGTGTATTAGTCTGATATTCTAGTTCAAGCGTGTTAGTCTGATGTTCCAGCTCAGGTGTATTAGTCTGATATTCTAGTTCAAGCGTGTTAGTCTGATGTTCCAGCTCAGGTGTATTAGTCTGATGTTCCAGCTCAGGTGTATTAGTCTGATATTCTAGTTCAAGCATGTTAGTCTGATGTTCCAGCTCAGGTGTATTAGTCTGATATTCTAGCTCAGGTGTATTAGTCTGATATTCTAGATCAAGCGTGTTAGTCTGATGTTCCAGCTCAGGTGTATTCGTCTGATATTCTAGTTCAAGCGTGTTAGACTGATGTTCCAGCTCAGGTGTATTAGTCTGATATTCTAGCTCAGGTGTATTAGTCTGATATTCTAGTTCAAGCGTGTTAGTCTGATGTTCCAGCTCAGGTGTATTAGTTTGATATTCTAGTTCAAGCGTGTTAGTCTGATGTTCCAGCTCAGGTGTATTTGTCTGATATTCTAGTTCAAGCGTGTTAGTCTGATGTTCCAGCTCAGGTGTATTAGTTTGATATTCTAGTTCAAGCGTGTTAGTCTGATGTTCCAGCTAAGGTGTATTAGTCTGATATTCTAGTTCAAGCGTGTTAGTCTGATGTTCCAGCTCAGGTGTATTAGTCTGATATTCTAGCTCAGGTGTATTAGTTTGATATTCTAGTTCAAGCGTGTTAGTCTGATGTTCCAGCTAAGGTGTATTAGTCTGATATTCTAGTTCAAGTGTGTTAGTCTGATGTTCCAGCTAAGGTGTATTAGTCTGATATTCTAGTTCAAGCGTGTTAGTCTGATGTTCCAGCTCAGGTGTATTAGACTGATGTTCCAACTCAGGTGTATTAGTCTGATATTCTAGCTCAGGTGTATTAGTTTGATGTTCCAGCTCAGGTGTATTAGTCTGATATTCTAGCTCAGGTGTATTAGTTTGATATTCTAGTTCAAGCGTGTTAGTCTGATGTTCCAGCTAAGGTGTATTAGTCTGATATTCTAGTTCAAGTGTGTTAGTCTGATGTTCCAGCTCAGGTGTATTAGTCTGATATTCTAGCTCAGGTGTATTAGTCTGATATTCTAGTTCAAGTGTGTTAGTCTGATGTTCCAGCTCAGGTGTATTAGTTTGATATTCTAGTTCAAGCGTGTTAGTCTGATGTTCCAGCTCAGGTGTATTAGTTTGATATTCTAGTTCAAGCGTGTTAGTCTGATGTTCCAGCTCAGGTGTATTAGTTTGATATTCTAGTTCAAGCGTGTTAGTCTGATGTTCCAGCTAAGGTGTATTAGTCTGATATTCTAGTTCAAGCGTGTTAGTCTGATGTTCCAGCTCAGGTGTATTAGTCTGATATTCTAGCTCAGGTGTATTAGTTTGATATTCTAGTTCAAGCGTGTTAGTCTGATGTTCCAGCTAAGGTGTAATAGTCTGATATTCTAGTTCAAGTGTGTTAGTCTGATGTTCCAGCTCAGGTGTATTAGTCTGATATTCTATTTCAAGCGTGTTAGTCTGATGTTCCAGCTCAGGTGTATTAGTCTGATATTCTAGTTTGAGCGTGTTAGTCTGATGTTCCAGCTCAGGTGTATTAGTCTGATGTTCCAGCTCAGGTGTATTAGTCTGATGTTCCAACTCAGGTGTATTAGTCTGATATTCTAGCTCAGGTGTATTAGTTTGATATTCTAGTTCAAGCGTGTTAGTCTGATGTTCCAGCTCAGGTGTATTAGTCTGATATTCTAGCTCAGGTGTATTAGTCTGATATTCTAGTTCAAGCGTGTTAGTCTGATGTTCCAGCTCAGGTGTATTAGTCTGATATTCTAGTTCAAGTGTGTTAGTCTGATATTCTAGTTTGAGCGTGTTAGTCTGATTGTTCCAGCTCAGGTGTATTAGTCTGATATTCTAGCTCAGGTGTATTAGTTTGATATTCTAGTTCAAGCGTGTTAGTCTGATGTTCCAGCTAAGGTGTATTAGTCTGATATTCTAGTTCAAGTGTGTTAGTCTGATGTTCCAGCTCAGGTGTATTAGTCTGATGTTCCAACTCAGGTGTATTAGTCTGATATTCTAGCTCAGGTGTATTAGTCTGATATTCTAGTTCAAGCGTGTTAGTCTGATGTTCCAGCTCAGGTGTATTAGTCTGATATTCTAGTTCAAGTGTGTTAGTCTGATATTCTAGTTCAAGCGTGTTAGTCTGATGTTCCAGCTCAGGTGTATTAGTCTGATGTTCCAGCTCAGGTGTATTAGTCTGATATTCTAGTTCGAGCGTGTTAGTCTGATGTTCCAGCTCAGGTGTATTAGTCTGATATTCTAGCTCAGGTGTATTAGTCTGATATTCTAGTTCAAGCGTGTTAGTCTGATGTTCCAGCTCAGGTGTATTAGTCTGATGTCCTAGCTCAGGTGTATTAGTCTGATATTCTAGTTCAAGCGTGTTAGTCTGATATTCTAGTTCAAGCGTGTTAGTCTGATGTTCCAACTCAGGTGTATTAGTCTGATATTCTAGCTCAGGTGTATTAGTCTGATATTCTAGCTCAGGTGTATTAGTCTGATATTCCAGTTCAAGCGTGTTAGTCTGATGTTCCAGCTTAGGTGTATTAGTCTGATATTCTAGTTCAAGCGTGTTAGTCTGATGTTCCAGCTCAGGTGTATTAGTCTGATGTTCCAGCTCAGGTGTATTAGTCTGATGTTCCATCTCAGGTGTATTAGTCTGATATTCTAGTTCAAGCGTGTTAGTCTGATGTTCCAGCTCAGGTGTATTAGTCTGATGTTCCAGCTCAGGTGTATTAGTCTGATGTTCATGCTCAGGTGTATTAGTCTGATATTCTAGCTCAGGTGTATTAGTCTGATATTCTAGTTCAAGCGTGTTAGTCTGATGTTCCAGCTCAGGTGTATTAGTCTGATGTTCCAGCTCAGGTGTATTAGTCTGATGTTCCATCTCAGGTGTATTAGTCTGATATTCTAGTTCAAGCGTGTTAGTCTGATATTCCAGCTCAGGTGTATTAGTCTGATGTTCCAGCTCAGGTGTATTAGTCTGATGTTCATGCTCAGGTGTATTAGTCTGATATTCTAGCTCAGGTGTATTAGTCTGATATTCTAGTTCAAGCGTGTTAGTCTGATGTTCCTGCTCAGGTGTATTAGTCTGATATTCTAGTTCAAGCGTGTTAGTCTGATGTTCCAACTCAGGTGTATTAGTCTGATATTCTAGTTCAAGTGTGTTAGTCTGATGTTCCAGCTCAGGTGTATTAGTCTGATGTTCCAGCTCAGGTGTATTAGTCTGATATTCTAGCTCAGGTGTATTAGTCTGATGTTCCAGCTCAGGTGTATTAGTCTGATATTCTAGTTCAAGCGTGTTAGTCTGATGTTCCAGCTCAGGTGTATTAGTCTGATATTCTAGCTCAGGTGTATTAGTCTGATATTCTAGTTCGAGCGTGTTAGTCTGATGTTCCAGCTCAGGTGTATTAGTCTGATATTCTAGTTCAAGCGTGTTAGTCTGATGTTCCAGCTCAGGTGTATTAGTCTGATGTTCCAGCTCAGGTGTATTAGTCTGATATTCTAGTTCAAGCGTGTTAGTCTGATGTTCCTGCTCAGGTGTATTAGTCTGATATTCTAGTTCAAGCGTGTTAGTCTGATGTTCCAACTCAGGTGTATTAGTCTGATATTCTAGTTCAAGTGTGTTAGTCTGATGTTCCAGCTCAGGTGTATTAGTCTGATGTTCCAGCTCAGGTGTATTAGTCTGATATTCTAGCTCAGGTGTATTAGTCTGATGTTCCAGCTCAGGTGTATTAGTCTGATATTCTAGTTCAAGCGTGTTAGTCTGATGTTCCAGCTCAGGTGTATTAGTCTGATATTCTAGCTCAGGTGTATTAGTCTGATATTCTAGTTCGAGCGTGTTAGTCTGATGTTCCAGCTCAGGTGTATTAGTCTGATATTCTAGTTCAAGCGTGTTAGTCTGATGTTCCAGCTCAGGTGTATTAGTCTGATGTTCCAGCTCAGGTGTATTAGTCTGATATTCTAGTTCAAGCGTGTTAGTCTGATGTTCCAGCTCAGGTGTATTAGTCTGATATTCTAGTTCAAGCGTGTTATTCTGATGTTCCAACTCAGGTGTATTAGTCTGATATTCTAGTTCAAGCGTGTTAGTCTGATGTTCCAACTCAGGTGTATTAGTCTGATATTCTAGTTCAAGCGTGTTAGTCTGATGTTCCAACTCAGGTGTATTAGTCTGATGTTCCAGCTCAGGTGTATTAATCTGATATTCTAGCTCAGGTGTATTAGTCTGATGTTCCAGCTCAGGTGTATTTGTCTGATATTCTAGTTCAAGCGTGTTAGTCTGATGTTCCAGCTCGGGTGTATTAGTCTGATATTCTAGCTCTGGTGTATTAGTCTGATATTCTATTTCAAGCGTGTTAGTCTGATGTTCCAGCTCAGGTGTATTAGTCTGATGTTCTAGTTCAAGCATGTTAGTCTGATGTTCCAACTCAGGTGTATTAGTCTGATGTTCTAGTTCAAGCATGTTAGTCTGATGTTCCAACTCAGGTGTATTAGTCTGATGTTCTAGTTCAAGCATGTTAGTCTGATGTTCCAACTCAGGTGTATTAGTCTGATGTTCCAGCTCAGGTATATTAGTCTGATCTTGCAGTACTGGTGTGCTTAGTCTGATGTTCCGGTGCTTATTTTTAATCTGTGTTTACGTATGCCACATTTTATTTTTCTTGCATTTTAGTAACTGATAAACTTAGCCTTTGCTTAGCTCAAGAAACTCAGGCTAAATTGGCTTCTTTTCGCATATGAATTCATTAGAATTGTGGAAGTCATCCTTGTTTTAAGTTAACCTTGTTGTGACCACCAGAGAGGGGTGAAGGGTAGGTGCTGGGTAGGGAATGGGACTACCAGTTGTTCTCTCCTTATCCCCTGAATCTGGTTGAAACTTCTGCTACTGTGGTCTGACCAAAGGTTATCTTTATATTTTCCTCTTTTTCTTCCTTCAACCTTCAGTTTCTCAAAGTCACTCTCCTCCAGGGAAATGTCATTTCACTGCTTGATTCTTTCAGTAGCCAACATGGTCCCTAGAATGCACTTGATCTCACATTGTGGATGGTTTCCTTCTAAATGTATGCTGACAATGCTTGTGCTATCCAATGTTTGAATAGTTGCTGTCTTTATTTGCTGGAACTGAAGATAATCCAAAGCCTCTGATATTCAAACATCTTTATTCTGTACCAAGGCCATGTCAGCTACACTGTGGTTAACACCTTCTGCAGTCAATGTAGAGTCATCCCCAAGCTGGGTTGCAAATGCTTGAATTCTGATGTTTGTGATTGACTGTATGGAGTTTGTTGATTTGGCTTCTGTATGTGTCCCATTTTTGTACAGAGAAAAGATAATGAGAATAATGGTGCATAAGTTTTAAATTGACCTTGGGCCCTCTACTTTTTGACTTTTTGTCATTTACATAAGTGATTTGGATGCGAGCATATGAGATACAGTTATTAAGTTTACAGATGACACCAAAATTGGAGGTGTAGTGGACAGCGAAGAAGGTTACCTCAGATTACAACAGGATCTGGACCAGATGGGCCAATGGGCTGAGAAGTGGCAGATGGAGTTTAATTCAGATAAATGCGAGGTGCTGCATTTTGGGAAAGCAAATCTTAGCAGGACTTATACACTTAATGGTAAGGTCCTAGGGAGTGTTTCTGAACAAAGAGACCTTGGAGTGCAGGTTCATAACTCCTTGAAACTGGAGTTGCAGGTAGATAGGATAGTGAAGAAGGCGTTTGGTATGCTTTCCTTTATTGGTCAAAGTATTGAATACAGGAGTTGGGAGGTCATGTTGTGGCTATACAGGACATTGGTTAGGCCACTGTTGGAATTGCATGCAATTCTGGTCTCCTTCCTATTGGAAAGATGTTGTGAAATTTGAAAATGTCCAGAAAAGATTTCCAAGGATGTTGCCAGGGTTGGAGGATTTGAGCTATAGGGAGAGGCTGAACAGGCTGGGGCTGTTTTCCCTGGACTGTCGGAGACTGAGGGGTGACCTTCTAGAGGTTTACAAAATTATGAGGGGCATGTATAGGATAAATAGGCAAAGTCTTTTCCCTGGGGTCGGGGAGTCCAGAACTAGAGAGCATAGGTTTAGGGTGAGAGGGGAAAGATATAAAAGAGACCTAAGGGGCAACTTTTTCACACAGAGGGTGGTATGTGTATGGAATGAGCTGCCAGAGGATGTGGTGGAGGCTGGTACAATTGCAACATTTAAGAGGCATTTGGATGGGTACATGAATAGGAAGGGTTTGGAGGGATATGGGCTGGGTGCTGGCAGGTGGGACTAGATTGGGTTGGGATATCTGGTCGGCATGGACGGGTTGGACTGAAGGATCTGTTTCCATGCTGTACATCTCTATGACTCGAAGTGATGAAAACAAATGGATTCACTCTAGTAATCTGTCCTGGTCGGATTTCATGTTTTTATTCGAAAACTTGAGTCAAGTAGATGGATGCTTTTGAGGAGGGAGTGGGTTTGGAGGAGGGGTGGGGGTGGTGGGAAGAGCAATGAATGTTTCAATCATGTTGGTGAAATGCCGTTGTGTGACCACCAGTTGATTGCCACATTTGAGCTAGCAAAGAAGGCTACAGTTGAATACTATCACACTCCATGTTTGCTGATGACTACTTCCACGTGTTACGGTGCTGACCCAGGCAAGCATTAAAGCCTCGAAGAAGAATTATTGTGTCTTCCTTCGGAACTAAGACATACCCTGATGCAGGTCTTTGCAGGACTTCTTCTTCTCACTCATCTTTACTGGTTGTTCTTGGCACACAGGTGCCTGTTTCAAAGGATAAAGTGTTACCAAGTGAGCAAAGCTCATGCTCTGTTCAAAATATGCATCATTGACATTGCAGTGTTTGAGATCAGATAAAATCAACAAAGATCTGTTAAGATAATCTTAGAACCATCATTCTATGTTTTAAAATGTCTTTATTGGAAGAACTTGCATCTTTTGCCATTCCTGTTCAGTTGAACTTTCATGGAATAGAATCCCTCGTGTGGAAACAGGCCATTTGACCCATCAAGTCCACACCGACCCTCCGGACAGCATCCCATCTAATCCTTGTAAACCTATATTTCTTATGGTTAACCCACCCAGCACATCCCTGGACACTGTGGGCAATTTAGCATGGCCAATCCACTGAACCTGCACAACTTTGGACTGTGGGAGGAAACCAGAGCACCAGGAGGAAACCCAGGCAAACACGAGAAGAGTGTGCAAACTCCACACACACACAGTTGTCGGGGGCTGGAAATGAACCCTAGTGTCATAATTTGATAATTGCTCAATTTTTGTGGTCCATGTTTTCATTGTGTTTATTCTTTTGAATTTTGAAAAGAATTTTGAGAATTTCCCCTGTCATATTGAAAACATATTATGGATTCACAGCTGTATTGGATGTACAATTACTTAATGTTATCTCCTACTGAGTTTATTGCATTACATCTGAGACCTTATATATGTGAGATTTGTCAATAGAAAAAGATTATTGTTCAATACATGTTTCTCTTTTAAGAAAAGAACTTCTGCAGTAGGAAAATATTTGATAAGTTTTTACATAATTTCATTCTCAGTATAGTCAGTACTCACCTTGCTCATCTTGTCTTGGTGCAAGCAACTTATTGATCTTCCACATTTTGGAAAGAACTCTGTATTGTACCTTGTCACCATTGCTGAGATATTTTCTATTTAATACACTGTGTCTCATGTTTAGCCATGATGTGGAGGTGCCGGTGTTGGACTGGGGTGAACAAGGTCAGAAGTCATAAAAACAATGACTGCAGATGCTCTCCACCCTTCAGGCTCTCTGCCTGTATTCCTGATGAAAGGCTTTTGCCCGAAACATCGATTTTACTGCTCCTCGGATGCTGCCTGAACTGCTGTGCTCTTCCAGCACCACTAATCCAGAAGTCATACAACACCAGTTTATTGTCCAGCAGATTTATTTGAAGTCACAAACTTTTTAAGCACTGCCCCTTCATCAGGTGAAGTGTCAGAGTCTGAAAGCTTGTGATTTCAAATAAACCTGTTGGATTGCAAGCTGATGTTGTATGACTCCTGATCTTATAGTCAGTAAGATTTGGGTAATGAAACTGATTTGTGTTTTTTTTTTAATGCCTTTCAAATTTTACTTTGGAGTGAGGATATATCCTAAAAGTCAGAAAAGATGCACAGTGTGCACACCACTTCCCTTAAAAAGTATTGCAATGTTTATGCAAAACAAATGGCACAATCTAAAGACAAAATATGTGATAGAGTCATAGAGTCATACAGCACAGAAGCAGACTTTTCGGTCCAACTAGTCCAGGCCGAACATAATCCCAAACTAACTCATCCAACCTGCTTGCTCCCATATCCCACCAAACCTTTCCTATTCATAGTTAAAAATCACACAACACTAGGTTATAGTCCAACAGGTTTAATTGGAAGCACACTAGCTTTCGGAGTGACGCTCCTTCATCAGGTGATTGTGGAGGGCTCGATTGTAACACAGAATTTATCGCAAAAATTTGCAGTGTGATGTAACTGAAATTATACATTGAAAAATTGATTGTCTGTTAAGCCTTTCATCTGTTAGAATACAGTGATAGTTTCACTTCTTTCATGTGTAAATCACAAAACCCTTTTTTTTAAAGTTGCATTCTCTGGTTAGCTGTTAACAATGGTGATAGCTGGACAATATGTTGAAGGTGTTAGCCCCCTGTATTCTCTGTCTATGACCTGATGTTTAGATTGATTCCAATCTAAAATGTGAGATAACAGAGTTTTACATAAATTCATGCAGTTTTTGAGCTCAGAGTTCTGCATGAATGTATGTAGTTTTTGAGCAAAGTGCAATGTAACTCTGAAAGTACCAAAAAAATTCACCACACAAAATATATGTGTGCATGTGGGTCTTTGTCTGTGTGTGTGTGTGTGTGTCTGTCTGGGGTGGGGGTTGTGAGTGTGAGAAAGTGTGTGTGTGTGTGTGTGTGTGTAGAGTGAGTGCAGAGTGTCTTAAGTCTGTGAGGGGGTGCATGTGTGGGAGTCTGTGTGTCTATCAGGGTGTGTGTGGGTGTCTGTGTGCGTGTCTGTGTGTATCTGTGTCCGTGTGTATGTGAGAGTGTGTGTGTGTAGGAATATCTGTGTGTGTGTGTGTGTGTAGTGCAATGGTGATCACCTGTAATGTGACATGAACCCAAGGTCCCGGTTGAGGCCCTCCCTATGGGTACCGAACTTAGCTTTCAGCCTCTGCTCGGCCACTTTCCTCTGCTGTCTCCGAATCGTTTCCTATTCATGTACTGATTCAAATGTCTTTTAAATGATGACTGACTGCATTATTTTAGATGAATAAATACCACAATCTACCTCCATCATTGAATTCTCTCATCTCCACCATAACCTATCAATTCTTTGTGATACAGGGATCGATTAAGAAATTATGGTTTGCAAACTAGCAGCTAGTGTCTTTGGACTTTTTTTAATGCCATGGAGAATTTTTTTTTTTGTTCATAGATTTCCAAAAACAAAAATCGTGGAAAGCTGCTGGCCAGTTTCGATTTTGTTTTGTTTCCATATCTAATGGTCAATTTAGCAGTCAATTAAATATGATTTCTTTTAAAATAGATGGTATTTCTATTTCACTCTAACTGTGGAGACAAAAAGGCACCAGTTCATAAGCAGTTTTTTTGCTAAGCTGCATAAGTACTAAGAGAATTATCATCAGTCTCAAGGAAAAGAATGGATCTGTCAGAAGTACTTATGCACCACTTGATTGTACACTTCTCCCTTACTAGGGATAGCAATGTTAAAAAAGAGTTTTAATTCTCTGTTACTGTACCTTTTTGGGAGCGCAAAAGGCTGGATACCTTTTCTTGCTATTAAGGCTTCCAAAAGTGTAACTGTACAGCATTAAATAATATTAAAGTAAACAAAATAGAGTTAATTTGTCATTCAAGCAGATTAGCTGTGCATTTTCATAATACCTGGCCGGAGACTGATGTATAAAAGTGAATGTTGGCATATTTAAATCTGAGTGAAGCAATGCAGTTTTATGAATATATAGCTGGTAGATAACTAGTTATTGGTAAGCAACTGGCAAATCCATTCATGAATATTTCATGTTGACCTTTCCTGTGGATTAAATTTATTGACGTTTACCTTTATTTTTGTATCCGTAAGCTATTACAGTTTCACAGCCAGCCGCATACAATTGTAAACACGGGGTGTTTTATTACTGAGTTCTTAAAAGGCTTTAGAAAGTGACAAAAAACATGGTCGTGGGAATTATTGACCCATTAGTTTGACATCTAGTGTGGAAGAAAAACTACTGTCTATTCTCAAGGAAACACTTTATCCACATCTAGAAATAGTAAAAGAAATACATCCAAAACAGTATAGATTTATGCTGAGATGGTCATGTCTAATAAAGTGCTTGGATTAGTTTGAGAAAAGAACAGATTTGGTCAATTAAACCATGAGATCAAATGCTCTATCATTTCTTGGAGGGATGGCATTTAATGAACAAAGCCAAATGGGGAAAGCTTGTGAGATGTCATATTGAAACCATAATTAAAGAAATTTAATGAAGTAAATAGGTGCCTTATGGGTTCCCTTGCCCACCTTACAAAATCAGCAGTCAGGATGCCCTATTTTCCCAGTCAGGAAACTAGTCACATTTCTCATGCTGTGAGGAGATTGTGAGTTGAGGACCTTGAGTGACCATTAATTAATCACTCAAAGGTCTTACTTGCTGGCACATTGAGGAAGTTGCTCATTGACCTTCCTGCCCAGCAGTTAATTGCAGGAGTAGTGAGAAGGGCATATGTTTCACTTCGGGTTCAACTAGTTCCACAGTTTCCCCTTTCCACCACCTCACTCACCGTATCTAAAAGTAGGGAAATTCTGCCCGTAGAAGTTAGAGTGAGGTTAAAAAGAATCAGAAATCTTACCATGCTGTGCACAAGGTAATAGTGTTGAACAAGTGCTTTTGAAGTTGGCATGTGATTGTTTCAGTTCATTTGGGTGACATTTCTGGGTAGAAATAATTTTGTTGAATTCAATGAAGAATTAAGGAATAGCAATTGAAAGGTTGGTCATGGAGAAAAAGGGACTGTTATTTATTATGCTCATAATTTTCTGAATGTTCTAAATGCCAGCTGTATTAATGATTGATCAAAAAGCACAGCAAAGTAAGCAATAACCGAGAAAAAAAAGACCTATTTTCTGGCCATTCAATGTTGATGTAGCATATTTATTTTCCAGAGCTAATGCTTGCAACTGGAAAATCTTGATTCTGCCTGTTCTTTGCATCAATTTAGCAAGTACCTGCTGCAAAGCCCTTAAAAGTAGCTGATGCAATATATGTTAAAAAATCTAACATATATATCAATTGTTCTGTTAAGGTGCACTCTCAACTTCAGCAGAAATATTGCTGGCTTCAGAAAAAAAAACCGATATAACACAATGTATTTAATTATTCCAGGATTTTCTAATGGTGAGTTTTCAGTTATAGCTTGACCTTGTATAAAAGCAAAAAATCATTTCTAATTGAGTTCTGCAGACCAACAATTTAATTTGGAGTGTCCAAGTAATGTTCCATGGAATAGAAATTATTGCAACATGACAACAGAGAGAGTTAGTTTATTAACATAGTGACAAAGGGGAAAATAAAAATTCTGTGTAGAGAATTTGCTGAGTAAGAGATAGATGTGAATCAGGGTGTGATGGGATTAAAGATGCCATAGACACACACAAATAAACACAGGAACAATTTTTTTATTAAAAAAGGTTAAAGTCCAGCTGTAAAAATGAAGTTAAGGGAATATACAGTTTAGAGTCCTCAAGAGTTTGTGATAAGTTAGATAATAACCATTGGTTAGGGACATCCTGGATGGAAGGCAGCCATGAATATCACTGATACCTTTGAGCTTCCAGTGATTGGGTTGTTCTTTAACTTGTTTTGTTCTGTCCTTCTTGCGAGAACAGACCAAGAGAGAAATCGAGTCATAAATCCATCTCCGCAGTTCTGCTAAACGGTTGCTTAAAGTACCAATCATTCATGTATTCCTGTGTTTGGGATCATTGTGTTCTTTTTATCTCTAACATGTGAACTCCTTCTAAAAATTTGAATTAAAATGGAGATATGGTTGACTAGCTTCAGTCTCTATTTATATAAATGTAAGTTTCAGTTCAGGCTGGTTCTTTGTTGATGTCATGATGTTTGGCTCAAAATGTCATCAGGCACTGAGACTCACAGTGTAGAAGCAAAATGGTCATAGGTAATGGAACATTCAGGGATCGGCTGCTTTTTCTGCAGCCACCAATATTATTCCTGTATAGTGTGTTTCCTCCCTTCTGCCAGAAAAAAAAAGACATTGCTGAATGAGGGCAATGGTTTGGAGCAGGAAAGTGAAGCCACCATAAGTTATGAAACCAACAGCAAAAAAGCAAAGAATTGAGATCCAGTCGATAGAATTTCAGGAGATAAGAAGGAAGTTAAAAAGCAGGACTTTGAGTCATGGAATCACAGAGATGTACTTCACAGAAACAGAGCTTTCGGTCCAACTCGTCTATACCGATCAGATAACCTAATTTGCCAACATTTGGCCCATATCCCTTCAAACCCTTCCTATTCATATACTCATCCAGATGCCTCTTAAATGTTGTAATTGTACCAGCTTCCACCACTTCCTCTGGCAACTCATTCCATACGCACACCACCCATGGCATGAAAAGGTTACCCCTTAGGTCCCTTTTAAATCTTTCCCCTCTCACCTTAGACCTATGCCCTCTAGTTTGGACTCCATCACCCTGTGGAAACGACTTTGGCTATTTACCCTAACCGTGCCCCTCATGATTTTATAAACCTCTCTAAGGTCACTCCTCAGCCTCTGATGCTGGAGCGAAAGCAGCCCCAACCTATTCAGCTTCCTCCTACTACTCAAACCCTCCAACCTTGGCAACATCATTATAAATCTTTTCAGAACCCTTTCCAGTTTCACAATATCTTTCCTATAGTAGGGAGACCAAAAGTGCATGGAGTATTCCAAAAGTGGCCTAATCAATATCCCGTACAGCCACAGCATGACCTCCCAACTCTGAAACTCAATGCACTGACCAATAAAGGTAAGCATGAAGGCGCCTTCTTCACTATCCTATCTATATGTGACTCCACTTCCAAGAGCAGTAAAACCTAGACTATTTCCAGTTCTACACATGAATGAGTGTAGTAGCATTAAGATAACCTACATGGGGAATTAGTATGGGGGGTCAATATCAGATTCCTGGGGCATTATTACCAAGACAGGGGCAGGAGTATTTTTCTTAATCAACTCATTCAGCAATATCACTGCACAAGCAGATGGGACTGAACCCAGTGCAGAATTAAGGACATTACCACAATGTCACAAGATCCCTCGGGGCAGGAGTTACTTGTACAAGACGTATGGATTTCACGTGTTTCGGGGTTTTGACCAACGTTTTCCTTGTCAGGTTAACTTTGCTGGCGGGTGGATTTAAACCAATTTGAATTTGATGGGGATGGGTGGGTTACATGTGAAAGCACGCAAAAGGATGGGAAGAGACAAAAAGAAACAAAATAAATAAGATAAATCTGATGCAGAAAATTCAAAGCATTCCAAGAGTAGTTCAAAAGCCTTAACAGAAGGTGATAAAAAGGTTGGTGGGAAGTCATCACGTGGATGTTTGATAGAAAAGCAACAAAGAAAATCTGATACAAACAAGATGAGGAATGGAAGCTCAATATTCCTGAACACAATGTATTCAAAAAGTAAAAAAAAAGCAAAATATGGAAGAGTTGGATCAATAATGTGGATGGAATTTAATGCCCTTGTTATCTATCTATTTGGTTAAAATTAAGGAACAAATGAGAGCTATTATACTATTGTTATGTACTGAAGGCCACTAAATAAAGGGAAGAAAATAGATGGGAAATTTGCTGCAAAATTGCAGAAAAGTGCAAGAATATTAGAATAGAGGTAATGGGAGACTTCAATTACCCAAATATAAACGTGAACATAATAGAAATAAACAAACATAACAAGGAATTCCTGCAATGTGCACAACAGAACTTTCTTGATCATTGTGTTTTCAGACAACAAAAAAGAAAACAACTCTGAGGAATGAAATGGGGAAAATCTAATATGTTTTTGTGGGAGAACATTTGCAGAGCGGTGATGTTAAATTGATGACCCTGTACTTGCTATGTGCGTCCCACTGCTCCTTTTTTTTTATGAATTAGGATTGTAATATTTATCATCTTCCACATTAAAAAGGTTATGGAAAAGGGCAAGTTGAAAATCAAACATGACACTCCTAAATAGGAGGAGAACTAATTTCAGCAAGTTAAAAAGTCACCTGGCCTGGTTGGATTGAGTTATAGATTGGCAGATAAAGCAGTCAATGACCACTAAGGGACTTACAAAGAGTAGGTAGACGAGATTGAGTTGATAGACCGATCCCAATAGGAAAACGCAGGACTTCAAAAGCTTGAGCTTTCTGGATGATAAAATAAATGAAAATTAAAATAAATAGGACAATAAATGTTGGTCCATAAAAAAAAACTGAACAAGTAGGAAAAAGAAAATAAAAGTCTGAGGGTATATATGAAAATAAGCCAGCAGGCAAATTATAAGAGAATTCAGAAATCTTTAATAAACTCATAAATAGTGGAAGTGCAGTCAATATATCAGTCCAGTCATTTCTGGACCATAGGAAAGTCATCTTGTGGAGACATTGGGCATGGCTGAGGTATTAAATTAGTTTTTTGCATCTGACTTTGTGAGGGAAGAATGTTCTGTCTATGTAACAGTCCAAGAGGGTGGAAGTAGAGACATTTGATTGGATGAAAAGAAATGAAGAGGAAGTCTTAAAACATTTGTCTGTGTTCAAAGTGGAACAATCACCCAGCTCAGATGGAACAGACCCTAGGTACTCCTTAGATGTTATAATGATGCCAGAGGACTGGAAGATGATAAATATTACAATCCTAATTCATAACAAAAAGGAGCAGTGGGATGCACATAGTAAGTACAGGGTCATCAATTTAACATTGGTGTTAGTAAAGCCTTCAGAGACATGAACCTAAGGCAGAATGAGTAGCTACATGAATAAGTATGATTGAAGGAATGAAAACCAGAACAGATTTATGACGGTTGATTTGTATTCGATTAACTTGATTCACTTCTGAGGTAAAGTAATTGTGAAAATGGATGATGGTTGTATAGTTGATGTTATGCACATGACCTTTCAAAAAGTGTGCAATAAACTATCACAAAGTAGACTCATTTGTAAATTTAAGGCTTACAGATGTAAAGAGATTTGGATCTAAAATTGACACAGAAACACAGGGCAGGAATTAACACTTGTTTCTCAGCCTAGGAAAGTGTGCAATGGTATCCTCAGGGACAGCGTTAGGAAATAACGGTAAAATTTTAAGTTGGATTCAAGAACAGAGGAACTTGGGGTGAACACAGGCAAATCTTTGAAGCTGGCAGTGCAAGTGAAAAAGCTGTTGAAAGGCATATGGAATTGTTGGCTCCCTGAATAGAAACATTAGGCCAGAATTTAACACTCCATGCACTAAGTGTGGGGGTGTGTGTCTTCAGTAGTGACTAATTCCCGCCCCCACCAATGAGAGTAAGACTTGGAAATTTCACAAACTGGTTCAACTCATCTTGCATACTTAAACATGGAATAACATCGCAACTAGGATGTTAATTTACAAGCTTTAGTGCTTTTTTAAAAAACAATTTTGAGTTAAGATCAAATCAGTCACTTGAAGGCTAATTGATGAGCACCTTGTGACACTTGGGCCAAAGCAGTAATTTCCTGCCTTGACAGAAGCTGCTGGAAGCATTGGGTTCCTCAAGATCTTTGCTGGAGGCTAGACTTCAGGGGATTCAAAAGTGAAAGGTAGTTCATTTTCTTTCACGTCACTTCATCATCTACTCCTGGGCTTGATTTCCATCCTTGGCCCTGATTTGCTCCATGTTGTAGCGACAGGATATTCCCCCCAATCCCCTGGCCACACGAGTACATAGAACATAGAATGTAGAACATTACAGTGCAGGACAGGCCCATCGGCCTTCGATGTTGCGCCGACCTGTGTAACCAAGCTGAAGCCCATCTATCCTACACTATTCCATTTTCATCCATATGTTTATCCAATGACCATTTAAATGCCTTTAAAGTTGGCGAGTCTACAACTGTTGCAGGCAGTGTGTTCCACGCCCCGACTACTCTCTGAGTAAAGAAACTACCTCTGACATTTATTCGATATCTAACAGCCCTCAATTTAAAGCTATGTCCCCTCATGCTAACCATCACCATCTGAGGAAAAATGTTCTCACTGTCCACCCTATCTAACCCTCTGATTATCATGTATGTCTCAATTCAGTCACCTCTCAACCTTCTTCTCTCTAATGAAAACAGCCTCAAGTCCCACAGCCTTTCCTCATAAGGCCTACCCTCCATATCAGGCAACATCCTAGTGAATCTCCTCTCAACCCTTCCCAAAGCTTCTACATCCTCCCTATAATGCAGTGACCAGAACTGTATGCAATACTCCAAGTGCGGCCGCACCAGAGCTTTGTACAGCTGCAACATGACCTCATGGCTCTGAAACTCAATCCCTCTACCAATAAAAGCTAACACGCCGTATACCTTCTTAACAACCCTATCAACCTGGGTGGCAACTTGCAGGGATCTATGTAAATGGACACCGAGATTTCTCTGCTCATCTACACTACCAAGAATCTTACCATTAGCCCGGTACTCTTTATTCCTGTTGTTCCTTCCAAAGTGAATCACCTCACACTCTTCTGCATTAAACTCTATTTGCCACCTCTTAGCCCAGCTTTGCAGCTTATCTATGTCTCTCTGTAACCTGCAACATCCTTCAGCACCATCCACAACTCCATCAACCTTAGTGTCATCCATAAATTTACTAACCATCCTTCTACGCCCTCGTCTAGGTCACTTATAAAAATGATAAACAGCGGTGGCCCCAGATCTTTGTAGTACATCACGAGGAACTGAACTTACATTTCCCAGCAACCACCACCCTCCGTCTTCTTTCAGCTCGCCAACTTCTGATTCAAACCGTTAAATCACCCTCAATTCCATGTCTCCGCATTTTATACAATAGCCAACCATGGGGAACCTTATCAAATGCCTTACTGAAATCCATATACACCACATCAACTGCTTTACCCTCATCCACCTGTTTGGTCACCAGCTTAAATAACTCAATAAAGTTTGTGAGGCATGACCTACTCTTCACAAAACCATGTTGACTGTCCCTAATCAACTTATTCCTTTCTAGGTTATTATAAATCCCATCTCTTATAACATTTGTCAACACTTTACCCAAAACTGAAGTAAGGCTCACTGGTCTATAATTACCAGGGTTGTCTCTACTCCCCTCCTTGAACAAGGGGACATTTGCTATCCTCCAGTCTTCTGGCACTATTCCTGTAGACAATGATGACATGAAGATCAAAGCCAAAGGCTCTTTAATCTCCTCCCTGGCTTCCCAGGGAATCCAAAGATAAATCCCATCTGGTCCAGGGGACTTATCGATTTTCAAACTTTCCAGAATTGCTAACACCTCCTCCTTATGAAGGACCGTCTAGTATTGTAGCCTGTACCTCAGTATTCTCCTCAACAACATTGTCTTTTTCTAGTGTGAATCCTGACGAAAAATATTCATTTTGCGCTTCCCCAATCTCCTCGGACTCCACGCACAACCTCCCATTACTATCCATGATAGGCTCCAATCTTTCTCTAGTTTTTTTTATTCCTGATATACCTATAGAAAGCTTCAGGTTTTTCCTCGATCCTATCTGCCAACAACTTCTCATGTCACCTCCTGGCTTTTCTTAACTTTCTCTTTAGGTCTTTCCTGGCTAACTTATAATTCTCAAGCGCCCTGACTGAGACTTCATGTCTCATCCTAACATAAGCCTTCATCTTCCTCTTCACAAGAGATTCAACTTCTTTAGTAAACCACGGCTCCCTTGCTCGACCTCTTCCTCCCTGCCTGACAGGTGCATGCTTATCAAAGATATGCAGTAGCTGTTCCTTGAATAAGCTCCACATTTCAATTGTGCCTATTCTATGCATTCTAAATCTTGCCCATTGCATCATAATTGCCTTTCCCCCAGCAATAACTCTTGTCCTGTGTTATATACCTATCCCTTTCTATCGCTAAAGTAAACATAACTGAATTGTGGTCACTATCACAAAGTCCTCACCTACCTCCAAATCTAACACCTGGCTAGGTTCACTGTCCAGTATCAAATCCAATGTGGCCTCGCCCCTTGTTGGCTTGTCTACATACTGTGTCAGGAAACCATCGTGCACACATTGGACAAATACTGACCCATCTAAAGTAATTTAACTATAGTATTTCCAGTCAATATTTGGAAAATTAAAGCCCCCATGTCAACTACCCTGTTAGTGTCGATTCTATCCAGAATTACCTTTGTTATCCTTTCCTCTACATCTCTGAAACTATTCAGAGGCCTATGGAAAACTCCCGACAGAGTGGCCTCTCCTTTCCTGTTTCTAACCTCAGCCCATACTACCTCAGTAGACAAGCCCTCAAACATCCTTTCTGTTACTGTAATACTGTCCTTGACTAATAACGCCACAGCTCCCTCTCTTTTACCAACTTCTCTGTTCTTATTGAAACGCATAATCCCTGAACATGCAACAGTCATTCCTGTCCCTGCTCTATCCATGTCTCCGAAATGGCCACAACATCGAAGTCCCAGGTACCAACTCATGCTGCACGTTCACCCACCATATTCCGGATGCTCCTGACATTGATGTAGACACACTTCAAACCATCTTCCTGCTTGCCAGTGAACTCTTGCGACCTTGAAACCATATTTCTGACCTCACTACTCTCACTGGAACACTAGAGCTCCTGGACACTGGAACGATAATTTAGGCTCCCATTCCACTGCTGAATTAGTTTAAACCCTCCTGAATAGCATTAGCAAATCTCCCCATCCAGGATATTGGTACCCCTCTGGTTCAGGTGTAGACCATCCTGTTTGTAGAGGTCCCACCTACCCCAGAATGAGCCCCAATTATCCAGGTATCTGAAAACCTCCCTCCTGCACTATCCCTGTAGCCACATGTTCAACTTCTCTCTCTCCCTATTCCTCACATTGCTAGCATGTGGCATGGACAACAAACCAGAGATAACAACCCTGTTTGTTCTAGCACTAAGCTTCTATCCTAGCTCCCTGAATTTCTGCCTTAAATCCTCAACCCTTTTCCTACCTATATCATTAGTACCGATGTGGACCATGACTTGGGGCTGCTCCCCCTCCCCTTCAAGGATCCCAAAAATATGATCCGAGACATCATGAAGCAGCACACCAACCATGAGTCTCTCTCGTTCGTACAGAACCTCGTATCTGTCCCGCTAACTATGGAGTGGCCAATGACTAATGTTCTGCTCTTCTCCCCACTTCCCGCTGAAGAACAGGGACAGACTCTGTGCCAGAGACCAAGTAGGTCACCCTGATTTTGCAGTCAGAAAGCCAACAACTTTTCTTGGTTATTGGGAAGGCAGATAGTCAGGGCCATAGCAAGTTGAAACCCTTAAAGGTTGTTAATTGTCCTCTTAAGGTTCTTAATAGGTGGCAAGTTGAGAAGGTTTCCTTTGAACCTTCTTGTCCAACGTTTGGAGACATAGAGTCATGTAACAAGGAATCAGACCCTTCGGACCAACCAGTCCATGCTGACCATGTTCCCAAGGGCCCATATCCCTCCAAACCTTTCCTGTTCATGAACTTATGCAAACGACTTTTAAATGTTGCAACTGTATCTGCATTCATCACTTCCTCTGGCAGTTTATTCCATACATGAAGAGATGGAAATGTGTTGCTGGAAAAGCGCAGCAGGTCAGGCAGCATCTAGGGAACAGGAGAATCGACGTTTCGGGCATTAGCCCTTCTTCAGGAATTCCATACATGAAGCACACTCTGCGTAAAAAAAAGTTGTCCCTCATGTTCTTTTTAAAATCTTTCTCCTCTCACCTTCAAAAAATGTCCCTTAGTTTTGATCTTCCCCACTCTAGGGAACAGATCCTTGTCATTCACCTTATATATGTCCCTCATGATATTATAATCCTCAATAAGGTCACCCTCAACTTGCTTTGCTCCAGTGAAAAATGTTCCAATCAGGCTATTTTTATATCTCACACTCTCCATTCCTGGCAATGTCCTGGTAAATCAATTCTGAACCCTCTCCAGTTTAATAATATCCTTTGTATAACAAGGAACCCAGAGCTGTTGACTTGGCAAGAACAAGGAAGCATCTCTCCAAAGTCAATTTGTCCTTCTTTCCTCCCTCCTCACCACCTCCAGGGAAGGGATAATTTTATACATAGAAAATAAATCAAAGAGAATATGCTAAACTTTTATAAAACACTAGTTAGGCTCCAGCTAGAATATTATGGTCAATACTGGGCACCAGACTTTAAGAAGCACATTAAGGACTTAAAGAGGGTGCAGAGAAGATTTATTACAATTGCTTCAGGAATAAAAGTTTCACTTATGAAGAAAGATGATGAAAATAGGGTTCATCTCATTTGAGAAGAGAAGATCAAGTCAAAATTTTATTAAGTAATTCAAAATTTTAAAAGATTTTGAAAGAACAATGAGGCGTTGAAAGAAGGTCATTAACTAGAGGAGGCAAAGTTAAGGAAATGGGAACCTTGGCTACATGACAGCAATAAAAAAAATCATAATTTGTCTTGGTATGAAAATGTATTCCCTGTAAAGGTAGTGGGAACAGATTCCATAACTTTCAAAAAGGAATTGGATAAGTGTTCAAAAAGAAATGTTTGCTGATGTTAATATGAGAGAAAGCAGAGGAGTGGGACCAATTAGATGGCTATTTCAATGAGCTGGTAGAGGCATGTGGGCTGAAGGATTACCTTCTGTGCTGTAAAATGACATGATTCAATGATATAATCTCTGCTTACTGATTTACCTTCTCTCTTTTGCACTTTACAATCTTGTTTCCCTGAAATAACGATCTTCATTTTCACCTTGACTGTTCAATGAAAAAAAAGTGACTATATCTTTTATCTTCCTCCCTTAATAGCAAATGCAAGAAAAATCTCATTTCCCCAAGGTGTTTGGCTCTCCCAGGGTCAAATGGATCACTATCAAAATTGCATATGTGAAACATATGTTTCTTCAGTGGATGCTCACTCTGTTTAATACAATTCTGACTCGCCACATGGATGACAATAATTAATTTTTTATGATCTAGCCATTAATTTCTCCATTCTGCTTTTTTATCAAGTGTGTGGTATCTTATTTTTTAAAAGATGCAGCCATTGTTTCTGTGTTGGCTTCCTCCACCCTGCAGTTATTCAGTCTAGTAACAAATTTCTGCTCTTTCTTTGTGACCCTTCATATTTCTTTAAACTTTCATAGAGCACATCTTCTCCCTTCTCTGCATAACTTTCAGTTCAGATACTGCACTGCAAGTCCATCACAGTATGGACTTTAGATGAAGTCTTTACGATGAGATTGTCAGCATCCATTATTATATCTTCATGTGTTTATGACAATGTGTTACATTTGTGACTTAGCACAGCAATGATAACTGATATTAATTATGCAAATAGAACATGCATCCCTAATTTGAGCAGTCAACAAGGATAGTAATCATTCCCAAGATGGGCACAGCATAATCACCTGGACAATCCCATTGACACTGTTTTGAAAATGTATCTTAGCCTTAGTATTAAAGGGAATTGAATGGTGACACTGGCTTTGGCAAAAATAGCAGCTGCAATTTATGAAACTACAAACTGATTTGAATCCATTGGATGAACCAGATGAACACAGTGATGAAACTCATCAGTCTACAGAAGGCTAATTTTCAGAGAAAAGAGATGAACACAAGGCAGTAGCCCATCATCATTTTGTGGAAGCAGAAAGAGTATTTGGTTATTTCTTTTTCAGACAAACACGAGTCATACATCTGCTACTGTCCTTTAAAATTGCAATAATAGTCCCAACTACGTTATTAAGACCACAATTTCCATTGGAATGGAGTCCTACTGCTTGTTCCAGTTGAGCATTTTGACTCTTCAACAGCCTGTGGGCTAATATTTAGGGTTAACAGGGTAATGGAATTGCCGATCCTATTTTTATGTTTTTTTCCATTTCAATAGCAATGATTCTCCTTGTGATAAATTGG
The DNA here is from genome assembly GCF_037043375.1 of Chiloscyllium plagiosum. Taxonomy (NCBI): domain Eukaryota; kingdom Metazoa; phylum Chordata; class Chondrichthyes; order Orectolobiformes; family Hemiscylliidae; genus Chiloscyllium; species Chiloscyllium plagiosum. The sequence goes on from NW_028270141.1 coordinate 31,827,865, forward strand.
CCCTGGACACAGTGAACTGCCCTATTGCAAATAGTCCTCTTTCCTAGACCTGTCATCCTTCAACTTTCTCGATGTTCTGGAGCTGAAAACACTTTGTGAAATTTGACGGTGCCACATTCATTCACTCTTCCTCCACCAAGCCCTTGTCCATTTTAAACTTTGACCAATTCAAAATCTATCAACTTTCTAATTGTGCAGTGAGCGTTATAGTAATGTTGAAATGTTTCATTTGATCTTAACTTCTGAAGTGCCCTGCCAAATTGCTTTGGAATGAAAAATATGTTCATACTTATTATGATCAGGCGAATAAAGAGAGTGTACTCAGAAAGTAGGGCATTGCAGTGTCAGATTTAGATGCTCGATCTAGTGTCATATCACCAGGAAATAGTGTGAACTTTGTGTGAAACAAATTGGGTAGCAGAACAATCATGACAGATCTCTTTGGAAAAGTTTATTTTTTATGATTAGCTCACATATCTTCAATGTAAATGAGAAGGTTGACTGCTTTTATCCATTACTTGTTTTTAGTGCAATGTCTATTGATAAGAGTGCTTTGTGTATATTTATATATAATTATACATTGTTGTCTTCATTTCAGATCAGCCCTGTGGTGGATTAGTTCAAGGACCAAATGGCACAATAGAAAGTCCTGGATTTCCTTATGGTTACCCGAATTATGCGAACTGTACTTGGATTATCATTACAGGAGAAAGGAACAGGATACAGCTAGTATTCCAGATCTTTGCTTTAGAAGAAGATTTTGATATTCTATCCATTTACGATGGGCAACCACAACAGAGCAACTTGAAACTGAGGTATGGTGTCATTTGTTTTTGGAAACCGCTGGAATATACTCTTACAGTTGCTGCCTGTCAGCATTGATGGATATGTTTGCAAGTTCTTTGTGTGAGTTGATGCAGAACTTGTAGTTGTTGCAAGCAGATCAGTTCATTCTTTTTCTGAAAAACACGCATATTCAGACTTCGAACGGAAACTATTGGAAAGAATTTAACAAATACTTCATTTTGCTGTTTGAAACTTCTGACGTTCCATTATGCCTTGGAGTTGCTTTTCTGATTTTGGGGCAATGCTTCAATTTTGCAATTTTTCCTTTGTTTCCCTGATCAGGGGCACAGGTTGATGGTTTGATCCAAGATTTCTGCCAAAGACACTTTGTCTTTGACTTTACACAGCGTAGTTTGTGGTAAATGAGTCTCTGTTTTCTCGCAGTGGGATATGCTGGTCTCCTCACATCACAGCACAGTTAGGCTCAGACATGAATGACATAGGGAATTTTGGACTCAAACCCATGACTTGTTCCCTTCTGAAATGTGCTTAATCCCTTGAAACGGTTGATCATAATGCCTACTTTATATCTCATTAGTTGTAGTTGTAGTTCACTTTGTCAGTTTCTTGGCAAATGAAGTGAAAATCTCTAGTTTTTGTGTAGCAACAAGATATAACTGTGAACATTATTAAAGCCAAAATCATCATATGACAGCTGCTTCACAAACAGCATTACAACTGAAGGTTTTTTTTTCAAATTAGCAAGTATTGTCTTTAAATTAGAAATTTGGTACCTGATGGAGAATAAATTTGGTTTAAGAAGCCCAATGCAATATTCATTTAAATACAATTGACAAAAAGCCCTAATGATAGATTCCCTCCTGAGAAAACAATATCTTCGATCTGCCCTTGGTCTAGTTTGTGCAGAAACGAATTGTGGCAGTGGAACAGTTTGTAAATGATGTCTGCTGGAAGGAAAAACATTTCATGGTTCTGCTTCAGGATTTATTGGTAGGAAATATAACACAACTTTATAGGAAGCCATCTATCTGTGTTGAATTTCTAATAATAGGCAGAACAATATACCAACAGTTATGACATTGACTAATCCTAGCTGGGCGAATGGCTGGATTCTGCTACTTTCAATGGCATTACAGCTATCATTTGCAATTGATTTAGATTGTGTCTCCCATAAGGACCAGTGGCCATCTTAATATTTGGTGACATAGCCGTGGGAAGAAAGATCTTGACAGAACAGCAGCTGATGTTTGCTGTACACAATTATCTGTTACTTATTGGAAGATAGCTAGATTAATACAACTGTTGAACTAATGTTCAGTGATTTAGAAAAGCTAGAAGATAGTTGTAAACTATGACAAATGCCCAATTGGTGCCTAAAATGACAAACTTACAACTTGTTCTGCACTGTTATGAAAATTGATCATGGTGCAGGTCAAGAGATCAACTAAGCTAACTATCGTATACAGTAAAGGTAAAGTTGCCATCGCCCCAGAAGACCATATGACTGCTATCTCAGAGAGGCAACTAGTGGTGAGTTTAAGGACACCACACTTCAGGTGAGGGGCAAGGTTTAGAATGTAAGACCTTCATGGTGGCCTCAACTGGTAGAAGAATTTAAACCACACTGTTGGTATCACTCTGCATCACAAACCAGCTGTCCAGCCAACCTAAATGCTGCAATTTTGCAAATATTGCAAAACAGTATTCAATGTTATCCCATACTGATAGTATCTCAATCGAAAAACAGTTTCTAGTAGGTTCGTGTCTCAAGAAATGTGAAGCTAAGGTGGAACAAAAAAGTATGAAGCTCAGAATTTAATCCGACTGGCTAAGGTGATGGCAGACCTATTCCTGCTGTATTGTTCCGTCAGATATGTAAAAGGTCAACCACTAGTTAGTCATTGCTTCAAAACAGGAAAACAAATCTGAGTGAGAAAGAAAGACTAAAGCAGCAAACTGAGAAATGTGATACTTCTTTTCCATGACAGTTAATGCTTTGGAATTTTCTCACGCTGCTGTTCACAAATTTCTCTTCACAAGAAGGCATTTTCGATGTCAAAACACAGATACTGTGGCCAGTAAGGTTCCACAGAGATCAGTGCTGGGACCCACAAAAATCCTTGGATTCTGGAAACATACCAGAGGATTGGAAAACTGCCAATGTGCCATCTTTATTCAAAAAGGGAGGGAGGCAAAAAGCAGGTAACTACAGGCCAATTAGCTGAAATTCAATTGCCAGAAAAGTATTGGAATCAATTATTAAGGAAGTAAGAGCAGAACAATGGGAAAATCATAATCTAATAAAGCAGACTCAGCATCATTTCATGAAAGGGAAATCATAGCTGACTAACTTAATCATTTTGAGGATAGAGTGGATAGAGGGAATCAGTAGACAATTCATATTTGAACTTCCAGAAGGTGTTTGACAAAATATCTCACAAAGATTAAGTCATAAGGTAAGAACTCATGTTATTAGAGGTAGTATACTCACATGGAAAGAGACTTGGCTAATGGGCAGGAAGCAGTCAGCCATGTTGGTGACCTGTCACAAGTGTGCTTTCACAGGGATCAGTTCTGGGATTGAAACGGTTTGCAATATTTATTAATAAATTGGAAAAAGGGAGTAAATGTACTGTAGCCAAGTTTACAAATGACATAAAAATAGGTGAATGGCAAGTTCTGAGAGGGAAACAAATAGTTTACAGTGAGATATTGACACGTTAAGTAACTTGGTAAATGGAGTATAATGTGGGGAAATGTGAAGTTGTTCATTTTGGCAAGAAGGACAAAATACCAGAGTATTATTTAAATGGAGAAATACTGTAGAAAGCCACAACACAAATGGACTTGGGTGTATTTATGCATGAAACACAGAAAGCTATCACACATGTGCAACAGGTAATCAAGAGGACAAATGGAATGTTGACCCTTATTTGAAGGGGATTGGTGTATCAGAATAATGACGTCTTACTGCAACTAGACAAGGTGCTGCTGAGATCATATCTGGAGAACTGTGAGCAATTTTGGTTCCTTTCTTGAAAGAAAAATATCATTTCATTGGAGATAGTTCAGAGAAGGTTCACTAGGATGATCCCCAGATTGTCTTACAAATAAAGGCTAAACAAATTGGGACTGTATCCACTGACATTTATATGGATGAGAGGTGATCTCATTGAAACATATAGGATTCTTAAGAGCTTGACAGAGTCAATGCTGGAAGGATATTTCCTCTCATGGGATAATCTAGAACCAGCTGGCATAGATTCAGAATGAAGGGGCACGAAGTTAAGACTGAGTAGGTTGTAAGTCTTTAGAATTTGCAACAGAGAGCTATGGGGGAGAATCCTTGTGTATACTTAAGGTTGAAATAGAATCTTGATCAGTAGGAGAATCAAGAGCTATGGGGTAATGACAAGAAAGTGGATGGGAGACATGTTTTTCTCACTGTTTTCACCATTAGGAGAATATTCTATATCGGACAATTCTGGCCTATGGCTAGGAAACTGAATTTCCTAACACAATAGGAATGAGATATTCATTCATAACTCAACCAGTCATATTCTTTCCTTCCTTTTTTGTAGGTGAAGAAATTTCAGTGATGAGCTTGTGTAAGTTTTTGTCATCTTTTGTCTCTTTAAACAAATCTGTGAGCATTTTGTTTGTCAAACATCTCCAACATTTCTGTGCAAGATTTTCCAAACACTTCCACTGGGAAAAAAATATGAAAAATCCAGAAATATAATTGAAGAGGTGAATTGATTGCATATGAGCAGCAGCAACGTAAGAATATCTGCATGATTTAAGTACAAAGGAGGAGGTTTACCTGAGTTCAGTGTAGTTTTAATGATTGACAGATAACAAACCTCATGTACAGAATTAAACATAGTATTACTGTATGTAAATGCCGACTTGTGTGAAAACTGTGCTTAGCCCTTGACACTAAGGTTGAAAATAATGAGCTCAATAGTGTAATAAGAATGAGTAGAAGTGAATTCAGCAAACATATTAGCAGTACCTAAAAAAATCTCTTATCGTGAAAGCTGAACATAAATAACAGTGATGATTGTAAACAAATGAAACACAGAAATCATTGTAATTGAAAACCATTTGTTATAAGAGTAAATTCCACTACTCTAATGGAATTTGCTTCAGTGATGACAGTCATTGAACAATGTGATAATGATTTGTCCAAACAGTATTGAACGGCCAACCATTCTTTGAAGCAAATGACATGAGAAAGTGTGGATTTGGCATTTTCCAGAATCAGCTTCACTTGTGGACACCATCCAGCTTATTCATTTCAGGGAAAGCTTCGCTAAAACTTTTCCCTGAACCTCAAAGCTCCACTTTCTACAACGTTTTAGTTGTTTGCTGCCAGGGAAATATCAGAGCGAGCAACACATGAGGCTCATATCTGTTCCAAATTTCATTGACAAGAAAGCTTATAAACATCCAATCAACAGAGAAAACCAACTTATGTCAACAGATCTTGAACTCAATACTTGGAAGCTGTACATTCTTGCCTTGTGGAGATGTGTATCTGAAAACAAAATTGGTGGGTTGAATGTGATATAATACTTAGAATTCTATGATATTTTATTAAGTTGTATCCCCATACTCCATGCAATAATTTACTTTTGAAGTGAATGGGTTAGAAATTTTCCCCAACTCTCAACAGTGAGCTCCAAATATTGGAAATAGCATGGACAAGCATCAAGTGTGACAACTCCAGAAAAGCTTGTTGTGCTTGGAAGAGCAACAACTGAAAGAGATGACAGTATTTTCAGGATGAAGAGAATCAGCTTGGAGGAGAAGAAGCGAGGTTGAAAGAAAGGAAACCAGACTGAGATGAGGAGGTGCTGGTGTTGGACTGGGGTGGACAAAGTCAGAAGTCACAACAGGCTACAGTTCAACAGGTTTATTTGAAATCACAAGTTTTTTGAGTGTTTCTCCTTTGTCAGTGCAACAATACTCCTTCCTCCTCACTTCACCCGATGAAGGAGCAGTGCTCTGAAAGCTTGTGATTTCAAATAAATCTGTTGGATTATAACCTGTTGTCATGTGACTTCTGGCTTGATTGAGATGGCAGTGGGTGCGAGAGAGAGAGAAAAAACCTCTGATAGCAGGGGCAGTGAGGGCGGAAGATAGGAAAACTTTGTTGGGAGGAATATGCTTGGGATGGAGGGAATCTTCGATTGGAAGAGTAGTCATCATGAATGTGGTTGGGGGAGGGAGAGTGGAAGTTGTTTCTGGAAATGAGCAGCACTGGGCCTGAAGTCAAGGAGGTTAAAAGCAGGACAAGGTCTTGGAGCCTGAAGAGAGGTAGATCTTCAGAAGATGAGAGCAATCTAGTGTAATTGGCCAAGGGTTGTGGAAAGGAGAGAGATACTGGAAAATTGCTTCTTGGCCAGTTGGCCTGTGAGGGGAGGGAGGAAACTTCCCAAAATAAGACTAATGGGCTTATGGAGTGTCTGTGTATCAGGGGAACCAGGGAGACCTACTCATTCAAATGCTCTGCATGGATCACAGGCTGAACCTAAAGCAGAAGGACCCAAAGCACTTAAAGGTCAGAAACCTGGTGGGCAAGTCTCATTGTGGTCAAATAAACACACATAGTCTGGAGTAAAGTCTATGTGTTTAATCTCAGTGAGAACCTAATTTTTCCAATGGCCAAATTTAATATGCAGATGGGTTATTAATCTAATATATGGCATTTATTTTAAAAAATTCTTTTCACAGGTTGTGGGCATTGTCATCTGGGCCAACATTATTGCCCATCTGTAGTTGTCTTTGAAAAGGTGATGATGAGCTACCCTCTTGAAATGCAGCAGTCAATTTTCTGTGGGTAGACTCACAGCATCATTAGAAAGAAAGAGAGTTCTGGAAATTTAATCCAAGCATAGTCAATGACATAGCTGCCTTTAATTTTGTAAGAGCCAAATACATCAACAAGCAGGTGCATAGAAGATGTCTTGGTTAATGGATAATGGATGAGAGCTCAGATTATTCCAGTATTTGGTGTGATGAATGGATTTTTAAAGTTGTTTATAATTTAAATCAGACTTTTAATTTGTGTGACCTTCCCTGTCCCTTTTGCATTTGTTCTGTGCTCCTGAGAGCATGTGTTTGTAAAAAGGAGCAAACATCTGAAGTGTGAGGTATGGGAGAATGGAACAGTAATGGCAGGGGGGGGGGGGAAGAGGGGGTGTAGAACAGGATGTGTGAGAAGAAGTGAAAATGCAACCAGTGAGCAAAGAGCTGGAAGTGAATAAGAGAGTAAAGTTTTGCACAGGCAAAATGAGAGATTTGTAAGAAAGGAAGAGCTAAGAGGGATGGAGAGAGAGAATGGGACCAAGTCAGAAGAGAGGTGAATTGGAATGTCTGAGAAAAGAAGTATAATCTACATGGAGGAAAGTTAGGCTGAAGCCTGTTATGACACAGGGTAAACCCTCCTGCTTAAATTTAAACCAGCAACAAAGAAAAGATTTATCCCAAGCAGTAATCTGTGAAAATTCAAGAGGCCAAGAACTATTTAAAGTAAAAAATGTACTACTTTATTTCTTAAAGTATAACATAGAATAATTAAATAACAACTATTTACAACTCCTTCCTCTAACCTATTGTTTACATTCCCTTCTATATCAGTCTTAGGTTTACCAAAAATTCAAATTTTAAAGACCAACCAGATGTTGAATTTTCTCTTATATCTTCCTCATTCTTCTTCAGGATTTCCGTTCCACAGGTTACTGACCGATAAAGGTTCCTTTAAGAGAGCTATTTTTTCCGGGCAGTCTGCAGATGCTGGTGGCTTGGCAGTTCTCCTCAACCGTTCAATTTCCCCGGTCTTATACCCCCAAAGCATTGGATTGTGTAATTGGCTTTTAAGATTGTCAATATACTAAATTCAAACTTGATTGGAGTTTGGTATTTTTCAGGGTATAATTTAAACTGATTGGTCTAATTCTAATTTGTTTTTGTCTCCAGGCAACAAGCTAATTGAGTTGTTCAACCAAATGTTACATTATACCTTGTTCAGAACACTTGGTGCTGTGTCAGGTAGTTCTGGTAGTTTTTAACTCTCTTAAAGGTATAGTGCACCCACATCTTCATAACAATGAAAGATGGAGTTTGAATGGTCCCCTCAAAGAGAGAGAGAATGGAAGAATAGGAGTTGTGTAAATAAGCAGCAATCTGGAATGTATTGCATGTTGCTGTATACAGGTTTATCCTAACATGGTGACAGTTCAGTGACTTCATTAAGCTGACTGTAGACAGAAACATCATGACCAGAGGGATTTGTAGCCCAGCCAGTACAAAGAAAATTCAGAGGGAATATTGGTCAAGGCATGCAGAATGTTGTCTTCCAATCTCTTTCCTCTTGCTCTGATTGCACTTGTAGACACCTATTGACCTGCCCAAGATCACAACCAATCACTTAACTACATATCAGTGAATGAACATGTGTGTGGTCCTATCACTCTGCAATCTACATGACCATATGAACCAAAATCTCAAGCTCTTGAATCCGTCCATTTGAGTGCTACCTGTTAGCATGGTACCAAGAATGGATGCTATTCAATTTCCCAGCCAGCAACTGCCAGTTTGTATCTGCAGTGATGCGTGCAAACAGTGCTGAACAAACTGATTGGTTAGTCTGGGTTATTTTAGTTATTTTGATGGAAGTGGAGTTATATATCTATCCCCACAGTGTGGAAACAAGCCATTCAGCTCAACAATTCCAAAGAGTACCCTACCCAGACCCATCCCTTACCCCTGTAGACCTGAATTTCCCATGGCTAATGCACCTAACCTACACATCTCTGAACACTATGGACAATTTAGCTTGGCCAATCCATCTAACTTGCACATCTTTTGGACTGTGGGAGGAAACCGGAGCATCTGGCAGAAACCCGTGTAGACAACATGAAACTCCACACAGACAGTCGCCCAAAGATGAAATCGAACCTGGCTGCCTGGTGCTGAGAGGCAGTAATGCTAGCCACTGAACCACCATGCCACCCCAGGATTGACCAGGATTGTAGGAATGTAATGTTACTTCACAATTAGACATTGACCTGGCTTTGAAATGGTAGACCTTGAACACAGACTACGATCTAAGCAGATCAAAACTCCTGACCAACGTTTTGGTACTCAGTACAACTATTTGTTGATTACTAAGGATACTGTAGAAATATTAACAAATCCAGTGACAAGTCTCCATTGGGTCAAACATCCTCCTTGAGAACAAGAGAAAATCTTTGTTTAAAAAATAGAAGTTTGTTCAACCTGAAGTAGTTTTGGATAATATTTGAAAGTTCCACCCATAACGTCTTGGACAAGCAACACTGGAGCTTCGATGGAATTCTCTGATCACCTTTTCGAAAATTATCCCTCCTGAAATTGTCAGTTATCCATGGATGTTACTCTTTCACTTTAAGCAAAACCAACATGTACCTAATGAACATTTAATGAACACATCGGCAAGATCATGCAAGAAAGCATTTTAATTCCCAAAAAATGGTGTCGTGCAGCTTATTTAATATTGTTCACTGCACAAGACTTCCCAAAGCTAGACTTATGTACTACAGGTTGAAGTTACTCTTGAATTCATGACCTTCTGATTCAATCTCATATATAAACATATAATTAAAACATTACGATGCTTATTCTACTGTGAAAGTAAATAAATTATTGAATATTACAATACACAAACAAAGCATTTGATCCAAAAACCTCTGTGCTGGTGTTTATCTCTATTTGAACTTTATTTTAAATTTCTCACGCTTACTTGTTCTGCACAATTTTAATCATTTTTAAAGAACTACATCACTTTGAAGGAACTTGTTTTCTTTTTGAAAGGAAACTATAATTTTTGCTGCATCAATGATTAATGGCAATGAATTCCATATTCTAAGCACTTTTTTGTGAGACATTTTATTTTTGACCTCCCCTTTGAATTATTTTAGTGCTTGTCCTAAATGCATGCCTTTTTATTAAAATCTTATCAGTTAATATTACACTACAATGTTTTGAAAGTTTGGAGACATTTCACTAGTCAGGTGCTAATTGTCTCAGTTCTAGTGGAAAAGCCATTATTCACAATCCTATCTTTATCACTTGAATATCTGAAGATATTCCACAGACCATTACACAAAACTGTCTGCGGACATATAAGCACAAAGGAATATAGCAGCAGGGATGCCTTGCTGCATGTACAGAGTCTTGGTGAGACCACACCTGGAGCATTGACTGCAGTTTGGTCTTAGTTGAGGAAGGATGTTCTGGTTGTGGAGGGAGTACAAGGAAGGTTGACCAGACTGATTCCTGGGATGTCAGAATTGATGTATGAAGAAAGATTGAAATCATTAAGTATATATTCTATCTAGAACTTCAGACAAATGAGAGGTTTCTCATAGAAACCTCTAAAATTCAGCCAGGACTAGATTGGGTAAACACTGCAAGGATATTCCTGATGCCCAGGGATAGGGTAACACTCTGAGGATAGAGGGTAGGCCATTTAGAATTGAGGTGAGGGGTAATTTCTTCAACCAGAGAGTGGTGAGCCTGTGGAATTCTCTGCAACTGAAACCAGATCAGACCAAGACATTGAATGCTTTTAAGGAATTAGAGAAAGATCTTAGGATCTAAAAGAATATGGGAAAAGGAATAAAAGAATATGGGAAAAAGCTGAAACATGATACTGAGTTAGATGATCATCCATAATCACATTGAATGGCAGATGAGGCTCCAAGGGCAAAAGGCCTACTTCTGGTCCTATATCCTAACTGAAAAGAAGCACATCTCTAAACAATCAAACAAAACACTTTTATCTAATCTAAACATTCTGTACTTCTTAATTAACTGGAACAAGCAATTCAAAATGTGTTGCATTTAAGTTTACTTTTATACATATCTATAATAATCAATTTCATTCCTAATAATATTTGGAAGGTGATTGGATGTTGAAGGGATGAATATATTGCGTGAAATCAAAATACTAATACTTTGGGATGGATATAAAAGGGACCTAAGGGGCAACCTTTTCACCCAGAGGGTGGTGCGTGTATGGAATGAGCTTCCAGAGGAAGTGGTGGAGGCTGGTACAGTTACAGCATTTAAAAGCATCTGGATGGGTATATGAATAGGAAGGGTTTCAAGGGATATGGGCTGGGTGCTGGCAAATGAGACTAAATTAGGTTAGGATATCTGGTCGGTATGGATGAGTTGGACTGAAGAGTTTGTTTCTGTGCTGTACATCTCGATGACCGTATGACTGAGAGAAAGAAAAGAAAGGAATATGAAAAAGTAATAAATGTATAGATTATTTTTCTATCGTTTCACAAGTTGACTGACTCATGATCTACTCAATTGTGGTATCTTGATTTTGCTCAGTGATCTTCCAGTTCCATGTTCAATATTGCACCATATATATTTAATGGCGAGGAGAGAGGCAGGAGAGAAGCGAAGGTTGCTGGGAAGTTTTTAAGTGGGGAGATTTTGTGGTCAGGAACAGGACGCCAGGAAGGTATGTTGCCTCCCTGGTGCCAGGATATGGGATGTTACCGATCGGGTTTACAGGATTCTGAAGGGGGAGGATGAGCAGCCAGAAATTGTGGTACATATTGGCACCAATGACATAGCCAGGAAAGGGACTGAGGATCTGAAAAGTGACTACAGAGAGCTAGGTTTGAAGCTGAAGAGCAGGACGAGTAGAATAGTGATCTCAGGTTTGCTACCGGTGTCATGAGACAGTAAGGTGATGAACAGTCAGCGAGTGTAGCTTAAGACGTGGCTGCGAAGCTGGTGCAGGAGGGAGGGCTTCAGATACTTAGACCATCGGGATGCCTTCTGAGGAACTGTACAAGAAGGACAGATTGCACCTGAACTGGAGGGGCACAAATGTCCTGGGTGGGAGATTTGTTGGTGTGGTTCAGGAGGGTTTAAACTAGCTTGGCAAGGGGGTGGGAATCAGAGCTACATATCTGAGAGAGAGGTAGCTGTAGATGGGGCAGTGATTGGATGTAGTGAATCTATCGTGAAGGTTTTTGACGTGATGAAACAAAGGGATTGGTTAAAGTGTGTCTGCTTTAACACAAGGAGTATCAGAAATAAGAATGATGAACTTAGAGCATGGATCAGTACATGAGACTATGACTTGTGGTCATAATGGAGGTGTGGGTTTCACAGAGGCAGAAATGGTTGCTAGATGTTCCAGGGTTTAGAACATTTAAAAAGAACAGGGAGGGTGGAATAAGAGGAGAGGGTGTAGCATTGCTAATCAGAGAGTGCATCACAGCTACAGAAACAAAGGTTGTTGAGGAAGTTAGGAACAACAAGGGAGCAGCCACCTCAATGGGAGCAGTACGGAGATTGAAAAGCTCATAGGCCGGCAGATTTTGGAAACATGCAGATGTAGCAGGGTTGTTGTTATGAGTGATTTCAACTTTCCCAATATTGACTGGAACCTCCTTAGTGCAGATGGTTTGGATGGAGCCGTTTTTGTCAGGTGTGTTCAGGAGGGTTTCCTTATTCAGTATGTAGACAGACCGATGAGGGGAGGGGCCATTTTGGATTTGGTGATCGGCAACGAGCCAGGACAGGTGTCAGATTTCACGGTGGGAGAACACTTTAGTGACAGTGCCCTCAACTGTCTCACATTTACCATAGCCTTGGAGAGGAAAAGGAGCAGTTACCAAGGTAAGATATTTTCATTGGGGAAAAAAATAAATTATTACACTATCAGATGGATTTGGAAAGTATAGATTGGAAGCAATTATTCCACAGAAATGGCACAATGGTCATGTGGAGACTGTTTAAGGAGCAATTGTTGCGAATGATGCACAAATTTGTTCCTCTGAGACAGGCAGGAAGGGGTAAGATTAAGGAACTTTGGATGACAAGAGCAGAGGGGCTTCTCGTCAAAAGGAAGAAGGCAGCTTACATAAGGTGGAGGAAGCAAGGATCTTACACAGCTTTAGAGGAGTACAGGCTTACTAGAAAGGAGCTTAGAAATGGACTGAGGAGAGCCAGGAGGGAGCACAAAAAAGGCTTGGCAGGATAGATTAGGAAGAACCCAAAGGCATTTTACTCATACATGAGGAATAAGAGAATGATCATGGAGAAGGTAGGGCCGGTCAGAGATAGGGTAGGGAACTTGTGTGTGGAGTCTGAGCAGATAGGGGAAGCCCTAAATAAGTTTTATTGCTTTGGTTTTCACTAAGGAAAGGGACCTTGTTGTGAATGAGAACTTTGAGGAGCTAGAAACAGGCTTGAACAGATCAAGATTGATGAAGTTGATGTGCTGGAAATTCTGGCAAACATTAAGATTGATAAGTCCCCAGGGCCAGACCAGATTTATCCTAGGTTGTTCTGGGAAGCGAGAAAGGAGGTTGCTAAATCACTGGCAAAGATCTTTGCTTCCTCACTCTCCACGGGAATCATACCAGAAGAATGGAGGGAGGCGAATGTTGTTCCTCTTTACAAGAAGGGTAATAGGGAAATCCCTGGCAATTACAGACCCGTCAGTCTCACATCTGTGGTCAGCAAGGTTTTGGAAAGAATTCTGAGGGATAGGATTTATGACTAGTTGGAAAAGCATAAAGTGATTAAAAGCAGTCAGCATGGCTTTGTGAGGGGCAGGTCATACCTCACAAATCTTGTTGAGTTCTTTGAGGAGGTGACGAGACAAGTCAATAAAGGTCGAGCAGTGGATATGGTGTATATGGACTTCAGCAAGGCATTTGATAAGGTTCCCCATTGTAGGTTCACTCATAAGGTCAGGAGGTATGGGATATGGGGAGATTTGGCTGTTTGGATTCAGAATTGGTTGGCTGACAGAAGGCAGGGAGTGGTTGTAGATGGAAAGTGTTGTGTCTGGAGTGTTGAGTGGGGTCCTGCTGGGCTCTGTTCTTGGGCCTCTGCTCTTTGCAGCTTTTATAAATGACTTGGATGAAGAGGTTGAGGGGTGGGTTAGTAAGTTTGCAGATGTCACAAATGTTGGAGGTGCCATTGATAGTATCGAGCGCATAGACAGGATGCAGATGGAGTTCAACCTGGATAAATATGAAATGATGCATTTTGAAAGATCAAACTTGAATGCTGAATGTAGGATTAAAAACAGGATTCTTGGCAGTGTGGAGGAACAGAGGGATCTTGGTGTTCAAGTGCATAGATCCCTCAAAGTTGCCACCCAAGTGGATAGGGTTGTTAAGAAAGCATATGGTGTTTTGGTTTTTATTAACAGGGGGATCGAGTTTAAGAACTGCGAGGTTTTGCTGTGGTTCTACAAGACACGGGGTGAGACCACACATGGAATATACTGTCCAGTTCTGGTCGCCTTATTATAGGAAATATGCTGAGTCTTTGGAGAGGGTGCAAAGAAGGTTTCGCAGGATGCTGCCTAGACTGCAGGGCTTGTCTTACGAAGAGAGGTTGACTAAGCTCGGACGTTTCTCTCCAGAGAGAAGGAGGAAGAGAGGTGACCTGCTCGAGGGATACAAGGTAATGAGAGGCATGAATATAGTCAATAGCTAGAGACTTTTCCCCAGGACAGGATTGACTGGCATGAGGGGTCATAGTTTTAAGATATTAGGAGGAAGATACAGAGGAGATGTCAGTGGTAGGTTCGTTATGCAGGGAGTTGTGAATGCATGGAATGCGGTGGTGGTGGAAGCAGCGTCATTCAGATCATTTAAGTGACTGCTGGACATGCACATGGACAGCAGTGATTTGAGGGGTGCGTAAGTTATGTTATTTTATTTTAGATGAGGAATAATACTTGGCACAACATCGTGGGCCAAAAGGCCTGTTTTGTGCTGTTCTTTTCTATGTTCTACATTCTAACTCATATCAGCATTGTTTATGTTTCTGATTTACATTATATCATTTTCCTATTTTCTTTTTGCCAGTTCACCAGATAGCCTTGTTCCTGTTAACTTCTCTTCACAACCACAGTCCAATCTTCTAGAATCATTGCACTCTCATCAATTCATAATATTCTTTTTGACAATAGAATTTCCAAAGTTTCAAAAAAATTCACTATGGTGCCCATCAGAGAGTTTCATATGTTTTCAAATTTATTCAGCACCTTTGTATTTGGTAATGTTGGGTTTGTTTTACTGACAACAGTTCCACTTGCAAAGTACGTGATGAATATTCTTTGATTTCTTTTCTGGCACTGCAGGGCATTCTATTTTATTGCAAGAATTCTGTCCTTTACATTTTTTATATTAAGTATATTGCAAATAATTTGTCAAAATGGGCCAAACACTTGGGAAATTCTAGTATTGTTTCTTCTTAACGTGAGATATCTGTACATATTCCCTGCCTTCTTTTACGACACAAGTAGTTTTCGCTGACCAGTAGACACTGCACGCCAGCTTTATTTTGAGTGATCCCAACTTTACTGTTTTCCGTTTCCACACCAGTTTGGCTTGGTACTAGCTTGGATCCATGAGCTGCCACAACATTTTAAATGATGCTCCTTTTAAAAAGAAAAACTTGTGTTCCATTTTAAGTAAAACCTCAGTGCAAAACATAATACTTTTGTTCAAAACAGTTTTCTTGTGTTTCAGGCCACATTTGAATAATTCTTCAGCATATGCCTTCTGTAGGCTCACAAAGTGCCATGCAAAGGCCATATGGAATGTTCTTTAATTCCTTAAGATCTTGCCTTTTTGATTTATTTGCTTTTTTGCTTGTTTTACATCAATTTCAGATGGCCACCTTGCTTTGAAAATCCTGTTTTCCTTTAATAAGAATAAAGTGTCTTCCTGTCATCATCAATACTGAATGCAAAGTCTAGGCCTGTCTTCAGATGTGTGAAGTACATTGGTTAAAAAAAAGGAAAGCAATGTCACAGAATTTGTCTCTGTCCCTGTAGCTTTCACTGCAGGATAGGGTAGATAGAAATATTTCCAAGACAGTGGTAGCATTTGTCAAGTGAGCGTTGAAGGGGAGCAGCTGCCTGCAGTTTCCATCTCCCCGGAATCCACGGGCAATTGTGAACCAGCAGGAGCTGATAACAAAGCGGCTCAACGTTGCTGAAGAGAGCAGAACAACATGGTACCAGCCTGCTGTAGGGTGCATCCACGAGACAGCCAGCAAAATAAGGGTCACAGATTGTTAATAAACCAGCAAGATGCTTAAAGCCTGTGAATGTGCTGCCACCTCCAGCTTTTAATAGATGGCTTAAAAAGAAGTGCTTGGTTGAGCAAAGGTTTTTTTTTGGGAATTAGCTTCAATTTTCTTTTGCTTCTAAGCTCCCTCGAGTTGGGACTGAAGGGATTTAAGATGCCAGAGGTAGCTAAGTAGGAACAGCTGTTATCACAGCATTCCCAGTGTTATTAGAAGCTATTTGTCAGGCATATATACAGAACCCTATGACAGAAGAAGCAGACTTCCACTATTGTGCTGAAGCCTGCGGCAGAGTCAGATAGTCATGTGGTGCAAATACGTCTGCCCAGGCAAGGGGAAGCTGAGGCAATAAGCTTTGGAGCAAAGTCAAAAAGCATGAACGCCTCTATGTTAAAAAATAATATACTCAGAAACATTTATATCTTTAGTGGCTCAAGTGCAGGAATTCACCTGGACTCTGACTGCATCAAAGATAATTTTACCTCACAATAACTACTCTACCTCACAGTAGCTACTCTACCTTTATAGCACAGGCCACTCTACCTCTCTGTTTTGGTTCTCCTCACCAGCTTTGTTGAGTGTTAGCTTGGATCTAAGAACTGACACCAGAAAAGCAAAGGAAAACAATTATTTATTTTTTTTAAAAGCAACGTACCTCCAATCTCAATTGATTACCTGAAGGAATGAGATTCCACTGATTTAATTGTTTATGTTCTGGGCCAGAGAGGTCGATTGATAATCATTAATGTCTATCACATTATTAAAAGAGGATTCATTCCATTAATTATCATACTTACATTTCTACTTAATAGCAACTTCAGAAAATCGTATGCAAATAACATTAAGATAATGCCTTCACAAATCTAATGTCATAGCAGTCTAATTCATTTATTAGCTCTTAGCAAGTTATAATTCATTGGGTATCACTTCCTGCCCAAATGTTGCCAGTCTACTATCATATTAATTAATGTTATCAATTATGCACAATTATTTTTCTCAGTAAGAAATAGAGTTGTAGTATTATATAATCACATAAGGAGATTGTTTGGTCCATCATGTTTATTTTCTGAAGGAGCAGTCCAGTTCATTTTACTCCCCTGGTCTTATCCAAAATCCTGCTAAATGTATCTTCATAGAATCCCTACAGTTTGGCGCAGGCCATTCAGCCCATGGAGTCAATACTGATCCTCCAAAGAGCATCTCACCCAGACCCAACCTATCCCTATAATCCTGCATTTACTGTGGCTAATTGGTCTAGCCTGCAGATCCTGGATACGATAGGCACATCTTTGGACTGTGAGAGGAAATCGGAGCACCTGGAGGAAACCATGCAGACATGGAGAACATGCAGACTTCACACAGACAGTGACCTGAGGGTAGATTCAAGCCCAAGTCCCTGATGCTGTGAGGTAGCAGTGCTAACCATTGAGCCACTGTGACACACTGTCTTGAGTAAAACTTCAATGTCCTTTTGAAAGTTACTGTTGAAACTATTTCCAGCATCCTTTCAGAAAATATATTCCAGGTCATACAAACTTGCTGAGTTAAGTAAAATGTCAAATTTGCTGAAATAAAATAAACTCCTCCACTTACCCTCTTATTGCCCCCGCATTTATTTTTTATTTGCTTGTGGGATATGGGCATCATTGGCAGGCCAGCATATATTCCCTGCCCCAACTTGGTGTGAAGTTGGTGGTAAGCTGCCTTCTTGAATTGTTGCAGTCCATGTGCTGTAGGCTTTTGCCAATCATTTTGAATAAGTGTCCTTTTATTACAGATGTTCAGGTCAGTGGATACTGCCTCTGCTTATTAATGTTATTAAAATCATTCACAATTTCCAACACTCCAATTAAATCGTTCTGTAAACTTTTCTGGTCAGAGACCTTCTAGTCTGCACATGCTATGGAAGTTGCTCAATCCCAGTACAGTTTTGGTAGCTTTCCTTGTTGTGTCAGGCACTTTACACCTGAAAAGATTAACCAAGACCATTGAATGATGACAAGCTTAGGATCCAAAGTTATATGATGATACCAGCATTACTGCTTTATATAATATACTAGCAATAGTGATTAACTATGTTGGTGTCTGACAGTTCTTCCCTACTGAGACATCTGATTGCACCAGAACTTCCTTGCTAAACTCAATGCCTGTACCTTATGCATTCATATCGTTAATGTGAAGTTGGCCTAGATTACTGTTTGGTAAAAACATGGGCATATGAGTGAATATTTCCCAGCTGCACCACAATGAAGATTATTGGATTGTGAAAGAGCAGATTTCATTATTTTTTTATCCAAGTACATATCCATTTTGATTTAATGGTTCCACGTTCATGAATATTGGGTACAACTAGAACAGTTGACTTAACTTATGGTACAAGCTGTGAAGTAAATAATGATTTATATGGGTGACTTGTGGGTGGCACAGTGGCACAGTGGTTAGCACTGCTGCCTCACAGCGCCAGAGACCTGGATTCAATTCCCTCCTCAGGCAACTGTCTGTGTGGATTTTGCACATTCTCCCCGTGTCTGCGTGGGTTTCCTCCCACAGTCCAAAAATGTGCAGGTTAGGTGAATTGGCCGTGCTAAATTGCCCGCAGTGTTAGGTGTAGGGGAATGGGTCTGGGTGGGTTGCTCTTCAGAGGATCGGTGTGGACTTGTTGGGCCGAAGGGCCTGTTTCCACACTGTAAGTAATCTTATCTAATCTAATCATGGTCTGCAGCATGTGCTTCAAGTACCTCTTCATTTTCACTTGCACTTTGCAAACCTTCATAGCATGCTAAACCCACTATGGTAAACACAAGTGCTAGTCAATGCTTGTTCATTGGCACTTAATATCCTTTTATTCTTGTGTGAGTTTGAAAGTTACAGTCGTTAAGAGTTGCATAAATCAATGAGCCAGGCTGATATATTAACTTTAATGACATCAGTAAAAATGCACAGATGAAAATAAGACCCCGCATCATTCACATATGGGAATATTAGCCCTCAACTTTTAGTGTATTGCCCCAGAGAGTCATGACAGTAACTGAATAATTTAAAGGAAAATCAATTAAAGGTTCAGATTATTTTGTGAGGGTTTCATGTCTATTTAGAATGAGTTGAAAGGGGAAGAGGGTGAGGACAAGAAATGGAGCAGATGAGTTGTGACTTGTGATTCTGATAGCAGCTATCCATGAGACAGAACATTGTCCCCAGGGAAAGATCTGTAGATAGTACCAGTCCCTCTTGATGCAGCAGGCAGTGAGATTTCACAGGGAAACTCGAGGATTGTTACCAAGAACTGGCTTGACCCTCGCTTCTTTGATGTCGATGTGCACCTAACCCTGGAACCTGTGAGGGTCCACATTGCTGAATCATTCAAATGCCTTTTATTGCTTTGCCAGACTTTCCATGTTTGCTTACTGATCCACTGTAACATAATTCTTCACCTTACCTACATCCACTTTTTGTTTCTTTACTTAACCTCTTACTACAAAGTTTTATCTCACGTCATCATCCCTAGTGTCATTTGATCAGCAACACTCTCCACTGTCTCAGAAAACTTCAATAATTGTGTGGGTCTGCCTTGTTAATTTATAATAAAGCCCAGTTCTGATGAAAGAACAAGACTGGAAAATATTGGGAGTAATTTTAATTTAATTCATGAGAACATACTTTTCATATGCAGTCCATAGGGACTGAGTTTAATTTGTTTCCACTTTAATTTGATGGCTTATGAAAGGTTGAGTCTCATTGTGACCTGCAGACTCTGTCATACAGTGGACAGATGGTGCTTGAAAGATTGGGTGTATGATTTGTTTGGAAGTTTGTGCCTTTTCTACAATACCGAACTTGGCCACTGCATGTTCCTGACAAAGACTCTTGTGCTCAGTGCCTACATGAATAAATCTTTTCCATTTTTGTTGGTCACACCAATAGATATGGGTATTAACTCTCCTCAGGGATGTTTTGAGGATATTCCTAAAGAATTTGCACTGTCCTAGGAGTCTTCCACCATAGCTGAGTTCAGAGCAGAGCAGTTGCATTGGGAGTCATGTGTCAGGCACAAGAATGACATATCTCTTCCAATGGAACTGTGTGATAATTGCCTTGATGCTGGGCATGTAGGTTTGGGAGAGGGAGCTGCTGCTGAATTGCATTTAACCAAATTTGGAGCAATTTGCCAATGTAATGTTGGTGGTACTTCTCAAGCTCTTTGAGGTGTTCACTATAATTTGTCCAATTCTCCAAAGCGCAAAGGCACTGCCACTAAATAAACCATGATGTTCATCTCAAATTTAAGATCCTAGTACTCAAATACTCTTTTCCTCAGTCTTCACTGGGAAACCCACAAAATGAGTCAACTGCTGGTCTTTCACTGAGACATTATTGTGGAAAATTGGATGTAGAAACAGTGTTGCACCCAATTCCCAGATTCAGGTAAAATTGCCCACATCAACTTTTTTTTCTCGACAAAAGCTTCCTACACTATTTATTTAGTACTAAAATTGTATTGTGATTAGAAATTAATTTTCTTTTATATTAGTTCCTGATTTAGGTTTTAAAAAGTTCTTTTATGTGATCTGGGTGTCAGGTGTTGCCCTAACTACCCTTTCATTGATCATATGAGACTTTGCTGCAAGTCACATGTAGGCCAGACCAGGTAAGGATGGCAGATTTCCTTCCATAAAACACACCAGGTGTATTTTTACAACAATTGATGATAGTTCACAAGATTTCCTTTGCTTTATATTCCAAATTATGTTATTGTGAATCAATTTATGAATTAAATTCTAATTCTATCAGATGCCAGGGTGGGAGATGAACCAGTGTACCCAGATTGTTAGCCTGCATGACCACTAAACTAACATTGTCCTTAGATTAAATTTTAACCTTCAGCAACAAATGTGCACACAGTATCCATCTAGATTTTGGCTAATTCAAAAACTATTGGATTAAGACAATTAAAATTGATTCTTCAAGAGAAAAAATTATAACCATTTATTGTCGGGGTGTCAATAGGCTAAGGTAACATGTCATAGGATATCCAAATATAAATGTATAAGAATAAAGAAGAAAATGCTACAGACCATGGAGATTTTATTCTGACAATGCTTAAAATGGGTAAGAGCTGAAACAAGATTCTGTTCCCCACAAAGCACCACAGGGGTGGAATATTGTATTCATCTCTATAACCAACCCTACTGCATAAAACACATTTTGCCACAAGGGAGAGTAAATAAAGCTTAAACTGTCATGCAGGAGTAATTGTCCCTGCTTTGTGATTTCTCCTTTTGGCTGCAAAAATGTAGACTTGCTTTACAAAACTGTCAGCTTGGCTGGCAGTCTCAGTGCTGGAGCCTCAGCTTGAAATCCAGACTTGGCTGGCAGTCTCACAATAGAGGGAGGGAGAATTTCTCACTCATGACCAGACAATCAAAGAAGAAACTGCCTGGACACAGTCCACCTACTCTGAGTGACCTAATTGTACCCTGGTGAGAGACTGATGTTTAGAGAGACCTGAAGCATACAAACTGCAGAGTTGAAAGGTATCACATGGCTGTGGGAGATTAACTCTATAGGGCAGAAAGTAAGGAACGTAAACACTTCAGTTGAAGTGGTGGCCTCTTCATAAAGGCAATGCCCTGACATACTCATCGGAACTCCTGACTAATTTGAAGCCTGCAGGTAGAAATGGGATGTTTTTAAACTTGGTTTCCTGTAATTTACATCAATTGGAATGTGTAATCTTGTTGATTTCAATCTCAAACTGCACATAGTCATTTGAAATGTGCACTACTGTTATAAATAGAAGCATTAGATGTAACAAACATTAATCACAGACTAATCAATGTCTATTCATTCCACAGATTTCAAACATGTTGGAGTGATGAGGTGATAAATTGCAGCTGTTTGGAATTAACAACTGAACACAAATCCCTTCATAGATCATTGGTGTGGTTGTTGGAGCCAGGCCTCTTGTTTTTAGCTGACAGTTCTTGGTGTCAATACATCCAAGTTCAAACTCACTAGTTTACTGTTTTCTCCCCAAAACCATTTAGGTTATTGTTGTTTCCCCACATTGGACTGTTGGCCTATTTCTGAAGCAATTACCCTTATATTGGTTCACCACCGTTCCAAGCAGGGGAGGTTCATCTGCAAATCTGTCACTTAATCAACATTGTAAATAGATTACCCTTGATGTTACAAGGCCAATTTCATTGGAGTCTGTTCATTTGCTGATTCTTCATAAACTTGATTTGTAAATTTACAACGAACAGAATGTACAAAGATGCAGGAAATGCTGGAAATACTCAGCAGATCAGGTCACATCTGTAGAGAAGGAAGCAAAGTTAAAATTTTAGGTCAAAAACCTTTCAAATTTATAACTTGTCTGCACAGTCTGATAATTGTTTAGCAACCCTCTCACCAACTGTCCAACATAAGAGGATACGAGAAAACCATTCGTCGTTTCCTATGGGTAAGCTGTAGCAAGCAGATTACTTTGTGGAAAATTAGGAATTTGGAGTTTGGGATTAGTAGGGGTGTGAAGAGCCTTGCAAATATAAAATTCAAACTCAAATTGTAAAAACTATAAGCGTGAGGCATTCCATATTGAGCCAGTAAAATCAAGTGGTGCTATGGGATAGAATTGCAATGGGAGCTGGGTTGATATCATAAATCAATGAGGTATCTCATTGTCATTTCCCATCTCCAAGTTGTATGGACAACACAGTAGAGCCACAGAACACAGTTAAGTAAAAACCTCATGTGGAAAAACACTCAATCAAAGAAAAAATAGAATGAAGATGAATTAATATTCAAGATTAAATTTTTGAAGTGTATTAAGAAAATAAGTCAAAACAAGGATGATAAAGGCAGACCGTTCCTTTTGTTTGATATCTGTAATTAAATTGCAGACAGGTTCTTTATGACATCCTTCGCAGATCCCATCCTTTCTGAAATGAACATGGACATAATGCATCATATTTCAGGATTACTTTGGAATAATTAAGGTATTCCTAATGTTGAGATTGTTTCACAGGATGCAAGTGTCACTGTTAGGTTAACATTTCTTGCCCATTTGTGGTTGCCCTTAAGAAGCTGGTGATTAGCTGCCTCCTTGTACTGTTGCTCCCCACTGGGTCTAAGTAACACGGTATTGACAGAGTTGTTAGAGATCAGAGTCGAGAGTGTCGTGCTGGAAAAGCACAGCAAGTCAGGCAGTGTCCGAGGTTCAGGGCAGAGGAGAGGACTTGGGGGAATCCAGTGAGAGAGGGACTCACTAAGATCTTTGTAGAGAGAGGAGAACTTCTTCAAGGTAGGCATCCTTGGTAGAGGCTTCACAGTAAGGTTACAATCAACTAGGAGACAGTAAGGACTGCAGATGCTGGAGATCAGAGTCGAGGATGTGGTGCTGGAAAAGCACAGCAGGTCAGGCAGCATCCCAGGTTCAAGGCACAGGAGAGGATTTGGGGAGTTGTTAGTGGCATGTGCATGAGATAGTTAAAACACATATAGACACTAGTCTTTCATTTATGTAACAGTAAGCTCAGAGACCAGTATTTCTTATGTTACCATTTTTGGGAATGTTTTTAATATGCAATAAATAGAGTTCCAAAAATAGCTAAGCATGAAGACAGCTCTTAACCATACCTAGTCTTCAATTCATCTGTGTTGAATCCAAGCTCATTAAAAAGAAACATGAAATAAAACCACACAATAAAAGAGGGATGGCAATATAGGTCCAAGTTAGAATTGTGTGAGTTGGAGGGGCACTTATTATTTAGAGTGCTACAGTGTGTTACCTGAAAATACAAGAAAGATATGAATTCCCTGAACCAGTTTAATGTAATCCATACTATAATTGAAAATCTAATCAGAAACATACATTATCTCGATAAAGATCCAATATATTGTCTCAAAATATTTCTATTTTCTCTGCCGGCCATAAAGGTACAAATAAAGTTTACCTTCATATCAACTTTTTCTATGCACAAAAAATAAACAATTTGTACATACATACATATTTTTGAATTACAGTAAGAAACACCACTGATGATAATTCAAGCAAGAGAAACTTTGTTTTAAGTTAGTTAGGAAGTGGACTTTTCTTTGAATCTGTTCAATAACCTGTCATAGCAGAAGGTGAGATGGCTGCGAACAAAGTAAATGCCTGCACATACTTTTGTACAGTGATCCAAGCTGAAGCGTTTTGGATCTAATTTTGTGCATCTATGATTGGCATTGAAGCTCAGAATGTAAAAGATATATAAGCACTGTGCAAATAAATTCATTGCATTATGACTAATGGCATTTAGCCCCTGCCTGATTTATCGAAATGGAGTAGGAGGGTTGAGGGGAAGGGCAGTAAAGTGAAGGGAGGAGACGATGGGCTCCGTACATGGTGTGGGATTGATCTGTCAGTGAAGATATAAGCATATGTTTGATCTTGGGGAGGGTGGTGGCGGTATGGGTATGATCATAAGATGGGTAGGCATCTTTTGGTTTGGGAGGGGGATGTGGCTTGAAAAACCTCATTGAATAAAAAAGTCTTTATTGTCACATGCATTCAAATGAGTACATTGAAAAGTTAGTAATTTTTGCCTCTCTGCACCATCTTAGTTACAGGGTACCTAGGTACAAATACTTTAAATGTTGTTACAGAATTGAAATAGCAAAAATGAATAGGCTAGCATGGGAATACAGATTTTAAAAAGTCCAGAATGAGAATAAAAACTACCTTTAAAGTCCTCAGGTTATAGTGCTTTTTCGTTGAGTCCATGCCCATTGAGCGTCAGAACACAAGGCCTGATTGCATCCATGCACTAGACTCCATGCACTGTCCTAGACACCTCCAGAACTTGCACCCCTGGCCGGCTAACTGTGTTCCCGCTCTGGGCTCCAGGCTCCAGGCTCCGGCAGCAACTTGCTTCTAGGACTTGGCCCATGCTCACTCTGATCCTCCTCTGGACTCTGGCTAGGACTTGCTTCCCCCGTTGGCCTGCTCCATTCTCTATTCTCTCCAGGTAGGGTAATTTAAGAAGTTAAAAGTTGGGGTATTGGGGAGGAAGAAAAACTGCGGCAAAGAGGGAAAATAAGGAGAAAAGGAAAAGGAACTGGCAAGCAGAGGATCTCCCGCTGAAGTGTCCTACTCTGCCGCCATCTTGAATTCTGTGCAGGCAGTAGGGGAGGTGTGTGAAGAGTGTTGAGGGTGAAGCATGTGGCAAGATCATTGGCTCAGTAGGGTGAGAATTCATCTGGGCCTTGTGGATGTTTAATGCTGATTTCATGGTGACCGGCCAGGAGAAGGGCCATCAAGGGTTGAGATTTTGTGGGTCAGGGGCTTTGAGGGAGGTTAGGAACTGGAGGTCCGGAGTCTTGGGAATGGAATGGAAAATGGAGGTCAGGGGCCTAAAGGAGACGGTGGTGACATAGGAAAGTTGAATTCAAACTGATGATTAAATATAAGACATACAACCTCAATAAAATATTCAAATTGCCTCCATTCATCCTGGAATACGGCTGCCCAACACCCCCCACCATTGAAACCAGAAAGAGAGTGGCATTGTGGTCCATATTCTCCTTCCTTTGGTCTCCTGTCTGAGCCAAGCACAAGCAATTTCTCGGGGGTTAACAGTTCCCTCTTTATGACAAAAACTGCAACAGTTTACTGATCACTTTACTCTAATATGACATAATGAAAGAATTGTAAAGTACATTGAAATAAAAATAAGAATAATCCAGCTGCAATGAAAGTTCTTGTTTGTGATATCATTTGAAAACATAATGAGGAGCTTTACTGGTCTGCCTTCACATGGATTGGCTCCACTGGATTCTGGAAAATCAGACAATCAGAGTGGACATCATGTGGAAAACAGTTCAGTTTTTTATAGCATTTGGATGAATAGATGGAAAATCCAGGAAAAAGACATGGGGAAGGGATGAATTCCCAACCATCTGATTTCCCAATCTTAGCTATATCTAAGCTCATGTGGACACAGACCAGGAAAATCTTCCGCTAGTTATAAATCAATGCAAACGTGCATTTATATAGTGACTTGCACAGTCACAGGATGTTTCAATACATAATTGAATCAAGCAAGGAGACCTGAAGTGTCGGCACAAAAGAAACACGAGTGGCCATATGATCATAGCCAGATAATCAGTCCATCTGTGATGTTAGTTAAGGGATCAATCTTAGCCAGGGCACGTTTAGAGAGGAATCCTGTTCTTTGTAGTTTTATGGCATCTTTGACATTTATCTGAAAGGGGAGACAGGGACTAATTAGCTTGACATCACATCTCAGAGACAGAATCTCCAACAGTGCAGCACTCCCATGTTATTGCATTGACATGTTAGCTTGATCTTCTGTTCATGTCTCCATTGAGGGATTTGGAACTGCAAACCTCAAACTCAGAGGCAAACGTGATTCAATGTTTCACTGACACAATTGCTCAAAAATCATTTGTAACATAGCTTTCAATTGCAATGTTTGTACTACAGTCTCATACTGCTACTTTTTTGACAATTAAAAGGGGGCATGGATTTTGAAAAGCTCCCTGAGGTTGTCAAAGACAAGCTTCAGTTTGTGTTGGCATTCTGAACTGTGGAAGGGCCAATTCTTGTCATCTGCTGAGTTTGGCAGTGCCTGAGACCACTGGAACTAGGGAGCAGATGGTGGCTATATGTTAGTTAAGAGAACATAAGAGGGCACTTGAATTTTTTTTAGAACCCTTACAGTGTGGAAACAGACCATTCGGCCCAACGAGTCCACACCAATCCTTTGAAGAGTATCACACCCAGACCCATACACTACCCCTATATCTTTTTCAACCCCAAGGCTAATGTGCCTAGCCTGCACATCCCTGAACACAATTTAGCATAGCCAATCCACCTAACTTACATATGTGTGGAGTATGGGATGAAACCAGAGCAAACCCACACAAATACAAGGGGAACATGCAAACTCCACACAGACAGTCACCTGAGGCTGGAGTCAAACCCAGGTCTGTGGTGCGGGAAGGCAACAGTGCTCACCACTGAGCCACTGTGCCACCCCCTAACTATACACAAGTACGCTGTCCCACAGCCCTCTCTGTGGCAAGGATTTCCAAACACTCACAACCCCTGAGAGAAAAGAAGCAGGCTAATCAGCCCATCTAGACCACACTGCTCCTCTGAAGATTATCCCACCCAGACCCAGCCCTCTGACCCTGCACTTTTCATGGCTACCTTGCCTGGCCTTCAGATTCCTGGACACAATGGGCAATTTAGCATGGCTAATGCACCTAACCTGAACACCTTTGGACTATAGATTTAAACTGGAGCACCTGGAGGAAACACACATAGACATTGGGAGAAATTGTAAACTCCACAGTTGTCTGAAGCTGGAATTGAATCCGGGTCCCTAGTGCTGTGAGGCGGCAGTGCTAACCACTGAGCCGCTGTGTCACTTGATTTGATGTATGTACATATATAGGGAACAACTATACAATAGTCTTGGAGTTTGTGGTGTGTGAGTTGAAATAAAACTCTGACTGGGAAAAAATATGGTTGAACTCAGTCTAACCAGCATTTTTTTTTGATCTCTGGTACTTAGCATCAACAGACTGCGTTTCTGCTCCCAATAGCATTTTAGTGACTGGTTCTTGAAAGTGCATGAGTGAGTAGAATTTGGCTTGACATTTGTGTCTCCATGGTTCTTTAATCTGTCAGCATTCATGGTCTGGATTTACCCATGCAGAGTATCTGATTTGGTGAGTTTCTGGACACCTGGTGATTTCTGTGGAACTGTTCCCAGTCATAAGTCTGTACTTTTAGTAGATGAGGGGAAAATAGATTACACTTTAAAAAGCAATAGATTTTTGGAAAAAATGTTCCCATAGCATCAATTTTAATACTGTGTTATATTTCAGTGTTAACTTATAGGTTGTTGAAGGTTGATAATTTATGAAAGTGAATTTACTAAGAGCTTCAACAGTTTATTGATTTTTTTTTAAATGCCATCACCACTTGAAAATATCTCTAACATTTGCATCACTGTAGCATGGATTTGAATTTTGATGGCTGTTTTCCTTATCTGAAGTTTTCTTTTCAATTATACACGTGTTTCTGGAGATGCCTGTGAAAGAAAGCTGCCAGAGCTGTTAACTTGCTGGATGTCAAAATGTCCATACTATCACGTGTTGCTGAAAGCAGGTGTCTGCTTGATATTGGAAACAGAATTTGCTATTCTAGCATTTTTACATTTCTGTCAGAGCAGTTTATCGTGCTTACAGTTGCAAAGCTTAAACTAATATAAAAGGTGAGACCCTGCTGTTGTGGTTTACTGCAGGTGCTGAGTGGAAATAGTCCAGCTAAAAAAATATATATACAAGAACACGAGTCAATTCATTATGGCTACAGTAGAGTCACAGCATATACAGAGAAAAAAACTCAATTTTTTTGCTTTTTTTATGGCTCTGTGAGGCATAACTGAAGAATGAAAGGCATTGTCACTTTGTAATCCAGAGTTATCTTCAGAAGTGGCAGCTCTGGGTTTCTTGTAAATCCGCTTTCATAACATATCAGATTTAACTCCAATTTTGTGCAACAATGCCCTCAATAAATTAAGCTTCCAATGTTGCCTAGAACTTGTCAACTGGAATTGCATGGCTTGATTAGTGTATATTTTCCATAACACCATTTACTTACATGCCTGACTTGGCCACTGATGTGAAGTCATTTTTGTAATTGAGAAGTAGTGCAAACTCTAATCTGCAGCAAAATGATATCCATTGCTCTCTGAAGCCAGGAATTCTAATTCCTAATTCACTTCAAACCAATGATTCGTTCAGCAGTTGACTTGCATCAAGATGAGATTTATTTGCAAATGATTCCAAACTTCGCTTAATTTCATCCACAAATTTTGATTATGCTACTAACTCTATAATATCCATGAAATGGATGACACACATGCTGATTGCTCACAGATGTTCATAACATGGGAGACTGAGACTGAGGATGAAGAGAAGAGCCATTTGGTAGTACAGAACTTATAGATAGATACACTAACAACCAATTTAGAATAATCAGTTGAGCTCATAACATGGCTCATTTATGCTTGCTGGAAGCAACATGCATTCATACAGAAGAACTCATGCTCTATGAACAAGGGAATGTAATCGAATCTTGTAAATTTTTTGAATTTCTCTGAAACCTATAATTCCCAATTGTTTTCTCTACGTCAATGCCTCAGCCATTGAAATCTAACTTGTTAACCAATCAGTACTCTCTTCTCCTGTACTTGTAATTGTTTGTTCATTTGAAATCTGGTATCCTTCTCTTGTCCTGATGTTACAAGTCAAAAAGCTTTGCCATCATGTCACTCATCTCATCTGTGTTCAGTCTCAGTGTTTGTTTGAATACTGATCACAGTGCTTTTCATATGACTATCCTTAATTACCATTCGACATCACAACTTCTGAAAGTATACTCTCGTAATTTGGTCAATTACTTAGTTTCCTAAATTTTACAAAGTTATCATCAACCAGAGGATTGCCTGCTTGTGTTTAAATTATTCTGAGTTACCACAGAATTGCGGTTGGATTCAAGAATGAAGGTACAGTACCTTCAGGAAAGGAGGGAAATTGAGAGATATGGGGAGAGTCAGGAATATTTAAAACAATCAGGATAATGCAGCTATTCATTCCTTCTCTAGGAACTTGAGACTTGTTATTAATTGATTTGAGTAACTATATAATAGTAAAATCTTTTAAAGAAATCGTTCATATGTAGAGCACCATTTTGAGCACTGTCATCACACATTTTGATTTGGAGGAAATAATTCAATAGACAGTTGATAATTTAGCAGTTTCACTGGTTGGTAGATCTGAAATCACTCCTTAGATTAAAAACAAAAACATACAAATGGCTGGATGAAAGGCTTGGTTATAATATAATCTAATACTGGTAGCTTGTCTTCTGTCAATTTGGTCATACTGTAATATTCTGATCACCTAGTTATAGGAGATATAATGAACTTGAGTTGACAGGGAGGTGAGTAATACAATTGTTATGGAAGTACAGATCATGAGTGCAGGTTACCTCAAAATCAGAATTTGTTGAAATGAATTGCTGTGTGGATATATTATCAAGACAATTTCAAAACTGATCCAAATATACTTGATCAAAGGGGTGAAATACACAAGAAAAGTTAAAAGTAAGAAAAGGCTTGTTTCAGGCTATTTGTGTTTTGGGGTAGAAAGAAATGGAAAACTGTAATGAACAACTGCGTGGTTAGTTGGTATATCTCAAAAAAGCAGAAAGACTTGCATTCAGATAAAAGCCTTTTATGAATGCTAGGCATCACAAAGTGCTTTTACAGCCACTGGATTACTTTGAATTATGGGCACTGTAGTAAAATGGAAAATGTGGCACCCAATTTGCATGCAAAATACAATATGATAACAACCAGATACTCTGTTTCCCTGATATAGATTGAGGGATAAATAATAGCCAGGATACGAGCAGTAAAATCCTCTACTCTTACTCAGATTAGTGCCATAGTACATTTTATGACACATATCTCCCTCAAACAACAGTCAGGATCCTGGTTTAAAATCTGAGCAGAAAGATAATAGTAGAGTACTCCTTCAGTATTGTAATGAAATGTCAGTCTTCATTTTGCTTTTGTCTGTGTGATCAAGTATTAGAGTTGGGCTTGAACTCATGACCTTCTGGTTTAGAGATCTGAGTGCTTCCAAGACAGCCATGTTTCAAAATGGGATGAGGCTTGTGTATTACAATCTCTATCCTTACCTTAGTTATATATTTGATTCAGATCCCTTTCTTTATGAGGCAGCATGAACTTGAGCATCTTCTTAATGTGAATGTAACTGGTGTGGTCAGTCTATTGTTCTTTACTTCCACATTGGAAACCATTTATCCTATTGTCTAATGGTCCTACTTGGCATGAGACTGTTCAGTAGTCCAGATTATACAAATGTTGAAATCTAGCTCTTTCTCATCCTAAAAACCACAGTTCTGAACTTCCAATCAGATTAATGGTAGCATTATGAAAGCAGATTAGACACAGGATTAAGAGCAATGACCTCATTTCCAAAGTGCTTTGTGTTCATTATGATATAAATACATGCTGTAAATTAATTGAAATGTCATAACTTGCTATACCATTTACTATTGTAATTGAGGATGATTGTGAATTTCTGTACTGAAATAAGAGACAGAAATCAAATCAAATGTGCTTTAAATTTAATCAGAGTTAAATAATTCTCCAAAGGGCAATTTAAAAACAATTACATTTAAGTTATTATCAAACTATGTTTTTAATCATTGTATGTGGTGCTGTCTTTGTTGTCCTGTCTCAGACTGAACATATTGAATGATGTATAGGATCATTTCTAAAAGGAAACACCCACTTATGTACTGTCTTTCACAACTCTAGCACATTCTAAAGCACTTGACAGCCAGTGATGTACATTTAAGGAATAATTACTCCTCTAATGTACAAAATGCAGTAGCACAGCAAGGTCCCACAAACAGCACTGTGATAATGACCAGATAATCTGTTCACTGGGCTGTTGGAAAAGTGATGAGCATTGGCCAAATATTGAATCATGGAGAACTCCCCTGCTGTTCATTGAAATAGTGTTCTGGAATCTGCACATTTACACAAAAGAACACATGGAGTAATGGTTTAGCTGTGTCTATTGAAATTCCTGAACAGTCCACATTGCACATGCAGAAAATTCTGCATGTATGCAATCTGTGAAGTACCTTGCCAGTAAAAATAACATCACAGGGCACCCAAAATATCACAATAAATGTGAGTGAATGGGATAGAATGATGTCACAGGTGATACTGGCAGGGGTATCACATATTGCACTTGCATACTGAGTGCACTTTGGGGGTGTCAGCAGACATTCTCTATAGTTTAATGCTTCAATCAACATGCATCAGTACTGAACCCACTGAGTACTGCACTGAAAGATCACCTTATATTTTCTTCTCAAGAGTCTCAAGCAGGGCTTAAACATGCTGACTCTTCTGACTCAGAACTAACTTTGCTATCATGGGCTGGGAGGGTTAAAACCCAAATCGCCATGACTATTAAAAATATACTGGCCCTGATCTGAAAGTGGAGTGGGAAATTTGGCTCTTTGACCCAAACATATGGCTGATCTTTTATTTCACCTCTATCTTCTTGCATTATTCTCTTTTCCCATTACACAGCAAATCTATGAACCTCTGCCTTGAACATGCTCATGAATGAGCAACTACAACCTTCTGGAGGAGAGAATTCCATGCATAACATTTGGGGTGAAGAAATGTCACTTCACCTCTATGCAATCCCTTATTCTGAGACTGTGTCCTTATATTTTTTTAAATTCTGCAGGCAGGAGAGACCTCTTCTTAGCATCTAGCTGCCAAGGCCATATACAATTTGATGTATTTCACTTAGAACTCTCTGCATTCTTCTAAGTTCCAGAGTTGCTAGTCAAGTCTACAATTCTTTGAACCAATTTAGTGAATCTCTGTTGCCCTCCCTCCAGGGCAATTACATCCTTCCTTAGGCAAGAGGAACACAATTGCACATATTTCCAGATATCGACTCGCCAATACAGTACAGCAAAGAAATATTTACCACAAGAGCCAATCAGATGGTGACAAAAGCCAGCATGAAACTGATAAATGGCAAGTAACATGCATGTCACACAAATGCTAGACTACAACCATCATCAATAAGAGACAATCTAACCACTTTTCTTTGGCATTCAATGGTGTTACCATCACTGAATCCCCACTATCAACATCCTGCCACTTACCATTGACTAGAAACTCAACCAAACTCGCCATATAATGGCCACAAGAGCATGTCAGAGGCAAAGAATTCGGGAGGCGAACAGAGAGATAGACACCATATATAGGCAATAAGTAGCAGTGTAAATAAGGACTAGGAATCAGCGTGGGCTTGGGCGGTCCGAAGGGCCTGTTCCCGTGCTGCATTGTTCATCATTCTTTGAATACTAAGGTGGGTTACACACCTCCTGACTCCCCACAGCCTGTCCATCTACAAGGCACATGTCAGGAGTATGATGGAATACACCCCATTTTTCCAGGTGAGTGCAGCTCCAACAACACTCAAGAAGCTTGACACCATCCAGGACAAAGCAGTCCACTTGTTTGGCACTACATCCACAAGCGTCCTTTTCCTTCACCACTGATGTGTACTATCTACAAGATGCACTTGTAATTCACCAAAGATCCACAGACAACACCTTCCCAGCCCATGACCACTTCCACTTAGAAGGACAAAGGCAGCACATATATGGGATCACCATCACCTTTAAGTTCCCTCCAAGCCACTCACCATCCTGACTTGGAAATATATTGTCGTGCCTTCACTGCCACTGGGTCAAAATCCTGGAATTCCCTCCCACATGGCATTGTGGATCAACCTACAGCAGTTGGACTGCAATGGTTCAAGAAGGCAGCTCACCACCACCTTCTCAAGGGCAACTTGGCAATAAATGCTGACCATCCAGTGACGCCAACATCCACAAATGAATAAAAAATAAAATAATTCATCTTGTTTGTTGCACGTATGTCGTCACTTTCTGCGATGCATGACACTTGGATATCTCCGAATGCAAGCATTTCTCAGTCCTTAACAGTATTCTGCTTTTTTTCTTATTTTCCTTTCAAAATGGAAAACTTCACACTTGGCCAGATTGCATTTCAATAGCCCATGTTCTTGCTCATTCACCCAACCTGCTATAAACCTCTGCAGGCCATTTGTGATCTCTTTACCATTTCCTTTCCCGTCTAAACTTTAAATCCATAGCAAACTTGGATAAGTTACATTATTTCATGAGAATATCATTGAAGTTTTGTTTCACCGTAAAGCACGAGGAGTCAGTGTGTTTTGTGTTGTACAAACACAAGCTGTATTTTATATCTTCATCAACTCTTTAAGGTCCTGCAGGGTCCTTAGCAGAGGAGATGTCAACATAAATACGATTCAGCTTGCACAGCTGAAATCAGATGAAAGCCTCACTTACCTTTTGCTCTGTTCACTCTATTGAAGATATTAAACAGACTTACAGTAGTATTGTGATTAATTGTTCTGTCAAAAGCAAAGTGAAATATAATGTGATGCCAAGTAATTAATAAAATCCAAAGCTGATGCGAATGTTTTGTTATTGTTTTGCATCCAAACAGCAAATATAACATGGTAACAGATGTGTTAAGCCACTTTTAATTCATGTCAGTTGTGTTTTATAATTTTTTGTCAAATTGAAGCACTGTAAAAGCAATAATTTGTTCACTTAGTTTGACAATATGTTGGGCTGTAATTTACTGGAGCAGGACATCAATTCACTTGTGCGTGAACATTTAGTTGTTGAATTTCTTGCCGGAAGTCCGAACTGATAATGAAGAAGCAAGGGAAACAGGGTCTTTGGAACCTGAGTGAACTGGGCATGTAACTGTATACAGGGGGTATCTCTTTAATCAATCCGATTTAATTATTCTGAAGGATTAAGGAGCAGTGTGGGGTCTGACCAAGGAGATGGGAGTTAGGTTGCAGGAATTCAACAGCAGATCAGGTACATAAGAGGAATAAGCTCAGTAGACACAGGAGCACAAATTAGGCCATTCAGCCATTCAATCATGGCTGATAAGTTTCTCATCCCCATTTTCCTGCTTTCTCCTCATACCCCTTGATCCCCATGATACTCAAGAACCTATCTCAGTCTTAAATATACTCAATGACCTGGCCTCCACAGCCTTCTGTAGCAAAGAATTCCATAGATTCATCACTCTTTGGCTGAAGAAGTTTCTCCTTATCTCCGTTCTAAAATGTCTTCCCTTTACTCTAAAGTTATACCCTCAGGTCCTAGTCTCTCCTACCAATGGAAACATCTTCCCAACATTCACTCTGTCCAGGCCATTCAGTATTCTGTGTGTTTCAATTAGATCCCCTCTTATCCTTCTAAACTCCATTGAGTACAAACCCAGAGTCCTCAAATGTTCCTCATATGTTAAGCTTTTCATTCCTGGGACCATTCTCATGAACGAGGTAAAAACAATGACTGCAGACGCTGGAAACTAGATTCTGGATTAGTGGTGCTGGAAGAGCACAGCAGTTCAGGCAGCATCCAAGGAGCTTCGAAATCGACGTTTCGGGCAAAAGCCCTTCATCAGGAATAAAGGCAGTGAGCCTGAAGCATGGAGAGATAAGCTAGAGGAGGGTGGGGGTGGGGAGAAAGTAGCATAGAGTACAATGGGTGAGTGGTCAATGTGGACTTCAACAGTTTCCTCATTTCCCCTTCCCCCACCTCACCCTAGTTCCAAACTTCCAGCTCAGCACTGTCTCCATGACTTGTCCGGACTTGTCCTACCTGCCTATCTCCTTTTCCAACTATCCACTCCACCCTCTCCTCCCTGACCTATCACCTTCATCCCCTCCCCCACTCACCCATTGTACTCTATGCTACTTTCTCCCCACCTCCACCCTCCTCTAGTTTATCTCTCCAGCTTCAGACTCACTGCCTTTATTCCTGATGAAGGGCTTTTGCCTGAAACGTCGATTCGAAGCTCCTTGGATGCTGCCTGAACTGCTGTGCTCTTCCAGCACCACTAATCCAGAACCAGTCTCATGAACGTACTCTGAACACACTCCAGGATCAGTACACCCTTCCTGAGATATGGGACCCAAGGTTGCGCACAATACTCCAAATGTAATCTGACCAGAATCTTATAGAGCCTCTTTTTATATTCCAGTCCTCTCAAAATAAATGACATCATTGCATTTGCCTTCCAAACTACTGACTTAACCTGCAAGTTTACCTTGAGAGAATCCTGGACTAGAATTCCCAAGTCTCTTTGCGCTTCAGACTTTTGAATTTTCCCCCATTTAGAAAATAACCCATGCCTCTATCCTTCCTAAGTGCATGACCTCACACTTTCCACCTGCCACTTCTTTGCCTACTCTCCTAATATGTCCAAATCCTTCTGCAGCCTCCCTGTGTCCTCAATGCTACCTGTCCCTCTACCTACTTTTGTAGATAGGGAGGAAAGTGATTTTTGAGAAGATTTGTAGCTCAGCTTGAGGTTCTGGATGTAAGTTTGCTTGTTGAGCTGGAAGGTTAATCTTCAGATGTTTCCAGACCATACTAGGACCTAAACACATAAATACAAAACAGGACACTAACACCAGTGCTTCACCAGAGGCTCACTGATGACTTTACCTAATATGGTGATGAAACACCTGAAAACGAACCTTCCAGCTCAGCAAGCAAACTTATGTCCATAGGGAGGAACAATTGGATGAAATGGGAAAGAAAAAGAGAGAGAATGCAAGAGTTTTTTGAAAAAAAAGTTTTGAAATCTTACATTTCAATAAATCCACTGTGTAAGAATAAGATTCTGTCTTGCACAAGTTAATTTTCAATGCCAGAAAAATTGATTAGCAAAAGTAGAATTTGTACATGATTGAAAGGGTCTTTAAACTTGAAATAATAAGATATAGTTTCCTGTGTCATACTTATGGTTTGTGTCCATTGTGCAAATAGAATAAATTCATGCAACTCAGTATGTCTCCTAGTGATTCAGGCAGCATCCGAGGACAGGCAAAATCGACGTTTCGGGCAAAAGCCCTTCATCATCCTGATGAAGGGCTTTTGCCCGAAACGTCGATTTTGCCTGTCCTCGGATGCTGCCTGAATTGCTGTGCTGTTCCAGCACCACTGATCCAGAATCTGGTTTCCAGCATCTGCAGTCATTGTTTTTACCTATGTCTCCTAGTGAGGCAGACATTGAGCTGCTATTTTTACAATGGAATGATAAATTTCAAAAACAACGTCTGGACTTGTGCATTTAATTGCATGTTTTTTTGCTGCCTGAAATTGTTGCATCATTTTGAAGAAATACCAGTGGGCTCTATAAGCATTAGCATGATTTTGACAGCAAAATCTGGTCATTTTTGTTTTAAATATCAAAATAATCTATTAGCATGTATTTACTGGAAAAAGGTGGGATAGTTGAGGTGGCATGGAGGAACTTACCTCTCCAAATCCTTGTTAGACCTGATTATTACCCTGAAAAAAAAGCAGAAAAAAATTGTTTCTCAAGATGTTTAGATAAAGTCTTTTCTCTCGGGTGAGGGAGTCCAGAACTGGAGGGCATAGATTTAGGCTGAGAGGGGAAAGATATAAAAGAGACCTAAGGGGCAATTCTTTCACGCAGAGGGTGGTATGTGTATGGAATGAGCTGCCAGAGGAAGTGGTGGAGGCTAGTACAATTGCAACATTTAAAAGGATGGGTATATGAATAGGAAGGGTTGAGAGGGATATGGGTTGGGTGCTGGCAGGTGGGACTAGATTGGGTTGGGATATCTGGTCGGCATGGATGAGTTGGACTGAAGGGTCTGTTTCTGTGATGTACATCCCTATGACTATGACTCGATGTTTGGACATTTGCATTGTTGGGTTACAGTGACTAATTGTTGTCAGTGATTTATCTGAAACATTGCTTGCAATGAATATTCCAGTGTCAAGGCTTTTCATTGAAAGTGATTTATTTTGGCTGAGGTGAATCTGTCAGTCATGAATGATTCAACAAAACTGAATACCTCCACTGAAATAGCATAGCAAGGAAATTGATATAGGAAAATGTAACTTTACTCATACAGTAACTTTACTGGAGATGTATCCATCTGATTACATTGTTCCTACCCTATTAAGTGGCAGTAGAAATATAATTAATAATGTACTTTGCTAAAGTGAAAATCCTACAAAAACAAAAAATGACAAACAAATTATCAAATTATTCCACTGCAAGCAAACCATCAAGGTGCAACCTGGGAGAAGGAATAGTGAACTGGGTTTGCAGCTTGGAGGTTCCTTACAGAAAATCAAATGGGCTGAGTACACAGCTGGAATTAACACTAAAGGGGGAGTTCTATCCCCAGAGATATTCATAAAATCCCCACTGTAAAGGTAAGATTCTATTACTAAACCTCCATTACTGGCAGTTATATTTTTGCTGCCTCTACAGGAGTTCAGTTTTACTCAACTCCAAGAGCTGAGTTAAAACCAGTGCCACAGTAAAATGAAGCACAAACAATGGTAGTTGTCAGTCACAGATCTGTCTATTTTGACAGCGTGAGCTGGAAGAATATGTTTTTCTTTTCGAAAAGAATAGCCTTGTCATGCTCTGGTAGGTATTGGTTCATTGTTCACTGTATTTAGAAGGATCAATTCTGTTTGGTAGTGTATATAGATTTGTACCACTTATAGGATGCAAACTTGGTTCCCATAATACTACCTTGCCTGGTATTATTTTTTAATAGGATGCACTGTGCTACTAGTATCTTCTTGGAAGACCTATTTTCTCGAGAAGACTGTTCACACAGAGGTTTTTCTGTATGTGCTGAAAGTGACTGATTTGTCACCCATGTGAAACTAGATCAACCATAGAGTCATAGAGTCATAGAGATGTACAGCATGGAAACAGACCCTTCTTGAATAACGGATTAGGCTCAAAAGGCTGACTGGCCTATTCTTGCACCTAACTCTTACAATTCCTATTGTTATGATCCCAGCTGATGGATAGATCAGATTCCAAAATAAATCATAAGTTTCATTTTTGCAGTTGATTACCATAGTGGTTAGTCATTGAACATACACATACACATGGCTATGAATGTTCCTTAACAAAATGGTACAAGTTATCATACAAAAGGAGGAAAAAAACAAACAGGTCCTTGACAGTATAGAAAGATGTTAACATAAACAAAGTTTCAACTTCTTTCCCTGCAATATCTTTTGCAGATATCCAACCACAGAGAGATATATCTCCAACCTCAACTCTTTCATTTCTCACTGAACTGCCTTTTTCATTTCTGCTTCTTGAATAGCTGAGGCAGTTTTATGAATTCTTTCCTTGGCTGATGGTATGGACCTTTTTCAAATCTGATGGCCTAACCTCTTTACAGTTCTGACATCTTGAAAACTTCACTACAAACTCTCATAACTTGGAGACTTCACAAGCTAAGGCTTAACGACCCTTCTATTAGGGAGCAACTCTCTTCTGAACTGAAAAGTTGATTAGTTGGAATGGAATTCAAAAATGTACCAGTGACCTCTTATCTCTTTCTCTTTGTTGTAAACTTAACTGTATAATATTTTAATCCAGTAACACCATTTAATGGGTGGGCATTCAACTGGATTATATGGGTTCTTAGAAATTAAGTCCTTAGTTCAGACTTTCAAAATGGTGTTCTGACCTTATATAAAAAGAAACCTTCAAGAAGTGAAACCACATATCTGCCTTTATTGAACAATTCCACATTTCCAAATGATGATGATAATGTAAATTGTGCAGCTCCTTTCACACTACATTCCTGTCCTGCCTTGACACAGTCCCACTTGCTGATGTGATTTCGAACTGCCTAATTTAGCCGCATTGAGAAAAAAACATGTTACTCTACCACAATGCAGTCCTTTTGAGCAAATGGGTTCTGCACCAATGCTATTTCAACAGCCAGGCAGCCAACTTGCATTTCATTTGCCTTTGAAAATCTTCTGCAATCACAAAGTGTCGGAGGTGTTCATTGAGGAGTTGTAGTTAAGTCTTGACTTTGGTAAAAAGCGTTGCTGCTTCATCTTGGGATGACTTGTCCACATAAAGGCTGCTACAGTTCTGGGAGTAACAGTGGCACAACAGGGAGAAGGAGTGGAATCAGTAGTTTGGGCAAGCTCCATGCCGTGCTTTCTGCCAAACTGGGGCTGATCTCCATGCTTGTTGATAGTGCCCGGAGACTGATAGGCAGCCCAGTCAATGCACCTGGTATCTGAATGTATGTACTCATCATCCTGTCCTGTGTGTCACCCATCATTTTAAGTTATCTGTAACAGAACATGGTTGTGAATATGCCCTCCAGCCAGGTGGCAAGCTAAACAAACTTTATTCTTGATGTTTGCTCGGTACACATGCCCGGTGACTTACCATGAGCTGATCTGAGCTCGTCATGATCTCCAAGGCATGTTCAGTGCCTATATTTGAGCCGGTGGCCATGGGTATCTAGTCATGTGACTTGCCTTTTTGACAGTACTCTTCTCCTATTGGGACTGTTGAAGTTGGGCAGATGGCCAACAGGAAGGTTGCATGATGGAATAAATGAATTTAAAGCAGGAGATGCACGATCACATGATAAGCTATAAATTCTATCAAAGGTATGCTATCTAAAACCATATACAGTTCTTTGGATGAGATATAACCATGTCTTTGTAATTTTTCTCCCAATCATAATTCAAAACTTTTCGGGAGGCTCTCTTGTGCCAGAGTGATAGTGTCCCTGCTGCCAGCCAGGAGGTCTGGGTACAAGACCTACCTGCTCCAGAGGTGGTAATAACATCCCTGAACATGTCTGTGAACAGTTGACAGAGAGGATGCATGCACATTATAACACACTGTTCACACAGGGTTACAGCTTTTATAAGAAACAATCCTTGGTTTCTCATACTTTCTAATAAGCTCATGTCTCCTTGCTTCACTAGTCATAACATCTCGTGATTGTTGAGATGCGCTTCCCTCAATTTCTTCTCTGAACCTCACTACCACAAATCATAAAGACTCTTAAGATTTTCACGGAACGCATCTTTTCAATCAGAGACCATCTTAGCTCCTACATTTGCCATGGAGCTCATAAACAACTCGTAACCTTTTCCTCACTGCCTACTATTATCATTTGTTGACTTTGTCTCTGTGAGACTTCTCTCTTTCTGTCCAAAAGCTCAGAGATGGAAGTTCTGTCCACTGGTAGCCGAGCTAATTGTGCCTTTGTTTTCAGGTGTGAACATTCGCACATTAAGATTCAATCTGGATCCTGGTCTCCATAGTAACCAAGCCACAGAAAGCACTAAAGAAACTAAGCATCAAGAAATATCAATATGAAAGTTATTGCTTGAAGACCTCCAAAAGACATCCATGTTAGACACTGAGCACAACCATCTCAGGGCACTGCCTCCACTGACATTGGCAATTGACATGATGCATCTGTGCTGTCAGGGCCATGCACTCAGCTCCAACAGTGGACCAGGCTGAATATCTGGGCTCTGCTCGCTGCTCTGATGCTCATACCCTTGGAGCTGACCCGGATGCTCACAGCTTCATATTGTCTTGTCTTGCTTCTGTGCCTTTTGCCCCCTCAGCCAAAGCTCACCAGGCTCAAATTACTTCTGTCTTGCTTTGAATCATAGAATCATAGAATCCCTTCAGTGCAAAAAGAGGCCATTCAGCCCATTGAGTATGTACCAACTTTCCAAAGTGCATCACACCCAGACCCACCCTCTCACCATAACCCCATAACCCAATATTTAGCATGGCTAATCCATCTAGCGTAGACATCCTTGGACACTACAGGTTAATATAGTATGGCCTAGCCACCTAACATGCACATCTTTGTACTGTGGGAGGAAATGAGAGCATCTGGTGGAATCCCACACAGACATGGGGAGAGCGTGCAAACTCCACAAAGTCACTGTTTATCATAAACACAACAGTAGGAGCTTGTTGTGGTTATCAGTACGTGTTGATCAAGTCAACGGGGATAGCCTTTACTTGGGGGGCTCTGGTATAGTCAGTTGAGGGCAGCTTCTGATACCAGCCCAGGGGTTTGGATATTGTCAGTCAGTTGCTTGGGAAGTCAGACTCAAGAAGCTTTCCTCTTCAGGAATGAGGAGCCAAATATCAGGCTGCCCACCACCCATCTCAACACATTCTGCCCACTTGTGGGCTGTTTGGTCCTGGAAGCAAGAGAGGCAATAACTAAGGGGGATGAAAATTGGTGGCAGAGCTATTCCTGTTGGGGAAGTGGGGGATGTGTTGCGAGTGAGTGACTAGACAGTGCAGATGCCATGCAGAGTCAGCAGGGTCAAGGGTTGGGGTGAGTAACGGCGAGTGAGGGAAGATGTTGCAGGCAGTAGTGAATATGATAGAGCATGGCCTTTGGTGGCAAGTGGGCGCATTAACAGAGTGAATGTAAAGTATTAGTGAGAAGATTGTGGCACTTAGACTGGTAAAGTGGAGAAGCTTCTTGACCTTCTTCCTGCAGTCATAAGTATCATTCCAAATGGCTGAGACCATACTGACCTGGTTGGCATGTTCTGGTTTTATGGCTCCACTGCTGGCCCTGGAGAAAGATGAAGTCCCCAGCCAGCAAGACCCTGGGTCCTTGCCTGCAAAGTAGGGTGACAATCCTTCCCCACATTGTTTGCCACATTCTGGGAGACTTCGGGAACATTGAAGGGCAGCTCAGTACTTAAAAATCTTTTCTGGGTGAACTGTGAGTTTTAAAGATGCCATGAGAGCAAGGGATGCTGGTCCTGTGGCAGAAATCAGGATAGTGGAATGTTCTTCTGGGAACAATGCATGGTAAGGCAGGTTGAGAATCAGAGATGAGAGATTTCATAGGGCCTGGGCAGGTAGTTTATGAGATAATTTGGTAAGATAACAGCGAGAAACCTCACTAGCCCTCGCAGCAAGAATCTCTCCCAAAAACCTGAAACAACTTGCTTTAGCCAAATCAAAAAGATTCAGCTGATAGACACTGTCTGATCATCTGAGCTCTCAGTTCTTCTGTCTTGATTTCACAGAATGTAATAATTTCTCTCAAAGGAACATTTGACCAATAGGTCAACAGTTTTCTGCTTTCTTTCATCTTTGTTAAATAATAGTCAAATTCGTAATTTTCCATTCCAAGGTGCCAATTCCTGAATCAAGTGAGCTTTGAAAGATAATGGCTAAATCAACTCTAATTTTCTCACATGGTTCTTTTGAAACCCCCCAACTCACCTGCGCCAAGGCCCCAAAGGACCCTTCCACATTCAACAGAAATTTATCTGTACCTCCACCAATGTCATCTATTGTATCCGTTGCACCCAAAGTGGTCTCCTCTACATCGGGGAGACAGGACACCAACTTGCAGATCATTTCAGGTAACATCTCTGGGATATCTGCACCAACCAACCCCACCGCTCTGTGGCTGAACAGTTCAACTCCCTCGCTCACTCCACTAAGGATATGCAGGTCCTGGACCTCCTCCATTGCTAAACCCTAACTACCCGATACCTTATCTTCCGCCTTGATACACTGCAACCACACGGGATTAATGTGGATTTCACCAGTTTCCCAATTTCCTCTCCCTCCATTTTATCCCAGTGCCAAGCCTCCAACTCGGCACCGCCCTCTTGACCTGTCCATCATCTTTCCTATCTATCCGCTCCACCCTCCTCTCCGACCTATCAACCTCTCCCTCACCTTCATCTACCTATTGCATTCTCAGCTACATTTCCCCAGCCCCACCCTCTTCCCATTTATCTCTCAGATCCCTGGCCCAAAAGCCTCATTCTTGAGACTAATGCCTGAAATGTTGACTCTTCTGCTCCTCAGATGCTGCCTGACCTGCTGTGCTTTTCCAGCATCACACTCTCGAGTATTTTTGTGTCACTCTTGATCACTTTTGCAAGCATCTTGATATATTTTTGGAAGTTCTTTTCTTTTGAACAGTCCCATTGTTCATTTGTCATTTTATTCAGCTGTTTTAACCCAATCTGCTG
The DNA here is from genome assembly GCF_037043375.1 of Chiloscyllium plagiosum. Taxonomy (NCBI): domain Eukaryota; kingdom Metazoa; phylum Chordata; class Chondrichthyes; order Orectolobiformes; family Hemiscylliidae; genus Chiloscyllium; species Chiloscyllium plagiosum. Next base: position 31,871,417 of record NW_028270141.1, read on the forward strand.
TTGTCAGTCTTTATTTCTCTCTGTTAAAGTTAATCTTACAAAAATCCCTGACTATAAGGAGCAGCACAGTGGTTCAGTGGTTAACAATGCTAGGGACCTGAGTTCAATTCCTGCCTTGTGTGACTGTCTGTGTGGAGTTTGCATGTTCTCCATGCAGCTGCATGGGTTTCCTCTGGGTGCTCTGGTTTCTTCCCACAATCCAAACATTTGTAAGTCAGGTGAATTGGCCATGCTAAATTGCCCATTATGTTAAGTGCACTCATCAGGGGCAATCCTAGGGTAAGGGAATGGGTCTGGGTGGGTTACTCTTCGGAGGGTCAGTGTGGACTTGTTGGGCTGAAGGGCCTGTTTCCATACTGTAGGGAATCGAGTAAATGTTATTTTTATCCTGTTCAAACCAAAATTGATTAGATTAGATTAGATTACATTACAGCATGGAAACAGGCCCTTCGGCCCAACAAGTCCACACCGACCCGCCGAAGTGCAACCCACCCATACCCCTACATTTACTCCTTACCTAACACTACGGGCAATTTAGCATGGCCAATTCACCTGACCCTGCACATCTTTGTGACTGTGGGAGGAAACCGGAGCACCCGGAGGAAACCCACGCAAACACGGGGAGAACGTGCAAACTCCACACAGTCAGTCGCCTGAGGCGGGAATTGAACCCGGGTCTCTGGCGCTGTGAGGCAGCAGTGCTAACCACTATGCCACCGTGCCGCCCATTGACTTTGAATGTATTATGGTTATTGTCATATAACTGTGAAGTTATTAAATTCAGTCTGACTTGTGACAAAATCTAGCATGGACTGTCGTTTTGTTGGGCCTGGAGTAAATTGCATTAGAAAACTATGTTGAAAGGACACCCATTTGCATAAGTGTACATATACATGATTCAGGTCCACAGTGTACATTCCTGTGGTGTTATGTTTAATCAATTAGCAGGATGTTCCTTCTTTACCCGCCCCCTTGATCTAATCTGTTGGACAATAGATGTCATTTTGTCTGAGTCATCAGTGATTTCTGATCATGTGACATGTCAATGTAATTGTTTATTAGAGTCTTCCATCCATCCTGCAGGCTATCAACAAGCAGAAAGGATACTAATAAAGCAAGTGTGAATTGGCCCCGGAATGAAAATCAGTGCAATCTCAGTTGGTGACAATGCTTTCTGACAGGAACGTTCAATACATTTCATGAACTATTACTTGGAGCTAAATAAATGCAGCACCTATCAATGTCACAATACAGCACATGAGCACATTTGTGGGTTGTAGAGAGGGTGGGCAGAAGACCATTTATTGAGATCAAGATTTCTTGTTAGGTATCAGCAATTTTATAAAAGATGGGAGAAGAACTCCAAAGAAAAGTCATTTTAGAATTAAAGGCTAAACACATTTATAGTATTTCAGGATCAAATAAGCATAGGAACACAGAAAATAGGAGTAAGGCATTCAACCTTTGAAGCCTGCTGTACCATTCGTTATGATCATGGCTAATGTCCAACGCAGTACTCTGTTCTCACTTTCTCCCCATATCCTTTGATCCCTTTAGCCCTAAGAACTATATGTAGTGTTGTCATAACATTGTGGAGGTGCACAGAAATAAGTCCTTTGGGAGATCAATGGGGATGGTCATTTGGAGCTAGGCATCACTTTGCTGTAGGAGTGAAATTAGGAGGTGGTCTCAACCTCTTGTGCAGGTTAATAACAAGAGCTGTGATCCTCCTCTTCCACAAGCAGAGCTAGAAAGGCAGTTATCCCTGTTCCATCCAATAGTCCACAGCTCCCTTCTCTTGTTGGATCACCCACAGATAAAGTCTCAGGCATGCAACCTTGTGAACATATTTAAACAATTGTTCTGCCACTCGAGATTGAGTTGATCACCAGGCCTGTTTAGCCTGGAAGTATGTAAGACTGGTTGTGAGACACAAAGAGTAAAAAAAAATGTTTTTAGTACCCCATCTGACCCAAACCGACCCATGTTATAAGTTAATGTCACTTCCACTATGATATGCAGAAGTTTTTTTCATTTCTTGCAAATGAATTTTGGATTATTTGAGGATGTTCAGCTTCGTATAATTAGTAAAAAATTGAAATGGCAAAACAGGGGATGAGTAAAAACATAGTGTTATAATTAAAAGGTGACAAAATAGTTGGAAAGTACTCTTCAGATTGGTATGAAGTGGAAGTATTCTCATTTACATTGAAAGTGGCTGTGACAACTGTACTATTCTTGACTGTTGATATTCTTCAGCCAATGTTGGATTGCCCAGAATAAATTGTCCCAGAATATATTTATGGGATGTGGGCATTGCTGGCAAGATCAGTATTTATGGCTCATCCTAATTATCCTTGAAAAAGAAATAATTAACAGTTTTGTTCAATGACTACAATCTGGTCAGTCAGCCACACTTATGTTAGGCAAGGAGTTCCAGTGACAATGGCAGAACAAATGTATAGTTCCAAGGGGGATAGTATGTAACTTGATGGAGAAAGTGTGATTGATGGCTTTCCCATGTGCCTGTTGACCTCATCCTTCCAGCTGGCAGATTTGGTGTCACCAAAAGAAACCTTGATGAGTTGCTGCAATGCATCTAATGGATGATACAAACTGTTACCAGATGATATGTTGATGGTGGAATGAATAAATATTTAAGATGATCAGTGAGGTGCCAATCAATTGGGTTGCTACGTCTTGGAAAATGTTGATTTTCTGTAGCTTTATTGGTGCTGCAGTAATGCAGATGAAAGGGAGCATTCCATCAAATTCCTGACTTGTAAATGGTGGAAAGACTTGGAATCAAGGGTTGATTTGCTCACCACAGAATACCCAGCCTCTGACATGTTCCTGTAGTCACAATATTCCTGTGCCTGGTCCAGTTAAGATCCCGGTCAGTGGGGACCCCAGAATGTTGATGAGGTATATATGCTATAGACTTCATTGATTAGATTCACTCTTGTTGGTATAGTCCTATAAATGTATATCATGGCAGTTATTTGTCACTTAACACAAGTCCAAATGCTATTCAGGTGTTGCTAAGGCAGGCATAGACTGCTTCATTACCTAAAGGGTTGGGAATGGAACTAAACATTAGATGATCAAACATCTCTGCTTCTGACCTTTTGATGGAGGAAAGACCATTGATAAAACCATAGAAACTAGCCTGTGAGACTGTCCTGAGTAGTCCCTGTGATGATGTACTTGAGATGATGTAAGTGCCCCCCAAAAACCGTCTTCGCATGTACGAGCTATGACTCAATCTACTAAAGAGTTTTCATCTTATTGCCATCGAGTTCAGTTTTGCTTGGGATCCTTGCTTGATGGCACACTTGGTCAAATACTGCCTTAATGTCAAGAGTAGACATTGCTATTCACCTTTGGAATTCAGCTTTTTGTCCATGTTTGGATCAAACCTCTAATTAGGCCTGGGACTGACTGATTCTGGCAGAAAGCAAACAGAGCAGGTTATTGGTGAGCAGTGCTAATTGATAGCATTGCTGATAATCCCTTATCTCACTTCGCTGATGATTCTGATTGGACGGTTGGAGTTGGAATTGGCCAGATAAAACGGTTTCTGCTCTTTGTGAAGACAGCGGTTTTCCACTTTGAGTATGTACTGAAAAGAAGGATCAACCATAGGATGTAATAGATAATTTAGATTTTTTTTGGCCCAGTTCCCCAACATTGGTATGACTAACATGAAATAATCTGGAATTTTATACGCTGGTTAGGCCCAAAGCATTCATGGCGGCACGGTGGCACAGTGGTGGGTGGCACAGTGGTTAGCACTGCTGCCTCACAGCGCCAGAGACCTGGGTTCAATTCCCGCCTCAGGTGACTCTCTGTGTGGAGTTAGCACATTCTCCCCGTGTCTGCGTTGGTTTCCTCCGGGTGCTCCGGTTTCCTCCCACAGTCCAAAGATGTGCAGGTTTGGTGAATTGGCCATGTTAAACCGCCCATAGTGTGAGGTAAGTGTAGGGGAATGGGTCTGGGTGGGTTGTGCTTCGGAGGGTCTGTTTCCACACTGTAAGCAATCTAATCTAATCATTTAAGGCAATTTGAGAAATGTCATGCTGGATGCAAGTGCAGTCCACTGTCCACATTCTTAGGATGTCTCAACATTCAGAGTTTTCATTTAAAACAATAGTTTGCAGCTGTTTGAGTAGGTTCCAAATAGTAATTTAATATTAACAAAGAACTGTGAAAGGTTTGATTGATCCTTCCTCTGATTAAAATATATCAAAAAGTTCATTAGTGGTCCAAGCTAACAAAAAAATTGGTTTTGTATCATTTTTAAATGCAATCCGTAATTTAAGAAATAGGTCATTCACAGGCCATGGACTGTTATGTGATACATGAAAAAAATCCAAACGTTTTGTGATCAATCCATATTTTTGTTGTATTAAATAAATTACACCGAGTTGACATCAGGGATTTTTATTAAAATATGTTTTTAAATCCTGTGGAACAGTTTGGATTCATGGCAGAGTTTGCAGTTCACAGTATGTACCTGAATCTCAGTAAAATCTTCAGTGTGAATGGACAATGGGTGGTTGTGTCTGGAAGGGTAGCAATTTTGCATACAAGCACAAATTGACATGCAATTTTTGCCCAGATGCCAACAGCTCCTCAAAGCAGAATCTCTCCCCCATAATTTCCATGAGCCTTGAGATATAAATGATAAGAAATGCTTTTTCTTTATACCAACTGAAACATGCATGTTGCATGTGAATTATCTTCCAGAAACTCACTAAATTCTGGATCAGATTTCATTATTACCTTGAGTACATAATTTATTTGAAATGTTCTAAATCTCTCCAACATAAAATGAGTGAAGGTTTAGTTTCTGACATCTGAGGTTTGCTGTTTTGAAATTAAATTATGATTATTTGTTACACTCAGTGGATGTCAGTTGTGTGGGCTTCCACAACAGAGACTTGAACATCTAACCTGAAATGTGACTGCAGGAATGAATTGTATTATTTTGTTCAAGTGTGGTCTGTGAGGCAAAATATTTAATCAATTCATCTCCTGTCAGTTTGGTTCGACGTAAAAGATCCTTTGGCATTAATTGAGGAAGTGTCCTGTTAGTATTTAGTCTTCAGTCAACAACACAAAATGAAAGTGAATAGGACCACTTAGCTTTGTTTGTGAAACGTTGCTGTATGCAAATTGGCTTCCACTTTCACCCTACAACAATGAATACAATTCAGATGTAGTTCATTGGGTTCAGTGAAATCTTGAAAGATGTTAAATTAATGTCAGTTTTTCATCTACATTGCTACAAAGAGGCAGTGACAATTGGAACGTTTGAATTTTTTTTACCCGTGACAGACAGAGAGGTAATGTTCTAGTGGTATTATGGCCAAACTATTCACCTAGAAACTTGACTGTGTTTTCTGGGGCTGAGAGTGAGGTGCTATAAAAGCACAGCAGGTCAGGCAGCATCCGAGGAGCAGGAGAGTCGACATTTTGGGCAAAAGCCCTTCATCAGGAATTCCTGATGAAGAGCCTTTGCCCGAAACATCGAATCTCCATGTCCTCGGATGCTGCCTGACCTGCTGTGCTTTTCCAGCACTGCACTTTCGACTCTAATCTCCAGCATCTGCAGTCCTCACTTTCACCTATGTTTTCTGAGGACCTGGGTTCAAATCCTGCCACAGTACATGGTGGTATTTGAATTCAATAAAGATCTGGAATTAAGAGTCTAATGATGACCATAAATTCATTATCAATTGTCGAAAAACCCATCTGGTTCACTGATGTCCTTTATGGAAGGAAATCTGACATCCTTACCTGGTCTAGCTGACATGTGACTCCAGCAATGTGGTTGACTCTAAACTGCCCTCTGGATAATTAGAGATGAGCTCTAAATGTTGGCCTAGCCAGTGACACCCGCATCTCATGATTGAGTGAATAAAACAAAATTGAGAAAAAATATTATGTTAAAGTAATCAAGAATATAAGGACCTCAAGTGGACTATTCAGCTCCTCAGGCTTGTTTTATTAGTCACTTTGATCACTGCTAATGTGTACCGCAACTTTATATCCTGTTTGCCACCTTTAGTGAACAAGAACCTATCACAATTTTGGAAGCTTCAATTGATTTAACATTGATATTTAGATTTCTATTATCTCTTCTTGAAACTTTGCAATAATTGTAAGATTTTATGACCCCATGATCTTAACTTCTGACATCCAAGGTAATGAACTGGCTTGTATTAAGGATTGGCTAACAGACAGAAAACAGAAGAGGAATAAATAGATCATTGTCACATTGGCAGACTGCGACTGGTAGAGGACTGCAAGGATCTGGAGATCCTTTGTTCATAATATGTTTCAACGATTTAGATGTGATGACCAAATATAATATTTCCTAATTTACAGATGATACAAAACTAAGCAGAAATGTGCATTATGAGGACATTGTAGATTCTATTCAGAGGATTGGCATGAACATGGCATGAACAAGTGTAAAAATGCAAAGTTATTCATTTTGGTAGGATGAGCATATAAGCAGAATATTTCTACACTGGTCGGAGGTTGTAATCTGTAAATATACAAAGGGATTTAGGTGTTGACAATTAGTCACTGAAGGCTAACATGCAGGAGAAGTAAAGCATTAAGGAGGCTTATGCAATTTTAGCCCTTATTATAAGAGGTTTTGGAGATAAGAATAGTGGGGTCTGGCTATGATTGTAAAGGAGCTTGCTTAGGTAGAACCTGGAATAATGTATGCAGTATTGGGCTCATTATCTCAGAAAGATATTATTGCTATAGATAGAGTGCAATGAAGGCTCAACAGAATTGTTCCCAGGACGGTGGAACTATGCTGTGAAGAGTAATTGGCAAAAATGGGCCTGTGTTCTCCAGAATTGCATAAAATGAGAGGTGATCTCACTGAAACCTACAAAATATTTAAAAAGGGTACCCTTTGAATGGGTAGTCTAGAAGCAACAGTACAACTTAAAAATAAGGGGAATGCTAATTAGGACTGTGGTGAGGAGAATTTCTTTTTTACTCAGAGGATAATGAATCTTTGAAATTCTGATATCTGTACATTACAAGAAATACTATTTTTTACAAATAAACAGATTCTAGCTACAGGTAAACAACTATGACCTGACAACATATAACTCTGATAGTTAAAACTTTAACCCACTATAAAACTTCCCCTTCACAGTTATACAGGCACAAAAAAAAATTGGTGTAATGGATGGAGAGAAAAACTGGGACAGTTTTTCAGTGGTAACTGTCCACAGAGTTCAGTGAGATGATAGTTTTAAAAGACTAGGACTTGCTGCTCTTTTATTGCTTTTCTTCACATATTTTCCCTGGCCTATCGGAGGCACAAATTGACTGTTTTGTAACTTAAGAAGTCTCTGACTTATTTGTTAAATTCAACATCTTACAGCAATTGGTGAGGAAATAGACTGGCTTTCTTCTTTTGGTTTTAAGCTTATTTTTAACTGCAGAGAAAAGGACGGCACTGCCACCTTCTAAATGTCTGAAGGCTTCTGGCTGTCTTGATCCCAAGTTCTTTAGTTATGTAAGAGCCAATCATATAGTTGTTGGGAGGCAAAAGGCCTTTGCCATCAACATTTGTTCACAACTGCACAGACAATTCAGCGACTTATTGCCAACCAAATCTCCCTTTATACATACCCCTTGGCTCCAGTTCGTCTGCAATTACATCCCCTCGTGGTTGAACAAACAGCAATGTCAACAGCTTACAATATGTGTTGGTAGCTTACTTTAAATAAATGGAATGACTCCTTTCTGAATCCTTGATTTTTAAAACAGTCCTTTTCACTTTAAAACCCGAAATCAAAACAAATAAAACTTAAAAGCTATGGTCTTCACATTATCAGTGATGTAAATCGTTATGAGGATGGCATAAATAAATCACATTGTAGTGTTCAATCGGCCATGACTATATTTACTGGCAGACCAGGCTTGATGAGCTTAATGAATTATTCTTGAGTAGAGGAAATAATTTCTCTATGTCTACCCTGTTCAATCCTTTCAATATTTTGAAAACTTCAATCTCATCATCACTCGCTTTTCTATATCCACAAAATAACCTGTAATGTAAAGATCAGAGCACTTTACCAGACTAAACAAGGTGAAATTTGAGTAATTTTGTGTGCAGATCATTCTTAGATAATTTGCAAAAATGTGTTTTACTGGTTACGTTGTGTTACCAACTGGTTTTGTGATGTTTTGTGATGTTCCTCTCTCTCTTACTTTTTGAGACATACTCCAATAGAACAATTCTTTCACTCAGCTCTTGGTGTTCCATTGCAGTGAGGTCTCATGGTTAAAAGTCATTTAAAAAGCACGAAGTAAGGCATACATATGAATTAAAATAAATTACAATAAATTGTACTGATCGAGTCAGTAATATATCTTAATTCTAAAGGCATAATTACATATAATTACATACATAATTACAACACAGTGTACTTAGTACATCATTACTATCTTTGCAACCTGTGTCATCTCAGTATCTGAAATTCTAACGAGCATGCCACATCCACTATGTTTAGATCTTAATCATGAGAAATAGTTTAAAGAATATCTTAAATTAGAATTTTGCATTGCTTTATATGCTAATGTACCAGTGCAGGTGGTGAGCAGCATGGCATTTATAGAGCATATAGTGATGGGAGCAAACTCATGGTATTGTACACAGTGTTAGATAACACTTGAGACTCTTGGGCAAAGCCATTAGTATATGTGGTGGGACTAGCTAGGCAATGGTGCATCAGGTCTGTTGTAGTGCCACCACTCATTGACTGTTCTTTAGATATCACTTGTAGACATTTGTGTCATGAGAAAGGCTTTTCTTATTTGTTGTTGGCTTCCCTACCTCAGCTTCACTCTAGTGTAGGGTCAAATATTCCTTCCTATCATGATGGCTTATGTGTAGCATGTCTGGAAAGACAGATACTTTGAATCCTTTGGACCTGTCAGTTCCCAAAGCTCTCCACCGCTGTGTGGTTTTCCTCGAGATCAGTTTAAGTTTGCTTTAGAGATTAATTGCCATCATCAGTGAAAATTGCCATGGCAACTGGATCATTCCAGGATGTAGAAGGTGAATGACGTGGATTTTAGTCATTTTCATTATACACATGCTACAAACCTATCTGTGTACCTGATGTGTTGTTCATACGCTTCTGTTTTGACCCATAAACCCAGTTAAACTCTCCACTCTGTTGCACATCTCTAATCTCTGGCTGATAATCCTATGAGGTCGAGGTTGCATCATATTCTTAACTGCTTTGAGCCTGAGTTAACTGAAACAAATATGGAAGAAGTCAGAAAGGTTTATGTTCACTGATAATTATATTAAGCTGATAGAACTATGATCCTCAGAAAGGTTTATGTTCACTGTGTTAAGTTGATAGAACTATGATCCTGGAACAGATACTTGTGATTATATTTTCGTTGCCCTGTTCATGGACAAGGATGTCTGATTAATTGTGTACTCTAAGAACGTTTTGCAATGTATTTAAGATGCTTGAATATGCTATTCACTGGGTCTGCTATGAGAAAGAAAGTGTGGAGAGCCACAGATCATCGACTTAATGCCATGAAATGGCTAACTCCAAGAGCTGAATGCTATGATACTGGAGGATACCATTTTAAAAGTTTCCCCCTGTTGTTTAAGTATTGCTGCTTCTCAGGAACAATTACTCTGATCTGATATTAAAAAAAAGAGCTACCCTGCCTTTTTTTTCCAAATGTAAACCACCTCAATCAAAAACTGCGCAGACCCCTCCCGTACTCACAGCACATTGATACAGTCATTACTGCCATGACTAACTTGTTTGCATTGAAGAATCAGGTTATTTCATCGGTACAAACTGTTGATGTTTTATGCAGCTAGTGCACACTCAACAATTGGTTGGTGCTGAAACCTTTGTCTAGATAGGCTGGCACGGTGGCTCAGTGGTTAGCATTGCTACCTCACAACACCAGAGACTCAGGTTCAATCCCAACCTCAGACAGCTGTCAGTGTGGAGTTTACACATTCTCCCTGTGTCTGTGTGGGTCATCTCTGGGTGCTTTGGCTTTGTCCTACAGTGCAAAGATGTGCAGGTTAGGTGGATTGACCATGTTGAATTGTCTAGGTATGTGCTGGGTGGGTTAGCTATGGGGACACAAGGTTACAAAAGGTAGGGGAGTGGGATGCTCTTGGTAGAGTCAGTGTGGACTTGATTGGCTGAATGACTTGCTTCCACACTGCAGAGATTCTAGGATCTGTGTCATGGGCTTACATGAGGGTGCCCTGTGAAAAACAAGCAGTGATGATTCATTGAACTAGAGCTGTCCTTTTTTTCAGAAACAGGATTTAAATCTGGAAGGATTTTGATGCACCATTCATATTCACATACAGTTATATGTAGTTGATCCTCTGATATTTGGTTGAAACAAAAATGTATTTTCTTGTGTAAAGGTCAACTCCAGCTTATCAAGGAACAATGTCCCAAGGGCTGAATTTTAAGAAAAAAATTGGCTGTCAATTTTGAGAAGTTATGTGGAAGGTTTCTCTCTTTGAGCTCTCATGAGTTATCTCATGCAATTCTTCACTACTCACCTTATTATATACGCCCCACACCTCTGAGCACCTATGCTGTGTTGCATTTAGCAACATCAGACGTGCTCACTGCTGCCAGGATTCCTACCACTGTTGCAGTATTTAAAACATAGCTATGCACCAGGTCAATGTTCCACCCACAAATAGCACTTCATGTAGTGGGAGGCACATCAAGTACATAAGGGCACATAGCTGGCACGGATGACACTTCATAGCAAATAGAAGCATGCATTCGTAAATATTTGGCACTTTACATAATTGCCTGTCTGATTGATTGTCATTGTAACTGCAGTTACAAGAGTCAAGCTGTGCAGTCCACCTATCCTTAATACCATATGTTAGAACCCTCAGAGAGTGTTCCTTCCCTAATGCTCAGCATGATCTCTTAATTGTTCAGGACAAACTTAATCTAGCCCCTGAACAACATAGAAGAACAGCCCTGCCTGATGAGCAATGAGACCCTTGGCTGTGCTTTGTGCAGGTCCCATCTGACTGATCATGAATCTGCTGACTGGTTGCACTGGATCTGCAGGACTGACTGTGGCACCATTGCTTGTACTGTGATGATATGGAACCCTGAACCTGACCCTCCCAAGTGCCTGATTGACCATTTCCAAGCCTTAGGATTGATATTGGACAATGCCTTTGACATACTTTGCCAAGTACTCACATTGATTTGAGTAATACTCTTAAAATTCAAGAGGTAGTCGTTTGGTTGGAGCACATGCAGTGTGTTCACCAGGTATGATGCTGGCACGTGCTGTGGGTATGAGATCAATATAGTGCAGTTCACACAGCAATATGTTCACACCTGGACTGATCATTACTGACAAGCTGCCTAGTTTTGAGTCAGAGAATCACAGAATCCCCACAGTGCAAAAAGAGGCCATTTGGCCCATCAGACATCAGGTCTGCACTAACCGTCTGAAGATCTTCCCACCCACATGCAGCTCCCTCTCCCCACCCCCCAACTTGTCTCATAACCCTGCATTTCCCATGGTTAATTCACATTGCTTGCACATCCTGTTCACTATGGGGCAATTTAGCATAGCCAATAAACCCAACTGTACATCTTTGAACTGTGGGAGGGAACCAGAGGAAACCTATACAGAACTGGGGAGTACATGTGGATTTCACACAGACAGTTGCCCAGTGCTGGAATCGAACCCAAATCTCTGATGCTGTGAGGCAGCAGTGCTAACCACTGATCCCCTGTGTCTGTGTGAAAAGGCAAGGCAAGACAGAAGTATGGTAAACCTGCAAATTCTGAATGATGGGGCAACATGTGAAAAGGCAAGGCATAATGGAGATGATGTGAAGACCTAAGCCCACTCACAGGAAGTGAGCCCTAAGAGAGCAGTTGAGGAGCCCTGAAATGCACACTGCTCCAATCCATGAAATGCACACTGCTAAGTATTCCTTAGTGCTAAGTAGTCTGGTAGCGGCATTACGATGCAAGGTGCAGCATTGAAGTGAAGAATTCTATTCTGAGTGAGTTGGTGATGTGCCATGATGATCTGGTGAGGCTGGTGCATATCCAATGCCAACATCCGGAGATGAGGAAGAGGAGGTCACCAACAATGGGGATGTGCTCTGATGTGTTGATGAATGCTCTCAGAAGTCGCAAGTCACCAGGCTATAGTCCAACAGATTTTTTTGAAATCACAAGCTTCTCATTTGAAATCACTTCACTTGTTGAAAGAGCAGTGCTCTGAAAGCTTGTGATTTCAAATTAACTTGTTGGATTATAACTTGGTGTAATTTGAATTCTGACTTTGTCGACCCCATTCCAACACTGGCACCTCCACTTGATGAATACTGGCCAAGATGGAGGCTGGGGCAAGACAGCAGTGAGCTGGAGTTACCAAGTACTCAGTCTGACTTTCATGCTGGGAATTGTTGTGAACCAGTTTTTCTGCACTGTGGGGAAAGAATAGCAAATTACGTGTGACTAAAATGATAATAGTTAGTAATGCGATGTTACTGTAATTCTCATTTTGCTAGTCAAACTTTAGGAGAAAAATCAACTTTTTATTTTTCGACTTTGAGAATCTCATTTTTCTGATCTCCCTATATTCTACCAACAGACTCACTATTGCCCCCATTGCTCAAGCCGTAGATTAATTCAGCCCCCAAAAATTAAGAGTCAAAGCAGTGTAATCACAGCAAACCTCAACACATTATAAAATTTACATTTGCTATATTTTCTCTTACTCTTAGATATCAATTAAGATTAAAAGCATCCATATTTGTCTGGTTTTTGCAGGAGCAGGGGCAGGAAGTGTATAATAAACAGCACACATGAAATCAAAATGACAGTGACAATTTCCAAAGTGAGCATTAAGTAATGAGTAGCTGATCCTCAACCATCACCCTCAACCTTTCTGTGGAGGTGAGGGAGGATGAAACCTTACCACTGGATCCATGCAATCATAAGAAGGAAATTTGGTAGTACAGTATTAAATTCTGTACTTGATAATTGAAGGTCAAGTCTGAATTGGGGAGTCAGTAGAGAGTGCCAGTAAATCTGGTGGAATCTAGGATGGAGAGATCGAGGAGGTAAGGGTAATTGGGGCAAAGAGAATGAGTAGATGGGGAAGGGAAGTTTTGTGGGGAGAGGGTGCCTTTTGGGAAGGGTAGCTCTTACTGCAATTTGGGGAAGGAGAGATCGGGGAATTCTGTGGTGGGGGAGACTAAGGGCAATCGATGATGGGTGAGGATTGAGGTAGAGATATCAGAGGAGAATTTGCTATCCTTTGATTGGGAGCTTGGCAGAAACCTCCTGCAATGTCTCCTGGGGAGAACTGGGTAGGAGTTTCTGCAATTAAGAGAGATAGAGAAAGAATCACAAAATCATAAGCCCCACAGTGAGAACAGCCTCAGGGCATGAACTCTGAAACACCAACCACATACAGCTACATCACCCCCAAAATACACAGTTACACTGTGTCTTATCAGTCACAGTCTGATGCTTGGGTCGATTCACAGACTGAGGGAGGAGGATCTGTCTTAATGTATCCATTGATAGAATGACAGAATGGTGTCTGGAGTAACCCATGCATTGACAGGCTGAGGAAGAGAGGTCTGGGGTAACAGATTGAGGGTGAGGGGCTTGATGAATTTCATCTACTGACACATCATTCATCAGGAATGACTAACCTCTTACAAATCCATGCTGGCCAACTGAAAACTTTCAAAGTCCTCTCCTTAACTATGCAATGTTCTTACCTGTAAAATCCCATGATGGAAACCATCTGGTCCTGGGGATTTGTGATCTTTTTGCATCACCACTTGGTTTGCTGGCTGTGTTAAGGTCAAGACCACCATCAGGTGGAGCACTTCAGGCCCATGTGCAGAATTAGAGCATTGCACGACTCAGTAACTGAAAAGTGATGGTGAAGCAGCTGTCTGTAATAAAGATGGTGGCGCCCAAATATTCACAGGGCATAAACTCTAGAGCATCCCAGGCACTATTGAATAATCTGAACATGTGGGTTTTAATCCTCTGGATCGTGAAATTACAGCCTGCTAGCTACCCCATAGTTAATATTATATCATATGGATGTATATGTGATTGTTTCAGAAAATAACATTTTGGAATTTGACTGTTAGGATGAGTTAATGACTTGACTATCATACCTTACACTCACAGGATGTTCAAAGAATGACAAAATTAAACTTGGATCTTTCTCAGTCAGCAATGTCACCATGCCTCTGTAGATGGCCAATTTAATTTGGGTTAAATCAAATTGAAAAGCCTCTACCTTCTCGCAGAATGGATACTAGATATGGAGACTGAGGTTGCGGTAGGTTAATTTGTGACTATGATGCCTGCATCTATATTTGAAGCTGACTTATTTTCATTTCGATCCCCAAGTTTCCTGTTTGATAATGAATATCAATTCTGAATCTCAACTCATTCTGGATCGTATATGACATCTTCCATGCAGTAACAGGAGATGTTGGCAACTGAAATCCATAACATAGGAGACTGACATCATTTGCGCTTCCGTATGCATGTGCAAATGGCTCCCAGTGTCCATCTTTAGTAATAAGCACATTGGGAACACAATCCTGTTCTTCTTCACTGATATTTTGTTTATATTAATTTTGGTGAATCCTTTCCCTGAGTAAAATATTTGTTTCCTTGGGGTATCTAGCTTACTGACCTCTCCCTCTGCTGTAAGCGCTGCTACAAAATAATCACTCACCATGTCTGCATTTCCTTACTTTCATGGACAATTGCAATAATACCTTTCTAATGGACCAACATTACTTCCAATGACCCTATTTTTCCTAATATAGTTGCAACTTAATTGTGTTGTTTTTGATATTACAGTCGTCCCCCATACCTCCGGGGGATACGTTCCAAGACCTAGCGCGGAAGCTCACGACCACAGATAGGACCAAACCTATTAATTTAAATGGGAAATTTACCTTCCCAGCAGCCCCCTCGTCCTGATTCTGGAATGTTCCCGGTAATATGTTCGGGCCGTGGTAAACTGCAGAAAACTGAAACCATGGTAACAGGACCTGTGGATATGGGGGTTACCCTGTACTTTTAAGTTTTTTTGGCAAGTGGACTGACTCCTCAGGGATAAATTGGTTCTGCAAGGCATTAAATTCTTTCCTGAATATCTCTATCTTCATCTTTTGTCCTTCTATCTGTTAACAGATTTTTTCAGTTTACCATAATAGTTTCTGAATCACCTCATTGCAGCCAGCCTTACCTCAAATTAAATTTTATTGGCTATTTTGCATTTCTCCCTTTTAACATGGCATTCAATTCAGTCATATTCTGATTTCTATTGCACAAATGTTCACAAACTGCTCGGCTGTTAATTAAATCTGGCTCATTACTCATTAGTAAATCTAATCCATTTTGCTACGTTGTTGGTTCAAGGTCATATTGCAGCAGAAAACTATCCCAAACACTGGGGAATTCAGTGCCTTTCTGATATATGTTAGTCTGCTTATTTCACAAAACATGGAAGTTAAAAATTTCCCATTTTAAACACACTTTTCTTTACATGCTTGCCTCATCTTTGTACTTCTACAATTTAACACTTCACAACTGCTCTTGATGGCCTATATACCACTTTTCTGCAAAAATTAGTCCTTGATTCTACTCATAATTCTACCATTTCCTGCTAATGCGTTTTTATATCCTCTTTTATCATGAGGTGGTTTCATTCATTATCACTAGGACTGCTCTCTCTTTACCATTTCCCCTTTCTTTCTGTAGCCCTTATAACCTAACATATTTAGTTTCTTGTTCTGGCCATCTTCTGAAAATAACTTCTTAATGGCTACTATTTAAATTGAATTTACATCTTCAATCCTCTTACTTTGTTCTTTACACTCCATGCTTTTACAAAACATGTGCTTACTTGAGTAAATGCACCTTGTTCTGTTATATCACTTCATAGCTTGTAATATTTTTGCTGTATCTGTCCTGCAGGAGGATAATTTCTGAGTATCGCTCCAATCTCTTTCTTAATGTTTTTTTCAGAGGCTTTTCCATATCAGTCCTACCCGTCCCCATTTATGTCTTTAAAATCCTTGTGATTGCCTTTCTGCAATAATCTTAGTCCCAGCTCCATTTATGTGAAACTCATTTGGATTGTAGACTTCTTTCCTGACCCAGTCCTGGTGTCAGTGTCAGACGAAATGGAATGTCTTTCCCACATGAGTCTTTTCAGTACATTCACCTCCCGAAATAGCTTATCTTTGTGCCAAATTGCACATGGTTCAGATTCCCAAGGCCTTGCCCTTTAGTCAGGTTTTAGTTCCTGTCACTTATCAACAGGATCCCTTCCAATATTATCAGCCCAACAGATATCAGATTAATTGGATCCTTACTCTCCCTCTCCAGTATCCTTCTAAGCTGCTTCAAGATGTCCCTCATCCTGACACCAGGCAGGCAACTTTTGCATGGGATGTTGGGTTACTTTGTATCCACCCGATAACCTTCTGATGAGATTTGGTCCACAGAAAGATCCTTACCTACCCCAATGTCCCTCTACAAAGCTTTCCTTCAGCTATCAAGTCATGTCACCATGGTCTTACCAGACTGCAGGGTTGCTCTCTCATTAAAGAGAGAGAGAGAAACGGTTGGCGGTGATTTAACTTGAGGGCCATCATACCTCAAACAAGGGGAGAGGGGTTGAATAGGAGAGTTTTTCATGGTAACCTCAACAAATGTGGGGATTGACCCCATGCTGTCAGTATCACACTGCTTTGCAAACCAGCCATCTAGCCAACTGAGCTAAACCAATCCCCACCCTTTAATAATAAAAGGCAACAAGAACAGTGCTCCCCGTTCAAGTGATGCACTATAGCAAAGGATTCTTCTATTATAGAAAGTAACAAGTTAAATCAGTTAGATTCAGTGTATGAATATCAGTTTCCCTGTTTTCACTCCTCTGCCTATGCCAGGGAGCAGTGAGGACCAATACACGTTATGGTTTCACAAGCAAGAGCAGTTTTCCAGTACTTGGTCCTTGCTATTCCTCTCCATGTGTTAGTTTGAATGCTGAGTGCTGTTAAACAGGCTCAGTATTCTTGTCACACAATGTTTTGAGCATGGATCATCGGAAAGGGCTGAGAATCAGGAACTTGCCTGACTTCACCCAGCCTGGATTTGTGGGCAGGGCCATGCAGTACAACAGAATGTGACTGAAGCCTGTTCAGCATTCATCAGAAGAAAAATTTGTGGAGCTTATTTGGCAGGTTATAAAACATGGATGTAGTTTGGTCTGCAAAAATCCAAACAAGCTATAGTAAATGAACTGAGCGCAAGAAGTTGATGACAACATAAGATGTGATTATACAGTGTTTTCTCCCAAAATCAGAATACATTTGCAGGTAATTGCTTCACTCAAATTGTCAACAGTATATTTCATACCAGCAAAATAACCATTGAGACATCATGCTTTAGTTATATCCCTCTCCCTGTCTGTCAATATTGGTCTTCCTTTAAAAATGTTTTGTCAGTGCATTTCACACGTTGTTCACTGAGGCACGTCACGTGTTTTAGTTCCCATCCGCTTCCTGTCAGCGTCTCTCAGTCATATTGAACAACTGTCTACTTCCTATATAATTGAGAAGAAAATCTTATTAGCATTGCTGGAGGAAAGGAAAGACCCAGTATTCACCTCACTAGGATTAAACATACTCCTGCAGTGCCATATACACCATTCAGATTGTAATGCTAAATTGCATTACCAGTGCCAGCTGTCTGAACAGAGTGAAACTCAGTGATTGAAGGTGTGATATACTGCAGTAGGTTAACAAAAAAAAGCTATGCACAAGAAGTTGATTGAACCTTTGTGTCACAGCAAAGCCCAATGTTACAGTATTCTTGTTCTGTTACTGAATCAAGTACTGGTTAAGTTCAAATCGTCCAACGACAACTAAAAAAACATTACATTTAAAAGTGGGAGGAAGGAAAATAGTTGGCTCAAAAAGGACATAATTCCATGACTTTTCAACACTATTCAATTGCTCACTATTGCATTGTGTTTATAGATCAGTCTAATAGTTCTATCGTGATCTGCATTCAGTTGCTATGGTTCTAGATTTGATGTACAGTAGTTCTTTTTGTAGCTAATGTGTGCACCAATTGTATTAATCTTTTGTTGCTACTGTTTAAAGTCTAACAGTACTTCTTTACCTATGTGAAAAGAAAAACGATATTGTGAACGGTGCTGTGGTTTTATCTGTTTAAACTTTTGCCGTTCTTCTGTCATAAAATTGCACTTTGTTTTATCTTCAATTTGCCACAATACAGGATTACACATAATGATATGTGCTCACCAATATAAGATTAGATTCCCTACAGTATGGAAACAGCCCTTTTGGATGGAAGTGTCCACACCAACCCTCTGAAGAGTAACCCACCCCTGACTAATGCACCAAACACTATGGGCAATTTAGCCTAACCAATTCACCTGACCTGCACATCTTTGGCAGATTTGCATTTATCTAGCACCTTTCATGGCGAAGAGATATCTCAAGGCGGTTTGCAACCAATTAAGCATACTGAACAAAAAGAGGAAAATAGAGAACATATGACATGGGACACCAATCTCATCCAGGAATGAGAAAAAACAGATATCTTTGGTCTCTGGGAAATCCTTTCATGGGTGTGTTCAGATCAACAGGCCATAGTTTGAGCCCTGGCTCAGTCAATCACGTCTTCCCTTATAGTTGGAAAACTGTGGCTTTCAGTTCCATTCCAAACTTTGCTCATAGAAATGAAGACAGACTCACCAGTGTGGTACTGAGGCAGTGCTTCTCCCTCAGGAGCAGGTGCTGCCTTTCTAATAAAATGGTAAACCGAGAACATGTCTGCTTTCTCAGTTGAATTTGACATGTCGTAGGGCAATATTTTGAAGAGGAGGAGGGGAGAAACCACCAGTGTCCTGGCCAATCACTCAATTAACAACCCAAAACAGAATATCTGGTTATTGTCAAATTGCTAAGTTTGCTATTGAACAATTGACCGCTGCAGTTCCTGCAATACAGGTGTTTACACTTAAAAGATACCTAATTGCTGCAAAGCGCTTTGAAATCTCTCATGTTCCTGGGAGTTGCGATATGAAAGTGAATCTTTGTTCTTCTAGTTCGACTCCCAGTAAGATCTTTAAACACATTTTCGAGTAATGGTCAAAAAGTGGAATAGCTTTTATAAGACTTTCTATTATCTTATTCAGAACATTTTCTTTCTTTAATTTGATTTGAAAAGCGTGTGGGATATACAGCTGACCTTTTGAAAATAAAAATTGTTGACATCCACAGATCCTATATTCTGTTAAAAGAAGGACAGCAATTGTCAAAGGAGCAGATAATGATCTTCCCACTTATTTAGTGGCAGTGTGAATATTGTTAACTGACACTCAAAATTCCCACAGGATATTGCTTGCCAAACAAGCCTCTCTCTTGAATTGTTTATAACTGCAATTAGAGAATGCTGATGCTCTTGGGAAGTATGCAATAGAATTCAGGTCATCGAGCTCGTCATTGAAGAGTCTAAGAATCCTGGCTATGGACAGCCAATTACACTGTACAGGCGTAGCTGCAGAAGAAGTACACGTAGGTCGGCAGTCCTGATCTCACTTTCCTCCCTCCAAGCATGAAAAGGCAGATGTTCCCCAGATCGCCTGAGACAAATAATTGTAGAAATATTGAATTTTGTTTTTGGTGAATTGGCTCAAGCTGTTACTGAGCTCTTTTCCTCATGTACTCATGCACAGAAAACTTAGAGCAAGTCAATATTGTTGTAATGTTGCCAAGAAAGGTTAGAACTCGGGAGACACAGGTGGGATCATCTGCTCCCAGGGCTGGCGAGCTTGGAGATGGGAAGGGCATTTAATTAGACAGGAATGTGGCACACCCAAAATCTGCCACTTTCTCACTTCTACCAGAATTAAAGCCTAGGCACAGAGGCCCATGGTCAACCTTCCAGCCTGGCTGCCCACTGAAGTCAACGCTGGGCAACTATGACTTCTAAAGTGTTTCAGCCTGCTACCACTAGGATAAATCCAGCTGCAGGTGAATCTAGCACCATACTATAGGTCAGACTATGTGGGATATGTCACATTGCAAAGGGAGGGCATCCCTTGATCTAAGGCAGTCAGTGCTGATTGGGGGACTGAATGTCAAGAGGAGGCTTTGTCCTCAGAACAAACTCCAACTTGACCCTTGGTTCTGACTTTTCTGACCCCTTCCCCTGTAGACCCAACCAGAAGGTCAACGGTTAACTTACAATTCTCCTTAGTCATCTATGATTCTGGAATTAGGTGCTCCTTTGGTAGCAGTTATAGCCTCCTCCATGTCATTCTGCGCACCACACTGCCAGCCTTCTGATTGGCAGGCAACTCCTACTGATGGGACTTCGTCTCCTGTGGTTTTAATTCCTGGTACAGGTCATCACTGCCTGGTTGGCGTGTAATTGGCTGGTCTTCCCTGGGAGAGAAAACACAGCTTCCACACAGGCTCTTCACTCAATTGAGGATTACCCTGACACCTCAAAAACATTTTGCTTGTTGTTCTTCAAATCAACCACTGTACAGGTAACACTTTTACACAGTAAAGCAGCCTAAGGTGAAACAAACTGAAGTGTTACCATTAAAGTGGCTTGAAGTGTGTATACTTCAATGCAAGAAGTATACGAAATAAGGTAGGTGAACTTGCAGCGTGGGTTGGTACCTGGGACTTCGATGTTGTGGCTATTACGGAGACATGGCTAGAACAGGGACAGGATTGGCTGTTGCAGGTTCCAGGATTTAAATGTTTTAGTAGGGTCAGAGGTGGGGGTAAAAGAGGGGGAGGTGTGGCATTGCTTGTCAAAGATAGTATTACAGTGGTGGAAAGGACGATGGATGAGGACTTGCCATCTGAGGTAGTTTGGGCTGAGGTTAGGAATAGGAAAGGTGAGGTCACCCTGTTAGGAGTCTTTTACAGGCCTCCTAATAGTCCTAGAATCATTGAAGAAAGGATAGGGAAGGTGATTCAGGAGATGAGTGACAGTAATAGGGTGGTTGTTATGGGGGACTTTAACTTTCCTGATATTGATTGGGAAAGCTATAGCTCAAGTTCGTTAGATGGGTCAGTGTTTGTTCAATGTGTGCAGGAGAGTTTCCTGACACAATATGTAGATAGGCCAACAAGAGGTGAGGCCATACTGGATTTGGTTCTGGGTAACAAACCAGGCCAGGTGTTAGAATTAGAGGTAGGTGAGCACTTTGGGGATAGTGACCATAATTCGGTGATTTTTACTCTCGTGATGGAGAGGGATAAGTGTGTACTACAGGGCAAGAGTTATAGCTGGGGTCAGGGAAATTATGATGCGGTGAGGCATGACTTAGGATGTGTGGCTTGGAAAAGTAGACTCCAAGGCAAGAGTGTAAATGATATGTGGAGCTTGTTCAAGGAGCAACTATTGAGTGTCCTTGATAATTATGTACCTGTCAGGCAGGGAGGAAAGGGTCGTGCAAGGGAGCCATGGTTTAATAAGGAATTGGAATCCCTTGTTAAATGGAAGAGGGCGGCCTATCTCAAGATGAGATGTGAAGGTTCAATTGGGGCAATTGAGAGTTATAGGGTAGCCAGGAAGGACCTGAAGAGAGAGCTAAGAGCAGCAAGGAGGGGACATGAAAGGTCCTTAGTCGGTAGGATTAGGGAAAACCCTAAGGCTTTCTATAGGTATGTTAGGAATAAAAGAATGACTAGGGTAGGAATAGGTCCAGTCAAGGATAGTAGTGGGAAGTTGCGTGTGGAGGCGGAAGAGATTGGGGAGACACTGAATGAATACTTTTCTTCAGTATTTACTCAGGAACAGGGCATTGTCGTCGATGTGAATACTGAGTCACAAATAAGTAGAATGGATGGCTTTGAGGTATGTAGAGAAGAGGTGTTGGAAATCCTGGAAAAGGTGAAAATAGATAAGTCCCCTGGGCCTGATGGCATTTATCCTAGGATTCTCTGGGAAGCAAGGGAGGAGATTGCAGAGCCATTGGCCTTGATTTTTATGTCCTCTTTGTCTACTGGAGTAGTGCCAGAAGACTGGAGGATAGCAAATGTGGTTCCCTTGTTCAAAAAGGGGAGTAGGGATAACCCTAGTAACTATAGGCCGGTGAGTCTCACTTCTGTTGTGGGCAAAGTCTTAGAGAGAATTGTAAGGGATAGGATTTATGCACATCTGGATAGGAATAATGTGATCAAGGATAGTCAGCATGGTTTTGTGAAGGGCAGGTCGTGCCTCACAAACCTTATTGAATTCTTTGAAAAGGTGACGAAGGAGGTTGATGAGGGGAAAGCGGTAGATGTGGTATATATGGATTTTAGTAAGGCGTTTGATAAGGTTCCCCATGGTAGGCTACTGCAGAAAATACGGAGATATGGCATTGAGGGTGAGTTGGAGGTTTGGATTAGGAATTGGCTGGATGGAAGAAGACAGAGGGTAGTAGTTGATGGCAAAGTTTCTTCATGGAGTGCCGTCACTAGCGGTGTTCCGCAAGGATCTGTTTTGGGACCATTGCTGTTTGTCATTTTTATAAATGACCTGGAAGAGGGGTTAGAAGGTTGGGTGAGCAAGTTTGCGGATGATACGAAAGTCGGTGGAGTTGTTGACAGTGAGGAAGGATGTGGCAGGTTACAGCAGGATATAGAGAAGCTGCAGAGCTGGGCAGAAAGGTGGCAAATGGAATTCAATGTAGCTAAGTGTGAGGTGATTCACTTTGGGAAGAATAACAAAAAGATGGGGTACTGGGCTAATGGTCGGATACTTGGTAGTGTGGATGAGCAGAGGGATCTTGGTGTCCATGTACACAGATCTCTGAAAGTTGCCACCCAGGTAAATAGTGCAGTGAGGAAGGCATATGGCGTACTGGCTTTTATTGGTAGAGGAATTGAGTTCCGGAGTCCTGAGGTCATGATGCAGTTGTATAAGACTCTGGTGCGGCCGCATCTGGAATATTGTGTGCAGGTTTGGTCGCCATACTATAGGAAGGATGTGGAGGCACTGGAACGGGTGCAGAGGAGGTTTACCAGGATGTTGCCTGGTATGGAAGGAAGATCATATGAGGAAAGACTGAGACACTTGGGGCTGTTTTCATTAGAGAAAAGAAGGTTTAGGGGTGACTTGATTGAGGTGTACAAGATGATTAGGGGGTTAGATAGGGTTGACAGTGTGAACCTTTTCCCGCGTATGGAGTCGGGTATTACAAGGGGGCATAGCTTTAAATTAAGAGGGGGGTAGATATAGGACTGAAGTTAGGGGTAGGTTCTTCACTCAGCGAGTCGTAAGTTCATGGAATGCCCTGCCAGTAGCAGTGGTGGACTCTCCCTCTTTATGGGCATTTAAGCGGGCATTGGATAGGTATATGGAGGATAGTGGGTTAGTATAGGTTAGGTGGGCTTGGATCGGCGCAACATCGAGGGCCAAAGGGCCTGTACTGCGCTGTATTCTTCTATGTTCTATGTTCTAAATGCTAGGACATAGTAAAGTTGAAAATTGTCTTCTTGAGGAATTTCACACCATTAGTTTCAGCTTGGATTTCATCATAGTTCCAAGATTTAAAATTGGGTCGGGCTCAGTCTTCTGTCAGACCCACTCTGAAACTAATTACTTTTGGGTTGAATAATACTGAGTTAGATTTATTTCCCTCCAAAATATTCCTCATTTTCCATAGAGAAGACTCTGGCTTTCAAACATTGCTTTCTTATCATGGTAATGTTGAATTGTCCTTATGGATCAATGTATCTGAAACATACGCTAGCCAAGCCGACAGCAATGTTCAGTCATAGCAGCTGATCCCAGAATGTGACTCTTTCTTTAACTTCGTATTGTCATTTTTGAAAAAAATATGTTAACATTTGTTAAAGGAAAAATGCTGACTTATGCCCATGTTAAGATGCATGACTTAACAGAAAGGTAGGGCAATATTTACTCTATTATGCAGCATTGGTGCATAGGAATTTCCACAGAATTATCACTCTAGGAGAAATAATAGTACAATATCTGGCTCATCAAATCATGTCTGATTTGATGCTTCCCTCAACTTCAATTCCTGTCTGTTCCTCCATAACACTGGAGATGGTGAGCAATAGATGATTTGAGCAGATGGTGGCATAGTTGTTGAAAATCTGCAACATTTTATTTTTCTTTTATATTTGCTTGTGGACCGAATTGGGTCCAATGGCTGTGGAAGGAGTTCTGCATTTGTGAAAACAAATTACTACAAGGCATTATGAGTTATATTTATACTGTTGCTTTGCAAAATGTGGGGGAGCTGCAATATGAAATGAAAGCTAGGTGTGTGTGCAGAGCGAGGTTTGGCTAGCCAGATTGCTGACTGGTTTGTGCAATTGTGACCAGTTTTGGATTAGCCTGATGACAACGCTCTGATTGGCGGCTGGGCATTTGAACAGTTTGGGTGAAGAAGCCAATGGACAGCTGGGAGAACAGATTCTGTATCCGTATATCTCCACAGTTAAGTGTACCAAAATTCTGAAGAAAGACAATTAATTACGCCCATCAGTTACTGTAAGCTGATACTTTTAACGAGTAACTAAGAGATTATGTAATGAATGCACCAATCACCCTGTGCCTCCTGCAGAGGAGAGAAAGAACTTGGAGAAATATGCAGGTTAGGTGGATTGGCCATGCTAAATTGCCCAAAGTGTCCAGGATGTGCAGGCTAGATGGGTTAGTCATGGGAAATGCAGGGATACAGGGATAGGATAGGGTCTGGGTCTGGGTGCACTGCTCATTGGAGGGTCAGTGTGGACTCGGGATGAATATTCTGCTTCCACACTGTTGTGATTCTATGATTCTAAATAGTATTGAGGAACAGAAGGTCTGAGGAGGTACCCTTGTCAACTGGTGCTATTGAATTATTCTTTCCCAGTTTTCTCCCTTCACCCAGAATGCCAGAGTTTTGTTATGATTTGGAGATGCCGGTGTTGGACTGGGGTGTACAAAGTTAAAAATCACACAACACCAGGTTATAGTCCAACAGGTTTAATTGGAAGCACACTAGCTTCATCAGGTGATAGTGGAGGACACAATTCTAAGGCACAGAATTTATAGCAAAAATTTACAGTGTGGTGTAACTAAAATTATACATTGAAAAATACCTTGATTGAATGTTGAGCCTTTCATCTGTTCGAATACCATGATAGTTTCACTTCTTTCATGTGTAAATCTCAAAACCTTTTTTTAAAAGTTGCATTCTCAGGTTAGCTGTAACAATGGGTGTTAGCTAGACAATATGTTGAAGATGTTAGCCCCCCCACCGCCCCCCCCCCCCCCCCCCCGTGTTCTCCGTCTATGCCATGATGTTTAGATTGATTCTAATCTAAAAAGTGAGAAAACAAGAGTTTTACATGAATTCGTGCAGTTTTTGAGCAAAGTACAATGTAACTCTGCAAGTACAAATTCACCCCACAAAATATGTGTGTGCATGTGGGTCTTTGTCTGTGTGTGCATGTCTGGGGTGGCGGGTTGTGAGTGTCTGTGAGAGAGAGTGTACATGTGTGTGCATGAGTGTAGAGTGGTCTACGTCTCTGAGAGGATGCCTGTGTGGGTGTGGGAGTGTGTGTGTGTCTGTAAGGGTGTGTGTGTGTCTGTGTGCTTGTCTGTGTATATGTGTGTTCGTGTGTATGTGTGTGTATAGGAGTGCCTGTGTGTGTGTATAGTGCAATGGTGGTCACTGAAGTGTGACATGAACCCAAGGTCCCGGTTGAAGCCCTCCCTATGGGTACCAAACTTAGCTATCAGCCTCTGCTCGGCCACTTTTCGCTGCTGCCTGTCCCCAAGTCTGCCTTGGAAGATGGTCACCCGAAGGTCCGAGGTCGAATGTCCTGGACCGCTGAAGTGTTCCCCAACTGGGAGGGAACACTCCTGTCTGTTGATTGTTGTGCGGTGCCCATTCATCCGTTGTCGTAACCTTTGCTCGGTTTCCCTAATGTACCATGCCTCAGGGCATCCTTGCCTGCCATGTATAAGATAGACAATGTTGGCTGAGTCATATGAGTACCTGCCATGTACAAGGTGGGAGGTGGCCCCACGCGTAATGGTGGTATCTATGTCCACACTCTGACGCGTCTTGTAGCACCAACCGTGACAGGGTTGTATGGAGTTGTCCTGAGAGCCGGGCAGCTTGCTACAAACAATGATTTGTTTGAGGTTTGGCGGTTGTTAAAGGCAAGCAGTGGAGGAGTGGGGAAGGTTTTGGCGAGGTGCTCATTCTCATTGATAATGTGTTGCAGGTCATGAAGAACATGGCGTAGTTTTTCAGCTCCTGGGAAGTACTGAACAACGAAGGGTACCCTGTCGGTTGCAGCACATGTCTGTCTCCTGAGTTTTTGTTGTCTGTCTGTATAGGTGTTTTGGGGTTTAAAGGGGTGTTTGAGTTTCATCTAGTAGACATACATATTAATAGCTCATAGTTTTGTTTATCTGTGTCTGGAATTTATTCATAGTGCACGGTAGTTCTTATTTAGCACTGGAGCCAGACCGCAGTTTTCTGTCAAGCTGATACTATCAGATAGATAAACTGAGAACTTTGTGTGCTTTGGTTGAACAATTAAGTTTGTTGTGATTGAGGGAGTAGTGAGGCTTTAGAATGAGCTCACTTTTCTAAGAGGGTCTTAGCATGATAATGAGGTCAGCATTCGAATCCAACCAAGGCAATTGATAAAATTAAAATTAAATTAATAAATCTAAATTATAATGTTGGTAGTGGTGACTTTGAGAGCTATTATAAATTATTGCAAAATTCCATCTAATTTTTGAATGTTTTTTAGGGAAAGAAATTTGCCATCCTTACTTGGTCTGTTCTATATATGACTGTAGCCTCACAGCAATGTCATTTACTTTTAACACCTCGAAATCTGAAATGGCCTAGCAAGCTACTATGTTCAAAGTGAGTTAGGATGGGTAGCAAATGCTGGTCTCGTCAGTAAAGCCTTAGTTGAATAAAAGAAATGTAAAAATTAAAGAGAATTCCAAAAATTAAAGAACTTCTGAAAAAAGAAATGCCTTCTCATCATTAACTGGGGACTCTTTATCTGTAAACTGTGCCATTGATGGAGTCCTCGATGATTTTTCATTATTTTTATTTTATTCTTTTAGCAGTTTTGGTTTGGAGCTGTGAACTGCAAACAGTGAGCTAAAGATGATCTTTGAGTGGGTAAGACCTTATGTTAAAAAAAAAATAAGTTTTTGCTTATTTGTGAGACCAGATCTTGGAGCTAATTGTAGAGGTTGTTTCCTGATCAAAAGATTCTGCAGATGCCTTGGCACAGGCGAAGAAATTTGGTTGTTCATGTGGGCAGTACCTGGGAATTGGTTCCAGCAAGTCTGGAAAGACCTTATGTTCATCAGATAGCAGATTTTACATGGTAACCGGGGTCTCATGTAAGAGTTAGTCTATCAGAGAGAGGCCAAAGTTGGAACCAGTTTTTTAATTGTTCTTTCTAGAAAAGAAAGAATCTGGTTGTTGAGGCTACATCATGAAGATTTGAAAGCTCCCTGTCTAAAGTCCCGTGAGCAGCACTTGGGAAGTTCAGAAAATAGGAATCTAAGTTATAAGTATTACTGCATTATTTGAGTGAACTGAAAAAGTGACCCTGATCAACATGTTAGGAAAATCAACCTAGAAACAATCAGCTATGCCTATGGAACAGCAAATCATGAAAACCATTTAAGTAACGAGGCTACTTTTGTTATTTTCTTTACTTATTCCTTAACCATTTGTCTGTCCATCTTTTGTGCAAATAGGGCTGAAAATAAATGGCTTGGGGTTTAAAGCTTAGACTAGTTAGATTATTCTGTTGTTTAATTCTACTCTGGTAAAATTAGTATCTTGTTAATAATTTACTAGATCTTTTGTTTAAGATTCAAATCAGTGTGTAGAAATGATTATTCACAGAGTTTGGGATTGGTTATTCAAAATTTTAGTTAGGAATCATTGGGATCAATTTTGAGTGTCTTTGAAGATTTTAATTTTACTATGTTGCGAATACAGAGGTAGAAGGATTGATTTCATTTGGCTGTCTGTCTCTGTGTTGTAACACCTGCTAATTTTATATTTCCCCTTATATCGGGCATTGTGACCACAGCCCTAATTGTGAGCCTCAACCCTCTTCGAATCTTATATGTTTTCATAACATCACCTCTCAATATTTTAAACTCTAATGATTATATGCCTACTGTGCTCAATATTTTTTCATAAGATTGTCTCAGGAATCAATCTGATAATCATTCTCTCAACTGCCTCCTCTGGAATTGTGTTCCTTATTAAATAAGCGAGTCAAAATTGTACATCATACTCTCCATGGTATCTCTCAAATGCTCTGTGCAGTTGTAGCAAGACTTCCCTATTTCAATATTCAATTTTCACTGCAATCAAGTCCAACAACCCATTTGCTTTCTATATTGCATGCTGCAACGACTTGCTAACTATGAGACATGCTGACAAAGAAAAATGTTCCGAATCTAGCAAGCTCTACCATCAAGCCATTTTGGAATCAGATACCAAAAAGACTCATGGCTAGTTGCTGAGAGGAGAAGGCCAGCTCTGCTTGTACCATGTTCTCCACCCTGTTTCATATTCAAATAACTCTGATAAATTAATCAAACATGATTTCTTTTTCACAGATTAATGTTGACTCTACTTGATTATTGTATGATTTTTAAATACCATGCTACTCCTTCCTTAATAGATTTCAGTATTTTCCCAAAGGCAGATGTTAGGCCAATTGGAATGTAGTTTTCTACTTTTTGTCTCCTCCTTTTCTGAAAGAGTGGTGTTGCATTTTCTTTATTTCCAAATTAGTGGGACTGTTTGAGAGTCTAAGGATTTTTGAAAGGTTACAACCAATATCTGGTGAAGGGCTTCTGCCCAAAACGTTGACTGACCTGCTCCTCGGATGCTGACTGACAGGCTGTGCATTTCCAGCACCACACTCTTCGACTCTGATCTCCAGCATCTACAGTCCTCACTTTCTCCAACCATTGCTTCTGCAGCCTCTTCTCTCAGGCTATCTGATGCAAACCATTTCGTTGAGGGGACGTGTCAGCTTTTAATCCCATTAGTAGTCCGAGTACATTATTTTGTGATAGTGCTTGTTTTAAGCTCTCCTATCTCCTTTGCCGCTTGATTTCCTGCTATTCTTTGAGATTTTTCTTTAGGTGTCTTCTGCTGTGAAGACAGATGCAAACTATTTATTCAAAGCTTTTACCACTTCCCATTATTAACTCTTGAGTCTGCTCTTTTAAGGGACCAACACTTATTTTAGCTACTCTCTTTTCTTTTTATACACCTTCAAATGTTCTTATTTTCTGGCTTTATGTTTATTGTTAATTTATTCTCATGTTGTAATGAATTGTTCTTTATCCTATCTTCACCATGGACATCCAGTCCCTATACGCCTCCATCCCCCATCACGAAGGACTCCAAGCCCTCCGCTTCTTCCTTTCCCGCCGTACCAACCAGTACCCTTCCACTGACACCCTCCTTCGACTGACTGAACTGGTCCTCACTCTGAACAACTTCTCTTTCCAATCCTCCCACTTCCTCCAAACCAAAGGAGTAGCCATGGGCACCCACATGGGCCCCAGCTATGTCTGCCTCTTCGTAGGATATGTGGAACAGTCCATCTTCCGCAGCTACACTGGCACCACCCCCCACCTTTTCCTCCGCTACATCGATGACTGTATTGGCGCTGCCTCATGCTCCCACGAGGAGGTTGAACAGTTCATCCACTTTACTAACACCTTCCACCCGGACCTCAAATTTACTTGGACTGTCTCAGACTCCTCGCTCCCCTTCCTAGACCTCTCCATTTCTATCTCGGGTGTCCGAATCAACACGGACATTTACTATAAACCGACCGACTCCCACAGCTACTTAGACTACACCTCCTCCCACCCTGCCCCCAGTAAAAACGCCACCCCATATTCCCAATTCCTTCGTCTCTGCCGCATCTGCTCCCAGGAGGACCAGTTCCAATACCGTACAACCCAGATGGCCTCCTTCTTCAAAGACCGCAATTTCCCCCAGACGTGGTCAACGATGCTCTCCACTGCATCTCCTCCACTTCCCGCTCCTCCGCCCTTGAGCCCCGCCCCTCCAATTGCCACCAGGACAGAACCTCACTGGTCCTCACCTACCACTCCACCAACCTCCATATACATCGTATCATCTGTCGTCATTTCCGCCACCTCCAAACAGACCCCACCACTAAAGATATATTTCTCTCTCCTCCCCTATCAGCGTTCCGAAATGACCACTCCCTCCGCGACTCCCTCATCAGGTCCACACCCCCCCACCAACCCAACCTCCACTCCCAGTACCTTTCCCTGCAACTGCAAGAAATGCAAAACTTGCGCCCACACCTCCCCCCTTACTTCCCTCCAAGGCCCCAAGGGAACCTTCCATATCCGCCACAAATTCACCTGCACCTCCACACACATAATTTACTGCATCCGCTGAACCCGATGTGGCCTCCTCTATATTGAGGAGACAGGCTGCCTACTTGCGGAATGTTTCAGAGAACACTTCTGGGACACCCGCACCAACCAATCCAACCACCCCGTGGCTCAACACTTCAACTCCCCCTCCCACTCCACCAAGGACATGCAGGTCCTTGGACTCCTCCATCGCCAGACCATAGCAACACGACGGCTGGAGGAAGAGCGCCTCATCTTCCGCCTAGGAACCCTCCAACCACAAGGGATGAATGCAGATTTCTCCAGTTTCCTCATTTCCCCTGCCCCCACCTTGTCTCAGTCCCAACCCTCGAACTCAGCACCACCTTCCTAACCTGCCATCTTCTTCCTGACCTCTCTGCGCCCACCCCCACTCCGGCCTATCACCCTCACCTTATCACCCCTCACCTTAACCTCCTTCCGCCTATCACATTTCCAACGCCCCTCCCCCAAGTCCCTCCTCCCTACCTTTTATCTTAGCCTGCTTGGCACACTTTCCTCATTCCTGAAGAAGGGCTCATGCCCGAAACGTCGATTCTCCTGCTCCTTGGATGCTGCCTGACCTGCTGCGCTTTTCCAACAACACATTTTCAGCTCTGTCACTTTCTCCTGTTCTTTATCCTAGCCGTGTTTTGCTTGTTTCTGAAAATGATCCCAATCTTCTTCCCCATAATGAATCTTCATAGTCTATCATTATTTTCCTTGCAATTTAATTATATGCTTAACTTCCTCAGTTAGTAATGAATGGTGCATATTTCTTTCTAGTCTTTCTTTCTCAATTGAATATATTTTGTGGGGAGTAATGAAATATTTCACTAAACATCTACCAGTAATTAATAACTTACCTTCTAATTTATTTTCCCAATTGATTTTAGCCAAATCTCTTTTCACACTTGTGTAATTTATTTTATTTGAGTTCAATAATACTAGTTTCAGACCCAAAGACAAAGATAAATTTGCAGTTCGTGTGGAGAGAGAAACTGAGTTAACGTTTAGAGTTGGCATGACTTGTATTTAGAATTCCAGTTGCAGTTGTAGTAGGTCGTTTCACTAGTTGAGCTATACATTGTATACAGGATTGGTATATCCCCAGTCCTAATATAAAGAGCTGTCCGATTCAGAAAAAAACAAGTAAAACTACCCAAGCAATCACTGATCCGTTCAACATTTTTTTACTTTCTTAAACATTTTCTTGGAATGGACAGGTTCCATAGGCAGAAAGAGATGAATCACCTCTTGACTTATTTAAAACAGTCTGCAAATTCAAGGTGTGCCCTTCACAGGTATTACCAATGGTATATGAAATATGTTGCAATTGTCATGGGAACAATGCACTTGAAATCAAGTCCCTCCATTCCTCAAGTCATCAAAAATGTGGAATATGACAAATTTGATCACTAGGATGATTAAGTTTATCTGTAAGCCCAATCTAAGATGAAAGAAACTCTCATCATGTTTCATCAGTGAATAAGGAAACAAAAATATTTTTATAATTACAAGCTTATCATGTAATTCGTGGGAAAAATTATATGTTGTGAATACGCAAACTTAAGCTGTAACCCTTTCAGATCCAGATGTGCACACACTCATTCACAAAAAGGGTAGATGAGACAAATAGTTTTGTATGGAGACCATGAATGAAAGCATAGGCTAAAAAGGTCAAAGTGCGTGGACAAAAAGTCCAAACCACAAAGGAAATGGACTGATTTTCTTTTCAGTATTTGGTGATGTCAACACTTAGTCAAGTTTGTGGTGATCGCCAATTTGGTAGCTAGTCAGTTGGACCTGGATCTTAGTTGAGTTAAAAGTTTTCTTTCTTTTCAAAGTCTTTTAGTGCTGGTTTTCTTCCAGTCAAAGAGGGATAGAAAGCTTGGCTTCCTTAAGGCTTTTGTGGTCTGTATACTCACTGCTCTCTCTCTCTTCAGTTCTGTCGTAAACTGCAATGTACAATCAATCCACAAGCTGTTGATAGCAGTGCTTTTTTCAACCAAAGGCACGTGGTGCCAGTGTGTCTCACAAAAGTATCAAAATCTAGTTTCCCCAAAATGTCCATGTTCTTCTCTAATCAACAAGAGAACAGCACAAAGTTCTGCTTTTGCTTCAAGTTGTAAATAAAACCATCGAGTTCGAGTGTCGAAACTTCCATATTCCATTTGTATATTTCCAAATAAATCGTATCTATGATGTACAAAACTTTGAATGCTCAACTATTATGTCAACTATTATTGTTAGATACCAAACAAAAGGCCCTGAGATAACTATGTGCAGTAGAGTATCCAATTCAACCAGACCTTCACAAATGCTCATCAGGAATTTTAAGCAGAATTTGCATTCAGTTCATTCAAATTCCCATAATCTTTTGCACTGCTTAAAACAAAAAATGCATGACATTGGAACATCTTCCCCCTCTGCATACGGTGATCCAATGCACACTTAGAAAAACTAAACCTTGCAGATTTTTACCTGAACTTGAGAATGGATCATTTATAAATGTGAAACTATCTCCTGTTTAATCAACTGCTTGGCTTATGTTACAGCTTAGTTAGAGACAAAAAACTGCAGATGGTAGAATCCAAAATAGACAAGCAGGAGGCTGGAAGAACACAGCAAGCCAAGTAGCACCAGGAGGTGAAGTTGAAATTTCGGGTGTAACCCTTCTTCAGGACTGCGGGTGGGTATAGGGGAAGATGCAGATAAAGAAGGTGGTGAGGGCAGGATAGTGGAGTGGGAATAGGTGAAGACAGGTAGAGGGTACAACCTGGTAGGTCAATGTGAGTAATGAATCTGTTTCCTGGCAGGGAGAAGTGGAAGGGAGTGGGAGGGGCTAGGAAGGGAGTTGGGGGATGGGAAGGAGGTTATTTGAAATTGGAGAACACAATGTTGAGTCCTCCGGGCTGTAGGCTGCCCAGGCAGAAGCTGAGGTGTTGTTCCTCCAATTTGCAATGTGGTTCATTGTGGCAATGGAGTTGTCATGTTACAGCTAGGCTGGTACCTCTTGAGGCTTTTCTAATAGTTTGGGCCCTTCATCACTCAACATTCCCTTATACTTGCAACCTGAAACCTTGGTGATAATAACATATATGTAATGTTAACATATATGTAATATGTGGGCGGCACGGTGGCACAGTGGTTAGCACTGCTGCCTCGCAGCGCCAGAGACCCGGGTTCAATTCCCGACTCAGGCGACTGACTGTGTGGAGTTTGCACGTTCTCCCCGTGTCTGCGTGGGTTTCCTCCAGGTGCTCCGGTTTCCTCCCACAGTCCAAAGATGTGCAGGTTAGGTGAATTGGCCATACTAAATTGCCCGTAGTGTTAGGTAAGGGGTAAATGTAGGGGTATGGGTGGGTTTCGCTTCGGCGGGTCGGTGTGGATTTGTTGGGCCGAAGGGCCTGTTTCCACACTGTAATCTAATCTGTAATCTAATCTGTAATCTGTAATCTTCATTGCCTCAATAATGTAGAAACCCTTTGTAAGAGCTTTTTATAATCGCTTCTCAATTCTTGACCTACCTTGTCACTAAAGCCTTCAATATTAAAACCAACAAGTCTAACTCTCACCATTACATAACTGGGACCTATTCTTACTTTCATACCACATCCAGAAAAATCTAACCATGTAAAGGCTTTTGCCATGCATTTTTTGTTTTAAACAGTGCAAAAGGTTATGTGAATTTGAATGAACTGAATGTAAATTGTGCTTAAAATTCCTGATGAGCATTTGTGAAGATCTGGGTGAATTGCACACCAAATGGATACAACCTACTACACATCTCAGGGACCTTTGTTTGATTTCTGACAATGATAGCTGACATAATTTGGAGACATAAACAAATTACCCTTTAACTATACAGAAGCAAAATACAGTGGATGCTGGAAATCTGATATAAAAACAGAAAATGTTGGAAATACTCAGCAGGCTGGCAGCATTTCTCGAGAGAGAGAAGCAAGAGTGAACGTTTGACATTATTGACCTTTCATCAGAACTGGGAGAAGTGAGAGATGCAAAATAAAAACAACGTGCTGGAGGAACTCAGCAGAGTTGGCAGCATTTGTGGAGCGAGAAAGAGTGGTAATGTTCTGAGTCCAAAGCCTCTTTTTTCGTGGTAAAGCCAGAGACACAGCTATTAAATTGGTGAAAAAGGGAAGGGTGGAGGAAGTACAAAACAAGGAAAAGAATAAAATTTGTGTCACAGCGGAATGTAGTAGAGTTTAGTGATAAAGAGTTGGTGATGCATCGACAAAGTGGGTCATAACAGGAGAAATAAAGAAACAGAAGATGTTTGAATGGCAGAATAATGAACAGCTGCTGTCTGAAACCAAAAAGAAGATAAAAACAAGATTGAGATTGACGTGTGCAAAGAAACAAGAAAATCAAATGAGGGGACAGATTCTAATCTTGAA
Organism: Chiloscyllium plagiosum; assembly: GCF_037043375.1. Lineage (NCBI taxonomy): Eukaryota > Metazoa > Chordata > Chondrichthyes > Orectolobiformes > Hemiscylliidae > Chiloscyllium > Chiloscyllium plagiosum. The sequence goes on from NW_028270141.1 coordinate 31,906,428, forward strand.
TTGCTGAATTCAGGTGTTGAGTTGAGAAGGCTGAAAGGCATTTAATTGAGAGATGAGTAATTTTCAAAGCTACCAATGAGCTTCATTGGAACACGACAGGGTACTGAGGACAGTGACATCAATGGAAATACAATGAGGAGCATTGAAATGACAGGTAACAGGCAGTTTAGGGATTGTTGCAGATGGAAGGGCAGCACAGTGGCTCAGTGGTTAGCACTGCTGCCTCACAGGCATCAGGGATCTGGGTTCAGTTCCAGCCTAAGGTGACCGTCAGTGTGGAGTTTGCATGTTCTCTCTGTTTCTCCATGGGTTTCTACCAGATATTCCAATTTCCTCCCACAGTCCAAAGATGGACAGATCAAGTGTGTTGGCCATACTGAATTGTGCAGGCTAGGTGGATTAGCCATGGGAAATACAGGGATAATGTCTGGGTTGGAGGGTCAGTAAGGTCTTGATAGGCCGAATGACCTGCTTCCATGCTGTAGAGGTTCTATGGACAGGTGTTGGGTAAAGCAGAAAGAAATGGAAGTAGCTCAGACAGTCCCTCAAGCATACTCTGCAGTTTAGTATGATTATAGTTCATTACCTACAGCAAGTCAATTTTCCTGTCCTTAACTCATGATTCTCTGACAGTCCAAAAATCTGACGATCTCAGCTTTATCTCTGACACTTGCTTGGAAGTTTGTTATTGGAAGGTACAAGGCTGTTAGGGGTGTTTGAAGGATGGACCATTGTGCTGCAATGGGAATCATCCCTTTTGGATCTGTGCTTACATTCTTGTTTGGGGTTAAACGGTGATTCAAAGGAGAAGAGATTTAGACAAAGTGCTTTAAGGATGCAATTCCGGATCTTCGGACCTCAGCAGCTGCTGGCACAATTGCTCATGCTGGAATGATGGAAATTGGGCATGTGCAAGAAATTAGTATTGGAGGAGTGCAGAGATCTCAGACAGTCATAGGACCGAAGGGAATCACAGAGGTAGGGAAGGATAAGACCATGAGAATGGATGAGAATTTTAAAGATGTTCCTGAACTTAAGTGAATGTAAGTCACTGAGTACATAGTTGATGCATGAACAGAACTTTTGTGAGTCAGAGTACTGGCAAAAGAGTTTTGGATAAGCTGAACTCTGGTAACCTTTAATTTCCTATATGTCCTCCCATATTTACAAGAGCTAAGTAAATCTGATATGAGTGTACATCTAATGTAACAGTCAGTTCTATCTATCTAACTTACAATCTGCTGCTCATCGTGATTTTGCTGGCATTTCACTGGGCATTCACCATCTTGTTAAATGGATATACAGTCGCTTGGGGCTGCTTTGCATTTTACCAGCACATGATTTAGCTCCGTATTCTCCTATCACATCTGTTTAAATCACCATACAATACAACATTTTTTTATCTCAAAAAATGTTTTGCTTTTAGCATTTGCGTTAGGTTGGTGCATTAACAAGCTTCAATCTTTAAAAGTCAGGCTCTGGGTTGGATTTTTGGCACATAGAAAGGTTGGGGCAGAGCTGAAAAGATATCAACTCGCTGGCATGCTGGTTCTGCTGCTCTATCCAGCCTCAACATCATTTATATGGAGCTGCAAGCAGGGCCTTCAGAGCTACCCACCCTCATACTACAGATAGCTTATTAGTTGCCTGATTGTATGGAATGTAAGTCGAGAGTGGGCTGCTGGAAAAGCACAGCAGGTCAGGCAGCATCCGAGGAGCAGAAGAATCAACCTTTTGGGCAAAAGCCCTTCATTAGAAATGAAGAGCTTTTGCCCAAAATGTCGATTCTCCTGCTCCTTGGATGTTGCCTGACCTGCTGTGCTTTTCCAGCACCACACACTTGACTCTGATCTCCAGCATCTGCAGTCCTCATTTTCGCCAGTATGGAATGCAAACTTTGCTAAAAAAAAAGATGAAGTTGGGAAGCTTATTGTTTTGCACTCAAGAAAACCAACTTTAGGACTTTGTTCTTTCCATTCTAAATTTGATTTTCTTGCATTTCAGTCCTGATGATTGCAAAGTGAAAAGCTTCAACTTCCATATGGCAATATTGCCATTTTGGTTCATTGAGGTCCTAATTATGTCCAATTAAAGATGGCCTAGTGAGCTTTGAAGTAACCATTTACTTCCATGTACTAGAAGCATGGCACTCATCCACAAACTCCATCAACAAACACATAGACCTGGACCCAATATACCGGCCACTACAGCGGACAGCTGAAACTGACAACCGGAAGCGGCAGGGACAGGCCACTATAAATGCCGGAGGAAACACCACAGAAGCGCTTCACAGGAGGCTCCCAAGCACTGAGGATGTCACCTAGCCAGGGGACGAAACGTTTGCAACAAAAACTTCCAGCTCGGCGAACAGAACCACAGCAACTTCCATGTACTGGCAGGAGGGCAGGTTAGGTGCCCAAAGGTTGGGTACAGCAGCAGGCTGGTGGTGTTGTAGGCAATGCTCCAGGCAGTCCTTGATTGGATGTGAAAGCAGCCACTTGCAGTCTGCTTGTGTAGAGGGATCTCAACCACTACCACATGTACACAAGTATATACACAGGCAGACAGACAGTCACACACACACACACAAACACACTCACACAGAGACACACACACACACAAACATACGCGCATAGTGGTAGCTCACTGCTGAATCTACATTTCTTGAAAGATTTTAAAAAGTTGGGGAGAAGTTGTCACCTTTCTGAAGCACTCACTCTGTCACTGACCTTCCACTAATGCTCTTCTTTGGCTGGAGTGTCTATGACTGACCCTCAGCTTTGAAATGTCACCCAGGATCCTTAACTGCAGAGAAACTGGTTCATTTAATGAAAGTTCTAAACTGTCTGATTTCCTCCCCCGACCTTGGCTATGGGATCAGGACCTGGAAACGGACCCAATTTATTTCTTCTTTGAGAGCAAGTATCTAAATTATATATGTAAGTAAATAGCGTCTGATTCACTTCCACAGTGACCAGAGGTTTACTCCATCCACTTATCTCCACAAAGTAAAGCAGGGCTGCCACTTTTCTTTAAATGAAATACCTCACCCTGTCTGTACTGCAGAGGAATGTGACATTCTGCAGTGAAATGGTGGCAGGAATGCCAATGCTGGCCACAGCTTTCTGTAGTGAGAGAGACAATTTATCTCAGGGATTGACTATAAGCTGGCTGGTCAAAGACAGTGTACCCTGCACAAGTAAATAAAGGATGACTTGGTGATGGGACACTGGCGTCTTTGCAGTTATTTCATGGGGTCTAATGATAATTTAAAACCACGCTGTCCCAATCAACAGCCTCCAATTCCCAAGTGGATAATGATCCAACTTCTCTTTGAAGGAATTAAATGGTTCCATTTTCAGTATTTTTATGTAACTGGTAAATGTGTCCATTGTGGGGTGAAGCTGGCTTTCCACTGCTCATAAACAGTTTAATCTATTTCTTTTTGGTTGTGTTGCTGAAGGGAAAGTGCAAATACTAGGCCCTATCCCCGGAAGAAGGGCACTGCAAAGTGTAACAAGAGATGTAAACTGTCTCACCTTATATTGGTTAACACGCTCATTTAGTGCATATTAATGCTCTCAACTGAAACATGTTCATACTCTCACTTGTGACATATTAATAGGGGGTGACACAGTGGCCCAGTGGTTAGTACTGCTGCCTCACAATGCTAGGGACCCGGGTTCAATTCACGCTTCGGGTGACTGTATGTGTGGAGTTTGCACATTCTCCCTGTGTCTGCATGGGTTTCCTCCCACAGTTCAAAGATGTGCAAGCCAGGTGAATTGGCCATGCTGAGTGGCCCACAGGGTCAGGTGCAATAGTCAGGGGTAAATATATCGTAGGGGGAATGAGTCTGGGTGGGTTACTCTTCCAAGTGTTGGTGTGGACTTGTTGGGCCGAAGGGCCTGTTTTCATACTGTAGGGAATCTAATCTTAAAAAAAAGTCAAACTTATTAATATCCTTACCTGAAGCTGATAAATACTTTTACTCGAGGCATGGCAATAGTCTCACCTGAGGTTTGGGTTCATACTTGTTGATGCTTTCCAACCTGCGATATATCAAAGTTCATGCCTGAATCCTGTTAATACTATTGTGAGGCATGTTAAGACTCTTAGACTCTTCTTAAGACCTGTTATTCATCCTACCTGAGCAACATTAATACAGAATCTCTGTCCTCTAAATCTATCTTCATAGTGGAAATGAAATAGCTGGCTTCTTGAAAATATTTGGCAGTCTTGTAAATGTTTCTCAGATGAGAGCTTGTGTAGCAATGCAATATAAAAAGTTGATGGCTGATTCATAATCTTCCTCTAGTAACAAGGGGGAATCAATCAAAGTAAGCTGGATTTAAATAAAAATTAACATGTAAATATGAAGAAAACATCAGACATTATTAAATAACACAAAAGATTGCAAATGACATTTGGTACCATCATAGAAGCTCAAATGATAATTTTATGCAAGAACTGTAATTCTCACAAATGTATTGATGAAACAAATTAAATACAAATCATGTTGAGAAGGTATATTACATAAATTGATAATTAAATGAAAGCATATTTCAGAAGCCATTAACATATGGGAACGTGTACTAAATGATAATTATGTAGATGATCAAATAAGAGATGTGAAAAAAATCATTAAATATGTCGTTGTTAAATACATATCTGTATTCATGATTACACTTTTCATTTGGCACAAAGATGGTAAACAAGACTAATTAAAAGTATGTATTTAAGGACCTTCTGAATAATGAAAGTCTGGATTTTGTATTCTCATGTTAATTTCCTGAAGAGTCACAGATATTAAATGATGAAACAGACAATGTTCACAATGCCATATGTTTCTTTCTCTTTTCATTTATTCTCTTTTTCTTGGTCTGTCCTCTTGGCCAGTAAGAGTGGCTTAAAAAAAGGCACCAGCAGTTTCAAATTAAGTTTCAACTGGAAAATCACTGGTTTGCAGCCTAATATACACACTGAAGGAGCGTTTGGCTCAGGAGCAAAAGTTGCATTGTCAATTTTACAGTTCTTCATTTAAACAAGGTTTCAGGGAAGATTTTGTAAACTTCACACTTTAGTCCAAATGCTAAACGTGAAGTCAGACCGATTACACAATCGATCACCCTATTTTTCAGCTTGTCTGCAAACTCTGGCTTTTAGTCACCCACCTCTTATTCAAATAAGTTGTGAACACCACAATACCTCACAGGTATGTTTTGAAGCTTTTGATACCAGTGGCTTAAAGCATGTTCTAAGTAAGAGTCATACTGGACTCAAAATGTTAATCTTTCTCTTCCACAGATACTTCCAGACCTGCCAAGTTTTCCCAGCACTTTCAGAGTTTTGACATTTGCAGTATTTTGCTTTTGTAAAAGTCATTGTACATCTGACATTGAAGCCTGTTTACTTTGAGAAGCTGTTTATTTGTTAACTTGTTCATGAATAATAAATTAAATTTGTGTTCTCTTGGAGATCACAATCTGTTAAGCAGTGCACTGCCTTTAACCATCACCAGTAAACTGGTTGATATCAGAGCTGGGGCAATTTGAAGTGGTTGCTACATGATTTATAGAAGTTCTTCAAAGAAGCAACAACCAACAAGGACCAAGTTCTTTGATCACAAGCACACAGAGTAAGGAAGAAGGGAAATGTTCTCAGTGAGACATGACTAGCTAGACATAATCCGAAAATGAGATAGGGTGAATAGGGTGAGGGTTAAAACCATAGTGAATAAAGAAATGCAGATGCTGGAACTCTGAATCTAAAACAGAAAGTGCTGGAGAAACTCAGCAGGTCTGGCAGCATCTGTGGAGAGAAGGCAGAGTTAACATTTTGCATCCAATGACACTTCTTTAGAACTCAATTTCTTTGTAAACTGCCTCGCACCTGAGAACAGAGAGACAGAACATTTGATGCATTGCCAAAACTTAGGGAATACTTGACGCTGTATTATTAATTTAATCAGAGAACCCCTACAGTGTGGAACAGGCCCTTCAGCCCAACAAGTCTGCACTAACCCTCCAAAGAGTATTCCACCCAGATCCATTCTCCTATCCCATTACTCTACATTTCCCCCTGACTGATGTGCCTAACCTAGACATCCCTGAACATTATGGGTAATTTAGCTTGACCAATTCACCTAACCTGCATATCTTTGCACTGTGGGAGGAAACCCACACAGATACAGGGAGAATGTGCAAACTCCACACAGACAGGTGCCCGAGGCTGGAGTTCAGGTCCTCGGGGCTGTGAGGAAGCAGCGCTAACCACTGAGCCACCATGCCACCCCAAAATTGAAATACTGTGGAACATTGCTGTTTGAAATTAATTTCTTAAAGAACATTTATGAACATACATATCAAGGAAAAATTAAAAATCCATCATAAAATAAGTAGGGTACAGCTGAATGGAGCAAAACGCATTCTGCATTGAAAACCTAGGATCTAATGCTGAAGCATTAATGACTATTAAGGGGACAAGAGGTTTTTGGGAGTTGCTTTTAGCTGTCACCTATCACTCTGCAAAATGCCTGGGCTCCAATATAAAACTTAAGGCTGCGATTTCAAACATTGTCAGTGGCATGCACACCAATTTTTGCAATGCTTCAGAATATTGAAATTTGTAAACAAACATTTGGAGAGAGATTATCTCAGATACATTCATTCCCACATGTAAAATCTCTAATTTGGATGATGTGTTGCCATAATCTTGTTTCACTGAGGGATATGTGTAAACAGCCATGATGGAATTGCCCTCAAAATATCAATCCAGAATTAAATCAAACAAAGTATAGGAAGGAAAACAGAATGAAAATAGGCTAATTAAGACCAGCAGACATAGATTCATAATGGGAAAATCAAGTCCAACAAACACAACAGTCTTTGATGAAAGAAAAGGAATGAATAATACAGGAGATACTGTGGATATTTGTAATATGTTTAAATCTATTCAGAAGGCTTTGACAAAATGGGAGAACATTTTGCAAAAGAGATTCAACAAGGAATATGTTTAAAGAGGCAAAAAGAGTTAAGTGATGCTGTGTTTTCAGGTTGAACATGTTACCCTGGAAATATGTGTTGAAACTATTGGATATTTTAAGATTTAGACCCATGAGTAAGAGGCCCAATATTGCGAAAGTGCAGAGCAAATAAAAGTGGGAAGCAGTATTAATTAATTTGAAAAAAAAAATGGAAGTGATTGAAAATGAACGTAGGGCTAAAACAAACCAAATTTTTCTGTCAAAGCTTTAAGGAAGCTGAACCACGATGTATCCGTCATTGTCACCATGGCAGTGTCTCAACGATCTGATTCGACAGTTGCTTCTGGAGGGCCAGCACTGTTGGCCGGCTGAGCACTTAGAAAGGAATCCCACAGTTTTCAGGGAATCTAGTGCAGACAGCTTGCTCTGCTTCAAGGCAGTCCAGCTCTTTTAGAGGGGAATTTCATTTAGTGGAAGGGAACTGCTGCTGGCTGTCTCTTATGATTTAAAAGCTGCACAAATGGGATGTGGGGAGGGACAGAGAGGACACCTGAGGTTACAAATATGGTACAGGAGACCTTAGCAAGAGAGAGATGGACAGAAAGTGAGATGCTACAGGCAGGATATTTCAGATAGCAAGGTTTCCTGCCCTGACACTGAAAATGATAGCTGGGGTTGCACTCTTACTGACACAGACAGCTGTTTAAAGCATTGTGCGGTGTTAACTGACTGGACATAGGCTATTCACCCTTCATTCGGGAGGAAGCCACAACTCGTAATGAGCAGCAGATCAGCAGCCTGAGCAAAACTGCCAGGAATGGTGACCACCATGGAGCCCAGCAGCTTAGAGAAGGTAGACCAAAGATGGTGGAAGAAAAGATATACAAGGCTTATTGATTGAGGGAAAAGCTCTACTGCATTTAGAGTTGGGCTTTGGTGAAAGGCGTACTTCCCACTGGGGCTGATGCTGGGAGGCTGTCTGTATTCACCTGGAGGCTTCCCAACATGGCAGTGTGTGTAATCCTGGGGCGAGAAGACTGAATCCTCTGTGTCTGTACCACTGACCCCGGGGAGAGCAGACTGACCCCATTGTTTCTGTATCACTGACCCCGGGGAGAGCAGACTGACCCCATTGTTTCTGTATCACTGACCCCGGGGAGAGCAGACTGATCACATTGTTTCTGTATCACTGACCCCGGGAAGAGCAGACTGACCCCACTGTGTTTGTATCACTGACCCCGGGGAGAGCAGACTGACCCCATTGTGTCAGTATCACTGACCCCGGAGAGAGCAGACTGACCCCACTGTGTCTGTATTGCTGACCCTAGGAAGAGCAGACAGACCCTACTGTATCTGTATCACTGATCCTGGGGAGAGCAGACTGACCCCACTGTGTTTGTGTCACTGACCCTGGAGTGAGCAGACTGACCCGACTGTGTCTGCATTACTGACCCTGGGGAGTAAACTGACCCCTCCGTGTCTGCATCACTGACATTGGGGAGAGCAGACTGACCCCTCTGTGTCTGTATCCCTGACACCAGGGAGCGCAGACTGACCCCACTGTGTGTGCATCACTCTCCCTGGGGAGAGCAAACTAATCACACTGTGTGTGCATCACTGAACCCGGGCAGAGCAGACTGACCCCACTGTGTCTGTATCACTAACCCCGGGGAACGAAGACTGACCCACTGTGTCTGTATCACTAACCCCGGGGAGCGCAGACTGACCCCACTGTGTGTGTATCACTGACCCCAGGGTGAGCAGACTGACCCCACTGTGTGTGTATCACTGACCCCGGGGTGAGCAGATTGACCCCACTGTGTCTGTATCACTGACCCTGGGGAGAGCAGACTGACTCCGAGGTGAGCAGACTGACCCCACTGTGTCTGTATCACTGACCCCGGGGAGAGCAGACTGACCCCATTGTTTCTGTATCACTGACCCCGGGGAGAGCAGACTGACCACATTGTTTCTGTATCACTGACCCCGGGGAGAGCAGACTGACCTCACTGTGTCTTTATTGCTGACCCTAGGAAGAGCAGACAGACTCTAATGTATCTGTATCACTGACCCTGGGGAGAGCAGACTGACCCCACTTTGTTTGTGTCACTGACCCCGGAGTGAGCAGACTGACCCCACTGTGTCTGCATTACTGACCCTAGGGAGTAAACTGACCCCTCTGTGTCTGCATCACTGACATTGGGGAGAGCAGACTGACCCCTCTGTGTTTGTATCCCTGACACCAGGGAGCGCAGACTGACCCCACTGTGTGTGCATCACTCTCCCTGGGGAGAGCAAACTAATCACACTGTGTGTGCATCACTGAACCCGGGCAGAGCAGACTGACCCCACTGTGTCTGTATCACTAACCCCGGGGAACGAAGACTGACCCCACTGTGTCTGTATCATTGACCCCGGGGTGAGCAGACTGACCCCACTGTGTGTGTATCACTGACCCCGGGGTGAGCAGACTGACCCCACTGTGTCTGTATCACTAACCCCGGGGAGCGCAGACTTACCCCACTGTGTCTGTATCACTGAACCCGGGGTGAGCAGACTGACCCCACTGTGTCTATAGCACTAACCCCGGGGAGCGCAGACTTACCCCACTCTGTCTGTATCACTGACCCCGTGAAGAGCAGACTGACCCCACTGTATCTGTATCACTGACCCCGGGGAGAGCAGACTGACCCCACTGTATCTGTATCTCTGACCCTGGGGAGAGTAGACTGATCCCACTGTGTCTGTATCACTAACCCCGGGGAGAGCAGACTGACCCCACTGTGTCTATAGCACTGACCCTGGGGTGATCAGACTGACCTCACTGTGTCTGTATCACTGACCCTGGGGTGAGCAGACTGACCCCACTGTGTCTGTATCACTGACCCCGGGGAGAGCAGACTGACCCCACTGTATCTGTATCACTGACCCCGGGGAGAGCAGACTGACCCCACTTTGTCTGTGTCACTGACCCTGGGGAGAGCAGACTGACCCCACTGTGTCTGTATCACTGACCCTGGGATGATCAGACTGACCTCATTGTGTCTGTATCACTGACCCCGGGGAGAGCAGACTGACCCCACTGTGTCTGTATCACTGACCCCATGGAGAGCAGACTGACCCCACTGTATCTGTATCACTGACCCTGGGGAGATCAGACTGATCCCACTGTGTCTGTATCACTGACCCCGGTGAGAGCAGACGGATCCCACTGTGTCTGTATCATTGACCCCAGGGAGAGCACACTGACCCCACTGTGCCTGTGTCACTGACTCTGGGGTGATCAGACTGACCTCACTATATCTGTATCACTGACCCCGGGGAGAGCAGACTGACCCCACTGTATCTGTATCATTGACCCTGGGGAGATCAGACTGATCCCACTGTGTCTGTATCACTGACCCCGGGGAGAGCAGACGGATCCCACTGTATCTGTATCACTGACCCCTGGGGAGATCAGACTGACCCCACTGTGTCTGTATCACTGACCCCTGGGTGAGCAGACTGATCCCACTGTGTCTGTATCACTGACCCTGGGAGGGGGGGGAGCAGACTGACCCCACTATGTCTGTGTCACTGACCCCAGGAGGGAGCAGACGGATCCCACTGTGTCTGTATCACTGACCCCAGGGAGAGCACACTGACCCCACTGTGCCTGTGTCACTGACTCTGGGGTGATCAGACTGACCTCACTATATCTGTATCACTGACCCCGGGGAGAGCAGACTGACCCCACTGTATCTGTATCATTGACCCTGGGGAGATCAGACTGATCCCACTGTGTCTGTATCACTGACCCCGGGGAGAGCAGACGGATCCCACTGTATCTGTATCACTGACCCCTGGGGAGATCAGACTGACCCCACTGTGTCTGTATCACTGACCCCTGGGTGAGCAGACTGATCCCACTGTGTCTGTATCACTGACCCTGGGGAGAGCAATATGACCCCAGTGTGTCTGTATCACTGACCCAGGGGAGAGCAAACTGATTCTATTATGTCTGTATCACTAATCCAGGGGAGAGCAGACTGACCCCATTGTGTCTGTATCACTGACCCCGGGAGGGGGGGGAGCAGACTGACCCCACTATGTCTGTGTCACTGACCCCAGGAGGGAGCAGACTGAACCCACTGTGTCTGTATCTTTAACTGTGGGGAGAACAGACTGACCCAATTGCGTCCACCACTGATGCTGGGCAGAGTCGGTGTATTGGCGAAATATGAATAGCTCTGTGAAATAGCCCTGCTTAGGGCATCTGAATATTGATAATTTAATTTGTTCCTACTTAGAGTAGAAATCATTGTTATGAATCCTAAGAAGTTGTGGCAATAGCATTATGACTTAAAGAAGACTGTATATGCTTCCTGAATTAGGGAACAGGAAAACCAATTACAGGTCTCAATGTGTTGCGTTGTCAAGAAGGCATGGAGGATCCAAAAAAGATCACGTGCAAAAACACATAGTCTCAGCCCACACACAAAAATATTCATTTGACCAAGGTTTTGAGTGTGTCTGGAACTGTATTGAGGGGAGAAAATTGGAGGCCTGCAGAGAGTTATACAAATAAAAGGGTATTTGTTTCCTCCACAAATGTGCGAAGGGACTTAGATTAAAGATATAACCATGCAACATTAGCAATAAAACATAATCGGTTGCTGAAAGGATTTTAAGCAAATTTGAAGTTGTATATTCCAGAGAAAAATATCCCTGCCCTTTAAAATAAGATCTAGAATAGAAGTCTTTCAAAAAAAAAATTTCATGTTGGGTTATAAATTATTCCAACCTTGTGCGGTGGATACATGAGCCCACAGTACAGATTGTGTGTTAGCAGAGGAAAGCAAAAGCCACACATTGACAATCCAGAGGGATGAAAGTTTAAAAAAAACAAAGCTGACACCATCATTTCATCACTCACAAGTTCAGGCACTTCATTTTGAATGGAATATTATTTAGTCTCCTAGCAGCAGCAACAAGTGCAGGGAGGGCATGCTTTCTGACAAACCTTATTGCCTCAAGAATGGGACACCAACTGCTGTTTGTTTCAAAATGTGACTTTCTGAAAATCTCATTAGGGTTATATCTGGAGGTTCCAAGTTGTGCAGAGTAGATTCATTAACAAATGATAGAAGAAAGGGTTTTCTAGATGCTCTATCTCTTCGGCTGAAATCTCCACAAGTACTCACCATGCCAGAGGATAATGAATAGCAGAAGTTTCATAGTGCTCAGAAAAGACTTGCATTTAATAAGCTAATTTAATTCTGAAAATACAGCTTGAGATGAGATACTTTTTCTGAAGTGAATGAGAGCAAAGCTATATTAATGTTCTCCTCCAATAATCATGGCAAGCTCCCCAAGAGATATTATTTATACTTTATGAGTATCTTTCCTCATGGAGGTGATGATGTGGAAGAATAACATTTTACAATAACACCAGCAGAACCATTTCACAAAGTGCAAATAGCTAACAGCTTGGATTTCACACGTTTGCAGAGCATGAAGGTTAGATTGTTTGCCTCAGCAGCCCAAAGGTACTTTAGTCAAAGAGAGGTAGAAATGGAAATGGAGGTGGGAAATTAGGTGGGAGTTCGTGAGTGAGGAGTCAAGGGAGCACTCTTACCTCCACAGCAAGGTCTAGTTTTCATTCATGGCAAATGCTTAGAAACATAGGAGAATACAGCAGGCTGATGTCTCCCCAGTTCAGTGCAATCCAATGTCTGTGAGGTGACCATAAGGCATGTATTATTATTTAAATTATGTAAGAAACTCAGTGTCTTTTATAAGCCACTCTGAGATACACCTGAACATGGTCCAACCCAACTTGGGCAGCCTTGGAATTGGACCTCATTGCCAAACAGGAGCAATATGATTCAATTTTGATAGCCATTGTGCCATGTATCTTGTATCATTTTCAATAGTCAATCAACACAACGCAGAGAGAATACACAACGAGAAGCCATGTGAATATATATCTCTTCCATTAATTTGGGGATTGAAACCATTTGAGAGATTTGTGATTTCACGTGTGAAGTTTCCTAATGGAGAGGATTGCATCAAAGAAACAAAGAACTGCGGGTGATGGAAATTTGAAACAAAAGTAGAAATTACTGAAGAAACTCAGCAGATCTGGCAGCATCTGTAGAGAGAAAGCAAAGTCACTATTTCGGATCCAATGACCTTTCAACAAAACTGTGTTCAGAATTACTGAGTTTCTCCAGCAATTTCTAATTTTGTTTATACATGACATTATATGAATCTGTTGTTCTTCTGTGGTGCCCATGATTGTTGTGCATTTCAATGAAAAACTCCATTTCAGTTCTTTTGAATTTTAACACTAGCCATGCTTAGAATTGGAAGTCAAGCTCTCTTTTTTGAATGATTTATACCATTCATTATTTCTAGGTGCAAACTTAAAAGCTATAGGATTCTTCTGGAAATTGTGCAACCTGTTAGAAAAGCTGTTAGTTAATCTTTCAGCATCTCTGAGAACAGTCAGGGATAGGTCAATAGTTGAGATCAATTGCATGCATGTGGTTAGAGGCAACAAAGGACAGTCCAACAGGAAGACAGAATGGAATCAGAAAGAAAATTAAGAATAAATCCTTTTTCTCTGAAATAACAAAATAACTTTGGTAGAGGTTACAATACAGAAATTGTAATTAGACCATAGATTGTTTGATGGAAGGATGGATGAATGAAATTATTAATTCTTATCGTGCACATTTCCATCTTACTTAATATAAGTGAAGAACGGTTGAATTCTTATTTTAAGAGAAAAGGAGTCATGCATGTTATAATATAGTTACATTTGTAAGGAAAATGAATTGATCATTCATTTACTACAGCTCTTGAATTAATCTTCAATCCTCTGGTTTACCATTTTGAAGCATAACTTGAAATTGCATTTTCCACACAAGACAGAATTTGTACTCTTTTGAAACAAGCAAAGGGATTGATTCTGTGAGCTCATCATTTGACTATTTAAGCACTTCATCTAATATTATAGAAAATGCCTCCTAAACCATAGCTGGTAACAACCTTTACGTCTGTCAGTCTAAGCCTATTATTTCATTTCATTTCACTTGGGTTGACATAATTTCATTTTGGACCCCATCAGTAGTCCTGATTCTAAGCCATGCTGTAAATTCATGATGCATTAAGGATACAGGAATTGGTGAGCAGTGGAGAATGGATATATAGTAGGAGCTATTTATCTTTAATACATCATACTCAAGGATTGATCAAAAAAGCAATATTCATCAAGGTGAAAACAGTGGTTGATGTAGCTTTCCTTTCTTCCAGGTATGTTAGTAAACTATCTCCTTTTGAACCACACTTAAGGATTAAAACATCTTATTTAATATATTTTTAGGGGAAACTTTGAAAAATAAATAAATGATCAACTTCTGAATCTTCATTGCTGTGGAGAGCACTTGTAAAGACTTTAACAAGCAAAGAATTGCTTTAAAGTGACACTGTATAATTTAATTCTTTAACTGAAAATATTTTCTTCATGATTTAGGGAAGATATTGAAGACAAATGATTTGTGTCTCCCCAAGAACACCAGGAGGAGAAATTTGGGTTGACCAATTTAATTATTAATACATCTGTACACCTACCCTGCTTCAAAATATTGTCCAACCTGGGATGCTTGTGCTTATCTGATGCACACATCATACAATTTAGATAATCTAATGAAATTTAGTTTCCAAAGTTACCCCATTAATGCTCTTACAATAAATCATCAGTATAAGTGAGATTTAAGATCGTTGCACATTTGGTGGGGATCAAATATATAATTGAAATGAAGCTTAGGTTTATGAATATCTTTCAATCCCTCAAATCAGCTTTTGTTTGAAACTCACTTTTATTATCATAATACCATGACGAACTTGTTTGAACAATTTGAATAATTGGAATACATTGAATAGGATCACTCATATTATAATTTTTTTTCAATAAAATGTATATAGTTGAGCAGTGTCTGGCCTGCCTGCCTGAGGTCAAATGAAACCAGAGAACAATGATGAATATCTGTTAATTGAAGGGTAATTGGGTGAGAACTTGACTGGACATAAGTTTTTATGGAGAACAAATAATTAGTGGCAAGAGTTGGTACTTTGTGAGTTGGAAGAAACATCTGAATAAGAAAGCACTTGTCTGTACTCTGCTAAATATCAGCACGATCCATGTGCCTCACCACTGGTCACAGATTCCAGTCTAAAATACAATTCCCTATCTCTCTGTCTCCTCCATTCAAGCCAATTTTGTGTCCAATTGCTTAGCTCCCCTGGATTTCAGGTGACCTAACCTTACTAACAAAGTAAGGTTGTTAGCACTGAACCTTATCGAACTTCAGACTTGCTGAAGTCCATATAGACAATGCCTACTGCTCTGCCTTCATCAAACTCTTTTGTCACCTCTTCAAAACAAATTCCATCAAGTTAGTCAGACACAATTTCCCTTGCACAAACCCATGTTGATGATCACTTATCAGCCCTTGCCTTACGAAATGCATGTAAATCCTGTCTCCCTCAGAATCCCTCTAATAACTTACCCACCACTGACGCCAGGTGTCTGCAAGTGCAACTCAGGTAGTCCAACTCCTCCGAGGAGCAGGAAAATTAACATTTCAGGCCGGAGTCCTTCATCAGGAATGACTCTGGCCCGAGATATTAATTTTCCTGTTCCTCAGATGCTGCCTGACCTGCGGTGCTTTTCCAGCAACACACTCTCAACTCTGATCTCCAGCATCTGCAGACCTCACTGTCTCCTAGTCTAACTCCTCCACTAGCTAGCATTGCAGTTTTATTTTTCTCACCAGATGCTGAGGCAATTCCCTTTTGAAAGCCACAGTATGTCTCTGCAATATTCTTAGGTTAAATTTGCAACTGAAAAATCTGCATGTAAACCTTCACAATGAAAAATCGTCCATATACAACTATGGCAAATCCCTTACTGCCTGTGTAAACATTTCACTGTCATGATATATTGTTGCAACCAGATTCCTAGGCAAGCACCTCCAATTTATTATTGGCACCAGGCAGGAAACCCCAAATTGTCAAGCTCCCAGGCTGAGAAGTGTGAACTGGCTCCCTTTCTTTATTCATCTGCTCCCTGGGTTGGTCCCAACAATGTTAGTATTAAAAGGATGTTCCCCTGCGGGTGCCTTTCTTCCAGAATCAATAATTCAATGTTTCAAAAGGAGCAAATTTAACCAGGTTTTCTTGAGTTAATAAAAGAATGAGTTTACTAAACTTGAGAAGAAATAATAATGCAAATAAAAATGTATTAAATTAGAAATGAGAGCTGAGTCAAAAAAGATGATTTAAAAAAAAATGTGCAAAAAATGTGCAGCGTGGTGGCACAGTGGTTAGCACTGCTGCCTCACAGCACCAGAGACCCGGGTTCAATTCCCGCCTCAGGCGACTGACTGTGTGAAGTTTGCACATTCTCCCCGTGTCTGCGTGGGTTTCCTCCGGGTGCTCTGGTTTCCTCCCACAATCCAAAAAAAATGTGCAGGTTAGGCGAATTGGCCATGCTAAATTGCCCATAGTATTAGGTGAAGGGGTAAATGTAGGGGAGTGGGTTTGGGTGGGTTACGCTTCGGCGGGTCGGTGTAGACTTGTTGGGCCGAAGGACCTGTTTCCACATTGTAATGTAATCTAAAAGATATCATGGCCTGTACTTTGAGTGATACTTGGGCGGCACGGTGGCACAGTGGTTAGCACTGTTGCCGCACAGCGCCAGAGACCTGTGTTGAATTCCCGCCTCAGGCGACTGACTGTGTGGAGTTTGCACATTCTCCCCGTGTCTGCGTGGGTTTCCTCCGGGTGCTCCGGTTTCCTCCCACAATCCAAAATAAAAATGTGCAGGTTAGGCGAATTGGCCATGCTAAATTGCCCGTAGTGTTAGGTGAAGGGGTAAATGTAGCGGAGTGGGTTTGGGTGGGTTACGCTTCGGCGGGTCGGTGTAGACTTGTTGGGCCAAAGGGCCTGTTTCCACACTGTAAGTAAGTAATCTAATGTCTCTCAGTGGTCCAGGGTTATGATCTGTCATCATGACGTTATGAACCATTTTATTTTTACCAGTTTTATTTTAGCTTCTGGCGTTGAAATTACCATCCTTAAGAAACATTTTTTTTTTGAAAGAAAAGTTCATATTTCACAGTGGCATGTTCAGATTTGTATATTGAATGGATTTTTTGCCTTCTAAAAATTTCATTAAAATATTTATATTAAGATCTCAGCCAGCCACAAATGCCTGGATATTAACAGAATATCTTACCTTCTAGAAATTTGAAAGATCTATACATTTTGAATGTGCAGTTTTCTAGAGTCTCCCTGATCATGCAATACTTGCATCATCCACTTTAATTGTCTCTCAGTCCAGTGGTGATCACTTACAAGTGCTGTCAAAAATATGAAGGCAAATTAAGATTGAATTGCAAATCAGTTTTAAAGCAAATCATGATAGTTTTTGCAATTGCGTAACAATTACACTTTCTTATTAGGAACTCCGAATTGACTGACAAGGGCAAATGCTGCCGTTTAGTGATTGGCATTCCTAACTCTGCCAGAGGTTTCTGTCTGAATGAAACAAGAACAGGGCCTTATCCCTGAAATCTGGAGTGACATCTCACATGATGCTGAAGTAGAGTGGATGTGGGTGAAACCATCTAACTCCCATCCTTGCCTAATTCCCCTGTTGACTGTTCTACAGAGAGTTATAGTCATGGAAAGAGCATTCATGTTGTGGTCTGTCAGAAGTCAAAAAGACTGCAAACCCTTCCACTATTCTCCAAGGGATATCTGTAATATACAAAGAAAAACACATCCATCATCAACTGTGTCACTGATTGTTGTTTGTTATTTTTCTTTCTTTGACCTTTTCCTGGCTATTACAAAAAGAAGACCCAATGTTGATTAAGACTCTGTTAACTATTTTTATAATTCATTGACTTTAAAAAAAAATGTAATTGCATCAGCCACAGTTTTTTTTTAGGTTTATGGAAATACATGTTTATTGAAGATGATATAAGTCAGCAAGCTCATTAATGTGCACAAATGTGCACGTTATTCACTCTTACACTGTTAGTACATGCCAGCAGCACATATCAGGAACTTATACTCCCCAACCTGCAATTTTTCTATCCATCAGTTTGAAAGAATGAAAAGTCACTGGCTGAAAGTACCCTATTTCTGAGATGCATTCTAAACAGGGAAGTGCAGAAACATAAATTCACCATGAAATGCTTGAAGGCAGGATAGTGAAAATGATGGGGAAAAATAGCAAGTAGATATGTGAGAGTACAAAATATGCCCTGATCAACATTCGATCTTCACTGAATGTGACAAGAAAAATAGTAGATTGCCAGATCCTGTATCTTAGTGCTGTATGAATGATCTTCCTATGTGGAAGGTTGCTCCTGGCTTTACTGACTTGAGTGCTATGGGATAATGGAATGTGCAAATGACGTAACTGATGATGTGATTTGGACATCAGCAGAGCAAAAGAACTAACTAGATGCAAGCCTGTAAAAGAGCAGCACTTTGACATTACACTAGCGATCTGTATTTAGCAACCTGTCATGTAAGAATGCAAATAGGAAGTGTTACCGTACTGAAGAGAGTGAAGATAACAATGGCCGAGGGATGCTAGAATCCAAGAAGATTAGGCATCCAATGGCTAGTGTTTCTATCTATACATAACTCTCTGTCAAGTCATAGCAGTAGTATCTCAAGTCATGGTGAAAATGTACTAAGACAAATGCATTCCAATGAGCATGAAAACATTTTAAGAAAACAAACCATGAAAAGGCATTATAGAAAAGCAAGTCCTTTTGCGAAAATCATAGAAACAGCAGTCACTTTGAAGCTCGGTGTATCTTTTCTTATTCACTTGTGAGGCATGGGGTATTGCTGGCTGGTCCAGCATTTATTCCCCATACCAAGTTGTCTTTGAGAAGTCGGTGGTAAGCTGTTACGATGAACTGCTGCAGTTCTTGTGCTATAAGTAGGCCCATAATACCATGAGGGAGGCAATTCCAGAATTGTGACCCTGTGTCACCGAAAGAATGGTGATATATTTTCAATACAGGATGTTGAGTGGCTTGGAGAGAAACTTGCAAGTGATGGTGTTCCCATGTATCTGCTGCCCTTGTTCTTATGGATGGTAGTGGTCATAGGTTTGGAAGGTGATGTCTAAGAAGCAATGGTGAATTTCTGCAGTTTAACTTGTGGATAGTGCCTGCTATTACTGTGTGT
Source organism: Chiloscyllium plagiosum (assembly GCF_037043375.1). NCBI lineage: Eukaryota > Metazoa > Chordata > Chondrichthyes > Orectolobiformes > Hemiscylliidae > Chiloscyllium > Chiloscyllium plagiosum. The sequence goes on from NW_028270141.1 coordinate 31,925,677, forward strand.
TAGTGGTGGAGGGAGGGAATGTTTGTGGATGTGTCAACCAAGCAAGCAGCTTTGTCCTGGATGTTGTCAAGCTTCATGAATGTTGTTGGAGCTGCACTTATCCAGGCAAGTGGAAAGTATTCCATCGCATCCCTGACATAAACCTTGTAGATGGTGGACAGGCTTTAGGGAGTCAAGAAGTGAGTTACTCATTGCAGTATTCTGAACCTATGACCTGCTCTTGTAGCCATTGTATTTATGTGGCTTGTCCAATTCAGTTTCTTGGGAATGGTAACCCCAAGGATGTTGATCATGGATGATTCTGTGGTGGTAATGTTAATTCAATGTCAAGTGGCAGTGGTTAGACTGTTTCTTATTGGAAATGACCATTGCCTGTTCATTTTTGTGACACAAATGCTACTTGCAACTTGTCCTCCCAAGTCTTGATATCACCCAGGTCATGCTGCATTTGGACATAGATTGCTTCAATATATGAGAAGTCACAAATGGTCTGAACATTATGCAATTATCAATGAGCATCCCCACTTCTGAATTCATGATGAAAGGAAGGTCATTGATGAAGCAGCTGAAGATGGTTGGGTCTCGGACCCTACCCTGAGGAACTCCTGTAGGTTACTATGTACCACCCTCCCTTGGCTGATGAATCAATTATCCTCCATGTTGAACAATACTTGGAGGAAACACGGAGGGTAGCAAGAGCGAAATGTACTCTAGATGAGGGATTTTAATGGCCACCACCAAGTGTGGCCTGGCAGCACCAATACCGATCGAGCTGGTCGGGTCCTAAAGGACATAGCTGCTAGACTGAGTCTGCAGCATGTAGTGAGGGAACCTACAAGAGTGAAAAATATGGATCAAAATCTAGAAATCCCTTTCTAACATCATTGTGGGTGTCCTCATACCTGAGGACTACAATGATCCAAGAAGGGAGCTCACCACCACCTCGACAGGGCAGTTTAGGATGGAAAATAAATACTGGCCCAGTTGGTGATGGGCACATCTTGCAAATGTCTCTGTATAGCTTCACCCTGAACCTCAGCATCTGCTATCTGAGCAACTCAATAGGATTTTCTAAGGAACATCATTCTCCTGCAGATTGCTTCTCTCCCACTTTATTTCATGAAAGAAGAGAGCTTTACATTTCTGACAGGATATTCCACGCAGGGCTTCCTCAGAAATGTGTAACTGACCTTGCATTCTGACAGTTCTTTTTTAGTGTATCATTTTTGGTCCCTGGGGAGTGTGAGGTCAGAGGCTGGGGGATTGTAAGGTGTTTGGGGAAGTGGGAGATGTGAGGTAAGCATGGGATCTGTTAAATACTTTACTGAGGAATTCATCTATGTTTTACAAAGTTGCATTGGATCCATCTGAAGCCTCTGATTTAAATGAAAACTTTCAGAGTGTTCTACACATAGAGAAATCGAATAATGGAAAATCCTGGCTATTACTTTGGAGAGTACTACTTGAGTGATCCCATGCACATCTCCCATCTACAGCCCATCTCTAAGTCCTTGCTCTTTGTGGCCCAGATTTTCCAGGCTCTGGATAGTAAGGGACTGGCTGCATTCTGATAGATGCATGCTGGACAATGTTGAAAGTGTTAGACCTTCTTAGCAAACAATTTATTTCTTTTTCCAAAAAGTCATGGATTCTGTTCAATTCCCACTCTGGATCTCATCTTCCACCCATTTGCAAACACAGCCTCGTTACCGAAGACTACAGCATGTTTCTAACTATTCCTTTTCTGACCGGAAGCCAAGTCAGTCACAACACCATGACATTTGGGAAACTAGGACTTTCAGACTTCCCACCCAAAACTCTGTCCCATTACCCCTGGATTTTTTGATGGCCGGATAATCAATTCTGAAGTGTCGGTTTCAGTTACACATGGGGACCTTGCGGAATCCCCAGCATTGCAGATTCCAAGGGAATTGCCCAGGAAATTGTAAGTTCATCTGGGCAATTCCCTTAAGTTTGGAACCCCAAAGTAGCTCACACCCTCAACTACACCTCCCTGAGAGCCCTGAATTGATATCTCCTCTGCCTGCCTGGAACACAACAATTTGCTGCTCTACCCATTGCTGGACCTGACCAACCCTGCTCTGCCACAGGACTTGACATGGGCCCTCACCAGAAAGCTTCTGTCTCCAACTGGCACCCTGTCTACTAGGTACTGCACCTACATGGCACACTAACCCTAACCTACCTGACACTTACCTTATCCATTTACCCTCTCACAGGAGCTGTCAAAGTGACAAAGTCTTCATGTGACTCAGACCTTCACAGAATACAGCAACTGGTTGCCGTGAAAAAGGGGGCATGGTTTGCTTTCCCCCAATTGTTTTCTGCATCAGGGGAGAATTGACAACATAGGCTTACAGTTCTGTGGTTCTGCAGGAGCCCTGATCCGAACCTCCTGTCAGAAATGTCGAGCTGTTTTGTTTTGCAAGAAATAAAACAGTAGACTGGTAATCTCTGTGTGGTTGCCATTCCTCAAGAAATCTGGCCTGATGCAACCATGAAGGTGGGCAAGTGAGGTGACAAGAAACAGAACTATATTTTCTATCTGCTGTGGGTTTTGCTTTGATTTTGCAATTATTCTGTAGGATGCATGGGTGCTAAGATTGAAATATTATATTCTGTTTGAACAGATGGAGCTTTTGTTACACAGGAGGCTCTAAGACTCTCTGATGGCACTACTCAAGTTGTCGACTATATTCACACTGAGAAAATTGCTCTGTGCATAGTTTATAGCATTGTTGCTAGTGATACAGTGACATCTGCAGTTTTTTTTTAATGTGCTACTTTACGGTGCATCGTGCCTTTTACAACTGTTCTGATTTATTGAACGTAGTGAGTACCCTTTCCTCTGAACTGCTAATGTATTCCTTCAAGAAAACAGCTGTCAGCGTCTAAAATTTAGATAAAAATTTATTGTAATTGCTGATTTACCCAATGAGTTATTATTCGGTGAGACTGCCTTTGTTGCTTAAATCACTTAGGTTCTTAAGCTGTATTAGAACAATTGGTTTTGTTTTGGTTCTTCAACTAGGTAAAATTCATTTATATCATTGCCCTGAAACCATTCCCTACTTTTCTGGTTTAAATGTAAAAGTAGTTTCTGAAGTAAACGTAAGTGTCTGATTACTGATTATTGCATCTTCATATAAATTTACAGGACTTTTGGGTGCCCTTCGGTTCATTCAGAAAAGTCTAAAAGTAGCAGCGTTTGAAACAATGGTCCTTCTAAATTATTTTTGGTTGCACACATCCTTTTCATTTGAATACACGGTGCCTTTAAAATTGTTTGCATGTCGGCATGCACAGATGTGATATTTCAAAGGGACAACTTGTGAACAGGCAGTGTGTTACTTTTGGGTTTGCCACACGTGCTCAGCTTACAGGGAACATTGATGAGATGTATACTTTTAAGAATACTTATTCAATAATATTTAAAAAAAAGAGACTTGACTCTTCCTGAGCTTTTTTCTTTCTTTGCTTGAGTCACAGACTAACACACTCTGCTCTTAGTCATTGTCACTATATCATAATTCCATTTTTGTCTACTGCTCACTAACATTGGTATTTACACTTGTGTATTCTCGTCATAATTACCTAGATTTTACCCTTTTCCCTCTTATTAAGCCACACCACTCTGATTTGGAAATGGTTCTGCGTTCCTTCAATATCGCTGGGTCAAAATCATGGACCTCCCTTCCCAGTGCAATTGTGTGTTGACGCACTGCAATTGAAACACACCAGTTTATCAATGAAGAATATATTTAAAAATCTGAATTTTTTTTTTGAATGTTGATTGTTAAACTTATGTTTGGGATCCCAACCATTACCAGCTTGTGGTTGGGGTAGTTTGTTACCACCAACAAAATTTTAGTAAGAAATACTCATCTCAAGCAAGATGTAATCGATTGCATGATAACAATACATTATGTCAGTAAGATAAAGTTTCAGAGCAGAGAAAGGGCTGTATTGCTAGTTGTACAGGTGAAAGGGCCATGAGGTTTTATCTGTTGCACTCCTTCCACTATATAACAGGTGATATTTGTGAAATCTCTTAGTTTGTGGTAAAAAGTAACTTGCAAAACCTATACGTGTAGAGGCAATTGATGCATTTAGATTCAGTCTTGCCTTATCTTCGCCTTTGTTTTGTCTTTGTCCAACAGTACGACTCACTTATGCTTTCCGTCATTGTTTTACACACAAAAAAATACAGTTATCCAGTTTATCGCTAACTCCTGCTTCTTAAAGGTTTCCCACTGGTCTGTTCTGCTCTTGTCAGATTAACATCATTGGTTGTATTAGCATATTTGCATATTTCATTATTAGATTAGATTCCCTACAGTGTGGAAACAGGCCCTTTGGCCCAACAAGTCCACACCGACCCTCCGAAGAGCAACCCACCCAGACCCATTCCCCTACATTTACCCCTGACTAATGCACCTAACACTACAGGCAATTTAGCATGGCCAATTCACCTAACCTGCACATTTTTGGACTGTGGGAGGAAACCGGAGCACCTGGAGGAAACCCATGCAGACACAGGGAGAATGTGCAAACTCCACACAGACAGTTGCCTGAGGTGGGAATTGAACCCAGGTCTGCTGGCGCTGTGAGGCAGCAGTGCTAACCACTGTGCCAACGTGCCACAGCACTGGTGCCTCACAGCGCTAGAGACCCAGGTTAAATTCCCGCCTCAGGCAACTGCCTGTGTGGAGTTTGCATATTCTCCCCGTGTCTGCGTGGGTTTCCTCCGGGTGCTCCGGTTTCCTCTCACAGTCCAAAAATATGCAGGTTAGGTGAATTGGCCATGCTAAATTGCCAGTAGTGTTAGGTGAAGGGGTAAATGTAGGGGTATGGGTCTGGGTGGGTTGCTCTTCGGAGGGTCGGTGTGGACTGGTTGGGCCGAAGGGCCTGTTTCCACATTGAAAGTAATCTAAAAAATCTATTCTAGAGTTAGAAGAAGACTGACAGTGAATGCATCAGAGTGTTAGAAGAAACCTTAAGTTTTTTTCTTAATGAGTCATTGGAAGCACTTTAATTCTTGCAAGAAATATTGAAATGGACTTGTAGATCCATCAACTTCACACTCTTTCACTGCTGATTTTCCTAACTCCAGGAAATTCCCACAGTAGCAATAACGTTTAAATCCAAGTGAATGAATATCCAGTCTCTGTCAAGTGGGAGACCTGGAAACATCATAATTGGAATCTCATTCTCTGTATTCAACTCTTCAAAGCCACTGCCTAATGAGACAGTTTCCTGGTAGGGAAGTGTCAGTAAGATTATGCGCCTGGTCTTGACGAAAAACATGGATGAATTTGTGTTTGTTTTAACCTATTAATGTTTGAGCCAAGAATTACATTTTGTTTTTCATGCCTATACCAAATACTAGACAACATTTAGGTGAGGATCAATATGTTTCAACATTAACTCTTTCAAAGCCATAACCTTAAGCTACAGTTGCCATGCCTTTCTCCATTCCTGGCCAGTCCGTATGTGAGTGATATCTGGCCTTCAGATGATTATTGGCTCCTGTTGCAGGAATCTGGCTGACAGTTAAAATCTGCCCTGCTGTGGTTCAGCCTGGGAGTTCTGCACATTCAGATTGTTTCCTGAAGAAAGAGAAGCCTGTGATAGTTTGCCTGCAGTAGACTTTATCAAATAACTGGTCTCTGTCAGCATATTTGTTCTTGCTATTACACAGTTAGATATTACAAATATTGATATTAAATATGAGAAAATTCAAGTCCTGGTTCCATAAACATCAGTGTTACACTTAACTTTAAGGGCCTCTTCCTTTCCACTTCCAGGTTTCATTGGGACATTAAAATTGCATTGGGTCCCTAACTTGTCTAACTTTGCTAGAGTGACATGGCTTCATTTTGATTTGGGTGTGAATCTATAGAAGGCCCTGGGAAACATGGCAATAGAGAATTAAGAAATGAGTTAGCTTACCACATAGCCCCCTGTCCCATTTCAACCTGGGCAAAATGAACGGAAATCCCCTTTGGACTCTTAAGCAAGAAAACCCTATTAAATGGGGGATTGAATAACACAGGAAGCCATTAAATTGTGTACTTCTTTTTACATCTGCTTCTTGTATAAAATAATAAAAACACTACACCATTTATCTCCAGATATCAATTTTAATTCCTGCACTTGTCTGTTACAAGAAGGAAAATATCACCGCCTCAAGTCTAGAGAGATCTATTGCTCTCTGGTTATAAAACTGACTCTCAAGCTTAGCACAGGAAACACAATATAATCCCATAATTAGAGGTGTTGGCCCCTGAGCTGACAATCTATCAATGACCCTGTGCTCTTCTTAAAGCTCTCAGACAAAGTTGTCAATCAAATGCATTACTCCAGCCTGGATTTAATTCTTTGGGAGCAGAAGACATGATCCAAATATCTTTGAAGTTATGCTGAAATAAAAAAGGCAGGAGCTGATTGCAGCTCTCATACTTAGGCTGGATTATATTAACAAGCCTACATTTCTCTTGTCAGTATTGAATGGATGAGCATCCATTAACAGTACCCAAGAATGGGTCTGATACAATGTGATACCTCTGGTCAATTAAACAATTTAGACACAGACTGCCCAATGTGCTTTTCTTAGTAGCTCGCAGTGAGGCTGGTTGTCAAGTTGATTGATTTTCTGTCGTATGTCTTTGGAATTTTAACTCTTTGCATGGTGATTCGAATCAAAAAATATCCAAGACAAAAATTCATTCAGGATCAGACATTCCATTGTTGGTGCGGAAACCATAAGCTATGTCATCTGCTGATATTGTATGTAGAGTGAGGAACTAACTGTGACGGAAATATATGTCGAGGGTGCCACATTCACTATCTCACTGCAGTCGCATGCAAGCAACTACATTTCAGCCCACCAGCCATATGGAGAACTTGAAAAAATATACATGAAATTGCAGCATGAGGCTAAATGTGTGATTGTGTCAAACCACTGGAAGCCAAGTTGGGAATTGGCGCTGTAGACGCCATGTATCATTTGCTGCCACTGTGAGAAACATGAGATTAAAAAGTCCAGCAACAAATCTCCATCATCTGGTGAATATAACGCCACCAAAGCTGACTCAAATCAGAGATGAAATGAATAAATACAAAGAGTTATCAATAGATTCTCAGCACAGGGATGGTCACTAAGACACAATATCTACAGTCTGTGATGAGTCAATCAGAGCTGATGGCATTTGACTAAAACAAGCTGTTCTGTTGACTGGATCCAGACTAATCAGATCCAAAATAATGCAGAAAGAGCCCTTGCAGAGATTGCATGGGAACAGGATAATGTGAACTCAGAGCATCATGGTATATGCATCTTGGATGGACAACTACAAACACTTTGAAAGAATAGGGTCTGCTGGCAATGTATACCAGAAGTATAGGAACATGCAGCTGAAAGAGATGAAGTTATCAACCAGACCATGGAATACAGTATAATGAGGGCTAGTTTATTCATGCACAATCAAGAATGGTATCTTATTGTTGCTGACCACTGCTCAAAATTCCCTTTTTATCAGGAAGATAAATGATTTGAGAATTGCGCACAATCATCTCAATAGCTTAAGTTTTGTTTGCAGAGCAAGAGATGATTGAAAATGCAATATTTAATTATGGAAGCTGAGTCATCTCCAGAGAATATAAAGAATTTGCTGAACAGCAATGGTTTGATGTATTTAAAAGCTAAAGATGGCAAGGTCAAAGGTCAAAATGGTTCCACATTCCCTCAACAATAACCTTACCCATCTATCCATCCTAGCTGCTGTTACCTTGTCCCTTTCCACACATGGAGTGCTGATCAGACACCAAATAAAACATTTCAGCTAATGTACTGGTCAAAATCAATGGGGATGAAAAGAAAGTCTTCTTATAACCTTTATTTGTACAAAATCTCTGGTGATCACCAATTGTTTACATCTGCATGGTCAGCTCAAGGCATGATCAAAAATTACGGTATTGTCACTCATGGACTAAGTCACTATGAAAGCTGTCTCAAAATATCCCTTTTGAATATTACAAGATCCCCCCCATCCCATCAAAAAAAAAATCCCCGGTGGTTGATAAGCATCTCAAAGTGGATTCTTCACACTCTTCCCTGAACACCAATAATCAGAAGAACTTTCAAGGTTTCCTTCTGTGATTCTTCAGAATGTGAGTATTTGAAAATCATTGGCACTAGTAGGATTGTCTTCTGAAACCTTATCATTATTGTCTCCTTATATATTCTTATACTCTTATGCTGTCTGTCGGAATGCAGCAGACAAACATTTCAGACTGATTTCCTGGTAAATGTTTGCTCACTTGGGGGAAATGACTTTTATCGTATACAAATCATTTGACCTTTTTGTGCCCATAATGACCAAGCTAACAAAGTTAATACTAGCCAAATTGAATTAATTTCATTGTGTTGTGGTTCTGTTCGCCGAGCTGGAAGTTTTTGTTGCAAACGTTTCGTCCCCTGGCTAGGCGACATAATCAGTGCTTGGGAGCCTCCTGCGAAGCGCTTCTTTGATGTTTCCTCCGGTGTTTATAGTGGTCTGTCCCTGCCGCTTCCGTTTGTCAGTTTCAGCTGTCCGCTGTAGTGGTTGGTATATTGGGTCCAGGTCGATGTGTTTGTTGATGGAGTTTGTGGATGAATGCCATGCCTCTAGGAATTCCCTGGCTGTTCTCTGTCTGGCTTGCCCTATGATAGTAGTGTTGTCCCAGTCGAATTCATGTTGCTTGTTGTCTGCGTGTGTGGCTACTAAGGATAGCTGGTCGTGTCGTTTCTTGGCTAGCTGATGTTCATGTATGCGGATTGTTAGCTGTCTTCCTGTTTGTCCTATATAGTGTTTAGTGCAGTCCTTGCATGGTATTTTGTACACTACATTCGTCTTGCTCATGTCCTTCGTTCTGGTGAGTTGTCACCAGAACGAAGGACCCGATACCCAACATGAGCAAGACGAATGTAGTGTACAAAATACCATGCAAGGACTGCACTAAACACTATATAGGACAAACAGGAAGACAGCTAACAATCCGCATACATGAACATCAACTAGCCACGAAACGACACGACCAGCTATCCTTAGTAGCCACACACGCAGACAACAAGCAATATGAATTCGACTGGGACAACACTACTATCATAGGGCAAGCCAGACAGAGAACAGCCAGGGAATTCCTAGAGGCATGGCACTCATCCACAAACTCCATCAACAAACACATCGACCTGGACCCAATATACCAACCACTACAGCGGACAGCTGAAACTGACAACTGGAAGCGGCAGGGACAGGCCACTATAAACACCGGAGGAAACATCAAAGAAGCACTTCGCAGGAGGCTCCCAAGCACTGATGATGTCGCCTAGCCAGGGGACGAAACGTTTGCAACAAAAACTTCCAGCTCGACGAACAGAACCACAACAACGAGCACCCGAGCTACAAATCTTCGCACAAACTTTGAATTTCATTGTGTCTTAAGTATATTACCACAGCACAACAGGCATATATTGAAGTCATAATACATAGCTGGAAGTTAATCTGCTACATTGTCATTTTAATTATTTCAATCCATAACACATTATAAAGAATTATGAACTGATTGTGACACAAGCTGGTTTCCAGAATGCCAATCGCACTGCAGTCATGTGCTGAGCAGCTATGTATTAGTTCACTAATCATATGTAGAGCTGTCAGGTATAAATTATAGAAGTTGAGAAGTTATGTTGAAGTTGTACAGGTCATTGGTGAGGCCTCCTCTGGCATACTGTATCTGATTCTGGTTGCACTGTTACAGGAAGGATATTATTAAACCAGAGAGGGTTCAGGAAATATTTACCAGGATGTTGCCGGGCATGGAGTATTTGAGTTATAGGGAGAGGCTGGGATTTTTTTCACTGGAGCATTGGAGATTGAGGAGTGGCTTTATAGAGGTTTTAAAAATCATGAGGGGTATAGATAAGGTGAATAGTTGGTGTCTTTTCCCTATGATAGGGGTTTTCAAGACTAGGAGGCATATTTTAAAGGTGAGAGGAGAATGATTTAGAAAGGACATGAAGGGCAATTTCTCTCCACAGAGTGTGGTTCATGTGTCAAATGAATTTTCAAAGGAAGTAGTGGATGTGTACATGAAGATATTTGGATGTGTACATGAATAATAAACATTTGGAGTGATATGGGCCAAGTGCAAGCAGATGGGACGAGTTTAGTTTAGGATTATGGTCAACATAGTCTGGTTGGACCAAATGATTTACTTCTTTGTTGTAAGACTCAATGACTGTATGACTCAATGAAACTCCAGTCTTTTAAGTTTCTCAGTATGATTTTTTTGAACACCCTGTTAAGCAGGGAGTTCTTTACGGTAGTGAACAGGAGCAGAAAGGGAGCCCTCAGTTAGTCACAGGAACATGGAATGTTTTGGAGGATAAAATACAATCCCAGGGGAGATCTGGTGCCTGGACCCCTGGGATCTTCCAATGGGTGTGAGTGTGAACCCCGTGGTGGTGAAGTAGATGGCTTAAGGAACCTGGAAGAAGGCACAGCTGCTGCTCTGGGACCATGAGCACAGCCGCCCTGCCTCTATAGATTGCTAGGTTTCCTGAGCCCTAATCATGTCGAGATAGTGAATTCCACTACCCACAACTTGTAGAAAGCTCTCTAGTGATGAGATTTTAAAAAAACCCAGGAACTTCCTGAAATATTCACTTGTTTCTTGAAATGGCCGAAGGTTCAGTTAAGTGTGGAAGGATAACCTGCTCAAAAATAAAATCCATCACCATTGAAGCAGGAAATTCAGCCTCGCTGTGGAGAATGAAAACATGGTCAAACATTATGAGTGATTGTTGTAGAATTTTGATTTACCTATTTGATAGTTTTTTTAAAAAGTTGAAGACTTATGCAATTACATCACTCATGCTTTTTAATGCTATTTCATCAACCATAGTATCTGATTGGTACTTTGGTTGGAAAGTGCTTCCTTGAATCAATTATGGATTTGTTTTTTGCTTGAAGAACATGTGAGACCGTATTGTAATATTACTGAGACCAGAGTTTCAAATATGACAACATTGAATGTTCTGACATGAGAGGTTACAATATTGTTCTGTGCATGAGACAACTCCACACTCATAACTAGACTGTGAAGGGTCAAGCTCCAAAAGCCAAACTCCTGTTGTTATAAGTAAATGACTTTGGGCTTTCAAGATTCAGATGTAAATTGCATGGATACAGTGCACAAAGAGAATCATAACTCAGCACTAATTAGCATTAAATTGACAAGCTCATTAAGAGAAACAATAAAGAAATCTACTGTGAGAAGTGAAAATGTCTTATTCTCACAGTAAGGTTTACGACTCTGACAGTAGTTGAGATGCATGATTGGGATAGTGCAGTCGAAACCTTCTGCTTCATTTAGCCAGCTGGTGTTATATGTGGACTGGAAATGAATAATTATTAATATGTTGGAACAGTCTGTAAAAAACAGACTTGGGTTCCCAGTCTTGCACTTGTCCAGTTGTCCAAGACAATGACAAACAACACCAAACAATGTGAGCTGTAATTGTTTTCTTGAAAGATCACCATTGGCCACTTATATGCTTTGGATTTTCCAATGGGGTGGCAAGTTCATGGATAGAGTTTTGTCAGTCCATGTAAAATAGAATACGGTAAAAGCTTCACATTCGATCCATTGTCATGAAAGCTATCAACACATACATTTGCTGCTTACAGAGCAGGTATCATATTTGTCTTAGTGAAAGCTTTTTGAAAGATATCACTGACATAATGCTCAATCTGCTCAATCCAAATTCATGTGTCTACTCACAATAGAGGAACTGGAGAGTAATACAATTTCTCACATCACTATATGTTTACTTGGTTATATGTTCCTGTGCTTGACATGAAGAATGACCTTTCAAGTAGTTGAATTGTTATATTTGTAGTTTACCTGAGAAGTGGCAGAAAGCAAGACATTGTAAAGTTTTATCTTTCAGCTAAAATATGTTAACTATAGGGATTTATAATTAAATACAGTTCCTTTGGACTAGAAAAGAGGGTCAGTAATCTTATTCCTGATGAAGGGCTTTTGCCCGAAACGTCAATTTCGCTGCTCCTTCGATGCTGCCTGAACTGCTGTGCTCTTCCAGCACCACTAATCCAGAATCTGGTTTCCAGTATCTGCAGTCATTGTTTTTACCCCATCAGTACATAGTGATTTACTGGAAATTAGATACATGCAGAGGAAAAGACAATTTGGGACTTGATTTTATTTTCTTCCCACTTTCCCTTTCCTCCACAGTAAAGAGCTATGATTTGGAGATGCTGGTGTTGGACTGGGGTGTACAAAGTTAAAAATCACACAACACCAGGTTATAGTCCAACAGGTTTAATTGGAAGCACTAGCTTTTGGAGCGCCACTCCTTCATCACAACCACCTGATGAATGGGTAATGCTCTGAAAGCTAATGCTTCCAATTAAACCTGTTGGACTATAACCTGGTGTTGTGTGATTTTTAACTTAGTAAAGAGCTAGATCACTATAACTATCAGTTCTGATGAAGAGTGAGCAGAGGCATAACGTTAACTCTGCTTTCTTCCTACAGACCTGCTGTGTTTTACTGGCAGTTTCTGTTTTTGTTGCACTATAACTGTTGAGGCTTGCAATTATAGGTTGGCCTTCAGGACAAGGCATCAAAGGCTAGATTGTGCTTGCAGAACATTTTGTGAGTTAACATTCTCAGAATAAAAGAGGAGCAAACCAGGAAACACTCTGTACTTCCCATTTACTAATTAAAGTATTTGAATTTGTGTTGTAATTCCTCAAGTAATTGCATACAAGACTAGATTACATTACATTACAATGTGGAAACAGGCCCTTCGGCCCAACAAGTCCACACCGACCCGCCGAAGCGCAACCCACCCATACCCCTACATTTACCCCTTACCTAACAGTATAGGCAATTTAGCATGGCCAATTCACCTGACCTGCACATCTTTGGACTGTGGGAGGAAACCGGAGCACCCGGAGGAAACCCACGCAGACACGGGGAGAACGTGCAAACTCCACACAGTCAGTCGCCTGAGGCGGGAATTGAATCCGGGTCTCAGGCGCTGTGAGGCAGCAGTGCTAACCACTGTGCCACTGTGCCACCCAAGGAGGCTTTTGGTTATATCTACATTTTAAACAAAATCTGCCCACCAGTTATCTTCAGTTTATTTGATTCTGACAAATCAAAAAATCTAAAAAATCAAACATAAACAAACAACAGATTTTGAAAAGGAAGCATCACATTTTAATACCAGAGAAATTAACATTATTGTGACTTGATACTTATTAAATTGAACAGAGACAAGTGTCATGAGATCAGATACAATGACAATTTTCTTGATAGTGCGTGCTAACTTTAATCACAAAGCATAGGACTCTGTGAATTTGGCTTCTTTGAAAGTTTGGAGCAGATGCCAGGAGGCTCTCAGTCTTTGTGATTTCTGTTTCTCATCAAACACCAAGGTTTCTCCAGTCTATTAATTTTCAAAGTTCATAACTTGAAAGCACACCAAGCACCCTGAGACCCCTGTTACTTCTGAATATAACAATCTTCTGGAGAATGGTGTTTGATGTATAAATATATTGGTCATGTGGAGATTAATCTATGCGATTGTACTCACAAGACACCTCCCCAAAGTCAAAATGACTCTCTGGTTTTTTGGAAGGAGACAGAGTGAAAGACACGGACGAGACAAATAGACCAACTTGAGAGAGCTAAATCATGCAAGAAAAATGGGAAAGCCGCATGAACAGAGTGGAAATGCACCCACCACGCAGTTTGAAACCCTGAGATCAAGTTTCTTAAGATGACAAAGTATTCTGTATCATATGTGTTAGAAGTTCTGTTTCAGCAGAAGAGTTAATGAAAGAGAAGTGACAGAAAGAAACAACAGGTTTCAGTGCCCTGACAGCAAATCAGTGCCCTGACAGCAAATGCTTCATTTAGAAGAGCAGTCGCGATAGTTGGGTGAGTTCTTTTTCTTTACCTGCTGCAAAACCTGATAAAAGGCGCAATTTCAATGTTTCTTCCCTGAGATGGAGTATCGAGTGACATTGCAAGAGTGGGCAACACTATTCACCTGAGAGCCAGAAGACCCTGGCAGACTACCCAAGTTATGAATCAAACATTCAATTATCTCAGTGTTTCGAGGGAATAAAAAAAAGTTTGAATTTGCTTTTGAACCAGTGACACCCAAGTGTGTGATCATGGAAATTCTTATTCTCTGGCTGATTTGGTATCAGTATCATGATTGTCAGAGTTTTCACCTCATGTTATATCCTATTAGAATGTAGGAAAAGCGGTAGGCCATTCAGTCCCTCAAACTTGTTCCACTATTTAATTGGATATGTGCTTTAATTCAATGTACCTTGCCATGGTTTTATATCCCTTATTTACCAAAAATCTGTAAATGTTATACTTTTTGATTGACCTAGCCTCAATAACCCTTCGAGGAAGAAGCAGTATTTTAGATTTCCCCTAATCTTGGTGAGAAGAAATGCCTGCCTTTTTCTCACAACACCCACAAAAAAAATGCTCATCTTGAATCAATAAAAGGCAGTAAAGAATGACGTATTTATTAGTGAAACAATCTGCACAGCATAAAACTTGCATATAGGTAGTAGTGCATTGTGCATTTTCTCCTTATGATATTTCTGACAGACAGTATGAGTCAGTCTGTCAATTCAGTTTTTTTTTGTTTGGAAAGAGATTTTCACAACAACTGTGTCCCTTTAAAAATTAGTCTTTTATTTATTCAGTGATATTTGTTGACTGTTAACCTGATTGAATCAGGACTTCTCAATTTTAATCAGAAAGGTAATGCTAAAAGAAAAAAAAAATGGCACTTAATAAGTTTGCCTTATCAAATACCATTGTGAAATGCTCAATGGGTAGCACTGTTGCCTCACAGCGCCAAGAACCTGGGTTTGATTCCAGCTTTGGGTGACTGTCTGTGTGGAATTTGCACATTCTCCCTGTGTCTGCGTGCGTTTCTGCTGGGTCCTCCAGTTTCCTCCTACAATCCAAGGATATGCAGGTTAGGTGGATTAGTCATGGTAAATGCAGTGTTACGGGGATAGGGTAAGGAGCTGAGTCTGAGTGGAATGCCCTTTGGAGGGTCAGTGCAGACTTGATGAGTCAAATGGCCTTTTCCCGCACTGTAGAGATTCCATGGTTCTAAAGTGTGATGTGGTGAAATGTTTTCTATTGTTGTAGTTATCCTTAAATGTGAGATCAATCTCCAAAGTGCTTTCCAACTTCAATTAATTTGCTGAAAGTAAAACTAAATAGTTCAAACATATTTAGCTGTCAATTCAGCCAATAATTTCCATCTTCCCCGAAGCTTACAGCCATTACTGATAAACAGGTAGGTCCTGTTTGGGAGGTTGCAAAGAAAGGCCATCTCTTTTTGCAACAGATGGTCGTGGTGAAGGGTTGTTTTTCAGACTGGATGCCTGTGACCAGTGGAGTATCACAAGGCTCGGTGCTGGGTCCACTACATTTCGTCACTTATATTAATGATTTAGATGTGAGCAAAAGAGGTATAGTTAGTAAGTTTGCAGATGACACCAAAATTGAATTGGACAGCAAAGAAGATTACCTCAGATTACAATGGGATCTTGACCCCATTAGCCAATGGGCTGAGGAGTGGCAGATGGAGTTTAATTTAGATAAATGCAAGGTGCTGCATTTTGGGAAAGCAAATTTCAGCAGGACTTATACACTTAACAATAAGGTCCTAGGGAGTGTTGCTGAACAAAGAGACCTTGGAGTGCAGGTTCATAGCTCCTTGAGAGTAATTTCACATATAGATAGGATAGTGAAGAAGGTGTTTGGTATGCTTTCCTTTATTGGTCAGAGTATTGAGCACAAGAGTTGGGAGGTCATGTTGCGGCTGTACAGGACATTGGTTAGGCCACTTTTGGAATACTGCGTGCAATTCTGGCCTTCCTATCGGAAGGATGTTTTGAAACTTGAAAGAGTTCAGAAAAGATTTACAAGGATGTTGCCAGGGTTGGAGGATTTGAGCTGTTTTCCCTGGAGCATCGGAGGCTCAGGGATGACCTTATAGAGGTTTATAAAATCAAGAGGGTCATGGATAGGATAAATAGACAAGGTATTTTCCCTAGTCCAGAACTAGATATCATAGGTTTAGGGTGAGAGGAGAAAGATATAAAAGAGACCTGCGGGGCAGCTTTTTCACACAGAGGGAGATACGTGTATCGAATGAGCAGCTAGAGGAACTGCTGGAGACTGGTACAATTGCAACATTTAAAAGGCATCTGGATGGGTATATGCATAGGAAGGGTTTAGAGGGATTTGGGCAAGATGCTGGCAGGTGGGACTAGATTAGGTTGGGATAGCTGGTTGGCATGAATGAGTTGGACAGAAGGCTCTGTTTCTGTGCTGTACATCTCTATGACTCTATGACTTGGCACCGTCAGAGCCATTTAGACAAGTGGACTGAAGATAATTGATTTGACCCTAAATTTGTTTCTTGCAATATCTAAGAGATCTGACTGGGCTTTGACTTTCTGTGCGATTATGGCAAGATCAGCAACAGCAGTTCAGAGATCAATATATTTTAGCCCTGAGAATTCACTACTATAACTGTGTTTCACCATGACACAATAAATCAAAAAATCAACAGCCATTAACAGAAACAAGTGTCACACACTCGCATTCCCATATGTTTCTGTTTTTCTCTGCCTTTCCAGATTACTTTTCTCTCTTGTACCTCTCTCTGTCCTCCATTCACAGTTTGTTTTTCTCGCTATCTTCCTCCACTTTAAATTTTGATTTATCTGTCCCCCTCCCACCCTTCATTTGGCTGTAAAATATGTGGAGATGTTCCTGAGATTGTAAAATGAATATAAAAGGCAAGTTATTTCTTCACCTCAAGTGGCTGCTACATATTTCAAGAATGTGACGATATCATGTCTGTGACCATTGGTTCCTGTTTCTTGTTATAGTGAACTTATTTCATTCATGCAGAATTTTGGGCAATATTAGATTCAAGTGCTCTTGGAACTCAGTTAAAATTGACCAAACTCATTTTGGTCCACAGTTTAAAAGCAAAATTTTTCTTGCCTTCGAACCATGCAGTCCTCATTCTTCGCTGTCATTTATAGAGCTAGATTCTTTGTAGTTTATGTGACCTTAATACTTTATATGCAATTTACTATCTGATAAATATATTTGCTACCAATGACGCTATATCCTGAGTAAAGAATGATAAAAGTAGTAACTATATGTTGCTGACATACAAAGAGCATCTGGTATTTGCTGCAAATTGTTATTTCCATTTCAAAACTGATGAATTCTTGCCTACATGAGTTCCTGAAAAACTTTGTTTTTAATGAAATAGCACAGTTTATCATCATGTGCATAATGTAGCATCACATCTGATGGCAACAAGTTAGGGATCATCCAGCACATGCAATGTTACAAAATCATTTAGACAAGTAGTGTTCTTCTGCTGACTTAGGGTTTGGATGAGAGAGTAATTTGTCATGTTATTACCTTGATAGAATACTCCGATGTACCATAACTGACACTCAATTATACACTTAGTTCACTACTCTTGACCCTGCACCGAGAAACTCTAATGCCGCAGTCTGTACATTATCCTTCCTTGATTGCCAGTTGCTCTTTCAAACCTGTGCTGTCGAACATTTGATTCATGTGTGAATTTCTTTTGTTTATAAGAAAGGCAAACAACACTTTGCTTTTGTTGCTGTCACTATATTCAGAATTTAGATTGGGACTTTAAATAAGGGCAAAACAATGAAAGGCAACAAGAGCTATGGTCACTTCATACTTTTGGCAGATTTATGTTATAGTTTATGCTCCTGGGAACAAATCTAAACTGAAACTCAAAAGCCTTGTCAATAATTTATCAGTAAATAATTGGAATTTAAACATGTTTCCTCACAGAGCTGGGAATTATCAGTAATGGAGAAAGTGAGGTCTGCAGATGCTGGAGATCAAAGTTGAAACTTTATTGCTGGAACAGCACAGCAGGTCAGGCAGCATCCAGGGAACAGGAGATTCGACGTTTCGGGCACAGGCCGAAGAAGGGCCTGTGCCCGAAACGTCGAATCTCCTGTTCCCTGGATGCTGCCTGACCTGCTGTGCTGTTCCAGCAATAAAGTTTCAACAATTATCAGTAATGCCGACTTATCCCTGAAATGTTTTGCATTTTGTCTTTGACATTGCTCTTGTAGTTCTTTGGCAGAGGTTGTAACATGTGAAAAACAACTAACTCCTCTGCTAAACATGAGACAGAAGAATATACATCTATTCTTTATGTATTCTAACATAAGTAGTCCATGGTGTAACATCAAGATGATAGTGTGATGACCTGTTCTTGTTGAAGCATTGCAGAAAGTATGGACTTTGTGAAACCAATATATTTTTTAAAAGTTGTCTGGAATATTTTAAGTGTTATGTTGTCTTGTTTTAATCTACTTCAAAAAGTTAGGCAGGGTGTACAGTTATGACATATAAGTTGTGACATATATGTTGACCAGGTGCATAAGTCAATTCTCCAGTCTTTGGTGCCAAAGTGTATATTTATGTCTATTCTCTCCAAATAGGTTAACCTCACTTTGATGCTAATAAACGTTCTCATTCTATTTTAGTTAAGCCAGTTTTGAAAGCATCAATTTTTAAAAATGTTTAAGTGAATTACAACTATATGACTTCAATTATACCATAGGGGGAAAAATTCACTGAGCTTTATAATTACATGAGAATTGCTTATTCAGAACTTTAAAAGAATATGTTAATTTGAACTATGTCAAGTATTTAGAATAAAATGTACGTGGACTTTTATTCACATTTTTCTGACTGTTTTATATGAACTATAAAACTATCTAATGGTGAAAAATCTGCAGGTGGAGTGTGTCTCAGGAAAGTATTAGTCATCACTGTAATCATTCTAACCTTTAGTAGTTTTGTGGCGATCTTGTTATTCAGCAAGACTCAAGGTGGAACACTAGTGGACATTAAAAACGTTTTAAAGGTGATTGAAGTTGGGTGTATATCTAAAGAGATTCTTTGACACATATTAATCAATTAACGATTTTTATGTTAACCGAACACAGACAATTCTTAGAGAATTGAAAGCAGGGACATTGGGATATTAAGGAGCAATGAGTCAAATACAGATTGATGATACCTTATGTTGTTTGTTTGTTGGCAAGTTATAGCAGAGGGAGGATAAAGGTTTGATTTTTGCACCAGAATTGAATGCATATTTGAATTATTTGTTGTTTCCTTTGCTGGGTTCAACTAAATAGGCGGAAAGTGATTTATTTTGTTTTCTTTCAGAACAAATGTCTAGCGCAAGAAATCGGAGCTAATTGGATTTATCAAACAAAACATTGAAAATATTCCTTCTCCACAGTACGCTTTGTCAGCTGACTCTGACACAGTTTCTCATTGGCTCTTCATTAATCTTAATTCCTTGGCTTGACAGGTTTTATATTCAGTGTATAAGTCAGCCGTTGTTTTTGGCAAGATTTTTCAAAAATCAGAGGTTGAATTGAACATTGTGACTTACAGCATCTCTTTCCCAAACATGATGACTGATTCATCCCAAATGCCAATAAACAACCTTAATGTCTTTCCAGACTCTTTACTAACTTCCTCTGCATTGTGAACATTTTCTGTTTAAATTTCCAATTTCAAACAATTGCAGTTTGTATTACCTTGAAAATTACAGTTGCCATGAAATGAGTTCCAAGAACAAATACTGACTCAAGAAACAGAATTTATATGAGCTTATTCCTGTTTACAAAGTCAATAATCACTGCCATAAACAATATTCCCATGCTGAGAAGATACAGTGAACACAAATAAAACAAGCTCAGAAGTTCACAGGACACCAGGTTATAGTCCAACGGGTTTATTTGAAATCACAAGCTTTCGGAATGCTGTTCCTTCAACTATAACTTGGTGTTGTGTGACCTCCGACCTTGTCCACCTCAGTGCAACACTGGCACCTCCACATTACAAATAAAATACTCTTGGAAGAATCAGAACATGATGTAACCTGGGAGTTGCAGGTCATGATGGAAGTATAATAACTTTTCAGAGTAACATACCCACTCTCCCACTCAATTAGGTCATGGTTGTTCTCTATTTTAACTCCATTTACCTCCTGGTTTCATACTTCTTCATTCCTAAATGGTCAGAGTTTTTTTGTATCATGAAAGACGGTAGGAATGACTGAAACAATGGTTGCCAAGTTAGAAAGCTGGAAATGGCCTCAGCTTCTTTCTTTGCCATTTGCATGGCAAGAAATCTCAGACCCTTGGACCCACGCACATCAATGAAAGAGGGAACTGATTGCTTGAGTGTCCACCCATGTAAGTTTTTATCACTTTCAGGGAGAATGTTGGATTTACATAACTGTTGGGGTTTACAGAGGCTGAATGGAGATGTGAACCAGGGAATGAGGCAGGCAGAGGTCCCTGGTGACACCCACACACACTCTTCAATTCCCTGTGAGAATGTATCACTTTCCCAAAGTACATGATGATGCAATATGGTACATGCAGGTCCCAATGCAGTCTCCTCAACAATGGGAAGATCATTCAGGATGAATGCTCTCTGGAATACCTCTGCTTTCTGTTCAGACATGACACTCAGCAAACAGTTGCCTACCTTTTTCCTTTGCCACTTTGTTATATTCACACTGACCCATGCTAACACAAGTCTCCCATTTCCTTCTGCTGACCCCAAAGGCCCTCATATCCTCTATGCTAATAAATGCTCTTCCGCATTGCCTTTCATAACTCCTATGCCATACCATGTTGCTTTAATAGAACACTTTGGGTTATGTCAATAAACATACCTTGAAACTACAAACACACATTTTCAACTCACCGTATTATGACCCCAGGCCAAACTGAATTTGGAGTTACGACCTGGTTAGGAATCAATTTGAAAGGTGATGAAGTGTGAGGATTAGGCAACTCAGAAAATTAAGCCACATCATTCCATAGTTTTAAACAAACAACAGTAATCCTTAATAAGGAGCATTATAAGAGAAAGACAATCTACAATACATATACAACTTATTTCTAATATCCAGAATGAACATATGGTTCATATGGATAATAGTCTGTGTTCACATAACACACTGTGCACAACAAATATCAAATATGATCAAATATTACATGGATTTCTCAACAATACCCACTAAATGTTAATGGCATAATGGGGCAACAAATCTGATGAAACTATTTTCCATGGTTTATATTCCCTTGAGTTTCAAAAACTGCATATAAGTACTCATTCACAAGCATAACTCCAGCTCTTCACTGACAGCAAGCTTCCCGGAGTCAGGCCTTCCCTGCGAAGTCTTACTCAGCTACCGGAAGCAAACACTGCTTTTGAGTTTTTTAACCCCAGTTGTCTCAGCTACATTCATTTGAGCCCCTCAATGGTGCCACACTTTCCTAGATCAAAAACCTGTTTCTAAGTCCTGACCCCTAGCTTCCTACTAAATCCTCAAGCGTTTCCCAGAGCTCTAACAACAATAGAGCCATGTAGCTGTTCTTGACTCATTACTGTCCTTTATACAGAATCTGTGTAGTTCAACATGTAAACAGTAACACAGTTAACGACAGCACACCTCAAATGGAATCTGCCTTCTTTCTTGTCTGTCATCCATTGTCCACGTCTTTTCCAAATGAGTTCTTCAAACACTTCTTTGGTGACTCTGAAGGAGCAATTGAAAATTTCGCAAGAAACCCCTCCTCTATTGTTGGATAGAGCTGAATGTTACCACCTCTCAACACTGGCTGTTCCATAAGTATTACTAGTCATAGATTGCTGAGCTACTTAAGACAGATAATGAATAAAAATAGAGGATTTTATCAGAACAGACAGTGGTAGGTAAGTCTGAGAGTTTAAATAACTAGTTGCTTAATGACATTTTCTCGCTCATTCGGTTTCTTTTAAACTATATTACTCAATGTCAATGTGATTGATGTGAAATTAGACGAAAGTTTGAATTTAAAGAATGCAGGGTTCATTTAAATTCCCATTACTCTCTTATAGTTAGACTTCAAGATATTAGGAGTGACTAAAAAACTGAAAACATTGATATAAAAGTGAAATGGTATGGGTGCTAGAAATCAGAAATAAAAATACTAAGTACTGGAGCCACCAGTGAGTCGAGAGAAAAACAGAATTAATGGGCAGGATTTATATTCCCCTCCTGCTATCAATTTTAAATTGCAAACATGTACTAATACTAGGATCCACAGGGAAATTTCAGGGTGCGTAGCCAATTACATGGATATCTCTAGGAACTTCATTGGAGACTTATCCTATGAGGAGACATTGAGCATTTTAGGCTGATACTGCTAGAATTTAGAAGAAAAATTGGAAATCTAATTGCGGTGTATTAGGTGCTAAAGGGGATTGACAAAGTAGTTGTAGAGAGAATGTTTCTCCTTGTGGGGCAATCTAGAATTTGAGGGCATAGTTTTAGATAGTGGGTGGCAGATTTAAAATGGAGAAATTCCTTCTCAAAAAATCGTGAATCTCTGGAATTCACTACCAGAGTGCAATGCACACTGGGGCACTGAATAAACTTAAGGAGGAGTTAGACAGATTTTTGTTAGCAATAAGTTAAAGAGTTATGGGGAGTAGTGAGGAAAAGAGACTTGAGGCTGAGATTACGTCAGCTATGATCATATTAAATGGCGGAGCAGGCTTGATGGGCTGAATCATCTCTTCTTGCTTCTAGTTCTTATGTTCTTAAACCTGTCTAATTAAGGGTTGTGATTGGGAGTCTGAGAGCCAATAGAAGGCCATCAGCACTTCAAGCTTAGCGTCCTGTAGCCAGATGTGATCACTGCTGGATTAGATGGGCAAACCTGAAGTGCCTCAAGAAGGATGTGCCCTCTGAAAACCTTATTGAACAATAAAAAGGGGAACCCTGTATAAGATATCTTGCTGCCACAGCTGTCTTTTTCTGGTATTCTGGCTGTCACGTGGGCCAAATAAATGAAATGTGGGACAATTGACCGTCAGAGCTTGCTGGTGATAGACAACATCTATCCATCTGACAGATGTCAGCCTCAGCAAGGGGCTCATTTGCAATCTGCAAGTCTTGTTCAGCGTATGCAGAGTGCTGTCAGAAGCAGCAGGCAACCACAGGCCCTGCCCTCAGAAATAGCCTCTCTCTAAATAGATGTAGGAACATGATAAAAGACCCCATGCAATTGTTAACACTCCTTTCTCCTGTCCCTTCTCCTATGCAAATGCAAGCCAATATTTTCAAGTCTCTGACTGTCCAATACTGATGCAAATCTGGCAGCAGGTGTGGAGTGAGAAACAGAATTAACCTGTCAGATTGGTGACCTTTCAAAAGTCATCAACCTACCATGTTTAATCCATTGCTCTCCCTACAGAGGCCGCCAGATGAGCTGAGTGTTTCTTGCATTTTCTATTTTGATAACTTAAAAAAGAACATTGCTTAAGGCATGGGATTTGGCCATTATGAATGAGCTGGAATTAATTTGTGCATATTAAAGAAGATATTAACATGCAATCATTAATTTTGGCCGTTTATATAACAGTTCTAACCTGCGTAATTGTTGTCTTTGCTGTATGACAGACTGATTTTTCAACACATTTTTTTAACCTACATCTCCAAAGCTGATTAGAAGTGCAACACAAAACCTTAATAAACATTTGCTTGAAACAAAGTATTCTTACTAAAACTGCAGAATAATAAGCTACTTGAAAAGTGGCAAATATTCCCAATTGCAGAGACAACCTGATGATAAATGTATAATTGCTTGCCAGCCCACAGAGAAAGATCTTGGATTTTCATATCTTGTGTGTGTGGGCAGTCCAGGTAGACTGCAAAAGGATGATCTGAATACAATGCAGCACTGCAGCAATACCAAGTCTACTATGGCTTGCGCTCTTGTTGGTCCTAGAACATGTTTCTCAATATTCTATGAGCACCTTCTACTGCCAAATTAATCTTTCATGTTTACCTGTCAATTAAAATCATCCTTAATACTATCCTTCTATAATAAGCACCCAGTATTTCTTCTTATACGCTTCAGACCACATTATGGTTATTATTTGGGAATTTTAGAAATCTGGTTATTTTGAGTACAATGACATTGATAGGAATTTTCAATATTTTTAAATACCATTTTAAATGATGTATTAAGAATACTGTAATGAGGAAATAGTTCTGAATAGTATCCAATGGTCATTTTCAGTAATTTGAAATTGAATCGCTCAAAAATTATGGATTCACTCCTTGGTTCAAAGTGTTTTTGTCTCTGATCAAAATGTTTCCCTCTGTATTAATCAAATTGTGTCAAGGTACTAGAAATTAACACATAAGGCGACAGTTCATAAAGTAAATTGTTCTGCAGATTACATTATAAAACATTGACTAACTTTGCAGAATCATGTATTTGCAAATTTTGTATTTGTTGATATATCAAATGAATTTGAGCAGAAGCAGAGAAGGAAAAATTACTTCTCAAAAGATGGGCAATATGTGATCATTTTGCTGATTGTGCCCACACTGAGGCTGTCTCCTCATATGTCTGCCATGTCTGCACTGTCTTAATGAGAAATTCAAACTCACAGTCCATTCTGGCATAGATAGAAATCACTCAGCTAAAGGTGGCTAGATTGAGTGATAGACAGCTTTGAGACTTTCATAAAGTAAACACTGGCATGGGAGCAGGTGCTGTGCTGCCTGAGATGATTGTCCTTTTTATGGGATTTCATTTTGCACTGAACACATTTACTTGAATGAAATGCAATCCCCTCTGGCATTCACACGATTGTGCATGGACCATTGTGATCTGGCTTTTCACTTCCACATCCGTTTGGCAGTGTGTCCAGTCCAGCTGGAAATAACATTGACACACCATTTCTTGAGGAGATGTCTGGATGGGAATATGTGGTCTCCTTTCACATTATATAGAATTAATCCTGGCATTCACCTGCAGACATCCTTAATTGCAAGAACCTAATATAAACAGATTGCAAACATTATATTTGATTGACATTACAACGTACTCCTTATCCTTCTGTCGTAGATTTTGTCAACTCCTAAGATCATTTTAAAATATATCAATCAGATCATCAGATCCTCTCTTTCTTTCAATCAAGTAATGATATTCAGACCAAATGCTGAATCTAAAAGCTTTTTCAATAATAAAACTTGACTTTGCACATTAAAGGCTGCATTCCCGTTCCAGGATCCTGATCCAAAGGCTAGTGCGAATTCTGCATTGGGAACCTGGAGATGTTGGCAACAGAAGATACAAACAATTTTGGAGGAGGTGTCCAATTAAGTACACACCTCCAGAGCCCCTTCTAAGTAAGAATGCTTCGCAGGATCTAAAGGCTGCTGGGCCAACAGGAGGCTTTTTAGCACTGCACGATTAGCAGCTTTGTTGTCAAAGGTGAGAACTGCAAATGTAGTTAGGGGAAAGAGAGGATGCCTCAAAATGGAGGCTTTTTGAATTTATAATTGCCAAGAGACCAAAGCTGCCAGCCAGTCAGACAAGGGGAATGGGATACTTTCCTTGAAAAATGATGATTAACCCTCATCACACCAATTTCCAATCTGATCTATCATCACGCAGATGTCTCCATATCTTGAGTGTATTTTGGCTTTAATGGAGGTACACATACTGACTTGAAAATCCCAGCCCACCTCAGCAGAGGTGATGTTAATAGACCTTGCGGAGTGATCAAATTGGCACTGGCTGCTTGTAGAGGGGCAGCCAGAAGCCCCTCCCTTTGAACCTCTTTCAACATGGTCCAGAGGTGAGAATGTGTCGGTCATTAGCATGTCTATCTTCTATCATCTCCTGCAGTCTGTTGGTCTACATGGGCTTAAGCATGTATATCAATTCACCTAACCTACATCGATATGCACTTGTTAGCTTGGTTGAGCAATGGTGGCTATACCACTATTGAATAAAGTACACAGATTTGTTTTTTATCATTCTCTATTTTTACTAGCTTTGTTGTTAGATGTATCATTATGGTATTCACAATCTGATGAACATGAGTGACTTTTAAAAAGTAACATTCACTTATGTACAAGACCCATTCATCCATTAGCATACTGTTGCTGAGTATCAGTTTTCTTCTGGTTTCTTAGCTTTGGATATCACTTTAGAATCTGAGTTAATGGATGTGCAGTGCATTAGGGCCGATTTACTCTTACCATGAGTCACTTGCTGTTTACTATAATGTTGGTTTACTTTAATGCATTAAAATCATTATGCTTTCACTGAGGTAATCTTATGGGTTAATTCACTATTTCGACTTGCACTTTTCTTGACTAATGGATTCCCTGCTGCAGTGCAGGATTACTGATATTACATTTCAACGTATTCTCACGCAGCAAAGTTACATTGAATTTGTATATCGTTTGATTCAATATATTTTATTAATGAACTAGACAGAGTGTGGGGAACCTTCTGAACTACAAATCGTCTTCTGCTGCCAATAGGAGAGAACATGCAGGTGTTCACAGTTTCCAGGCAGTGGGATGGCATGGTTGACATGTGTGAGGAGTCTGTGGTTTAAACTGGAGACTGTGGTATGCTGCTCAGCTTTCCTGTGTGAACTGTCATGATCATGACATTGCTGTTGAAGATGAACTTTTCCATTTACCCGCAACAATGATTGAAATGCCATTACCTGCTTCTTCCTCCAAGACAATTAAGAAAAACAGGGTGGATACTATTTATCTTGAGCTACTAAATTAAAAAGCCATATGATTCATGAGAGGTTGGAGGACATGAACAATTTGATAAATACTCACATTTACTTGAAAAGAAATTGATCAATTTGCAAAAAGTTAATAAATTATCAAAAGACACCCCCCCCCCCTCCTCCATTAGATCCACATTAATATGGGGAAAAGTGCCATCATTAATTAAAGAAGGAAAACTTGGAGGACATTTTTCATGTTAGCATCAGTCAATCCAGACTGAGGAACAGGAGAAGCTAGCTAACCAACCTGTTTGATTTTTCAGACGGTCACATACCTAGTAGATATTTGGAAGTCTTGTGAACTTGAGACTTAAAAAAGAGAATTTGTAATAGCTCCATAGCAAAGGTTTAAGGATTTGAAACGAGACTACAGATATTAGTGTATAAACACAAGGTTAATCTAAAGTTCATACAATTGCTTTGGTTGTGGCATTAACTCATTTATTTTAGCGTGGTTTGTGTGCCTGTCAGAAACAGTGGTGAGAACTTAATAAACTATTTAAATGCAAATAGATATTTTTTCCATCTGCAAACATATTGGGGCAGCTTTTTCTGTTGCATCTATCATTAGATTTACTTGTAGTGGATCATTCAGCTTATAATAATTTTGCCTACCAAGTTGCTGAAGAAGCGAGCTAATAACTGAACATAGGACAGCATAGGGGACATAAATTTAAGGTGAAGGGTGGAAGGTATAGGGGAGATGTCAGGGGTGGGTTCTTTACCCAGAGAGTGGTGGGGGCATGGAATGCGCTGCCTGTGGGAGTGGTAGAGTCAGAATCTTTGGTGACCTTTAAGCGGCAATTGGATAGGTACATGGATGGGTGCTTAAGCTAGGACAGATGTTCGGCACAACATCGTGGGCCGAAGGGCCTGTTCTGTGCTGTATTGTTCTATGTTCTATGTTCTAGCATGGTGAACAAAATAGTCAACAGGGTAGATAATCTAACCTATGAAATTTAAGAATTGGGAAATAAACAATAGTAGGACGGAAAAGGATGAATTAGAGTGGATGAGTTTAGTGACAGATCAGATGAAGGAAAAGAAATATAGAGAGGGTAAAAAAAGAATGGATATAGAGAGATACAAAAGGAGAGATGAGGGCTACTCTTGTCAATTTGATTAATCCAAACTATATGCATATTAATGTTTATTGCTGTACCTTTCTTAGAAGCCCCTAGTATTTCCTGTGCCCAACTGTGGGACTACTGTTTGGTTACCTATAGATTACACCCAGCAGGGATTTCTTTCCCTTGCGATTTCTTATTTCCTTCCAAGGCTAATTCTACTTCTTGATCTCCATTGCTGAGATCATTTCTCAGTGTACCACTGACCTCATCTGTTCCTAACAAAGTTACACCATCTTGTTTTCTTTGCTCCTTATCCTTCCAAAAATAAAACATTTCCCTTGGATATTCTCAAACCTGGTCTCCCAGAAACCACATCTTAGTAATTGCCACCAAGTCGTACCCATTTGTCCTGATTTGCCCTCTTGGCCCATTAATTTTATTCTGAATGCTTTGTACATTCAGATACAAAGCCTTTATAAGTTGGTTAAATTATCAATTTTCCCTACTCTTGTATGATTTCTTGGTGCGATATGATGTTCACGCATTCCGTCCCTTCCTTTACTTTTTTTGATAACAATGAGACTCATCACTCAACTGTACTCCCATCTTCTTCAACTTTGATTTTTCTAAATTTCCATGGAATTGAACGGAAGCCCTCACTATTTACTTTATGACTATATCGAAACCTTTTGTTAAGAGATTCACCAGGACTCTAGTCTCACCATGATTCAAGTGGAGCCCATCCCATTGGAAGAGCTCACTCCTTTACCAGAACTGGTACCAGTGTACCAGGAATGCAAACTATTTTTCCATGCATTTACGTGTTTAATCTTGTTGACCTGTGCCAATTAGCTTGTGGCTCAAGTAGTAATCTGGGGATTATCATCTTTTTGGGTATACTTTCTAGTTTAGCACCTAGCCACTCATTCTCTCAGCAGAACTTCTTTCCTTGTTCTGCCTATGTCATTGGTACCTACGTGGACCCCAACAACTGGATCTTTCTCCTAGCACTGCAAGTTCCCAAGTTCCTCTGCAGCCTAGATAACTGAACATATGAAACCATCTAGATAAGATAACCTGAAATCATGGACCAGCTAGGCAACACAGCCTTTGCGACTATCAATCCTGGCCTCAGAGAATATTGTCTATTCCCCTGACTATACCCTCTCTGATTACAACTCCATTCCTTTTTCCTCCCCCCTCTGTGTCATGATACTTTGGCCAGTTTGCTCTTCATCCATACAGTCCCTGTTCTAGTCACATAGAGAGCAAGATTTTGAACCTGTTGGAAAAGGTTAAGGTTGGAGGTTCCTGCAACACTGTCTCATGGATCCTTCTACCTGCTTTGTTACTGGTCGCAGCCTGCTGTCTCTGACCACTGACCAAATTTGTGGTAGTTCATCTAGGAGGTGATACTGAGAGATAATGTGGTGCCCCAAATTTCCAGTAACACATCTCAGTACGTACTTCACTCTGGACATGCCCTCTCACAACTGATTGGACAAAGCTTCCTGTTAAAAGACATTTAAAGCCAGGTGGAGTTTTACCATGTGTATCTGTGACTTTTTTTATTTACTCAGGCCTCTGGATTTTTAGGCCTGGTGGTTCTGATGGGCAGAATGACTTTATTGATTGCATCTAGTAATCTTCGAAATAGCTCAAAATGTACCTTGGCAAGTTTACGCTTTGTTCAATATCGAAGTTAAGTGAAATATCTTGCACCTCTGCTTTTTTCTGAGTATACAAAGTTGCAATATTATTTCTACCTTTTGAGTGCTCAGAGAAAAACAAATATGAAATGCATGAAGGCTATGACATGAAATTCTTGTGAAACAGAAGTGCTTAGCCTGGCAAGCTAATGTTGCCACTAAATTCAGATATGTCTGACAATTTAATTATATTTCAAAACTTACTTTCTCCCATATCATTGATATAAGTGGCTTCTGACATGCTATCTATTTATAATGGAATATGATTTGCACTAATGTCTTTGCCAAGAGACAGGAAAACCATAAATGCTGCTTTTACGTCTGTAGCTTGAGAGAGGAACTGTGTCATCGAGCTCTATCAGAGCACAGATTTGAGACTTTGGGGAGGCTAATAAATCCAACTAATTATTACATCGGTGAAGGATATTTTACGATTTCTCGGCCATGCCACTGGTGGAACTATCTGCTGGGTTGTCCTTATTAAACCTTCCTATAAGCCAGATGATTTGCTTTGAATTATGTTATGCTTTCCCAGAAACATTCTTCATTCTGTCCTACCTATCGAAGATAGTCAGCTCAGGTGATTCTCCAACTAAGATTAAAAACTTCCGTTGAACTATAATAAATTTAATTAAAGCATGCTTTGACAAAGCATTTCCAAAAAATGGACATGTGTTGAAGGTGTGCTGCATTAGAGGCATCAGCACGGAGACAGACCCTTCGGCTCAATTCCTCCATGCTGATCAGGTTGCCTAAACTGAACTCGTCCCAATTACCTGCATTTGGCCCATATCCCTCTAAACTGCCCCTATCCATGTCCCTGTTCAAATATCTTTTAACTGTAGTAGTTATCACTTCCTCTGGCAGCTTCCACCGCATCTCTTCCACTTCCCGCTCCTCCGCCCTTGAGCCCCGCCCCTCCAACCGCCACCAGGACAGAACCCCACTGGTCCTCACCTACCACCCCACCAATCTCCATGTACAGTGCATCATCCGCCGTCATTTCCGCCACCTCCAAACGGACCCCACCACCAAGGATATATTATCCTCCCCTCCCCTATCAGCATTCCATAAAGACCACTCCGTCCGTGACTCCCTCGTCAGATCCACACCCCCCACCAACCCAACCTCCACTCCCGGCACCTTCCCCTGCAACCGCAGGAGATACAAGACTTGCGCCCACACCTCCCTCCTCACCTCCCTCCAAGGCCCCAAAGGAAACTTCCATATCCGCCACAGATTCACCTGCACCTCCACACACATCATCTATTGCATCCTCTGCACCCGATGTGGCCTCTTCTATATTGGGGAGACAGGCCGCCTACTTGCGGAGCGTTTCAGAGAACACCTCTGGGACACCGGACCAACCAACCCAACCACCCTGTGGCCCAACACTTCAACTCCCCCTTCCACTCCACCAAGGATATGCAGGTCTTTGGACTCTTCCATCGCCAGACCACAACAACTCGACGGTTGGAGGAAGAGCGCCTCATCTTCCGCTTAGGAACCCTCCAACCACAAGGGATGAACTCGGATTTTACCAGTTTCCTCATTTCCCCTCCCCCCACCTTGTCTCAGTCAAATCCAATGAACTCAGCACCGCCTTCCTAACCTGCAATCTTCTTCTTGACCTTTCCGCTCCCACCCCAGTCTGACCTATCACCCTCACCTTGACCTCTTTCCACCTATCACATTTCCGACGCCCCTCCCCCAAGTCCCTCCTCCCTACCTTTTATCTTAGCCTGCTGGACAAACTTTCCTCATTCCTGAAGAAGGGCTTATGCCCGAAACGTCGATTCTCCTGTGCCCTGGATGCTGCCTGATCTGCTGCGCTTTTCCAGCAACACATTTTCAGCTTGTACCATATGCACACCATTCTCTGCATTAAAAAGAGTCCCTTTTAAATCTTTCCCTTCTCAACATAAGCTTATGCCCTCTGGTTTTGGATTCCCCTACCCTAGAGAAAAGAACTCAGCAATTCAGCTTATCAATGTCTCTCATGATTTTATAAATCACTATAATGTCACCCCTCAGCTTCCTATGTTCCCGGGAAAAAAGGTACCAACCTATCCAGCCTCTCCTATAACTCAAACCCTCCAGTCTCCACTACATCCTTGTCAATCTTTTTTTCACCCTTTCCAGTTTAATGACATTCTTCCTATAGTCGGGCTACCAGAATTACATACAGTACTCTAAATGTAGTCTTAGCATTGTCTTGTACAGCAGTTAACTCCTGAATTCAATTCTCTGATTGATGAAGGCAAAGGTGCCAAATGCCTTCTTCACCACTCTGTCTACTTTGATGCCACTTTCAAACCTGCACCCTAGGTCCCACTGTTCAACAATATTATCCAGGGCCCTACCATCAATGTGTAATTCCTGCCCTGGTTTGTCTTATAAAAATGCAACACCTTGTATTTATCTAAATTAAACACTATCTGCCATTCCTCGGGCCTCTGGCACAGTTGGTCAAGATGCCATTGTACTGTTAGACATCTTTCTTCAGTGTCCATTCTACTACCAATTTTGGTGTCATCCATAAACTTATCAACCATTCCTCCTATATTCTCATCCAAATCATTTATATGAATGATAAAACAACAGTGGACCCAGCACTTATTCTTGCACTACACTGCTGGTCACAGGCCTCCAGTCTGAACAACAATCCTCCACCACACCTTCTATCTCCTACCTTCCCACCAATTTTGTATCCAATTGACTCGCCGTCCCTGGATCCCATATGATCTAACCTTACTAACCAGTTCAACATGTGGAACCTTGTTGAAGGTCTCACTAAAGTCCATGTAGACGAGGTCTACCACTCTGTCTCCTCTTTAAAAAACTCAGTCGAGTTAGTGAGACACAATAACCCACACACAAAGCTCTGCTATCTATTCATAACCAGTCATTGCCTTTTCAAATGCACATAGATCCTGTCTCTCAGAATCCCCTCCAACAACTTATCCACCAGTGATGTCAGGCTCACCAGATTCTAATTCCCTGGCTTTTCCTTGCAGTCTTTCTTAAATAATGGCACAACATTAGCCACCCTCCAGTCTTCTGGTACCTCACCAGTGGCTATCAATGATAGAAATATCTCTGCAGGCTCCCAGCAAATTCTTCCCTAGCTTCCCATGATGTTCTGGCATACACTTGATCAGATCCTGGGGAGTTATCTATTTTCCTGTGTTTTAAAACCTCCAGCACCTCCTCTTATGTAATGTGGACACTTTTCAAGGCATCAGTACTTATTTCCCAGAGTGGCCTAGCCTTCATGTCTTTCTCCACAGTAAATACTGACATGAGATATTCATTTAGATTCTCCTCCCATCTCTTGTGTTTCCACGCATAGGCTTGTTGATCTTGAAGGGGCCCTATTCTCTCCTGAGTTACTCTTTTGCCCTTAATGTAGTTGTGGAATATCTTTTCATTCTCCTTACCCATATCTGCTGAAACTATGTCATGTCCTCTTTTTGCACTCCTGATTTCCTCCTCAAGGATTTCACTTGATGTCAACTGCTTTTGCTTTTGCCTCCTTCTTTTTCTTGACCAGAAACTCAATGTCTCTAGTCCTCCAGAGAGCCTTACAACTGCCAGCCTTGAGCTTCACACTGGCAGTTATATGTTGTCCCTGAATACTCGCTATCTCGCTTTTGAAAGCCTCCCACTTGCCAGATATCCCTTTAACTGCAAATTGCGACCCCCAATCAACTTTTGAAAGTTTATGTTTAATACCATTAAGCTTGGCCTTGCCCTAGTTTAGAAGTTTAACTTGTCAACCAGGCATATCCTTTTCCATAACAATTTAAAAACTAATAAAGTTATGGTCATTGGTCCCAACGTACATCCCTGCCTTATTTTCCAAGAGGAGGTAGAGTTTTCCCCTTCTCTCATAGAGCCATCTATAGTATTGATTGAGAAAGTTTTCTTGAACACACTTAACAATTTCCTCTCCATCCAAGCCCTTAACACTATGGCAGTCCCAGACGATGTTTGGAAAGTTAAAATCCCTTACTGTTACAATGCTATTATTCTTTCAGCTAACTGTGATTCCCCCTACATATTTGCTCCTTAGTTTCACAATGACTATTGTGGGGCCTATAGTACAATACCATCAAAGTGATCACCCCTTCTTATTTCTTGGTGCCACCCATATAGCTTCACTGGATGATCCCCCAGGAATATCCAAGTACTGCTGTGATGTTTTCCATAATCAAAAATGCCACTGCCACTCCTCTATTACCTCCCCTCTATCCTTCTAATAGCATCTGTACCTTGGAACACTGAGCTACCAGTCCTGTCCATCCCCTAGCCATGTTTCTGTAAAAGCTATGATATCCCAATCCCATGTTCTCATCCATGTCTTGAGTTCATTTGCCTTACCTCTCAAGCCCCTTGCATTGAAATAAATGCAATTCATCAGTCTTCCCTCATTCTCTGCAGTGCTCTCGTTTGCCTATTTAATTTGGTCCCCTTAACCTCTGTACCAGGGTTAATCTCTCTTATCTCAATATTGCTTGGGGTCTCATTCCCCCGCAATCCCAGACTAGTTTAAACCCTCCCAAGCAGCTCTAGCACATCTCCCCGCCAGGATAAATCTCCCCTGCAGTTTAAATGCAACCCATCTCCCTTCTACAGGACGCTTCTGGTACAAATGGGATCCATAAGAGCATAAGACATAGGAGCAGAAACTAAGCCATTCAGCCCATCGAATCTGCTCCGTCCCATTTAATCATGGCTGATAAGTTTCTCAACCCCTTTCTCCTGGTGTCTCTCTGTAACCCTTGATCCCCTTGATCTTTCTCAGTCTTAAATATATTCAATGACCTGGCCCCCACAGCCTTCTATGGCAATGAATTCCATAGATTCACCACTCTCTGGCTGAAGAGGTCTCTCCTTATCTCCATTCTAAAAGGTCTTCCCTTTACTCTAAGGCTATGCCCTCGGGTCCTAGCCTTTCCGACCAATGGAAACATTTTCCCAACATCTACACTGTCCAGGCAATTCAGTATTCTTTATGTGTCAATGAGATCCCCACTCCATCGAGTATAAACCCAGAATCATCAAGCGTTGCTCATATATTAAGCTTTTCATTCCTGGGATCATTCTCATGTACCTTCTTTGAACATGCTTCAGGGCCAGTACATCTTTCCTGATATGAGACCCAAAATTGTCCACAATACTCCAAATATGGTCTGACTAGAGTCTTATGGAGCCTCAGAAGTACATTCCTGCTTTTATATTCAAGTCCTCTCAAAATAAATGACTAGAACCCAATGATCCAAAAATCTGAATCTCTGCCCCCTGCACCAGCTCCTCAACCACTCATTCATATGCCCTATCCTCCTATTCCTGTTGTCACTAGCACTTGGTACTGGGAATAATCTAGAGATTACTATCCTCGAGATCCTGCTTTTTAACCTCCAGCCTACCTCCCTATATTCACTCTGCAGGACCTCATCCCTTTTGCTCTTGATATTGTTGGTACCAATGTAAACAATGGCCTTTCACTGCTCATGCTCCCCTTTGAGAATTTGCTGCAACCCCTCCGAGACTTCCTTGACACTGGCACCTTTTCTTCGGTTTAGGGGCTAGTTAGAAGCATCCAATTTGTAAGGATAGAGCTGTCCTGTTTCTCACCCAAGCTCTGAATTGGATAACCTGCTGGGCTTCCCTGTCCCTACCATCCTAGAAGCCTTTCCATCAGATGCAAAATTGAGACTTGGTTGGAATACTGTCTTTATATGTCCACTGATTGGAAATAGGAAAACCATACTAACTTTCTCACCTTCAACCCTACACAACAAATTCTGCGCGAAGTATCTGAGTGCTATTTGTGGGATTCATTTGGCTGCACACTACTTGTTGGTTTACAATTTGTAGGGTTCATCGTGTAACTCTGGGCCTGAACTACAAAAACAAAAGGTTGACATTCTGATGCACTGTTGAAGGAGTGCTGCATTGTTGGAAGCACTATCTTTGAGATGGGATATTAAAACAAAAGTTCAAGTGGATTGGCTGCTCCATTTCCTAGATTACAGCAGTATCCCAGAAATACTTGATTGGCTGTAAAGCTCTTTAAAACACCGAATGGTCACCAAAAGAATACTGTAAAAGTCAATAATCTCTATTTTGCTTCTTGTAGCAGTCAGGTTGTCAAGCAGGGAAAGGAGCCATTGATGTATTCGCATAGCTAGCATGCCAAAAGTAAAATACATTGGATTTATTTTGATTTCAAAATTTACAGAAAGTGAAATAAATGATTGAAGCAAACATGTGATTATTAAAAATCTGAAATATTGGAAACATTTTTCTAAACTGTCATTTTAAAAAAGGATTTTATTTCATCACAATGGGAAAAAAAATAGATTTCTCAAACATAAAATGAGTTTTTCAAAGCAATGAGGCTGTTCTGCAATAATCCAGAGTAAAGTAATTTAAGTTCTGAGATAGAATATTTTATTATAAGTTGAGTCATTGTACAGGAAGGTTATACACAATGCTTGTTTATGTGCAACTGGGTGGTTTTGCTAATTTCAGAAATGATGAGGACAGTGCTTGAATTCACTGCAAGTAACAATAATTTATTTGCAATAGCACTACAATTGGTGGGCGGCACGGTGGCACAGGTGGGCGGCACGGTGGCACAGTGGTTAGCACTGCTGCCTCGCAGCGCCAGAGACCCGGGTTCAATTCCCGACTCAGGCGACTGACTGTGTGGAGTTTGCACGTTCTCCCCGTGTCTGCGTGGGTTTCCTCCGGGTGCTCCGGTTTCCTCCCACAGTCCAAAGATGTGCAGGTTAGGTGAATTGGCCATACTGAATTGCCCGTAGTGTTAGGTGGGGGGTAAATGTAGGGGTATGGGTGGGTTTCGCTTCGGCGGGTCGGTGTGGACTTGTTGGGCCGAAGGGCCTGTTTCCACACTGTAATCTAATCTAATCTAATCTAATCTAATTGCTCCCAATTCAAGCAGAAATGGATAAAAAATTGGCATCATTTTCATTGATACTGTGGAAGTTCCTGGTTTAATTTCATTTCTGGAATCTGCTTGGTATGGCAATAAAAACCCATTCAGCAAGGTGCAACATTTTCAAAGGATTTGCTGTGGGACAGATAGTGTAAAATGGCAAATTTTTGTCAGTTCAATTATTGATTGAAACCTGAGGATGTCAAAAACACACACACACTAGAGAAATGAATACCCATTGATACCAACTTCTGGATATGTGCTTACAGACTTTTTTATTTTACTATGGGATGTGAGTGTCACCCTTGAACTGAATTGTCATCTCAGAGGGCAGTTAAGTGTCAACTGCATTGCTGTACATCTGGAATCACTTGCAAGCTATACAAGATAAGGATTTCAACCTTTAAAGGACAATAATGAACTGGTTGGGTTTTGCAATAATCAATGATCACGGTCATGGAGGACCAGCAATCAAATCCTCATTAATTAATTGAATTTAAATGCAGAATTTTGGTGCATGCTCCCAGTGCAATATCTTGACCCTATGGATTGAGCTTGCCATCATTTCCCCCTACTCTGTCTGTCCTTGGAAGTTTTTTTGCCAGTTTCAAAGGCAGTGACAATATGAATGCTGCACCTTTGCGACAGGAAAAGCTGGACTGCTAAATCAAGGCAGTAATTAGATGATTCCAAAATAAAAATCTAATGGCAGTTTTTGACACCATTAATGTGGTTATTTATTCCATTTCTGTTTGTGGGACCTTGTTATGCATAAACTGGCTGTGACGTTTCTGTCATTGCAACAGCAATAATGACTTCAAAGCAGTTTTGTGAAAACCCCACAATGTAATTGCCAGTTTTTACACTTTATATGGTCTTGAGAAATATCTGACTAACATTGTAACAGATCTTGGATAGGGGAGGACTGTTAACTTGCAACATGAACATATTACTGAACCACAGACAAGGTAACTTGTCTGGCAGCTGTAAGTGTATTCAAACATATCAAAGACTAACCTTATCAGACATGTAACAAAACAGTGAAGACATTGAGCTGAAAAGGTAGCTGTAACCTAAAAGGAAAGCTTGGCATAAATTCAGGATCCCAATTTTTCAAGATAATAATAGGGACTGCAATAAATGATGGTAAGGAAATGATGATGAGCCTATCTAAACAAAAATGAAAAATTTGACCGGTAGACAATAGCAACCAAAACAGTAACGACTTCATAATCAGTGGTGTGATGCAGGAAAGTTGATAGCCTATGAGCGAGCTTCCAGAGACAGTAATAATCACCACATAGTCTATTCTTGTCATGTTGATTTTAAAGTAAACATTGGTCAACAAAAGAGGTATCTTCCCATTCCTTAGAATGACACTAGAAGACCTTTTACATCCACCTGAGGTTTAAGGCAAATGGGCCCCTGTTTTCACTTCTTACCTGAAAGGCTACCTGATGAAGGAGCAGCGCTTTGAAAGCTTGTACTTCCAAATAAATCTGTTGGACTATAACCTGGTGATGTGTGATTTTTTACTTTGTCCACCCTAGTTCAATACTGGCACTTCCACAGCATATCTGAAAGGCAACAGCTCCCAGCTGTCACATTCTCTCAATACTGCACTTGAGTGTTGACTTTGACCATTACACTCTCCTCCTGGTGTGCAAAGTTAAAAAATCACACAACACCAGGTTATAGTCCAACAGGTTTAATTGGAAGCACACTAGCTTTCAGAGTGACGCTCCTTCATCAGGTGATAGTGGAGGGCTCGATCGTAACACAGAATTTATAGCACAAATTTGCAGTGTGATGTAACTGAAATTATACATTGAAGAATTGATTGTCTGTTAAGCCTTTCATCTGTTAGAATACAGTGATAGTTTCACTTCTTTCATGTGTAAATCACAAAACCCCTTTTTTTAAAGTTGCATTCTCGGGTTAGCTGTTAACAATGGTGATAGCTAGACAATATGTTGAAGGTGTCTTACCTGAATATTGTCTAGCTATCACCATTGTTAACAGCTAACCCGAGAATGCAACTTTAAGAAAAAGGGTTTTGTGATTTACACATGAAAGAAGTGAAACTATCACTGTATTCTAACAGATGAAAGGCTTAACAGACAATCAATTCTTCAATGTATAATTTCAGTTACATCATACTGCAAATTTTTGCTATAAATTCTGTGTTACGATTGAGCCCTCCACAATCACCTGATGAAGGAGCGTCGCTCCGAAAGCTAGTGTGCTTCCAATTAAACCTGTTGGACTATAACCTGGTGTTGTGTGATTTTTAACTTTGTACACCCCAGTCCAACACCGGCATCTCCGAATCATGACTCCTGGTGTGGACTTCGAACCGCAATTTTACCAGTCAGAAGCAGGAATATTATCAAGCTGGCATTATGATTGGAGAAGAAAAGATCTCTTGGGGATGATTAAGGGGCTTAAAATATTGGCAGAAATGTTAAATACATTTTTGAATTGATTTTCCAGGTAGAGTGCAAGTGGTGTACAAGAAATGAACAATTGTTGGAGGTAACTATGGAGAAAGAATTGATTCTAAAAGAAAAATAACAGAACACAAACTCTGATGGCATTCTCCCTGGACTGTTGAAGAAGCTAGAGCTAAAGTAACAGCAAGTGGCTCCAATTTTTCCAGTTAGTCCACTTTTGCCACATGAAAACTTTTAGAAGTTATAATTTAAAAGAAATTAGTGAGGATTTAGAAATGCATGGACTACCAAAGACCTGATAACATCGAGTTGTTGAAGGCAGATTGTATTTGAAAAGTTGAGGAAAGATTTTTAAAACAAGTGACAAATTGGATAGGTGAAATGAACATATTCTTTATACTGTTCTTGGATTTTCAAAAGACTTTCAATAAGATTCTCTCGAGGTTTCTTCAGAATCCAAAGAGAATTAGGGACTCTCCCAGTCTCTTAGAAAAACATCTGCAGCAAATTGGTAACCTCACTTCACCTCATTCCCAAATTTGGTCTCAAAGGAACAGTTGACTTCAAGATTTCACAGTAAATGTTGCGGCAGAGAGGGGAGAAATTATGTTAAGTTAGCAAGTGACCTAAATCTAGTTAGACCAGAAGGCTTTGCCTCTGAGTATGCACAAAATATTTGACTTGTTTTAATTAGGTGGTACTTTCATGTGGTAATCATTTTGAATGAGATGCAATAGGGTTTTTTTCAGTTCAATACAATTTTCTACTTAATACATCGTAATGAAATTGATTGTGAAGGATGGAGATATTTTTCTGATTAAACAACTGGTAATTTTGGTGGAGCACAATGAAGGAGATAACATTATGATGTAGAAAATGTACCGAGCTTAAGCATGTTGGAGAGTACTTAAGCAATCAAGGAAATAGTACCCCTGGGAAGAAGTGATATGGGGCTGGGGTGGATGGTAGCAAAGAACAGTCTTTCCATGTTGTTACAAGGGGAACATTGCTGAGCTATGCATTTGTCTCAGAATAAGTCTGCACATCCTATCCATCATTTTGGAGACTTAGGGGTCATCCCATCTTGAAAGCAGGAGCAATCAATTTCTGGGGTTTTCTTTTCTTTCTTTATGACTTAAAAATAAGGACGTTGCACTGAAAAGCATCATACTTGTCAGAAATATCTCAAAAAGAATTTCATATGAAACAATACTGTTGCCTCTCCTACTCCTTCTTTAAAATGTCATTAAAACCTTTCCTTATGACCAATATTTAGTCTTCTGACTGCTTCTTTGGCTCATTGCCAATTTGTGTAGCACCTTGGGATACTACATAAATGCTACATAAATGCAATCATAATTCTATTAGATTTAAAATAGTGATAGAAAAGGATAGACCAGATCTAAAAGTTGAAGTTCTAAATTGGAGAAAGGCCAATTTTGACGGTATTAGACAAGACCTTTCGAAAGCTGATTGGGGGGCAGATGTTCGCAGGTAAAGGGACGGCTGGAAAATGGGAAGCCTTCAGAAATGAGATAACAAGAATCCAGAGAAAATATACTCCTGTTAGGGTGAAAGGAAAGGCTGATAGGTACAGGGAATGCTGGATGACTAAAGAAATTGAGGGTTTGGTTAAGAAAAAGAAGGAAGCATATGTAAGGTATAGACAGGATAGATTGAGTGAATCCTTAGAAGAGTATAAAGGAAGTAGGAGTATACTTAAGAGGGAAATCAGGAGGGCAAAAAGGGGACATGAGATAGCTTTGGAAAATAGAATTAAGGAGAATCCAAGGAGTTTTTACAAATACATTAAGGATAAAAGGGTAACTAGGGAGAGAATAGGGCCCCTCAAAGGTCAGCAAGGCGGCCTTTGTGTGGAGCCGCAGAAAATGGGGGAGATACTAAACGAGTATTTTGCATCAGTATTTACTGATATGGAAGATATAGAAAGAAGGAAAATAGATGGTGACATCTTGCAAAATGTCCATATTACAGAGGAGGAAGTGCTGGATGTCTTGAAACGGGTAAAGGTGGATAAATCCCCAGGATTTGGTCAGGTATACCTGAGAACTCTATGGGAAGCTAGAGAAATGATTGCTGGGCCTCTTGCTGCGATATTTGTATCATCGATAGTCATAGGTGAGGTGCCGGAAGACTGGAGGTTGACAAATGTGGTGCCAGGGAACTATAGACCAGTGAGCCTGACTTCGGTTGTGGGCAAGTTGTTGGAGGGAATCCTGAGGGACAGGATGTACATGTATTTGGAAAGGCAAGGACTGATTAGGGATAGTCAACATAGCTTTGTGCGTGGGAAATCATGTCTCACAAACTTTATTGAGTTTTTTGAAGAAGTAAAAAAGAGGATTGATGAGGACAGAGTGGTAGATGTGATCTATATGGACTTCAGTAAGGCGTTCGACAAGGTTCCCTATGAGAGACTGATTAACAAGGTTAGATCTCATGGAATACAGGGAGAACTAGCCATTTGGATATAGAACTGGCTCAAAGGTAGAAGACAGAGGGTGGTGGTGGGGGGTTGTTTTTCAGACTGAAAGCCAATGACCAGTGGAGTGCCACAGGTTCGGTGCTGGATCCTCTACTTTTTTGTCACTTACATAAATGATTTGGATGCGAGCATGAGAGGTACAGTTAGTAAGTTTGCAGACGACACCAAAATTGGAGGTGTAGTGGACAGCGAAGAGGGTTACCTCAGATTACAACAGGATCTTGACCAGATGGGCCAATGGGCTGAGAAGTGGCAGATGGACTGTAATTCAGATAAATGCGAGGTGCTGCATTTTGGGAAAGCAAATCTTATCAGGACTTATACACTTAATGGTAAGGTCCTAGGGAGTATTGTTGAACAAAGAGACCTTGGAGTGCAGGTTCATAGCTCCTTGAAAGTGGAGTCGTAGGTAGATAGGATAGTCAAGAAGGCATTTGGTATGCTTTCTTTTATTGGTCAGAGTATTGAGTACAAGAGCTGGGAGGTCATGTTGCGGCTGTACAGGACATTGGTTAGGCCACTGTTGGAATATTGCGTGCAATTCTGGTCTCCTTCCTATCGGAAAGATGTTGTGAAACTTGAAATGGTTCAGAAAAGATTTACAAGGATGTTGCCAGGGTTGGAGGATTTGAGCTATAGGGAGTGGCTGAACAGGCAGGGACTGTTTTCCCTGGAGCGTCGGAGGCTGAGGGGTGACCTTATAGAGCTGAAAATGTGTTGCTGGAAAAGCACAGCAGGTCAGGCAGCATCCAGGGAACAGGAGAATCGACGTTTCGGGCATAAGCCCTTCTTCAGGAATGGTGACCTTATAGAGGTTTACAAAATTATGAGGGGCATGGATAGGATAAATAGGCAAAGTCTTTTCCCTGTGGCCGGGGAGTCCAGAACTAGAGAGCATAGGTTTAGGGTGAGAGGGAAAAGATATAAAAGAGACCTAAGGGGCAATCTTTTCACACAGAGGGTGGTACGTGTATGGAATGAAATGCCAGAGGAAGTGGTGGAGGCTGGTACAATTGCAAAATTTAAGAGGCATTTGGATGGTTATGTGAATAAGAAGGGTTTAGAGGGATATGGGCTGGGTGCTGGCAGGTGGGGCTAGATTGGGTTGGGCTATCTGGTCAGCATGGACGGGTTGGACCGAAGGGTGGGTTTCCATGTTGTATATCTCTATGACTATGACTCTAAGTTGCTATTGTTGCGACAAATGCACAATTCCACAAACTCCAATGAAATGAATGAGGAATTAATTTGCTTTTGGAGGAACATTGGCCAAGACATCGCTCTACTATTTTTGAAATCATGTCTTTGGATCTTTAACGAGTTTCGAGAATAAAGGACATAATTTTTAGTTTATCAGCTTCCAACACATGGCTCCTTGACAGTACAAAGAAAATTTGGTGTTCATTTATTAAATTAGTTATTAGCTTCATATCTATATATAGATGTGAAGACAAATCATAGTCCTCAGTGATTGTGGTTAGCCAAACATCTAGATAGCAGCTGAACAAACTACTGCTGTTTTGGGCTCCAAAGGTTGTAGACAAGATCCAAATAACATTTTTAATTGAATGACCTATTATTGGACTTGGACTTTGTCTCAGATTATTGTCTCTTTGTACTTAAAGCTAATGTCCCTTCCTAATTATCCAACATAATTGTTTGTTATAAATCTACAAAATGTCATCTATTCTTTTGATGTCAGTGTAATTGTGAAGTTCATAAGATATCATTGTAGGAAGTTGCTGGCCCATGCTAATTCATCTATCTAACCTGTGTGAGCTAAGTATAAATTAATGTAACTGAGGTATTTGCTAAAAATACTTTTTTCACCCAAGGTCATGTCACACAGACAGTAGTGCAGCATGTAAAGTTCAAAGATCCTGGATTTTAAAGTACTCAGGAATGAGTTGTTAATTCATTGGAAAGAAGTGCAGTAATTGGAAAAAAAAAACTTTGTTCTGTGATTTATAATGAGACAGGTCAAAACTATATTAAAAATATGGTCAAGATAAAATTTTCTTTTATGTATGCTGCCTTTACAGTTCTATGTGAGCCAATGTTTTCAAATGAACTAGAAAAGGAAAATGGTCATTTGGCAAACATTGGACACCAAGAGCATTTATTCTAGAAACTTACTCAGCAATATATATACATGAGATATTTCTTCTTGAGTTTCTAAGAAAATAAAACATTAATAATGATGAATAGAAATGTTCTTGGCCTCCAGGCAGCATGTAATCTTATCCATTTTAGTTATTTTAGATTTAAAATCTGTAGAAGAAGGATGCAGCAAGGAACCTCCAGACAGTTACCTTCAAATTATCAACACACAGGTTGGGGTGAACTTTCTGCCACTTTAAAGGAGGAATCATTGACTGATGCAAGATTTTATTTATTCGGGGAAATTGGGCAATTGTTGCATGTTCTCTTTGCTTGAAGTTGTGTGTATCCATATTATATATGAGAGTGTTGAAATGAGCTCCAAGTCTTGTGGAAGTTTCAACAGGATTGCTATACCCAGTGCAATCAATTAAACAATGGTGTGGCTTCCATTGACAGCGAGACTATTTCCACATGTTAGTGAAGGGTATGGGGATAATGCAGGCAAATGAGGATGAGATGAAAGATCAGCTGTGGTCAAATTGAATGGCAGAGCAAACTTGAGGGACTGAGTGACTCATTCCTACTTGAACTTCCCATTAGAAGCAGAGAGAAAGCACAAGGACAGCAAATCTCAAACTACCAACCATTCAAAGCTCAGTGGCAGTATCCTTTCTTACTTGATCCAGAACATTTGAAGCACACTTCAGCCTTAATAATCAATGACATATCGAGTAGAACCCAACTCAATATTTCAGGTGATGAACATGGCTGACTTTGTCTCAAAGAACAAACAATGGAATTATATTTGAGAAAATAATATGATTTGTGCTTTAAAAGTCAAATTAATTTGTTTCCATTGTGTGTCACTTAGAAAGGTAATGGTGACGAAGAACAAGAAGCTCTATACCTAAATAGTTCATGAAATAAAAGAATAAACTCACCAAAAATGAGATTGAATTGTACCTGAAGTGAAAATGATGCAATAACACAAAGGTGAGAAACTTAATGTAATGTCTTTTTTAACCTCTTTCAGAAACTCAGTTTGAAAAGAAAAGAGAAAATACTGACAGATCAAACTGTGTAAAGAGAAATAATGATAATTGTGGAAGTACCAAAGTGACAAAGGAAGAATGAATTTAGAGACAGTACCACTCAGCAGTGACTGACTTTGGCACATAGGAGACTGGAAATATGGAATATAAATATTTACCTTGCCTTAGTTTTCTCTGAAGAGGCTAAGAAGTAATAATAATAGTGGAAGTCAAAAGAGAAATTACAACAGTTAAG
Organism: Chiloscyllium plagiosum; assembly: GCF_037043375.1. Lineage (NCBI taxonomy): Eukaryota > Metazoa > Chordata > Chondrichthyes > Orectolobiformes > Hemiscylliidae > Chiloscyllium > Chiloscyllium plagiosum. Next base: position 31,970,637 of record NW_028270141.1, read on the forward strand.
TCAAAGAGAAGATGCTGGAGTATTAGTAGCTGGATGGCAAACTGAGGAAAGCTGATGGTGTGCAAGTTGACTCTGAACTAATCGTGATATAGCAGATCCTTGACAAGGCTTTGAAACTTTTTCCATTTTTTGTATGCCTTAAAGAATAAATCATATCACAGTATTGAAGGCTGAATATTAGCAGCTTATGGTCTTTGTAAAGTAGTTTCAAGTTGGTGAACTGAGGAAATATGATATTTGTTGTGGTAAATCTAAAGTGACACACAATAGGCAGGCACTCTGCTCAGACAGACAGCACCATTGTCTTTCCCAGTTTTACTGGCCCACTAATCTCAAATCTTGCTGCTTAATTTGGTTGAAGGCAATGATTATGGGTGTTCCTCTTGGTCTTATTCTGCTCCTTGCTCCTTTGCACTAAGCGAGTAAGAGTAATGAATGTTTACTTATAACGAAAATGCAACTGTGAAGGGAGTGTTTGGAGACTGAACAAAATTGGAGAATAAACAATGTGGAATCAATATGAGGTGGCAATCAATGGAAAGCTAAGGTTTAGATTTTCAACATAACAGAGAACCTCTCCGTCATGGTGAAAATGGCAACTGTGGCCAAAAATCAGGAGTATCATCCTCGAATGTAGCAACAACAATTTTCATTAAAGTACAAATGGGGTCATGTTTTGTCCATTTGTATATTGTAGAGGTAGCTGCCCATAGAACTCTGTACTGCCTCCTGCAGGATTCAGTGAGGTGGGTATCTGCAATACTGAGTGCCCAGATTAGACCTGAGAGGGAACAGGTCTGAACTTTATGGATTCATTTGGATACCCAGGGTTCTCTTTCTGAAAGGTAAATTAGCCTTTTGGTCTTGGGACACTCATAGGTAAACTGAACTGCCCTTTGGAAGAAATCAAGTGCTCTTTGGTAGAGATAAGCTTCCCTTTGAGATAAAAGAAGTGCCCTTTATTGCCATTAAAGGTAGCGTTGAGGTGCATTAAAAAGGCCAAACACAGTGAAATTGAAACTACCCATTGGCACTGTCAAAAGCAGCTGTTAAGGACTGTCAAAAATACCTGTCAAAGGAAGCTGTCAAAGCATTTATAAGTTTTTGCCTTTAAATATTTGCAGAAAATATCTGCAATGTTCAAGCGAAATGCTTGCTATATCATTCTTATATGTTGACAAAAACATAAAGGTTTCTATTGATGGATTAGAGGTTTATGACTCATTTCACAGCTATCCATTAACACAGCAGGGTGCCTGCCATTTCATGGTTTTTATTGATGGCTTCAAAGTGGAACTATGAATTTGGGTGATTTTTGTTATAAGTGATCATTTTAATGACATGTTTGATGTTATCAGTCATTATATATTTGAAGGAATGTAAATGCAGTAATGGGGCTTTTATAATTTTTTTACAATATAGGAAAATCTAAAAAAGAGGAGAAAGTGAGGACTGCAGATGCTGGAGATCAGAGCTGAAAAATGTGTTGCTGGAAAAGCGCTGCAGGTCAGGCAGCATCCAAGGAGCAGGAGGATCGTTGTTTCAGGCATAAGCTGCCTGACCTGCTGCGCTTTTCCAGCAACACATTTTTCAAATCTAAAAAAGATACAGGTATCAATTTCATTTCATCTCTGATGCATTGTGAGATCTGGGTGAGTTGAATGGGAGTTATAATGACAAAGGATGGTGACGGGAGCAATGTGTGGCAGTAAGTTGTATAGGGGAATATCATGGGACATGGATATTGGGCAACGGTGCGTAAAGTGGTATAGTGCTAAAAAGGGCTATGGGACTGGAATACAGGGAATTAGATTGGTGCATAGAGTATAAGGTGTTATTGGGGTTGGTCAGAGGAGTATATATTGGTACGAAAGAATAAGAGGTTACGTAGAGTAGATTACTTACAGTCCACACCAACCTACAACTCACCCAGATCCATCCCCTTACATTTACCCCTTAACCTAACACTACAGGCAATTTAGCATGGCCAATTCACCTAATTTGCACATTTTTGGACTGTGGGAGGAAACCCACGCAGGCATGGGGAGAATGTGTAAACTCCACACAGTCAGCTGCCTGAGGCAGGAATTGAACCCAGGTCTCTAGCAATGTGAGGCAGCAGTGCTAACCACTGTGCCATCATGCTGCCCTTGATTTACAGTAGCATGGATGAAGCATGAGTGTGGGGAGTGTGATGGAGTTATTAGTGGGTATGAGGGATGCTTCAACTTTAAATCCTTCGCTGGTACACAGAAGCAGGACTTCTCTCGAGCCCAACCTGGCACCTGGCAATCTTCGCTCTTGTTCCAGAATCATTGGATCAACTCTCAGGGAATTCTACCATCTTGAAATGCAAATCCCAACTTTTGCTCTACTTTTGGTCTTGGATTTGCAGAAATGGGAAACATGCTGATCCTGCAATCCTGAACTGAGAAGGAAACTCCAGACCCAAGTGTTTGTCACATGAAGTGAGGAAGGTGCTCTAAGAAGAGTTGCTGACTCTGCAAGTACCTGTTTATGGGAAGAGCTTGCAATGAGAAAGTGTTGTCTTGCAATGTGCCCTTGTTGTTCAATCTGAGAATGCTGATGCAAGTGGCTCTCCAATGGACTCACCATACTGACATAGAAATAATTATCATTCCTCCACTGTCGCTAGGACAATATCCTGGAACTCCTTCCCTAACAGCAGTGTGGCTGCACCCACATCAACTGGATTATAGTGGTTCAAAAAAAGCAGCTGACCATATTTTTCTCAAGAGCAATTAGGAATGGGCAATCAATATTGACCAAGCTCACATAACCCCCTTCTCCTGAATGTATATAAAAAGGAGTTGAAATGTGTGTTGTCAGATGATGTTAAACAAGGTGGAACGATGATGAGCATTACTCCTCCTTGCTGTTCCTGTGAAAGTTTACTACAGTGCTATCAGTGACTGGGTGCCTCACTGCTGCCTAGGTCCGCTGGATCTTAGTTCTGTGAATTTTCATGCCTGTTTGAGAAAACATTATTTCGCTTTTGCCCTGACCCTCTCCAACACAATCTTCAGCGAGATAGCAGACATATTAACAGAAGACATTACTTTAATCAGTTTAGAAAGGAGGCACTACAACTTCAATTTAAGAGGTGCATAAACACTATAAATAGGCTTCACAGAATCTAGCACACGTAGAATGCAAGTTGTTTAACATGAAGCATGATCCAAACCAGTGACATGCCCAGCTGGCCTGTCTGTCAAATTTGGGGCAATGGTTCCTTTTTTTGGTAATTGCTATGAGAAAGCCTCTTTTCTTCAGAAGGGTGACTTATTGCTCTGTGGGCTTCCTATCACTATTGCTTGAATGGGTCACAGGGACTGCCAGATTCATTTGCTTTTGAGCTCATGAATATAGATTCCTGTTATATTTCAAATATCACCTTCAAAAAATGTAACACACGTTGAAGTCCTATTGACCTCTCTGAAGTAGTTGCAGTATTATCATAAGGGATGATGGTATTTTACTGTCAACACAAACGAGTGAGAAGTCTGATAATTTCATATCACATCAACAACTAAAGATTCATTATAGTCACTACTTGCGCGGCCTTCCCATTCACACACTAGTGGCATAACTATTCTCCTTGTGTACAGACTGGGGGATAAAGAAGTAAATATCAATGGAGTCACCTTCTTTCAAGTTTTCTGCTAGTAAATATTCTCGTTGGGATTTTCCTAATATCAGACAGGGCCTTAGTGAGTAGAAATTCCAGCTGCTCAGGGATCACCTCTATGTTGAGGCACTCCCCTCTCCGTAAATTAATTACAAGATCGTGTCACGGGATGCACATTTGCCCTGTGTGGAATGGAGAAATGTGAATGATCCAAACATGTGACATTATTCAAAAGACATAAGATTCCACCCAAGATGATACCAGCTTTTTGCATATCATTACAGGTTTTCTAACAAATTGGCCACCTCCTCACATGTTTTGGAAGATTGGTAGGTTATTTTGGATCAGCAGTCATCCCTGGTGTTAATCTACTTGCTATTTTATTTCTCTCAAGTGTTAATGTTGCAGAAATGAGGACAGAATTCTGAAAGATAATGGAAAAATTGCACATTATTCTTAACCTGTTCCATATAGAATTAATCCAGACTACTTGAACTTCGTATGTAGGGTTTATGTAGAGACAATAAAGTAAATTGAACTATTGGAATAGTAAATTATGTCATAATATGGAACAAGGGTATGTATATGTGTGTGAAGAAATTGTCTTCAAAGAATCAAAAATGTCATTGTTACAGTATAAGTGGAGTATTGCAAACGACATTGAATGACATTTATAAGTTGCAAGATGATTCAATTTCATCAGGAAGAAATCACAATGCATTGTCATTATCCCAGCTGATGATATTATTGAACATGTCAGATTCCAGACAGAAACTTCTGGCTTGCTGGATCGTAATATCGTTTGTTTTGGTTTTAATGAAGTGATCACTCACTGAAACATGAGCACACAATGCTGCAGGTTTTATTTTAACAACAAAATGGAAGTTAATTACAAAGGGAATGAAGATAAAACCCTAAAGCAATAATCCAAACAATCTACTTACGCTACAACTTCAAAGATTTTAAACATCCAGTAAAAGCATAGTCCCATTAATCTCAAAAAGTAGTTATAAATTGAAAATAAATAAAACATCTTTTGTAAAATGGCCAAAATACCTTGCTACAATTCTCAAGACACCACTGATATAATACTCACACCAGTATCTCTGTATCAAACACCGTAGAAGGTATTTTATTTCTTCAACTGAAGTAACTTCCATTTTTTAAACTGGAATGGCAGTAGCTTCTTGGAGCTATCATGTACTTGAGCTTCACTGCACTCAGCTTCAATAACCTCTTCTGGGCTTTTGTCTGGTCTGTAACCAACGCTAACTCTTCATTCTAAGTACCCAGCTCACTATAACCTTCTGTTCTCAGGAGCACTGTGCGAAAAACCATCCTGTTCCCAGGTCTTCACAGGACTAAACCACTATCCACAGGTAAAAGGGAAAATAAAGTTTTCCTATCTCATCCAAGGCAGCACCCCAACTTTAAAAACATCCCAGAACTCTTTAACAAATCTTTGAGGCCTCATAAATTTACCATGCTAGATCACAAACATTTTGAAGTCTGTTCACTCTCCAGCCAGGCTACAAAAACTGCCCTGAACAAAAATCGCCATGGTTACAGAAATACTTGCAAGTTAATTAAGAACTTGAAATACACAGAAAAATGTTTCAGTTGCAAGCTAACTCTTAGAAATCCAAGCTTACAAGTAATATTAAAATTGTACATTTAAATCCCAAAGTTCATGTCGCAATATGCAGATGAACCTGTAACTTTTTGACCACAATTTAACTTTATTACTAGTTTTGTTTCAGCAAAGGTCATGTTATTCCTATAGTGAACAAATTAAACTTTTCTAATGTGTAAATTTTAGCTGAGACAGAATGAGTTCCCATCAAATTGCTAAGAAAGGTTGCAAGAGGAATTCACTCTTGTTGATTTACATATACGAAGCATCAGCTTCTTCATCTGATGGGGTTTCAAACATTAGATAATTTTTTCAGAAGCAATTTTTTTTTCCTTATTGACATCTCAAGATGTCTATCAATAGTTTGGATAGTGTTGGAGAAGGGAAGATCAGGAGGTTATTCGATGAAGATATTCAAAGTCATAAGGAGTTCAGACTAAATACATAGGGAGCAAATTACAAGGCTCCTTTGACAATATTTTCCAAGCCTGTGACCTCTGCTGCTTAGAAGGCCGAGACGACCAAATTCACAGGATCAGCACAGTTCCTCTCCACGCCACATACCATCCAGACTTGAAACTATTCAGTGTCACTGAGTCAAAAACCTGTAAATCCCTTCTTAGCTGTCAAGCAGGTATCCCTCCAACAGATGACCTTAAAATGGCAGCTCACCTTTTGAAGGACAATTAAGAATGTTGGTGACACACACTTCCAATCAAAGAATAATAAAAGAGAATAAAAACCTTTCGTTGGGAGATGTATTCAGAATCAGACAGCACCAATTTAAGGTAATTGACAAGATTGGCAACAATGTCACAAGGAAAAGCTTTTTGCACAGTGATGTAATCCCAGACGAGAAAATATTTTGTTGTGATCTCTGTAGACATCAGTTATTTTATTAATACTGTGTGTTTAATAAAAGAATGAATCCACAAGTTATATGGTTTAAGTCAATAGAATTTTACTGCACAACATTAAAGGACATGAATACAGGACATAAGTTCATAAGTCCATTCGGCCCATTGAGTCTGGTCTGCCATTCGATACTGGCTGATATGCTCCTCACCCCATTTCCCTGCCTTCTCCCCATAACCCTTCAACCCGTTACCAATTAAAAATCTGTCTAATTCCTCCTTAAATTTACTCACTGTCATAGCATCCACCAGACTTTGAGATAGCGAATTCCGCAGATTCACAACGTTTTGGGTGAAGTAGCTTAAATAAGCAGTTACATAAAGATAATTGGTGAGATTTTACAAGAAGTGACAATCATACTCTGAATGCAACTTCACTTTTTTCTTACTTCAAAAAAGAACTTTGCATTTCCAACAGAAGATTCTGATCAGGACTCCTTCAGAAATGTGGAGTATACTTTAAATCTGACATGTCCTCCAAGAGCTGGATAGTTGGGATAAGACAAACCATGTTCCCTTTTCTGGAGATATTTATGCCATATTCAATGATGTAAATGTGCAGCATCACAGATAAACACTTTGTCAGCTCCTGTGAAAGGATAAGTATGTAAACTAAGTGTGTGGGTAATGCAGGGCTTCAGGTGGGTAGAGTACTGGATATGTAGGGTGCCACCTTGATAGGATGCCAAGACACAAAGTAGGAAGGAGACTGGGTAAGTGATGGAGTGTTTGGTTAGTTCAGAAAGCAGGGTGGAGGGGCCAAGTGGGGAACATGTTGTGTTTGGCAGTGGAGTCACAGAGGTATGTTGCATTCAGTGGTAAGGTAGGTGCCTTTGGGGGGATGGAGATGTGTTGGGTCCCTGGCAGAGAGGGAGCCATCTGTCTGGCTTTAGCGGGGAGCTGTCAGGTCTTTGGAGGAGGCTGACTGTTTAGTCCCAGCCAGGGGAACAAGTGTTGAGTCAGGTAAGGTTTGTTGCGATTTCAATTCCAGTGGCAGGGTTGGTGTTGGATCATGGGAAGGGAAGAGGATGTTTGGTCCAGTGGCAGCAGAAAGGGTGGCTGATGGGTCAGGGTTCAGGAAACGTGTCATTGGGGTGTGTGCAATAAAAAGGTGGGGGCTCAGTTGAAGGTTACCCAGGAGTTGCACTAGGTTTTTGAATGTCTAACCTTGCCTGGTCAACTATGTGTTTAACTGAAACAGAATCCTTTGAATTTTCCAATTTAATTATTACTTTTGGAGGGTTCCAGGTGTAACAGAATTACTAATCAGTGTCTTCAGTTTCCCAAGCAATCCCTTGGTGTTTGTTACCTTGGGAGTTCAGCAGTGTCCTGGTGTGTAATTCCCACCTAGACTGCAGTAATAGTGATCTGGTCATTGCAAAATCCATTCCAATCTAACAGCAATAAACTCACTTACTCATATTCTACAGCAAACTTTTTAAATCAGATGCCATCTACATCCCTGAGGCTTAGAGCTGAGCACTTACATTTCTCAGGAAATCTGAATATTGCCTGCTTGGTGTGAGTACTGCTTTGATGACCCAAAAAAGTGTTGAGATTTCTTGCACCTTCTGTTAACCTCCAGCAAGACTCTCCCTTTAAATCTCCTCCAACTGCCCTCTGTTTGTTTTGTGATTATTCTCTTTACACAGACCATGCAAGTTAGCTTCATGTATATTCAAATAGTTTCAGTTTTAGATTGGCTAAACAGGATTTGTCTAATACTCTGACCTGACACTGTCTGACACTGCCGCACTACTGTCTGATACCTGTCCCCTATCTCTGTTTGGCATGTACAGAAAGTTATTAATCTTTCTTGACGTACATTATCATACAAGAATGAAATGTAAATAAACAGAAATCTACCATTGTAGATCTTTCTCTCATCCTGCTTACAGGAATCTGTTTTGTCTCTAGTTTGCTGTCAAGGTTGATACAGGTCTTGAAATGCACAAAGGTTCATCTACAGTCATTTTTGCAGACATGGAGCATTAAGGTATTCAAGATTCATGCCTGGCAAAAATAGGCCTTACAGTTCTATCTTATAAATTTCCACCTTATCCTTGTTCTAACCCCTTTGTATAAAATCTTACTTAATTCCCACAACAATTGCAAATCTCCATTCACCTCAGGAATTTTCTAGTATCTTAAATGTAGTCACTCCAGGTCAGAACTTTATTTGTCTTAGTTCAATATTATTTTCCTCTGGAACTTCACATTTAAAGATCTCTCACTTTCTCTTTCTCTCAGCTTGGCTGTGATTGAAATTTAACACTGATAAAATACTTAAATTAACAAGATTTTAGTCAATACATTTCCATTGAATTATATTTAAAAGGCATGTTTTCTCAAAGACAGTTTAAAATCTCAGATCATGGAACTTTGAATAATTTCTCTAAGATTGGCTTGTGTTTAGATTAGATTCCCCACAGTGTGGAAGCAGGCCCTTCGGCCCAAGAAGTCCACACCGACCCTCCGAAGAGTAACCCACCCAGAACCATTTCCTTCTGAATGATGAACCTAACCTATGGGCAATTTAACATAGCCAATTCACCTGACCTGCACATCTTTGGACTGTAGGAGGAAACCATATCTGGATATGTAGGGTGCCACCTTGATAGGATGGGGAGAATATACAAACTTCAAACAGACAGTCGTCCGAGGCTGGAATTGAACCTGGGACCCTAGTGCTGTGAGGCAGCAGTGCTAACCACTGAGCCACCATGCCACCCCATGTTGATCTTAGCTCCCCTCTAATTTTTTATCTCCTGGGCAATCTGTCACATGATAATTTACTAGAAGTAAGATGGGTCATCAGAAATCATATCCTAGAGAAATCTGATTGTTAAAGAGGACCATCACTCCAGTACAGATTCTTTCTCTTAAAAGCATAAGGGTGATCATAGCAGTGAATGTTTAGTACCTGGAATCCACGGAAAAAAGTGTGATTGAGGCAGATTCATTCAAAGCCTTGAAACGAGAATTAGATAATGACCTGTCTAGAAATTAAATGCAGTCTTAGAGGTAAAAGATGAGTTTGTAGAATGAAGAGATTTGCTCTTGCAGAGAGCCTCTCTGGACATGACAGGTCAAATGGCCTCCTTCTGTGCTGTAATCATTCTTTAATTATTTGCAAGATGGGAATGGATCTATGAATTTCCTCAGTTCGAACTTAGCACTCACCCATTGCCAGTCTAGTTTGAACACAAGACTGAGATATTTTTAAGCAAGCTATTGGATAAAGAATTAGTTACAGGTGTGCTGGGTTACTTTTGTTTCCTCCCAGCCCCAAACAGACTCACTGCCACAATGTAGCTTTTAACCTTGTGTAAGGGATATTTCTGGGACCTGTTTCAGTGTTATAACATATGGATATTTATACTCTGATCGAACCCATTAATTAAACAGAACAGGTATCCCTACCTTGAATCTTCTTGAGCTACAATTCAAATACCACAGAATTGAAAATATAATAGGGTTTGGGGGGTGGTGAGCTAATGAGTTGATTTTGGTTTGAAAATAGAGTGTATCGATTTATACTGGTGCTGCACCAATGTCGCCTTGGATCAAAGATGATTGGTTATAACATAACCATCGTATAAAGTGAATTTTCTCTACAACATTGTATATGATTAAAGTAGCAAGAATCATATTTTAGCTTAATTTCTAACTAGTCTGTGTCCTTGTACATTTTAGTCTAACTTCAGTTGGGATCAAGTGACAAACTCAAATTGAAACTTATTCATAGTTAAGAGCAAAGTTTATCAAATGGACACCAGTGATAAAGCAACTGGTCATGCTACTGCCCAGATGCTCAGAGTTTAATGTATGCACCACTTGACTCACCATTTTCCTATTTTTGATCCATCACTTGAAATATGAATTTTTTTTTGCACATGAATCCATCCAATTAATATGGGAAAACACACTCATCCCTCTAATTTGCTGTGAGATATAATGAAGAACTAGTTAAACATCTAAACTTGCAACGTGAAGGCAATGCCAGTAGTGCTCGTCGTTAAAATGAGGAAAGTTAATTTTCTGGTCTAGCTACTGCAGGTATTCTTTACAGACTCAGGAAGGGATTGCACTCATTTAGGCAGACGTGGTTACTGCAGATGCTGGAGATTAGAGTCAAGATTAGAGTGGTGCTGGAAAAGCATAGCAGGTCAGGCAGCATCAGCAATTCCTGATGAAGTGCTTTTGCCTGAAACATCAATTTTCCTGCTTCTCAGATGCTGCCTGACCTGCTGTGCGTTTCCAGCACCACTCTAATCTTGCAATCATTTAGGCCTTGATTGAGTGGAGGTGGAGAAGAAGTATCCATGAGTAAGAGAGACTAAGACCTAAGGGCACAGCCTCAGAACGAAGGCACAACCCTTCAGAGCTGAGGTGAGGAAGAATCTTCTCAGCCAGACGGTGGTGAATCTGTCGAACTCATTGCCACAGAGGCTGTGGAAGCCAAATCATTGAGTTAAGAGAGAGATAGGTAGGTCTTGATTAGTGAGGAGATCAAGGATTACAGGGAAATGGCAAGCGAATGCAGTTGAGAAACATATAAACCATGATGTAATGGTAGAACAGGCTCTTGGGCCATGAAGGGCTTTTGCCCGAAACGTCGATTTTGAAGCTCCTTGAATGCTGCCTGAACTGCTGTGCTCTTCCAGCACCACTAATCCAGAATCTTGGGCCAAATAGGCCAATTCGTCTCCTATATTTTCTGGTCTAACGGTTTATTCATTGAGCTCATGGCTGATCTGATAATTAAGCATGAGCAGTTTTTAATGTTTAAAAAAAGGGAAAGAGCATGATTAGACAGCTATGCTTTAAAAACTTATGAATTAATTATCTCAATTTAACTTTTATCTGATGTAAGATGCATTGCAGTCTCCATACGAATTAGAATTGGCGCATAGGAAATCCAGTGTCATGAGTACAAATCCAAATGTGTAAGCATGAGAAATATTACAATGAATTTTTTTTCACAATAGTTAATTCTTCTCTTTGAGTTCTCTGCCTGAAGGCAGGTTCGACCTACAGTGTCACAATCAACCCCCAAGTGTAAGGCAAAGAGGCAGGTTCCAAATCCACAAAAGGAGGATTGAGCCGTGTCTGTTGGCACCCATCTGACTAGTTAATTCATCAAGCTAATTAATTTGACATTCACTTCAAATATCGGATACAATTCCTAATGTCTACATATTTATTTTTGCAGGATTCTGAAATTATCCTGTAGAATAAAATGGATGGACCCTTAAGATATTAATCTGAGATCCTCTCTCTATCATCGTAGTGTTTTGGATAGGTTTTTCAGCCATCTGCATCAAATATGAGCAGGTTATGTTTTCTTTACTGATTAATTTCAAGCCATGTATTTTTATACGTTGTGCAAATGTGCACAGAGGTGTTGAGTTTGGGATGATGTTTATCCATTTAAGAATGGTACAGAATGTATAATAGACCAGTCAGCCAAGAGTAATAACAGAAATTGCTGGAAATACTCGGCAAGTTTGCAAGCATCAATAGAGAGAAAGAAAAACAGTGTTAGATTGTTCCAAGTCGATAATTCATCTTCAGTTAGCCCAACTCGTTCCTGCCAGTGATTATTCAGCACAAATCTTTTTCTATCCTACTGACCTAGAATTGAGAAGTAAAAGTTCCAGGGAAAAGTGATCCATACCTCACCAAAGTATTAGTGGATATTGTGAGGCTAGGAAGTTCATAAGCTTATGATGGTTTAGAAGTTACTGTTAATACTGTTCAGCTTACAGTTTACTTCAATCATAAATATATCATTAAGTTGTGTGAACCTATTGTTGTACCCAGTACCCCTTGCCATCTAATTTATCGATAACATTGATAAACTTTATCAACATCTGTACACTTGGATGTGGTTGGTGGCAACCATTATTTCAGCCGGAAGATAGTGGACACAGTAGAACTGAAGGTTTTAAAAGGGAAAGGGTTAAGGGTTATGTGAGTATGGGAATCATATGGGGAAGGGGTAAAGTGGAAGGTGGTGAGGGTAGTATGAATCTGTAGCAGCACTTGGGGCCACATGATTACATAAGAAAAAGCAGTAGATGAAGGCCATTCAGCCCCATCAGCCTGTTCATCATTTAATAAGATTGCGGTTATCCGACTGTAACATCAAATCCGCATTCCATCCACCCATGATAACATTTTACCCCTTTGTTGAACAAGAATTGATCCATAGAAATTGCTGGAAAAGCTCAGTATGCCTGGCAGCATCTGTGGAGAGACCGATGATGGGTCACTCAACTAGAAATGTTGCCTCTGATTCCTCTCCTCAGATGCTGCCAGACCTGCTGAGCTGTTCCAACAATTTCTGTTTTTGTTTCTGATCTGCAGCATCCACAGTTCTTTTGGCTTTTATTATGAACTGCTTGAAAAATATCTAAGGATTAGATTCCTTACAGTATATAAACAGACTCTTCAGCCCAACAAGTCCACACCGACCCTCCAAAGAGCAACCCACCCCACACCATTGTACCTAACACAACGGGAAATTTACCATGGCCAATTCACGTGACCTGCACATCTTTGGACTGGGGGAGGAAACCCACACAGACACGGGGAGAATATGCAAACGCCACACAGACAGTCACCCATGGCTGAAATTGAACCCAGGTCCCTGGCACTGTGAGGCAGCAGTGTTAACCACTGAGCCACCATGCCACCCTCTTTTCAGGAAGAGAATTCCAGGGCAAATCGCAGAAAGAAACAAATGGGGTCATCTTGGTTTTAAAAAGGGTGCCTGCTTTATAATATGTTAAAAATTGACCCATCATTCTTGACTCTCCCATCAAAGGAAGATGCCTCTCTACATTGGCCTGCTAAGACCCCTCAGATTCTTATACGTTTCAAATATGGATTCAGGGAGATTGGGCACAATATTAATCCATACAGACATAATCTTGAGGAACAGTCTTTCACCCAGCACAGTTTCTGACACTCTTGATGCAAGGGATAATAAAGGGATCAAATTGACTGGACAAAAAGTGGGACACATAAATAAAAACTAAAAGGACTGTGGGTGTTGTAAATCAGAAACAAAAACTGAAGTTGCTGGAAAAGCTCAGCAGGTCTGGCGGCATCTGTGAAGAGTTAATTTTTCGGGTCTTGAGGAAGGGTCACCAGACCTGTATCACAACAGAAATAAATCTGGCTTTGAAGTAAGGCAGCCCAGAAGTAAGGTGATCAGAATCGTGGGTTGGGCCAGAAAGGAAATCCAACTGGGGCTAGAACTTCAGAACTTCCTCCCATCACTGAGAAGACCACTTAGCACCTAAAAAAAGGACATACAATGCAATTTGTTGACAGAATTTGGTAGGAAACAAATGTCCCTATGATCTATGGAGCAAGACTATATGAATTCTTTGTACCTGGACTGGTAATTCCTGAAATAATTTAAAATTTGAGCAGTAATCTGATGTAATATAGTGATAATTGATATTATTACTCCCCGTTTTAAATTATAAAATTCCAGTGTCACCCCAACTACATTATTGGATGTGATCTATAATCTAAGTCCAGGACTGAATGTGGAAGCGGGAATTACTTCCACTCTGAGCTGGATTGGTTTTTCGCCCATGATGACATGGTTCACAGCTCATTACATCTGTATGCCTATTGAGAACGGTGATTCTGATTGGTTGGGTGAGCAGCAGATCATTGACTCCATTGTTACCACCGTGGATAGAAGCCCCCAGTGTAATTTTGAAAGGACACTTGGACAAGCATTCACTCACTGGAAGCCTCAGCATCAGTTCAGCCTGGTTTGCATTCTGCACCCCGTCCCCTCCAGCATATTGGAAGAGTTTGCCCCATTCAACTCTATGTAATGCCAGAATAACGTGGCTTTACCTTCATCAGTGAATTGATTCTATAGGTTCGGAATTACCTCCTCAAGACATTTATATCCATTACTGCAAAATATACACTTGTGTATCCTTAAATATCTTCCATGCTAAAGTACAACTGCAAATTAGCTTTGGCTGTAATCTAAACTTTGATAGATTCAGGCTATCCTTGCATTTTCACTGTAGCAACTTATTTTTGAATGTCATTTCTCGGGCAACTGGGTTTTAGTTTTCCAGAAATAAAAAACAAATAGAATTGCTGAATGTGAATTAAAGGCTTGAAGTCTAATGTAATAAAAAGCTTAACTTATTCATGAAACAGCAGTCTTTAGTAATAGAGATTTTTCTCAGTTGTATTGAGTTTTGCTTTTTTGGTGGGGAGGATTTAGGGGATGTGGGTGAGTGGTTAACAAGCTTGTTTCATTGTTTATGATGATCATTAACAAGTTTCCATATATAACTAAAGCTGAAACCCCTCTACTCTGCCCGGATCACCGGAAGTTGCAGGCCATAACATCTAGACAGTGTCCCATTTGCAATTTATACCTGCTACTATTGCTTTGCTCCGCAGGTACAATTGTAACACAGTGATAGTGTTCCTATCTCTGATACCAGGAGGTCTGAGTTCAAATCTGATTTGCACCGGAGGTGTGCTATAACATTTCTGAACTGGTAGATTGCAAATATCCACTTTGGGGTTTGGGCGTGTTCCTGGGCCAGCTTGCATGTAATCTGGGAAGTCTGAAGATCCAAGTAAATCCAATCTCGGCTCTCACTGGTGTCTCATTCGAACCAAGAAACCAATGGTGGATGCCCTACCTTGCTTCCTAGCAGTCGCTCATGGATTAGTATTGGGAAGTGGAATTGGAATGAATTACAGGCATAGGTGGATGGTGACTCCTAAGGAAAAATGATGCAAAAGTTGGTAGATTAGCTGCACTGGATGAAAATTGTGCCATAGACCACTTCCCTCCAGCATAGGGTTTGGGAGACCATCCAACAAAACCTGTCATCTGCCTCCTCCCTGTGAGCTCGGGGGTGATGGGGAAATGGGGAGCCCAATTTATGGGCACTCCACAGCCCATGGAGTGGCCTGCCATGACAATGATGCCACCTTAGCACCACTCACCTCATCCATCAATCATCATGGCTTGCTTTCTTGACCCCAGCAGCTCTGACCTCACCCACCCATCTTCAAGCCATTGGGATGACTTTTGGCAGCTGACACCTGAAGTGGGGCAGCCTCTTACTTTCATCTGCAGCAATGGGTCATCGTTGAGCTTACTGTGCACATCCATTAACAAATAGGCTTTCTTCATGTTCCTGTGACAAATGTCAAGCTGCTTGGCTTATACATCCCAGAATCATGCTTTGGAGCAACTGAAACTTTCATCGATATTTTAATTCTTTTGGCTCCACTCTTGTTTTTAATTATTATAAATGAAGAATTTTAACCACTGACTATCCCCACTGATTTCATTTTATGAAGGTTTCTTGGCTGCTATCCAAGTGGCTTGGTTGCTATTTTTAATAGCCTTTTTATTACTGACCTTTTTTCAAATATTTTAAAACATTTGCTTTACACTTCACAATTATTAGCTAAGGTTATAACAACATGGTTTGAATTTTTGATCTTAGTGCTTTAATATTATGTGTAAAAATAGATCTCCCCTGAGGCACTTATGATGAGTTGGTGAATTTGATGACACATTATCCCCTGGAGTTGAATCATCATAACATAGTTGGTGTCCAATTCTCTTGCACATAGACTTCCTTCCTCCTTGTAACAGCCTCTCTAGGTTTTTGCAAAATTTGATTTTTTTCTTTTTTGTCTCAGTTTGTATTTTTTAACCCCTTTCTGCACTCCCTCATGTGTGATTCTCACTGTGCCAGCCATATTTGTCCCCACCTCTTCTAGTTGTTCCATGAATGTTTTCTTTAAGTCTTCTTCTCCAGTACCTCCCTTTTGCTCTCTCCAAGGCCAATATTCGCAACTGTAGTGAGAATGCATTGACATCTGTATCCATTGTAGAGGAGTGGGAGACGCAGCTTGCTGGTGAATCTTGACATACCAAACAGCAGGTTTTGTTAATTCTCCCAGCTTCTTCTAAGAGATCCGAATCTTCCATGTTTTTGCAAAGCATTGATGAAATAGGTCTAAAGGATTTAGGAAAGGGCAGTCATGCTGAACTAACTGCAGGCTCGAAGGGGAGAATGGCCTACTTCTGCACCTATTGTCTATTGTCTAGAGTTTTTATGAGGATGCAACTCATAGCATAAATAAGGAAGAGCTACTGGGTGCAGTGCATTTTGATTTCAAGAAGGATTTTAATAAAGTCCAACATTAGAAGGTAGCAGGCAATATTGAAGCATGTGGGGTTGAGAGTAACATACTGACATTGACTGAGAATTGTTTGACAGACCAGAAACAGAGAATAGGCCCAGTTGAACCAACATCTCCTCGTATGGCAGTTCTGCATCAGCTGATTGATCCTTCGATGGACTCCATGGATAGCAAATATATTCCCTCTTAGATAGGGAGATTGAAGCTACACACAATAGTCCAGGTGTGTTGTCACCAAGCCATGCATGACTGCAGCAAGACAGCCCGACTTCTGAGCTCAAATCCTTTACAATAAAGATCAATGTACGATTTGTTCTCCTAATAGTTGCATCTGCCTGCTTACCTTTAATGACTGGTGTATGAGGACATCCAGATGCCTTTGCACATAACACACATTTCTCAGTATACCACAATTTCAAAACAAAATTCTGTTATTTGAAACTAAATGTTCACATTCATGCATGTTGTACTGCATCTGCCATGTGTTTGCCCACTCACAGAATTTAAGTAGATTGCCCTGAAGCACCTTCACAATCCAACCTAGTTTTATGTCATCAGCAAAGTTGACAATTTTGTTTCCTCATACAAGTCATTTATGTATGTTGTTAACAGCTAGGCCCCAAGAACTGATCTTTGTAGTACACCACTAGTTACATCTTGCTACCTGGAAGACGGTTCATTTATTTTGGCAGCTCAGTGGCTCAGTGGTTAGCGCTGCTGCCTCACAGCGCTAGGGATCTGGGTTCGATTCCAGATTTGGGTGACTGTCTGTGTTGGAGGTCTTAATTTTGTGAGAAGACAATTCTAATATTGGGTTATGTTGGTTATAGACATAATGATTGAGGAAGTGAGGACTGCAGATGCTGGAGATTAGAGTCGAGAGTGTGGTGCTGGAAAAGCACAGCAGGTCAGGCAGCATCCAAAGAGCAGGAGAATTGATGTTTCGGGCAAAAGCCTTTCTATGAGCACTACTTGAGTAATAAAAATCCTATTTGTGCCATCGGTAGGCACAGTGAATAATGGAGATTGATCAAATTTTGTTATTATGGTTGGTGGTTGTGGTGGTGAAAATATTTAATGTGAGGATAAAGATGAGTCCAGTCTCATCTAATCCCAATATTTCAAACTCCAAATGCAGATTTACAAGGATCTGTCAATCAACTGAGTTAGACGGCATATAGAGAACTGCGAACTGTCACTCACTGGGAGTGACAATACATTAATTTTGGGTTAAACCTGATACTTAACTTGATATGTATCACTCTAAAAAATAGACACAGATAAAGTAAATAAATATGTATGCAGTCCTTTCGGAAATGCATCCACATGTTGATCATAAGTCTTGCTCTTACCATTTTGTCAATTATTCAAACCTTTACTTCAAACAGATTGTCATTGCATTTATCAAGGCAACAATTTAAATCTTTTTTTGACTCAGTCTGTATATTCTTTGCCTTATTCCTTTGGTAAGTGGCCTACGTTACCCTCAAACTAGCACCATTTTTGTACAGCAAGTTATTTTGATATTTTATCAAGTGATTTTGGAAGTTGCCGTTCACTATCAAGTTATTCATCACCTTGAAAGTATTGACCTAATTCATGATTGCCACTACGTCCACTGCCATTATTCCTGTACTGGAGATCTATGCCTATTTATAGTATCCTTAGATCTCAGAAGGTGGGAATTTCAAGTACCTCTCAGGACAATATTTAGCCTGATGCCCGACTGTAATATGGAACTGATACTGCCTTGTCAGTTATCATTTTCTTTGTGATAAGATGAAAAGTTCTTTCCCCAACCACAGTCTTGATGATCCAAAAATCTTCTGTGGTGCGAACAAGATAATTGTCCTTGATATCTCAATCATTACATATCCTTCATTCAATATTACTAAAACAGACTATGGCGCACTTCTGAGTTACTCACATTTTTTAATGTCCTGGTCGAATTCACAATTGCTATTATGTATTTTGATATGACTCCAGTGGAGCACTTGGAGTCAAAATGTTCCATGCTAAAGCCCCATTCTAAGACTTCAACACAGAGTTCAAGGCTAACATTTCAATACAGCTCAGAGGAAATGCAGCACAGTTGTAGTTACTCCTTTTGCATGGGACATTAAAGCAAGCCTCATCTGCCCTGTCAGATATAAAACTTCCATTAGAACTATTTTGAAGAGAAAGGGTTACCTCTGGTCTCCTAACTGATATTAATCCCCTCTAATCAACATCACAAAGAAAAAAATGTTTTCTTACCATGATGTTGATATGAGAGCTTGCTGTGGGAGATTTGACTGCTGATGAGACTTAATCTCAATTTTAACTCATTTTGGATTTATATCTAACATGAAGTATTACAAATCTATAACCACCCCTAACTGTATATCCTAAGTACAGTACCGTTAAGTACAGGAAGAGTCTCCTTACACTCCTTTAAGCAAACCAAATAAGCAAATCAACCTAAGAATAACCAATAACCAATAAACAAATAAATTCCAAATCAGATACATTTAAATGATTTTTTAAATTATTGTACATTTTTAAAAAAAACTGTTAAATGTATCTGTTTTGGAATTTATTTTAAATCATCCATTTTCGGCATGTTAGGACATACGTCCAGAGCAGGTGGGACTTGAACACTCCACAGAGACAGAGATATTAATATGTGCAAAAGTAATTCCTTAATAAATGTCCCCATCTGTACACACTTAATATTCTCAACTCCACTTTGTGGAAAGCAATATTCATTGCAAATCCTCTTACCAGGACCTGTCCTTTCCAGGATTTCAAAATTTTGTAACTGCTTTTTGTGATCTGTCTTTCCAGCAACAACGTTCAGGCTTGTTCCACACTAACTTAATGTAATAGAACTAAATCTGGTTTTGCTGAAACTTGTAAATTTGTAAATGCATGAACTGAAGTATTTATGCTCTACACTTTAGGAAGTTTGTTACGGTCTCTGAGAAGATTCAAAGGTATTTTAGAATGGCACCAGAAATGAAACACTTCAATTATCTCCTTCCATTTGGTTGTTAGAAAAACTAAAGCGTTTGTCCATGATCCCCACCATGGTATTTATTTCCTGCATCGAAATCCCCATCAAAGGAAAACTCTGAATGTTCTCAATATTAGTGTACTATTTAAACTTGAAATGACCACATACCTTTTCTGGAATAATTCCACAGAGCCGGATATCCCATCACAATCACTGTTTACACGTGGAAAGTCCTTGACACTGATCCAGCTCTTAGGGTGAGCAGAGTCTCTGACACTCCTGATTATAGCTGGTAGCCAGGGCTCCCTGACTGGACCAGATTAGCAGCCCCAGTCAGGGAACTCAATTGTAATGGGATCCACCTGGCTGACCTCATTGCAATTACTACCTTTTCCATCACAAAACAATTCCTCGTTCCATCTGCTGAAGATCATCATTTCTGCTCAACATCGTGACTTTTGAAACTCAATGCTGTTTCCTTTATGATTCAACTATTGTACTTTTATACTGGCCAGTCTTTAACCTTAAGTATTTTATCATGCCGAGCTCATCCAAATGACATTGTCCATATCCTAGCTGACAGTAAGTACGATTAATCAGCACCCATGAACTCATTGTCTACACTGGCGTCTGATCTGATTTTAAAACTCTCATGTCTATTAACAAATCCATTCATGATTGTACTCCTAACTATCTCTGTAATCTCCTCCAGCACTACATCCCTTTTCCAGTTCTATCATCTCATACATTTCAAATTTTCCTCACTCTGCCAAAACCCAAAGGACTGGAATCTCCCCTTTCTTATGCCTCTCTATCTTTCTATTTCTTTCCTGTGCTCCTTAAAATGTCTTTATCTTCTCATCATCGGTCCTTATCAAGAGTTCCTTATGTGCCATTGTGTCGCCCTGTAATACTGAACTCTATGAAGCTCCATGAAAATAGATATATGATCTACATTCAGGTCATTCTCATTATGCTTGTTATGAAGAAAAATGAGGAACACTGGGTATGTTGTAGAAGAACAACGGGAGATTTATTGGAGATGTTTAACATTAAGGGGGATTTGTATCCATTGCCATATTTCTGATGCAGATTTAAGATAATAGACAAAGAGATAGAGAGAGATGAATGCAGTAAGGTCTGAACTCATTTGCAGAGCTTGATAGAGTGATAAGAGACTGTTGAAAAGTAATTTCAAAAGAAAATTACTGTAGAAGAAAATTGACCCTGAAAGACTTAACAGTGATACCCCTGTAAGTGACTCACTCTGGGAAGAGTGAGCTCATTTGTTTGGCTTACCTCTACAGTTAACAACCATGTAACTTAGGCTGGCTTGATATCTCTTCAGAGATATTCTTGTTTTCCAGCAGTATAATCTGGTTAACCAGTTTGATGCTCAGTGGTTAGCACTGCTGCCTTACAGCACCAGGGTCCCAGGTTCAATTCCAACCTCGGGCGACTGTCTGTGTAGAGTTTGCACATTCTCCCCGTGTCTGCATGGGTTTCCTCCGGGTGCTCCAGTTTCCTCCCACAGTCCAAAGATGTGCAAGTCAGGTGAATTGGCCATGCTAAATTGCCCATAGTGTTAGGTGCACTATTCAGAGGGGAAATAGGTCTGGGTCGGTTACTCTTTGGAGGGTCGGTGTGGACTGGATGGGCCGAGGAGCCTGTTTCCACACTGTAGGGAATCTAAAAAAAATAACCTGCTCTTTAATATTATGTAATAAACATTTTTGATACTTAAAAATATGCCCATTCTGCTGAGACTTATTTGTGTTTAAGCCTTCACTACTTAATACTAGAAAACACATAGACTAGTATTACAAGAAAGATCGGTGGCAGCATCTCTACCCAAGATCTTCATACATCTTTAAAGTGAGTATTAAGATGGGTACCTCATTACCATGAGGTGTAACAACTGCCAATGAGAATTTTTAGCACATAATATGGGAAGGCAAAAGATGCAGGAATACGAGGAAGGGGTAAGAACGTGAAATGAATTGAATAATTCTTTCAAAGAGCACAAGCACAATCAACCAAACTACCTCCTTATTGCTTTAAGATTTTATGAGTCAGTCATAGAACGACTTTCTAGTTGACTCGATCACAGTTATACTGTACTCATCAACCTTGGTAATCTGCATCAAGCACCTTGGGCTGTCACTTTGTCTTTTCAATGAAACATATTAATGTACCTCTTTATCTCCACCTCCCAAATCCCCCCTTCACCACCCAGAAGATCTTGCACAAGATGCTTGTCTTTCTCAAGGCCAAAAGAATCATGATAGAATGTGTAAGAGCAAAACAATATGCTTCTCAGAGGATGCACTCTCCATTGAACAAACATGCAACATGTCACAGTCCTAATATCAATGTCTGAGTTTGTTATCTTTGTATGATCAAGTCATAGTCATAGAGTCATGGACGTCTACTGCATGGAAACAGGTCCTCCAGCCCAACCTATCCATTCCACCCTGTTTTCACAATTAATCTAGCCCTATTTGCTGGTGTTTGATCCATATTCTTTCATACCTATCCCATTCATGTACCTGTCCAAATGTTTCTTAAATGACAAAATTGTACTCGCCTCCACTACTACCTCTGTCAGCCTGTTCCAGACACCACCCTCAGTCTACAAACAATTGCCCCTCTAGACCCTATGATATCTCTCCCCTCTCACCTTCTAGATTTGGACTCCACTACCATGGGGAAAAGCTGTTGGCTATCATCCTTATCTATGCCTCTCATGATATTATAGACATCTGTAAGGCCACCCCTCAGTCTCCTATGCGCCAGGGAACGAAGTCCCAGCCTACCCAGCCTCTCCTTATAACTCAAATCCCCAGGTCTTGGTAGCATAAAGCTGCCGCATTACTAATTTGATATTTCTGAAAGTTACACTCGTGTCTGCATTACTTGAGCATGAGTTACTACAGCTAAGTTGTTAAGGAAAAGGTTGCCCCATTCTAGAATTCACATGTCATGTTGAAGATCGATCGAATCAGTCAGTTAAATTCAGCAGAATGAAACGTTGCTTGCTAAAGTTCATTTGAAAGCCTGAGAACCTTGGGGAATATTTTACAGTGAAAGCTTCCAAAACATATTTTATTCACGCCATTTCCTTCAGAATAACCGGAGTTATTGGCCAGGAATTAATTCATGTTGGCCTGAAATGTAAACCAGGTGCAGAAGAATAATCGTTGAATCTGAAAGGATAGGCTTTAGGCTGACATGATACTAACCAAAGAATTCATTTCAAAATGGAATGAGGTACATTGTGGAAAGGAAACAAAACGGCAGAGCATCAGAGAAAGAGCTGGGTAATGGAGCTAATAGGATAGCTCTTTTAAGGAGCTGTCATGGGAAAAATAATGTGGAGAAGCACATATTTGATGGGCATTGGATTCATCCATGTTATTATTCAAATCATCTCACATTCCTACTCATTCCCCTAACTCTACCTGATTTCCCTTCTCAAGTACGCATAGAAAATTACTGGTAGAGGTGCTCACGTAAAGGTTTCACTTCTAACCCACAACCAGTCAGGCGGTGCTGGAAGAGAAGATAAATGTAACAGGGAGAAAGGGGAAAGTCAATTTGGGTGAGGGTCAAAAAAAGAGCAAATCCATTTGTCTTCAGTAGTGTAATAAAGCTTGAGGAAACAGCTCTGTCAGTATTTTGAACAAATGGACTTACCCCATATCTTCAAGACATCAGGGACTGACTGCATTCAAGACTTTTGTAAAGGGGTGTTTGGCAACCTGTTTCTGTACACAAAAGGTCAAAAGCCTGTCTCAAGTGCAGGGGCTCAGCATGTCTTTCTCTGCTTTTGTGAGTATGGTGGACACTTTAGGTGAACAATGAGCATGGCCATCTGCCAGTTCTCATGCTCATTCTGCACCAAACAAATGTGCCAGTTTACTTCTGGATCTCCGTAAAGCATGGAAACAGGCCCTTTGGATCAACTCATCCATGCTGACCAGTTTCCCTAAACTGAACTGGTCCCAATGTTCTGCATTTGGTCCGTACCCCTCCTATTCATGTACTTGTCCAAATGTCTTCAAAATTTGGAATTGTATCCGCCTCTACCACTTCCTCTGGCAGCTCATTCCATTTACGTACCACTGTCTGTGATTCTTATCCAAACTGAACTGACAGTGAACCGCCAAGTACTCATAATAAAAGTCAATGTCTAATAAATAGATGGAAAAGCTTTTTATAACCAAGGCCATGAAAGTTTATGTTATTGACACCAAAAACTGGATAAAAAGAGGATATTTCTTGTTGTGGGAAAGATCATAACTGGAGGTCAAAATCTAAAGCTGGTCACCAAGAAATCCAACAGGCAATTCAGAAGAAACATTGTCACTTAAGGAGTGGTAAGAATGTGGACCCAATTACCACAGAGAGTGGTTGTGGAACATGTCCAACTCTCTTGCAAGATGGGAAATTTGATATTTTCTTTCACTCAAGGAATGGGCCAATTTCACAAACTTAATTTTTGGCAGAACACTAACCATGAATTTCAGAAAAAATTCCAATAATTCAAGCATTTAAAAGAGCAATTAATAAAATGGTCATTAAAAAGTGCCACATTGTAGAACTAAGTAAAAATCATTCTTTGACTTTTCTGCTGAGAAGCAGGTCTGCAGAGAAACAGAGAGAGACAAAGCTAGACAGAGACAGGTAACAGTTCAAGTCCTGATCATGGAGAGGAGGGGAGCGAAGGGAATGGGTCAAGGGCTATGTGGCACTGCCTTTAACTAAGATGGGTTCTGCATTCACTTCTCATGGTACACACACACACAAAGCTGGCCTTGGCAAAATGTATAGGGTAAATTATAGGATAACGGTTAAAAGTAGGTTAACTTTCAGGCTGGGTTTTACTCCTCTCCCAACCAGCATTGTGGAAAAGTTATTAAGCAGAGAAGAGAGAAACAGACTGTATGTTCATATCATGTTCAAATTTCATACACTTTCACCGTCTTCCAATTGTACAGAAAATACCTCTCCCCCTCCCACCCTATGCCCTGCAACCTCTCCCTTTCTTTACCACACACATAGAGCCTCCCATAACATCACTTCACCTCCAATACTCTCTTCACCCACTGTGACTCCTATCCCTTTCACCACACTGCCCCCCCCCACCCAAACCTCTACCACAGCTGTCTCTCTCTCTTAGTCTGTGCACTCCCTCCCCCCCCACCCCACATGCTCTGATGAAGAGTCACTGGACTCAAAATGTTAACTTTGCTTTCTTCCAAAAGATGTTGCCAGACCTGCTGAGTTTCTCCAGCAATTTCTGTTTTTGTTTCTGCTCTCCCCTTTGCTTCTTCCAGGCGCTCCTCCCTTCTTCCTTCCTCTCAATCCCAACCCCTCACACTCACCACCTTCCCTTTTTACGCTGTGCAACCTCAAAACTCTTCCCCACCTCTGCATACTCAAGCCTCCCAAATCTCCCTTCTCCATGCCCTCCAGTCTCCTTGAATGCCCTCATTGATGCTCTCCATATCTGGTCCCAAATATTCTGCTCTATCCCATACCCTACACCTGCTTCCATTCCAACCTTCCCACTTCTCCCTTGCACACTCTTCCTCCCACATCCCTCATACACCCTTCTCCCTTGACCTGCCTCTCACATCTACCTGCCTTCATCCCCTGCCTTCCTTCTTCCCACACCTGTTCTCCTCTGCCTTCCCTTCTCTCTCCCTCCCACACTCAGCCTCCGCCTGTCACATGCATGCACGTGCTCCCCCTCAAGCGCTCCCTACCCTGCACACACCCTCACTCCCCCATCCTCCTCTCCCCCTTGCATATCCATGCTCTCCCTTCTATCCTTATCTAACCTCACTGCTCTCTCCGTCCCCACTCCCTTGCACGCTCGCCCTCTCTGTCTGTGCCACATGCCCTGCAAATTGAATACATGTATTCATCTGCCCCAACGGTGGTAGCTGAGTGTTTCTCTGCAGTTTTGTGCACAATGCTTTTGATCTGATTTAGGAGTGCAGGGCAAATGTAGCCAAATTGCTCATGTTGGAATTCCCTGAAGAGAAATTTACTACTTTTGTCGAGGCGACGGCAGCATTGCATAAACCAATCTTTGATTGAGATCCAAAAATATATTGGAGAATTTCACTCAGTCATTCTTAATGTGCAAACTAAATTATGAATGAGTACAGGAGCATTCAAATGACTAAAAGCCACCATACCACAGAACCACCACCTAGATTGATGGCTTGCTCCCAAAGCATACAACTTGGGACTATGTTGTGTCTGTGGCAGTGCAATCTTGGGGACAAAGACATTATACATTCCCAGATGACTACTGCAAACTATTTTTCAGCCTTTACTTTCATGAGCTAGTGAAAAAATGTACAAAGCAAGGCAAGTGCTTTTATATAAAATCGAAAAACTTAAATACTGTTCTCCCTCTTCAGTCTCCAATATAACATGGATACTTCAGGAATCAAACCAGAAATTGCTGGACACACTCAGCAGGTCTGGCAGCATCTGTGGAGAGAAATCAGACTGAATGTTTCAGGTCAAGTGATCCTTCCTCAGAACTTGACCTGAAACATTAACTCTGCTTTCTTTCCACAGATGCTGCCAGACATACTGAACTTTTCCAGCAAGTTCTGGTTTGGCTTCTGATTTACAGCATCCGCAGTTTTTTCGGTTTTTATTATACATACTTAAAGCATGGGTTTTGCTTCAATTGTTTATTCACATGCTTGCCTCGTTGATTCTTTGTTTGCTTTCAGAACATGGGATGAAGTACTCAAAACAAAATTAACATTGGCTACCTGAACAAGAGATACTTTGTAGCAATGTTTAAAGATATTCAGCTCTTCCCTTATTCAGTACAGGCTTTTCCTCTGCGATGATCACTTATGTTTTCATAAAGCTGCTTTACATTTTCTGTCTTGGCATATCACTTCTTTGTATGACTATCTTAGGTTTTGGGATTATATTCAGTCTGGGTGTTAGGTTATTATATTTCCATATGATCTGCTGAAAAAAAAATCAGTTACAGAATCTTCAATTGTTTTCTTCATTTTCATAAATCTAAAATATACTTGGGAAGAGAAATGGGGTAAAAGTAAAGGGAAAAAAGCTTATTAAGAATTTCTTAATGGTGCAGAAATCTTGTTAAGAGCTCTAAATTAAGCAACACATGCAGTTTTGCACAGTGGGTGGCAGAAGAAAATGGTGTTGTTTACTCTCATGTAGAATATGAATAAACTTGAAGAAAGAAGGTAAAGATTAGCACAGCTAGCAGTCATTGTTGAAAAAGAATTAGTGGTGTGTTTCAGGGTGGATGTGGCTGTCTCCTGCTTTTTAATTCACTTCCTGCTGACAGCTGGGAGGGTCATTTGCCAACCATGCAAATTCATTCATTCACTTCTCTGCATGAGTATTTCTTTTTATATAAAAAAAACAATTAACTTTATTAAAAGCTCCACAAATAAATGCGCATGCAGTATTGTACTCCAACAGAAAATCAGATTCATTGGAATATCTTAATCTACCTTCAGAATGTCCACTGCTCTGGAGCAAAGTTTAATTGTGATAAATTAATTGAAAATCTAGTTGCTTAGAACAATTGTTTTTTCAGGACTTCAGTAGAGTGTACAAAATCTTCCATTTATCTATCCTTTATTTTTACAGCTTGCTGTCAATCTTTCCTTGGCTATCATTGTCATTTTATTGATTTATGAGTTTCTGATTAT
This sequence comes from Chiloscyllium plagiosum, assembly GCF_037043375.1. Classification (NCBI taxonomy): domain Eukaryota; kingdom Metazoa; phylum Chordata; class Chondrichthyes; order Orectolobiformes; family Hemiscylliidae; genus Chiloscyllium; species Chiloscyllium plagiosum. The sequence goes on from NW_028270141.1 coordinate 31,997,785, forward strand.
AGATCCTACTACCTTGTCAAGCGTTCAGTTGAGTCTTTTTCTTCAGATGATCTGCATCCTTTCTGGTAAATGTGTATATTTCTCTCTTTGTCTCCATTTTCTTTTAAAAATCTACTCGATTTCTCTTGCCTTTATCTCTTCTGGCCCACCAGAACCGTAATGTTAATTCATCATTGCGTTCCCACTCTCAGTCCTTTGACTCAGTAATATTAATGTAAAAACTAGTCTCAGACAATTTGTGGGAGGTTTGTGTCCAATGGGGAAAAGGGGAAGGTGTAGTTCTCATTTCAATGCTCGGAGGAAAATAAGCTAATGAGTATGTTTTTCGACATGTTCTGTGCTTCAAGAATCCTAATCGAAAGATTGCGTGGGAAGACAAAGGACAGAATCGACCTAACCAGTCTCGGTAGCTGTTTATGCTTCACTCGAGCCTCAACCCATCTGTTTTCATGGCCCAGATATTCTGGAGGGAGGCTTGCACGCTACTTATGTCTTTTTCACATTGGTCCTAAGCTGTACATTTCTAGCTCGGAATTTCAATTCTGGCTCCTTTAAAAATCCAGAAATTAATGCAATTCGCTGCTGATGATACAGGATTCCGGTCGGGTGGCTGGCTGTCTGGAGTCCAGTGGGCTATAAGGGGTTAGGGGACAATGTTGTTGGGGGTGTTTGTTATCAGTTGGGGAACAGCTTAATCATTGCCCTGGATTAGACTAGGCTGTTATTCATCTATCTTTCCCCAGGTAACTATTAACTTAACAGAAGCTGATCCCTCTCTGAAGTTAAGGATTGTTTTTTGCTGGGGACCAGATGCAGTGGAATTGCCCATTGGAATCTTAAAGTTCCTGAGCAATTCCCCATGGGATCTGCTGCATGTGGGTTTCTGCAGAGTGCAGACATGAAACTCCAGTTCATGCTGATCCAGTGAGAATCTGGCCATAGGAATACCCAGACCGACGTAAATCAACCCTCTCCCTCCCCTGAACTGCATCTGTGCTCGTCATTCCAACTACTCCCTGTGGTAGAAATTCCCACACACTTAGTGCTCTTTGGCAGAAAGCATTGCTTCTGATTCATGATTGAATTTCTGCTGACCCTTTTATATTGATTGGCTCTAGCTATGCTCTTCATCATACGACAAATTATTTTTTTCTACATCTACTCTGTTAAGATATATCCTGATTTAGAAAGTGTCTGTTATGTCACTCATTAGTCCCATTTTGAAGAGCGATGCGGTCCAATTTAACTATCCTTTCCTGATTTATACACCCATCCAGGTATCCTCAATGAGCACTTCACCTTTTCCAGTGCTTCTGTATCTGCTTTATAGTGCAGCTAACAGAACTGAACTCAGTATTCAAAATACAGTCTAACCAGGGTTTGATGCAAGTTTAACTTAAATTCCTTACTTTAAAATTCTATACTTTTTGAAATAAAACCTTATGCTTGGTTTCTATTTTCATAATTCCCTTACTCACAAGTGATGCTACTTTTCATGATTATTACAAAACTGCTAACATTCAGTTTTGCATTGTCTTTTACATTGTAAAATCTATTCATTGATGCTATGTGGGTTGCTGGCCAGACAAGCATTCATTTCCTCTTTCTAGTTGTCCTGGAGAAGGTGATGGTGAGTCGTCTTCTTCAGCTGTGCAATCCTTGGAGTATTAGGACACCCATGTTGTTAGTGCGAAAGGAATTCCCTGGCCAGTGACAATGAAGGAATAGAGATATTGTTCCAAGCCAAGTTTTGCCACAATGATGGACTGTTTTCAAATTCCCACTGTGTTAGAAGCCTGCAGCTCTCCTTTAAAGTCATAGAGATGTACAGCACGGAAACAGACCCTTCGATCCAACTCGTCCATGCCGACCAGATATCCTAACCTAAGCTAATCCCATTTGGCAGCACTTGGCCCATATCCCTCCAAACCCTTCCTACTCATATACCCATCCAGATGCCTTTTAAATGCTGTACCAGCCTCCACCACCTCATTTCATTCACGCACCACCTTCTGTGTAAAAAGGTTGCCCCTCTCACCCTAAATCTATGCCCTCTAGTTCTGGACTCCCCCACTCCAGGGGAAAGACCATGTCTCTTTATCCAATCCGTGCCTCTCATGGTTTTATAAACCTCTATGAGATCATCCCTCAGCCTCCAATGCTCCAGTGAAAACAGACCCAGCCTTTTCAGCCTCTGCCAATAGCTCAAATCCTCCAACCCTGGCAATATCCTTGTAAATCTTTTCTGAACCCTTTCAATTTTCACAACATCCTTCCAATAGGAAGGAGATCAGAATTGAACACAATATTCCAAAAGTAGCCTCAACAAAGTCCTGTACAGCTGCAACATGACCTCCCAAAAGCTGTACTCAAGGTTCCTGATGAAGGACTTCTGCCCAAAATGTCAATTCTCCTGCTCCTCTGAAGCTGCAGAGAGTTCTCACTGTACGCAACCTGTAACAGAAGAAACGCTAAGCTTCTTGTCATTTGTGAAAACACTAAACAAAAAGATATGGGTTTCCCCCTCTTATGCACTTCGAAATTCTGCAGGAAATTCTGCTGTCAGGCTACATTGCACAAAGCATGGTCAAACTGAACCCTGCCTTGTCTGTTTGCTGTTTGAGTTTGACTTTGTCAGTGTGCCAGGTCAGCATTCGTAAGAGGTGAGATTCAACTATTAGATCTCTTGAGAAGTTCATTGATCACATGATTCTGTTTTGTTTGGTTTCCTGGATGCAACGCTGAGGTAAAACGATGTGACATGATATAATGTAATACAGTGTTCCTCAATAGAAATTGCTAGCTGGCCACAGGTACCTAAATACAATGAAGGTTGTTCTGCTACACTGCGTGTTTCGTTAACATGAATTTGCTGTCACACGATTGACAAATTGGAGACGCTATTTCTCAAGCTTGAACTTTTAAAACGTGTGTTGACTCTAATGTGATTACATTGCCAATACTTTAAGCACTATTTCTAAAGTATGATATTTCTGTAACGTGGGGTTTTATAAGGACACAACCATCGTGTTATAGGAGAACTGACTGTTTCGCCATTTTCATCACATATATTAATGTAAGTCAAAGCATCTTGATACTCACACAAGCATGTTTCTCTACTTCAGCTATGTGAGTCCAGTTTAGTCACATTATTAATGTACACCCAATGCTAAGATGCATTGTATCTTTTGTCTCACTATTTAATTGACCCCACAAAATTGTTAAATGACATTTGCGTCCTATGCATGAAGGGTCCTTGAAATTATAGTGCCAAAGGAGAGTAATTGTGACTACCTTTGCATTTATTAATCCAAAGTGCAATTATGTGTATCTGCATTTCCAATTTATAAGATGAATGACGAGGTACTTGAAATTGCAAGGGTGAAAAATAACACCCAGAAATAAAATGGCAGTGTGTCAGCCATTTGGTCAGGGCTGAAGAGCTACAGAGATCTTTTTCTAGAGGCCAACTGGAAGAGAGCAATTCAAAAGGTTGACCTAGCAGAAGTTGGATAATAAATGGCACAAAATGATTACAGATGAACTCCGGATGAGGATGGTGCAAGACAGAGGACTATGGAATCCTAAAGACCGTGGATCTTCTGTTGGGAGTAGCTGCAAAGCAGCCGCAACACAATTCCCAGGTATGCTACATGATGTAAGTATCCAATGCAGGAGACAACACTGGTGAAGTGGTTGGGATATCATTGATTCCAATGAGCATACAGTGTAACTTGTCTATATTCATCAGCTTGCTGGTGGCACTTTGTTGATGATCAGAACATTTGATTTATAGCAGACTACCATTTCCAGTTCTTTTTTCTTATTTCCAAGGGACGATAGATAGAATCTAAATTGATGTGTTGACCCACTATCACTAGTTTCCATACATACAGACAAAAAAGGACACCACTTTGACTGGGACAACACATACATCCTAGGACAGGTGAAATAAAGACATGCACGAGAACTCTTAGAGACATGGCATTCCAACCATTCCAATTCCATCAATAAACACATCGACTTAGATCCCTTCTACCTTTCCTCGAAAAAAGGAACCAGAAATGACATCACACATCTTAATAAACCAAGACATATAAATAGAGAGGCGGGACATACCACCAGCATTTCATCGAAGACTCTCACTGATGATGTTACTTAGTCATGGTGACAAAACTTCTAAAAACAAACCTTCCAGCTCAGCGAGCTAACTTACATATTGTCTCCACTTTGCCAGCATCAGTGGCCCCACCTTCTCTCTGATACCTCACATTCCCACTATCTTTGCTTCTGTACCCACCTTGCACCAAGGCTCATGCTCTCTCACTCTCAATATTGCCTGTAACATCTTCCATTGCTCAATGTCACCAGCTCAAACCCCTTACACCACCAGCCTGCATTTCATCTGTGTTATCTAGCCCTCACTCGGGACATCTCCCCAACTGCACCAAAAGTAAGAGCTATCTACCCACTTTGATCTTTGTTAAACCTGCTGCTCTTCATTTGAGGAGGAAAACAGCCCACAATAGCACAGAAAGAGTCAAGGTGGTTGATGGCAAGATGTCTGTCGGCTCTTCATTCCTTGTGTGGGCGGCATCCTGACTCTGGCCTTATTCCTGATGAAGGGCTTTTACCCGAAACATCGATTTTCCTGCTCCTCAGATGCTGCATGACCTGCTGTGCTTTTCCAGCACCACTCTAATCTTGATTAGTATCAGATGTTGCCCATGACATCCTATGGATACCCTGAGTGAAGAGTTTCCAACTTGACTTGGTTAATAGTTTCTGACAACTGCAACAAGCCTAGTTTTGTGTCAGTGCCAAATAGCATGGTACTACAAGAGAACTATAATCCTGGCATCTTTAGCTGAGGGGCAATACGACAAAACACAAGACACTGGAAGACAGGGATGCTGTCTTCCAGGTAGGTTCAAAGTGAGTGAGTGTTTGAGAGCAGGCAAACAGGCCAGAGCTGCAGCCTGGAGCAATCCATGTTCAGGGTACTTATCCCTGAGCGCAAAATGTCTTTGCACCAATCTTAGAATCGTAGTTGCTGGTGAAGATCATCCCGTAATGAATCAAAATGTGCCCTGAGTGTTCCTGGAGTCTAGTACGTTTCAATACCAATGTCAATGAGCAGAGGGTGCATGTGGTTGAGCTTGTTTGGTGTAATTGGTAAGATAGGAGAAAGTGAGGACTGCAGATGCTGGAGACCAAGGTCACAAAGTGTGGTGCTGGAAAAGCACAGCCGGTCAGGCAGCATCCGAGGAGCAGGAGAGTCGACGTTTCGAGCATAAGCTCTTCATCAGGAATGTGGGGGAGGCCCAAAGGGGCTGAGCAATAAATGAGAGGGGGGTGGAGCTATGGGGGAAGGTAGCTAGGAATGTGATAGGTGGATGAAGATGGGGGGGGTGATAGGTCAGAGCGGATAGGTGGGAAGGAAGATGGACAGTGAATACAGTTCAAGAGGGCAGTGCTGAGTTGAAGAGTTGGATCTGGGATAAGGTGGGGAGAGGGGAGATGAGGAAACTGGTGAAATTGAGATTGATTCCATGTGGTTAGAGGGTGCCAAGGCGGAAGATGAGGTGTTCTTCCTCCAGTTGTCGAGTGGCTAGGATTTGGTGGTGGAGGAGGCCCAGGACTTGCATATCCTTGGGGGAATAGGAAGGGGAGTTAAAATGATTAGCCACAGGGTAGTGGGGTCGTAATTGGTAAGGTAGAAATCTGAACATCAATGAGGCAAGTTGCGGTACTAAAAAGGTGTCAAACAAATTTTAATCCTTTTAATTGGCATTTCCTCTCTGCCAAGCTAGAAACTTGCTTCACCGGTTAGTAAATACATTAAGGATGTAGCTCCCGACATTGAGATGGGCCTCTTCAGACTCCTCTGCCACAAATCGCCCCACAACCCACATTACTCAGGCCCCAGAAAAATGCCAAACAATATATTCTCCTTTGCCGATACGTCAATTTATTAATGTGGTAACGTTGCATTTGCAAAGGGATTGTTCTCTTGACCTGCGAGCTGATTAATTTGCTGGAGCCATTAAATGTTCAGGTTTCTGCTCAGACTGGTGTCTCCGTGGTATATCACAGTGCCAAGAATTTGGAAATGTGTTGATCAAACAATAGAACTTATTTTAAAGCTGTGGTTCCTTGGTCAAACCAGTTTGAGAACAAGTCGTCATGGTTACGTCATATCCTGTAACTTCAGGTCGGGTAAGCAGTTTGTGGTTAAAATGATTGTCCAGTCATCCAGAATGTTACAGTTAAAAAACAAAGTAGTCCTCAGCCTTTTATTTTCAGGTCTGCAACTCATATATGTAATAATATATCAGCTTGTCGCTGTAATTTGTCATTGTCATAGACCTTCTGCCTTCAATTCCAGTCTTAAATGTTCCATTTGAATATGCACAGATTTTACATCTACCATGGGTTGCAAGGGCTGATGAATTGAGTCTCTCATGCATTAATGCCTAGAGATGTATGATGACCGATTTCTCAATGTCTGGTTGCAGATCTGTTGCTGCGTTTGTTTTTTGTAGTCCAGTAACAGCAATAATACAACTCTTCAAAGAACAACAAGTGCCCTGCTCTTCGCCCACCAACAACCTGACTGCCAGCTTCTACATGTAGCCACCATTCTAGTGGGGTACTCATTGTGATAACACACTCAGGCTATCCTCAGGAAATCATACAGACTGGCCCAATATTGTGTCAGCAAATACTAACCTCATATTTCCTGATGATAAGATGCACTTCCAATTCAGAAATAATTCTGATGGTTATAGTGCTCAATAATAAGCTGTTTACTGATGCTCAGCTTGAGTTCCACCCCGATCACTTTGGTCCTGACCTCACTGGTCTGATCTGACCATGGGCAAAAGTGTTAAACTCCAGAGATGAAGCGACGGTGACTGTTCTTAACAAGAAGGCAGCATTTGACTGAGTCAAGAGTGTGTTGCTGGAAAAGCACAGCAGGTCAGGCAGAGCAAGAAAATCGATATTTCGGGCATAAGCCCTTCATCAGGAATGAGGTTTGTGGGTCAGGGCTGAGAGATAAATGGGAGTGGGGGGAGGGAGGGGGGGGGCAGGAGGTGGGTTGAGGGGAGGTAGCTGGGAAAGCGATAGGTGGATGAAGGTGAGGGAGAAGGTGATATGTCAGAGGGGGCAGTGATGGATGGGTCTGGAGGGCAGTGCCGAGTTGGAGGCTTGGGACTGGGATAATATGGGGGGGACGGGAAATGAGAAAGCTGTTGAAATCCACATTTGTCCCGTATGGTTGCATGGTCCCAAGGCAGAATATGAGGCGCTCCTCCTCCAGGCATTGGGTGGTAACAGTTTGGCAGATGAGGAGGCCCAGGACCTGCATGGCCTTGACAGAGTGGGAGGGGGAGTTGAAGTGTTCAGCCACAGGGTGATGGGGTTAGTGGGTGCGGGTGTCCCAGAGATGTTCTCTGAAACTATCCGCAAGAAGGCATCCTGTCTTCCTGATGTACAGGAGATCACATCAGGTGCAACGGATGCAGTAGGTGACATTGGTAGAGGTACAGGTAAATTTCTGATGGATGTGGAAGAATCCATTGGGGCATTGGACGGAGGTGAGGGGAGTGATGTGGGCGCATGTTTTGCACTTCCTGTGGTGTTAGGGAAAAGTGCCAGGAGTGGGGTGTGGGCTGATGGGGGGGGCGGTGTGGTCCTGATGATGGAGTCGCAGAAGAAATGATCTTTTTGGAAGGCTGATATTGGGGGGAGGAAATAAATCTCTGGTAGTGGGGTCTGTTTGGAGGTGGCAGAAGTGGTGGAGGATGATGCGTTGTATGAGGAGGTTGGTGGGATGGAAGGTGAGGACCTAGGAGGTTCTGTTCTTGTGTGTTGGGAGGGGTAGGGTTCAAGGGTGGTGGTGTGTGAAGTGGAGGAGATGCACTGGAGGGCATTGTCAATCATATGGGAAGGGAAGTTGAGATCATGCAAGAAAGTGGCCATGTGGGACTTTCTGAGGTGGAATTGGTCATCGTGGAAACAAATGCAGCAGAGGTGGAGGAATTGAGAATAAGGGATGGCATTTTTACAGGAGGTAGGGTGGGAGGAGGTGTAGTCTAGGTAGCTGTGGGAGTCAGTGGGCTTGTAGTATATGTCTGTGGTTAGTCAGTCGCCAGAGCCGGTGATGGAGAGGTCCAGGAAGGGGAGGAAGCTGTCTGAGATGGTCCAGGTGATTTTGAGGTCGGGGTGGAAGGTGTTGGTAAAGTTGATGAACTGTCCAACCTCCTCGTGGGAGCTCGAGGCAGCACCAATACAGTCATTGATGTAGCGGAGGAACAGGTGGAGGGTGGTGCCAGTGTAATGGTGGAAGATGGACTGTCCCACGTACCCTAAAAACAGGCAGGCATAGCTGGGTCCCATGCAGGTACCCATGGCTACCCCTTTGGTTTGGAGGAAGTGGGAGGATTGGAAGGAGAAGTTGTTGAGGGTGAGGACCAGTTCAGCCAGGCAGATGAGGGTGTCGGTGGAAGGGTATTGGTTGGGACGGCGTGAGAGGAAGAAACGGAGGACTTGAAGATCTTCATTGTGGCAGATCAATGTGTACAGAGACTGGATATTCATGGTGAGGATGAGGCTTTGGGGGCTGGGGAAATGAAAATCTTGGAGGAGTTGAAGGGTGTAGGTGGTGTCATGAACATAGGTGGGGAGTTCCTGGACTAAGGGGGACAGGACGGTGTCGAGGTAGGAAGAGATGAGTTCGGTGAGACAGGCGCAGCCTGAGAGAATGGGTCAACCGGGGCAGTCAGGCTTGTGAATCTTAGGAAGGAGGCAGAATCGGGCTGTGCAGGGTTCATGGACAATGAGGTTGGAGGCTGTCGATGGGAGATCCCCAGAGGTGATGAGGTTGTGGATGGTCTGGGAGATGATGGTTTGGTGATGGGAGGTGAGGTCGTGATCAAAGGGGCAGTATGAGGAGGTGTCTGTGAGTTGGCAGCTGGCTTCAGCGGTGAAGAGGTCGGTGTGGAACACTACTACTGCTCCCCCCTTGTCTCTGGGTTTGATGGTGAGATTGGGGTTGGAGCAGAGGGAGTGGAAGTGTGCGTTTTGAGGGCGGGAGGTTGGAGTGGATAAGGCAGTTGGACATGTTGAGGCAGTTGATGTCATGGCAACAGTCTGAAATGAAATGGTCACGGGCGGGTAGCAGGCCAGCATGGGATGTCCAGGTGGATGGGATGTGTTGGAGGCAGGAGAATGGGTCCTCGGTGAGAGGGTGGATGTCTTGATAAAAAAGTAGGCGGCGGAAGAAATGTTCAAGGTTGCAGCGTGTGTTGAATTCATTAATCTGGGACCATAGAGAGATAAAGGTGAGGTCTTTACTGAGGACTAAATGTCCATCCTCAAGGAGGGGGAGGTCTGGAGGAATGTTGAAGACATGGCAGGGATGGGAGCTAGGACCTGGAGTGAGGCTGGAGTTCGAGGTGGGGGCGGAGGCAGTTGCTTGAGTGGGCATGGTTATAGGGTCTGCAGTGACGTCACCAACAGAAATGATGCTCACAAAGCGGGTGGATGTAGTGCTTATGGCTGTGTAAATGGTGGCGGATGTGGTATCACGGGCGGTGAGGGCAACATTACCGTTGGGTACTCAGCTGCTGACATCACTGGTGGCGGAAGTGATGTCCACGATAGAGCCTTCCAGCGGGGCAGAAGTGACTGAGTATGGCATTAAGAAGCTTTCACAAATCTAAACCCTTATAGTCATAGAATCACTACAATGTGGAAGCAGGCCATTCGGCCCATCAGGTTGGCACCAACCCTCCAAAGAGCATTCCACTCACACACACCCCATGACCTTTGTAACCCTGCATTTTCCCATGGATAATCCACTTAACCTGCACATCGTTTGGACTGTGGGGGGAATTCAGAGCACTCTGAGGAAACCCATGCAGCCATAGGGAGAACATACAAACTCTACACGGACAGTCACCTGAGGGTGGAATCGAACCCAGGTCCATGGTGCTGTGAGGTTTAGGGTTGAAAGATTCTGGCCTAGCTATCAATGGAGCACAACTTAGATATAATTCCACTTCATGTGGTACAGTTTTATTATAATGCTAAACAATTGTACATGCATATCAGTGAGCAAACCTACAACCTGATCCACAATCTGAACTCCAAATCTTCTCCAAAATCACAGTATATACATATAATAACACTGGTTGCTTAGAAATCCAATGGATAAGGGTCTGTCTCAGAGGATCAATCCATTAACAGATCTCTTGTTACGTCTTCCAGAGCAAGTGATTAAACTGCTTTATGCCAGCAGCAATGGTGAACTGTTTACAAATTATTTTAAGTCTCTTCCTTGTTCTAACTGTGTGACATTTCATGCTGGAATAAACACAAGGATTATTTTAAGGTGGTACATCAAATATGTCTCAATGATGGAATGGAAGAGGCAGAGGCAGTTTTCTCATCACAGCAACACTATCCTTCACAGCTCAAGTACAGTTTCAGGTACACAATGAAAATCTGTGACTTGACCAAAATCTTCCCATCCTACATTGTTCCTCATGCTCATAATGCAGTTCTTTGGTAAGGATACCAATTTCTTCTTTGATATCCTTTGCACTGGAATAGTACAAACCCAGCACATTGAACATCACCACAAATAGCTTACATTCATTAATAGGAAACAAATAGAAACACAGTTACTTGAAACAAAGTGATTTAAAACAATACAAGAGTAAGTAATATAAAGAATACCAGAGCTGTAATGTGTGTGTTGGCTTACACTAAACTGTAATCAATTGGAAAATTCTCATTGATTAGAGTTATTCATAGCAAGAATACATATTATGTGATTGAAAGTCATTCATTTCAATCACACGTCATCTCTGCTAGAGTTCCTCAGATTAGTATCCAAGGCTCAACCGTCTTCAGCTGCTTCATCTTTGACTTTCCTTCCATCATAAGGTCAGAACTGGAAATGTTTGGCGATAATTGCTCAATGTTCAGCATCATTTGCAACTCCTCAGATACTGAAACAGTCTATGTCCAAATGCAGCAAGGCATGGACCATAATCTGACTTGGAAAGAAAAGTGGCAAGTAACATTTATGCCACACAAGTGCCATCTCAAACAAGTGAGAATCCAACCATATCGCTTGAGACTCCATGATATCAGCGTCACTGAATTGCCTGACTATCAACATCTTGGGGATAAGCATTGAACTGAAAATAAAATAGACCAGTCATACAACAGGATCTTGAGCAGATGAGCCAATGGGCTGAGAAGTGGCAGATGGAGTTTAATTTAGAGAAATGCGAAGTGCTGCATTTTGGGAAAGCAGATCTTAGCAGGACTTATACACTTAATGGTAAGGTCCTCGGGAGTGTTGCTGAACAAAGAGACCTTGGAATCAGGTTTATATTCCTTGAAACTAGAGTCGCACATAGATAGGATAGCGGAGAAGGCATTTGGTATGCTTTCCTTTATTGGTCAGAGTATTGAGTACAGGAGTTGGGAGGTCATGTTGTGGCTGTACAGGACATTGGTTAGGCTACTGTTGGAATATTGCAAGCAATTCTGGTCTCCTTCCTATTGGAAGGATGTTGTGAAACTTGAAAGAATTCAGAAAAAACTTAGAAGGATGTTACCAAGGTTGGAGGATTTGAGCTATAGGGAGGGCTGTTTTCCCTGGAGTGTCGGAGGCTGAGGGGTGACCTTATAGAGGTTTATAAAATCATGAGGGGCATGGATAGGGTAAATAGGCAAAGTCTTTTCCCTGGGGTGGGGGAGTCCAGAACTAGAGGGCATAGGTTTAGGGTGGGAGGGAGGAAAGATATAAAAGAGACCTGAGGGGCAATATTTTCACATAGAAGGTGGTGCGTGTGTGGAATGGGCTGCCAGAGGAAGTGGTGGAGGCTGGTACAATTGAAACATTTAAAAGGGATCTGGATGGGTATATGAATAGGAAGGATTTGGAGGGATATGGGCCGGGTGCTGGCAGGTGGGACTAGATTGGGTTGCGATATCTGGTCGGCATGGACGAGTTGGACTGAAGGGTCTGTTTCCGTGCTGTACATCTCTATGATGTATGACTCTATATAAATACAGTGGCTACAAGTGGCCAGAAAGTCTATGTTGAATAACTCATTTCCTGTCTCCCAAGTACATGTGTATCATCTACAAGGAATCAGAAAGAAATGTGATATGATCCTCTCCACTGCCGAGAGGGCTGTAGCTCCAGCAGCACGCAATAAACTTGACACTATCTAAGACAATGCGACCTGTTTAATTGGTATCAAGTGTTTTACATTAAACATACATTCCAATTACCACTAACATACAGTAGCAGCACCGTATATCATCTATCCTTTTACAAAACACACTGCAGCAACTTACCAAAGGATCCTTCAAAAATATCTTCTTACCCCCAACCTCTACTGTCTGGAAGGACAAGTTCAGCAGATGCATGGGGACAACACCGTTGGAAGTTCCATTTTAAACCACTCACGATCCTGACTTGGAAATATATATCGCCATTTCTTTAGTATCGTTGGGTCAAAATAGTGTAAACAGAACTGAAGGTATACCCACACCACATAGACTGCAGCGATTCCAAAAGCAGCTTATCATCACTTTCTCAAAGGCAACTAAATTTGTCCCCATGACACCCAAAACCCGTGAGTGAATCAGCAAGAGACAATGTTGTTTTGGGTAACATTCCTAAATGGCTTTGTCAGAGAAAACAAAGGATAGTTGTGGAAGGGTGTATTTTTAACGGGAGGTCTGTGACCAGTGATGTTCCACAGGATCAGTGCTGGCACCTCTGTTGTTATATAGATGGTCTGCTAAGTAAGTTTGTAGATGAAATGAAACTTAATGGAGTTGTAGATAATGAGAAGGGTTGTCAAAAGATACTGCATGATATGGCGAAGTAGTGGCAAATTGACTTTAATCTGGCCAAGTGTGAGGTGATACATTGGGAGGTCAAATACATGAAGAAAGTATACAGTAAATGGCATGACCCTTATGAGCATTGATTTTTTTTTAAATTCCCTACAGTGTGGAAACAGGCCCTTCGGCCTAACAAGTCCATACTGACCCTCCGAAGAGTAACCGACCCAGACCCACTTCCCTCTGACTAATGCACCTTTCACTACAGGCAATTTAGCATAGCCAATTCACCCGACCTGCACATTTTTGGATTGTGGGAAGAAACTGGAGCACCCGGAGGAAACCCACACAGACACGGGGAGAATGTGCAAACTCCGTACAGGCAGTCAGTCGCCCAAGACTGGATTCGAACCTGGGATCCTGGTACTGTGAGGCAGCAGTGCTAACCACTGAGCCACCGTATATATAGAGGGATCTTGGGTACAAGTTCATAGCTCTGTGAAAGCAGCAGCACAAGTGGATAAAATGAGGAGAAAGTGAGGTCTGCAGATGCTGGAGATCAGAGCTGAAAATGTGTTGCTGGAAAAGCGCAGCAGGTCAGGCAGCATCCAGGGAACAGGAGAATCGACGTTTCGGGCATAAGCCCTTCTTCAGGAATGAGGAAAGTTTGTCCAGCAGGCCCGAAACGTCGATTCTCCTGTTCCCTGGATGCTGCCTGACCTGCTGCGCTTTTCCAGCAACACATTTTCAGCAAGTGGATAAAATGGTAAAGAAGGCTTGCTTTCATTGGTTGGGACATTGACGATAAAGGTTGGCAAATTGTATCACATCTGTATAAAACTTTAGTTAGGCCACATTTGTCGTATTGTGTACAGTTCTGACCAGCACATTGTATGAAGGTTTTGGAGGCTTTGGAGAGGGTGCAAAAGAGGTTTATCAGAATGTTACCTGGATTGGAGACTGTTAGCTATAAGGAGAGATTAGTCAAAACTTGGATTGTTTTTGCCAACATGTCGGTTACAAACCTGACAGATGTACATTAAATTATGACAGGCTTGGACATGGTGAATAGTCAGAGTCTTTTTCCTGGGGTGGAAATATCAATATGAGGGGGTGTAGGTTTCAGGTGAGGGGGAGATGTGCGAGACAAGTTTTTACAAAGAAAGTGGTAGGTGCCTGGAATGTGCTGCCAGGGAGGTGGTAGAAGCAGATATATTAGCAACATCTAAGAGGCATTTGGACAGAATGTGAACAGATAGGAAATAGGGGGACCATGTGCAGGCAGATGGGATGAGTTTAGGATGGTCTCGTGGTTGACACAGACGTACTGGGTCAAAGGGCCTGTCATTGTGCTGTGTTATCATCTATCCAATGAATTGGGCTATAAATCCAGAAAAGTCAAAACATTTTGTCAGGAATCTGGTTGAAATATGCAAATAGAAAAGACAAATTCAATTTTTTTTCTGAATACCATTGCCCCAAGTGACAATGTTGCTTTTCATTGTAAACTTTTCATTGTTTTTAGGTTGTATCAAAAGGATTTTTCAGTATGACTGCTGGTTGGAATGGATTGAGTGTGTGAGTAAAGGAAAGTCCCTAAGTGGCTGAGATGTAATTATTTCTGCGGTAACCCTGAGTGATAGAGCATTTCTGTAAACTTGAAACAGTCATTACTTACTGGCAGTAAGTGATGTACTCAAATAACACAACAAATGGTATCTTAACCTATGCTGTGAAATTTGCAACCTCCAGAGCTATACAAACCAAAGCTTAATGCAGTAAATCAGTAAGTTCTGAATCTACAATGTGTTGGATGGCAGATTGGACAACTGCCATTCAGTGACTGCCGAAGTAATGGAAAAGAAAAATGCCACATTTACGACAACTTGATGTATTGGCTTAGTTCACATGAATATCATTAGTGTCACACTGCAGTGCACGCAAGGTGCATTTTCAGCATAAATTTTGCGAAAGTGAATTAAAAAATTTAAATCCAGATTTCTGTCAGGGTGAAAGTGGTAACTTTTCTTCACTTAGTATTTCGAATCGCATTTTTTCAGTGAAGTGCAAGACTGTACTATAAATGAACAAACCTGCTTCCTGCAGCAAGACAGTGCATCATGTAACAGTCTGGTAGCTGCTTGAGATTACTTTTTGAAAGATTAAAGCATTATGAATTACAAACATCTCAGCAGCCAGAGAGGCACACAATTGGGCGCACACAATTAAGCAGTCTAAAAAATCTCAGAAGTTTGGATATCCAAATCTGTATTTCTACCTTCTCCCCAGATGCATCTCAACCCATAATACAATGCTGCCCTCACGTTAGAGAGCTGTATTCTCTCTGATTTCCCCTCCCTTCAAATTGTGATCAGAATTTTCAGACATATTACATCTGTAGTCAGCTGAAAAGTCCAAGTCGGAGAACAATAGATCTTTTTGTTGATCTTGTTACTGCAGACAAATATTTTACCATTGATGCACTGCAGAAATTCACCAAAGTTCCTTCAACAGTTTATTCCAAATCCACATGTACTTTCATCTAGTTGTTTAAGGGCAGCAGATACATGGGAACACCATCACCTCCAAGTTCCCCTTGCTGGCAACATGGTTCAGTGGTCAGCACTGCTGTCTCACAGCACCAGGGACCTGAGTGCAATTCCAGCCTTCAGTGACGGCCTGTGTGGAGTTTTCACGCTCTCCCCGTGTCTGCATGGATTGCCACCGGGTGCTCAAGTTTCCTCCCACACTCGAAAGTTGTGCAGGTTAGGTGGATTGGCCATTTTAAAATGTGCTGTGGTGTTCAGAAATGTGCAGGCTAGCTGAAACAGCCATGGGAAATGTAGAGTTACAGGGATAGAGTCAAAGACTAGATCAGGGTGGGTTGCTCTTTCGAGCGTTGGTGTGGACTGAATGGGCTGAATGGCCTCTGTCCACACTGTAGGGACTCTATATAAGCCACTCACCATGCTGACTTGGAAATAAATTGCTGTTCTTTCACTGTATCTGGTTCAAAATCCTGGAATTCCCTCCCTCAGAGCATTGTGGATCAACCTGCAGCATGTGGACTGCAGTGGTTCAAGAAAATGTTCAACTACCACCTTCTCAAGGGCAAGTAGGGATGGGCAATGAATTATGGCCATGGCAGCGATGCCCACATGCCACAAGTGAATAAATAAAACAAGAATTAGAAAGTAAAACAAAGTATTTACTTGTTTTATACCAACTTGCTTGTTACATGGAAAGCAGGGTAGGAAATACAGACCGGAGGACCAGAGAACCAGTCACATGTACAGAAATACCCTGGGCCTTGACTGACATTCCCAGAGACTTCTGCACTTTAACTCAGTTAATTTGAATGTAACTTTCCTTTGGCAGATTGAGCACAGTCTTGGAGGCAAATTCTGAGCAATGCCAAATAGAAAATTCCAGACCCCGTGTTTAGATGTACACAGATACATTGCATGTATTGATAATTGTGCATAATACTGTGCATTAACATTTATAAACCAAAGGGAAGAAACTAAGACATTTGTTCAAATAAAAACATAATGTGCTAGAGAAGCTCAGTAGATCTGGCAACATGTATGGAGCGAGAAATAGAGATAACATTTGGAATGTAATTGCACTTCTTTATAACTCCAGGTTGACTGAAGTTGAAGCATTAACTCTGTTTCTTTCTTCACAGATGCTGCCAGACCTGTTGAGTTTCTCCAGTATTTTGTTTTCCAGCTTTCACTATATTTTGCTTTTATGCAAATATTGAAATATGTTTCACATCATAGCAAAAAAACACCCACTAATATTGTTTCAGCATTGCTTCTGGAAACTTCTGGGAAGTGTTTTGAAAAAAAAAATCTGAACTCTGCATAAACTGAATTTGCTGCTTAGTAAAAGTCTGATCAAGGAAGCTAATTAACCAATAGTTTCTTTTCACTTCTAAACTGAGCTACTGTGTTGTTAGTTAAGCACAAGGGCTCTTTTCTTTTCCAGTAAAAGAGTTAAAGTTACAACTTCAAGTACTTCCTGGCATTTTCAGTATTCAAGTAATTGTTTCCTAATAAGGTCAGCATGTGCAAAATG
Source organism: Chiloscyllium plagiosum (assembly GCF_037043375.1). NCBI lineage: Eukaryota > Metazoa > Chordata > Chondrichthyes > Orectolobiformes > Hemiscylliidae > Chiloscyllium > Chiloscyllium plagiosum. The sequence continues at coordinate 32,014,750 of NW_028270141.1, forward strand.
TGGAAGTAGTTGTGAACTAATCTTTGTTAATTTCTGGTTCAACATATTGTTAAGTCTGTTAACATCTTTATGCATATGCATTCAGACACTAAATTGCCACACTAAATTCAAATAAAAGGCAGTTGTGACATTGGAAGGCGGTTTGGGAGGGAGCACTGCGTGAAGAGAGAGGTGGAAGATGGAAGAAGTTAATAAACTCTCTCAACATGTGAAAATGTGCGTGTGTATTTGTTTCAACTTAATGGCTGTCTTAGACTCCAAGGATAGTTGTCTTCAGGTGGAGACTGATTAATAAAATTTCTTTCTAACAGATTGTAATAAAATTTACTTCAAAAAAGAATGACTGAGACCGAATACAAATTGTTGAGCATGACTTCTCTCTGATGTTTTAGGAAATTAAACTTTATAATGGAAGGTTGAAGTGAAAATGTGAGCACATGTTATACCTTTACCAAGATAAAAGCAAGTATGACCTTGGCGCTGTCACCACTGACTAGAAACCAGGTCAAGTGCAATCTAATCTCAAAATTAGAAGCTCAATAATTGGATATGGGGAAATATTTAGAAATTCTGGTGACATTGGTGGACACAATGTTTAAGAAGATGATCCAGCAAATGCATGTGAATTGTGGTTAGACTGACAAATTTAGAAATCTGGATGGGTATTCTTTAAAATACACGATGGCATTTTTACAACTGATATGAAAAATTCTACTTGGAAATTCCTAATTTAGTGCTTGCCTTTAAATTGCATAAACAAAAATTACTGGGAGAAACTCAGCAGGTCTGGCAGCATGTGAAGAGAGAAAGCCTTTTGAGTTAATGTTTCAACTAAATTTCTGATGAAGGGTTACCTGGACTCAAAACTAAACGCTGCTTTCTCTCCACAGTTGCTGTCTGATCTGCTGAATTTCTTTAGCAATTTCTGTTTATGTTTCAGATATTTAGCATCCATACTATCATTTGTTTTTAAAATGTTGTCTTTAAATGTTTGGATTTTGCTGCGATATTGAGTACGAGTAGAGTTTTGGTATTAACTGGAGTTAAATTTTCAAAATAAAATGCACCTTTGGAACAGAAACCTTAAAAAATTATCTTTGGCAAGTAGTCATTTCCAGCAGCTTTGATGCAACAATGGGGCATTAGCATAACATTTAAAAAAAGAGGATTCAAATGTAGCAGCATTTCAAGTCTATCTAAATATGCTTCAAGTGTCAGTCTGAAAGAAGGATTAAACCCAAAAGAAATGATGATAGAGACACTATTGGAAGTCATGACAAATTCATGAAAATGGCAGTGGAAAGTCCCTTTAGTGATAGAATTTATGAAATAAATCATGCAATAATTGATGATAAGCTTCATATAATCCTGGTGGACCAACCAAATTGCAAACTGACATCTGCCCTGTTACAAGCAGTCTGTCCAAAGAACTCAGAAAGATTAAAAAAATCCATTGCTAATGGTTGAGCAAGAATTACAAAGAGATTGCTGAGCACCTCTATGTCTTTGGCAGGTTGGTTCACAGGCTGCGAGTCTCAAAATCCCACTAAAGTTAAGAGCCACCTCCAGTTTCCATGGGCATTTTCCCCACATCTGTGTCATCCACCGCCCATGTAAGGTGACTTTCCAGGGAAATATGACCAACTCCCAGTGGGCACCTGATGGACATTCCTATATGAGCATTTCATTGTCCTCAAAGAGTCTCCTGCCCCACCAATGGTCCCATCCCAGCCCCTAAGCCACTGCCATCCCCCAACCAGCTTCAGTCAACACTCCTACCAGTGCAAGATGGAGAAAGTGAGGACTGTAGATGGTGGAGGTCAGAATCAAAGAGTGTGATACTGGAAAAGCACAGCTGGTCAGGTAGTGTCTGCCTCGACTCTCCTGCTGCTCGGATGTTGCCTAGCTGGCTGTGCTTTTCCAGCACCACACTCTTCAACTCTGCCAGTGCAAGATCTCTGTTCCTCAGTTGCTGGGGTCTCTGAACCTGATCTTGGTTTCCTCCAACTATGGTTGCTCTTCACAGTTGCTAGGCAATTGAAGAGTCCTCATCCTCCGCCTGCAGCATCATGAATGCCCAGTTCATTTGCCATCACTGGCAAAAGGGCAGACTCAGGTCCCACTCCCATGTAAATGGTTGCGTTCTGTTTTTAGCTCCAGAGGTGGAACATCTGCTCTTGTAGTGAGAAATAAAAGAATCAGTCTTTGGTTTTGGGTACCGATGTCAGTCATTTTAAAAAAAAAGAACCTGATCATTATTAATCATCCGAGAAACAAGAAATTACTGTGTTGTCTTGAAGATGACTGATACAAATAATCACAGTTTAATGAGAGGACTTGGTACTACTCACATTTAATGCATCTAATCTTTGCCCATGTGAAATCCTCACATATTGCCACAAATTAGATACTTCTGTTTAAAAGTGAGTATTATTGCAAGAGACTAAGCACAATTGCTTACCATCTGGAAAATCATTTTGAATTATCTCTGTGTGATCCATTGCAAACCTTTATCTATAAGGTGTGAAGTAAAAGGTGTAAAATAAAACACTCCCAACTCATTTGCTAATGAGATTTAGTACAGCAGCACCAAACTGATAATTGATTTACACAAAGTAAGACAAGAAAATATTAAATCATTGTGAGCTAAGTTTTGGTCAAGAACAAGCATTAATAGGGGAAAGAGAATAAAAGTGAAGCAGATTCTAACAGTATCATAAGATATAGAGCTACAAATGATTATTTGGTTCATCCAGCTAAAGCAAATTAATAATTTTGTTCAATTTTTAAGAAGTTTATTCAATAGTGAAAAGCTGATTCTTCACTGTTGACAAAAATATTTTGGAGAATTAGAACCTGAAATTTATTAATAAATCTTTTCAGAGGAATTTTTAAATTAAAATACTAATTAAAAATGTACTTAAAATCTGCCTGGCCTTCAGGACAAAACCACACAACCCTGTCATGGCAGACGCTACAAGACGTATCAGAGTGTCAACAGGGATACCACCATTACACGTGGTGAAACCACCCACCATTTATGTGGTAGGTACTCATGTAACTTGGCTAACGTTGTCTATCTCATACGCTGCAGGCAAGGATGCCCTGAGGCATGATACATTGGCGAGACCAAACAGAGGCTGTAGCAATGGATGAATGGACACCAGGGGTGTTCTCTCCCAGTTGGGGAACACTTCGGCAGTCCGGGACAGTCGACCTTGGACCTTCGGGTGACCATCCTCCAAGGTGCCCTTCGAGACAGGCAACAACGCAAAGTGGCCGAGTAGAGGCTGATAACTAAGTTTGGTACCCATGGGGATGGCCTCAACCGGGATCTTGGGTTTATGTCACACTACAGGTGACCCCATTGTATCATACACTCTCATACGCACTCACACAAGCGCATGCGCACACACACACACAGACACACGCACACACACTCCTACAGAGCCACACATTCACGCAGTCCCTCTCTCATACACGAGCTCTCTCTCATACACTCACACCTACACACGCACCCTCCCTCTCATAGACTTATACCCCATTACACTCACACACATTCACACACTCTCTCCCAGACACTAACATGCCCCCACACACATACCCACATGCACAAGCTCACTCGGTCTCCCCTGTGCGCACGCGCATACACACATTTAGGTTCGTGGGGTGAATTTGTACTTGCTGATTTACATTTTATTTTTCTCAAGAACTGCATGAATCCATGTAAAATTTTGCAAATCAGTTTTTTAGATTAGAATCAGTCTGTTCATTTTGTGGCACAGATAGCCTCACAGAGAAGCTCACACCTTCAATACACTATCTGGGCCGACATGACACCAATTGTTAAAGTTCACTTAAGAATGTAACTTTTTTTAAAAAATTGCGATTTACATATGAAAGAACTGAAACCAACATGGTCATTCTAAAATGAGAGACTTAACAAACAATCCAGATCTTTTTCAATATATAATTTCAGTTACATCACACTGTAAACTTTTGCTATAAATTCTGTATCTTACAATCTTATTCTCCACAACCACCCAATGAAGGAACAGTACTCCGAAAGCTAGTGCTTCCAAATAAACTTGTTGGACTATAACCTGGTGTCCTCCAACCCTGGCAACATCCTTGTAAATATTTTCTGAACCCTTTCAGGTTTCACAACATATTTCCGATAGGAAGGAGACCAGAATTGCATGCAATATTCAAAAAGTGGCCTGATCAATGTCCCGTACAGCCACAACATGACCTCCCAACTCCAATACTCAATGCTCTGACCAATAAAGGAAAGCATACCAAATGCCTTCTTCACTATCCTATCTACCTGCAACTCTACTTTCAAGGAATTGTGAACCTGCCTCCAAGATCTCTGTCCAGCAACACTCCCTTGGCCTTTACCATTAAGTGTATAAGTCCTGCTCTGATTTGCTTTTAGACTGTGGGCGGTACGGTGGCACAGTGGTTAGCACTGCTCCCTGGGTTCAATTCCCACCTCAGGCGACTGACTGTGTGGAGTTTGCACATTCTCCCCGTGTCTGCGTGGGTTTCCTTCGGGTGCTCTGGTTTCCTCCCACAGTCCAAAAAAAAATGTGCAGGTTAGGTGAATTGGCCATGCTAAATTGCCCGTAGTGTTAGGTGAAGTGGTAAATGTATGGGTCTGGGTGGGTTGCGCTTCAGCAGGTCGGTGTGGACTTGTTGGGTCGGAGGGCCTGTTTCCACACTGTACGTAATCTAATCTAATCTAAAAAAAAATGCAGCACCTCACATTTATCTAAATTGAACTCCATCTGCCACCCTTCATCTCATTGGCCCATCTGATCAAAATCTGGGGTAGCCTTCTGTGCTGTCCGCTACACCTCCAATTTGGTGTCATCTGCAAACATACTAACTATACCTTCTCTGTTCACATCCAAATCATTTATATAAATGATGAAAAGCAGTGGACTCAGCACCGATCCTTGTGGCACACCACTGGTCACAGGCCTCCAGTCTGAAAAGCAACCTTCCGTCAACACCCTCTGCCTTCTTCCTTTGAGCCAGTTATGCACCAAAATGGCTAGTTCTCCCTGTATTCCATGATGGTATACAAACTGTTGCTATTGTGTGTCAGTGGTGAAGGGATTAAACTGAGTGTCAATCATATGGCCTGCTTTGTTCTGGATCGTGTCAAGTACCTTGTTTGTGATTGGAGCTGCACTTAACCAGACAAGAGGATAGTAATCCATCACTGTCCTGACTGGTGGCTTGGAGGTAGTGGGTAGGCACTGGAAAAACAAGAGGTGAGTTATTCATTGCAGAGTTCCCAACCTTTGATCTGCTATTGTGGCCTTAGGATTTATATCCAGTTTAGATTCTAGTCAATGATAACCCCCAGGACAATAATAATGGGAGATTCAGTGATGATAATGCCATTGACGGAGGGATGAGGAGATGGTTAAATAGCCACTTGGTGCTTCAGTGTCTGAGAAGTCATGAATGGTTTTGAGCAGTATGCAGTCAACAGCGAGCATCTCTACTTCTAACCTTATGATGGAGTGAAGGTCATTGATGAAACAACATTCGATGGCTGGGTCAAGGACACTGCCCTGCCATTAACTCCTCTGATTAACTCCTCTACTCTTAATGCCATACTTGATTAAATGCTACCTTGATGACAGAGTAGTCACTCTTGCTTCCCCTGTGGAATTGGTTCTTTTGTCCATGCTTGAACCAAGGCTGCTATGAGATCTAGAGCTGACTGGCACTACACAAATGAGCATGTTATTACAGAGCAAGGATGTATTGGCCTGTGTTGGATTTATCATACTTTTTGCAGATAGGAAATACTTGTGTAATCTTTTACTTTGCTTTATAAATGCCATTGCCTCTGTATTGGAAAAGCTTGGCTAGGGACACACATCTTTAGTACTATTTTTAGAATGTTGTCAGGGCTCATAGTTATTCAAAACCCAATGCCTTCATTGATATCATGTGGAATGAATCAAATTGGTGGGATACTGGCATAATGAGAACCTAAGAAGAAGAAGAAGACCAAGGTCGATTATATTCTTGGCTCTTTTAGCTGACATTTGAGGCAGTTGCTTCAGCCTATTCGTTTGCACTGCTATTTCGGACTCTCCCATTATTGAGGATGGGGATATTTGTGGACCCTCTTCCTTCTGTCATTTGTCCACCACCATCTATGATTGGATATGCCACAGCTACACAGCTTAGGTCTCACTTGTTGGCGTTTGGATCACCTGGCCCTGTACTACATCTTACAGAAACTTACAACTAGTATTCCTCAGTACTACTCAGTATAGAGTGAATTTATATAAGATCATGAAGACAAGAACTTGTGAGGAGTGGGGGTGGAGCTGTGAATTGATTTCTATTTAGTTAAGCTTTTTTTTCTAAAGTAAAATATATAGCAGCTATTGATCAGGATATAGTGATAGACAGAGGAGAGAAGGAGAGGGAGGTCAAGTACATGAATCCATTGTTTGGATGCCTGTATTCTATTCTTTGAGACATATCTCCCTCAATTTGATTAGATATTTTAATGTTGTGGAGGATTGAAGAAACTGGAAGTCATCAGAGAATTGGTGACGAAGATAAACCATTCATTTATCAAGACTGAGGTCAAGCTGTAACAATGCATTGCCTTTTGCCATCATTAATCATAATATCCCTTAATCTTTCCATCACAAGGACATTTCAAGTCAACTCAAGAACTCAACTCAACTCAAGTCAATCTCTTCCATTGCCAGATAAGCATTTCTGCCTTTAACCATATATAGTTGTAAATAATGAGTATTTTCTGTGGTAAAAATACAATGGCCAGCTGTGTTTCCTAGATGTTTTCATCAAATTTCCTTGATTCTGTGTCAAATTTAGCTCAGTAAATGATTAATCAGAATGGCTTGATATGACAGAAATAAGCTTTTGTCCTTATTACACTGATTGATGCAGTTTTATTTTAAATATTCATTGAAACTGCCTGTTAGTTTAGCTAATCAAACTCCTACCTTAAATGCTTGTTCAATGCAGTTGCTTAACCTGGATGTGTCCTTAATAAAGGAAAAAAATATAATAAAAGCAGATTGAGAGAGTGCTTTGCTGATTGTCTGTGCAGAAATGCGATCTTGGCTCAACACTGGAGCAACTCCTCACTTTCTCATTCCAAACTCTTTACAGTTGGTCTGCAACACAGTGCCAGTGAATCTAAGCACAAGCTTCAAGGACAAGACCTTGTCTTCTCACTGAGTACATTGCTGCTCTTCATTCTTCAGAGTTCAGCTGTACCATCCATGCAGCAGTGGGCTTTTGATGTTTGAAGAGGGTTTGTCAGGCAAGGGCAGATGATGGTTGAATTAAGAGAATGATTCCAAAGGAAGGGACTTGAGTTATGAGGAAAGATTGGAGAATCTGGAATTGTCCTCAGAAGTGATAAAGTTGAAAGATGTTTTGATATAGTTATTTAAAATCATTAGGCAGAGAAAATAGAAATAGTTTCCTTTAGCGTAGGATGCTGATATAAGATGAATGACAAGTGAATCAAAGGTGTTATGAGCAAACATTTTTATGTTGTGGGTGGTTACAAACTGGAATACGTTGCCCGAGAGGATGATGGAGGTTGGTTCAATTGCATCTTTCACAAAAGAATTGGATAATTATCTAAAGATAATAGATTTATATTACTGCATTCTCAAGAGTCATTAAGAAAACAGCATCCTATGAATGAATATAAAAATAAAATGTTTGCTTGTGCATTCGCCATTGCAATGCCTTGACCAATCACAGACCACTTGTCAAGTCCAGTTTCCTCATTTTCCTTCCCCCCACCTTATCTCGGTCCCAACCCCTGGATTCAGCACTGGCCTCTTGACCTGGAATCTTCTTCCCGATCTTTCCATCCCCACCCCCTTTCTGGGCTATCACCCTCATCCTCACCTCCTTCCACCTATCATATTCCCAGCACCCCTCCCCCAAATTCCCCCCCCCCACCTACCTTTTATCTCAGCCCCCTTGGCACACCAGCTTCATTCCAGAAGAAGGGCTTATGCCCAAAATGTCGATTCTCCTGGTCCTTGGACGCTGCTTGGCCTCCGTTGCAAATTCACCTGCACCTCCATACACATCGTTTACTGTATCCGCTGCACCTGATGTGGTCTCCTCTACATTGGGGAGACAGGCCACCTACTTGCAGAACGTTTCAGGGAACACCTCTGGGGCACCCGCACCAACCAACCCAACTGGCCCGTGGCTGATCATTTTAACTCCAAAGTTTGGGTGAAGATTTGTAGCTCAGGTGCTCGTTGTTGTGGTTCTGTTCGCCGAGCTGGAAATTTTTGTTGCAAACGTTTCGTCCCCTGTCTAGGTGACATCCTCAGTGCTTGGGAGCCTCCTGTGAAGCGGTTTTGTGGTGTTTCCTCCGGCATTTATAGTGGCCTGTCCCTGCCGTTTCCGGTTGTCAGTTTCAGCTGTCCGCTGTAGTGGCCGGTATATTGGGTCCAGGTCGATGTGTTTGTTGGTGGAGTTTGTGGATAAGTGCCATGCTTCTAGGAATTCTCTGGCTGTTCTTTGTTTGGCTTGCCCTATAATGGTAGTGTTGTCCCAGTCGAATTCATGTTGCTTGTCGTCTGCGTGTGTGGCTACTAAGGACTAGCCACACTACCATACATCAGGAGCATTTCAGAACTGACAGCCAGACTACTACGACCACTAGGACTCATAACAGCACACAAACCAACAGCCACCCTCAGACAACAACTCACCAGAATGAAGGACCCGATACCCTGCATGAGCAAAACTAATGTAGTGTACAAAGTCCCATGCAAGGACTGCACAAAACACTATATAGGACAAATAGGAAGACAGCTAACGATCCGCATCCACGAACATCAACTAGCCACGAAATGCCACGACCAGCTATCCTTAGTATCTCAGTCCTAACCCCAGGATTCAGCACTGCCCTCTTGACCTGCAATCTCCTTCTTTACCTCTCTACACCCCACCCCCTCTCCGGCCTATCACCCTCACCCTCACCTCCTTTCACCTATCATATTCCCAGCGCCCCTCCCCCAAATTTCCTCACTCCCCCACCTTTTATCTCAGCCCACTTGGCACACCAGCCTCATTCCTGAATGAGGGCTTTTGCCCGAAACGTCGATTCTCCTGCTCCTCGGATGCAGCCTGGCCTGCTGCGCTTTTCCAGCACCACACTTTTCAACTCTGGTCTCCAGCATCTGCAGTCCTCACTATCTCCCAGTTGTCAACCAGTCAGCATGCTCTTTCTCTCATGCTGTGGAGGTTGTTTTCCACTTTCAAATTTGGTATTCTTTTATCTGTCCTGAAGAGTGCAAAACATGAATCTGTGTTGGTCTATCTTTTTCTTCTTTATTCTTCCTTACTCACACTTCTGTTATACATGAACTTCTTTTGTAGCTTTTCATTTCCTTCTCGTCATTTACACATTCTTCTTTTCTCTTGCTTCGACTGCATTCTCTCAGTGAACCCTTCATGCCACCTCCTGTTGTCCATTTAGAAGTTTGCAGGTTATTTAGCCTATTCACCCCGAAGCAATGATTGATAAGTCTGTTGGTTGTGCCCTCCCCAACCCAGCTTCCATTCTGAAGAATGGCTACACCTTTAAATGGTTACAAACTCTCAGTTTTACAGATGTTAACTGATCTCGTGGAAGTTCTCAACTTTCTTGTTATTTGTACTTCAAGTGTCCAACTTTAACACCTTTCCTTTGTTTCACAAGGTGCATGTCTGTTTTGTCTCTCTGTCCCAGAAACACCCCATTGTTTATTTACACTTCACAATTCTCTGTAAGACTATCTGGTGACAGAATAAAATGCATTATTCAATTGTGTCAGGCACAGTCTGCTTAAGATGTTGGAATTGCATCAAGAGAGGACACAATTTCCAACCATTACCCTCGTATTTATTACAGTTTCATTCCCTTCACTGCTCTGAAAGACATAATCTGAATTTCAATAGAGTAAATGTCCTTCTGAGCAAGAATCACCTTGCTTTCATCCATTTTCTATTAGCTTTGCCACTATAGATGGATACCCATATGTGTCTCCATTATGGACTAAATGTTCCAAGAGTCACTTACACGATTGCTTCCAGAAACGATTGGAAAGAAATTGAACAGCTTCCTTCCAGATGAACTCAGCAGAATTTTGGTTACCTGAAATGGGTTTTGGTCAGAGAAACAAGGCCAGGCCAAAAGAAGCCGAACAATTTTGCTTCAGTGAGCAACTTGGTTTGGTCTGTGTTAGTGATCACTTCTTCAATCAGCCCCAATAACAACACAATGACAGTTTGAAGATATATCTGGAGGATATTACTGGACTGTCAAAGAATTTGTGGTACATATCTCTGTGTCTTGTACACCTGGCCTCATGTGCCTACTTAATTAGAAAAAGTGTAGATTCCATTTGAATGCTCAGGAATGATTTTTAAAAAAATGTGATTTGTTTTGATGTATTATTGTCACATATACCAAGGTACAGTGAAAAGTTTTGTTTTGTGTGCAGTATGTCAGCTGATTGATCCAATAATGTCTGTTTTACACTGAAATTGTTAAAATTACCCCAAAGGAATTGTTTGGGATTGCACAATGCTGTTAACATAAGAAAGGCCACTTGTTTAAAGTTTGCCACTTCTCCATCAATAGCTTAACTACTCTGAGTAATTCTCTGAAAACAGTGGAGAACCATTTCCAGATTGCACTGGCGATATGAGACAAGCATCCCCAATGAACTGCTGCTGGAGCAGGATGTGGGACCCAGCAGGCTGACATTCTGCAATGCAAAACTTCTGGTAACTCCATAGCATGACTGGGGTTTCTCAAGTTGTTCCTTCCTGAAAGTTGGATTAAGAAGTAATGGATAATTTACAGGTGAAAAATGTGTTGCTGGAAAAGCGCAGCAGGTCAGGCAGCATCCAAAGAGCAGGAGAATCGACGTTTTGGGCATAAGCCCTTCTTCAGGAATGAGGAAGGTGTGCCAAGCAGGCTGAGATAAGAGGTAGGGAGGAGGGACTTGGGGGACGGGCGTTGGGAATGCGATAGGTGGAAGGAGGTTAAGGTGAGGGTGATAGGCCGGAGAGGGGGTGGGGGCGGAGAGGTCAGGAAGAAGATTGTAGGTCAAGAGGGCAATGCTGAATCCGGGGGTTAGGACTGAGATAAGGTGGGGGAAGGGGAAATGAGGAAGCTGGAGAAATCTACATTCATCCCTTGTGGTTGGAGGGTTCCTAGGAGGAAAATGAGGCGCTCTTCCCCCAGGCATCGTGTTGCCAGGGTCTGGCGATGGAGGAGGCCAAGGACCTGCATGTCCTTGGTGGAGTGGGAGGGGGAGTTAAAGTGTTCAGCCACGGGGCGGTTGGGTTGGTTGGTGCGGGTGTATCAGAGGTGTTCTCTGAAACGTTCCGCAAGTAGGCCGCCTGTCTCCCCAATGTAGAGGAGGCCACATCAGGTGCAGCGGATGCAGTAAATGATGTATGTGGAAGTGCAGGTGAATTTGTGGCAGATATGGAAGGATCCCTTGGAGCCTTGGAGGGAAGTAAGGGGGGAGGTGTGGGCGCAAGTTTTGCATTTCTTGCGGTTGCAGGGGAAGGTGCAGGGAGTGGAGGTTGGGTTGGTGGGGGGTGTGGACCTGACGAGGGAGTCGCGGAGGGAGTGGTCTTTCCGGAACGCTGATAGGGGAGGGGAGGGAAATATATCCTTGGTGGTGGGGTCTGTTTGGAGGTGGCGGAAATGACGACGGATGATACGATGTATCTGGAGGTTGGTGGGGTGGTAGGTGAGGACCAGTGGGGTTCTGTCCTGGTGGCAATTGGAGGGGCAGGGTTCAAGGGTGGAGGAGCGGGAAGTGGAGGAGATGTGGTGGAGAGCATCGTCAACCACGTCTGGGGGGAATTGCGGTCTTTGAAGAAGGAGGCCATCTGGGTTGTTCAGTATTAGAATTGGTCCGCCTGGGAGCAGATGCAGTAGAGGTGAAGGAATTGGGAATATGGGATGGCATTTTTACAGGTGGCAGGGTGGGAGTAGGTGTAATCTAAATAGCTGTGGGAGTCGGTCGGTTTATAGTAAGTGTCCATGTTGAGTCGGTTGCCTGAGATAGAAATGGAGAGGCCTAGGAAGGGGAGGGAGGAGTCTGAGATGGTCCAGGTAAATGTGAGGTCGGGGTGGAAGGTATTAGTAAAGTGGATGAACTGTTCAACCTCCTCGTGGGAGCACGAGGTAGCGCCGATACAGTCATCGATGTAGCAGAGGAAAAGGTGGGGGGGTGGTGCCAATGTAGCTGCGGAAGATGGACTCTTCCACATATCTGACGAAGAGGCAGGCATAGCTGGGGCCCATGCGGGTGCCCATGGCTACTCCTTTGGCTTGGAGGAAGTGGGAGGATTGGAAAGAGAAGTTGTTCAGAATGAGGACCAGTTCAGTCAGTGGAAGAAGGATGTCAGTGGAAGAGTACTGGTTGGGTCGGCGGGAAAGGAAGAAGCAGAGGGCTTTGAGGCCTTCGTGATGGGGAATGGAGGTGTATAGGGACTGGATGTCCATGTGAAGATAAGGCGTTGGGGGCCGGGGAAGCGAAAATCATGGAGGAGGTGTAGGGCGTGGGTGGTGTCCCGAATGTAGGTGGGGAATTCTTGGACTAAGGGGGACAGGACCGTGTCGAGGTATGCAGAGATGAGTTCGGTGGGGCAGGAGCAGGCTGAAACAATGGGTCGGCCAGGGCAGTCAGGTTTGTGGATTTTGGGCAGGAGGGAGAAGCGGGCGGTGCGGGCTGGAGGCGGTGGATGGGAGATCCCCCGAGGTGATGAGGTTATGGACGGTCTGGGAGATGATGGTTTGGTGGTGGGGGGTGGGGTCATGGTCAAGGGGGCAGTAGGAGGAGGTGTCCACGAGCTGGCGTTTAGCCTCAGCAATGTAAAGATTGGTGTGACAAACTACCACCGCACCTCCCTTGTTTGCCGGTTTGATAGTGAGGTTGGGGTTGGAGCGGAAGGGGTGGAGGGCTGCACGTTGCCAGGGTGAGAGGTTGGAGTGGGTAAGAGGGGTAGACAGGTTGAGACGGTTAATGTCGTGGCGGCAGTTGGCTATGAAGAGATCGAGGGCGGGTAAGAGGCCAGCACGGGGTGTCCAGGTGGATGGGGTGTGTTGGAGGTGGGAGAAGGGGTCGTCAGAGGGTGGACGAGAATCCTGGTTGAAGAAGTAGGCACGGAGGCGAAGGCTGCGGAAGAATTGTTTGATGTCTTGCCATGTGTTGAACTCGTTAATCCGAGAGCGTAGGGGAATGAAGGTGAGGCCTCTGCTGAGGACTGATCTTTCATCCTCAGAGAAGGGGAGGTAATTTACAGTCAACTACATGTTAGAGTTAGTTTTTGACAGTGTGGTATTGCATCTGTGTTTCTAATTTAATGATTCATGGCATTTGTTATATATAGCTAGCATATTAATCTATATGAATTAATCTAACAGTGCTCAATCTTCAGTTTGAAATGACAGATGAAATGAGCATCAGTTGTCAAAAATAAGCATTTAAAGTGATAGAGGTTTACTTTGGATACGAAAATAACGGACCGGTCATGTGAGACCCAATTTTGGATTTGGTGTGTACTGCACACATCTTGTAGTTTTTGTACAATTCATATATTACTTTTTGATACAACAAGAGAAAATGAAAGCAACAGAGAATTAATTTGATTGAATGTTCAAAGATATAAACATACTGTTTTTGGCTGCAATGATCAGCCTGCATACATCTTGAAATTCTCCGTACTGGTAGTGAACATATTGAGGTCATGGCCATTCCATGGCAGGAGTTGCTCCTTGTGAAATAATACCCCATGTCACTTCTGTAGGGCAATATTATTTCATACCAGTGCCATTGACATTAGTGTTAACCAGCTGCTCTCCTGCTGGCAACGGTGTTCAATTGCTGAACACACTTGCTCCTCATGCCTTTTGATATATATGGGCATTAATCTCTTGCTTTTCTGCCAGCAAGACGATTTAGAGCTTTTAACAAAAAACATCCACAGAAACAATGGCAGCATTTGTTAGATAGGCTTCAATTGTAAGTGTGGGAATGATTTCGCCTCCCTTGTATTGGCGGAAAGGGCAAATAATTGGACAGGTTGGCACTGGGGAGATACTAACTTGGTGCCACCTCAGCAATTAAATTCATGGCAGAAAACCCCATTGTTGACCTTCCTGACCTGCCACCAATTATCCTACCATCAGCCTGATTAACTGCCTCCCTGAGAGGCAGGAGAATTAGCTGCCTTTCCAATTGGAAGGCCTGCCCCCAGGATTTGGGAGGTGAGGGGGGTGGTGGGCAGTTCCATTTGTCCTAATTTAGGGACAAGTCAGGGACACAGATCGGAGCCAGGCATGTGGCTGCTGAAAATCATGCCACTGCCCCTACTTCCGAAATTCTCCGAAAGTCAACCCTGTGAACAGCCCCAAAAATTCTTTGCCTTCTTGCTTGCATTATTCTTTAGTGCGACTGGAACCTTTCACATGTCACCGGTGCATCCAGTGACTGCCAGCTGGAATCTTGTACCACTTTGAAGAAAATATAAGAAAGTAAAGAATATGCAGGAACCAAACTTGAGGGACTGAAAGATGGTGCATGCTATTCTGCTAATCAGCCAAAATGTGAGGGGTGAAACCAGACATTGTAGATCAGCTGGTCTAATACTTTGTCCAATTCTGGTCACCTCATTATAGGAAAGATGTAGATGTTTTAGAGACGATGCAGAGGAGTTTTACAAGCATGCTGCCTGGATTGGAGGGCATGCCTTATGAAGAGAGGTTGAGTGAGCTTCAGGGAAAGAAGAAAGAAAGGTGACTTGATAGAGGTGTACAGGGTAATGAGAGGCATAGATAGAGTAGATAGCAAGAAACTTTTCCCCAGGGCAGAAATGACTGTCAGGAGGTGTCATATTTTTAAGGTGATTAGAGGAAGGGATGGGGAGATATCAGAAGTAGGTTCTTTACGCTGAGAGTGGTGAGTGTATGGAATGCACAGCCAGCGGTGCAGTAGAATCAGAGACATTAGTGACATTTAAACGACTGCTGGACAAGCAGTAAATTGAGGGGTGCGTAGGTTAGGTTGATCTTAGATTATGATAAATGCTCAGTCTGTACTGTGGTATACTGTTCTATGCTCTATGTTCTACAGGCAATGTACAATTTGCTGATTGTATCTTTAAGGATATTCAAAGTTCATCAAAGAACAGAAACTTTATAAGGACAATTGTACGTTTAGGGTCACAGAGTCATAGAGATATACAGCATGGAAACAGACCCTTCGGTCCAACCCGTCCATGCCGACCAGATATCCCAACCCAATCTAGTCCCACCTGCCAGCAATCAGCCCATATCCCTCCAAACCCTTCCTATTCATATACCCATCCAAATGCCTCTTAAATGTTGCAATTGTACCAGCCTCCACCACATCCTTTGGCAGCTCATTCCATACACGTACCACCCTCTACGTGAAAAGATTGCCCCTTAGGTCTCTTTTATATCTTTCCCCTCTCACCCTAAACCTATGTCCTCTAGTTCTGGACTCCCCGACCCCAGGGAAAAGACTTTGCCTATTTATCCTATCCATGCCTCTCATAATTTTGTAAACCTCTATAAGATCACCCCTCAGCCTCCGACACTCCAGGGAAAACAGCCCCAGCCTGT
The DNA here is from genome assembly GCF_037043375.1 of Chiloscyllium plagiosum. Classification (NCBI taxonomy): domain Eukaryota; kingdom Metazoa; phylum Chordata; class Chondrichthyes; order Orectolobiformes; family Hemiscylliidae; genus Chiloscyllium; species Chiloscyllium plagiosum. The sequence goes on from NW_028270141.1 coordinate 32,030,453, forward strand.
TCAGCCTCTCCCTGTAGCTCAGATCCTCCAACCCTGGCAACATCCTTATACATCTTTTCTGAACCCTTTCAAGTTTCACAACATACTTCTGATCGGAAGGAGGCCAGAATTGCACGCAATATTCCAACAGTGGCCTAACCAATGTCCTGTACAGCTGCAGCATGACCTCCCAACTCCTGTACTCAATACTCTGACCAATAAAGGAAAGCATACCAAATACCTTCTTCACTATCCTATCTACCTGCGACTCCACTTGCAAGGAGCTATGAACCTGCACTCCAAGGTCTCTTTGTTCATCAACACTCCCTAGGACCTTACCATTAAGTGCATAAGTCCTGCTAAGATTGGCTTTCCCAAAATGCAGCACCTCATATTTATCTAAATTAAACTCCATCTGCCAATTTTCAGCCCATTGGCCCATCTGATCAAGATCCTGTTGTCATCTGAGGTAACCCTCTTCGCTGTCCACTCCACCTCCAATTTTGGTATCATCTGCAAACTTACTAACTATACTTCTTATGCTCACATCCAAATCATTTATATAAATGATGAAAAGCAGTGGACCCAGCACTGATCCTTGTGGCACTCCACTGGTCACAGGCCTCCACTCTGATAAACAACCCTCCACCACCACCTTCTGTCTTCTACCTTTGAGCCTGTTCTGTCTCCAAATGGCTAGTTCTCCCTGTATTCCATGAGATCTAACCTTGCTAACCAGTTTCCCATGGAGAACCTTTTCGAACGCCTTACTGAAGTCCATAAAAATTACATCTATCACTCTACCTTGACTGATCCTCTTTGTTACTTCTTCAAAAAACTCAATCAAGCTTGTGAAACGTGCTTTCCAATGCATAAAGCCATGTTGACTATCCCTAATCAGTCTTTGATTTTCCAATACACGTACATCCTGTCCTCTAGAATTCCCTCTAACAACTTGCCCACCACTGATATAGGACTCACTGGTCTATCGTTCCCTGGCTTGTCCTTACCACCTTTCTTAAATAGTGGCACCACGTTAGTCAATCTCCAGTCTTCCGGCATCTCACCTGTGACTATCGGTGATACAAATATCTCAATTAGAGGCCCAGCAATCACTTCCCTAGCTTCCCACAGAGTTCTTGGGTACATCTGATCAGGTCCTGGGGATTTATCCACTTTTATGCATTTCAAGACATCCAGCACATTTTTCAAGATGTCACCATTTATTTCCCTACATTCTATATCTTCCATGTCCTTTTCCACAGTAAATACTGATGCAAAATACTCATTTAGTATCTCCCCTATCTCCTGTGGCTCCACACAAAGGCTGCCTTGCTGATGTTTGAGGGGCCCTATTCACTCCATAGTTACCCTTTTGTCCTTAACGTATTTGTAAAAACCCTTTGGATTCTCCTTAACTCTATTTGCCAAAGCTACCTCATGTCCCCTTTTTGCCCTCCTGATTTCTCTCTTAAGTATACTCTTACTGCCTTCATACTCTAAGGATTCAGTCGATCTCTTGTGTCTATACCTTACATATGCTTCCTTCTTTCTCTTAACCGAAGCCTCAAATTCTGTAGTCATCCAGCATTCCCTCTACCTACCAGCCTTCCCTTTCACCCTGACAGGAATATACTTTCTCTGGATTCTTGTTATCTCATTTCTGAAGGCTTCCCATTTTCCAGCCGTCCCTTTACCTGTGAACATCTGCCCCCAATCAGCTTTTGAAAGCTCTTGCATAATACCGTCAAAATTGGTCTTTCTCCAATTTAGAACTTTAACTTTTAGATCTGGTCTATCCTTTTCCATCGCTATTTTAAAACTAATAGAATTATGGTCGCTGGCCCCAAAGTGCTCCCCCACTGACACCTCAGAACCGGCCTTGCCTTATTTCCCAAGAGTAGGACAAGTTTTGCACCTTTTCTAGTGGGTACATCCACATGCTGAATCAAAAATTTTTCTTGTATACACTTAACAAATTCTTCTCCATCTCAACCCTTAACACTATGGCAGTTCCAGTCTATGTTTGGAAAGTTAAAACCCCGTACCATAACCACCCTATTATTTTTACAGATAGCTGAGACCTCCTTACAAATTTGTTTCTCAATTTCCCTCTCATTATTTGGGGGTCAATAATCAATCCCAATAAGGTGATCATCCCCTTCTTATTTCTCAGTTCCAACCAAATAACTTTCCTCGATGTATTTCCAGGAATATCCTCCCTCAGTACAGCTGTAATGCTATTCCTTATCAAAACCGCCACTTTCCCTCCTCTCTTGCCATCCTTTCTGTCCTTCCTGTAGCATTTGTATCGTGCAACATTAAGCTGTCAGTCCTGAGCCACCATTTCAGTAATTGTCAGATATCCTAGTCCCATATTCCTAACCATGCCCTGAGTTCATTGGCCTTCCTTGGGCCTCTTGTGTTGGCCTCTTGCGTTGAAATAAATGCAGTTTCATTTACCAATCCTACCTGGTTCTCTGCTTTATCCTGTGACTAGCCTTTGTTCTCAACTGTACCAGTCTCAGATTGACCTCTTTCCTCACTATCTCCCTGGGTCCACCCTCCCACCTTACTAGTTTAAATCCTCCCGAGCAGCTCTAGCAAATCTCCCTGCCAGTATATTAGTCCCTTTCCAATTTATGCGCAATTCTTCCTTCTTGTACAGGTCACTTCTACCGCAAAACAGCTTCCAATGATCCAAAAATGTGAATCCTTCTCCCATATACCAGCTCCTCAGCCATGCATTCATCTGCTCTATCCTCCTATTCCTGCTCTCACTAGCTCGGAGCACTGGGAGTAATCCAGATTTTACTACCCTTGAGGACTTCCTTTTTAAATTCCTGCAAACTCTCTGTTATCTTCCTTCAGAATGTCAACCTTTTCCCTTCCTATGTCGTTGGTTCCAATGTGTACAATGACCCCCTGCTGGCCCCTCTCCCCCTTGAGAACATTCTGCACCATCTCTGAGACAACCTTGATTCTGGCACCAGGGAAGCAACACACCATTCTGATTTTTCGCTGCTGGCCACAGAAACGTCTGTCTGTCCCTCGGACTAGAGAGACCCCGAAGACAATCGATCTCTTGGAACCCGAAGTATCCTCATTGCATTAGAGCCGGTCTCAATACCAGAAACTTAGCTTTCGTGCTACATTCCCCTGAGAATCCATCACCCTCTACATTTTCCAAAAACAGTATACTTGTTTGAAATGGGGATAGCCACAGAAGACTCCTGCACTACCTGCCTACCTCTCTTACCCTTCTTGGAGTTAACCCATCTATGTGACTGTATCTGAGACTTGTGCTTCCTTTGTCTGTTCTTCTCCCTTTTAAAGGTGCTGTTGTTTTGACATTTTTTTCTCTCCAAAGTTCCAAAACAACACAACAGCATATAAAATTGCTAGATGTTAAATCATTTCACAGGAATTATTTGAGCAGATGATAACATCAACATATGATCGCAACCTCATAACTATAATTTACTTCAAAAACACAAATTGTTCCAGAAACAGGCTTGGCAGCGTCAAGGAAAGCTAACAGAGTTAACATTTTGAGCTCAGTGACCCTTCTTCACTGGACTCAACATTAATGCTGATTTCTCTCCACAGATGCTGCCAGACCTTCTGAGTTTCTCCAGCAATTTATATTTTTGTTTCGGTTCTTCAGCATTGCAAATCTTTGTTTTATTTTCCTATAATTTAAATTGTATTTCAGAAGCTATTTGTTCTGGTGCCACCGGTGACCTTTAGATTTAAAGATTGGAATAAAGGTCAAATTATCTAGCTGGATTGAAAACTTTCTGATCAGAAGGAATCATTTGTGATGATGAATAATCAAGATGCTTCTAAGGTGCTGATTAATCTCCTGTGCCGTCCATTCTGGATTCCCTGCTACTTAGGACATTCACAAATGACAGTGACAACAAAAGTCTTGTAACAATGTCACAATACTTGCTCAGAGCAGCAAGATCCATTGAACATGGTGAGAGCTATTAGTGAGATTGATCACATTCCAAGTCATCTGAGCCAACGAAGCAGATGGCTGAAGAATGATGATTGGATTACATTGTGGATATAAATAGGAGTTAATGCAGATTCAAACAGAATACCCTGTCTTTGTAATGAAGGAGTGTCCATTGGCAAGGACTGAAAAGAATTTGTAATCCTTGACCAGTCATTGAAATTGCTTGATCAATATGAATGCAATTATTCATCAAGCTAATAATGTGCCTGGATACATTTCAAGGTCAAATAATTATAAGTAGGAACAGGCAATATTAGAAATTCATACAGTTCTTTGGTGAGGTCACATTTGGAATATAAGCAACTGCACTATTGAATACATGTTATTGCATTGGATAGAGAATAGATAAAGTGACAAAAGTGATACTGAGATTCAGACCTTTAATTTATGAAGACAGAGACATAAAAGTGAACTTGTTCTCCATTGTAGAAAAGAAGACAAGGAGGATACTTACTTGAGACTGCCTAATTGCTAAGGGGTTAGATGTTGAAGAGGAGAAATTTTATAACTTTGCCATGTCTTTGGAGAGCCCTGCTTGCCAGACAAATGTCACAGAAACTTGAGCACAGGCAATACATGATCCTGCAAACATTAATTTAAGTACTTTGCATTGCCAATGGGCAAGTCTCCATCTTTTTCTGCCCAAAGGTTCAAAGGTAAAGAAGTGTCCCTTCCTTTTCTCTTATGAGTACAGAACTCAAGGACAGCTGTAGAAAATGAATTAGCTTCAAGTGAAATATATTTTGGAATTTGTTTCCCCTTAGAGTAAAGACTATGTAAAGCAAACTTCAAATGGAAATAATTAATCTAGCACTGATTGGTTCTCTTTAAAATAACTGGATAAAAAGGTCTTTGGGAAGGGATCCGAACAGTCTTATTTTAAATATTGACTAAGATAATCAAATATTTCATGGAAGACAATGGTCCCTTTGCTGCAGGGACCTTGCAAATATAAACTGTGGATGGCATTCAGACTGGCTGAATTCTAGTGTTCTGAAAGTAAACAAGTATTCTAGAGCTGTATTTTGCTCAAGTATCTCAGAGATTTGTTTTAGACCAGTCTCACATAAGATTAGAAATGTTTCAGGGGCTGTAGCAGTGACTAGGCTCACAGCGTGAATGACTTTTTTCCCAGTTGATGATGTATGTGGTCTGTTTATAAAACTGATGTTTACTAAGATAGGCCATTAGGAAGAGAGAAGCGGAAAGACTTTTAGTTTATGGGTTATTAGTTTTTTGTAGTATGAGGATTTCCTTTCTGGCTGACTATCTTGTATCAGATACGAGATTGCAGAACATTGAAAGTGTTCTGCTACCATGAGTGGCAACATCTCACTTCCATCTGGAGAAAAGGAAGGTAGGTTTCCAGCTCATATGTGGAATCATGAAGCAGAAGGACAATAACCCAGAATTCCACAGGAGTCATGCAGCACATTTCTGATATACCCCCAGGTTTATGCTATGGGCTTCTCCATGGAAATGTCAGTAGCGACAGGATGAGCTTACTTGTCTCCTGATGTACATAAATAGGTCCACTGGCAATTGGACCACCCAACATCACTCTCGCTGCTGGTCTAATTGTGCTGTGGGATGGCCAAATATGTAGGGGAAGAGATCTATTGGATTTAATGAGCATCCCCTTCCCTCCACCTCTCCCAAATCCACTGCCTTCAATTCCATTAATGGGAGACTGAAAATCCAATCCAAAATCACAATATATACCCATACTGTCTGTTTGACTTTCCTTGGTCTTCCACCAGATTTTCCGGAGGTGAGCAGGAAAGCAGCTACCTACTTCAGGATTTCTATCTCAACCAATGAGATACCACAAAGCAATTTGGGTTTGTAGAAAGCAGTTAAAAAAACGAATCAACATGTAAAGATGTTCTGATCTTGTCCAAGCAGTATCATTGAGTTCCTTTCATTATCACTGGAATGTAGTCTCATAAAACAACTGTCTTCCATGAAATCTGCACCCCAGATTATCACCTGTCAGTAAAACCAACAAAGGATTTTTCTTTCAAAGATTCAAGATACCCACTTGCGATGCCAATGTGTACAAGGCTACAGGCCGAGTTCTGGAAAATGGGATCAGAATAATTAGGCATTTGATTTTTGACTGCCAGAATGCCATGGGCTGCTGAGCCTTTTTCCTTGCTGTAGATCTCTATTACTGACAGAAACAATAAACCCAACATTGTTCTCTATTTTGTTTCTGTGCTCCCCCACCCTTTCACTAGTTTTTTAGTATTCACAGACACAGTTTTATGAATAACGCATTTTCCTTTGCAAAATGAAGGCCACGTTGTGATTTTTTTTCTGGCAGATTTGTCAATAGGTTGCAATTAACAATGTCACACGATTTCTGTTTACTGTTATTTCTATTGATTGAACTCTATGACAAGTGTATGTGAGTAGATCATTCAGTGAGCTTGTGGATGTGTTGGCTCACAGCCTGGGCACCCTCACCCACTGATGTTGTCCCAATCCAAGTTGTTAGAACAATCAATTTATTTTATGTCAACTTCTATGAGCCACACATTGAATATAAATTAGCTTCTCAGGAATTAAGGTCATTTTAATGGCAGTGGATAGGTTATTGCAACTCGTAAGTAAGAATAAATCGAGAAGAAATGTATTTCTGTTTCTCATAGGTGTGAGAAATGTTAGTGTGGAGGAAATTGGGTTGAAAAAGTATAGGGGGAGTAAAATGAATTTTTTCCTGCTTTTAGTGATTGTAATATGTAATAAAATTTTAGATGCCCATAAAATTCTAGTTTCACTTTACTTCCTATTTTATTATTTTCCCCACTTTGGACATCAAGCTAAAAGGTCTATAATGTCCATGAATATATTTTTTCAAATGGAAGTATTGAAATGACATTAGCTGTTTTTCATTACTCTGCATGATCCCATAGGAAAAAATAGAGTTAAGGACAAAATAAAATGAAAGTCAACAGTTCATAATACAATGCACAAGTCTAAGCATCCATTTTGGGTCTCTGAATACCTTCAATTCCCTTTTTTAAACCAGATAGCTCTTTTTGATAAGTGGCAAGATGAATTCTGATTATAAGTATTTTAAGTGTAGCTTGACCAAAACAGTGTTAAACCTGCCACAACTTGTTTTACGTTTGAGTTTCATGCAGATTCTAGATGTAATGAAGCAGAAGTGGAAACGTATTTCAAAGAAGTGACATGCATTTATTGAAAACCTTAGAGAAGAACAATCAGAAAAGTGCAAAACGTTCAAAGACTTTGATACCTGATGAACAATTTTTTTTTGAAGGCTTGTAAGTCAAGTGAAAGGTTAAGAGGCAGCCTAAATGAAATGTTCAATCAAAAACATTTCAGTGAAATGAGAAGATTTGTTTATGCAGTATCCTTGAATTTTTGATTTGAAGCTATCCACAACACTTAGCCTTCAACTTTAGGATATACATTAATTAGCTTTGTACATGGCTGAATATCTCCATTAAAATATACATAAAAGAATATGATCTCATTGATTTCAACAGTATATGCAACAAAAAATAGCACCATGTGGCTTGATTACAATGAATTTGCAAAACTATTGCTAGAGTTCTCACGTCAGCTATGGTCAGAGGTCACTTGCTCATCTCTGAGTCAGAGGTGGCATGTCAAGTCTCATTTGAGTTGAGATATCAATGCAGGTCTGAAAGAGTTCTGCAGCATTGTCAAGACTGTTTTTCTGATGAAAGGTTAAACTGAGGCTTTGCTTTAGGTGCACATAAAAGGTTGCATGACACAATTCAAAGAAAAGTCATAGGTGTTCTCCACAATCAACATTATCAGACAAGATTATATGTTAATTCATCTTGTTGCTGCAAATAGGACTTTCCTATTTACTCACCAACTACTCCATTTCACTATATTAAAACAAGGACTATACCTTAAAAAGTACTCATTGGCTAGTGCCACCCCGCCCCCCCCCCGCATCACCTGCATTGTCTCCCGATGATCCAAGACCAATCCTTTCTTCTCTGTACCACTTTCCTTCTTCACTAAGATTATATTCTAATTTATATTCTTTACGTTATTCTGTATTTGAACCTAACTTTTATTTTATTGTTTTAAATGCCAGCCTCGGGCGACTGTCTGTGTGGAGTTTGCACATTCTCCCTGTGTCTGCGTCGGTTTCCTCCGGGTGCTCTGGTTTTCTCCCACAGTCCAAAGATGTGCAGGTTAGGTCAATTGGTCATGTTAAATCACCCATAATGTTAGATGCATTAATCAGAGGTGGGTGGGTTGCTCTTTGGAGGGTCGGTGTGGACTTGTTGGGCTGAAGGGCCTGTTTCCACACTGTAGGGAATCTAATATAATCTAAATGGGAACATTAACCAGCCCTCCAATGTTCTTCTGGTTCCTCTGCTTTTGATTCACTAAAAGCTAATTTCAAAAGAAGACCCTTCTCTATACAGATTTGACCAATAAAATGGTCATGGAGATGGGACAAAGTGCCCATCATCTTGCCATTGCTATGCCATTTTGCCAATGATCATGAAGAGAAAAGTCAGTCTGTCTACCCAGTGGCCAACCGAGCCATTCTAAGCACTCATTTGAATTCTTACAGCCTAAGGCCTCCCTGCAGACTTGCAGTCGTGAAGAAAGGTTACACCCGAAACATCTAAATCTCCACCTCCAAATGCTGCCTGGCTTGCTGTGTTCTTCCAGCTCCGTGTAGGCTTGGCATTGTGTTGTTCCCCTGCTCAAGCATTCTTTTGATCGTGAAAGGTGTCTCACTGCAGGGACTGGTGACGCTCAAAGCAACAGTGTTGATTGTCATAACTGGCTCCATGCTTCCCTTCTTTGCTACCCTCACTAGGATCTGTCTCACTGGATTGGTGTGTCTGCTCAGACCTCACTTAGCAAACTGGGAGGGTGCTGTCCATTCATGGCATCCTCTTCTTGTTCCAGGTACAGTGCCAGCCAATAATGTTCAGTCCAGGGTGGTTATGTTGGACAGGAAATCAATGGAATTTTGATGCTACAGTAACTTGAACTACAAAGATTGTGGCTGAAAGGTGGAGTTGATAGAAGTGAGGGGCCATAGGAAGCAGAGAACAGGGAGAAACAGGGTTTTCTCAAATTGACAGTGTGCACCTGACAAGATGCCAAAGGGATTAGTCCTGCATTTTCAGGTATTTACAATTTTATGAATGAATTAAAAGAGTTTCTTTCCCTGGCCATTATCAGATTGAGGTTTCTGTTGTGCCCTTTATTGATACCACGTTTCACATATCACAGCAGTAATTGTGCTTTAAAAACATTGCATTTTGGAAATCCTGAAGTGTGAAAGGTGCTACATAAATGCAAGATTTTCCTTCTCAGCAGTGATGCTCAAACTAATGTAAATAAGATGCATCAACAACAAAAGATTGGGTGTACACGTTGACTAAATGTGGAAAGTAAATTATATGTTAGTAATTGGCAGGACGTGCAAAGTGTTAGGTTACTTAATTGGATCCGTAGAGTATTAACTGAAGGAGGTTGTCTTGATTATAAAGCATTGTAATAAAGAACAGAAAGTACTGGAAAATCACAGCAGGTCTTGTAGCATCTGTTGAAAGAGCAAAGAAGTTGATAGACTAGATCTTCTGATCTCTGGATAGTTGGAGACTGGATGTATTCTGAATGAAGCATATTGGGATATTTTGGCAGTCTCTATGTACTGACTACACAATACTTTTCCAGGAAGTTTAAACTTCCAATGGGCAATTATTCAGTACTTGGAAACTTTTGAAAATGTCAGAAAACATTTGAAGAATTAAAACTTCATTGTCTGTAAAGATAAATCAGCCAAAATCCTCTGAAGCCTTTGACTCTTGTTGTGAGTTGTGAGATATTAGATTATGATTATCTTTATCTTTATTAACTCACTCATGTGTACTCCATGTTTATTCTACTGCCTCGCCATTCTTCATTTATAAAACCATGTTTTGTAACATATTTTACTTTTACAAGATAAACTAAATTAAACCATCCTTTCCAACCTATTACTGTTTCTTTACACCTTTCAATTCTTATCGGCCCCATGCTGCAAGCAGTGTTTAGATCTGTTTCTATATTAAAGGCTACCCCTGAATAAATGTTAATACTGTAACCTACTCAGAACAATACCATCCCTCCTATTGCATCTCCATAACTCACTCAAAACTATGAAAAGGTTATAAATATTAATTATTACCTATCTCTCTATATGGACTTCAGTAAGGCGTTCGACAAGGTTCCCCATGGGAGACTGATTAGCAAGGTTAGGTCTCATGGAATACAGGGAGAACGAACCATTTGGAGACAGAACTGGCTCAAAGGTAGAAGACACAGGGTGGTGGTGGGGGGTTGTTTTTCAGACTGGAGGCCTGTGACCAGTGGAGTGCCACAAGGATTGGTGCTAGGCCCTCTACATTTTGTCATTTACATAAATGATTTGGATGTGAGCATAAGAGATTACATTTTACATTACATTACAGTGTGGAAACAGGCCCTTCGGCCCAACAAGTCCACACCGACCCGCCGAAGCGCAACCCACCCATACCCCTACATTTACCCCTTACCTAACACTATGGGCAATTTAGCATGGCCAATTCACTTGACCTGCACATTTTTGGACAGTGGGAGGAAACCAGAGCACCCGGAGGAAACCCACGCAGACATGGGGAGAACGTGCAAACTCCACACAGTCAGCCGTCTGAGGTGGGATTTGAACCTGGGTCTCAGGCGCCGTGAGGCAGCAGTGCTAGCCACTGTGCTACCGTGCCGCCCACAGTTAGTATGTTTGCAGATGACACCAAAATTGGAGGTGGAGTGGACAGCAAAGAGAGTTACCTCAGATTACAACAGGATCTTGATCAGATGGGCCAATGGGCTGAGAAGTGGCATAGGGAGTTTAATTCAGATAAATGCGAGCTGCTGCATTTTGGGAAAGCAAATCTTAGCAGGACTTATACACTTAATGGTAAGGTTCTAGGGAGTGTTGCTGAACAAAGAGACCTTGGAGTGCAAGTTCATAGCTCCTTGAAAGTGGAGTTGCAGATTGGCAGGATAGTGAAGAAGGTGTTTGGTATGCTTTCCTTTATCGGTCAGAGTATTGAGTGCAGGAGTTGGGAGATCATATTGCGGCTGTACAGGACATTGGTTAGGCCACTGTCGAAATATTGCCTGCAATTCTGGTCTCCTTCCAATTGGAAAGATGTTGTGAAGCTTGAAATGGTTCAGAAAAGATTTACAAGGATGTTGCCAGGGTTGGAGGATCTGAGCTACAGGGAGAGGCTGAACATGCTGGGGCTGTTTTCCCTGGAGCGTCGGAAGCTGAGGGGTGACCTTATAGAGGTTTACAAAATCATGAGGGGCATGGATAGAATAAATAGACAAAGTCTTTTCCCTGGGGTCGGGGAGTCCAGAACTAGATGGCATAGGTTTAGGGTGAGAGGGAAAAGATATGAATGAGACCTAAGGGGCAACTTTTTCACGTAGAGGGTGGTACGTGTATGGAATGAGCTGCCAGAGGAAGTGGTGGAGGCTGGTACAATTGCAACATTTAAGAGGTATTTGGATGGGTGTATGAATAGGAAGGATTTGGAGGGATATGGGCCCGGTGCTGGCAGGTGGGACTAGATTGGGTTGGGATATCTGGTCGGCATGGATGGGTTGGACCGAAGGGTCTGTTTCCATGCTGTACATCTCTATGACTCTATGACTCTCAGGTCCTGAATAGGATGCTAAATATCAAACAGTTTCCTTCATTAGTATGTACCTTTTATACGCATAATAAATAGGGCTGCTACCCCCTTTAAGAAACTTGCTATCAAAACAGCGCTTCCGTGAAACTACATGAATTAATGTGTAAGGAATGTCAAAACCAACTTTAGTAACTGAAATCTCATGACCCAGCTGTGGGAGATCAGTTTAATATCCTCTGTACTTTTATTTAGTGCACGTATAACTTCTTACTTATTTAGATCATATAGGTCTAGTATTGTCACTAACATTACTAACTTTAAAGACAAAAAGACTAACATCTCTTCATTATGCAAGCTCATCCCATCAGGAGTAACTGCCAGCATTTAGCAAGTGCTAAAACCACCTTCGGCTTCCCCAGGCCAGATATGATGCAAACTTGTGTACAATAGAGGAGAAAGTGAGGTCTGCAGATGCTGGAGATCAGAGATGGAAATGTGTTGCTGGAAAAACGCAGCAGGTCAGGCAGCATCTAGGGAACAGGAGAATCGACGTTTCGGGCATTAGCCGATTCCTGAAGAAGGGCTAATGCCTGAAACGTCGATTCTCCTGTTCCCGAGATGCTGCCTGACCTGCTGCGTTTTTCCAGCAACACATTTCCATCTCTTGTGTACAATAGATACAACCGTGTGACACCATAGTGCTAAAATTCTAATGTATGTAAAAACTGCATGAAAGAGGCTACTGTAAAACTGCACTTTGGATTCCATCGCTGCCTGGAACCGTGCTACTGCAGATTCTCAATTATGAGGCTATTTTCAGCACTCACTGATTTTAATTGCTATTAAACACAACCCCACAGAGTTCAAGACCTTTTCAGAGAGTTCCAGTTCCATGGCTAACTAGAAAACTGTCCCCTGAATCTGTCTTATTGATAAAGTCCACTTTACTGCCTCCCAATGGATGTTCAACACCCTCACTCCATCCATTCATGTGGTCCCTACCCCCTCATCTACCTGTGCCCCCAACCCTATACCCATGTGTGCCACCTAACTCCTCACCCACCTGTGCCCCCCACCCATCACCCACCTGTGCCCACTTACACCTCATTCATGTGTGCCCCCAACTCCTCATCCACCTGCACTCCCAAACCCCTCACCCCACTGGCTACCTAACATCTCGCTTATCTGGCCCCTTAACTCCACAGAGGCCGGTATCCCATCACAAAGTCACCCTTTATTTACTTGTGGAGAATCCTTGACACTGATCCAGCTCCCTCAGAGCCAACTCTCAGAGTGAACAGATCCTTTAACACTCCTGTTATATTTTGTTCTATGGTGGTAGTGCTTATTTTCCCCCACAGCACCCATGTTTTGTGTATCTAAGTGCAGAGGCTCAGTGAAGGCATCATTTGTGCAAATAATTTTGATTCAATTCCTCTACCACCAGGAAAAACACCCATGTGGTCAGGGAACCAGTAACAAACAATGCCTGATAGAGGCACTTATGTGAAAAAAGTGAAGCAGGAGGAGACATTCCTGTTTATATTTGTCAGCAAGGGCTCCCTGATTGGACCAGATTAACAGCCCCAATCAGGGAACCCATATTCTATGAGAGGACCACTTGGCTGACCATGTAACAATCACTAACTAACCACACACTGACCTGTCACCCTACCTTCTCACATATCTGAGCTCTGACCCTTCACCCATCTGACCCCTGACCCCGTCACCCACCTACCACTCTATTTCCTTAGCTATCCTCTTCCCACTTGTCATCCTATCCCTGTCAGTCACCTACATTTTACCCCTTCTACCTCTTAATTTGCATGATTACCTTCTGTTAGTAGCTGTCAAAGTGGATTTGGGACTTTCTAAAAGTTTTACTTTAATGGAATATGGCATAAACAAGGTCATTATGAGTTGGCCTCCAACACTAACCCTATTCTGAGAGGATTCCTAGCCAGTTTCCTACGATAGACAATTAGGACAGGCCAGACTCAGCGTTCTGGACTGAAAACAAAAAGTACTAGACACTGCAGCGGTCAGGCAGCATCCCTGGAGAGAAAGCAAGACTCATCAGGATTCTGTTTGATTGGGCTGCATGGCAAGTTTTGCATTTGTTGAGATGTAAATGAATTTGAATGGAAACTTGGGAGAGAAACACTCTTCAAAGTGGATGGAAGTTTGGGTACAGTCTGCACCTAATTAGCTGATTGTGGGCACAGTGGGAGCTCTACCTCTTCATGTTTATTTGTTGTGAAATGTAAAGGCGTGTTTCTTTGTGTGTGCTCATTATCTGGAAAACAATTATGGTGGAATGAGTACAGGGGCATTGGTGCCTTCAGCCATACAGTATAATGAATAAACAAGCCAAGGCCTACATGTCAGAATAACAATGGTGACAACATGAGACAAACCAGAGATTGCGAGCTTGAAAAAGGATTGGGACTTGCTTTTTTTTTGTATGTGTGAGTCCACTTTTGAAATACATATTTCTTCTATTTCTCTCCAAGTTGTAAGACTCATTTCTTTCCCCACTTCATTAGCTTTTATTTGCAGGTCTCTCTGCAGTCAGTCATGTCATTTTTTTGTTTCTGTGTTGCCACTGAGCATGGTTAATGACAGCACAATCCTTAATTTCTGTCACATTTTCAGAGAGAATAACTCATGCACAGCAATCGGGAATTGGGAAGAAGGCTGTAGAGCTGTGAAATGACTCGTGTAGCACAATTTAGAAGGCATGAGTGTGAAGCCATCTAATTTAATTGGGAAGGTTGGCTCAGTTGTAGCCATGCATTTTTCGTGCATTGGTTGAGGGAAGAAAACAGCTGCTGTGTACAGTATAGGGTCGCTTAATGGTTTGGATTTTATGGCCCCATCAACATCGCCCTGTCAACATCACACTATTCTTAGATGTTAAGGTGAATGGGCAGTAAAATGAGAACATTAGGGTTAGCTTATATTATCTTCTTTGAAGAATTGAATGACATGATTAGATCACAATGCCAACCCGATGTCACCATGCCATTGTTTCTACAAGCTTGTTCAACTTATTGCAAAGCAAACTTTATGTGGCATTCTTATGATCCCCTGTAGAGATCTGATGTCAAATGAGAAATGTTTGGGTATGGTTTACCTCAGGCATGATAAGGTGACCCCAGGATGGAAGTAAAGGTCTGCCACCAGTTTCATGGCTGAATGCAGCAGCAGATAGTGAAATTGGAAGCATCTGTGTGATTTTGGGGCTCAATGTATTACCTTTATTGAGCCTGCCAGTAGAGGAGAGATTCAGAAGCTGTGGGAAGCTTCAGATTTTTGGATAAAACTGACTTTCTGTACACGGCAGAAGTCCTTTTTCTGCTCCTGGCCTGACCTCCTGACAGATAGCTTCCCCAACCCACTGCCAATTTGCTGCATTGCCACCACACCATCAGTTACTGGTCACCAGGGCAGCACGGTAACTCAATGGTTAGCACTGCTGCCTCACAGTGCCAGGGACCAGACTCAGGCGACTGTCTGTGTGGATGTTGCACATTCTCCCCGTGTCTGCGTGGGTTTCCTCCAGGTGCTCCGGTTTCCTCCCACAATCCAAAGATGTGCAGGTTAGGGGAATCGGCCGTGCTAAATTGCCCATAGTGTTCAGGGATGTGTTGATTAGGTGCAATAGTCAGGGGTAAATATTGAATAATAGATTAAGGGAATGGGTCTGGTTGGGTTACTCTTCAGAGGGTCTGTGTGGGCTTGTTGGGCCGAATGGCCTGTTTCTACACTGTAGGGATTCTATGATTCAAACACTTGATTGGATGGGTCTGCTTACTTTCCATTCTGCCTCCTTCTCCCCTGTTCCATACCATTAAATCCAGCCCAGAGTCTCAACAGGTATGAATCAGCATCAAGAAGTGAAAACACATTGATTGCTAGTGACCCAATGTCAACAAATTCTAAGTGAGCCCTTTCGAATGGGAATTGTAATATCTATCAGATCTAAAATATCATCATTTCTCCTCAGTTGAGGGGAGTACTCCTTGCTGTGATCCTTAAAATTATTTTTCTTAAAGAATAGAATTTTAAAAAAAAGTTTCAGTCAAAGCTATGAAAGTGCACTGTGATTGTTAGATCATCTTTCCCACTGAGCATCCTTTCCACTTCAACTAACTATGATGCTAAGCTGCAGAGTAGTCTCGTTTGAAAAGGTCTTAATTGTGCAATCCTGAATCAGATGCGTAGGTTTTCGAAACAGTCAAATTACAATCATTAGCTTAAGTGCTATACCACTGTACCCCCTCCTTGGGTTTCCTCTAACTTTAGAGATCAAGAAAAAAGAATTACTATTACATTTATGAAATAACCATCAGAAATATAACAAGAACCACTCGGCAGGATTTTGGATTTAATTATTTTCATCCATTTTCCTCACTGCAGATGAAGTGACATGATGAGTTTTTTTCGGCATTGGGGGCAAGAACATTATCAGTCAGGAAGAAATAAGAGGCAAGTACTTGAAGGAATGAAAAGAGCAGAGTCAAAGAAAATGCGTGAAATGGTTTTGACTGTGGAAGTATTATGCAGGCAGAGTGAAATAGGAATTTCTATATGTAACTTTTAAAACAAAGTGTGGCACCAAGCCACCTAGTGGGTGGCATAGTGGTTAGCACTGCTGCCCCACAGTGCCAGAGACCTGGGTTCAATTCCCGACTCAGGCGACTGACTGTGTGGAATTTGCACATTCTCCCCATGTCTGTGTGGGTTTCCTCCAGGTGCTCCGGTTTGCTCCCACAGTCCAAAGATGTGCAGGTCAGGTGAATTGGCCATGCCCGTAGTGTTAGGTAAAGGGGTAAATGTAGGGTAAATGGGTTGCGCTTCGGCAGGTTGGTGTGGACTTGTTGGGCTGAAGGGCCTGTTTCCACTCTGTAAGTAATCTAGTCTAATCTAATATGGTAGTATGAGGACAGACGACTAGGTTTTAAAGGAAGAAAATGAGTCAGAAAGTTTTAGGAAGGACATTCCAGCGTATGTAAAAGCACAGACACCAGTGGTGGAGCCATTAAAGTCAAGGATGCTGAAAAGGCCAAAGTTAGGAGAATGCAGCCAATGCAAAGGTTTGTGAGATCAGAGGAGATTGACGTTAGAGGAAGGGCAAAGATAAAAAGAAGGATTTGAGAGCAATGATACAATTTTTAACATCAACATGTTATTTAACTGTAGGTCAACAACCACAAGGTTTGTGAGCGGCAAGAGGTTAGTTGGAGTTGAAAGGTTCATGAGAGGCAAAAGGTCAGCTGAAGGTGAAAACCTTTTTAAAATCCTGGACATATGCATTGAATTGGATTGGCCAAGTGGATAGCATGCTTAGAAAACAAACAAATGAATCGATGTTCATTCTCAGACCCTATATCCCTTTCAAACTCCTTATTTGCAAGCTGTTGTTGATTTCTGGGTCAGATACTTTGTGCCTGGCCTCACATGTGCACTAACTGCCCAGATTGAAATAATATAAAAGCCCTTGCTAAAATTGGCCTCATTGCCAGTTGTATGCCAATGTCCCTTCATGCCACAAAATTCAAAATTCTACAAATGAGAAGAGCTAAAATCTGTATTAAGTTCAAAAAATCCTTTATGCAATCTACCCAATTTCAGAACTGGTTTCACCACCAGAGCCATAAAAGCATTTCTGAGGTTTAGCTAAGTTCAAACTTGTAAGGGTAGGATGGGAAGATGCTCATGTAGACATATTCTTTACATGGTTCGAGTCATAAATCACATACTTAAATTATGAAATTCATCTGTACTTGTAAGTTAGGAAAAGTATGTAGTCTTCAATTGTTTTGTGTGCAGTTGTGAGTGTCTGATAATTGATCAATACTAACTGAGCTCTGGAAGTGGTCTCCTTGATTGCACCTAATGCAGAGAGAGCTAGATTCTTGATAAGCAAAAAAAATGAAAGGTTATTTTTGGGTAGGCAGGACATGGTGTAATCAGTTGAGCCGCAATATTACTACATATTAGAATAGTCCGAAGGGGTTGCGTAGCCTAATCCTGCTCCTAATCCATATGTTCATGTGAGTTTGATTAATTAAGTCTGGTTGTGAATAAGAGCAAAGTGAACAGACACCATAGAAGTTATTCAGAGCTGAGCTGTAAATATGACTCACAGAATCCCTACAATGCAAAAACATTCCATTTGGCTTATCAAATCCACCCCCCCCCCCCAGACCTATCCATCCCTAACCTTATTCCCTGTCATCCGGAATTTCCCATGACCAATCCACCAAAGCTATACATCCCTCGACACTATACCAAGGCCAATTCATTTAACCTGTACATCTATGAACTGGGGGAGGAAACTGGAGCACCTGGAGGAAACCCATACAAACACGGGGATGAGTATGCAAACTCCACATGGACATCACCTGAGATGGAATTGAACCCAGTTTCCTGTGCTGTGAGGCAGCAGTGCTAACCACTAAGCCATCATGTCATCCCATGAATATGGGTGAGCATTTATAACTCAGAGACTTTTATATCATTCTCTGTTAAACAAAACTCTGCACTCTTCTCAACACACATCATATCCGAGAGGTATATGAAAATGTAGCATGTTGTAATGGTTTGTAATTTCAAAACAATCTTTATTCACCATCATTCTTTTCATATCCTATTTGACACTTCACCGTTACCTGTTGAATTATCTTGTTTTGTTACTGCATGATTGCTATATACTTTCATGTTAATTTCTGAGCCCTAACAGGAATTTTTTGATGAAAGTTAAACTGCAGATATGTCTCTTGATAAAACACCTTTAGTAAATTAGTTAAAATGATAAACACTTTGAAAAGTAAGTTATATGCAGATTGTGGTATCTGCAATTGAGAGAATACCTATTCCAGAATCATTGCTTCAAAATACTCCTGTTAGTACACAGGATGAAAAGAGGATGTGTTAGATATGCTGTGTGTTCACAGGGAGCTTCCTAATATGTAAGATCATGATTTCAAACATCTGTTTGATGCATAGTGCGATCGTAACATGATATTTATGTCACTGGACTCGTAATCTAGAGGTCCAGACTGAATGTCTTCAGGGCATTGGTACAAATCCTACAATAACAGTTGGCAGAATTTCAATTCAACAGAAGAAAATTGGAATTGAAAACTTGCCACTCATGGTGGTACCCATAAAACTAGCACCAATTTCATGTTGGAAAAGAAATTTACTAATGCCTTATATCTGACTCCAGACCTATGAAATGTGGTTGACTGTTAACTGCTTTCTGCAATATCCTAACGAGCCACTCAATTCAAGGGCTGTTCAAGGACAATTATTCCTCGACAGAATACAAAATTTGGAACATGCAAGACAATTCCAAATATTCATTTGTCATTCACATAAGCATGCAGGCAGCTGCAAGATGTA
Source organism: Chiloscyllium plagiosum (assembly GCF_037043375.1). Classification (NCBI taxonomy): domain Eukaryota; kingdom Metazoa; phylum Chordata; class Chondrichthyes; order Orectolobiformes; family Hemiscylliidae; genus Chiloscyllium; species Chiloscyllium plagiosum. The sequence goes on from NW_028270141.1 coordinate 32,049,569, forward strand.
TTAACCTTGAGTGTCATTTCAACAGCCAGGCAACAATCCTGTTGGTAAGATGAATTACAAAAACGTCTTTGCTGCAAAAGCAAGAAGTCAGAAGTGAAACTTTAGGGTAATGGAAATGAGGGTGTGTGGTGAAAAGCTGAAGATCCAAAGTCACTTCAATAGCAGTTTGCCTTTCATATTTGATAGCTAGGTGAGAATGAGTTGGCAGTTGAGATGGAGTATAAGAAGGAAGAACATTACCGTATCCCCAATACTCTTAGCAATGCTAGATTGTACAAGCTGCAGCACTGCTGGCACTCTGAGGTGGAGAAACATCTTTTCCATGAACCTCTGGAGATGCAAGCTTTTTAAAATTTCCCATGAGGTTGATTGTCTGTGGTATTCTGCAAGAGAAAGGGCAAGATGTCAGAGATTGTATAACATTGTGTTCGGATGCTCTTTCTGTCACTGCTGACTAGGTGACGGTATGTGCAGGTAAAGAGAGGTGTGTATGAGGTTGGCAGCATTCGAAAGGGAGGGTAGAGTGAGGTGGCTGTATGTTAGGTGCACAACCTGAGTGCCAGGAAGTGCTGCTGCTTGAGCAATGAGATTGTGGAGCATCGAGCAATGTGAGAGGCTGGTGGTGTTATAAGTATGAGGTTTTTAAATACACATTCACTGACCTTGAACATTGGTGTAAGGTCATTAACATTCTTGTGAAACTACAACCAGGTCCTTAGGACTAGAATCCTTCCGTTGACCTCTCTGTCCACTCGCTTCCATTCCATTTGGACTGAATCCTTGGACGACCTTGTGTCCCTCTGAAAGAACATGGCTCTTCTCTTGCTCAATTGAAAAAAGCTTACAATGCCATATTTACAAATGTAGAATTCATCTCGCTTCCCTAGTGCTCTATTTGTGCAGTTCCTACTTCCAGACTTTACAGCTCTTCCTTTAGAGAGGCAGACTGCCTTTAAGGGAGTCAGTTTGGCTACACCACAATGCACTAGTTCATGCTATTGGGTCCCCCGCTGAACACTCAGCAGGGAGCAGCTCCGATACTGCCCAGACCAACACTATAATCAGGAAAATGAAAAGCCAGCAGCAATTGTGCAGGCTTTTCACAGCAATGAGCTCAAGACAGAAGTGGGTTCCAAGTCCACACCTGCAAATGGGCCATAATGAATTTAGAGCCCTAAAAATTTTGCTAAATGGCCACTCTCCCTCAGTAGCACTGAACTTGAAATCCCAGAATTATTTATGTCTTCACTGGTTCGCATTTTTGATTAAACGGGACTGACATCAGATCAGCGTTGAAGTAGACTGTGCCAAAGGCAAAAGCTGTGACTAATCAGCCAGTGTTAGTGTGTAATATAGAAGCAGCAAACTAATTTGAGGCAACAGCAACATGCTGCATATGCTGGAAGCTTGAAATAGCAACTGAGAATGCTAAAAACATTCAGCAGGTCAGGGAGCATTTGTGATGAGAGAAACAGCTAAAGGGGCTGATATAACTATTCCCTTCCCCCACATAATGACAGGAGTCGGGGGAGCAGGCTTGAAACATACTGTATACAAAATGGGAATGTGGGCCCAGTTCATTTTTGTACAAAGTGTGTACTTGCTCTGCTTTGGAGAGGTGAGAGAAAAAGATCAATATAAAAATAAATGGGAAAATGTAGAAAACAGAGATGAGTGGAATAAAGGCAAGATTATCCATTGTGTAATGAAGATTTGTATGTAATTGATGTGACATATATGCTTGTGATATCATCACTGTATTATAGCATGGGACCTGTGATTATAAAAATCTCATAATCCATCTTACCTCAATTCGCCTGAAGCATGTCACCATATTGGAATTATGCTCCTCAGTTGCAACCGAACAGCTATTTCTGAGTCAATGTACATGTGCCAGAGAAATGTAATGTTTACTCATTCTAGTTAGTTCAAATGAATGTCTGTTTGACTTTTCAAGATCATCATATCCACACCCACTTTCTTATGTTACCGGAGATAACATCAGCATTGTGGCACCAGGTAAAGCATCCAGCTGGAGGCAAGCACACACTAATTAAATCGTAAATGTAAACATTTATTTAGACTGCAGAGATTCAGACAGTAGTAACTCTTAGATAAGACAGAGATGTAGCAGGGTAGATAAAGTCTAATCTGAAAGAGCAGCCTCTAAATCGCAGAACAAAATTCAATACCCAGCCTCATGGCCAGCAGAATTCATGAGGACAGAACAACAAACAATTGTATCCATGGTGTTAGGTAAATACGTGGAAGCAGCATAGGCTACAGTAATATAACTTAGTTATCGCCAGTGACACACACGCCAGATACATGCTTAGCCATAGTCCAAGCAAAATAATGACCTCGTATTTTTATCTTTGTTAATTGGGGCCTCCCCTCAACCATCAGATCCAGTGTGTGTGTCTATAGCATCAGTTATGTATTGTCTATTGAATTCACTATCCTTAAAGGTTTACATTCCAGCTGTTTGACTGGCTATTAAGGAAAAGACAAACAGTATTGTAAGAGAACAGCAGCTCAGGCAAGGGTACATTACAGATGATAGGATAAACTTATAAACATAATAGATCTTGTAATAGAAGCAGTGTTCCCTCAATTGCTTACGGGATAGGCTTCATTTCTTGATAGACAGTCTGGATTAGGAGGCAGAAAATAGAATCGACTATATTTCTCTTGGATTGACAGGGTGAAGGTTTAAATATGAATAATAATTAGTCCATGGAGCTACAGAATAGAGGATACATTTTAGTGGTATTTTATTTGTATTTTTTTGCATTCTGTCCTCCTTTGCTTCCTTTTCCACAAGTAGCAACCTGGATTCCATCACCATTAACCTGTTCTGGGTCCTGCCACTACTGACCTGTCCCTGGACAACATTCTATTTTCAATCCTCCCTGGGCAGAATGTTATAATCCCCTGTTAACAGCTTATTCAGGTCTGGGCGGGCTGTGAAATTGAATGCTTCCAATCTCAATTGCAACCTCTCTCATCGCCTCCTCAGTCCTACTTTCTTCCTTGTCACCTGCTGTGGGGAAGAGGGAACTTCTTTAAAAAAATTCACTTAAGACTGTACTTTCAAAATCCTGCTATCTTGGCTTTGAACCTCTGCTCGTGGCAATATTTCTGCAGACATAATTGTGCTCAGCCTAGTCCCAGTAAAACCATTATTCTCTCTCCAATGTTGGCTGGTTTGCCTGGTCCAGCCTTAGCTCCCTTAGATCCAAGACATGCAGACTTGAATGGATATGGCAACAACTGGTTTAGTCATCTTTACCACCTTGCTCAGCCATCTAAAGCATTGTCTGGCTCTGTTCTTGTCTGTCAATTTTAATCCAAAATCCAACTTCAAAGGGAAGTTCTGGGTTTTTTTCCCTCCTGAAAATAATTTTCTAGGACCCCATCACCTGCTTTGTGGGCTCTGGTAGAATTCCATAACTTCTAGCACTTCCACCTTTCCTTCGGCTACAGCACCATTCAGCTTCATCTTTGGAGTCAGGAAACCATTTGTTCCATTGACTCTGTCCCTGGAACCGAGGATGATCCAATATTTTATTAAATTAAAGGCACTTTCTGAATAAACAAGGTCTCAATATTACACAAGAATTAGTTGGGAAAACTGAACCATCCACCTTCTTTAAGACTTTTTGATTATGTTTATTTGCTTGTTTCTCGCTTGTCAGTTTGCATCACATCCAGGCAAACCTGCTGAGATAGGTAGCTCTGTGTTTAGCAGAAGTGCCATTTCTATGATCTGTATATGGTCAGTGAAATATGTTACGCTTTTATGGCCCTAGTAGTTTTTGTTATTTAGTATTGATTAAGAACTCGAGCTAGTCTCTTCCCTTGGCATTCCCTTGGGGATGATATTTCGGCCAGAACATAGTTTCTGTTCACTGCAGGTACAGTGGGGCTTATTGATGTGTCAGTAGGTATTATCAACTTTTCATGTTGACACTGGGAAAACAATCTTGCATCACTGAGTCCAAATAAAATTGATTTTAAAAATATGTCGGGTTACTGCAGTATTAGAATTTTTTAAAAACTGGCATAAGAATCTGAAGGAAACATTATCCCATGTCCTCAACTTAAATAACAGCAATTACAGAATCGCGATAAAAGGTTTCTGGCTTGGAAAATTTTTGAAGGAGAGTGTCTGTGGATACACAGTGGCAGACATTAAAGCAGATATTTCATGACACTCAGCAAAACTTATTCCGGTCAAAAAGAAAGACAAGATGAATGGGATTAACCACTCATGGTTATCAAAGGCAGTCAAGGAGAATATTGGTTCAAAAGCTAAAGCATTCAAACTGACTAAAGCTAGTAGTAGGCCAGAAGATTGAGAATTTTTTTTTAGCCAGCTGCAGATAAGTGAAAAGCAAATAAAAGAGAGAGAAAATTATTATGAAAATAATTGGTAAGAAATATGAAAGCAAACAGCAAGTCTTTCTATGGATATTTAAAAGGAAAGCATAGCTAAAGTAAATGTGAGATCCCCGGAGGATGCAACGAGGGACATATAACAAGGGGTAGGGAAATAGCCGATACGTTTAAACAAATATTTTGCGTCAGTCTTCACAGTGGAGGAACAAAGTATTTGTCAAACCAACAGGAGAAAGTGAGGTCTGCAGATGCTGGAGATCAGAGATGGAAATGTGTTGCTGGAAAAGAGCAGCAAGTCAGGCAGCATCTAGGGAACAGGAGAATCGACGTTTCGGGCATTAGCCCTTCTTCAGGAACCAACAGGACTAAAGGCAAACAAGTTACCTGGACCTGATGGTCGAAATCCAAGGGTTTTAAAGAAAGAGGTTGCAGAGATAATAGAAGCTTTGATCAAAATGTTCTAGACCCGACTGGATTCCTGGATGGTTCCAGCAGATTGGAAAACTGCTCATGTATCACCCCTGAGAGCAGGGAAGTATAAGCCTGCTATCTGTCAAAGAGAAAACGCTACGGTCCATTATTAAGGAAGAAATAGCAAGGCATGTCGGAAAGTTTACCACAATCAAACAGAGTTAACATGGTATCGTGAAAGGAGAATCGTGGTTGACAAATTTCCTCAAGTGCTAGCAGAGTTGATAAAAATTAATCAATGTGCCATATTTGGAGACGGCATTTAAGAAGGCATTTGATAAGGCACCACATAAAGGTGGTCATACAAGATAAGAGCTCACGGTTATGTATGTGCATGGATTGAGGATGGGTTGACACATTGAAGATAAAGGTTTGGGATTAATGGATTTCTTTTAAGGTAAAAAGATATAACTAGTAGAGTGCAACAAGATTTAATCCAGGTCTCAGTTATTTACCACTTATATTAAAGACTTCAAGAAGGGGGCAAGGAGTAATGTATCTAAATTTGCTGATGATACAAAAATAGGTGGGGGACATATTGTGGTGAGGATAGAAGGAATCTGCAAGGGGATATGGATGGGTTGAGTGAGTGGACAAAAACCTGAGAGATGGCGTTTAATGTAAGAAAGTATGAGGTGATGTACTCTGGTGGGAAAAATTCAAAGGCAGACTATTATTTAAACTGAGAGAGACTCCAACAATGTGCAGTGCAGAGGAATCTGGGTGTTCTTGTATACGAAACATAAAAAAGCTATTGTTCAAGTACAGCAAGTAATCAAGTCAGCAAATAGAATTTGGCCTTTGCTGCAAGGAAGTTGAAGTTTAAAAATAAGGAAGGCATGTTATAACCGTAAAGGATGTTGATGAGGCCACACCTGGAATACTATGTGCAGTTTGCTCCCCATATTTAAGAAAAAGGATATTACTAGTATTGGAAGCATTTCAAAAGAGATTGATTAATCTGATTTCTGTGATGAAGGTGTTTAAGAATAGTGTTTCAAGAATAGCTGAACAGATTAGACTTTTATTAATTCAGGTTTAGAAAAATGAGGTTAATCTCATTGCAACATACAAAAATTCTGAGGAAGTTTGAAGGGATAGATGTTGGGAAAATGATTCCATTCATGGAGATCTCTTAAATTCGGAGACATAGTTATAGAAAAAAGGGGCACTCATTTGAAACTGTGATGTCAATCTCCCAGATGATTGTGATTGACTGGAATTTTCTACCACTGAGAGTTGTGCAGATGATATTTGAAAGCATTCAAAAAGCAGGTAAACAGATTTTTGAAATATTAAGTCGTTAATGAATATACTGAAATGACACAAAACAGGAGTGGGTACACCTTGGACAAATCAATTCTGATCTTGTTAAATGGCAGGGCAAGGCTCGAGGGGCTAAATGTCCTACTCCTGCACCTATTTCATATGTTCTTAATTCCTGGCACTTGCTCAAGTGAATTATTACATTTCTCTTTCAAAATTGCTTTAAGTTATGGAAAGAAAGACCTTTTGCCAGTCTGGGGGCTTCCTCTAACTGTAGTTCCCAAGTGTTTTGTACATTAAAAACTCTTACTCCTGAACATTAATGAGCACATAAAAAGGCAATTAAAAAGTTAGAAATGCTGACAGCTCATCTGAAAGTTTAGGAAATCTTACTTCCTAACTGTAGCTAAGATGTTATTCTTTAGTGTGAGGGATATGGTGAGTAATTCTCCCCCAAACACTTCTTTTGTTTTCATACTTATTAACTTTTTGGGGGGAAAAAAGCACTTATATTAACTTAAATTTGGGGAAAATGATCATAATTTTGCTTGTGTTTGCTTTCAAAACCAATGCAAACATTTTTTTTGTATACACCTTTCTGTTAAATTTTGCATTTTTTTAAATTTAAAGGGATCACATTATTCTTTGGGTTTACAATCTTTATCATCTCTGAACCTAGCTTAGGCTCATTTCACAATGAGAGAATGAAAACTAACTTTGCTGTTGACTATAAAGATTTTGTAAAGGATATGTTGCTCTGACTGAGATTGTCTTCAATTAGTTCCACCACTTGACTGGCCACAACATACAATGAAATGTTTTATCCAGTTACTAAAATGGCCAATTATTTATGTTATCTACATTAGCTTCAGAACTTGAAAATCCAACATCTACATTCTTACAACAAACAATGATATCGTTGATTTATCATAACAGCAAAAATTCTTCAATGATGCAAAGCTGATTAATCTTACAAAATTGGAGATATGAAAATGTAAATATTAAACAGTCTTGGGAGCCACAGAACCCAGATAAGTGAATTTGCTGTAAGCAGTTCCATAGTTTTAAAGTTTCTAGCTGTTTACTGAGCTTAATTATCACTTGCAGTGGTTTTCTTAAAAATAAAAGTCCAGTGTGTCCCTCTGGTGACCTTTATCTTGAAAGGTCTTTCAAACTCACGTGATAATTGATTCAGTCTTTCAAATGAATCAATTATTGCATGAATTCTCAAAAAGTATGAATAATGGAAGCACCTTCAAAACATTGTTGATAAGGTTAAATGAAATAGAGAAGATATGAATTTGAGGAATACAAACACAGCCAAGGGGCAACTAGGTCACTGAATTGTTCATATGCTATACATTCTATGCAACTCTACGAAATGAATGGATCAAGTCAGTCTAATTGCTGATGACACAAATTGTGGTTAAGATAGTCATCCAGTGATAAAGTCACTGCATCGACAATTTAGTCACCTATTCACACATTATATATTTCCAGAAGGACTTTTAAGCACATCAATCAGAATTTTGTTTTGAATGCATAGATACTTGTGAGGATATATTTTTAATCACTTAATTTGATGAACCTTTAGTTAGTGCAATCAATCTGTGAAGATATATTATGACACACCTCCAGGGTAGGTGTCACTCGAACCCACATCTTCTGGCCCAGAGGTCAGGAGACTACTACTCTGAGTCAAGACCACAGGTGAAGAGCCTTTATACTTACACAAAGGATTAGTGTTGTTTGGATATTCAGGTTAGAGTTCTTTCTTTTTAAACAGGACAGAGTTCTCACTTTGGGCTTGATTACTGATTCAAGCACAGCTTTCACCCAAGATTACATCTCTTTTGATCCAATTTAATTTCTCTAGACTCCTTAAAGGTCTTTTAAAACTAGCTCAGTCAATTGTGGAATCTAGAACTGCATGGAATGCATTTTGTTCTCGAATTTCACAATCTTTTGCACCTATTATATCATTTATGGAGGAATGGAAATCGAGGACATTTGGTGATTTTTTTTATCGATTTAAATAATGTACAGAGAAAAAGCAGGAGATGGACACTTGGTCAAAACGTTCAAAGATCCAGCGTAGAATGAGCCCCTTCTGCACTGGAATGATTCTGTGGTTTTGTGAGCACACCAAAACTGTCTGCACAATGAAATGGAAACTCCAGGCTGTTATGTTTGGATCTACAGCAAATTGCAATTTGCCAAAACCCCATCATTCACTTGTTGCCTCAGTATGCTGTTTCACCAGGTTTAGAATATCAGTTTCAAAAAGTTTTTATTCACCAGTTTGTGTTTATACCATCTATTATATGTGATACCTCAAGGATGTTGATTTTGCGTGAGATGGGCAAGGTAGGAAATGGTCTTTAATTGGCCAATTAAGTGGTTCAATTGGCTACCTGGTGGGTGGCCCTGCTGCTGACAATGGGCTGAATCGTGCATTTCTTTTGACTAAATGCGAGTTGTGTTGAAGTTTTTGGAAGCATCCTTGCTGTGAGACCTAATGAGATTTCTCACTGTATCTTATCATTAACTATCTACCGTGCCCCTTTGGCATCCTTTATATCCAATCCTATCCTGATCTTACTGAGTACCATTCTGAGACAAATCCGGCATTCAGCAAATATCCCCCAAAGACTGGCATTCTTTGCACCCATGCCATCTTTGAAAGGCCGCTCTGCACCCAGGTAGGGCTTAGCAATCCAGTCTAATGAGTCAAATAATGCTATGCTGCCCATCACACATTGCTGGCATGGCTGACACTCTCTCACACATGAAACCTCATCTTCTCACACTACCAATGGGCCAAACACTTTACTTCTCCTTAAATTCCATGCAGTTCTAGATTCCACAATTGACTGAGCTAGTTTTAAAAGACCTTTAAGGAGTCTAGAGAAATTAAATTGGATCAAAAGAGATGTAATCTTGGGTGAAAGCTGTGCTTGAATCAGTAATCAAGCCCAAAGTGAGAACTCTGTCCTGTTTAAAAAGAAAGAACTCTAACCTGAATATCCAATCAACACTAAACCTTTGTGTAAGTATAAAGGCTCTTCACCTGTGGTCTTGACTCAGAGTAGTAGTCTCCTGACCTCTGGGCCAGAAGATGTGGGTTCGAGTGACACCTACCCTGGAGGTGTGTCATAATATGTCTTCACAGATTGATTACACTCTTTCTCGAATAATCAGGGGTCACCTGCATCTTGCCATTGTCTGGTAGGGAAACATCGAACATCACAAACAGGTAAGCATTCAGGTAAGTCCAAACATGACTTTCTATTCACAGTCAGCAAAATGGACCACAGAGAAAATGAATACAGGTTATGACAAGAAGGTGAATATTAATGCGGTGTGTTATGCCATTACGAAGGCGTTTAGCAAGCTATAATCATCCTTGCTTTTTCCTCATGAAAAAGCTTCCCCACGCTGCAAAAGCACAAATGTTGGGAGGTCAGACTCTCAGCATTGAGATGGACCTCCCTAGACTTCTTGACAAATTCTGCCACAAATCTTCCAGAGCCTACATTGACCAGACCCTTAAGATTGCAACCAATATGTCCCATCCCCCTCAGTTTGTCATCAGTGGGCAGGAAAAGTATAGCCCATGGTTTTCTTTTGGCAATTCTAAATACTGCACAACATTGTCAAAATGCTGCTTTTCAAAAGGCCCAATGTCAAATCTTCTTATAATATGAATATGGAGAAAATATTTATGAACATTAAAAAGCCTTGGATTTCTCAACCGTTTGCGGACAGTAGCTCATAAATCTTCAAGTAATGGCTCTGATGAGTTTCTTGGAAAAGGAATTTCATTAGGCAACTAAACCAGGCTGATTAGACTTTGCTGACTAAAAAAGATATGATTGTGACAAACTCTCAAGTTTCATATTGAAATATATTTCAAGTTGTCACAACTGAGCAGCTCTGATATTGCATGGTTTAAGAAAAAAAACTGTTGAATGATTTTCTGCTTTCAAATCTGTAACTTAAGTTAAATTTTAAACAATTTTTGTTAAGTTTGAAGTCACAGCAAACAATATTGGATTTGTTCAAAGTTTATTGAGCTGTATTTTTTCAGGATCATTCATAAAGGGAGACATTTAGAATTTCAGCAATCTTTGGACAACACAAGGCATCATTTAAATGTGCAAGAATTCCAAGCTTTTGGGAGAACAACAGACAGAAAAAGATTTCATTATAATTCATATCTTTCCATGGTGGAAAAATGGTTCATTTGAAACTAACATAGACATTTTGTGACCAAGAGAGATTGGAAAAGTTCTTTAATGCCAGAAACAGCTCTGAGAGCCACCAAACAATAATCTGAGCCAAAGGAACACATAGAGTCATAGAGTCACAGAAATGTACAGCACGGAAACAGACCCTTCGGTCCATGAAAATCAGTTACTGTTCAACCTGAAGAGTCCAGACAATTTATGAGCACCATAACCACCCTGTGTAGGCAAACTAAGTATTCAACTACAGGGTCCATCACAGGTGCTGAATCTGACTTTGCGCTTTATCTCCTTTACTTAAAAAGAGTAAATTCCAAAAGAAACAGTCCTGTAACAATTTTGGAGGCTGATCTTACTTTCGCACTTCTCGGTATCCATATCCTTAGCTACTTTTAAGCTCTGTATATGCATGTTTAACTATTAACCTTCTAGGAGAAAGTGAGGACTGCAGATGCTGGAAATCAGAGCTGAAAATGTGTTGCTGGAAAAGCGCAACAGGTCAGGCAGCATCCAAGGAGCAGGAGAATCGACGTTTCGGGCATGAGCCTTTCTTCAGGATTCCTGAAGAAGGGCTCATGCCCGAAACGTCGATTCTTCTGCTTCTTTGATGCTGCCTGACCTGCTGCGCTTTTCCAGCAACACATTTTCAGCAGTAACTATTAACCTTACCAATTTTATTTGAATAACTGTAGCAGTAGCTTTGCAATGGACTAGTTTTTTACCTTGTTTGAGGGAGAAGCTTTTCTGCTGATTAATTTTAATTTGAGTCATTTTTAAGCTATAAGGGAGCTACAAAATGGGCTTAAACAAATTGTTAGTTTCAGGACCACTCTGAAGATATACTTGGCATGGTCATGAAATGGTGAACTAGATCGACACCACAGTGCATAATTTTATGTTCAAGGTGTTCTCCATGTTAAGTTGCTGTTGGATTGCCTGAAAACTCCGATAAACCAGTGATTGTCTTTACCATTTTCTTGAGTGACTATCACCACTAAAAATAGAATGACACATTCACATTGAAATGGAAGAAATTAAGAAGCCATTTTCATTCCTTACAACCTCAAAGATCTTATTGTTCATTGACATGTCGCCTGCTCTCTGACATTAATAAATCTTGGCATGAGTCGCTGTGCCCAAGATTTATTAATTCTGGCATTGCATTCAGGAAATGTCACTCATTGGGATAAGTAACAGAATGATTGAAAGTACCTTAAAGCAAATTCAGGAACAACTTTTCAGCTCCATGGATAATTTTTGATTGCAATGTATATTTATACATGTAGCAACAGCTGCTGACTGATTAATGGATGCTCAATGTATCGCTACAATTTCACCATTATCTGTGCGCCCTTCAGCATTTAACATCTGCTTGCTATTGTTATTCCCCACAAATAAATAAAGTCATTAGCCGTACATATTTATGAGTACACTTAGTCAGGATTTTGATTGGGAATTTTAATAAAGGACAAACAAAATGTAAGAGTTTTCAGCAAAGCAAAAGCCTTTAACACAACAAATCTTTCCCTTAGTCCTCAATAGAACATAAATATGAGGAGTCCTTTAAGGGCACAAGTAAAGGAAGGGTGTGGGGGTGATATCCTTTGCTAAATTATCAGCCGTGGAGTGAAGATGGAAATCAGGACCATTGTTTTCTCACTGTTCCAATGGCACCAGTCTCCCCTTTCCTGGTTTACCTTTCTCAGAATTTTTTAGGATCATCCCATGATTATTTCCATGCTTCTGTGTTTCCACAACACCAACAAATGTAGAGTCATGGAGATCTACAGAACTGAAACAGGTCTTTCAACCCAACTTTCCCATGCTGCTCAGTATTCACAATAAAACTAGTCCTATTTGCGTGCATTTGATCCATATCCTTCCATACTTCACCCATCCATGTTCCTGTCTAAATGCAGTTGAAATGACAAAATTGTGCTTGCTTCTATCACGATGTCTGGAGCCCATTCCAGACACCCATCACCCTTTATGTGAAAAACATTGCCCCTCTGGACCCTTTTGTATCTCTTCTGTCTCACCTTAAACCTATGCCCTCTAGTTTTAAACTCCCCTGCCATGGGGAAAAACTGCTGGCTATTGATTTTATTGATGCCTCTTATGATTTCATAGGCCTATGTAAGTTCATGTAGTTGGACTTTAATCCAACAGTGATGAAGTACAAATTCCTCTCATACTGAGAAGACCAAAATCATTTGATTTTTTTTAAAAAATTCTGATAAAACCATCATTCCAACCTTCTCAATTATATTTCCCTCCAACGTTGCTGACATGTGCTGAATCAAATGATAAATTATGTTTGACCCTGATCTGACCATCAAACTCTATAATCCATCCATCCCCAATACCACTTGCTTTCAATTTGGCTTCATGGCCTGTTGCTGCCCTTGCTTCTCTCCCATTGTTGCTAAATTCCAGATCCAAGCTGTCATTTATCTCAGTCACTGCCATCTCAGATATATTCCCCACTGGCCATCCTTGCACAAACTCCACAAACTCCATATGTTCATTATTTATATCTTTATCAGTAATGGTCCAATTGAGCCTTGTCCCTCTTCCTTGCCAACTTCCTTGCTCTTCCTCAACTCTCTGCCATTGAAATCAAAATGTTCCTTATTTGTAAATGGTTCCATGACTTTGCTTTACTCCATCTTGTATACCTCTTGAACATTTCCAGCCATGCATTCAAGCCGTTACATTAAAATCATCACAAACTGGTTTCCTATCTTTAGCCCCTATCTTCAGCCACACAATTAGTGGCAAAGCCCTCATCCGTGTCTATCCTCCTTTATCTGGCTTCCTTCTTAAACATCACTTATTTTAAACTTCTCCCCTCACTTTGAAAGTCTTCTTAAAATTCTGCTTTTAATCATTTGTCTCGATTCGTCTCCTATTGCTTGACATTCACTTCTCCCTTGATCTTGGAACATTTCTTCTGTTAAATCGTCCAACTAAATTTAGAATGCTGTTGGTAATACCAGTGCTGATGATCACTGTGATCACAAATCTATTCAGTTTTCTTAGTTTTTTCCCAGCGAAATATCTGCAAAATTATATGAGCTCTATTGCACTTCGCAACCACTGATGCAGACAGGCAGACACGATGCTTTATTATTGATAGTTTATGTAACTAAGTGTGATTTTGTTCTATCTTGTTTTAATTGCATTGTTTCAAGGAACTGCAACTGCACATTATTATGACAAATCTTGATCATTTTTGATGTTTTTGTCAAAATAATCTTTTGAATTTGCATGACTGCACAAGTTAATGCTACATTTCTTCCCAAAATAAGCTTCACTTGAAATAAGATTCTATCGTCAGTTCCCTTTCACCACTGTGATTATGACGTGTGGGCTGTTTGCTGTAATCTGTTATGTTTTAGAGCTGTTTCTCAATCATATTATACCATGAAAATGAGCCTCACTTGTTCTTAGCACACTATGGGGCAGTAGCCTTGTTGTAAGGGCAATTGACTGTTATAAGTCAATCTAGAACAAATTACAAATATGTCCAGAAACGTAAGGCATTTGGATATGGATTGTTTTTTCAAGCTCTATTAATTCAGAAAGTATTTGACAAAATACTTGAAAAATAGATATGAAGATGTCAAATTTGAAATATCTGTGACTATTTGTTGTCTTTATATTTTTGAAGACTGAGAAACAAAATCAAATGCAAGGAAATTTTCTTTAAACTTTCAATAATGTCATCTCTCCTTCCCTATATCTGTCTTGTCTAGTGAGCTGCACAGCACTTAAGAAAAGGATTGCAGCTTTTTGTGGATGAGGCAGTTGGAGTCAAACAAGAAACGTAGATTGGTATAAGGTTTGCTGAGATGGTTGTTAATTTATAAGGAATAAATTGTTTCAGACTGATAGGAAAGAATCTGAGAAATATTTACATCGTCAAGCAAGTTCTTCCATTCTACTCATAGAACCATCTCATAAAAAGATCATAAACTCCTTATTAGAATGCTAGTAGCAAGCAAGTGGAGTAGTCAGAGCTATTCAATGTACAATACCCTCTGAAGGTCTAATTGATTGATGTTTTTATTTTTGTTCATTTTTATGACAGAATCTGACTAATCATTTAAATCACATTATTGGTGCTTAAAACTTGAATTAACAAACACTGGTAGAATTAAAAAATTCTGAATAACAAGTTACAGAATATGAGAATGGTTACAGCACAGAAGGAAGCTATTCAGCTAAACAACTACTCACCTTATTTGATGTCTAGCCAGATTCTTAGTGGAATTGTACAGTTTCTTATTTCAGATAAGAACTGAATTAACCTTGTGGCTTAACCATTTCAAGTGCAGTTGCTACACAGTGTTAATTGTTTTCTCATCCCAATTAAAAACAATGTCATAATTCAAAAATACTTCAACTGCTTTTAAAGAAATGTGAATTACTTGAAAAAGAATTACACAGCACCAGGTTATAGTCCAACAGGTTTATTTGGAAGTACAAGCTTTCGGAGCACTGCTCCTTTGTCAGGTAGCTCGTGGGACAGGATCATAGGACACTGAATTTATAGTAAAATATCCAGATATCAAGAGTGATTAATATGTAAATTTAGTTATTGCCTTTAAGCATCTGCCAAACCTTAAACAGATTAGTGTTTGCAGCAAACTGCCCAGCCTTCAGCACAACATTGACCACAACTCTGTACAACCCTGTCAATGGCAACCACTGCAAGACATGTCAGAGTATTGACATGGATGCTACCATTACATGTCCGGACACCACCCACCACTTGCGTGGCAGGTACTCATGTGACTCAATCAACATTGTCCATCTTATACATTGCAGGCGAGGATGTCCCAAGATATAGTACATTGGTGAGACCAAGCAGATGCTACGACAATGGATAAATGGACACTGCACAACAATCACCAGACATTGGTGTTCCCTCCCAGTGAGAAACACTTCAGCGGTCAGGGACATTTGGCTTGGATCTTCAGGACTGCATTGCATGGCGATTATGCAACAACACAGATGAGCTGAGTAGAGGCAGATAGCCAAGTTCGATACCCATGAAGATGGCCACAACCGGGATCTTCAGTTCATGTCACACTACAGGTGAACCCGTTACGCTACAGACTCTCACACACACACTGTTAAGCACAATCACACTCACACAGACACTCTCATACACATGCTCTCTCTCAAACACACACACATACACTCACACACCCTCTCACATATACTCCATTATACTTATGCACACACTCTATCAAGCATACACACACATGCAGACACACACATGTCCTCCCTCCACACACACATAAGTCTACGGGGTGAATTTGCATTTGCAGATACATTCCATTTTGTTGAAAAAGCACACAAACTGTGGGCAGTCAGTCCATGTGACATTTTATAAATTCCTACTTTGGAAATAGGATCAGTCTGACTCAAGGTTGTGATATAGACAGACTTTAACCTCACACCTTTAATGCATTGTCTGATCTGAGATGCCTCCTTTATTTTTATAAAACCTTAAGTCATCTCAGGACCGTGACTTGAAAGAAGTTCTGGGATACGCATATTAATCACTCAAAAACCCCAATTTAATTGATTAAAGACTTAACAGCAATCTAGGTTTGTTCAATACTTTGTATCAGTTGTATGACACTTTGGTCTTTTACGAGAAATTCAGTGTCATATGATCTTGCTCCACTAGCTACCTGACAATGGAGCAGCTCTTTGAAAGCTTGTACCTGATGAAGGGCTTTTGCCCGAAACGTCGATTTTCCTGCTCTTTGGATGCTACCTGACCTGTTGTGCTTTTCCAGCACCATTCTAATATTGACTATGATCTCCACTATCTGCAGTGCTCACTTTCACCTTCCAAATAAACCTGTTGGATTATAATCTGATGTTGTGTGATTTTTAACTTTGTCCACCCCAGTCCAACACAGGCACCTCCTCATCTTGAAAAAGAATGACACTGATTCTTATCTATTTAGCTGTCACATGCTAACACACAGCCTTTTACATTCATTTTTCCCAATACAGTTCTTTATCAACAATGTGTAAAACCATATTTTGAAATTTTGTCTAATACATCTGTGATATAACTATGCTGTATTCTGATAAGGCATGATAATTTGTTAAAAAAAACTAAACTTTGGACCTTGAATGAAAACTTGACTATTAACAAAATCTGTGTGGTCTGATATCAAATCATCAAAGGCTGATGTATGCCTTTGAATTGTGGCATAATTTATCCTGGGCAGTAACACAAAATGAATGATGTATTCTTTATTTTCCATTACATACTACCCAGCAGGGAGCTCCCTGTGCTGTGTTAGTTGAGCTTTCATAATTCAATGCTTGGAATGCTATAATGATGAAAGTAAGCTTTGCAAGCTTTGCATTTATAAAACATCTTTCGCAACACACAATGTCCCAAAATATTTTGCAACTCCACAATTTTGAACTGTAGTCACTTACTTTTTAGGCAATGCAGCAATCTATTTACCTACAGCAAGCTCCAAAAAACAGCAATGTACTCAAGACCAGATAATTTGTTATAGTAATCTTGATTGAGGGATATGTGTCAAGCTCCCCTGGCTATTTATACACCTGAGAGGATAGACAGGACTTTATCTAATCTGAAAGACAGTATCACCAGCATTGACAACTCACTCAATGTGACAAAGATTTTTGAAACAGCATCTCCAGAATGGGTTTGAATCCACAACCACTTGACTCATGCTCTCAATTGAACAATAGCTGACTTGCCTATAATTACTGTCTACTGACCTCTGAAGGAAAAACAAGTGTCTGGATGATGGCTGATGTGCAGGGTTGTGAGGGTCTTCATTGCAAATAGGCCATCCCACTTTCTTTGAGCTATTAAAGCTCAATCACTTCCTATCTTGCATTCTATATGACCACAAGATAAAGGTGCACAAGATAGGCCTTTCTGCCCATTGGATTTGTTCAGCCATACAATTATTGCTGATATGTTTCTCAATGTCATTCTTCTGCCTACTCCTTGTAACCTTTGATTCTCTTACTAAGCAAGAGTCTATCTATCTCTGTCTTAAGTATGCACAATGACTTGGTCTCCACAACCTTGTGTAGCAACAGATTCACTATCTTCTGACTGAAGAAATTCCTCCTCATCTGTGTTCTTTCACTTTGAGGCTGTGCTCTCGGGTGCTAGTTTTTCCTACTTATGAAAACACTTTCTCCATGTCCATTCTATCCAGGCCTCTCATAATTCTGTATGCTTCAATGAGAATTCCACCTCCCCTGCATCCTTCTAAATTCCATCAAATATAGACACAGATTCATCAACTGCGCCTCATATGACAAACCCTACATCCCATGATCATTCTTGTAAATCTCCTCTGGACCCCTCCAAGGCCAACACATTCTTTGTTAAATGTGTGGTCAAAACTGCTCACAATATTCCAAATGTGTCCTGACTGGAGCATTATACAGCCTCAACAGTACATTCCTGCTTTTGTATTCTAGTCTTGTCCAAAATGAATGCTAACATTGCATTTGCTTTCCGAACTGCCAACTTAACCTGTATGCGAACCTTAACAGAATCCTGAAATGGCTTCCCAAGTTCCTTTCTGCTTCAGATTTCCTAAGCTTTTCCTCATTATTCTGACTCATTCCTGAAGAAGGGCTTATGCCCGAAATGTCGATTCTCCTGTTCCTTGGATGCTGCCTGACCTGCTGCGCTTTTCCAGCAACACATTTTCAGCTCTGATCTCGAGCATCTGCAGTCCTCACTTTCTCCTACACCATTATTCTACCTACTAAAATTTATAACGTCAGACTTTCCCACACTGTATTCCATCTGCCACTTCTTTGCCCACTCTCCAAGCCTGTCCAAGCCTTCTGTAGCTTCCCTGCTTCCTCAACACTACCTGTACCTCGCCTATCTTTGTGTCATTCCCACAGCTAATGTAATGCCCTTCAGGAAAGTTAGAAAAAGGATCAAAACTAGAGAAGGGGCTCAAGAAAGTCAAACAGGAACTAATGTTTAGATTCTTTAGCTGCAGTGAACTTCATAATTTTCAATTTAGTTTAATTTAATCATTACATAATTCCTTCAGTGTATGAATGCAACAAGCAAGCTTACACATGAACAATTGTTAAGAATTTGCAATTTGTTTGGGACTCCATACAGAAGAATGATGTAGAGTTTTGATTCTTCTATATCCATGGTTATGAGATGTTGTGAGTACCAAGTCCTTTGTGGTTAATTTATTTGTCATTTGGTACTTTGACAAAGATGCATATGTTCAAATGGAGAATGGTGAAGCACAGATTGAGTATGTGCCAATGGCCTTCTGTGTTCAGTGGTAATGTGACCACATATTCCTGGCAAGGTTGGTGAACCTGGGGGAGTTGGAACAGGTCAAACATGCTGAGAATATAAATCTGGCAAAGCATATACATCTTCTTGGGAACTTAAGATTTCCATTTTAATGCCTTGATTGCTGAAACCAAATGTCTAGGGGAGAAAAGACAATTTGAATGGCTTCAAAGTGATTTGCTATTGGTTACAATTCCTGTTCTTTCTGATGGAGAGGAACAAAAATCCGGACAGCTGCAGATTAAAACCTTTTTTTTCTGCCATTCTCAGATCTCTAGCTCATATAAAGTGGAAGTGTTGAAGTCAGATTGCTGCTTTCAGGTAAGTTATAACAATTCTAAAGGTATGCATCAGATTCCACCATAGGCAGTCTAAGACAAACATAAAAATTGTGACTGCTATCCCACCTGCTGCAAATTCTTTTGATTATGTATCATCAGGTTTATCCGCCTTGAAAGTGGAAGGTCGATGGATGAAAGTAGTCAGACAATATTCTCCCTCTCTCTGGCCGGAGTCTGCAGCTGAATCACACAATTTTCAACCTCAGCATCCTGAGCTTAGTTTCCATTGCCATATCATCTTCATCACAAAGACTGATAATATACACAGACTTAATATCATTCGTTTCTCTCCTCAGCTCAGGGTATCTGCTGCTGAGACCCTTGTTCATACTTAGGTTACCACCAGATTTTGCAATTCCAATGATATCCTGTCCAGCCTCTCATCTCCCACTCTCCAAAAATGAATTTAATCATTTAATCTTAATCTAGTACCTGGGTCCTAATTTGCCATAAATTACCATCCAAACTGTGTCAACTGACCTACATTGGCTCCAGTTTATTCAATTCTAAATCTCTTATTTAATTGTCTCCATGACTTCATCCTCTCACAAATGTTGCAACCTTCTCCAGCACCAAAACCCTCGACACTTTTTGCGGTACTTTTCTCCTCTTGTATATCCTCCCCCTCATTCATCTCCACCATTGACAGCTTTGCATTTGGATTTTTAGGCCTGAGCCCTGGACATCTCTCACTAAGATCCTTCACCTCTCTTTCCTCTAAGAACTGGCTTGAAATCTACTTTTTAGAATATGCATTTGGCTATCTGTCCTAAAGTGTTTCTTTAGCTCCATAGCAGTTCTAGCCTGACATCCACTTCTGACTGTGAAGTACCTCGGGACATTTTACTACATTACACACACTCTCTACATGTAAACTGTTGCAGTGGTAATGAACATCATTGTTCTATTGGGAATGAGCAACATTTTTCAGTTTACCAACCTTGGCTTTTATCCAATCTGCAATATATTAAAGTCTCAGGTGCCAATTTTCAAGTCTTTTTGCAATTGCTGCTGAACTTCACTCTGTTTACTTTTAACAATTTTTAAAAAATGTAGAATATCCTTTTACTGTCACATGTACTCCATTGTAGGAGCACAGTGAAAAGTCTTTAAATTGGCTGCTTTTTTATGACAACATCTTATGTACAAGTACCTAGGTACAGTGCTTGGATGCAGCAAAGGAATAAAACTAATTGCATTACATTACAGAGTTGAAAATTATGTCAAAATAGGGCATCATTAAAGGGTTGGCATTACAGTAAGGTACGAAATTTTGAATCAACATTACATTGGAGCAGCTCAGCGCAGGTCCAAGCCGCAGTTTAGTCTGTCCAGACACTCAGCTGCTCCAAGGAAAGTTCCAGGACTGCCTTCTCAGTGCCGACCCCCACCCAGGGCTCACAGTCTGCGAACTGCTCTCAGGCTGTTTCCCTACTCCCTGCTCTGGGGCTGTTTCCCCACTCCATGCTCCGGGGCTGTTTCCCCATTCCCTGCTCCGGGGCTGTTTCCCTACTCCCTGCTCTGGGGCTGTTTCCCCATTCCCTGCTCCGGGGCTGTTTCCCCATTCCCTGCTCCGGGGCTGTTTCCCCATCCCCAGCTCCGGGGCTGTTTCCCCACTCCATGCTCCGGGGCTGTTTCCCCATTCCCTGCTCCGGGGCTGTTTCCCTACTCCCTGCTCTGGGGCTGTTTCCCCACTCCCTGCTCCGGGGCTGTTTCCCCATCCCCTGCTCCGGGGCTGTTTCCCCACTCGCTGCTCCGGGGCTGTTTCCCCACTCCCTGCTCCAGGGCTGTTTCCCCATTCCCAGCTCCGGGGCTGTTTCCCCACTCCCAGCTCCGGGGCTGTTTCCCCACTCCCAGCTCCGGGGCTGTTTCCCCATTCTCTGCTCCGGGGCTGCTTTCCCATTCCCTGCTCTGGGGCTGTTTCCCCATTCCCTGCTCCATGGATGTTTCCCCATTCCCTGCTCCGGGGCTTACAGCCCATGACACTGTACCAGGGCTCACAGCCCATGGACGCTCTACCGAGGCTCACAGCCCATCGACACTGTACCAGGGCTCACAGCCCATGGACACTGTACCAGGGCTCACAGCCCATGGACGCTGTACCAGGGCTCAAAGCCCATTACACTGTACCAGGGCTCACAGCCCATGGACACTGTACCGGGGCTCACAGCCCATGGTGCTGTATCGGGGCTCACAGCCCATGGACACTGTACAAGGGCTCACAGCCCATGGACACTGTAACGGGGCTCACAGCCCATGGCGCTCTATCGGGGCTCACAGCCCAGGACACTGTACCGGGGCTCACAGCCCATGGATGCTGTACCGGGGTACACAGCCTAGGACAGTGTACCGGGGCTCACAGCCCATGGACGCTGTACCGGGGCTCACAGCCCATGGACGCTGTACCAGGGCTCACAGCCCATTACACCGTACCGGGGCTCACAGCTCATGCACGCTGTACCGGGGTTCACAGCCCAGGACACTATAACGGGGCTCACAGCCCATTACACTGTACTAGGACTCACAGCCCATGGATACTGTACCGGGGCTCACAATCCATTACACTGTACCAGGGCTCACAGCCCATTACACTGTACCAGGGCTTACAGCCCAGGACACTGTACCTGGGCTCACAGCCCTTTACACTGTACTGGGGCTCACAGCCCATGGATGCTGTAACAGGGCTCACAGCCCATGGACACTGTACCGGGGCTCACAGCCCATGGACACTGTACCGGGGCTCACAGCCCATGGACACTGTACAAGGGCTCACAGCCCATGGACGAAGTTCCAGTGGTCCCAGCCCATGGCCACTGTACCAGGGCTCACAGCCCATGGACACTGTACCAGGGCTCACAGCCCATGTACACTGTACCAGGGCTCACAGCCCATGGACACTGTACCAGCGCTCACAGCCCAGGACACTGCACCGGGACTCACAGCCCATGGACGCTATAATAGGGCTCACAGCCCATGGACGCTGTACTGGGGCTCACAGCCCAGGATACTTTACTGGGGCTCACAGCCCATGGACACTGTACCAGGGCTCACAGCCGATGGACGCTGTAATGGGGCTCACAACCCATGGACGCTGTACCGGGGCTCACAGCCCATGGACACTGTAGAAGGGCTCACAGCCCATGGACGCTGTACAAGGGCTCACAGCCCATGGATGCTGTAATGGGGCTCACAGCCCATGGACGCTGTACCGGGGCTCACAGCCCATGGACGCTGTACCGGGGCTCTCAGCCCAGGATACTTTACTAGGGCTGATTGCTCCACGGACTTGCTGCCCGTGCCTGCCACTGCTGAGGGGAGTAAAGAACAAACAAGAGAGGAAGAAAAAAGGTATGATAAAGTACAGGTGGAGCAGAGGAGCTCCAGCAGGAGCATCGTACTCTGCCAACATCTCGCTTTATTGCCTGATTTTAGGTAGCTAGGGGATGCAGCAATTGCTTGCAACACAACTTACAGTTTAGTGATGTATTTGACGCAATTGCCACCCCTGCATGTTTGTGTGAGGAAGTGCATCATCAAATTTTAAATATTGGTTAGATGCTGGGAGTTGGGAACAGTTGCACCGTTCTTAGCTTTTGAAACAGCTGTGCACTGGCACCTGAATTCCTGAACACCCCCCCCCCCCCCCCTTAATGGAGAAACACGGATCAGGCATTGGAAAGATTCAAATAAGCACATTCACTTGATCTTGTAACATTAAATTGTAGATTAAGTAAGTGAAATACATCTGTTCTACTTTCAGATGATTTATAACATTTTTACAATGCGGCTAGAAATCAAGTGAAGGGATTTTTTGCAACAATGCATACTTCAGAAGCTTCATTTTAAAAATGCTTTCATTGCTGAATTAGCCCCCTGTTAATCCTTCCTATGGAACTTCTCAAAATGGACTGAAGTATAAGAGTTAAGAGCACACTGATTATTTAAAAAGGGATTTTGAGGCACAGTCAGGATCAGCAAATAATAAAAAGGCCAGTTTTAAATTTGTAAAAAAGAACAAAATGAATGCCTGTCAACCAGCAGTTCCATTTTATGGCCTCAATTTTAATTTTCCCATTAGTGCTGGCAGGGGTTGAGGAAAAGGAGCAAGAGACGCAAAGAAGTCAAAGGAACAGACCCAGGTACATTGAGTGAGCAATGAAAAGTCCCCAGGCACCTCACCTGCATGTATCTCCAAATAAAGCCAGGCCATTATCCATCACCACCCAACGGTGGAAGGATCAAGCACCAGAGAAGACAGATTTAAAGTAATTTATTAAGAGAAGAAATGGTAATATGAGGAAAGAAAATCACCTTGCACAGCGAATGGTTAGAATCGGGAAAGTGCTGCTGAATGCGAGCTGAAGGCAGCTTCTACCATTTCAAAAGGAAATTGGATCTGCAAAAAAGAAAACATCCATAGCTACAACAAAAGGGCAGGGGAGTGATTTAGGGGGAGCGCATCTTGCAGGGAGACTGCACCAACAGGTTGAGCTGAATGGCCTCGTTTTGCACATTTGGTGATTCTACGTTTCTAAGCTAGCCAAAATGAAACTTGCTTGTTCAACCAGTCAGCAGAGCTTCTTAATTGATGAGCAGTGTCACATATTTTGTGTGGACAATTCCTCACAAATAAAAAATGTTTGGATGGATATGGGTCAAGTGCAGGCAGGTGGCACTAGTTTAGTTTGGGATTGTGGTTGGTCTGAACGGTCTGTTTCCATGCTGTAAGAATCTGACACACAAAGGCAAATTAACAGCAGAACCATCGGGCAGCCGGGGAACAACTGCAAAGTCAGCTTCTCTACAAAGCGATAAGATAAGAATAAGAAGAAGCTGGGGACTCCGTCCATCTCTAGTTCTGTATTTCTTAGATGCATTTCCATTTCTGTGCAAATCTCAAAAGCACTGGGTTGAGTAATGAGAATGCATTCGGGAGATCATTTGCTTTTCAACATCAGGCTCTCTGAGACGTTAACCTATGACCACCATTGGTGTCCTTTCTTTTGTTTAACATATTCAAATAATTCAGTTATTTATTACCAGTCCTCATATGTAACAGGCCTCTGCTGATGTTCAAAATAAAGGTCTTCATCATTTGTCTTCCAGGCTTCAAAACCCAATATAATTTTTTTTCTGACATAGTTGGCTTTATGACTGCAGCTTTAGTTTTTAACAGCTAGCATTCAATAGAGTTTGATGATTCATGCCTGTTCAGCAGGGAATCATTATGTATTGCTATTTTAAACAGTTACACTCCACATGTTTCTAACAACACTGAGATTTACTCTGCTGGTTAATGAATTATTTCTGTAGCGATGAAAATGACCTTGCATTCCAGAGATTCATGTTTTATTTGTTGGATTTGGAGAAGCTTCAGCTTCAGCTAAAATGATACCTTATTCAAGAGACCTTCAATTGAAAATAATGCTTTAAGGTATTAAAATATTATCTATTCATAACTGGCAAAGAACAGTTCTACCTCACTCATTAGCTTTCAGTTTTCAGCACTCTAGGCAAAATGCTGGAATGATTCAGCAATTGTAAAACTCAGCAATAAAGTCTGATCTGCATCATATTTACCCACCTGCTTTTGTATGTTATGTGGTTGTGTGGCCAGAGTCCAATCAACAGTGTGTGTGCTGTGGAATGCAGTAGTAGCTAACTTGCCTAATATATTGGTGCTTTGCTCATCAGGCTGCCCATTGCCAGCATTGTGCAAACAATTGTAAATGATCAAAAAGTGAATTGGTAATAGTCAGTGCAATGTATTTCAGAGCTTCAGATGCCAGAGGGAGGACTGGTCTGTCGTCTTGATAATGTTCTCCTCCTGTTTCAAAATCCTCCCTTCAGGGTTAATGTCTGTGCTTTTTGAAAAAATCAATCCCATCCACCAACCATCTTATCCCTCAGTCCCATCTGCAGAAATGCATCTTATTGTTGAATCCATTTTCACTGTTCACTTCAATAGCTTTCTCCCATTAATTTTTCACAACCTTTAGGGCAAACAGATCAAGCTGACATCTACTTTTACTTCCATTTCCTAATTAACTTTCTTACACCATTTTACTGCTATAATTTCTCTCCACATCTATTGAAGGTGTCAACTGTTTGCTGTAACATTATAATTCACTCGGGGAAACATGTCATCATGCATACACGTGTGTACACATATCGAAATGATATAGCTTGTGCTTCTCTCACAGACTCTGGTCTTGTTCTTCATGGATTCTCTCTTCTCCTGTTTCTTAAAGGTACTGGACATCGACATTTGCACTGACTTACTGGACAGCTACTGTTCTGAGTCCCTTGCGCCTCTCGTTTGTCCTTATAAGAAATGCTGTCTCACTTTCTGACCTACTTTAAACTCAATTTACACAAGGATATACATGATACTAAATAAAGCTCTCCACTACAGTCTTTCTCTTTTGCTCCTCTGGGAGTCTTGCTTTTCTGATGTCAAATTCATATTGACATTTACGTTGTCATTATTAGCAGATTCAGATCCCATTTTGTGATAGAACGCCCCCCCCCCCTCCCCCCGGCCGCCCCCAAACTCTCCCCCAACCCCCAGTGGCGATCAGACTGTCAGTCTCCCGGATCTATAAAGATACATCTGCTGATAACTTGCTTCACAAGAACATTGCAGCTTTCAGGATAGCAATCAATTTCCTTGGGTCACTTTTGTGAAGTCCCATCAGAATTTTCAATACTTTCAAGCTGAGGCAAGTTGTGTCTTGTGATCTGAACTATGAATGTAATAAAAAAGTGTCACAGCAGTAAAGTCATACACTGCAATTATACAGCACCATTTGATGTGTGCACATTATTCCTTTGCAATTTCAAGTCCGACTTATCTCTTTCACTGCAGCTAAACAAAATGTTTATGATATGTTGCAATCCCTTTGTCACATTCCTGATCAACATATGAACATAAAATAATTGATGAGTGGGCTAATACCAACTAGCTTATTAAATCTGCCTTATACCTCATGATAACTAAGTACATCTGCCCAATCCTGCTCACTCCCTCACTTTTTTCTTTTATATAGAATCTCTGCAGGATGGAAGCAGGCCATTCGGCCCACTGAGTTCACTTTAACCCTCCAGAGAGCAATCCTCCATTACCCTATCTCTGTAACCCTGCATTTCCCATGGCTAATCCATCTAGCCTGCACATATCTGGACACTATGGGCAATGTAGCATGGTGAAGCCGCCTAGCTGCACATCTTTGGGCTGCAGGAGGAAACTGGAGCACTTGGAGGAAACCTACGCAGATACTCCGAGAATGTGCAAACTCCAAACAGACAGTCACCTGAGGATGTAATCAAACCAGAATCCATGGCACTGTGAGGCTAACCACTGAGCCACCATGCTGCCCAATGTTTCCACATAATCTGTAATTTTGGGAGCTTGGGAGATGCCAAGCTAATAACAGAACATATACTCTGTAAAATTTCTCTCCAGCTCCCTCAGCAACCAAAATCTGTCAAGAATGTCACATGGATCAAATATCATCAATGAAGATATTTACCTTCTGTGTGATGCAATATTTGCTCCAGTCAAGAAATTGTTCAGCCCCTTTTGTGATTTGCAATCCCGTGATCCTATTTTTTAATGCACAATAAAATATCAAGAGGTCTGGCACTTGCAGTCTGAAAGATTCCATTTACAGTCATGCTCTACCTTCCATTTTAAGTCAACTTTCC
This sequence comes from Chiloscyllium plagiosum, assembly GCF_037043375.1. Classification (NCBI taxonomy): domain Eukaryota; kingdom Metazoa; phylum Chordata; class Chondrichthyes; order Orectolobiformes; family Hemiscylliidae; genus Chiloscyllium; species Chiloscyllium plagiosum. The sequence goes on from NW_028270141.1 coordinate 32,076,367, forward strand.
ATCTGGCATCTTACTCTATTTTCTATTCCATCAATCTTTTGTTGTTAATCGTTATCCTGGAATATTGCCAAAAACTTTCAGAAACCCACAATGCACAATGTCTACAGCCAAGCAAATTATTGTCTTGAAAGCACTTCCAGCAGTTTAGGACATAAGTTTTCAGAATGCCATCTGTGATATTTACTGAGTTATTACTTTCTTTTCACCCTGTTTATGTTAGCCACCATAGTCCTGAAGACGATCAATGAGCATCAACGTTTTGCTGTTACGTTTTGAAAAGCAATTAAAATTTTAATGTTTGCTAAATTCGATAAATATCCAATGCCTGCTCAACCAGATAGCAATGCTTTTGGAAAAAGTCCAGCAACTTGATTTAGCATGTTCTCCCTTGCCTCACTCATGTTTACAATCCTTTAAAAAGACCCACTCTCCAAAATATTCGCCCAGTAGACTTCTCAGCATTGCTTAAAGCACTTGTCTCAATTTATTGCTTATATGCTTTGTAGATATTTCTCTCAATGTCTTTTAAATAACGCAGTTAAGATTTTTCATTTCACAGCTACAGCTTTAGTAAACTTGCAAAACAAAACATACTTGAAAATATCCATGTTAGAATTCTAAATATTTTAAGACTGTCACTGTAGTTCAATGCATGGACCATTATCGTAATTGAGAGTAACTCCTCCGAGAAAAGTTCACAGAAAAGTAACCTGCATAGTACATGTCTAGAAGCCTGCATCCTTTTTGTTTGATAAGGGAGATGGAATCAAGGCAAGTCAATGGAAAAGAGATACAGTTAGTGATGAATACAAGACTATTGAAGATTGTTTGTCTTGGTACTGTGGTTGAAATTCTTTAGGGATCAGAATGATATCAGCTATGTGAGATGTATGCAGAATTGGGCAACGTATGCAATGAGACCTGTCTCAATGTCAAGGTCATCTTGTTGCCTCTCTTACGCTTTTTACAAGCAGTGTGGTGAGATTCTGACTGGGCAGCAGTGAGATGCCAGTTGATAGGGATTAATGCTTGTTAAATAAAAACCAGAAGAACTGCAGATGCTGTAAATCACAAAGACAGAAATTGCTGGAAAAGCTCAGCAGGTCTGGCAGCATCTGTGGAGGGAACTCAGAATTAGCATTTTGGGTCAAGTGCCCCTTGTTTAGAACCCTCCATCCTGTTAACAGCATACAGTACTTCATTAATATTCAGCCTCCCATTCCCAAGAGACATCGTAGTGCATCATTGGGGTGTACCAGGCACTACATAATTGGAACAGGCAACATGTTGATATCCTGGATTCAAAGGACCTGGGAGAGTAGTGTCGTCTGAGGAGGAGGAGAATAATAATACTGTGGAGGAGGAAGTTAACATTATTCATGACAGAGCACTGCTGCATTAGGTACTAGAAGCCTGACAGAACTTCATTTACACCCACTTCTAAATGATGAAAACTGTGTTTAGTGTACATTCGTTGACCAGAACATTTTTGATCATGATACCTAATGTGATTGGCTTTGTGGGGGTGAAGTTCAGTCTCTGTTGGTTACATTTCTGCTCCCTGTTCCCTTGTGTAAATAAAAGCTCATGCTCGTATCTGTATTTGTCTTGTTGCTTGTCTGTGTGTGATGTTCCTCTCCTGGACAATGATGAGGTGAGGGTTTAAAGTGGATATTGAGGACAGGGAAGTGCTGTTTTGAAGGGTGTTCAGTCTGGATGTAGGTGAGGACACATAGAGTCTGTGACCTGGTGGTTAAATAAACTTTGTGTGTCCCTACCTCCATTCAGATTGAACAGCCTCAGCCTTTTCCCGCGTATGGAGTCGGGTATTACAAGGGGGCATAGCTTTAAATTAAGGGGGGGTAGATATAGGACTGAAGTTAGGGGTAGGTTCTTCACTCAGCGAGTCGTACGTTCATGGAATGCCCTGCCAGTAGCAGTGGTGGACTCTCCCTCTTTATGGGCATTTAAGCGGGCATTGGATAGGTATATGGAGGATAGTGGGTTAGTATAGGTTAGGTGGGCTTGGATCGGCGCAACATCGAGGGCCAAAGGGCCTGTACTGCGCTGTATTCTTCTATGTTCTATGTTCTATAACAGTGACTACTAGGGTGTGCAAGTGCGAGGCAATGTCAGCTCTGCAGGTTATGTGCTATGAGCAGTGAGGCTTTATGGCTGCTATGCCTTTCATTTGCCTGTCATAGGAAAATGACAGATGCTGATACTCGGTCAGGTACAGCGCAGCCTTTCATAGGTGGATCAAACACAAAGACTGTCACTTTGGTGGATATTCACCAATTGGTGGGTGAGGCATAGAGGCTCCCAGCCTCATTCCTGACTCAGGGCTTTTGGCCGAAACATCGATTTTCCTGCTCCATGAATGCTGCCTGACCTGCTGTGCTTTTCCAGCATCACACTTTCGACCATAGAGCATGGTAAGATGGGGCAGAAATCAGATGTGAGAAATGCCATAGGGCTAAGGTAGGTAATTAATGCTCAGCACATAAGAACACCAGTAGGCCATTCAGCCCCTCGAGTCTGATGTACCATTCAATTCTCAGACTATGCTCCAAATTCTGAAATTTCTGATTAATGGAAATAGTTTATCTTTAACCACCCTGTCTTTTCCTATTAATATCTTGAAGACTTTGATCAGATCACCTTTTAACTTCTGAATTCTAGAGAAAACAGGCCAAATTTATCTAATCTCTCCTCATAACTCATAACCCTGAAGACCAGCTATAATTTTTACAAACTTTCATTATATTCCCTCCAAGGACAAAGTATCCTACTTAAGGTGTGTGACCTAACTATGGTTTTGTATAATTGCAGCCTATTTCTGCGTCATTATACTCCAGTTCCATTGGATTCTTGCTGTGCGTTCGGTAAGATAGGGTCAGAGACTCACTCTGTCTTGCAATGAAAAGCCCTCCAAATCCTCGAAGAAACTCATTAAGACAAAAATAATGTGTCTTCAATTGATAATAAACTGGAGTACTGAAGAGGGCTCGTGATTTGTTCTGAATTCTGCTGACAAGAAAACAACAAATGCTGGAGATCAAAGTGGGTCAGGTAGCATCCATGGAGAGAAAGCAAGCTAACGTTTTGAAGCTGGACGACTCTTCATCAGAGCTAATAAAAAGTCTATCCGGCTTGGTTTTTTAAAGTTAAAGGGGTTCCAAGTTGTTTTAGTGGGAAGAGTATGAATGATATTCGTATCACATATAATGACCATAGTAGCTGTGATTTGGAAGGTCTGAAGGATAGCTAATTAGCAGTTTTGCCTGGAAGTAAGGCCAATGTGATTGATGTTACTGTGGAGATTTTAGAAGGGAGGGAAGCATATGTTGAATTGCCTTACAGAAAATCTTTCAGAAAAATATCATTTCACAAAACAGAGTCAATCTGCATAATTCTGAGAGGAAGATAATGAAAAAGAGAGAGAGAGAGAAAAAGAGAGAGAGAGAGAATGAGTAGACCTGGAAACATCAAGTCTCTATTGTTCAGTAGACATGTGTGGGTGGGAAAACATGCTTAGTCTGAAGAAATTAGGATTGTGACTGTTTAAGCAAAGCTGAAAAATTTGACAAGCTTTGTCCAAGGAGAAGGATTTCTAGGGTAACCCATACCTTGAAAGTTAAAAATCACGCAAAACCAGGCTATAGTCTGACAGGTTTATTTGGAAATACTAGCTTTCGGAGCACTGCTCCTTTGTCAGATAGCTGTGGAGCAGAATCAAAAGACACAGAATTTATAGCAAAAGATCACAGTGTCATGCAATTGAAATGGTGTATTGAAAAAACCTAGATTGGTGTTAAGTCTTTCATCTTATAGAATGATTGCAGGTTTTGGTTTATTAATATGTAAATTGTTAATATGTTATTTTAAATCACATTTTCAAGATAACTTAAGGTTTTATAAAAAAAGACACCTCAGCTCAGGCAGTGTTTTAAAGGTGTGAGTTTAGAGTCTATCTGTATTCCAAACTTGAGTCAGACTGGTTCTATTTCCAAAGTAGGAATTTATAAAATGTTACATGGATTGACTGCCTACATTGACTGCCTACAGGTTTTGTGCTTTTTGAGCAAAAATAGAATGTATCTGCAAATACAATACTGCAAATGCAAATTCACCCGACAGACTTATATATGTGTGTGTGTACAAATGTATGTGAGAGAGAGAGAGTGTGGGTGTGTGCATATGAGTGTGAGTGCACGTGAGTGTGTGTTTATGTGTGTGCATGCTTGGTAGAGTGTGTGCATGAGTGTGACAGAGTATAAGCCTGGGAGAGGATGTGTGCATGGATGTAAGTGTGGGGAGTGTATGTGTGTGTGTCTGAGAGAGAGCATGTGCATGAAAGAAAGAGGGTCTGCATGAGTGTGTGAGTATGTAAGAGTGCGTGAATGTGTACGTGTGTATGTGTATAGTGTAGTGTGACAAGAACCCAAAATTCTGGTTGAGGCCATCCTCATGGGTACCAAACCTGGCTATCAGCCTTTGCTTGGCCACTTTGCTTTGTTGCTTATCCCGAAATCCGCTTTGGAGGACGGTCTCCTGAAGATAATAGACAATAGACAATAGAGAATAGGTGCAGGAGTAGGCCATTCTGCCCTTCGAGCCTGCACCACCATTCAATATGATCATGGCTGATCATCCTTAATCAGTATCCTGTTCCTGCCTTATCTCCAAACCCTTGATTCCACAATCCTTGAGACTCTATCCAACTCTTTCTTAAATTAATCCAGAGACTGGGCCTCCAGTGCCCTCTGGGCAGAGCATTCCACACAACCACCACTCTCTGGGTGAAGAGGATTCTCCTCATCTCTGTCCTAAATCGTCTACCCCGTATTTTTAAGCTGTGTCCTTTGGTTCGGCACTCACCCATCAGCGGAAACATGTTTCCTGCCTCCAGAGTGTCCAATCCTTTAATAATCTTATATGTCTCAATCAGATCCCGGCTCAGTCTTCTAAACTCAAGGGTACACAAGCCCAGTTGTTCCAGTCTTTCAGTGTAAGGTAATCCCGCCATTCCAGGAATTGACCTCGTGAACCTACGCTGCACTCCCTCAATAGCCAGAATGTATTTCCTCAAATTTGGAGACCAGAACTGCACACAGTATCTCAGGTGTGGTCTCACCAGGGTGCTGTACAGCTGCAGAAGAACCTCTTTGCTTCTCTACTCAATCCCTCTTGTTATGAAGGCCAACATGCTATTAGCCTTCTTCACTACCTGCTCTTCCTGCATGCTTACCTTCATTGACTGGTGTACAAGAACACACACATCTCTCTTTACTACCCCTTTACCTAAATTGATTCCATTTAGGTAGTAATCTGCCTTCCTGTTCTTGCCACCAAAGTGGATAACCGTACATTTATCCACATTAAACTATATCTGCCATGCATCTGACCACTCATCTAACCTGTCCAGGTCACTCTGTAATCTCCTAACATCCTCCTCACATTTCACCCTGCCTCCCAGCTTAGTATCATCAGCAAATTTGCTAATGTTATTACTAATACCATCATCTATATCATTAACATATATTGTAAAAAGCTGCGGTCCCAGTACTGATCCCTGCGGTACCCCACTGGTCACTGCCTGCCATTCCGAAATGGAGCCGTTTATCACTACTCTTTGTTTCCTATCAGCCAACCAACTTTCAATCAAAGTTAGTACTTTGCCCCCAACACCATGCGCCCTAATTTTGCTCACTAACCTCCTATGTGGGACTTTATCAAAAGCTTTCTGAAGGTCCAGGTACATTACATCTACTGGATCTCCCTTGTCCATCTTCAGAGTTACATCTTCAAAAAATTCCAGAAGATTAGTCAAGCATGATTTTCCCTTCATAATTCCATGCTAACTCTGATCTATCCTGTTACTACTATCCAGATGTGTCGTAATTTCATCTTTTATAATAGACTCCAGCATCTTTCCCACCACTGACGTCAGACTAACTGGTCTATAATTTGCTGCTTTCTCTCTCCCACCTTTCTTAAAAAGTGGTACAACATTAGCCACCCTCCAATCCGCAGGAACTGATCCTGAATCTATTGAACTCTGGAAAATAATCACCAATGCACCCACGATTTCTCGAGCCACCTCCTTCAGTACCCTGGGATGTAGACCATCAGGCCCCGGGGACCTATCAACCTTCAGACCTAACAGTCTCTCCAACACCAATTCCTGGCAAATATAAATTCCCTTAAGTTCAGGTCCTTCAGCCACTGTTACCTCAGGGAGATTGCTTGTGTCTTCCCCAGTGAACACAGATCTGAAGTACCAATTCAATTCTTCTGCCATTTCTTCGTTCCCCGTAATATATTCCCCTGTTTCTGTCTTCAAGGGCCCAATTTTAGTCTTAACCATTTTTTTGCCTTTCACATACCTAAAAAAGCTTGTACTATCATCCTTTATATTATTGGCCAGTTTACCTTCGTACCTCATTTTGTCTCTGCGTATTTCCTTCTTAGTAATCCTCTGTTGTTCTTGAAAAGCTTCCCAGTCCTCCGTTTTCCCACTTATCTTTGCTCTGAAGCTGAATGTCTTTGACCGCTGATATATTCCTCCACTGGGAGGGGACACCTCTGTCTGGCAATTGTTGCGCAGTGTCAATTCATCTGTTGTCGTAGCGTCTGTTTGGTCTCGCCAAAATACCATGCCTTAGGGCATCCTTGCCTGCAGCATATGAAATAGACAACGTTGGTCCAGTCACATGAGTACCTGCCATGTACATGTTGGGTGGTTTCCCAATGTGTAATGGTAGTATCCGTGTCGATACTCTGACACGTCTTGCAGTCTTTGCCATGACAGGGTTGTACGGTGTTGTCGATGTTGTGCAGAAGGCTGGGCAGTTTGCTATGAACAGTGGTCTATTTAAGATTTGGTGGTTGTTTAAAGGCAAGATGTGGAAAATCTTGGCGAAGTGCTCGTCTTCATTGATAGTGTGTTGCAGGCTGCGAAGAACATGGCATAGTTTCTCTGCTCCCAGACAACGAAGCCTATCCGATCGGTTGCATCCAATGTCTGTCTCCTGAGGATATCATTATGGTTTCTCGCTGTTGCACGTCGGAACTGGTGATCAATGAGTTGAGCATCATATCCTGTTCTTAAGAGGGCATCCTTCGGCACCTTCAGATGTCTGTTGCATTCCTCCTCCTCTGAACAGATCCTGCGTATGTATAGTGCTTGTCAATTGGAGATGGCTGTTTTAATATGCTTAGGGTGGAAGCTAGAGAGGTGCAGCATCATGAGGTTATCCGTGGGTTTGCGATAGAGTGAGGTACTCAGGTACCCAGCCTTAATGGAAATTCATGTGTCCAAGAATGAGACAGATAGCAAAGAGTAGTCCATGGTAAATCTGATGGTGGGATGAAACTTGTTGATATCACTGTGCAGTTGTTCCAGTGAATCCTCGCCATGGATCCAGAGAAAGAAAATGTCGCCAATATATCTGGTGGATAATGCTGGTTGGAGATCCTGTACAGCAAAGAAGTCTTGTTCAAACTTGTGCATGAAAATGTTAGTGTATTGGCATAGATTGAAAGTCAGTTCTTGGATGAGACATTATCCAACTGGGAAAGGAAAAATAAGCTGAGAATCAATTTGAACTGGTTCTTGGAGAACAAGTCTCCACTTGAGATATTTTAGTCATTTTGAATTTTAACTAGGAATATTTTCTATAGTTTCTGTATAGAACATGTTGCTTACAGAAATAATGTTTAGGCAAAGTAGCTATTAACTTGTGTAGGCAAGCAGGAGGCAGGAAGAACACAGCAAGTCAGGCAGAATCAGAAAGTGGAGAGGTCAACGTTTCAGGTGTAACCCTTCTTCAGGATACTGTGTCCTAAAACTTGAAATCTACTATTGAAGGTTTGATACTATAAGTATACTATAATTTGACCCATTCACTCAAAATTCAAATTTATTTTTAAAATCTTTTTGATCTGTGTCGGTATTGCAACAAGATCAGTCATAATCTAAAAGATTTGGAGAACAGATCTAAGGATGGAACAGCATACTCCTGAGCCTTTCTGTCAAATGCTTCCAAGTCAAAATATTGAGTTCCTCATCTTGAAAGCTTCAGATAAGCAATGTGATTTTTACTTGAAAAACTAGTGAAAGATTATTAATTCTCAAGAACATTCAGTCATCATCACTGGTATGTTTCAACGTCTCCATTCACATAGAAATTATCTATATTTAATTCTGTCAAACACTTGTTTCTCAGCAGTATTCAAGGTCATAGAGTCATAGAGTAATAGAGATGTACAACATGGAAACAAATCTTTCGGTCCAACCCGTCCATGCCGACCAGATATCCCAACCCAATCTAGTCCCACCTGCCAGCACCTGGCCAATATCCCTCCAAACCCTTCATATTCATATACCCATCCAAATGCCTCTTAAATGTTGCAATTGTACCAGCCTCCACCACTTCTTCTGGCAGCTCATTCCATACACATACCACCCTCTGAGTTAAAAATGTTGTCCCTTAGGTCTCTTTTATATCTTTCCCCTCTCACCCTAAACCCATGCCCTCCAGTTCTGGACTGCCTGACCCCAGGGAAAAGACTTTGCCTATTTATCCTATCCATACCCCTCATAATTTTGTAAACCTCTATAAGGTCACCCCTCAGCCTCTGACACTCCAGGGAAAACAGCCCCAGCCTGTTCAGCCTCTCCGTATAGCTCAAATCCTCCAACCCTGGCAGCATCCTTGTAAATCTTTTCTGAACCCTTTCAGGTTTTGCAACATCTTTCCGGTAGGAAGGAGACCAGAATTGCTTGCAATATCCAACCATGGCCGAACAAATGTCCTGTACAACCACAACATGACCTCCCAACTCCTGTACTCAATATTCTGACCAATAAAAGAAAGCATACTAAATGCTTTCTTTATTATCCTACCTACCTGCGACTCCACTTTCAAGGAGCTATGAACCGGCACTCCAAGGTCTCTTTGTTCAGCAACACTCCCTAGGACCTCACCATTAAGTGCATAAGTCCTGCTAAGATTTGCTTTCCCAAAATGCAGCACCTTGCATTTATCTGAATTAAACTCCATCTGCCACTTCTCAGCCCATTGGCTCATTTGATCAAGATCCTGTTGTAATCTGAGTTAACCCTCTTCATTATCCACTCCACTTCCAATTTTGGTGTCATCTGCAAACTTACTAACTGTACCTCTTATGCTCGCATCCAAATCATTTATGTAAATGACAAACAGTAGACGACCCAGCACCGATCCTTGTGGCCTTCAGTCTGAAAAACAACCCTTCACCACCACCCTCTGTCTTCTACCTTTGAGCCAGTTCTGTATCCAAATGGCTAATTCTCCCTGTATTCCCTGAGATCTAACCTTGCTAATTAGTCTCCCATGGGGAACCTTGTCGAATGCCTTACTGAAGTCCATATAGATCACATCTACCACTCTGCCCAAATCAATCCTCTTTGCTACTTCCTCAAAAAACTCAATCAAGTTTGTGAGACATGATTTCCCACGCACAAAGCCATGTTGACTATCCCTAATCAGTCCTTGCCTTTCCAAATACATGTACATCCTGTCCCTCAGGATTCCCTCCAACAACTTGCCCACCACCAACATCAGGCTCACTGGTCTATAGTGCTCTGGCTTGTCCTTACCCCCACCCTTCTTAAACAGTGGCACCACATTAGCCAACCTCCAGCCTTCCGGCATCTCACCTGTGACTATCGATGATACAAATATCTCAGAGGCCCAGCAATCATTTCTCTAGCTTCCCACAAAGTTCTCAGGTACACCTGATCAGGTCCTGGGGATTTATCCACCTTTACCCATTTCTAGACATCCAGCACTTCCTCTTCTGTAATCTGGACATTTTGCAAGATGTCACCATCTATTTCCCTGCAGTCTATATCTTCCATACCCCTTTCCACAGTAAATACTGATGCAAAATACTCATTTAGTCTCTCCCCCATTTTCTGCAGCTCCACATAATGGTCGCCTTGCTGATCTTTAAGGGGCCCTATTCTCTCCCTAGTTATCCTTTTGTCCTTTATGTATTTGTAAAAACTCTTTAGATTCTTCTTAATTTTATTTGCAAAAGGTATCTTATGTCCCCTTTTTGCCCTCCTGATTTCCCTCTTAGGTATACTCCTATTTCCTTTATACTCTTCAAAGGATTCACTTGATCTATCCTGTCCATACCTGACATATGCTTCCTTCTTTTTCTTAACCAAACCCTCAATTTCTATAGTCATCCAGCATTCCCTACACCTACCACCTTTCCTTTCACCCTAACAGGAATATACTTTCTCTGGATTATCGTTATCTCATTTCTGAAGGCTTCCCATGTTCCAGCTATCCCTTTACCTCCAGCTGTCCCCAATCAGCTTTTGAAAGTTCTTGCCTAATACCGTTACAATTGGCCTTTCTCCATTTTAGAACTTCAACTTTTAGATCTGGTCTATCCTTTTCCATCATTATTTTAAATCTAATAGAATTATGGTCGCTGGCCCCAAAGTGCTCTCCCACTGACACCTCAGTCACCTGCCCTGCCTTATTTTCCAAGAGTAGGTAAAGTTTTGCATCTTCTCTAGTAGGTGCATCCATATACTGTAACAGGAATTGTCTTGTACACACTTAACAAATTCCTCTCCAAATTCCTCTTAACACTATGGCAGTCCTAGTCTATGTTTGGAAAGTTAAAATCCTGTACCATAACCACCCTATTATTCTTACAGACAGCTGAGATCTCCTTACAAGTTTGTTTCTCAATTTCCCTCTGACTATTAGGGGGTCTATAATACAATCCCAATAAATTGATCACCCCTTTCTTATTTCTCAGTTTCACCCAAATAACATTCCTGGATGTATTTCCAGGAATATCCTCCCTCAGCACAGCTGTAATGCTATTCCTGATCAAAAAGCCACTCCCCTTCCTATCTGGCCTTCCTTTCTGTCCTTCCTGTAGCATTTGTATCCTGTAACATTAAGCCGCCAGTCCTGCCTATCCCTGAGCCATGTTTCTGTAATTGCTATGATATCCCAGTCCCATGTTCCTAAGGTCATTAAGACTGGGGGTTGGGTGGGGTCAGTGGATCTCCATGCTTTATCGGAGAACTATAGCCAGACTATCAATATTTCAAGATCACAGGAGCAACAGCAATTGCTAGCTCATGCTGGTGTATAAGAGCAAATAACACTGTGGGCGGCACGGTGGCACAGTGGTTAGCACTGCTGCCTCGCAGCGTCAGAGACCCGGGTTCAATTCCCGCCTCAGGCGACTGACTGTGTGGAGTTTGCACGTTCTCCCCGTGTCTGCGTGGGTTTCCTCCGGGTGCTCCGGTTTCCTCCCACAGTCCAAAGATGTGCAGGTCAGGTGAATTGGCCATGCTAAATTGCCCGTAGTGTTAGGTAAAGGGTAAATGTGGGGGTATGGGTGGGTTGCGCTTCGGCGGGGCGGTGTGGACTTGTTGGGCCGAAGGGCCTGTTTCCACACTGAAAGTAATCTAATCTAATCTAATCTAATCTAAACATGCACATCTTCGCAGTCAGTATCAATCTAAAAATTTATATAAATAGGATCTGCAAATGCCATCTCTCTAGTCGACATTTCTGTTCCAGGTAGATGGTGCTATTGTGTCAGCTAACACATGTTTATGAAATTGGAGTCAAGACTGCTAGCCATGGAGAGCTTTTCAGCTGGTTACCACTTAATGTTTTACACTTCCAATATAAGAAGAGATCAGCTTCAATGTCTTTACCAGGACATCGATTTTTGCCCTGTGCACACTTGACAAATGTCCTCCAAATATAAGTAATTTCATCCTGTGTGCTGTCAGCAAGAGATAAACATTCAAAGATCTCATCTTGATCTGACTGTCAGTGGCAATGCACAAGCTGTGTTGGATATAAATGGAACAGCAATGCAGCTGTATTTAAACTCAAAGAAAATATTGTACCTGCTTATATCAAGCATCTTTGGCTATTGCATGGGATGTCGAGATGAAAATGATTGTACCATATATTAAACATCAAATTTATGTTCCTAAAGCTGACCAGCATGAACAAAAGTTGGATGAAATCAATGATCAAAGAATGGAAAGATCGACAACAATAAAGGAAATATGATGTGGTTTTGAGAAAGTTCTTTGGTATCTGAAAGCTGTACATTAACTTGTTGAAGCAGAAAAGCAAATAAGTTGTTGACATGTTGCAATGGAAATGTGCTAATGGTCACCCACACATAGTTTGAAGAAAGCTTTAAGGTTGAGAAGTCAGACACAATGAGACACAGAATGGCTCAAGATTAATTGCATCTTGAAGAAGTATATACTTCTATAGTATAATGAATACTTCTTCTTCCCTGACATAATGCCAAATCAAATACCAGTTTGATTATGACGGATACTTCCTTGAAGTTTAGGAGAAGTGGCAGATGGAGTTTAATTTAGATAAATGTGAGGTGCTGTATTTTGGGAAAGCAAATCTTAGCAGGACTTACACACTTAATGGTAAGGTCCTAGGGATTGTTGCTGAACAAAGAGACTTTGGATTGCAGGTTCATAGCTCCTTGAAAGTGGAGTCGCAGGTAGATAGGATAGTGAAGAAGGCGTTTGGTATGCTTTCCTTTATTGGTCAAAATATTGAGTACAGGAGTTGGGAGGTCATGGTGCAGCTGTACAGGACACTGGTTAGGCCACTGTTGGAATATTACGTACAATTCTGGTCTCCTTCCTATTGGAAAGATATTGTGAAACTTGAAAGGGTTCAGAAAAGATTCACAAGGATGTTGCCAGGGTTGGAGGATTTCTTTGAGCTTTTGGGAGAGGTTGAATAGGCTAGGGGTGTTTTCCCTGGAGTGTCAGAGGCTGAGGGGTCACATTATAGAGGTTTATAAAATCATGAGGGCCATGGATAGAATAAATAGATAAAGTCTTTTTCCTGGGGTGGGGGATTCCAGAACTAGAACGCATTGGTTTAGGGTGAGGGGGAAAGATATAAAAGAGACCTAAGGGGCAACATCTTTCACTCAGAGGTTGGTATGTGTGTGGAATGAGCTGCCAGAGGAAGTGGTGGAGGCTAGTACAATTGCAACATTTAAAAGGAATCTGGATGGGTATATGAATAGGAAGGGTTTGGAGGGATATGGGCCAGATGCTGGCAGGTGGGACTAGATTGAGTTGGGATATCTGGTTGGCATGGCTGAGTTGGACCGAAGGGTCTGTTTCCATGCTGTACATCTCTATGAATCGATGACTGCCTGTGAGCGTGGTAAAGGCAGAAATGCTCATACAAGAAGCATTTGGATGGACGCTTGTAATGCCAGGATATGCAAGGCTATGGGCCAAGTGCTGGGAAATGAGATTAGAATAGTTAGGAGATTGTTTTTGACCGGCCCAGATGCAATAGCTGAAGGGCCTTTATCTATTCTGTAGCCCTCTATGATTATGAATGGTACATAACAGAGGAATGGAATCTAATGGAGCTAAAAGATTAATCTGTTGGAAAAGCTTCAGAAAAGAGACTTACAAAAGTGATGGAAAGGAAGGCAAAGAAAATACTAAATGGGCATTTAAACAGAAGGTGGTATGGGCTGAGAGAATTGATCAAGAAATGTTGGCAATACAGTATTTCTAGTAAAAAAGTGAAGTCATCATAGGTGAAACAAGTTCAATGAGATATTGACTAGTCGAAACAAATCTGACTGATTGCTGTGCACACACTGAGAAGAATTGGGAGTAAAGATAGATCTGAATTGTTATCTGAGAAACAAATGGATGTTTTTAAAAAGAGTCAGATGTGAAGATGCACATCGATTGACTGCCTCAATTGAAGTCAGAAATTCAGATAACTAGAACATATTGAAGATATATGAAAGGCAAAATGCAGTTGGCGTTAAAATAGGTAAAGGAGAGAAGGTAGCAATTGTATAAAGGCCACCAAGTCCATGAATGTGAGGTGAGGGTCATAATATATGAGCTCAAGTGTTCTTTGTGTCGTATAGAATGAAATAACATAAAAGAAGCAGTGAACAAGCTAATTGTTGGTATAAAGATAGTTGCTTGACAAAAAAATGACCAAGTGATTTCATGAAGATCATCATGGTGCCGCAGGGTAAAAATGCAAAATACTAGCAAGTCTGATGAATTTTGTACCATCAGCTTAATTCCACATACTTCAAAGATTATTCTTGGATTATTTTACAAGATAGTTTAGAACAAAAGTGGAACAATGTATGGCAATGGTCTCATTAGTTTTCACAGACACACACATGGAGAAAGAAAAGCAATAAGGATATTGAGAGTTGTGTGCGAAAGGATTGCAGAACGTAATCAAGAAGTGCTCATTTATTCTGCGGTTTGGAACTGCTTTGACAGAGTAGACATCATCAAACTAATGCAGATACTAAAGAAGCCTTACATCGACTGGACAGATAAATGCTTGTTTACAGCTTTCTCTATAGCAGTAATTAGCATCACAAATGTGAAGTAAGCCAGGAGGATTGCTGGAAGAGTGTGAAAAGAATAATCTGAGTTGTTCAATATAAATCCAGAAGCAATGGTCAGAGAACGTTTCATTGAAGAGAGAAAAGTGTGAACATTGGAAGAAAATATTTAAGCAGAAAAAAGAAATTTAGTTTTATTGGTCATGTGTTAAAAGGGCATGGATTGTTGAAAAAAGGTGTGAGAGGAACCGAAAAAAGAACTGCGTATGCTGGAAACATAAAACTAAACAGAAATTGCAAGAGAAACTCAGGAGTTCTGGCAGAATCCATGCAAAGCAAATGGAGTTAATGTTTTGTGTCCAGCGACCCTTCTTCAGCCCCAGGACCCAAAGCATTAACTCTGCTTTCTCTCCATAGATGTTGCCAGACCTGCTGAGTTTCTCCAGAAATTTCTGTTTTTGTATTACAAGGACTCATAGAAGAATATAATGTATCGTGGACAGGGAAGAAGGTTTTCTAAGATTACAAAGCGGTCTTGATCAATTGGGTCAATGGACTGAAGTGTGCAAATGGGGTTTAATTTGGATAATGTGAGGCATTGCATTTTGGTAAAACAAACAAAGACAAAGACTTAAACAATTAAAAGCAGGACCTTGGTCAGTGTGTTAGAACAGAGAGACCAAGGGGTTCAGATACGTAATTGTTTGAAGTATGCATCACATATAGACAGGGTGGTTAAGAAGGCATTTAAATATGCTTGCCCTCATTGTTCAGATGTTTGAGTATAGAAGTCAGGTTGTTATGTTGAGTTTGTACTGGACATTGCCTCTTCTGAAGTATTGTGTCCAAATTCGATCTCCCTGGTGTAGGAAGGATATTATTAAGCTGGAGAGGGTTCAGAAGAGATTTACCAGGATGTTGCTAGAAATGGAGGATTGGGGTTATAAGGAAAGGCTGGATAGGCTGGGACATTTTTCACTGGATCATAGGATGTTGAGAGGTGATCTTATAGAAGTTTATAAAGTAATGAGGAATTTAGATAAGGTGACTGGGAGGTATCTTTTCCCAAGGTTGGGGGTTTTCAGGACTAGAGGGCATATTTTTAAGGTGAGAGGAGAAGGTTTTAATAAAAGACATGGCAGCAATCTTTTTTACACAGAGTGGTTTGTGTGTGGAACAAACATCCAGAGTAAGTGATGGATGTGGATGCAGTTACAATGTTTAAAAGACATTTGGATAAGTGCATGAATAAGAAATGGTTGGAGGGATATGGGTCAAGCACAGGCAGGCGGGACTAGTTTAGTCTGGGATTCTGGTCGGTATGGACTGGTTGGACCAAAGAGTCTGTTTCTGGGCGGTATGTCTCTATGAATCTATGAGTCTAAAAGAGATCTGGAATGAAGAAATGAAGGATACCTGTAAACCATATGACTAGGGGAAGGTTGTGTGGACTGTTGAAAAGTAAAAGCACATAACACACAGGGAGAATTGAGTCAGCACCTAACTTAAGCAGAGTACTGATGATGATTAGATTCTTGCAGCACAGAATAGTTACATTAATCGTTAAGACCAGTCATTGCTTGGCATATTGGGACATGAAGCCATTATTCCAACAGCATATGTGGGTTTCTAAAAGAGGCTGCAGATATCATGCATGTCCTGCTTCTGATTTTCCAAAATTTTCAAGGTCCAAGAATAACTACACTATGTTGGAAGTTAGCAAATTTAACACCACTATTCAAGAAAGAAGAGACAGACAGAGGGAGAGAGAGAGAGGAATAAGTAGGGAATTACTAACCAGTTAGCCTGACAGCAGTTGTTGGAAAAAGCTAAAATATATTAAGGACATCTTAACAATATGTTTAAAAAGTCACCTCATGACCAGATAAAGTCAGCATGATTTTACAAAAGGTAAATCATGTTTGACCAGGTTATTAGGAATATTCGAGGTGGACCTAATAGATTAGACAAAGCCAGTTAAAAGATGTGATATTCTTAGATTTCCAACAGGTATTTGGTCAGGTGCTGCATGTAAGAGGAGAGCTCATGGAATTTGGAATAATGTTAGACTGGGTGGAGAAGTGGTGAATGGTCAGAAATTGGGCAGTAGGAATAAACAATCAATTTAGAAGGTGGAAGGATACAACTAGCCGAACGCTGCAAGGATCAGTGCTAGGAGCTTAGTTATTTACAATAGCCATTAGTGACATAAATTAAGTTTGCTGACAATGCAATGTCAATTGCAGATGTACCCTGTGCTATGGGCACAAAAATGCTGTAAAAGGTTAAAGAAAGGTTAAGTCACCAAACTTAGAGTTTAATTCCTCCATCCTTGCCTTCCCTCCTCTCCATAACAATGTGCTTTTGCTAGGTAGATCATATCAACTTCCACTTTTACACTGCTCACACCCAACTCTATTTTACCCCTACCTTGCTCAACTCCTCTGTCCTGCTATGCTCTTAATCTGAGATCCAGACTGGAAAAGCTACAATTTCCTTCAAAAAAAACATTGAAAAGTCTATCTTTGACTTTAGCCTTTTGTCACATGTTCCAGTCCCCTCATTAGCTCCTGTATAATGCTAAACCAGACTGCTCACAAACTTGGCATTCTAATCGGCATCGAGCCATGATGTCCTCAATCACAAATAGCACCTAATTCCATCTTTATTACATTACAGACCTCAACCTTATCTTTTCCTATCTGCATTGAATCCTTCATCAATGTTTTTGTTATCAGTAGCCTCAAGTATTCTGTGTTCTCTTGGCTGACATTATATTGTCCACTTTCTGTGAAGTTCAGTTCATTGAAAACTCTATTTTCCCATGGCTTATTTCACAGCAAGTTCCACCTACCCATATATCTCACACTCATAAACCTCCACTGGATTATGTGCCCATCAATATAAAATTCTTATTGCTTTTAAATTAATTGATGGCACCCCCACTCCTTGTCCCTGTAATTTCTGTTAGTCCTACAGCCACTATCCTGAGCTCTCTGTTCCCCTGACTCAATCTCTTATGTATGACTCCCCCCATCTTTACCAAATAAAGGCAACCCAGTTTCAATCAAGTCAGCCTCACGACTGAAGTTCACTCTCTAAAGCCCTTCAATTTTCCGTTGCAAAGATGACATTTTCATGGTGTCTCTCTTGGGTACAATAAGTTGTATGGATTGGAGGTCACTAGAATGTGGGAGTTAGGAGGTCATGTTGAGGTTGTACAGAGCATTGGTTAGGCCACTTTTAGAGAAAGTGAGGGCTGCAGATGCTGGAGATCAGAGCTGAAAATGTGTTGCTGGAAAAGCGCAGCAGGTCAGGCAGCATTCAAGGAACAGGAAAATCGACGTTTCGGGCATAAGCCCTTCTTCAGGAATTTTTAGAATGCCATGTTCAATTCTAGTCTCCCTACTACAGGAAATATATTATTAAACTTGAAGAATTGCAGAAAAAGATGTTGCCAGAGTTGGAGGATTTAAGCTATAAGGGAGAGGCTGAAAAGGCTGTGGCTGAATAAGCTTTCCCTGGAGCGTCGGAGGCTGAGGGGTGAACTTACAATGGTTTATAAAGTCATGAGGGGCATGGATAGGGTGAACAGCCAAAATCTTTTTTTCCCACAGTAGGGGAGTCCAAAACTAGAGGGTATAGGTTTAAGGTGAGAGGGGAAAGATATGAAAAAGGACCTAAGAGTCAACTTTATCATGCAGAGAGTGGTGTGTGTGTGTGTGTGTGTGTGTGTGTGGATGAACTGCCAGAGGAAGTGGTGGAGGCTGACACAATCAAAGGGCACCTGGATGGGCACATGGAGAGGAAAGGTTTAGACGGATATGAGCCAAATGCTGGCAAAGGGGCAGCATGATGGCACAATGGTTAGCGTTGCTGCCTCACAGCACCAGGGACCAGGTTCTCTTCCACTCTCAGGCAACTGCCTGTGTGGAGTTTGCACATTCTCCGCAGGTTTCCTCCCACACTCCAAAGATAGGTGGATTGGCCATGCTAAATTGACCATAGTGTCCAGGGATGTGCAGGCTAGATGGGTTAGCTATGGGGAATGCAGGGTTACAGGGATAGGATGGGTCTTGGTGGGAAGCTCTTTGGAGAGTCAGTGTTTACTCAATGGACCATATGGCCTGCTTCCGCACTATAGCAATTCTATGAAATAAGGCTAGATCAGTTTAAAATATCTGGGTGGCATGGAGGTGTTGGAACAATTCTATGTGGTACAATTCTATGCCCCTACAAAGGCATGTTATCGAGTTACCATCATCTAGGATAAGAATGCTCTCCAGATCAGGATCAGAAAGCTGAACGGCTTATGTCCATTCTAATGTTCTGTTGTCTCCTTGCCGATTGAATTTGTACACGATTTTGATGAGGCAGCTTCTTTGTATCAGTCTGAATTGTTTTATGATCGTGATTTTGCGCAGTATCTAGGGACATTCAGCAATACAAAAATAATATAAATGTTGGTGTAAGCAGTTGAATTGTTCAACATAGTTTTCAACTATTGTGTGTAAGTAAATAAAGTGAGAGAAAAGCAAGTTAAAAGAATTTTAGAAAAAGCACTTGGACTTTGCTATGAGGCTGACATTCGCTCAGGGGAATGTCTGCCCTGATTTTCTATCTTATGCTCAGGAAGCTACTTGAGGCATCAGGACCATTTTGCCCACGTAGGCCTTCTGCAATTTGAATAGAGAAACTTGACAAGAGATTGCCACTGGTACAGTAAGTAAGTTGTTAGATAGAGTCAGTATAACATTAAAGGTCTTAAACCTTGCCACAGGAGAATGCCATATTTATAGATTCTGATAACAAGAGCCATAAAAGTAATTTACAATCTGTGTCATCGGCAATAACATGAAAGAACCAAACATCCCCAAATGACGCCAACGAAAAGCACAGTGCATAAGATTTCACTTTTTAAAATTTTCCTGCAAAAAGCAAACTTAGACAAATGCAAATTAAACACAAATAGGCAAATTGTATTCAATGGAAACCATAAATTACACTTTCAAATTTCTGTTAAGTAATTCAGACATTGTCCAAAAAGTGTCATAGGCATCTCTTCATTACAAAGACACAAGTTATATATATCTTGAGAGACAGATGCCACAAGCATGGGCTAAAGTGAGGAGGCTACCTAACTCTCCCTCCAGATCAACCTAATTCAACTGGAATACAGCAGATCAATAAGGTTATCTTCTCAAGGAATACCTCAGAATTATAATTAATGCAGGCCCAGTCAACAATGCCCAACTCAAATGATGTAATAAACAAAAGGCTCATTTATCGGAAGTCTGATATCATAGTCATGAAATCTATTGACAAACTGTCTCCCAAAAACTTAGCTTCTGGATTTCCATAATGCTGTACAAGACATGTTTTGCAACTACACTCTTCATAGTTAACTGCCCTTGATTGGCAAATTGATTTTGTAGCCAGGGAGATGGCATTTCTATGCTGCCTAAAAATTTGAGCATAAAATCAACAGCCAGATCCTGAGATTTGCCTGTATGTTGAACAATGTACAAGGCTCAGACTGGCAGTGAATACGGTCTTTGGTACAAAGTGATAGAGATACCATGTCCTTTTCCTTTGCTCTGTGCACTGCGAGTGTCATACCTGCCTCCAAGCCACACTAAATTCCATACTCAAGCACCACTCAAATGAAAAAGAGTGAGGGTGATTTATTTCAATCTTTTGTTCAGAGTTAGTTGCCCAACTGCACTTGTCATGTGCATTATTAAAGAATCCTGCTGCAGGCTGATGTGCATTACTAAATAATTTTGCTACAGGCTGCCAAAGTACCATTTCATAGCATATCTGCCATTGGTATGTCACATAGATTGTATTATGTAGGAGCACCCTTGACTGTGTTTCCATCTACAATGCATCCTTCTACGTATGAAACTGGTTAAAGACTGAATGCATGTCCCCAACTTTCCATGTTCAAAATGCTGTTAGTTTTCACCTGTATTGACTGAATATTTGAGAATTGAGCATTGCAAGCACAAAGTTAAAGGATAAAAATTGAAACTGCAAAGATGTGAAATGTTTGGAAAGCAGATCAGTTTAACAAATGGGTTCACCCTTCTTATGATCTTGTTGAGAAGAACAAATAAAGGATCAAATACTGCCTTGCTATAAGAAAGCTTAAATAAGTTTTTATTTTTAAACTCTTTTTAAAGACCAGATAATTGCAATTTAATTCATGGGCAATAAAAAAAATTATTTCTAAAAGCTGTTATTTTATCTTAAGCTATTATATATGTTCGTTTTGATACATAGATGATGTTTGAGCCTAAAAATGAGTACATGTCGTGATGCAAAAACTTGGAGTCACAGTAATGCAAATCTTTTTTATCGATAAAATGCAACTAATTCGCTCGTCTATAGTCAGATTGTTGTGTTGCAGTGAATACATTTTAAATTCTGATTTACCTCTATATGATATTGAAAACTTTTCAAAGGACTGCCTGTGGAAGATAGCTGCTCTGCAATATCTATATATTGATGGGAAAATGTCATGAAAGTACACTGGCTCATTTACCAGGCCTGACTTCATTACTTACAAGTCTGAGCACATGCAATGCCCCTGTGAAGCAATAGAGATTTTGCCTATTGGGGTTCAATACATTTCCTTGACAATTCTATGCTCCATGGCTAGCTTACAGAACTGTAGGAGATTTGTACCTCTTAATGTTTCTTGTTTATGCTTGAGTTATTAAAGAATAATGAGTCCAGGTATACCACAGTTGTTTGACATTTGAGTACCACAGCAACAAGATTTCAATTGTTCCAATACATTGGTATATATTTTCCCATGTTCAAAACATGACCTTTCTTACAATTGTCACAAAAAAAAGGATTTTGCCTCTACCTCCTGATCTTTTGTTCGCAGTTATTATCTCATTAATGGCACTCTTGGGCAGAATCAAGGTGCTTGACTTTCTGCTGAGAAGAATTTATATTCTGTTTACAATATTTCTACCTTTCAGGATGTTAATTATAAAAATTAAGGTTTTGTGCGTATTCATGGAAATACTCATTGGAATATTACTTTTGCACACATACAGCGATATTAATTGGCATTGGTATTGGACTCCTTGCAGGGTTAACAGTTATACACTTAAAATATGCCTCTTTGTGATGAACTTTGAACTGATTAAGGATTATGTATGGTCTTATCCATCATTAACTGTCTGTTGGAAGTTTAACCTTGTAGCAGATGATGATTACTTAAAGGTGAAGATTGGAAATTAAGATTTTTTGTTTTATAAAAGGATTATAATCCAAATAGCTATTTTGAAAAATATCTGAAAACCCATGTAAATTGTCAAGGTATGATTATTTACATGTTCTCAGAGTCTGAAACCGAAAGACTAGTGGAAGAATGAACGGATTTTGACCAATCAAACAAGAATCAAGGTATGATCATGCCAATCTCATTTCCAAAAATAAATAAAACCAGATGCAAATGAGTTGAATGCCTGTCAGTTTGATACTAAGAAATGTTTGGCTTTATTCTTGGGTTTCATAGATGAACAGTTTTCATGAGAACACGCATTTGTTGCAAACTCTTCCAACTTTATCTGGGCTAGGGACTGGCACCAATTCACATTGGTTTTCCTGCACTGGTGGATCAGTTCTTCCATAGCCAACAAGTTTTGATGTGGTGTTTTAAAACCAGGGCCTCCCAGCTGAGAGGCAGGAGAGCTACCCACTGAACCATGCCAGGTTTGAAGATTACTTGTACAGTGTTTTTATTTAAATGACTGCATTATGCCAACATGTGACATATGGACAGGTTATTGGTCTTGTCGAGGGTTGAGGATTTGGAAATATAAAAATCAATTTGGAGCAGATGTCTGCTGCTTTGAAAAATAGGGACGGAGTTATTTCTAACTGCCTTGGTGAAACAAATGAGATATTTTGCAGTATCACACAGGATGCAGGATTTAACGATTATGGAATTTTAAGTGTCTCCAGATAATGAACACAAGTGCCAATACTAAGGAGGATTTAGAGGTAGAAAGAATTAGGGCAAAACACTTTTAAGATATCTGAATCCCATAGGAATTGCCAGGATTAGAGCAGCAAAATTAGACAAATAAACACCAGTTCTGCCTGAGAAACAAGTTCTTCAGGTGTGACTTCAGGTGTTCTTCTGGAAGCCTGTGACCAGTGGGGTGCCACAAGGATCGGTGCTGGGTCCTATACTTTTTGTCATTTACATAAATGATTTAGATGCGAGCATAAGAGGTAGAGTTAGGAAGTTTGCAGATGACACCAAAATTGGAGGTGAAGTGGACAATGAAGAGGGTTACCTCAGATTACAACAGGATCTTGACCAGATGGGCCAATGTGCTGAGAAGTGGCAGATGGAGTTTAATTCAGATAAATGCGAGGTGCTGCATTTTGGGAAAGCAAATCTTATCAGGACTTATACACTTAATGGTGAGGTCCTAGGGAGTGTTGCTGAACAAAGACACCTTGGAGTGCAGGTTCATAGCTCCTTGAAAGTGGATTCGCAGGTAGATAGGATAATGAAGAAGGTATTTGGTATGCTTTCCTTTATTGGTCAGAGTATTGAGTACAGGAGTTGGGAGGTCATATTGCGGCTGTACAGGACATTGGTTAGGCCACTGTTGGAATATTGCATGCAATTTTGGCCTCCTTCCAATCAGAAGTATGTTATGAAATTTGAAAGGGTTCAGAAAAGATTTACAAGGATGTTGCCAGGGTTGGAGGATTTGAGCTATAGGGAGAGGCAGAACAGGCTGGGGCTGTTTTCCCTAGAGCGTCGGAGACTGAAGGGTGACCTTATAGAAGTTTACAAAATTATGAGAGGAATGGATACGGTCAATAGGCAAAGTTTTTTCCTTGGGGTCGGGGAGTCAAGAACTAGAAGGCATAGGTTTAGGGTGAGAGGGGAAAGATATAAAAGAGACCTAAGGGACAACTTTTTCACACAGAGGATGGTACATGTATGGAATGAGCTGCCAGAAGAAGTGGTGGAGGCTGGTACAGTTGCAACATTTAAGAGGCATTTGGATGGGTATATGAATAGGAAGAGTTTGAAGGGATATGGGCTGGGTGCTGGCAGATGGGACTAGATTGGGTTGGGATGTCTGGTCGGCATGGAGGGTCTGTTTCCATGCTGTACATCTCTATGACTCTATGACTCAAATAATGCAATAAACTGCCCACAACAAAACAGCAGGATTATTTAAGAGAGCAATGACACAGATAATTCAAAGACTGAGAATGATTATACTGATCATTCTGAAGGAACTGTATTAATATAAAATCTGTGTCTTCTCATTTTTGTGCTGTTTTTAACTTATGGACAAAAATGATTAGGAGCTGTTTTAAAACCAGTGTTTTAAAGGATTGCTGCATGTGTTGAAAAGCAAGTAACCTGACACTTATGGCAAGCATTTATTTAAACAGCTGCGTGACGAAACAGTAATGGAAGCTTGCATTTTGCAGACGAACTGGACATGAGGGGTAGAGTGCAGATATGGCTGAAGGTTCAGTACAGTTATAGCTGAGTAGCAACAAAAAGCTGATTCTCTATGGACCAGTGACCAGTTCTCCATGACAAAAGCCTTTTTTCCTCCAACAAGCATGTGATTGGTTCTCAGGAAACTGAACAGCTTGCGGCTGGGAACAACATAAAGGAGGAGAGATTTGAGCTCCTCCAGCACAGAAGCTGTCTTTCTGTTCTTTATAGTCAAAATCCAGAAGAAAACCAGTTAATCTTTCAATCAGCAGTTATTGCAGGCTGTGACTTTAACTGATAAGTCAGACATCTTTTATAAAGTAACCAGCACTTTGTGTTTCTTGTAAACCAATGGAAGCATCTGGAGTAAGATGATTGAAAAACAACTTTCTGACCAACTAGCTATGAAACGACATGACCAGCTATCCTTAGTAGCCACACACTCAGATGACAAGCAACATGAGTTCGACTGGGACAACACTACTATTATAGGACAAGCCAAACAGGGAACAGCCAGGGAATTCCTAGAGGCATGGCACTCATCCACAGAATCAATCAATAAGCACATCAACCTGGACCCAATATACCGACCACTGCAGCTGACAGCTGGAACTGACAACCGGAAGCGGCAGAGATAAACCACTATAAATGCTGGAGGAAACATCACAGAAGCGCTTCACAGGAGGCTCCCAAGCACTGAGGATGTCACCTAGACAGGGGACGAAATGTCTGCAACACAAATTCCCAGCTCGGCAAACAGAACTACAACATTTCTGACCAACTTTCTGAATAAGGGAGAAGACCAGAGGGTTTGAGAAATATGTCAGCCATGATTGAATGGTGGAGCAGATTTGATGGGCTGAATAGCCTAATTCTGCTCCTACATCTTACGGTGCTGTGAATAGTAACATTAAACTGCCTTCTCAGTTTTCTTCCATTCATAACCTATTTTTCCTACATATTGTGTGCAAATGGGAGTTTAGAAAAGGATTAGAGTTTTAACTTGCAGTGTTGTATGCCAGTAGTTTATAACTGTATACCTGCAGCTAGAGTCTAATTACTCATAATAAATAGTAGTTCATGCTAGATACTGAAACCTGGTCCATGCTTTCTATCAACCTTAGTCTTAAATCAGGGAAATTGAAGAATTTTGTGTACTCACTTTAACGTCTCTAGTTTTTGTGACAATTTCAAGAATAGTGAAGCTTGTTTTCTAGCATGCTATCCCAGTGAGCTGTGACAATAGCTACCAGAAACTTTAGACCACTGCTGAGTGTTTCACTCGTGGATTCATCTGGTGCTGGATAATGGTTGCACCTTGATTTATAGGCTAAAATGTTATCTAGATTCACTCAGTGGTATGGATCAATGTCCAATCAGGGAAATTTAAAATTGGACTTGTTTTAGGTTTGGGCAATAACAGCACATTGAGGTCACTGAAAAGATTACTGATTGTTTGAGATATAATTGAAGCAAGGCACTTTATTGGCATTTCTGCAGTCTTTAGCAAGATATCTTTTCTGCTAAATTAACCTTCCACGAAATAGGCACAAATGAAATTGGACATGGAGCGTGAAAATAGTTGTTTTGGAAAGCTGGTTGGTCTGCAGTTTTCCCCAATCAGGACATTAATGTATCCTCTTAATAAAACCTGATGTTTCTCATCAGAATGTTGGCTAAGGACTAATACCATCTAGTTTTTCTCTCTCATTACACTCAGAGAGAAAAGCAAGCAAATTGTCTTAATGCTACACAATTTGCTTACCTTTTTTGTTATCAGTCTTCGAAAACCCTGCTAAAGGATGCCGTTGTAGTGGATGCAGTGGTAGTGGATGAAGGGAAGATGAGGCTCCTTGAAGGAATTGGTGCAAAATGTGAATGACATAAAGCAAAAGATCTGTTCATTAAACACCACCATGACCATGCATTAGCACATGTCTTTAATGAGGTAGTGGACATGGATCTAAGTGTATTGTCCAAAGACCAAAACATTTTCAATTTACATTTTATAGGCCAAATAATCTGATTAAACTTTTCTACAATAATACAGGGCAAGGGCAAAAATGTGACTGTAGAAAAAGCAATTTAAAAAATGGACAGGGATGAACCTTGGTGTACCAGCTAAGTTTCTGACTAATAATCGGGGAACTTTCTTATGCTGACCTTAGAGATATATGGAAATACAAATGTTATGATCATGAACGCTGGAGCGGAGAGGCCTTTCAGTAATAAACTCTATATCAGATGGAAATCAATGATATGCTGCAGGAAATCTTCACAAATCAACTAAACTGCTATCCCTCCCATTTGCTTTGATACAAATCATTTAAGGATTTCGAGAATTTTCTTTCTTCGTGTCATCTTCATGTTTTTAAATTCCAAGCCGGGTGCTACCTAATCATAACCTTTAGTCATTATTGTTCCCTTCAATCCTGATGAACCATCGTTTCAGATTAATGTCAGAAAAAAAACACTGCTCTTTCTTGATACGATTTGCGCAGTTGTCAACTTGTTCATGTATTTCTTAGCAATGTCAGTGGATTTTCATCCACCCAAATGTAATAGAAACACATTAGTAATAAGAAAATAAAACAAACCGTGGAGACCATGCTCTAATGAATACACCACAAATGAGCTCAAATAATTTATCATTATCTAAATATTCTTGGCAATTCAAAGAATTCAAATATTTCCAATGTGTACAGCTTGGATCATTGAACTGTTAACTTAATTCCCTTATTTTCTAGTTTAAACTAAGAATGACTTTAATGTTAATTATATCCTTACTTCTTTATTTTTCTACTTATTCTCTGAAGGTAAAGCTTAACTTATAGCTCTGTTTCTTTTACTACTTCGTACCCAGGTACCTTTGTTCCTAAGGTAGCAGCGTGTGTGGCGACATTATACAGTTTTCATTGTACTCCTATACTTACCTGACAGTAAAAAAACTATATCATCCAGCTTTCAACACATTGTGCCCCCTAGTTGACCCAGGAGTAAACCTGCTCCTTTCATATTTCAATTGAACTTTAAGTACTCCAAGTGTATGACTATCTTTAGGGTTTAATATTGTTTCAGGGTAATATCATTGAACTGAGAAAAATATTGTCTAGTCAGTATGTGTGGAGGAAGTAAGTGAATTATTGAATGGGCATAAATTCTTTCTTGTTCTCAGTTTTAATGAGTAAGTATATGTGAATGGTTGTCTGTAGTTTCCAGGGCTACTGACTAACGTGCTCCAATGTGTATTTCCAATGTGTTTTGTTTCAGGTGTCTAATATTTGCATCATTTGGAGGTGCCGGTGTTGAACTGGGGTGTATAAAATTAAAAATCACACAACACCAGGTTATAATCCAACAGATTTATTTGGAAGCACTAGCTTTTCGAGGTACCACCTGATGAAGGAGCAGTGCTCCGAAAGCTAGTGAACCTGTTGGACTATAACCTGGTGTTGTGAAATATTTGCATCATTTTTGTTGCAATGTTTAATCCTCCTGCCTTTTTGTCTTCACCAAAAGCTGGCAAGGCAAAAGGTTATTTTGCTGAATGTTTGTATATTGAAATATTAGCTGCAAAAGTACACAAGAGGCAGCACAGTGGCTCAGTGGTTAGCACTGTTGCCTCACAGCACCAGGGTCCCGGGTTTGATTCCAACCTCAGGTGACTGTGTGGAGTTTACACATTCTCCCCGTGTCTGCGTGGTTTTCTCCAGGTGCTCCGGTTTCCTCCCACAGTCCAAAGATGTGCAGGTTAGGTGAATTGGCCATGCTTAAATTGTCAATTAGGTGCATTAGTGAGAAGGGAAAAGGGGTTTGGGTGGGGTCCTGTTGGTTTGGGTGTGGTCCTGTTGGGCCAAAGGGCCTGTTTCCACACTGTAGGGAATCTAATCTAACAAGTACTGAGGTTGAAAATGGCAATAAAATTACATTGAATAATCAACTCTTATCTCCAAAGGTAGTATTAAATGGTAAATGAAATAGACAACTTGGGCTGGAGTTTGCCATCAGCAGTGAAACAAATGTATTTATTTGCTGTCCTTGATGCAATTAGTCCTTATAAATCTGGTGATCTCTATTATATGGATTTACACTTTCTCCACAACAATTTGAACCTGGTGTCCAGGTCTGCAGACATCCAACAACAGTGATGTTATTTAGTAAGGTAGGCAACCAATCACATTGCTGTCTAACTAAGATTGCAAGCCAAGAACTCAAAAGCACTGATTGAATATTCACTTCTAACTTAAAAGTACTGATGGGCAGGTAAACAGGTATAGTTAATTAGGACGTGATATAGGATGTGAAGTCAAGATAACTCTAAACAAGAATTTGACATTCCAAGTCTATAAATAAGCTTTTCAGGATCATTGAAGAAGTTTGGCAACTATGAAGTAAATATATGCAGTTTCAAAACCCAGATACACCTCCTTCAACAAACCATAATCTTTTCCAAGGATTTTTGCAATGAGACAAACAGCTTAAGAGGAGAAATTCTCATCAATTCAAGTGTTTTCTTGTAGATTCAGCCTAGGTTTGTGGAGGCATGGGAGAAAACAGTGCACCTTCTGGAGAAGCGTGGGGTTGCTGATAACAACTTCTGTTATTTTGGCCGGGTGGGGGCTGTTGAAGGAGCACAACACCCACAAATCCAAGTCCACTCATCATTCTGACTTGGAAATATACCTCTGTTCTTTCATTGGTGTTGGGTCAAATTCTGGAACTCCCTCCCCAACAGCATTGTGGGTCTACTTACAACCCATGGACTGCAGCTGTTCAAGAAGGCTGCTCTCCAAAACCTTCTTAAGGGCAACGAGAGATAGTCAATAAATGCTAGCTCAGCCACCAACAACAACATCCCATGAATGCATTTATTAAAAAGGTTGCTGTTGGTTTTTATGGACAAATGCCCGCAGTCAGTTTCACTACTGTCATCAACTTTGCAAAGTTCAGGTTGTTATTTCATTTATGCCAAATTTTAAGTTTCAGGATTTGGAGACGCCATTGTTGGACTGGGGTGTACAAAGTTAAAAATCACACAACACCAGGTTATTGTCCAACATAGCTTTCGGAGTGCTGCTCCTTCATCAGATGGACAACCACCTGATGAAGGGGCATTGCTCCAAAAGCTAGTGCTTCCAAATAAACCTGGTGTTTTGTGATTTTTAACTTTAAGTTTCAGCTTTACAAAAAAAAACACAGGATGAGATGACTTTTTAATTATTGCTACAAATTAGTAGTTTAAAAGTGAGTGTTGAGATTTATTCGGGCTCAAAATGATAATTAAATTGTAGGAAGGTTTCTGAAAGAAACTATAACTGAAATGTATTTTTTCTCGTTCTAATGATAATGGTTGCATGCAGAACTGTGATGCAGAGTCTTTTTGAATTTTTTGGATCCTTTCACCACCTGTTTGTTCTTCTGACTGCTGTTCTCAAGGAAGCCAATAGCTGTCACTAGGTTTGGTTCCTTGGAATCTGGCTGAATCCTGATACATTACACAAACGGATGTTCATATTTATGCAAATATCAGCACATTGTTTCATCCAAGGAGTTTGATATTATGTTTGAGACCCATTCTGGGGACAGTTTTCTGTGGACCTGTTGACATTTCTTTCCATCTTTCTGTGCCCATTATGGCTGATGTTGTGAATGATACTCACTACCGAAGAATTGCATTACAACTCAACCACCCCTTACTCTTCAAATCTGCTGTCTTCACACTTAAAAATAAATACCTTTGATGCCACTAAATTTATAAACTACAGACCCAATGATATTCAACTCCATATCTTCAACACTTCTCTGAACTCCTTCAATGTCTTTGATTTGTTGCATTGCCTGTCAAACAACTAATACTCGATGTGCATAAATTTATTGTAGATTAATTAAGGCAAACTCTGGATATTGAGGCTCTACCACAAATTCTGCTCTCAGTTCATTGATTCCATTTGTATCTTAAGCTGAATTAGACCATTTGCAACACTGTTCTTTTGAAATTTTTATTTAACCTACTTTTCCTAATCAACCTGTTTCGAGATGTTACTACATAATGCTGGAGCAGGTGGGACTTGAACCTCTCTCATATTGAAACTTAACTTTATCAAATGATTAATCTCATTCCCTTAGGTCATGCTTCCAAATTCATGCACAGGTCAGATATAAGTTACCAATCTAAATTGTTAAGGAGTTACATAATTGCTTGCTTTGTTTACAAATGTCCCACGTTCTCTGTAGATTACTTTGCACATTTTCTGATGGTTAGCTGGAAGGACCTTAAGAAAGGACTGCAAAAGCTCATAAAGAGATTATGGGGAAGTGTGATTCCATCAGTCAGTCTGTTGCCTATCAGTTACCAGTGCCAAAATCTAGCACAGCACTTCACTTGTCCCTAGTTAATCATAATTAACCTTATTGTTTCCTACATTTTCCTCATCCATGTGAAAATACAGAGATGGTAGCTTTACTCAAAGCGTCTAAAGAAAGGGTATTGGGCTTATTTTAGCCAATGTATTTTCAATGAATTTCATTCAGTTTTTGTGGATGCTGGATGATGAAGCTTGTCTTGAATTTCATGAAGCATTCTTTGAATTGGTCCTCTATTGATATGATCTTTCTCCCTACACAGTAACTGTTGTTTTTATGGGAAGGGTGAAGATCAACAGAATGTAGGAATTTGTCCCCAAATTAAAATATCAGACTAAGTTCTCCTTTACAATAGCAATCTCTGTAAAATGCATCACAGTAGACACTCAGCTAGAACTAACAGCAATCACAAAGCTGTAACTGGTACGACAAACGTGAATCAGTGTACAATTTGAAAGGTCATATCACCATTCTGTGGAGCGCACATGAACTTTCACAGATTTGAGCATCACAAATTATTTTCTAAACAGTCAATTTCTTTCCTGCTTTGTAAACTGTATCCAGGTAAACAGTTCATGAAGTTCTTTATTGAGCATTCATCAGCCTTTAACTGACAAGAAGGCTCCATAAATTCATTTCACGAGGCAAGATATTACAACCTGACCTCTCACGCTTGAGCTCAGAAAATGTTCAAATTGCTATTAAACAATTGCCGCTAAAGTGCTACGATGTATTGAAAACCAGTACCAATATAAATGCTTAATAATAATAAAGCATTAGCATAGAATCTGTTCAATACCCTTTATATACCTATGTTTATTGCCATGCTTCAGCTGCAATGCCTGCCTTGAGCAGGATTATTAATTGAGTTATGGGTACATTAAAAAATGGCTCACAATTTCAAAAGCAATACCTTGGGGATTTAACATAATACTTCTCAAATTAACGGAGAAAAGCGAAGCATATTCACAACAGGTGACATTTCAATCTTAGGACAAGTATGTATTCTGACAATTCAAAATTTAACATTAATATTCATGGAATTCAATGTAAAAATGTTTCAGGTAATTCATTTGGTTGAAGGATTAGGGAGTAGCTATTTGAATGAAATGGCAGGATTAGTGAAAAAAAAAGTAATGGACAATGGGTCAGGACTTCACATGTATACTTGTTTGAGGGGACAGTACATGTTGAAGGGTAGTTAGCAAAGCATATAGGAGGTGTCGAGAACTAATATAGGAAATTTGCTGACTATGTAGAGGTATAAGGAAGGTGATGGCCTTATGGTATTATTATTAGATTATTGATCCAGAGACCTAGGTAATGCTCTCAAAGTTATAGAGCAGGGAAACAGGCCGTCAGCCCATCATGTGTGGGCGGCACGGTGGCACAGTGGTTAGCACTGCTGCCTCACAGCGCCAGAGACCCGGGTTCAATTCCCACCTCAGGCGCCTGACTGTGTGGAGTTTGCACGTTCTCCCCGTGTCTGCGTGGGTTTCCTCCGGGTGCTCCGGTTTCCTCCCACCATCCAAAGATGTGCAGGGTCAGGTGAATTGGCCATACTAAATTGCCTGTAGTGTTAGGTAAGGGGTAAATGTAGGGGTATGGGTGGGTTTCGCTTCGGCGGGTCGGTGTGGACTTGTTGGGCCGAAGGGCCTGTTTCCTCATTGTAATCTAATCTAATCTAATCAAATTACAGTAATCCCACTTATCTGCAGTTTGTTCATAGTCTACAAAGCCTTGATGTTTTAAGTACTCATCCATATGCTGCTTAAATATTACGGATGTACTTGCCTTCACCACCCTCTCAGACAAAATATTCCATATATCCACCACTCTCAGGGTGAAAACATTTTTCCTCAGATCTCCTCCAAACTATTTACTCCTCACTTTACACTGACACCTTCTAGTCATGGACCCATCTGGAAAGAGGAAGAGATTCTATTGATCCACTCTGTCTATACCTCTCATAATATTCTGTACCTGAATCAGAATTTCCCCTCAGCCTCTTCTGCTCCAAGAAAAACAAACCTAGCCTTCCCAATCTCTCCTCATATCTGAGATTTTCATGCCAGGCAACATCCTGGTGAATCTCTTCTGATGCAATAATATTTTTCCAATTGTGTGGCAACCAGAACTGCACATTCCTTCTGTGGCCTAACCAGTGTTTTATTAAGATTAGATTCCTTACAGTGTGGAAACAGGTCCTTCGGCCCAACCCTCCACACCAACCCTCTGAAGAGCAACCCACCCAGACCCATTTCCCTCTGACTAATGCACCTAACACTATGGGCAATTTAGAATGGCCAATTCACCTGACCTGTACATCTTTGGACCGAGGGAGGAAATCGGAGCACCCGGAGGAAACCCACGAAGACACGGGAAGAATGCGCAAACTCCACACAGACAGTCACCCTGGGACCCTGGTGCTGTGAGGCAGCAGTGCTAACCACTGAACCACAGTGCCGCCCCAAGTTCCAATAAAGTTCCAATAAAACTTCCTTGTTCCTACATCATGAAGACAAACATTCCATACGCCTTCTTCACAACCACATCTATCTATGCTGACATCTTCAAGGACCTATGCACTTGTACACCAAGGTACCTTTGTTCCTCAGTACTCCTTGAGGATCTACCATACGTTGTATATATCTTTCTCTTATAAGCCTTCCAAAATGCATTATCTCACACTTATCAGAATTAAATTCCATCTGCCATTTGTTCCACTCAGTTTACCAGCTAATCAATATCAGACTGCAGCCTGAGACCATCCTTCTCACTATCAACAACGCGACCAATTTCTTTTTGTGCCATCTACAAACTTACTAGTTATAGCTTCCACATTTTCATTCAAGTCATTAATACACATAATAAACAGTTCTGATTGACTCTTAACTGCCCACTAGGCAATAAATGTTGGTCTATCGAGTGACATTCACATCCCATGAATGAATGCTTAGGACTAACCAGATAACCTCACTCAGTTCTTGTCACCCCACCTTGGGAAAGGTATGAGGGTCCCTGAGACAGTGCAGAGGAAATTTATCAGTTTGATTTCAGGGATGAGTGATGGTGGCTCTTATCTACAAAATCAGGCTGAAGAATGTTGGTGTTTACTTGGAGCAATGGGCATTGGGTGGAGTTAAGGCAGACGTGTACAAAGTTATAATAAGTTTGGATCAAGTAGATAAAGAATAGCTGCCCAATATAAGGGCAGAGTGTTACGGATTTACATTTTTGGGCACGAGATGCAGGGGAGATATAAGGAAGCACCTTTTAATGCAGTGAGTGTTAATGAGCTGGATAGAGCAAACAACTATGGGCACTTGAGGAAACTAAAGCCACCATCTCTGGTGACCGAAAGAAGTTTGGAAAGCATTAAACTGGCATAGTAAGGTAAAAGGGGATGTTTCGGGAATCCTCAGAATAAGTATATTCCTGCTTTAAATTAGGTTTCCTAAATGGAGTAGCCACCATCTGTAGTGACCAAAAGAAGCTTGGAAAGCATTAAACTAAAGAAGCAAAAGCATATAACTACACAAAGATTAATGGCAAGTCAAATGATTCATCAGAACATAAATTTCAACAGAGAATGCTAAAAGGTAAATTAAGAGGAAGACATTAAGAGGAAGACATATGAGAGGAAGCTACCAATGAATATAAAAATGGATAGCAAGAGTTTCTACTGGTATTCAGAAAGGAAACAAGTAAGTAAAGTGAGTATTGGACCTTTGAGGAGTGAGTATGAAATAATCAGGAAATGATTGGTGAAATAGCAATTATTTTGCTTCTGTCCTCATGAGAAGATATCAAAAACATTCCAGTAATAAATTTTAAGTGGATGTGAGAGAGTAAGTTGATTAAATTGCAATCAAGAGGGAAGGGTATTTAAGCAAATTGATACAGCTGTAGCTGGACATGTCTTCAGATCCAATTGGACTTCATCCTAGTGTCTTTCTGAGGTTGCTAATGAGCTCATCGATATGTCGGTGTTAATTTTCCAAAATTTGCTCAATTTACAAAAGTTTCCACCAGACTGAAAAGTAGCAAATATAACCCCTCTATTTAAAAGGGACTGATTCTCCCTTGAGAGAAAATATTTGCTTGATCTTCTACCACAGAGGGTGGTGGCAGAGTGTTGTTATTCGAACTGGAGGCCTGTGACCAGTGGTGTACCATAAGAATTGGATCTGGGTCCACTGTTGTTTGTCATTTATATCAATGATTTGGAAGAGAATGCAGGAGGCATGTTTTGCAAGTTTGCAGATGACATCAAAGTTGTTGGTATAATGGACAGTGAAGAATGATATCTAAGAGAACAATGAGATCTTGATCAAATGGGCCAATGGGTTGCAAAGTGGCAGATAGAGTTTAATTTAGATAGATGCAAAGTGTTGTATTATGGCATGGCAAACCAGAGCAGGACTTACATCGTTAATGGTAGGGTCCTGGGGAATGTTGTTGTACAGTGGGACCTGGGATTGCCGGTACATACTTCCTTCAAAGCAGTGCTAGATGTAGACAGAATGGTGAAGAAAGGGTTTGGCACGGTTGTCTTCATTGGTCAGAGAATTGAGTATTGATATGACAATTGGGATGTCATATCACAGATATATAAAACATTAGTGAGGTCACTTTTGGAATACTGCATACAATTCTGGTTGCCCTACTAGAGAAATGATGTTGGCAAACTAGAAAGGGTGCAGAAAAGATTTACAAGGATGTTAAAATTGAAAAAAACTTCAGGGATGTTGTACATCAGAAACAAAAGCAGAATTTGTTGAAAAAGCTCAACAGGTCTGGCAGCATCGGTGAAGGGAAATCAGAGTTAACTTTTCAGTGAATGAGCCAAAGGATGAAGTGGAACTGCAGAGTGGTGCGACCCTTAGCCAGCGCCATGCAAGGCTGTTGGATGCTCACCGAAACATTAACTCTGATTTCTCCTCACAGGTGCTGCCAGATCTGCTGAGCTTTTCCAGGAACTTCTGTTTATGTTTACAAGGAGTTTGCCGGGTTTGGAGGGTTTGAGTTATAAGGAAAGGTTAGATAAGCTTGGATTTTATTTCCCTCAAGTTTTGGAGGTTGAGGGGTGACCTTTTAGAGGTTTATAAAATCAGGGTGGGCATAAGGTGAGTAGTGAGGATCTTCTTCCAAGGGTAGGGAATTCCAAACCAGAGGGCACAGGTTTAAGCTAAGAGGAGAAAGGTTTCAGAGGGACCTGAAGAGTAACTGTTTCATACAGAGGGTGGTGAGTGTATGGAATGAGCTGCCAGAGGAATTGGTAGAGAAAGGTACAATTACAACATTTAAAAGACATTTGGCCTGGTACATGAATAGGAAAGATTGAGAAGGATATGGGCTAAATGTAAGCAAACAGGACTAGTTAGGTTTGGGACACCTGTTTGGCTGGATGGGTTGGACCGAAGGATTTGGTTCTGGGCTGTTTGATTCCGGTTCTATGACAAAAACAGGAAACTGCAGATCAGTTGGCTTGAAATCTGTCATAGGGAAAAGATATTTGCATCAGTCCTTCAAACAATTATAGCTGTGCACTGAGAAATACTTAAGATATTGGGAACAGTCAGCATGATTTTGTTAAAGGGACATTATGCTTAATTAAATTACTGGAATCGATTGTGGACAATTAGGAGCCTGTAGATCTAGTGAACTTGGATTTCCAGAGAATCTGATAAGGTACCACATAAAAGTTAATTACAATATATAATATTTCAAATATGGCAAGTAACGTAACAATATGAATAGAAGATTGATTATTTGACAGAAAAAAGAGAGGTTATGAAGTAGATCACCAGACTCAGAATGTTAACTCTTTTTTTTCCCCACACCAGATGTTGCCACACCTGGTCAGTTTCTCTAGCAATTTTGGTTTTTGTCTGTTGCAAAACTAGTCCTTTGTTTAATTGGCAGAGTGTGATGGGTGGAGTTCCTTAGGGATCTATGCTGGTGTCTCAACTTTTTAACAAGGACAGAGGTGAAGGGAATAAGAAAATGGTAGCTAAATTTGCAACATGGTGCCGAAATAGGTAGGAAAAAATGTTAGTGATGGTGTATATAGATAGAATAAGGGCATGGACAAAATTTGAGTACAAACATGTGACATTGTTTACTTGTGGCAGAAGTAATGAGAAAGCAGAATATTACTTAAATGGAGAATGATGGGAAGGGAGTTAGGTGCAATAAATTAGTATGCAATGTGATGTAAACTGTGGGAGATAAATAAATACATATAATACAGGTAGCTCTTCTATAACGCGATGGTTGCATTCTTGTGCAACTCTGTATTACAGAAAAATTGCGCTTTAGAAACAGTGCTTAAAGTGTTGGCAATGTAATTGCATTACAGCCAACACACATTTTAAATGTTTGCACTTTAGAAACAGTGTCCCCAATTCATCAATCGCATTACAGCAAATTTGCATTAAATAAACATGCGCGATAGCAGAACAACCTATATATAATACCATTTATTGTAGGTTTGGGTTCTGGATTTTGGCTTGATAATTATGGATTTCCTATGTGTCCAATGTTAATAATTAATCAGTGAGTATTCTGAAGCCTTGGTGATTTCTTTTAAAACAGTTTTTGAGACCTGGCTTCAGAGTGAATGTTTGTGCATCACTAATAGATTTGGTTTTGTTTATCTCAGCTTATTTTGTGACAAAGCAGGGTAAATAATTGGCCTCAAGGCTAATAAACGAACTTAATTTTTTTTAAATTTAAGGGTAACACATATTGCTTTATTTTATTTATTTTTTTCTTTTTTGTTCTTCATTCACTGGATGAGAGCATCGCTGGCTTGGCAGCATTTCTTGTCCATCCCTAATGAAGGTGATATGGTGGCACAGTGGTTAGCACTGCTGCCTCACAGTGCCAGAGATCCGGGTTCAATTCCCACCACAAGTGACTGACTGTGTGGAGTTTGCACGTTCTCCCTGTGTCTGCATGGGTTTCCTCCGGGTGCTCCGGTTTCCTCCCACAGTGCAAAAATGTGCAGTTTAGATGAAGTGGCCATGCTAAATTGCCCATAGTGTTAGGTGTAGGGGAATGGGTCTGGGTGGGTCAGTGTGGGCTTGTTGGGGCAAAGGCCCTGTTTCCACACTGTAAGTAATCTAATCTAATTGCCCAGAGGGAAGTTACAAGTCAACCACACTGTGGGTCTGGAGTCAAATGTAGGCCAGACCAGGTAAGGATGGTAGCTTCCTTCCCTGAAGGACATTGGTGAACCAGATGGTTTAACAATCAATTCATAGTCATAGTCCAATGATAACACCACTAGGCCATCACCTCCCCCACTTAGAGAGAGAGTGACTTTTGGTTGCAGTTTTACTTTGAGTTTTGGAATGGTCATCCTATTTGGAATAGGATGACCATATAGACAAGTGTTACCACTGAGAATGGAAAGAGATATAGTGAACTAGACTACCTTATACTGAACAGTTGGTGTTAGTCTCAGACCAGAGGTGTTGGGATAAAACCCTGAAGAGCTTGCTTAAAGCTGAGTGCATTTAGGTCAGATTTATGATAGCTGCAGGAAGAAGCTATCTGCAATTCCAATCTTAAGATTAAATCTCAAATAACTTTAACCTATCAAGATGTCAGATACTAGAATACCTATCATATATGTTGTCTCTACCAGGGTTGTATTTTGGTGACTATATAAAAATTGTTGTTTTTCTTTTCCATTTATGAAGAAGTGTTTTGGGACTAACAGGATTATACTTTTACTGTGTACTTAAAATCTTTGAATTTATATGTTAACTAGGTTTTTGTGTTTAATCTATTTTATTTTCATTTATTTTGTCAATAAGCTTGTTTTATTGTTAAATCAAAAGCTAGAACATTGCATGCTTATGTTTCAGCAAGAGATGATTTTATTAAAACCAAAACAACCCAAAATATGATCAATTAAATCAGGTTTCTGTCTGGGATCTGACTTGTGCAGTATTAATATCAACTGGTATAGCAGAATAACAACGGATATAGCATACAATTAAGGAGGCAAATGTGATGTTGTCTTTTATTATGCAAGGAACAGAAACATAAGTCAGCCTGTTATGCTTAAGATTTACAGAAAGTCTGTCAGACCACATCTCAAATATTGTGCGCACTTTTGGTCTCTTTATTTTAGGCAGGATGTAAATGAATTGAAGGCAGTTTAGAAGCCGTTTATTAGAATGATACCTGGAATATGTGGATGCATAGACTGCTTGTGTTTCCACTGGAATTTGGAAGAGTGAGTAGCTATTTGATTGAAGTGTACTAGATTCTGAATGATATTGACTAAGTGGATGTGAATAGGATGCTTCCTCTTATGAGTCAGTCCAGAATTGGGGAGTGCGGTCTTCAAGTTAAGGGTTGTTCTATCAGGACAGAGAAGAGAACAATTACTTCTGTCAGAGGATTGTCTGAATATGGAACAGACTGCCTCAGGAGGCGGTGGAGCTGGGTCTTAAACAATTTTTAAGTTAGAGTCAGATGGGTTCATGTTAGGCAAAGAAATTAGAGGTTATCGCGGATAGGTGGAAATGTGGAATTCAAGAAATAAAAATTCGTCAGACTCTTATTGAATGGTAGTACAGACTCAAGGGGCCAAATGGTCTGCCTCTCCCATTTTGTATGTTTTTCCATTTATATGATTGTAACAATACTGGGTGAAGAAAAAGAGGCAAAGGAATGGAGAGCTCAAGGAAGATGGTGCCAGCCTCAGAATCAAGAGTGCAAGGGCTATCCCAGACTAAAAAACAAGGATTGAGTTTTTGTGAGCCAAAAACACCTAAGGAGTGAGTGATCAGTCAATGATATGACATTACGTAGAATAGGTGTATCAGAGCTTAGGATTGGCTACCGATCACAGGAGGTCAAAGTTGTGCATCGGCCTGGAGAAGATAAAGACATAAACGAGAGTTCCCATGGTAGATTGTGTTAGTTTAGAATGAAAGTTAATATTTTTATGTAGTTGAAAATCTTTGTGATAGATTGGATATGGGCAGTAAAGTTGTTATTGTTGGTGTCCTGGCTACGATCATTCAACTCATGAACAATCCCTCATAACTGGACTCTGAAGATGATTTGTGTGGTCAGTTGGCTACAGAATGGACAAGGGAGACAATGAGGGATGATATGCAATGGTCACAGTCATAGGCAATATCACTAATGTCCTATTTCAAAATCTCATGCCTGTAAGCACTTGTATTGCTTTGGTTATGAACAAAAATGATCTTACAACTGACTGCAGGTAGAAGGCTTATTAAATTTCCCACACACCTCACCCTTTAGAATAATAAAGTTGTGATGAGTCTGTCAACCCTCCAGGCAAAAATAGGCCAGTCAGTGACCTAATTCAATGTCAGCAAATTAATGTGTCGAAGTAACTTACCTTCTGGGCTTTTGTTCCAGGTTAATTCACTCA
The DNA here is from genome assembly GCF_037043375.1 of Chiloscyllium plagiosum. NCBI lineage: Eukaryota > Metazoa > Chordata > Chondrichthyes > Orectolobiformes > Hemiscylliidae > Chiloscyllium > Chiloscyllium plagiosum. The sequence goes on from NW_028270141.1 coordinate 32,116,095, forward strand.
TGTTTCAAAATGGAAGTTATTAACCAGTTAGGATCCTACGTGGGACTTCTATACCCGCGGTCACGGAATTATTATGGTTTCAAACTGATGGATCAGATGGACTAACGCTATATAAATGGAACAAATGTGATTTCTTGTAATAAAAATAATGTGTGTAACTTTATTTTGAGAAAATGATATCACAGAATTGTCACAGCACTGCAGGAGATCATTCAGTCCAACACCAGTTCTCCCGATGAGTATGTCTTTCTCCTGTAAACCCTGCACATTCTTCCTTTTCAGATAGTAGCCCACTTCCCTCCTGCAAACTTCATTTGAATCTGCCTCCACCATGCACTCAGGCAGGGCATTTCAGACCTCAATCACTCACAGCAAGAAACTGCATTTCTTGGACAGCTTTGCTTCTTTTGCAAATGAATTCGAATGCTTTGCCCAGTCATTCTTAATCCTTTCAAGAGTGGGGACAGTTTCTCCCGACTTACTCTTTCTTGGCACCTCATGATTTTGAATATCTCTATCAAATCTCCTCTCAACCTTCTGACTTCTCCAAAGAAAGTCTTTACATGATAGAGCAGGTAAAATAGGTCAGACGGGTAATGAAGAGATTAAAGTGCAGTTTTGGCTAGATATAAATTTCAAATAAATGAGGGACATGTCTTCATTTTATTTTAAACCCTCCAAACCTGTTAATTTTACAACCAAACTCTCCACACACAAAACCAGAAGGCACGTAGCATATATGAAGGCAGGGAATCATGGAAAATAAAGGGTGTCAAGCTTTTTTGTGCATATCCTGTCTGTCCCCTACTTTCCACACAGCAATGAATGTTTCAGGCTGCCCAAACACCTTCAGGCCATTTCAGGTCCTGAATTGGATAGATGCCCACCTCCCACTGCAATTTTTCAGACTCTGGAGGAAGCGAGAAATCAGAGCGGGGGCAGCCCAGCAGTCATGACAATGCAAGCTACTGTCAGGAAGGGATGAAGTTTACCTTATTTAAGGGTGGTGGGGGAAGGGGTTCACTAAGAGTTTAGTACTGATGGACACAGAACCCCTTCCCCACCGCTCTCAAATAAGGTAAACCTCATCCCTTCCTGACAACAACTCACACTGTCATAACTGCTTGTCTGCTTTCCCCCTCCCCCACCACCGACACTTTGTTTCTTTATGTCTTCTTCCAGACAATAAAATATGACCACCAGCTCCCCTGAATTGTCCAGTGCTGGACATCCGATCCTTGATCATCCAAAATGCTGAGTCTTAGCTTCCAGTCAGGGAGCCATTTCTTTTCTTCCTGGGGGCTGCTGCTCACTGCAATCATTAATAACATCTCAAGGTTGGGACATCATGTCCCTGACTATCATAAGGCAGACTCTCAAGCAATCAAAGCTTCTTCCAGCATGCTATCATTGTGAAATGATAGCATTGTCCAGCTGAACTATGCCATCAATCATGCTGTGGGCCATGTTCATCATAACTCATTTCTATCAGCATATCCACACCTTCTGTTTTTTCATCATATGTTTATTAAACTATCCAACATGTACGTAGAGTGTTTGACTCAAAATTGCTTGTGACAGTGCAGTCCATATTGTTATCAATCTGCTGGAAAAGAACTTTCTTCAGAACAACCTATTGGACCTAATACTGAAGGGCTTTTACCCGAAACGTCGATTTCGCTGCTCCTTGGATGCTGCCTGAACTGCTGTGCTCTTCCAGCACCACTAATCCAGAATCTGGTTTTCAGCATCTGCAGTCATTGTTTTTACCTACCTGATTAGTTTGTGTGTATAACCTCAATATTCTGAAGTCTTTACAACTGGAAAAACCTTTTCCATCTCAACGTTGTTGAGGTTTCCATAATTTTAAAAATCTTAGACAGCCCTGCTGTCAGTCTCCTGGCTTCTAGACAAAAGATCCAAATCAGCTCAAGAGTTTGATTTTGACAGGAAGAGCCTCAGTTCCAGTATCATCCTGGAGAAAAAAAAAGTTGTGCAGTGCTGGCATTTCCTATTTAGAACTGTTCACATTATACTAATTTGACATCACCGAGATTTTGTCTATGAAAGGTCTCATGTAAAACATAATTTCCAAAAAAGAAACTGCTTCGAAAAAGGATTTCCCTCCCTCATGGTATAGTGGGTGTACTTAGAGCACATGGTCTGTAACAGTTCAAGAAGAGTGCTCTTGTTTCCTTCTCTAACTAGGGATTGGCAGTAAATGCTAGCCCAGCCAGTGACGCCTTTACCTCATAAATCAGTTTAAAAAAAAGAAGCTTGGATGTAAAATAGCTACAATGGTCACCTGACCATTGATTAAAACAAGCTTTGTGGTACCCAATGTGGAATAGACAAAACTATCCGTCGTGAAGATACTTTATTTATCTTAAGACATGGCAAACAGGCAACTGAGTCAAAATCAAGAAATTTACATGTCCTATTTCAATTCCCTCTTGTATTGTCATTGCATATACTTGGGGATGAAAGATACACTTGCCAGTCAGCCAGCTTGTAAAGACAATGAAGCTGGACTCAGAAATACATGCTGAACAATACTTCAACAGCTGTTTATCAACAGTACAGCAGAGAGAAGAAAGAATGGATTTGTAAGAAAGAATTGGAAGAGTGCACCTCTCCCTTCGGTCCTGGTTCTCTCATTATCCTGGAAAATAGAGCATGGTGAGAAAGCAAAACTGAGGAAACAACCATCTACTTAACAACTCAAAGATATCACTACAGACATCACAATCGTTGAGCATGTCAGCGAACAATTAGACAATAATTATCTAAGATTATACTGCCTCAAGAACATCAAGGAATTTAAAACTCTATAACTTTCACTCTCCCTGTTTATATTCAGCATTTCTCATTTTAAAATAATTATCCATATTTGCTTGTGTTCATTGCCACATTTTCATATTTATGTTCCCTTGGAATTAGTAGGTAATGAAATTCCTCCTTAGTTCATTCACAAAACCTTGGTAATTTTGCTCCTTTATTTATATTTTAATTGAAGCATAATAGCTATGTCCTAATATGAAGTTTCTAAAAATTATTTCAACCAAACAGAAAGGTAATAAAGAGAGGAAAACTGATTCCCCCTCCTCACTTGGTCATAATAGCTTACAGAACCACATGGTAGCTCTATGAGCCAAATTTTGATTTGTATTTTGGACAAGTTTAGCCATATCTAAAAGAAGGTTATGTGCATAGACAGGACAATCTAAATGTGTCAAATAAAATTATTCAACTTCATCAAATGCTTCAAGACAACTAGAAAGGAATCAACTCAGGGATATGACTTGTGGGAAGTCAAATGGGTTTCAGTAGACAAAAGGCAAAGAGACATTGCCATCAAATGGTATTTGAATGATAGAACATTTATAAACCCAATAGTACATTTGAAAAGCAATTTAGCTAAATCACATTAAATTTATAAGCCATGAACCAAAAAAAAAGAAAATTAGGGTAATATATAAAATATAGGAATAAAATGTTTAATTAATCTGTTATCATCCCGTTTACATGAAAGAGCTAAAACAAGTTGCCTGTGCCAATTTGCACTGCCAGCTAAAGAACAAAATTCAAACTCAAAGGTTCGACTTTGAGCATGGACAGCCTGGTCTACAGACAGATCAGCTTAACTTAAGTGGGAAGCCTCTCCTGAGGCATTTTCTGTGCTAAACACTCTAACCATCGTATGCAGAGGACTAACAGGAAATCTTGAATCATGTGAAATAAGGGATTGTACAATAGTGAAAATATAACTCAGCTTCAATTTTAGTTTCTTTCACTGGAGAAGGATTTTTCACAGTAAAGTTCAAATGGCATCGCATATGCTGAACATGGATTACTTGAATGGTGTTGGCAAGTTCCTTACCATTCAGAATATTTTCTTGACAATTAATACTGAAGCTATCTCTGAAAATTCTATTCAGTATAGAATTTAATATAATTTACATCCTTGTAGAGACTTGTACAACATTTCTGGTGTTCATAAGCTTCCATTGGATACATTCCAGTTCAAAATGTTGTATTATTGGCAAGACATTATAGTACTCATCATTGATGATGGTCCCATTAACAGAAGTAATTTGAATAAAAATTGACACAAAATGAGAACCATTTACGATGTCTTGCAATGGCATGTAAAAGTCCATCTGCATTTGTGACGGCCTTAGAGAAATCATCTTAATTATGATTTACTCATCAAATCAAAAAAACATTTATTAAACAGGGGTTTATTATCCTTGCAATACAATTTTTAAAAAATCTTAAAATGTCGTAAAGGTTGCTCTCGTGAAAAGATAAAAGAACAGACAAATTGGGTACAACACAAAACTATTCAAAAATAATGTTTTAGAATAAAATGTTGTTCTTAATTGCAAATTACCAAAATTTAACTGTGTGCAAGTTTTAAAAATAGATACCGTGGTTAGAGCACACAAGTGCCATTCAGAAGCAATTTCCGTGGAGCAGTATTTGTGAGATGTATATCTCCAACTCCAATGAAGAAATGGTGCATCGTGACTGACACACAACAGCACACTTTAGTATGGCTCAGTGACTGAAAGGTGGGGTGCACAAGTTCTTGAACGTGGCTTTGCACATCCAACTGGGGAAAGTCCAGAGGTTGATGGATGTCTTATATTTACATAGGCCAATGCCTTCCTCACATGAAACTTTAGGCTCTTGGATGAATGTCCTTAATTTAGGCTGTGCCTTTATGACAAATATTAGTCCTGATTTTGTTTCAATCAGTCAGAGCTTGCATTTCAGGAACTTAGAATAGTTCTCAACTCATTGTCAGTGTGAATCTAATATTTTGTGTCTGTTACCAGACAGTATTGAATTTAAAACTCCATTAGAATTTAGAATTATGACTGTGCCACTATCTCCATAATTTGCAGCTTCAGTGGTTCTACAGTGACAGATGTAGCTCAATGCCTTGCTGCTGTGCAATCAGCACATAGCTACCTATCCAAAACCAGCACCATTAGATGTACAGTCTAAGGAAGCACTTGCCATTGTACGAACTGGAAAATGTGCTAAAACATTAACATTTTTAGTGTTTTTCCTTTAGAAGCAGGTCTTATGGTTCCTCCCTGTTGAGGGAAAGCAAAACTTCTCCTGTTCTTTCAGTGCAAACACCCAGCTTGTGGATGTTCCTGTCAATATTTTTCTGAAGCTTCTGCCCTTGCTTTATTTGATTGATAAGATTGTATACTTTATTGGCCTACAAAGTGCTGCTTTGCAGTTTGACTGCAATGCCAACCCACTGGGACATCATTTTATAGACAGTCAAAACAACCATAATGAATTTAATTTTTTATCATGACATTCATCAGGGAACGAGCGTTTGTCTTCGCATCAGAACTCAAGTCTTTGCCTATCTATATAGATCTTGTTAGAGTTACTGCTACACAGGACATTAAAAGATTTAAAAAGAACAAGACCCTCTTCTTTGCTAGACTCGAAGAAATGCTGGGCTGCTGTAAGCCTCTCCGGTCAACAGATTGAAAGCACAACAATGAGGAGTTGTCTTTGAATATTTTCAGCTACATTCATGGGGGTGAAAGTTGTCACCCTTGAGATTTTTGGGGGTAAGTGTGGAATTGGACTAGATTTTGCAGGTAAAGTAGTGACTCATTAATGGTATCCAACATTGTTAGATTGTAAAAAGAAAAGACCCAGCAATTTGTGGTTAAGAACAGATATATCCTGGATTCTAATTTTACACCAATTGCAGGACAATTTCTGTTTCTCAACTGTGAGCAGCATCAAAATGCAGGATGGTAAGTACTTTGAATGAGTGATTCACATCTATTTAGGTTTTGTGTAATTTCTGGATTTACCCTATAAATACCAATTACTTTAGAGATTAGATTAGATTCCCTATAGTGTGGAACAGACCCTTCAGCCCAACAAGTCCACACTGACCCTCCAAAGAGTAACCCACCCAGACCCATTTCCCTCAGACTGATACACCTGACCTGCACAACTTTGAACTGTGGGAGGAAACCAGAGCACCCGGAGGAAACCCATGCAGAAACGAGGAGAATGTGCAAACTCCACATAGACAGTCGCCCAAGGCTGGAATCGAACCTGGGTCCCTGGCGCTGTGAGGCAACAGTGCTAGCCACCAAACCACCGTGCCACCCTAATTGTTTCTTGTTCATTCTAAAAATTGAAGTTGACCATGGTTATCATCTGACGTGTTTGGTTGGTGAGTATATAAGGTGACTGCAAAGGCCAATTAGCACCCAGAAGGTTCTGTGGCAAATGGAATCAGATACTGCAGATGACTGCAGTTTGGAATGTGTTATCACCTTAGAATATCTTCTCAGTGAATTCAAGAAGATGGACAGTGATGTTCTTCAGCTGATTATTTAGGAAATTAGGGGGTATTGGAGGTTTTGGTGTGCTTAAAAGAGGACAAATCCTCAGATCCAGATGAGTTATATCCCAACTGTTGTGGGACATGAAGAAGGAAATAGCAGAGGCCCTGACCCAATTTTTAAATCATCCCTGACCCCAGGGATGCAACTAATTTGGGTCCATCTAGGAGGTATATACTGCCTGCAGCAAAGGCAGATGACAACTCCAATAGGCCAATTGCTGCCTTTCAGAGGAGAAAAGGCAGAATGTGAGAGGGCACACAAAGTCACTACCAATAAAAGAGCGACTACACCCCCTGCAAAACCCCTCTGAAAATCATATCACATTCCCCATGTGGTTGGATGAAGTATTGGCTTTCTGAAAAAGAAACTTCCATATGCTGCCCAGAGTCTTTCTTTGCATAGAAATGGAAAATCAAGTGTCATCCTTCTCCCTCCCTCACTCTGTTGACATCTACATTCCCTTCATTCCCCACTGAAGCAAAGAGACCATCAGGTCTGATACTCTGGAGATGTCAGGCCCAATATTAACCTGGCTACACTATTACTATTTTAGCAGTCTCAAAATTGGACATGTAGATATCCTGTAACTGGAATAGTGAGCTTAAAATGTCTAAATAACACCATTTTCTACCGGGCAAAACATTCTGTTGTAGTGACTGAATGTCAACAATATGATCTCCATTAGCAATTCCAGTAGCTTGTTTATGAGTTTCAAAATTGCTAATCTACTGATTTTGTGTGGCCAACTTAGACCACTTTGATCTATAGGCCAAACAAACTCACTGATCATATTTCAAGCCCCAGAACAATCTCTTAAGTTACACAGATAATGAGGAGAACATTACACAATCATTGCAGTCTTTGCTCTTACAAATGTGATACAAAGTGTGTATTTATTGATTGTCAATGGACATTCTCCATGATACAAAAGCAAAATATTTGCAAATGCTGAATACCTTAAATAAAAAAAAAAGAAAATGCTGGAATTGTTCATAAAGTCTGGCAGTGTTTTTGAAGACAGAAATAGTGTTAAGATGTCTGTTCAATAAATCTTCATCAAAACTTGAAAATATTTAGAGATTGCACAGATTTTAAGCAAATTCAGAAATAAGAAAACATTGATGTGTGGGAGAGAAAAAAAAAGTGAAGTCCACGGTTGTGAACGGGGAGAAACGATCAAACGGGAAAAGGGACAATGGCACCAAACAAAAAAAATTAATGGGACAAGAAAAGTAACAAAAGATCTATCTGGAAAAGAGGCAAACATGAAAGAAGAGTCATCACCAAAGAGAGCATCCAAATAAAAATAAACACCACAACCCACACAAAAATGAAGTAGACATTCTGATCTGTTAAATTCACTATTGAATCTGGAACACTATAAAGTGTCAAAGAGTGAGTGAGATTGTGCTGTTCCTCAAGCTTACATTGAGTTTTACAGGAAAAGTGTCAGAGGACTTCGGGAGCGTGGGAGTGCAATAGAGAATTAAAGTGATAGATGAACATTATCACCATCTCTCCATCACCTTTTGTCATTTGATCTCTCCCAGCTTCGCCCTGCCATCTGAAACACCTGCCCTTTTATTCTTTTCCATCCTCCACTTTCCCTGCCTGTGTACCTGATTAAACCCTGTTACCATTCCTGAGCACGGGTATGAAAACTAAAGTAAAACAAAAGCTCACATCAAATAGATATCCTTCCTGCAACAGGAAAGGTTTGCTGTGCCTCATTTATGCTTTGAGACTTTGACCACATTGACCTGCAATGGACTTTGTACGTGGCTGGAAACACAGTTAATGGTAATTGCACACTCTAGCTGAGAGAGCCTCCAATATATTTATGTGGCTGTGAGATTTAGTGTTCAATAGAAATGTCTGAGCTGTCAGGATTACGTGATACATTGCACTGATTTCAAAATTATTACACTGAACACTAATTTGAAAGCACAAAAAAGCATAATGAATGATGTTTGATGAAAGTACTTAAAATAATGAAGGGCCGAGCAATGCAGAATACTGTCATGCTGATCTGCTAATCTTAGGATTGTGAGACTGGAACTTCCTGTACCTAGTTCCTAAACTCCAACCAGGGGAGCCTGACAAAAATCAACTGGTAACGCTTCTAGACAATTTAAGGTCAGAACAGGTAAAACCGAGGAAAGAAGGAATCTGTTCAGCTCCTTGATCAGAGAGCTGTGTTTATGGGAGGGGTGTTCAGAAAGACAAGACCACTGGCAAGAAAATGGTTGAAGCTACTAAAGCAATGAGTGTGATGAAAGAGCAGTTCTAGCTGATGAATGCAACCTCCATAACACGGTAACATCTTAATCTCCATCACATACTCTCAAGGGGATCAATGCGTGGCCAAGTAATAGAACTATTTGAAGATTTAAGGGAGGTGGGGAATTCAGCTTAATTCCATTGTATCCAATTGAGAAGAAAGATTCAGAGAGATGAAAGAAAAAAATTCCGTTTTAGAAAAAAAAACAAAGAAAAATGCTGAGTAAGTATTTTAAAGATGATTTCTCATTATTTTTCTTTCATTCTGAATGTGTCTGTGCCAGCCAAATCATTTCACCCCTTCTGCAACATAAACAATTGATCTGAAAACTTGTTTATGCATTTACTTGAAATAAGCTGTTTTACACACACAAACACACACAGACACACACACACACACACATACAATCACTGGGAACTACATTTAAAGCTCGTCATTCTAGTGTGTATTTAGTGCTCTTGATCAATTAGTAAAAGATTTGTGACTAATCTAAAGGTCTCTTTTAAATCTTTCTAACTAAACTTCATGACACAGCAAATAATATTGCCCTGATTTTGCAATCACTGGTGAAGTGGCAATTTCCACTGGCTTCAAAGGAAGTTACCCACAAAAATCTAATGAGTTCTGCGCTGTGAATATGGTTCTTTCAAAGGCTCAAGGGTAAACAGATCTAATGGAGGGGGTTGTGGGGGGAAGTGGGGTGGAGTTACCTGAAATGTTGGTTGGAGTTTAAATTGCATGGCAGCACTTCGGGTGAGATTTTACAAGCAGCACCCATAGAAAAGGTGATACCATGACACAAACAGAGTGCTGATAAATTGATTGTCTTATGTGCGACTGATAGATGTCACCGTTGCTGATGACAGAAGAAGGGAATGCCTTCATTATGGGTCACCCTTCAAGGACACTGAAGACTTTAAGGGAGGCAGGCCATGACAATTAGAGGCTTGAAGCTTTGGGGATGATATCAGATTCTTAGAGTCAGCCATTGTTACTTGGGAGGAGCAGGCTAGGAACTCCATTGTTGTTCACTTCAATAAAACTACTCCCTCCCCATATGCTGGTTAAACACCAGCCAGAATAAGAAATGGTCATTAATTGGCAAATTGACAAATAATTGGCTGTCCATCCCTGGGTTTGTGGGCTGCTACTCTCAGTGTTGACAATATCCCATTTAAGAAGATGTTGGAGTTCCCTTTGAAGCCTTATGTCACATTTTGCGAGGCCTCTGGCTTCCCTGTGTGCTTTGACAAAGCTGGCCAAATCCAGAGCATTAACTCTGTTCCTCACTCCAGAGATGCTGCCAGATCCGCTGAGTATTTGCAGGATTGTCTGCTTTTACTGCCACAAAAATCTGTTCTGTTTTAGTTATTGCTACATTTTTTCTTTCTTTTATGTAACGACTCTTGGTGTTCTTTTCATTTCCTACCTCAGTTCTAAAGATTCAACTGAGTGCGTTGTGGGGCCCTAACCATGCCAACAAGTGTAAAAAAATTCTCAAAATGCTGTGTCAGCTTTTCTATTGCAGAACTAAGTTTCGACTCTTTTGCAAGGTCTCAGTGAGTTGTTGTTTTTTGTGGATTATCACTCTCAGCATTTCAATTAACTGTATAGATTCTATTTGAGACACGAAAGAGACTGCAAATTCCATAGGTCATGACTCAAAGTCATGGGTTTGAATCCAAAAGCACTCAAAGCAGTGGATATCCACACTCAGCATTGTGATTACATCACTGTCTCTAGATGTCACAGTATACAGACTGTATGCCACTCACAGCATATAAGCTGCAAACAGAATCAAATGTGTGCTAAAGCATTAGAGAATTTTATATTCAGCAATATGTTGCAGATTTTTCGATATTTGAAAAGTTATCCAGATATCTGGTTTACTCAATAAGATGAGCAGCACGAAGAGCGGGAACTTGGACCAGGGCCCTATCGGAAGTGGTGAGCCACTGATTTGAGCCTTTACATCTGACATCAGAGAGCAGAGGTTTCTGGGAAAGGAGGGACTTTTTTTTATTTCCCTCCAGCTATGTAAGTGAATGTTTTCTAAACCTGAGACATATTAGGTAAGCTTCTCTTTTTTTACTTTCTGATAAAGGGACTAGCTGGGATGGCAGTGCAGGGAGAGGAATGTTCCTCCTACATGGTGCTTGAGGTGAAGGACACCATTAGTGTCCATCCAAGTACATCTGCAGGAAGTGCACCTAACTCTCGCTCCTCCAAGACTGCGTTAGGGAACTGAAGCGGGAGCTGGATGAACTTCGGATCATTTGGGAGGCAGGGTGTGGGCTAGATAAGAGTTACAGGGAAGCAGTTACTCCTAGGCATGAAGAAAGCTGGGCAACTGTTCAAAAGGGGAAAAAAACAGTCAGTGCATGGATCCCCTGTGTCATCCCCCTAAAAAACACATATACCATTTTGGATACTGTTGGGGAGGGAGGCGGGAATGTCTTACCAGGGGCATGCAGTGGAGTGCAGGTCTCTAACACAGAGTCTGTCCCTGTTGCACAGAAGGGAAGGAGGGAAAGGAGGAGAGTGTTAGTCATTGGAGACTCAATAGTTAGAGGGTCAGATGGAAGGTTTGTTGAGAACGAATGAGACTCACAGTTGGTGTGTTGCCTCCCAGGTGCCAGGATCCGTGATGTCTCGGATCGTGTCTTTGGGGTCCTGCAGGGAGAGGGTGACCAGAACCAAGTCATGATCCATATGGATACCAATGACAAAGGTAGAAAGAGGGAGAGGGATGTAAGGCAGGATTTCAGGGAGCTAGGGTGGAAGATGAGAGCTAGAACAAACAGAGTTGTTATCTCTGGTTTGTTACCCGTGCCACGTGATAGAGAGGCAAGGAATAAGGAGAGATATCACCGGAACACTTGGTTGCACGGATCGTGCAGGGGGGAGGTTTTGGTTGCATGGATAATTGGGGCTCATTCTGGGGAAGGTGGGACCTCTATAGACAGGACGGTCTTCACTTGAACCAGAGGGGTACTAATATCCTAGGTGGGAAATTTACTGGTGCTACTCGGGTGAGTTTAAACTAGCTCAACGGGGGATGGGAATCTGAGGTGTAGTTGCAGTGCACAGGAGAATGACAGTAGGGAGGATAGGGACAGGATTTCACAGGTATAGGAATGTGCTGGCACACAGCAAGCTGATTTAAAGTGTGTGTATTTCAACACCAGAAGCATCCAAAATAAGGTAGGTGAGCTTGCAGCATGGATAGGTACCTGGGACTTCAATGTTGTGGACATTTCAGAGACATGGATAGAGCAGGGTCAGGAATGGATGTTGCAGGTTCCAGGATTTAGATCTTTCATTAAGAACAGTGAAAGCTGTAAAAGAGGGGGAGGTGTGGCTTTGTTAGTCGAGAACAGTATAATGGAGGCTGAAAGATCATTTGATGAGGACTTGTTTACTGAGGTGGTATGGGCTGAGGTTAGAAACAGGAGTGGAGAGGTCAAACTGCTGGGAGTATTCTATAGGCCTCTGCACAGTTCCTGGGATGTGGAGGAGAGTATCGGCAAAACGATTCTGCATAGGAGTGAAAGGAACAGGGTGGTGATTATGGGGAACTTTAACTTCCCCAACATTGACTGGAAATGCTATAACTCTAGTACATCAGATGGATCAGTTTTTATCCAATGTGTGCAGGAGGGTTTCCTGACACAGGCCATACTGGATCTGGTGCTTGGTAATGGACCAGGCCAAGTATTTGATTTAGTGGTAGGTGAGCACTTGGGAGAAAGTGACCATAATTCAGTTACATTTAGTTTATCGATGGAAAGGGATAGGTACATGCCACAGGACAAGAGTTATAGATGGGGAAGGGCAATTATAATGCGATTAGTCAAGACTTAGGATGCCTACAATGGGGTAGCAAAATGCAGGGGATGGGGATAATCGAAATATGGAGCTGGATTAAGGAACAGGTATTGCGTGTCCTTGATAGGTATGTCCCTGTCAGGCAAGAAGGAAGTAATAAGGTAAGGGAACCGTGCTTTACTAAAGTAATTGTACCTCTTGTTAAGCGGAGAAAGGAAGCTTATGTGACTTTGAGATGAGATGGTTCAGATGAGGCGATGGAGAGTTACAGATTAGTTAGGAAAGATTTAAAGAGAGAGTTAAGAAGAGTAAGGAGAGGACATGAGCAGTCTTTAGCAGATAGAATAAAGGAGAACCCTAAAGTTTTCTATAGGTATGTGAGGAATAAAAGGATGACGAGGTTAGGAATAGAGCCAGAAGTGGGAAGTTGTGTGTGGACCATGTGGAGATTGGAGAGATGCTAAATGAATAGGTCTCAACTGTTTTCACTCAGGAAAAGGAGAACATTGCAGAGGAGAAGAATGGGATATGGACTATTAGACTAGAAAGGATTGAGGTTAGTATGAAGGAGATGTTATCAATTCTAGAAGGAGTGAAAGTAAACAAGTCCCCTGGGCTGGATGGGATTTATCCGAGGATTCTCTGGGAAGCTAGGCAGAAGATGTTGGGAGCCTTTGGCCTTGATCTTTGAGTCTTCATTGTCTACAGGTTTGGTACCAGAGGACTGGAGGATTGCAAATGTTGTGCCCTTGTTCAAGAAGGGCAGTAGAGATGACCCAGGTAATTATAGACCAGTGAGCCTTATGTCTGTTGTAGGAAAAGTTTTGGGAAGGATTATAAGAGATAGGATTTATAATCATCTAGCAAGCAACAATTTGATTGAAGATAGTGAGCATGATTTTGTCAAGGGCAGGTCATGTCTCACAATCCTCATTGAGTATTTTGAGAAGGTGACCAAGCATGTGGATGAGGATAGCAATTGATGTGGTCTAGATGGACTTCAGTAAAGCCTTTGATAAGGTTCCATATGGTAGACTGTTGGAGAAAATGCAGAGGCATGGGATTGAGGGTGATTTAGCAGTTTGAATTAGAAACTGGCTTTCTGTAAGAAGGCAGCGAGTGGTAGTTGATGGAACAGGTAGATGAGGGTAAAGCAGTTGATGTGTTGTATATGGATGCCAGTAAGGCATTTGACATGGTTCCCCACAGTACGCTATTGCACAAAATATGGAGGCATGGGATTGAAGGTGATTTAGCGATTTGGATTAAAAATTAGCTAGCTGAAAGAATACAGAGGGTAGTGGTTGATGAGAAATGTTCATTCTGGAGTTCACTTACTAGTGGTGTACTGCAAGAATCTGTTTTGGGGCCACTGCAGTTTGTCATTTTTATAAATGATTTGGATGAGGGTACAGAAGAATGGGTTAGTAACTTTTTGCTAAGGTTGGTGGAGTTGTGGATAGTGCTGAAGGATGTTGCAGATTACAGAAAGACATATATAAGTTGAGAGCTGGGCTGAGAGGTGGCAAATGGAGTTTAATGCAGAAAAGTGTGAGGTGATTCACTTTGGAAGGAGCAACAGGAATAAAGAGTACTGGGATAATGGTAAGATTCTTGGTAGTGTAGATGAGCAGAGAGATCTCGGTGTCCAGTTAAATAAATCCCTGAAAGTTGCCACCCAGATTGATAGGGTTGTTAAGAAGGCAGTGTGTTAGCTTTTATTGGTAGAGGGATTGAGTTTCAGAGCCGTGAGGTTATGCTGCAGTTGTACAAAACTCTGGTGTGGCCGCACTTGGAGTATTGTGTACAGTTCTGGTCACTGCATTATAGAAAGGATGTAGAAGTTTTGGAAAGAGCTCAGAAGAGATTTACTAGGGTGTTGCCTGGTATGGTGGGAAGGTCTTAGGAGGAAAGGCTGCCAGACTTGAGGCTGTTTTTGTGAGAGAGAAGAAGGTTAAGAGGTGGCTTAATTGTGACATATAAGATAATAAAGAGAGTTAGATAGGTTGGACAGTGAAAGCCTTTTTCCTCAGACGGTGATGGCTAACACCATAGCTTTAAATTGAGGGGTGATAGATACAGGACAGATATCAGAGGTAGTTTCTTTACTCAGAGAGTAGTAGAGATGTGGAATGCTCTGCCTGCAACAGTCGTAGACTCGCCAACTTTAAAGGCATTTAAATGGTCATTGGATAGGCATATGGATGAAAATGGAATAGTGTAGGATAGATGGGCTTTAGATTGGTTTCACAGGTTGGCACAACATTGAGGGCTGAAGGGCCTGTACTGTGCTGTAATGTTCTATGTTCTATTGTTAGCTGCGGTATCATAGAGGGAATAGATACTCTTTAGGCCAGGAGAGAGAGATCAGTGTGTCCTTTCGAAACAGATCAAGAGAATCCAGTGAGATGCAAACATGGTTTTGCCAGTTAAACTGGTTTACCCAGGGTGTCGTGAACTAGACATGACTTGATGACTTTTTCTCAAGTCTCTGAAACGATAAAAAAGAGAAAAGAAGCAGGAAAATCAAAGAGATGCAAACTCAACAAAGAAGAGATTTCTGGAAGAGTGTGAAGTGGGATATGAGGAGATAGATTAGGTCAGTGCATACATTCACCCTCTAATAGTTTCAGCTCCATCATTGTACCGATAATAGGCAGCACTGTCTCCTCCACAGAGCTGAGGACTTGCTGCCATATCCACTCCCTGCTCATTTGATGTGGCTGCCTTTGGCTTGGAATCTCCTACTGAGACACACAGACACTTGCAGTCTGCTTGGTGCCAGCTGGAACCCTCGACTATTGAGGTTAATAGACGGCACATCGGTTATGTGATTTCTGAATCATTCTGAAAGGTTGAGGGTTATTAAGCATCATGACTCTAATGCCTGAGGACTAATCTAATCATTTTTTACCCTCAGTATGCTGACTTCGATATTCTCTGCTGTTCCTGTTAGTGATGCTTCTACTGTAATCAAAAACTCAGCAGTTTACCATGAGATAAGGGTGCATCCAAACAAAAGAAAAACTGCAGAAAAGCATTTTCTGAAAGGATTTATAAAACATGGAGCAGGATGTGCAAGATGTGTTGTTTCTCCTCTCAATCTGTTAAAACAATTGTACAATATATTTGCGCTAATTAATAAATCCTGACTGTTGACCTGCGACATTAGTTATGAGAGCATTTATCACACCAAAGTAGGAGGAACATCACATAATAATTTCACTGACAAGAGAATCACTAACAGCCAGACGTGTTATCTCAACGATATTACTTATTCCATCATTTATTGCTTAATGATGATGAACGTTCAATACATAGATGTATATACATTGCTTACGGTACACCAAACTGCAGTCAGTTCTTTTGCAAGGTGATGGTTGCGTTCTTATGCAACCCCACGTTATAGAAAAATCGCCTTTTAGAAGCAGCGCTTAAATTGTTGTTGATGTAATTGTATTGCAGCCAACACATATTTTAAAAGTTCGCTTTGTAGAAGCAACATCCCCAATCGCATTACAGAGAATTTGCGTTGATAAATTGCGCATTATAACAGAACGACCTGTAATTCTAATCTTTTTAAAGCATTTTTTTGGATCTTTTGCTAGGTTTATTCAGTTTGTTTCTTGGATGGTATAATTTAAAAATAACTTTGGCATTGTTAGTTCTTGGGGAAAGTTTTCAACCAGCTTAGCGGTTGAATTTCATTTTTATGCAGCAAGGAAAAAGCAGTGTGCTCATGATGTCAGCCACACAGGCGGGTTACCCGACAGCATTTGTTATGATTTTATGCAGCATGAGTTAGCATTTGTAACACCATGAACCTCTCACAGATAATATATATAAATCTGCGCCCACACTGGACATAAGTGATAGAACATCTGCAGTGTGCTGCAGCTGGCATATACATGTTGCTTTCATTTACCTTGTGCTATCTCAAAGTGCTTCAAGCCATAGAAGTACTTTTGAAATATAATCAGCGTTATAATGTTGAAAAGCTGAAGCCAATTTGTGAACAATGTGTTTCTCCAAGATTTTATTATTACTGGGTACTCTGTTTTAGTGATGGTTAAGAAGGAGAAATATCAGCCAAAACATCAGAAAACTATTCTGCTTTTCTTCAAACTATTGCCATCGGATCTTTTACACTTACCTAAGAGAATCAATTTGTAAAAGACTTGTTACTGCGTGTGTCGTTTTCAATGAATAAAGTTTATTTGATCTTTCAAAATTAAGGAACAGATATAAATAGTACTTCATGCTTTTTCTTTTTACAAATGAGCTTAAAATTATTGAATAAAAAGGGCCTTTTAACCCATCATGCCATTAAATTTCATTCCAATTACTCTTAGTGAGTTGAACAGGCAAGTACTTAACACATGCTGCCCTTCATTTAAGGAAGGTGTTAACCCATCTAAAATAAATATGTTATTGCCTGTATTTTAAGAACCAGGCAGTGGAATGTACCGTGAATATATTAAGCATTCACCATCAGTAATCTCTAGCTTTAGTTATATCTCCAACACTCTTCTTGAAAAAGCTGACTGGAATAGCATCAATTACCATCATTCCAAGCATGTTTCACAGAACCATAATAATATTGTTGGGAAATAATCTAATCTTATCTTGCTTGAGGCTTATTAATTTTGACCCTGTGTCCAGTCATCAAACACATTTCTCCTTCATAAAAAAATTCTTATATTTATCTGTGAAGGCACCAACCTCTCTAACTTGCCTCTCGCCTGGGGCATTGTGACCCTCAGGTTAAACTCGCTACTCGTTGTCTGTTCCTAATGAGAAAGTAGCCTATCGTTGTCTTGGATGTTGGATACTTTCACTTCCCTATAATGATATATTAATGTTCAGCTGTCTTCATAATCTGGAGCACTCATCACTGGAAGCATTTTTATCACACTGTTTTGAAACACCCTTACAGAGTAGGGGGGTGGTGGGCTAAGGATAATAATATCACTGGGCTAGCAATCCTGAACTCCTGCCTGTGTTCTTGAGATCCAATGTTAACATTCCAGTTAGTGAAATGTTGTGAAGAAAGAATTTCTGGAATTTAAAGCCAGACTAAACTTGCATTGCACCTATGGCCATAATAGTCTGATGCTGTTTAATATCCCAAGCTAAGCAGACTCAGGCCTGGCTAGTAATTGGATGGGAGACCACCTGGGAATATTGGCCACTGGTTGGGGTTGGGTGGGCTCTTATGACTGAGCAGTAGTGTCTATACCACTTGCTGAAAAGTGCTTATGTATTGCTGTTAGACAGTAGTGTGGGGAAAAATAAACCAGAGAGTCTCCTCATTCCTGGGGCTGGGGCTGGCTCTGAGCTGGCTGGTCAGAGCCCATGCACTGTGCACATGTAAATAAAAGGTGACTTGGTGATGGGATATCGGTTTCTGTGCAGTTACTTCATGCAACTTACAGTACTTTCACAGAAGTGGCCTTTAGATTCAACTAATTTTTTAAACAAAACTTTGGCCTAAGAAGTACATTTACTGGAAACATTGTGAATGGATTTCACCCAGAACCATCTGCTTTCACTGAATTAAGAAAATATTTGAAGGAGAGATATTCATTAATAAGTTCTTTTGGAACATTCAATCCATCAGTTGGCCAGCCAACATAAATACATTTGCTTGTTCTATATAAACATACATTGTCATCATATTTCTATCCACATAGAAATCCATCTAAATTGAAACAAAGAACAGTAGATACTGGAGATCTGAAACACACAAAAACAAAAATTGCTGGAGAAAGTCAGAAGGTCTGGCAGCCTCTGTGGAGAGAAAGCAGAGTTAAAATTTTGAGTCTAGTGACCCTTCCTTAGAATCAGACTGGACTGGTTTTTCTCATCACTGAGGCTGCCAGAATTGCTGAGCTTCT
Organism: Chiloscyllium plagiosum; assembly: GCF_037043375.1. NCBI lineage: Eukaryota > Metazoa > Chordata > Chondrichthyes > Orectolobiformes > Hemiscylliidae > Chiloscyllium > Chiloscyllium plagiosum. The sequence continues at coordinate 32,134,502 of NW_028270141.1, forward strand.
CCAGCAATTGCTGTTTTTCTGTGTTTGAAATCCATCTGCCATTTCCAAGCCATTCTGTTTTGATACACCAGATCCTTTTGTTTGCTCGATTCCTTTCATTCATATCATCAACAAATAATTAAAGTTTTCTAAGCAATACTTCAAAGTCAAGTTTTAAATTAGTTAATAACTTGGTATTGTTTGTAATTGTGAAAATGATTATCAGTGTTTGTCAAGTAATATTGTTGTGAATAATTTTATTTGGAAATCTAAACATTTGTTTGTGAAAGAAAGGATATTTGCATTTATAAAACATGTTATCTGTAATCCACAATATTCATACATTTGTTTAGTTTAGTGGGCTGTACATTTATTCATTTAAATCTCAATGATTATTCATCCGTATGACTGTTTTATTTTTATCTCAGAGCTGTGCAGAGATGATATACCAGTTCAGTTGTGTGCTTGTATTTTATTTGCTAAAGTTTTTTTATATAAAATATCTTTGTCATGCATGTAGTTCTTTGCATATACTAAGTTGTACAATTTATTCATTTTTCTCTGAAGCCACACCTAGACATTATCAATCAAGCATAGGGAGTATCAATGGGAAACATACTCAAAAATAATCACACACACAGCAATTGAACACTACATCCCTCACTATCAGCCACTGAATAATTCAGTCCTTCAGGTGAGAGAACTGTGCATATTGGACTATAGATTTCTTTGCAAGTTCCTGTCAATGTGTCTGTAGTGATTTGAACCAAGTGGATCTTATAGACTATGAGATCTTTGATTGGGATTGTTAACCTGGGATAATCAGGGAGCCCTGGCTGACAGATATAAACAGGAGATTCATAAAAAAATATAAACAGGAGATTCAGAATCTCCTCACTTGAGAAAGTGACTCTGAGCTGGATGGCTACAGCCAGTGTACTATGCACATGTAAATAAAGCGTGACTTGGAGATAGGATACCGGCCTCTGTGCAGTTAGTTCTGTGTCCTAAAAAATTGTTAAAATAAGCTAGATAACGTGACTAGGTATGTAGCTCTTGCTTTTCCAAGATGTCGTGAACTAACACTGAAAGATTCATTTGCTCTGCAGGACAAACCATGGAATTGCTCAAATAGCTTCAGTTCTCTAAGTCAAATATATGATGTACTTTTATGCCTTCGAATTGGAATGACCACATGTTTCTACCAGAAATGTAGTCAAATAGTTTGATGACTATGGAGATCTTTCGAACAGAAACTAAAGTCTTGAAATAAAGCAAAATGTGGTTTTAGTATGAACAGCTCTGTACTGTGGATAACGTAAAAGACTTCATGAGTCCCATTTGTAAGATGCCAATCTTCACTGTGTTTCCCTTAGCAACAGGCATTCCAATAGGATTTAGGCTCAAATAGAAAACAACCCTGGCTGATCCCCACAGTGATTTCAAAGAATCTGGAGAAAAAGGGAAATCAGCATCTGCCTTCAAAACTCTTTTTTGAAGCTGCTTCTTTTGGTCTTTTATCCCCCTATATTTAATCTAAGGATATCGAAGATGCTGGCAAGACTCAATATGTTGTTTTGTTGCTCTGATGAAAGTAATGGTGTTCGTTCTTTCTGTCTTTGTGGTGCTAGCGCTCTCATATTTGCTTTTAACTCAGCAACCAATGACAGGGCAGCTGTAAGTATCTAAGCCAGAATGCTGTGTGACTTGGACGAGATTGATGTTGCCATGGTACTGCAGTTCTTGACTTGCATGGTGGCCAGGACTGTGGGACTAGGAGGTGCTGTGGAGTGTAAGTGTCACTACCAAGACCAGCATTAATTTCTCAAACCAAATTGCCCTTGTACAAAGTGGCTTGTTAGGCATTTGAGTGGTGATTTAAAATCAACCACATTGCTATCAGTCTGGAGTCACATGTAGGTCAGACGAGGTCAAGATTTTAAATAGGATGGGCACAGATTAGAGACTGACACATCAGCACTAAGGTAGCTCTGAAGTGTTGGAGGTGTCATAATACAGAGCCGATATTAAATATGATTGATTCTACTCCCTCTGATTCTTCAGCTGGATGTCAAAGATCTTGTAATATAAATCCAAGTTCCAGGAACAGCTGTGAGTTAGCCATGCCATGGGATAAATACCAACTGATCATTTAGTTACTGCTATTTCTAGATTCTTGCTGCATGCAAAGCCGTTGCCACATTTACCTACATAACAAAAATGACCACATCTAAGGCTGAGATTTAATATTTGCAAGTCAGGATTGTTGCTATTCTGCTCAAAATGTGGCCTGCTGGTCAATACTGTACACGCGTGGCAAAATTGGCATCCACCTGCCAAGAACTCATTAATTGGCGATTGACCAGGCATACAAGACACTTTGATCCAAATGTCAACTGTGGACAGCAGTTCTTCAGTTTAAGGATGGTGCCTAATCAGGGTTAAGTGTTTGTGCTATCAGTATTCATCTATCTGAACAGGCTAGTTTTCAACCTGCAAATCTTTGGGTACATGGGGCAGAGTGTCTCATGAGGTATTTAGTGTGGTATTTGCCTCCTTCCCTGCCGACTCAATTCTTCATCATTAATCTGTTTGTCTAAAAGCATAATTCAGCTTGCTGGACATGTTATTGCCATTTTAACTGATTAACCATGATTATATGCATGGTGGCTCAGTGGTTAGCATCTCTGCTTCACAGTGCTAGGGACCCTGGTTCAATTCTAGCCTTGGGTGACTGTGTGGAGTTTGCACATTCTCTCTGTGGGTTTCCTCTGGGTGCTCTGGTTTCCTCCCACAGTCTAAAGATGTGCAGATCAGGTGAATTAGCCCATAGTGTCAGGTGAATTAGTCCATAGTGTTAGGTGCATTAGTCAGAGGGAAATGGGTCTGGATGGGTTACTCTTCGGAGGGTCAGTATAGACTTGTTGGGCTGAAGGGTCTGTTTCCACACTGTAGGGAACCTAAGCTAATCTAACAATAACCTTTTCAATAAGGTATTCCCATGACACAAGGCCTAATGCGGTCAGCATGGATAGACGGGCAAGCAATGCTGGTTTTATTTTCTCACTATCTCCGTTGAAGTGCCCTGAGTTTGGTGAGAACACAAGCCCCCACTTTGTTTCTCCCCATTTGGCCTCCAAATCTTTCCCTCAGTCCTGTCACCTCCTCCCACTGGATCTAAATCCTTCCTGCCTAAAACCTACCTGAATCTGGGATCCATTTCTGTCTTCATCGAGGGACTACTTGCAATCTCAACAGGTGTCCACTATTGGGTTCGAGTGGTGCTGATTCCAATGATTGACGGAAGTCCTACTCCCTGTTTGTTTTATCCACTGGAGCATGCACAGCAAAGCAATCTTTTCCGAATTTTCTCCATTAGTTTGTGCTGGGACGGGTGGTACAAGGAATTTGCCCTCTCAGCCCTTCCGTTGTAAAATCAAGCCTTCAAAGTAATTAATTGTATGTGAAGCATTAGGTGTACAAATGCTCATGATGGTTATAATGTTGAGTTTTACTCCAGATATTTTTCTCTGAATCTGTAATGCAGGTTACTATTGGTGCTGATTCTATCACTGTTCATGAACCGAACTGTGTCTTGAGCCTGACCAACTTAACGGCTTTATCACTATTTACTCAAGATCGCCTTCTTTTACTTTTGAAGGTGGTTGGCAAACTATTCCATTTGATCCATAGTTTTATATATAAACTGCCAAAAATGTTTTCAAATACTAAATGGCTAAACAACAGTGAGCTATAAATTCACATTATTTGGAGAATTAGCTATCAGGTGTAAATTAAATTTTGCTCAAATGTCTTAGTTTAACCTTATTTAACAGTTCACTTTCAGCATCGGATCATACTAAGAGGAACAGGCCATTTAACCCATCAAGCTTGTTCCGTTACTATTCAGTAGTAATATATCATGGCTGATCTGTGACTTACATCTCACACATCTTGTTTTGTCCCATACCTCGTGATACATTTAGTCAACAAAAAACTATATATCTCAAAGTTAAAAATCAGCAATTGATTTGGCTTTTCCAGAAGAGAGTTCCAAACTTATTTTTAAGAAGTTCTGAATTGGAGTCATATTGAACTTGGAATGTTAACTCTTTCTGCATATGCAGCCAGACTTGCTGAGTTTCATTAAGGTACTTCCTATTTGGTTCCAAACTTCATTTTTGTGGGAAGAAGTATTTCCTAAGTTCACTTCTGATATGTCTGTCATTCTCTCCATTTACCCAATTTCCTCCTCTTCATAGAAATCACTCTCTATAAGTTCCAAGAAGTATGTTGGTATAATCTCGCCTTGTGAATAACCACTGGAGTCAACATATCATTTTGGTAAATATGTCCCACATTTCTTACAAGGTCAATATGTTCTTCCGTAGATGTGGTGCCCAGTTCTGCCCACCATACTCTAGATATAGTCTTACCAGAGCTGAAAATATGTTGCTGGAAAAGCGCAGCAGGTCAGGCAGCATCCAAGGAGCAGGAGAATCGACGTTTCAGGCATGAGCCCTTCTTCAGGAATCATGCCTGGCCTGCTGCGCTTTTCCAGCAACACATTTTTCAGCTCTGATCTCCAGCATCTGCAGTCCTCACTTTCTCATAGTCTTCCCAGAGCTTTGTATGGCTGAAACAAGATTGCTATCATCTGGTATTTTATTCCACTTTATGTAGAGGCCAACATCCCATAAGTCTTCTAATTCTTTCTTATATCAATTCTTGATCATTTTTATTAATCTAACTACCTAGATCTCCAAATCACTTTATGCCTTAACTGTTTCAAAGTTTTTCCCAGATAGAAATTACCCTGTTATCTATTCACATTTACCTCCATTTAAATCTGTTTCCCTCTGTTTTGTTTGTTCATTTAATCTGTCAATACCCCTTTATCATTTTATACTTCTATCAATGCTTTTTACATTGCTACCAACTATGTGTCATCAGCAACATTGGATATTAGGCTTTCTTTTCCATGAACCAAGTCAAAAATAAAAACTGTGAACAGTCAAAGCTTCAAGGTTCTTATAGGACACCACTAATTCCATCCTTTCCAACAGAGTATCAGCCCATTATACCAACTGGGGTGCCACTGTGGAGCAGCACAGTGGTTTGGAGTGGCATGGTGGCTCAGTGGTTAGCACTGCTGCTGCACAGCATCAGGAGGTCGAGTTTGATTCCAGCCTCAGACGACTGTCTGTGTGGAGTTTGCACATTCTCCCTGTGTCTGTGTGGGTTTGCTCAGGTTTCCTCCCATGATCTAAAGATTTGCAGGTCAGGTGAATTGTCCATGCTAAATTGCCCATACTGGTAGGTGCATTAGTTAGGGGTAAATATAGGATAGGGGAATGGGTCTGGGTGGTTTACTCTTCGGAGGGTCGGTGTGGACTTGTTGGGCTGAAGGGCCTGTTTCCATACTGTAGGGAATCTAATCTAAATAAAACTGTCTGTCTCCTACCACACACTAGGTCAATAATTTTACTTCAATTCCATGAACTGCAATTTTAGCAAGTATGTTCCTATGAGGGATTTTCTAAAATGCTTTCTGGAATTCATATGAATGACATCCACATATATTTCCCTGCCGACTACTTTGGTTATAGCTTCAGATAAATCAACTAATTTCATCAAGCACAACATATCAATGACTCTACTCCCAACATATCTCCCTGGCTCCTCTACCTGAATGTGATAGCTTTAGAATACTATTCAATTGGAAAAATACAGGCTCGGGCATACTAATAAAATTTGAGTAGTAGAAAAGAAATTGAAAGGTAGATCTCCTAAACTGAAAGAGGTACCATTGAGAATGTATGTGCAAACAAAGCTTGTAAAATGATTGTATTTGAATTGAGTTACATGTCCCTCACTTCAAAAACGTATTGGTGATGTCATGGCATAACTTTGACTATGTGGGATGATGTGAAATGATTGACATAAGACCAGCCTCCTATTATATAACTCACCCACAATCTGGAGAGGTACATAATTGGCAATTGTTCCAATATTGCCTAATTTGTACTACTCTGTGAAGTCAAAATTACCCCCAGTGTCCTTTATTATTATTATTCCATATCAATAATAATTGGATTATGTTTGGTCAGTACAACTTGTTTTATGCAAGTATGGAAAAATTAGTTAGAATAAGCCAATTCATGTTATGTAAAGGAAAAATGGCTACAATGTTATGCAATCATTCTCATTGATGCCAGACATTTTGTTTTTAAAACACTCATTTCCCCATGATAGAGTGAATGTGATTGCACTGCAGAAGGTATAGAAGAGATTCACCAAGAGATTGTCTTGGATGGAGCATTTCAGCTATGAGGTGAGGCCGGATAAGCTTGCAGTGTTTTCTTTGGATCTGAAAAGTTTGAGGAGGGACTTGATAGAGGATCATAAGATTATGAGGTGGCCGACTTTTAAAGTGCAAAACAAAACGTTCAAAGGGCATTTGAGGAACAGCTTTTTCACTCATAGAGTGGTGGGGTCTGGAATGCGCTGCCTTGGAGGGTAGTTGAGTCGGGTAATCTCACAACCTTTAAAAAGTACTGGGATGAGCACTAGAAATGTTATAATATTCAGGATGATAGGTCGAGTCCAGCAAAGCGTGACGAGTGTAGACACTATGCCACAGTACAAATTCATTGGGCAAAATGCTTCTTCTGTGTTGTTTGATTCTATTTGTACCTAGCAAATAGTAATTTTGTTTGAAGAGTGGGTTCTGTGAGGTAATCAAAAACAGAAGTTGCTGTAAAAGCTCAACAGGTCTGGCAGCATCTATGGAGAGAAATCAGAGTTAATATTTCAGGTCAAATGACCCTTTTGACCCAAAACATTAACTCTGATTTTTCTTCATACATGCTGCCAGTCCCAATGATCTTTTCCAGCAATTTCAGTTTTTATCTCTGATTTACAGCATCAGCAGTTCTTTCTGTTTCTATGTGAGGGAATGTTCATTTAAGATGTAACTGAATGGGCAGAAGAAAACATTTCTAATTTGTGCAGTCTAAGGAAGCATCAATTTGAGTGTGCTGTGAAGCCCTTTATCATAAAGAAAAATATTTTTAAAGACCAAGATAGAAGCTTGAAGTAAAAGCAAATTACTGCGGATGCTGGAATTTGAAACCAAAAGAGAAAATGCTGGAAAATGTCTGGCAGCATCTGTAAGCAGAGAAAATATCTGACGTTTCAAGTCTAACTGACCCTTTGTCATAGCTTTGACAAAGGGTCAGTTAGACTCGAAACGTCAGCTCTCGAAACGTCCTCCATAGAAATGAAGAAGGATGAGGTAGGTTTTTTTTCTTGCGCTTGTTACTGTATTATGTTCAAAGTTCATTAACAAAACTTTGCATCATTTTCAAAATATAAATAAACACTCATTGGAATATTTGATAAGGACTTGACAAACAAGTAGTCAAGCATTTCTCAGCACTTTGAAGTACATGATAGGTAAAGCAGCCTAACATGCCTGTCATTCAAACTGAGACAGACCAATTCTATTTCACTGTGCACTGCATCTGTCTGCATGGGGAGTGATGGAATTCTGTCATGATAAATGAGATTGAAGAGACACTCTGACTGGGAAATGCTTGGGAAAGTGTAATTTTCTGCTGGGCAACAGCATGGAAGAAGATTCACTCTGGAGGAAGACATTGATTGAAAATACAAGTCACCATCTGCTTTACAGTCATAAAGGAGATGGGAATGACTTGTCTGGCTGACACTTTCAGCATACCTAACTTCAACTGAATAAGTACAGTGTCTTTGAAACTGCAGTTTCGGGAAAAGAATTTTTATTTTCAAAGTATTGCTGTGCTATGGAGCAAGTAGTTTACTTCAATAAGGCTAAACACTGCATTAATTGTTATTTTTGGTACATTATTTCCACATGCTGCTAGTCCTTGATAATACAGAAGGAGCACCAAAAATGTGAACTGGTTGAACTGAAATGGTTTAATTGCTTAGATGAAAAATTGCTGTTAAATTATATTGTGACGTTGACTGTGTGTTGACATAATGTTTATCTATTGCTTCAAAGCCACATCCAGCACAGACTTTCTACTGAGGAATAGCCATTGCTAATCTTGTTCAGTTCATTGGAGTACCATTTTTTGGCTGAATTTGCTTTATGCATTTGCAGATAGCTTCAGAAAAATACATATTTTTCTGACAGGAATGGATCAGGACTAAATCAGGAATATATGTACAATGTCAATCTTTAGTTATTTTACACATAAATATGATAAAACCATAAGATGCAAGAGCAGATGTAAGTCATTCATCTCATTAAGTCTGTTCAGCCATCCAATGAAATTAATAATCCTCAATCCCACTTACCTGCCTTTTCCCCATAACCCTTGATTTCTTTGCTGATTAAAATTCCATCTATCTCAGTTTTGAATATAGTTAACAACCCAGCCAAAGCAGTCCACTCCAATAAAGAAATCCACAGATGCACCACACTCTGAGAGAAGAACTTCATCCTCATCTGTGTCTTAGATGAGTGACCCCTTATTCTAAGATTATGGTGTCTCATCCTGGACTCTCCTACAACCTGTCCACAACTAACTGTCAAGTCTGCTATGAATCTTGTGTGCTTCAAAGAGGTTGCCTCTCATTCTTCCATATTTCAGTGACGACAGAGAACCTACTCAACCTCACAAGACAGTTCATCCAGACCTGGTCTCAATTTAATGATCTTTTTCTGGACAACTTCCAATGGCAGCATATCTTTTCTTACATAGATTGGGGACCAAAACTGTTCCCAGTACTCCAACTTGTATTTTTAGCAAAGCCTCTCTGTTTATAGTTAAAGACCATACAACACTAGGTTATAGTCCAAAAGGTTTATTTGGAAGTACTAGCTTTCAGAGTGCTGCTCCTTCATCAGGTAACTAGTGGGACAGGATCATAAGCCACAGAATTTATAGCAAAAGATCATAGTGTCATGCAACTAATATGATATATTGAAGACACCTAGATGGTTGTTAAGTTTTCATTATTTAGAAGGGGTTGCAGGTATCGATTTATTAATATGTAAATCTCAGGACTTCTTTCAAGTCACATTCCTGAGAAAACTTAAGGTTTTATAAAAAAAAGGTGACATCTCAGCTCAGACAATACATTAGAAGTGTGAGATTAGAGTCTGTTTGTATCCCAGTCTTGAGTCAGACTGGTTCTATTTCCAAAGTAGGAATTTATAAAATGTTACATGGGTTGACTGCCAGCAGATTGTGCTGTTTTTAGACATCTGTGCATATGTGTACGTGAGGGAGAGAGAGAGAGAGAGAGAGAGAGAGAGAGTGAGTCTGTGCATGTGCATGTGTGTGATGTGTCAAATCAGGTTGTGCACTCTCATTAGCCGAGTTAAAAAATGTCTTTTGCAGCAGATGTGATGCTTTAATCAATTAACTTGATCAGGTGTACTAGTGTAGCTCCTCACAATGATCTGTCGAACTGTGGCTTATCTGTTCTCTCAGGTAAAACTGAGCACAACATTTTTGAATATTGGCTGCTCTTGGTACCTTGGCCAATAATTATAACTCAAATTACACCAACGAGAAAAGTTTATTTAACTTATTGATGTGTGATCTTTTGAAATGCAAATTGCCTCTCTCTCCTCAGTATTAGAACAATCAATACATTTCAAAAGTATTTGAATGACTTTAAACTGTTCAAGAATATCATGAAGAAAGCTATATAAATTAAAGTTTATTTGTTCAATAAACAATTTACACATGTTTCCAAGTAAAATTTACAACTTAAATTAATAAATTTAAATTTACAAATAAATATTTAGTGTTTACTTCTGCCTTGTGTTTTTTTAACCATGACATACTAGGAAAGTGGGCTCGATGAAGCTGAGATCCTGAATATCTGTTTTGGCCATTCTTTGGAATGGAGTCATAGAATGGCTACCGCTCAGAAGGAGGTTATTTGGTCCATTATGTCTATGCTGACACTCCAAAGTTGTAATTCATTTGGTGCCGCTATTCCTCCTTCCCTGCTGTACATTCTCTCTTTCCAGATAATAAATGTTAAGAAAATGTAGCAACATAATGATAATCCATAAAAAGGCATATATTTGCATTTTTTTTCACAAGTGCAAAGTGATTTCTTTATCATTTGTTTATTCACTTCATGTTGCATTTTTTTCAGGGTGACTGGCTTCCAACTTCCATCACCAATTGTTAGCACAGGCTCAATCCTTACACTCTGGTTCACCACAGATTTTGCTGTCAGTGCACAAGGATTCAAGGCTGTTTATGAAGGTAGGATTTCAACAATTTTTATCTGTTTATCAGCTGTGCACTTACATTTTTGAAAGTCTTATTCTTTTTGAATTGGAATATTAACATTTCTGATGGTGATGCACATATTTCCCCCCACTCAACTGTGCTTAAACTCAAGAAGTAAGCAGAAATCAAGGGGTTCCTCGCAATGACTGAGTGTGTTAGCTCAGTGAGAAGATGAGTCATGCAGACCAGAAGTGAATCCTTGAATATGCCAAGTTAGTTCATGTTAGCTTGAACAGCAGTTACCAAAATTGTCATCAGCATCTCGGGTTAGAAAGTGAAAGTGAATTGGGCAAAACTTTCCTTCCAACTTCCTGACAAACAAGACTTCAGTAGAAATGCAGATATGTAGATATCAGGTAAGAGTCAGCTTAGACTCGGGTAAATGCTGATACCCATTGTTCTACTTTCTACACTCCTACCTCAATTTCAGGAAGCCATGATGGAAACAGTTTCAGCAGGACTGTATTCCCACCCTCACTTCCAGATCTTCAAATTTAGTAAAAAGACAAACAGATATTGAAGATGTGCGCACATACTTGGATGGGTATGTTCAGGTTGGTGATGCATGATGGATTTGGCATCATTGCTATTTCCCCACTGTTGGCACCTGAATGCCAGACATTCCTGTTATCTAGCATTGGCCAGCAGCAGGTGAAAAGGTGACAGGGTTGGGTTTCAAAGGGGTCCCTTGTCTCATGCAATACATCACAAAGCTTGCCACCAATGTGAGCCCAATGGACCTGCTGGAATCAGCACTCACTAATACAGGTGACAACTTGGAAGGGAAAGTCATGTTCATATGAACAATATCTCTTTGGCTGAGGTTTTACAGTTGAGCTCTCTTGAAAATGAAGCAAAAATAAACCATCAAGGGAGGAAAACATCAGTGAGGCAGAAAGGGCAATTGCACAATGGACAAGAGTGAAAGAGTGATGATGCTAATTAGATTAATAAGAAAAAAAAACAATTTGACAAGCGGAGAAATTATCCAGCCACTTGCAGTCTGGAAATTAAGAACTGAGGCAGAAGTAGGCACTAAGCAAAAGTGAGGACTGCAGATGCTCGATATCAGAGTTTAGATTAGAGTGGTCCTGGAAAAGCACAGCAGGTCAGACAGCATCCAAGGCAGATGCTGGAGATTAGAGTCAAAATTCGAGTGATGCTGGAAAAGCACAGCAGGTAACCAGCATCTGAGGAACAGGAAAATTGATGTTTCAGGCAAAAGCTTGAAATTAAGAACTGAAACCATGGATTCCTTGCTTTTAAGGAATAAATGGTAATTAATTAACAATTAATATGACAAATCCAGATATAGATGTGGATTTAATGTAAATTCTTCTTCAATGATATTGCCTGAGGAGGGGGAGCCAATCGTAAGCGCTGACCACTTCAATCAATGAAAGAGCAAATAACTGTGAGATAAGGTGGCTGGGTGAGAATTTTAATCTCATCTGAATTCGAGTTGGGTAGCAAATGAATCCAAGATCAAATTTTGAGGAGTTTAATAGCCTTGAGAGTTTTATAGCAGCTAGATGGCAAAGAAATGGTGAGGATTTAGCTGAGACAAAGAAATGACATTATGAGAAATCAATGCAGTGCTTTATTGGTTTGCAGAAGTAATTTGACTGAAAGTTGGAAGGTGCATTTCATTGGCTGCATGCATGGGAATCTTTTGAAATCTCCTTATCCAAGTCTAATTTAAAGGCAGAATCTGGATAAACTTAGATTTATCTCAGCTAAATCCTCACCATTTCTTTGCCATCTAGCTGCTATGAAACACTCAAGGCTGTTAAACTCCTCAAAATTTGATCTTGAATTCATTTGCTACCCAACTCAATTTCAGATGTGATTAAAATTCTCACCCAGCCACCTTATCTCACAGTTATTTGCTCTTTCATTGATTCAAGTGGTTAGCGCTTATGATTGCTGTTTTACCTCCCTCCTCAGGCGATATCATTGAAGAAGAATTTACATTAAATCCACATCTATTTCTGGATTGTCATATTAATTGTTAATTAATTGTTATTCGCTCCTTAAAAGCAAGGAATCGGTGGTTTCAGTTCTTAATTTCCAGACTGTAAACGGCAGGATAATTTCTCCGCCTGTCAAATTGCTTTCTTTTCTTATTAATCTAATTAGTATCATCACTCTTTCACTCTTGCCAAATCTGTCCATTGTGCAATTGCCCTTTCTGCCTCACTGATGTTTTCGTCCCTTGATGGTGTTGTTTTTGCTTCATTTTCAAGACTGTCCAACTGTGGAATCTCAGCCAATGAGATATTGTTCATATGAACATGACTTTCCCTTCCAGGTTATTTTCTGGGGAGTTATTTTCTGAAATTTGCAATGGTATAATAAGCTGGATTAGCAAAGTTCCATTAGTGTGTTCTTTTTTTTGTAGATTCCTCAAGCCAGTGTCTGAATGAAAATAACTCATCTCAATCAAAAGATATGAAAGAAATCTATTTAATAGGTTCCAATAATAGTGTTAGTTATTTACAATTATGCTTATATTTCTCTCACCATTTGTTTGTTTAAAACCACAGAAGAAATAAAAACACAAAGGTCTTAGCAGAAAAAAGGAGTTGAACTTTTTTGTTAGGTCAGGTAACCTTTATAAGAATTTGCTATCATGAAGTTGTTTTTTTTAATGCCCACATTGAAGGTTTGCTGGTTGCTCACCATCTTACTTCAAAAGGTGTAACCTTTAGATTTATGCTAAAAGAACAAGATGCATCTACAGCAATGTGTGACACAAAATAACCTCCTGGAATTAATGTCAGGACTAAAAAAAATTTAGATGTTTGATCATACCAAAAAGGAGGCAACAATAAATTTCTGAGCTTTCTTGTTTTGACAGCACCAGACTTAGATCTATAATTTTGCAATACAATCATAAATGTTGAATCACCTTCAGCATTCAAAACTTAGGCTTATGGCATATGCAACAAGAGGACTAGTGAAGATTGTTGTAGCTGAATCAAAAATTAAAGCCATCTTATTGAAACACATTCTTATGAACAGAATGACACTTTTGCCTCCTTTCTGCTTGTTTTTCTGAGATTTTGAAGAAGTTAATTGAGTAATTGTGGACACAGAACTTGTTTAATTTATGCATTTGAAATCTTAATTGAACTAATTAGTTGATGCATTATTAATAATTTGTGTTACAGTGGAGTATATTCTGCTCAAGGCTCATAATTTGTTTTAATCAGTCTATAAAATGAATGTAAATTTACCTGAAAACTCTGTGGTTTATATTAGTAACTGAGTTGCTTTGAATATTATGTTCACTTTAAATATTACAGATATAAGCATCTAAGCAGCAAGAACAAAACAAATCTACATTGATCTCAGTGACAGCAACAAATTGGCACTAGCTTGTGTTCGCACCTTGGTATTAACTCATGTTGTTGCATTGATCTCAATCAATGATGTGTTGACCTACAATGTTGAATTAATTTCAAACTGCGTGTGTTGAATTATCTGCAGCTACTGATGTTGGAGTGGTCACACCATGTGCTCATAAATTTACAATGGTCTGTGATCCTGAATAGATTTCAGTTCATAACTGTGAATTTTTATGGCACTGAATATAAAGCATAATTTCAGCAATGTCATTTGTAAAGTTTTCATGGTCTTTGAAGGTTAACATCTGTGCGGATAAAGAGCTGAAATGCAAGCTATTTTTACAATATAGATCCTAAATACAAACCCAAAATCAAAACGACAATTTTATAGTTGTCCCTTACTGAAAACACCTAGCAAGAACATAAAAGTCATGCAACCCAGGAGTCATAGCGTTGGTCGCTTCAAGGACTTGAGGTAATAGCTCCCAGCATTATACAAGTCCATTCGTCTTGAACCATTTGTTATTTAAATCATTCCAAGATGTGTTTTTGTTTTCAGTCAGCCTTTGAGATTTATTCAACTGTAAGCTGCAAGTCTCAAAAATTAAACTGTTGATCGCTATCTGGTTTATAGATTAGACACTGAATACTTCTAATGTTAATGCTATATTTCAAATCTGCACGTTACACTCGAATGATTCGCTTATATAATTAGAATTTATTCAATTAATTGCTCTGTCTTGCTTCAAATGAAAAGCTATCTCTACCAATACAGGGCAAAGAAACTGTGCAAAAACAACCTGATAAACCTGCATTCAGTAATTGTTTTGAAACACATCGATGCTGCTCAAAAATATCTTTTAAAGTTGTTCTGATGGTAACTTTGTTACCAAATTTTCACCAAAACAGTCAACAAAATGACATGAGTGTGCCAATTTGTGTTGCCACAAAGTTGGCTCAGGGGATGTAAAAAATATAATCATGTGTTGGAGTCATGGTTAGTTGGCACTAAATTACTGTGGAGATATGAATTGGCATGGGTTAAGGATGGAGTGGTATAGGTTGGTATGGGAGAATAAGAGACCATGGAATGGTTATATAGGCTAAGGTTGACATAAACGGTAAGTAGAACCATGGAAAGGGGTAGGTGCATGGGTTAAATGGCATGTTTTGGCATGGCTAGCATATTGGAGTGAGTTGATGGTGAAGGCTATGAGGAATGATGACTATCATAACCAGGGCATAACTGGTTAAAAGATTAAGGCTCTCAATCCCAGAGAACTGAGGTATGTTTTTGAACTACTCAGACATTCAATGCTATTGAGAGTCACAATGGTTTTGTTAGTTCCAGGGTGTCAATTTGAGCCAGAAGCAGAAACTTCCAATTCCTTAATTTTTAATCTCACAATGCTTTAACGTGGGAGCTTTAATACTAATTAGAATTTGAAGTCCTCCAGAATTTTACATCATTGCAAATGCTTTTGTGGATTACCATCATGTTTTATGAATGAGAATGAGAGTTTCATTTTATATGAATTCCTTACTATTTTGTTAGTAACTATTTCAATTCTACGGACAATAGTCAAGGTCGGGGGGTGGGGTGGGGTGGGGGGGGAGGTATGGTGATGAAAAGGGGGAGAGATAGAAAGGCAGGATATTAAATGTATTATCTAACATATTGTAAATCATATGGAATAATGTTCCTGTGGATTTCAAATTGTATCCTTTCATCCATTCTGAGACAGACCCCAGGAGACCATCTTGTGTACATATAAAAATATGACTATTGCATGAAGGTTTTCATCGTATTTTTCTTATGTAATACCTTTTCAAAACAAAGAAAATCCAGTGAGGTTGGGGTAGTTTTCAGAGACTAAGTAGAAGCTTTGTATAGTGTGATTTTCAACGGTACGAACTGCGGAGATTATCTCACTCTATCCTTGATCTGGGCTGAGAGGGAGAAATTTAGTCCAATTTGAGATTATGAATTAAAGACAGGCCCAGGCTTTGTTATAATAGCTCACAGGCTTGAAAGATACAGGATGTATGTCACAAAAGAAGGTGTGTACTCCAAAACCATACCTTAGTTTGAGGTACAGGTGAGCTAAAGGAGAGAATGCGAATGATATTTTGAGAAGAATTCAAAAAGAGAACTGTCGGTGTTTCCCATTATATACATTTTACAGCCAATAGTTAAACTACAGTAAAGTACATGTTCCTAGTCATCAATTAAATGGAGTGAAAACATGATTTTCTAAACTAGATGTTTATAGTTGTTCCAGGACTTCTGAAGAGTGACAGTGGACTTTTTGATCATTATTATGACCAACAGTGGCACCTCCCATACCTTTGATATCATTTCCTTTCAGACAAGGGTGAAGAGAAGTGCATCCCCTGATCAATGTTAAGAATGAAGGCTCCAGACTCATAGAGTCATAGAGATGTACAGCATGGAAACAGACCCTTCGGACCAACACATCCATGCTGACCAGATATCCCTCTAGTTCTGGACTCTCCGACCCCAGGGAAAAGACTTTGTCTATTTATCCTAAGTGTGTCTTGTACACAATTAAGAAATTCCTCTCCATCTAAACCTTTAACACTATGGCAGTCCCAGTCGATGTTTGGAAAGTTAAAATCCCCTACCATAACTACCCTATTATTCTGACAGATAGCTGAGATCTCCTTACAAGTTTGTTTCTCAATTTCCCTCTGACTATTGGGGGGGTCTATAATACAATCCTAATAAGGTGATCATCCCTTTCTTATCTCTCAGTTCTACCCAAATAACTTCCCTGGATGTATTTCCGGAAATATCCTCCCTCAGCACAGCTGTAAATGCTATCCCTTATTAAAAATGCCGCTTCCCCCTCCTCTCTTGCCTCCCTTTGTATCCTTCCTGTAGCATTTGTATCCTGGAACATTCAGCTGCCAGTCCTGCCCATCCCTGAGCCATGTTTCCATAATTGCTATGATATCCCAGTCCCACGTTCCTAACCATGCCCTGAGTTCATCTGCCTTCCCTGTTAGGCCCCTTGCATTGAAATAAATGCAGTTGAATTTATTAGTCCTACCTTGTCCCTGCCTGCCCTGACTGTTTGACTCACTTCTGTTCTCAGCTGTACCCATCTCAGATCAATCTCTTTGCTCACTATCTCCCTGGGTCCCACCCCCCCACCTTACTAGTTTAAATCCTCCCAAGCAGTTCTAGCAAATTTCCCTGCCAGTATATTAGTCCCCTTCCAATTTAGGTGCTCCTTCCAACTTCTTCATATTCTGACAGTGGTGACTGTTGTATATCTCACATTGGCCAATGCACTGTGAAAGTTACCTTTATAACTGCAATACTTTACATCCCAAAGTGTTAGTTGATTTAGTGTGCTGGTTATTATCTGGGGAAAGAATTGAGTTGACTAAATGGAGTATGATTTATTGTCGTGTTTCACATCAAGCCACTCTCCTGATTTTTGGATGAGAAATCCCACTGAATCTCTAGGATTGGTGAAATATTTATTTGAAACTATTACTAATGTCAACTTGAGAATTTTTTCCTGTCAGACATGTAACGGAACATGACGTGTCTCGAGGTCATTTCATTTGTATCCGACAGATATTCTGCAGTCTGTAGCAGAGTGGTATGACATTAGTGGGTGACACAGAAGGATTCAGAACTGCATTCTGTTTTATTAAATGTGGATGAGCTATTGATGAAGTAGGTTTATGTTTATTAAGAAGCCTCTAGTATGGCCACAGGAGGCAATGTCACTCTGTGAAGTAATGAGAGAAAATGATGAAAACGCACAGCAGATTGACCCATAACCAAAAGAGAAATGTACGTTGACTTTTTAAGGAGATCTCAAAATCATGATCAGAAGTCACAAGATAACAATGTAAAAGTCCAATTCATTAAACTAAACCCTCTTTCATACCCTGACTGACCTGCCACACATTTGAAGCATTTTCAACTTTTTTTTAAAATCAGCTTTCCACCAGGCACTGCTTTTATTTTTTCAAGTCCTTCTCTGATTAAACAGATTCATGCCTCACTATCACAGAAAATAGGTTAGAGAGATGGATTTAATTTCAAAGGATGGGATGATTACACATCAACTTTGTGACCAACAGCAAGAATTCTACATCTATATCAAGCCATCTCCTGCAAGTGGAATCAGGTAACTTTGACAGCTTGGCTGTATCTATACGCAAGATGAAGAAAGTTAACCAGGGAATGAACGGTCTATGAATTCCAGCACCACTGAAATGTGTTGACCACATCTCCTTTTGAGCTTGTAGACTCTTAAAGAGTTATCACTTTGTGCTGAACTGCCTTGCTTCCAAGTCAATTATGCTTACGGAAAATTTTGATTCTTTTCCAACAATACAATCACCACGGTTATATTTGTGATACTGAAGACGCAATAACAGGAAAAAAGCTTGCAAGTGGTAAAGAACTCTCAGAGAAGTGAAATTGTAATGATAAGAGTAATTAGTGCATTAATAATGCTTTGCTGTCTCAATTGTTTAATTAGCTAATATTTTAGAGGTAATGTTTAAACTGTATAACTGAAAATCCTACTCATCCATGGCAGAAAGCATGTAATTTTCTGGAGCTAATCTAAAAAATATCTATTCCTTGAAGCCAGAATCCTGCTCATTGTCCTCATTTGGTTTAATTTCAACACTTCATTAAGTCAGTAAGAAGCAAGCATCATGGAGCTTGGTCTTTTCACAGAGGTCGAAAGATAACCTGTGAAAACTTTGGGGATGTTACAAATAAGACTATTAAACTTAGGGACTCCTTGTAATGCCAGGTAAAATGAAAAATTGAATGGATCATGTGTCTTGACCCAAATTCTATTGACAATGAAACTGGGTGGCTTACTTGCTAAAGATTAAAGTTGATCCCTGGTTGAATCACTGGGAAG
Organism: Chiloscyllium plagiosum; assembly: GCF_037043375.1. Classification (NCBI taxonomy): domain Eukaryota; kingdom Metazoa; phylum Chordata; class Chondrichthyes; order Orectolobiformes; family Hemiscylliidae; genus Chiloscyllium; species Chiloscyllium plagiosum. The sequence continues at coordinate 32,153,063 of NW_028270141.1, forward strand.
AAGTTGCAATATTCTCACTCGTAAGTAATAGCAACAGCATCTCTGCTGACAGATGATAAAGTATTGGATTCAAAAGTCACAGGAAGGTGTTAAGTACGTCAGGTTTTGTAAACAGTAATACTTTGAATATTTAAACTACAAAAGTTTAGTTAGTTTTGTTTGAGTTTGTTTGTTGCAGTAAAGGCCCAAAAACTTGAAATCTTGTTATGTGAATCTTAAAGTTCGACACTGGAAATTCTACTTCCATTTTAAATATCATGGATTGGTCCTGAAATTATAATAGGGCAAAAGACACGTGAATTTGCATGAAATAACAGGTTTGAAAGTTTTAATGTTGAAATTGTATTCACTCCAACCAATCTATTAATATCTCACACAGCCTTTGGGTGGAGAAAAGGAATTCTGCACTAATCTTCATAGGGAGTGGATGTATTCTGTATAGCTCTTGAAAGTCATAGAGTCAAAGAATCATAGAGATGTACAACACAGAAGCAAGTTCTCCCTGTACTCCATGCGATCTAACCTTGCTAACCAATCTCCCATGGGAAACCTTGTTGAACACCTTACTGAAGTCCATATAGGTCACATCCACCACTTGCCCTTATCAATCCTGTTTGGTACTTCTTCAAAATACTCAATCAAGTTTGTGAGACATGATTTCCCATGCACAAAGCCATGTTGACTATTCCTAATCAGTCCTTGCCTTTCCAAATACATATACATCCTGTCCCTCAGGATTCCCTCCAACAATATGCCAACACTGATGTCAGGCTCACTGCACTATAGTTCCCTGGCTTGCCCTTATCACCCTTCTTAAGCAGTGGCACCATATAAGCAAACCTCCAGTCTTCTGGCACCTCACCTGTGACAATGAATGATACAAATACCTCAGCAGAGGGCCCAGCAATCATTTCCCTAGTTTCCCACAGAGTTCTAGGGTTCACCTGATCAGGGGATTTATCAAGACTTGTTTCAAGATATTCAGCACTTCCTCCTCTGTAATATGGACACTTTCCAACATGTCACCATCTATTTCCATACATTCCACATCTACTATGTCCTTTTCCATAGTAAATACTGATGCAAAATACTCATTTAGTAGCTCCCCATTTCCTGCGGCTCCACATAACGGTCGCCTTGCTGATCTTTGAGGGGCCCTATTCACTCCATAGTTACCCTTTTGTCTTTTATGTATTTGTAAAAACCCTTTGGATTCTCTTTCAGGCTATTTGCCAAAGTTATCTCATGTCCCCTTTTTGCTCTCCTGAGTTCCCTTTTAAGTATATTCCTACTGCCTTTATACTCTTCTCAGGATTCTTTTGATCTATCTTGTCTTTACCTGACATATGCTTCCTTCTTTTTCTTAACCAAACCCTCAATTTTTTTCATCATCCAGCATTCCCTATACCTACCAACCTTCCCTTTCATCCTAACAGGAATATACTGTCTCTGGACTCCCATTATCTCATTTCTGAAGGCTTCCCATTTTCCAGCCGTCCCTTTACCTGTGAACACCTGCTCCCAATCAGCTTTTGAAAGTTCTTGCCTCATACAATCAAAATTCTTCCAATTTAGAACTTCAACTTTTAGATCTGGTCTATCCTTTTCCATCACTATTTTAAAACTAATAGAATAATGGTAGCTGGCCCCAAAGTGCCTCCTCATTGACACCCCAGTCACCTGCCCTGCCTTATTTCCCATGATTAGGTCACGTTTTGCACCTTTCTAGTAGGTACATCCACATATTGAATCAGAAAATTTTCTTGTACGCACTCAACATATTTCTCTCCATCTATACCTTTAACACTATGGCAATCCCAGTCTATGTTTGGAAACTTAAAATCCCCTACCATAACCATCCTATTATTCTTACAGAAAACTGAGATCTCCTTATAAATTTGTTTCTCAATTTCCCGCTGACTATTCGGGGGTCTATAATACAATCCCAATAAGGTGATCATCTCTGTCTTATTTCTCAGTTCCACCCAAATTCTTCCCAGTATTTCTGGGAATATCCTCCCTCAGTACAGCTGTAATGCTATCTCTTATCAAAAACGCCACTCCCCCTCTCTTGCCTCCCTTTCTGTCCTTTCTGTAACATTTGTATCCTGGAATATTAAGCTGCCAGTCCTGTCTTTCCCTGAGCCACATTTCAGTAATTGCTATGATATCCCAGTCCTATGATCCTAACCATTCTCTGAGTTCATCTGCCTTCCCTGTTAGGCCTCTTGCATTGAAATAAATGCAGTTTAATTTATCAGCCCTACCTTGCTCTCTGCTTTGTCCCTGCCTGCCCTGACAGTTTGACTCACTTCTTTTCTCAACTGTACCAGTCTCAGATTGATCTCATTCCTCACCATCGCCATAGGTCTCACACCCCCACGCCCCCACCTTCCTAGGTTAAATCCTCCCGAACAGCTCTGGCAAATCTCCCTGCCAGTATATTAGTCCCCTTCCAATTTAGATGCAATCCGTCCTTCTTACACAGGTCACTTCTATCCCAGAAGAGATTCCAATGATCCAAAAATGTGAATCCTTCTCCCATTCACCAGCTCCTCAGCCACGCATTCATCTGCTCTATTCACCTATTCCTACTCTCACTAGCTCGCAGCATCGGGAGTAATCCAGGTATTACTACTCTTGAGGACATCATTTTTAAATTCCTGCCTAACTCTCTATATTCTCCCTTCAGAATCCCATCCTTTTCCCTTCCTATGTCATTGGTGCCAATGTGTTCAATGATCTCCTCTTGGGCCCTCTTCCCCTTGAGAACATTCTGCACCTTCTCAAGACATCCTTGATTCTGGCACTGGGGAGGCAACACACCATTCTGATTATTCGCTGCTGGCCACAGAAACATCTGTCTGTGCCTTGGACTAGAAAGCCCCCAAACACAATCAATCTCTTCAACCCAACATACTCCGCATTGCATCAGAGCCAGTCTCGATACCAGAAACTTGACTGTTCATGCGCCATTCCCTGAGAATCCATCACCCTCTATGTTTTTCCAAAACTTGTTTGAAATGGGGATAGCTACAGCAGACTCCTGCCTACCTCTCTTACCTTTCCTGAAATTAACCCATCTATGTGTCTGTATCTGCAACTTTTCTCCTTGTCTATCACTGCAACCTATCACACCCCCTTGCTCTTGTAAATTCCTTGTTGCATCTAACTCTGCCTCCAATCAATCCATTTGATCTGACAGGATTCACAACCAATGGCATTTATTGCAGATATAATCCTTAGTAACACGTAAGCTCTCCATAAACTCCCACATCCGACAAAAAGAGCATATCACCCTACTCAAGGACATTTTTGCTTCTTTCAATCTACAGACCCAAAAAATAGCACTGTCATATTCCTCTACAAAACACTGCTCCAGGATAACCTAATACTTATGGCTTATATTTTTCAGTTTAATCAAGAGATATATCTCAATAAAACATATAACCAAGAAAGCACCCACTCTTCTCACTCCTGCAGACTTACTGTAAGGCCACACTTAAAAGTATTCATTTATATTTTTCTGCTGTGACCTCTCCCAAACAGGTTCCTCCAAGATCAGTTGTGAATTTCACTGTTTCTTAATTCTCTCAGACGCACTCCGATGTCCAGCGATACATGAATTCAAGCAGCAAACGTAGTAATTGCGCAGGTTCACTGCTGTGTCAAGGAGCAGTGTAGGTTTCTTTTATTTTCTCTCTCTCTTTCTCCCTCTCCCTCTCTCTCTCTTTCTCTCTCCTGTACTACCTGACCATGTGCTGCGTTTCTGTGTTCCTCTCCCTCTATTTTAGAAGTGCTGTTGTTTTGACTTTTTTTTCTCCAAAGTTCCAAAACAATGCAACAGCATATAAAACAGTAATCGCTGCTCCTGGAATTCAAGGAAATTACCTTTAACACCTAAAATACCTCAAAAAAGGTGCAGCCAGTTACAGCCAGAAATGTTCCCATCCTCCATATGTCCTTAGTAATGAGACATAATTGCAAGTTGCATTGATTGTATCATACTGAACTGAAAACTGACAAGAATGTAGAGCGTAAGCCAATGTCAAAGAAATCAAAGGATATTGGCAGTCAGCAAGAAAGTGGAATTGATGCCATAATCAGATCGGCCATTATCTTATTGTAACAGACTTGAGGGGCTGAATAGCCTCCTCCTGCCCTAATTTGTACTATATCTAAGTGTGTTTATCTATCCACCTCAATTGACACTGAAGATTCTTAGGACTTGATTAGAAAGACAACAATTCCTTTTTTGTCTGTCCTGGTGTATTAACAGGTCCACAGAGGGTATGTGCCTGTGCTACACTGGATTTCTGAATATTTTTATTTGTCTATTTCCAGTACTTCATTCACACTTTGTAACAAAATCGCCTTTCTTGCACACACAACAGAGGAGTATATCCCATTCTCTTCAGCGATCATTCCAGTTGGTCCAAAATAACTAATATTTTATTCTTTGAAGTGCAGGTGACCAGACTTCGACAGCACAGGCAGCAAAAAAAATCTTTACAAAGGCATTAGATTTCTGTAAAAAAAACTCAGTTGTGAAAGATAGCAACAGAATGAATTTAAACCAGTGCCAACATGCAATAGAGTTATAGAGATGTACAGCATGGAAACAGGCCCTTCGGTCCAACCCATCCATGCCGACCAGATATCCCAACCCAATCTAGTCCCACCTGCGAGCACCTGGCCCATTTCCCTCCAAACCCTTCCTATTCATATACCCATCCAAATGCCTCTTAAATGTTGCAATTGTTCCAGTCTCCACAACTTCTTCTGGCAGCTCATTCTATACACGTACCACCCTCTGTGTGAAAAAGTTGCCCCGTAGGTCTCTTTTATAACTTTCCCCTCTCACCCTAAACCTATGCCCTCTAGTTCTGGACTTCCTGACCACAGGGAAAAGACTTTGCCTATTTACCCTGTCCATGCCCTTCATAATTTTGTAAACCTCTATAAGGTCACCACTCAGCCTCCGATGCTCCAGGGAAAACAGCCCCAGCCTGTTCAGCCTCTCCCTATAGCTCAAATCCTCCAACCCTGGTAACATCCTTGTGAATCTTTTCTGAACCATTTCAAGTTTCACAACATCTTTCCGATAGGAAGGAGACCAGAATTGCATGCAATATTCCAACAGTGGCCTAACCAATGACCTGTACAGCCGCAACATGACCTCCCAACTCCTGTACTCAATACTCTGACCAATAAAGGAAAGCATATCAAACGCCTTCTTCACTATCCTGCCAATCTGCAACTCCACTTTCAAGGAGCTATGAACTTGCATTCCAAGGTCTCCTTGTTCAGCAACACTCCCTAGGACCTTACCATTAAGTGTATAAGTCCTGCTAAAATTTGCTTTCCCAAAATGCAGCACCTCGCATTGATCTGAATTAAACTCCATCTGCCACTTCTCAGCTCATTGGACCATCTGATCAATATCCTGTTGTAATCTGAGGTAACCTTCTTCACTGTCCACTACACCTCCAATTTCGGTGTCATCTGCAAACTTACTAACTGTACTTCTAATGCTCACATCCAAATCATTTATAGAAGGACTAAAATCAGGAATTCAAATGCTATGAACAGAAATCACAAGTTTATTTCTTTAGGATGGATTCCCTGGTCTTACAGGTGAGTACGTTGGCAGATATTGCATTTCCTTATGGACAGATCTCTGGTCAACAAAGTAGTTAATGGTAACAGAGATAAGGCAGGGATGTGGAGTTCAAGCCACAATCATGATCTTAAATGCCAAAGTAGGCTCGATGATCCGAATGACCCTTCGTCCTATGTTTTTATGACCCGGATGATGAAGTCACTGAAAAAACCCTTCTTTATTTATACCAGACAACTTATTTCTGTTAATTCCTTGCTGTTCATGCAAATTCTGACGTGGATCATCTGGCTTTTTATTGTTTTACATTATTGAGTAGAATCCTTATTTCAGTTACTTGACATACAGCAGCTGTGATAAATAAAGCTGCATCCTAACAAAATGATGAGGCTCTTTACATGCTTTGTGTGTAAATTAATCAACTGGAAAACACGGGTGGTGGTTAATAGATGGAAATATTTCAGGGGTGCTTTGATAATTGGAAAAGAAAACAAAATAATGAGGGCAAAGCTACAAAGTGAGTTGGGTCACCAATATTTTGCTGTGCTCTCCAGTGAAACAAATTTAAATTGTGGAACATTTAATGAATGTGCACATGTGCGAAGATTTTATTCACATGAGAAATTTCTATAAATTCCAGAGCTAGTTCATATAAACCATGTAATTGTGGGCTCATAATAACTGGATGCAAATGCTTCATCTATCTCAGGGCTGCAGATGGCTTCTGGTGTGTTCAATATTCCATAATTTGAACTTTTGTTTTTCAGCAGAAAGGAATCAGTTGTTGGATGTCAAAGCAGCGAAGGTCTTCCAACAATCTGGTCAATCAATGCTGCCCATCAACCAAGTAATAAGCAGTAAAGACTGAGATATTCCAGCCTCACTTCCTGGATGTTGCTAAAATAGTGGGTAACTGAGGCAGTTGTCTTCCTGTGACCTTGAACAAAGAGCTGAAGATGTCAAAGATGGTGTAAGATAGGTGGTGGTTTTACGAGGGGCGAGGGGTTGGGATTTGCTACATGATGGTTAGGAAAAAGTATACTGACACCCCACTTCTGATTAGTATTGTGGTCTTCGTGGGAGAACAGCTTGATTGAAGCACTGGAGCTGATCACACTTGTAGAGCAAAACTATAGCAATCTAAAAATGGGAGAGCATTCAAATAAACAAATTGCAACATAAAATCTTCTCACCTAGCAACAAGAGTCTCTCTTATTGGTTGGATAATCTTAAGGAGCGCTGTGTTCCTTTTCAAGAGATCATGTACTTCTATTCAGAATGGGCACTTAGCTGGGCAATGCTGATCCTCCCTTTGGATTGCATTCAGATTTGAGTGAAAATCCCAAACCCAAGAGCTACTGGCCAATCAGAGCTCTCCAGCACTGGCAGTACCACTAGAAGTGGAGGGCAGTACTGGTGTGACAGTGCATCCTTTGTAAGGGATGCAGATGAATCTTTGAAGAGAGGTCAATATGGGGGAGGGGTCATGGTCGTGGAGGCCATGGGCAGCATGTCGCTGGCAATGGGCAAGGGAGAAACCACTTCAATAATGACGTTCCCTCCACCATAAAGTCAGAAGTGGGGATGATCGCTGATGATTGCACAACATTCAGCACCACACACAACTCCTCAGATACTGAAGCAATCCATGTTCAAATGTAGCAGGATCTGGATAATATCCATCCTTTGCCTGACAAATGGCAAGTAACATTCACAGCACACAATTGCTAGGAGATGACGACCTCCACTAAGAGACTATCAACTTATAGAAACACAACTAAACTCACCAGATAAACACAGTGGCTACAAGAACAGGTCAGAGGTTAGTAACTCACCTCCTGACTCTCTAAGACCTGACAATTGTCTACAAGGCACAAGTCAGGTTGTGATGGAATACCTCCCACTTGACTGGATGAGTGTAGCCCCAACAATACTCAAGAAACTTGACACTATCCAAGACAAAGCAGTCCACATGATTGATATTATATCCATAGGGATCTACTTCCTCCAGCACCAACAATCAGCAACAGATTGTACAATATCCAAAGTGCACTGCAGAAATTCATCTAAGTCAGCACCTTCCAAACCCACAACCACTTAAATCTAAAAGGACAAGGGAAGCAGATACATGGGAAGCATGATACCAGCATCTGCAAGTTCCCATCCAAGCTACTCACCATTCTGACTTGAAAATATGTAAGCCAATGATACCAATGTCTCATGAGAGAATAAGGGCAGTGATGGTTTCCTAATTCCAAGTCCTCTGAATTGGGCTGTGAACAAGGGTGCTATCAAACCTGACAGAGTTTGTTCGGGGACCTCCCAAGATGACAGGTGGTTGAATATCAGAAGTGGCAGATTGAAACCTGCCTTAAAAGCCACTTAAGCCCAGTATCTGCAAACCTTCTGTTCATAGATTTCATCAGAGTGCACAAGCAGCACAAATTCTACCCCTTACCCTCCCACCCAATCACATATTTCTGCCACCTCCTCACCACTTCCTCCAAACTGCACGAGGCTGCTTTGGGTGCAGCACTAAACTCAGTCTAGTTGGTTTGAAACTATGTTGACTGATAAAGTCATGGAAAATGTCAATCTGTTGTCAGTTGCTTGCACTTGTCCTTGAATCACCTTGACCTTTCATATGTTCAGTGACTGAGATTTTATTATCATTTTCTCATATGCCTGATGTCTAATCAATGTGCAGGCACTTCTGAATTCCAAAACATTGTGGTCACCAAGGAACAATGTGCAAAGATTGTACTCCTCAGAGAGTTTAAATGATCGATCAACACATGCAAGCTTCTGTTAGGGGCTGCAGTTAGCTGAGAATCTGATGCTGTATAAGTGCTCTGTTTTGACTTTTCTGTCTTTTACAATAATATCTTAGATTCATTCAGCTGTTTTAATGGGGTCAAATGTTCAAAGGCACTTCACATAGAAGTGTTCTCAAACAGAATTTGACAGGGGGACCACAGAAAGATATGTTAAGTCAGATAATCAAAACATTGCACAAAAGTAACTTTTAGTGGTAACGATATAAGTCAGGAAACTAGTGATGCTTTATAACTCAGGTAATGTAACAAAACTGCACAACGCAAATTTGCACATGGACTGACTTAACCGATTTCAGCATTGTTATTGTGAAGGATGAATTCATGCAGTCTGTACGAGATATATTTCGGGAACAGTATGCTGAGGAGTCAACCACATATTGGGCTAATTGGAATTTAGTGTTGAGCATTTGAAGGGGTTAATTAATAATCTTGCTGTAAAAGAGTGTTAACATATATTTCTGTGGTCCCCCTGTCAAAAAGGGGTTAACTCATAATCTTGCTGTAAAAGGGTCTTTGAAAAATAGTGACCAAAGACACATAAAATTTTAGAATAGATTTGAATGGGGTGTAGTTCACTTTAAGATCTTAAATCTAGCAAAGGAAACCATGAGCCTATGAGGGCCATTCTGATTTCTCACGATTGGCTACAGAAAAGTCTGTCCATGCCTCTGACAAGACAGTCCCCTATCACAATTAGTCGCTTGGAACCTGATGGACCCCTCATTAGATTAGAGCCAGTCTCAGTACCAGAAATTTGACTGCTCATGCTACATTCCTTGGAGGTCCATCACCTCCTACATTTGCCCAAACAGCATATTTGTTTGAGATGGGGATAGCCACAGGAGACTCCTGCACTACCTGCCTACCTCTCCTACCTTTCCTGAAGTTAACTCTACCTGACTGTATCTATGGTTTTTCTCCCTTCGTATAACTGCCATCCATCACACCCCTGAGCTCCGGTAAACCCCTCATAGCCTCTAATTGCCACTCCACCTGATCTATACGATCTGATCAGATTTGCAACCAAACAGACTTCCTGCAAACATAACCATCAGTAACATCAAAATTCTCCCTAATCACCCATATCTGACAGCAAGACCACAACAATCTACTAAAGGCCATCTTTGCATTTTAACAATCCACAGACCCAGAAAATAGCATAGTCGTTACTGCCCTAAAAAAACTCTGCTCCAGGCTAACTTCGTTACTTCTCTCTCTCTCTCTCTCACGGAAATCAGCTCCAACACCGAAAATACCTCAACAAAAAGAGCAGCTCTTACAGCCACTCTTTTTTCCCGGAACTCCATTTGGATTACCCAGCATCCTTTGTTTTCAATTTAGATTTGTAACTGAGAAACCTTGGTTCAATACTTACTGGAGGATGGCTGCTGTAACATAAACAAATGAGAAACAATGGTGTTTCTGGGCTTTCAATAAGGTCCAACATTGGATGTTAGTAAATAAAATTAGAGTGCATAGGATTGAAGGTATTGTACTAATATAGATTAGCCACTGGAGAAAAAACAGAGTAGGAATAAACAGATCATTATTAGGATGGCCAGCTGTCATTAGTGAGATACCGCAAGGGTCAGTGGGCTAGATCAGCAACTAATCTCTCTCGATTATTTGGATGTAGGAGCCAATTTAAGTATCTCAAAATTTACTGATGAAACCAAACTAGATTCTTACATTATTTGTGATGAGAATGCAAGGAGGCGAAGTGAATACCTTTGAACATGGCAGGTGAAACATCATGTGAATAACTGTGAAATATTTCAATTTACTCAAAAACAGAAAGGCAGAATACTTCTGGACTGATGAGAGGTTAGGAAGTGCAGGTTTCCAAAAGGATTTTGGTGTTCTTGTCCATAAGTCACTAAAAGCTAACGTGTAGATCCAGCAAACAAGTAGGACAGCAAATAATATGTTGGTATTCATTTCAATAGGAATTAGGCAGAAGTGAAGATGTCTTGCTGAATTGAACTGAATTGAATTGAATTTATTGTCTCATGTACCAGGGCACAGTGAAAAGCTTCGTCTTGCGAGCAATATAGGCAGATCACAGAGTTAAGTAGCATAGAGAAGTAAATAATAGGTAAACAGCAGCAAAAACGAAAACACAGGTACAGGCGAATGTTAAGAGTTTGTGAGTCCATTCAGTATTCTAACAACAGCAGGGTAGAAACCATTGCAAAACCGGCTGATGCATGTGTTCAGGCTTCTCTACCTTGTCCCCGAAGGTAGAGATTGTAGAAAAACATTGTCAGGTGGGATGGATCTTTGAAAATGCTGGCAGACTTTCCTTGGCAGCGGGCCTGGTAGATGGATTCTTTCGATGGGAGCTTGGTCTTTGTGATTGTCTGGGCCGAGTTTACCACTCTCTGTAACCGTCTCCGATATTGAATGGTACAGTTGCCAAACTCGGTAGTGATACATCCAGACAGAATGCTCTCGATGGTGCACCTATAAAAGTTGGCAAGGATATTCTCAGTCATGCCAAATTTCCTCAACTGCCTGAGGAAGAAGAGATGTTGTTGGGCCCTTGTAACCAGTGCACCCACAAGAAGAGTCCAAGAAAGCTTGTTGTATATGACCACTCCCAGGAGTTTGACGCTCTCCACTTGTTCCACCTCTGGGCTGTTAATGTATAGGGGGGCATGAGTAACATCCTGTTGAAAGTCAATAATAAGTTCCTTGGTTTTGCTGGCATTGAGAGGGAGGTTGTTCTCAGTGCACCATTTTTCCAGAAATTCTTTTGCCTCCCATCTGTAGTCTGTTTCGTCGCCAGTTGTATTAAGCCATGGTGAGACTGCATTTGGAATATTATGCACAGCTGTGGTTTCTTTGATTAAGAAAGATGTATGTGCCACAGAGGCACTCCAGATTAGCCCCTGAAATAACAGGATTGTCTTATGAGGAGAGAGTAAAGAGATAGGGTCTCCATTTCCTCGAATTTCAAAGAATACTGGTGGTCTCAATGAAAGTTATAGAGTTCTTACAAGATGTGACAAGGAAGATGTTTTCCCTGTCAGGTGGCACCCAACCGCAGTGACATTAGGAGTAGCTGATTTAAAATGAAGATGAGGAGAATTTCCTGCACTCAGAGGATGAATAATCTTTGACATTCTCTACCTCAGAATTGCTTTCAACACAGAAATCAATAGGTTCTGGAGACTAATGACATTAAGGGACATGGAGATGGTGCAGGAAATTGAGATAGAAGATACTCTATGATCTAATGGACTTGATTGGCTGATTGGCCTTTTCCTGTTCCTGTATTGAAGGAACTTCTGAAAGAAGAAGACGTGATGAGGCAGAGAGACTTGAGGAGGAAAATCTAAACCTTACGACGGGAGTGCCCATTGGAGTAATGAAAATTAGGAATGCCTTCAAGGTTAAACTTAGAGGAATGCAGAAATCTGGGAGCTTTGTAGAACTGGAACAGATTAACACAATTATGAGTGAAGACATAGAGGAGATTTAAAATAAGGATGAGAATTTTATACATTAGAAATCATAAAAAAAAATTCAATTTCAATCTAAAACCTTAAAGTCAAGTTGTTATTTTGAGAGAGAACTTAAGTGCTATTCTTCTGATGATGAAGGGACTATCAGTCTGCTTTTCTATGTAACATCACCATCAGCACTGCCATATATTCACAATGAATGCACTTTAAATGAAGGATAATCATTGACATGGAGCCTTCTCAAATTCAGTGACAGCTTCACTGAATAGAAAGACTTCCTGCTCTAAGATAAGAACATGAATTAAGTTAGTTGCAAATTAATTGTCTCACTCAAGGTAATCTCTGCTTTCTTTCAATACAATTTTTTTTTTCTGTATTGCATATAATTTGAGGTTAATGATTTGTTCTAATATTGCTGTCTTCATGGTCTGTCTTGCTTCCATGGATTCAAACCTTCATTGTTCTATCCTCATTTACTCAACCTCCTGTAAAGTTTGGACATTATATATCTGTACTCCACTCTTGAGGATTCTCCACTCAATTGGACTATCCTGACAAGATTAGAATGCTGCTGAAAAGGCACAGCAAGTCGAAGCAACATCTGAGGAACAGGAAAATTGATGTTTCGGGAGGAACGTCTTCTTCTGCCTCAGAACACTTCAACCCCATGGCATCAATGTGGACTTCACCATTTTCCTCATTTCCCCTCCCCCTATCTTACCCCAGTTCTAACCTTCCAGCTCAGTACTGTCCTCATGACCTGTCCTATCTGCTAATCTTCCTTCCCACCTATCTGCTCCACTTTCCTCTCTGACCTATCACCTTTAGCCCCATCCACCTATTGCACTCTCAATTACTTTCTCCCCAGCCACCCCCCCCCCCTCCCATTTATCTCTCCACCCCAGAGAATCCTAGCCTCATTCCTGATGAAGGGCTCCTCCCCGAAATGTCGATTTTCCTGCTCCTCGGATGCTGCCTGACTTGCTGTGCTTTTCCAGCACCACTCTAATCTTGACTCTGATCTCCAGCATCTGCAGTCTTCACTCTTGCCCTGGACTAACCTGACCCTGAGTCTACTGCACCTCTGTTTTTTACTTATCTAAGATAACCATTGTCTCACTCTCAATAGGTCCTGATAACTTCTTATTTATATTCTCCCTTCATGTGTACAGAATACTGATTGCAGCTTTCCAATATAGTTCTTCCATTCCTCTTCAAGACTCAATAATATATGTCAGTTGAGATCAGGGTTAATGATCAATCTGAGGTATTAATTTGTTTAGCAAGATAGAGATTTATTTTGGAGCAAATGATCATAACTTTTCAGTTGATGAGAAGTCAAAGCCTGTGATTATTCCAAATGGGAAAACTATTGATGATCATATTGCTGTAATTAGTACTGATTTACCAGATGAGGGTGACCAGCACTGTGCTATCTATTAGCAGCTATTCTCAAAAGCAGTAGAAGTAAAGTGCCATTTATTTGTTGGGCTAACTGATTTTGTGAAGATATTGACAAAGGAATTTCCAAAAGGCTTAGCCTTTGTTCTTCTCAGGCAAGCTGATTGTTCAGCAAGCAATGAAATATTGGCCTCACTTGGACCAGATAATTGACTGCAAAATGCGGTTTTTGAAAGTTCAGCAGTTGTGACAGCTTTGAGACAAAATCCTGATGCTCTGTGCCATTTTGCGGTTTAATCAGAAATGTTTAATAGAACTTGACACTGAAATCAATTATTGCTTAAAACCTCTAAGCTTTAGTGAATGATGAGTGTTCAGAAGTTCGGATGTGAAGGGTCACATCTAGTGCGATTTTGTTGATTTGAATGAACTTTCATTCAGAACAGGCACAGAATGCATTATACAGGTAAAAATTCTGTTAAATCCAATGAAGGTGCAATTAAACATTTTGAACTTTGTACCACCATTGAGTTGCTATTGTTAGAAAAGAATCAGTTTCCCATCAACATAAAGGAGAAGGTTTTCAGAGAGATTATTGGGCAAGTATATGTACACAGAACTCTGTTTTCCAAGAGTGGCACAGAATAACAAGCTGGTCAGTTCTCATGCTTTGAAAGCAGGATTTGCAAACTGATAGCTACACTACAATAACAATAAGGTTCCACATCAATTCTGAAGTTTAAACTGCTACATCTCTAGTTTTTGCTCCTAGTCAGACATGGTGCTCAAAATATTTGATGGCTAAGAGTGGTAATAGGACAATCCTTTGCACCCTTTCAAAAGCAGGACAGAGCAATCGTAACATCTGCTTAATCACAAGTTAGGCTATTTCCAAACAGTGCCACTTGAGGATAGCACCTGCAAAACTTGAGGTTTAAAATGCAAGCTAATACAAATGTTGCAGTTCTGAAGTAAATGCAAAACATGTTGGAGAAACTCAGCAGGTCTGGCAGCATCTTCAGAAGAACAATCAAATTGAATTCAAAACATTAGCTCCATTTTTCTCTCTCCACAGATGCTGCCAGTGCTGTTGAATTTCTACAGCATTTCCTGTTTTTATTTCCACTTCCTTTTTGTTTTGTCATATGTGTAGCAACCAATGGAATTAGACGGTTTGAAGATGTGTTGGGAAATAACAAAGATTTTGGCTGTTGTGTTAATAATATGAAGGGCTTTTGTAAGAAAATTTTCAGCATATTTTTAATCATTTTGTCCTTTTAGCTTTGGTAAGCTTATTGCCAAGTCATTGAGTGTATTTAAGACAGGGATAGGTAGATTCTTGATTACTAAACGGGGTCAAAGGTTATTGGAGAAGGCTGGAGAATGGGGTTGAGAAACTTATCAACCATGATTGAATAGCAGAGCATACTTGATGGGCTGAATGGCCTAATTATGTTCCTCTATCTTACGGCCTTATGCAATATTGTTTCAAAAATCGTGTTTGTGCGTGTATGCATGCATGTACCAGTTAACAAGAAGAACAAATTATTTCCTAATTAGCTTCTCTGTCTGAGAAAAAAAATCTTTTATTCCAAATGCCAATAGAATACGTGGTCCCCATTTGTCAATTTCCAGAGAGATAGAAGGTTAGCGCTGAATAAATTGTTCTCCTTATTAGCAGGTGGCACAGCGAATATTGCATGAAATCTACTTAAAGATGGTCTAATGCATGTTGTTTGCTAGGCAGCTTTGTGTGAAAAGCAAAGAGCCAAAGACTCCATTAACATCAAAGTCATACCTCAAAAGAAAACAAAAGACGACTTTAGCACTTTTCTGTCGTGAAGGCAAAATACCATAATACATTGGCAATGTGTGAAAAGTATTCTGTCAAATTGCCAGCAGTTTTAGCAATTTTAATCCCATGTGTTCTGTTGAGAAAATTAGAAAGAATTGCATTCAATTTTAACACATAAAAAATCATCTAAATGTATAAATACATCATCATCCCTATATCAGTGGTAATTCCTCCAATTAATTTTTCAATAAAATTTGAAACATTAGTTAACTGCTTATGTACATGTTGATATTTGTCAGCATACTTAGACTAAAAAAACACCTGTCTGCATACTTTGCTGATATTTTGAGACAAACATGTACATGTACCCAGGGACATGCACACATGCACAAAAGAGTCACTTTCACCCTGCTCATGTGACAGGACTATAAAGAGTATACTATCTGCCATTTAACCAAGCCTTTTTCTTTCAGTTAGCTGGCAAGTGTAACAGTGGCATCGAGGGGATAGGTAATATCAGGTAACAGTTTAGAGAATGTGGCATGAGTTTGGGAAGTTTGCTACATATTTGCTGAGGCCATAAGGGATTACATGTGATATGTGGACGCCCTGCTCAGCCAAGGCACCAGCCTCACCTTCTCAGAGATTCATGGCTTTGTCTCAGCCTCTAATCCTCTGGCTTGCTGGCTCCATCTGCGGTGGAAGCAATTATGTAAGATAACCTCCTTCTGCAGTCTTGTTTCTCTGCTTTGAAGAAGAAGAAGAGGGCAGTAGTTAATGAGCCGCTCTGCAAGGAGAAAGACTTGTCCATTTGGTGCATCTGCTGAGAGGTGGAAAAAAAGCAGAGTCCCTTGGCAATCAAACTCTGATGAATGTTAAGTCAAGAGTGTGTATTGTGAAGTGAGAAAGCAGTGCTGGAAGCTGATTCTTTAAGCCTATGGCATTTGAGAGGACAATACGGTTTGTATGAGGAAGGTAATGGAAGAGTTGAGTGTGTTGCAATGAGAGACTGGGCAGTACAGCCTTAGGATTGGATGTCAATGGATGCACTTGATGGAAGGGAATTATTCAATGTATTGAGAGAGGATAAAAGGAGTATTGCTAAATATTCTAAATATTGTTGAGAAGTTAAAAAAAAAAAATCACACAACACCAGGCTATAGTACAACAGGTTTATTTGGAACCACTAGCTTTTGGAGTGCTGCTCCTTCATCAGATAATTGCAACAAGTGGTTCGTCAGAAGGAGCAGTGCTTCCAAATAAACCTGTTGGACTACAACCTGGTGCTGTGTGATGTTTACCTTTGTCCACCCCAGTTCAACAACGGCACCCCCAAATCATTGTTGAGAAGGATAGTGAGATGCACACATCCTTGTTGTTGAATGCAGAAAAGTGTGAGGTGATTAATTTTGGAAGGATTAATAGGAATGCAGAATACTGGGCTAATGGTAAGATTCTTGTTAGTGTAGATGAGCTGGGAGATCTTGGTGTCCAGGTACATAAATCCCTGAAAGTTGCCACTCAGTTTGATATGGTTGTTAAGAAGGCATACGGTGTGTGAACTTTTATTGGTATAGGGATTGAGTTTCAGAACCATGAGATCATGCTGCAGCTGTACAAAACTCTGGTGCAGCCACATTTGGAATATTGCATACAGTTCTGGTCACAGCATTATAGGAAGGATGTGGAATCTTTGGAAAGGGTTCAGAGGAGATTTACTAGTATGTGGCCTGGTATGGAAGGAGTGTCTTATGAGGAAAGGCTGAGAGACTTGAGGCTGTTTTCATTAGAACAAACAAGGCTGAGAGGTGACTTAATTGAGACATGTAAGATAATCAGAGGGTTAGATAGGTTGGACAGTGAGAACTTTTTTCCTTGGATGGCAATGGCTAGCACGAGGGGACATAGTCTTAAATTGAGGGATGATCGATAAAGGACAGATGTCAGAGGTAGTTTCTTTACTCAGAGAGTAGCAGGGGTGTGGAACATACTGCCTGCAACAGTAGTAGACCCACCAACTTTAAGGATATTTAAATGGTCATTGGATAGGTGTATGGACGAGAATGGAACAGTTTCAGATGAGCTTCAGACTGGTTCCACAGGTTGGCGCAACATTGAGGGCCAAAGGGCATGTACTGCACTGTAATGTTCTACGTTTTATGTTCTAAAATATATTGGAGGAAATTTCTGTTCTTTCATGATTGGACGTTGGATGAGCATTCTGACAGTTTTGAGAGTGTGGAGGTGTTGAGAAAGATGATGTGAAGTGGAGATGCGTGTCATCAGTGTATATGCGGAAACTACTGTGTTTTTGGATGATATTCTTGATGGGGCTGCACATAAGTGAGAAATAGGAGGGGCTCAGTGATGAATTCTCGGAGGATGTCAGAGTTAACTGTGCAGGAATAGGAAGAGAAATCATTGACTAGAATTCTGACTACAGATACTTTCAAACCAATATCAGAGATGTCATTAGACACTACTGGAGCAGGTGGGACTTGAAACCATGCCTCCTGGCTCAGAGGTAGGGATACTACCAGTGCTCCACAATAGCCCTCAGTTTTTTGGCCACAAATGTTAGAATCATAGAACACCTACAATGTAGAATCAGGACATTCAGCCCATTGAGTCCATTCTGACCCTCTGAAGAGCATCCTGACCTACCCTCCTACACTGTATTTCCCGTGGCTAATCTGCCTCGCCTACACATTCCTGGGCAATTTAGTGTGATTAATCCACCTAACCTGCACAACTCTGGACTGTGGGAGGAAACTGGAGCATTTGGGGGAAACTGTTGCAGACATGGGGAGAATGTGCAAACTCCACACAGACGATCGCCCCAGCTGCAATCAAACCTAGGACCTGGTGCTAACCACTGGGCGACTGAGTCATACTAATTTTAGTGAATTCCAATTTGACTATCTGGGTTTGATCAGTCTGGAACGTCAATGTCTCCCTGTCTGAGGTTCATTTTTGGATTGCTAGCCCAATGACATTAGCACTTCACCACTGCTTCCCTGTTCTTTGGCTACAATGTGAAAGATACTAGGGAAATCAGGTGAATTCAGTCCCATCCAACTGGACAATAGTGGAGGAGGATGGTGTGGCCACTATGTTAAAGTTTGAGAGCAGATTAAGGATGTCAACAAGGGCAATTTAACTTTGTCACAGTGACACAGGATGTTGTTTGTAACTTTGACAGTACTATTTCAGTGCTGCCGCAGAAGCAAACATTTGATTGGAGGAATTTAAACAGATGCAGTTCCAGGAGAAGTGGGCATGAATTTTTTGAAGGCCCCATTTTAAAGTGAAAGGAGAGGTTGGAGGTGTTGTAGTCATGTTCAAGAACAGAGGGATAAATTCCTCTTTTTGAGGGCAAAAGTGATGAAAGCAGATTTATTTGAAAGACAGTGTAAAGAAAATACGAATATAAGTGAGCATACTGCACTAATTACACAAATTATTCACCCCCGTTATAACTTGATATTGGGAAAAAATCTGAGCAGGACTTATACACTAAATGGTAAAGTCCTAGGGAGTTTTGCTGAACAAAGAGAGCTTGGAGTGCAGGTTCATAGCTCTTTGAAAGTGGAGTCGCAGGTAGATAGGATAGTGAAGGCGGCGTTTGGTATGCTTTCCTTTATTGGTCAGAGTATTGAGTACAGGAGTTGGGAGGTCATATTGCAGCTGTACAGGACATTGGTTAGGCCACTGTTGGAATATTGTTCTGGTCTCCTTCCTATCAGAAAGATATTGTGAAATTTGAAAGGGTTTTTGAAAAGATTTACAAGGATGTTGCCAGGGTTGTAGGATTTGAGCTATAGGGAGAGGCTGAACAGGCTGGGGCTGTTTTCCCTGGAGCATCAGAAGCTGAGGGGTGACCTTATAGAGGTTTACAAAATTCTGAGGGGCATGGATAAGATAAACAAAAAGTCTTTTCCCTGGGATCGGAGAGTCCAGAACTAGAGGGCATAGGTTTAGGGTGAGAGGGGAAAGATATAAAAGAGACCCAAGGGGCAACGTTTTCACGCAAAGGGTGGTACGTGTATGGAATGAGCTGCCAGAGGATGTGGTGGAGGCTGGTACAATTGCAACATTCAAGAGACATTTGGAAGGGTATATGAATAGGAAGGGTTTGGAGGGATATGGGCCAGGTGCTGGCAGGTAGGACTAGATTGGGTTGGGATATCTGGTCGGCATCGACAAGTTGGACCGAAGGGTTTGCTTCCATGCTGTACATCTCTGTGACTCTATGACTCTATAAATAGATTTGTAATTTCAAAAATAATAAAATTTGGAACCCGTTTCCTGCAACATTTCCCACTTGAAATGATAGTACTTTCTCAAAAGTTTGTTCCAATTATGTGCAAAATCTATTCTCTGTCATGTCCACAAAGTTCTCCATCAGAATATGCTACATTTCCTTTCATCAACAGCTAAATAAAGACTCATCTGCCTTTACAAGAGTTTGCTTTTCTGTAAACTCAAATCAACCCAATCCTTGCTTTGCCCTTATTGGTAATAATTTTGGACGATTCCATCCTTTGGTATCTTAGTATCCTTTGGTATTAATTAGCTAACTGACCACAAACAATTCTAAACCAGAACTAACTAATTCACATTGATCCCAATGTGGACAATATATAGATCCAATTTTACTCCCTCAAACAGCCTGTATCTCTTTCTAACTTTCAGCTTCCATCTCCACAATTTTCTGCATTTTCTAATGTTGACATGATTGTCCTCCCCTAGCAATGCCATTGGCAGCTGAGTCTTTGTTGGCTTAAACTTGTGTCCTTCTCTATGTTCTTTTGCCTCCCA
The DNA here is from genome assembly GCF_037043375.1 of Chiloscyllium plagiosum. Classification (NCBI taxonomy): domain Eukaryota; kingdom Metazoa; phylum Chordata; class Chondrichthyes; order Orectolobiformes; family Hemiscylliidae; genus Chiloscyllium; species Chiloscyllium plagiosum. The sequence continues at coordinate 32,173,004 of NW_028270141.1, forward strand.
CTTTCCTTTAAAATTTCCCCTTAAACCTACCTCTTCTTTGTTATCTTCTCTGGCAGAACATTCTGCCTGGGCCTATGCTCTCAGAAACAATCCTGGATTGCTGCCACCATTCACATAATTGCTGCTCAGGACGAGTCAGCATCTTTAAGACAGGAGCAAATCATCAAGAAATGAGGGGACAAAACATAAACAACCTGAGGAGAAGTGAATTATGCAACACCAGCTGAAAAGCTTTTTGGATGAATTTAGCAGTTAATAGAAACTTAAATTAGCTCAATTTGGTAATCAGTCAGCCACATTGACGGAATGGAGGTTGATTATAACAGTAACTGGACAAGTGTAAACCAATTAATTTCCAAGGCAGATTAGTTTATGAGGGCATTAAGAAATTACACTGTGGAGCTTGATTTAATGGTCAAAAGCATGAACATGTTAATTAAATTTGTACTTAATGATAGATGGTTAACCCTTGAATTATACAATTACTTTATTTTTCAAGTCACCTTGCTTTGTCTTCTGATTAAAACAATGATCTTAATTTGAATGATGGCTAGTGCAGCAATTTGTTCACTGGGGAGATTTTGACTGCCATAATTCTGGAATTCTAAGTGTGAGGGTTTGTGGGTTTGGGAACAGGTAGGGTGTTTAAACCAACAAATTTGACAGTGCATTGGGAAGCCAACTTCTGCCCCAGTGAATTCTGGGTTTGTCTGCAGTCGGTCTACTGTGCGCAAACAAAGTCCTGAGGAGAGGCAGCCTGTCACTCGACATATGTTAATCACTCAATTAGTAATACTGACATGAATTTTTCACTTTTACATTGGATGCGTGTTCCAGGCCTCACTAGTGAAAATAATGCGTTCTCATAATGGTGATTAATGGGGATGCATAAATCTCAGGGAAATATGCCAACAGAATATATGGTGTTTAAAGCTGCTTTCTTACGTGCTTTTGGGAAAGGGTTTGCTCGCAGTGCTAGGGCAGAGAGGTAACATTTCACACTTTGGGAATTTCACCAACATTTTGAACGTTTGGAAGTCTGAACTGGACTAGAATTCTGGTCTCCCTCCTCTGTCTTATTCTGCCGTCGGTTAGATGTCAAAGATGACACAGCAGCTGGGTGCTCACTAAATTGTAGCTCCACAGGAGAAAGAGGAGCAACAGAGACATAGCATATCCAGTTCACAGTGTCTACAGGCAGGTGATAAGCTCCCTCAATATGTTTGTGGACCAGTATGGTTGGAAACTCAGGGAGTTGCCAGATCAAGTTGTACCAATTCATTGCAACCCTAATGGAACATGACATACCGTGAGCTGAAACAAATGCAAAGAATGCTAGAGAAACTCAGCAGGTTTGGCAGAACCTGTGGAGAGAGAAATAGAGTTAATATTTCAAGTCTGATATGACTTCAGAACTATTTCTGTTTCACTCCGAAGAAGATCTGAAGCAGAGTCATATCAGACTCAAATCATCAACTCTGTTTCTCTCTCCACAGTCTGCTGAGTTTCTCCAACATTCTTTGTTTAGTTTCAGCCATCCAGCATCGGCAGTATTTTGCCTTTATTCATACCGGGAGCTGGACTTTTTATCCAAAAGATACAACAGCCCTCAACTTTACTTTTTGCCTCTGAATTCTTTGTGGAATATGTCAGAAATATTTGTTGAATTCCCTCATTTAGCAGCATGGAAATAAGTAAGCCAGATGGCTGGTGGGTTGCTTGTCCTTGCTGGTAATCATGTTAACTTTGCGACATTGATGCCACTCAGAAGGAGTGTGTGCCCGGGTTTGAGGCTCTGGCTGGCTTGCCACTGACATTGGGCACCATTGTCAACATACACAGGGGATTCACGGCATTGCCAGAACAACCAGCAGTATTCATTAACTACAAGGACCTCCACACATCAATTGAGTATAATCACAAAAATACTTCTGAGCATATGCGTTCAAACTTTCTAGGTGACCAGAGTCTTAATACGTACACGTTCTGGCAATCCAGCATCCCAAATGTCTTCACATGTGGAAACAATGTTATAGTCTGGCTGCTTGGAAACAAATAGGAGAAAGTGAGGACTGCAGATGCTAGAGAACAGAGTCGAGAGTTTGGTGCTGGAAAAGCACAGCTAGGCAGGATCCGAGGAGCAGGAGAATCGATATTTTGGATATAAGCCCGAATTGACATTTCGAGCATAAGCCTAAAACATTGATTCTCCTGCTCCTCGGATGCGACCTGACCTGCTGTGCATTTCCAGCACCACACTTTCAACTCTACTTGGAAGTAAATGAGTTGTTATATCCATTTCACACAGATAAGGGTAATATTTCACTTACTGTTGAATCTGGTCAATGTTACTGTTTTGTACGGTACATGGCATGTCTAATTCTGTCTCCAGTTAGCTGGAAGATGCACCATTTCTGACAAGTAGACGCATTGAGACTCCTCTGGTCCACTGCACCATCACCTCCTCTTCAGATGTTCACTGCAATAGTGTTGGGTAGCCACCTCCAGTTCTCTACCTTTCCCAGTTGTTCTGTGCTCTCTTCTCCTGCAACGGGGAATGAGGAAACCTATGAGTCTGAGCAATGAAATATCTTCACCCATTAGCTGGCGAGTAAATTCTGAGGGATTAGGCAGAAATGAATGAGGGTACGTGACAATAGTGGATAGACATATGCAGATGTGAGCAAGTGCCTGGACTGAGAAGATGGGTATACCTGCAGGGTGAGTTTGTATGGGGAATGCTGGACTAGATTTGAAAAGGAAAGTGAGAAGGTTGATGTGATACACAACTTAGAATGTAGGTGATTACGCCATTGCATTCATCTTTCCTGTACAGCTTAGGTTATTAACTGGTTTTCTGTATTCAATCCACGAGACTAGCACTACATTCTCACTGCTGACCTTCTGGGACTCCTACAACCCAGCTTTCTTGGTCTTCTCTGCAAGCGCTTGTCTCTATTCCCAATGAATAGTTTTTCTGCAACTTCACAGCACTCAGCAGAACATCAAAGGAAGCTTCCAGTTTCCATCGCAAGACTTTGTTCTCACTCTTTCCTGGATCCAACTACTTGGACCTGCGTATTTGGATGATCTTTTTCAATACTGGATTTGCACTGAGCCTTGTTAGTCTACAACTTGCTCAAGGTGAACGGGAAACCCACAAATGAGACGATAAGGACTGACAGACCAATTTAACATGAATCTGAGTTTTCCACACTTCTGTTCCCAGCATACCTTCAATTAAAAACCAACCAATAGTTTTTGTGAGATTATGTGAACAATATCAGAGTGTACCTTATCAGTAAGACTCTTAAGGGCAATGTAATAACTTAAGCTGTACATTTTTAATAAATGGAGCATCAGGACTTCTTACCCCAGAAGCATTCTGACTCCAATCGTTCTTATTTATGCTCCATTTGTTTTATGAACAGTATATATTTTTGTTTCACATGGCTTCAATTTAAACACATTGCCTTCACTGTCACAAATTTCCCTTTCCTAACAATATCTAACCAATATTGAATCATTTTGAATCATTTATTGTCATATGTATTCAATACAAAATACAGTGATAAGTGTATACCTTTGCCATACAATATTTTGATTGTTTGGGAGTCATACTTGATAATTTGAATTCTTCCACATGCAAATAAATACAAGACTGAATCAGTATTTTTCAGCAATCAATCTATTTTAAAATGATGCACATTTATCTTGGTGATGGATATAGCCTGACTTCTCAATGTCAATGTTGTGAGATGACATATTCCAGAATCTGAAACTTACTTCATTCATTTTTCTTGTTTCTACTCAATTCAATTGCAGAAAATCAAACTGTATTGTTTTTACAATTGTAATTCCATGTTGAACAAAAATAAAGATCAGTTTAAAATGCAGCTGAACCACTTGAGGTGGGTTTTAAAATGAAGCGTGTTAGTCACAAAGTACTCAGAACTGGAACCGGGTAGTCTCAACCTGATAAAGACAACACTCTTACTGACAGTGTACTAAAAAGAAAAAAGGAGGACTTGCATTCATATAGCGCTTCTCATAACTACAGGGCATTTCAAAATGCTTCGCAGTCCCAGACTTTTTGAAATGTAGTTACTATTATAAAAAAACACAGCTGATAATTTGTGCTGGCTAAATTCCCACAAACAGAAATTTGGTGACCTGATGATATGCTGCTTCTGCGATTATTGTTGTAACTTCTCTGCTACTTTTGAAAACAGTGGCATCTGCTAACACCACAGGACAGGGACAGAAGTAACCCATTCAGCTCATCGAGTCTTCTCTGCCATTCAGTCAGATCATGAGTGATCTGATAAGCCTCAAGTCCACTTCTCTGCCTTATCCCCATAGCATTAATCTGTTTATCTCAGCCCTGAACATACGAAATGAGTCAACCTCAACAGCTCTCAGTGGTATTCCACAAATTGACTTCCCTCTGAGAGAAGAGATTCCTCATCATCTGTCTTAAATAGAAAATCCTGGTATTTTGCCCTCTTGTCCTATGCTCACCCACAAGGGGAAACAAACTCTCTGTAATTATTCTGTCAAGCTCTCAAGAATTTCTTATATTTCAATGTCTCTTGTCATTCTTCTTAACTTGAATGAGAAGAAGGCCAACCTCCTGAAGCTCTTTCCATACCCAGATCAGTAGAACATAGAACATAGAACAATATAGCGCAGAACAGGCCTTTTGGCCCTTGACGTTGCGCCGACCTGTGAACTATTCTCAGCTTGTTCCCCCTACACTAACCCATCATCATTCATGTGTTTCAAGGTCGTGAATCTTCTCTGGATGGCCTCCAGCCAATTCTATCTTTCCTTGGATAAGAGTCCAAAACTATTCAAATTTTTCCAAATGTGGTTCAACAAGTGCCTTGTATGATCTCATATCTGGCTTTCAGTGTCTTCATGTAAAGTCTTATCTGAAAGAAAGCTCTTCTGACAATATCAATATCCCTCATAAGAGTGTTGGTCTAGATTGTTGTACCCAGTCAGAACTTTCTAACTCAAGTTGCAACTGACGTGTAAGCTGAGCAGCAGATAGGGAAACATGACAAGATGTGAGATGCTTCCTCTATTTTTATTGATTATTGAAACGTTGGTGGTGTTGGCTTGGCCAACATTAATTATCCATCCCTTGTTATTCATAACAGGTGGTGAACCTTCATAGAATCCCTACTGTGTGGAAGCAGGCCTTTCAGCCCATCAAGTCCACACCAACCCTCCGAAGAGTATCCCACTGAGATAAACATTTCCTGCAACCCTACATTTCCCATGGCCACTTCACCTGGCCTGCACATCCCTGGACTCTACAGGACAATTTTGCATGGCCAATCCGCCTAACCTGCACATCTTTGGACTGATCTCATATCTGGCTTTCAGTGTCTTCATGTAAAGTCTTATCTGAAAGAAAGCTCTTCTGACAATATCAATATCCCTCATAAGAGTGTTGGTCTAGATTGTTGTACCCAGTCAGAACTTTCTAACTCAAGTTGCAACTGACGTGTAAGCTGAGCAGCAGATAGGGAAACATGACAAGATGTGAGATGCTTCCTCTATTTTTATTGATTATTGAAACCTAGAGGAAACCCTTGCAGCCATGTGGAGAATGTGCAAACTCCACACGGTTGCCTGAGGGTGGAATCAAACCCAGGTCCCTGGTGCTGTGAGGCAGCAGGGCTAATCGCTGAGCTACTGTGCCTTCCCTTTTTGTTTCATTGTAGTTCATATGGCATATGTGCATCTTCAGTATTGTCAGAAAGGGAGTTTCACAATTTTGACCCTCTGTTAAGAAATGGCAATTGTGTGTTCAAATCGGCTGGTGTGTGATCTGGAGGGGATCTTGGTGCTGTTGGTGTGCACCTTTCTACCTTGTGCCTCTAAATAGTGTAGGTTGCACATTTGGGGGATAGAGTCACATACAGGTCATTCAATGTGTTTCAAAAATGTCTTTGTTTCAGTGCCAGACTAGCTGATTTCAGGAATAATGCATGCATCATTTAGTCTGATATTCAAGCGTTGTGTTGAAGTCAGTAACAGTGATGCTTCAGCCATGACAGCCTCCTGCTCTGGGTGGGAAGAAGATAAGTTTTCCCTCTCCTCCATCCCAACTGCCCCTCTCCAAGCCAAAATGTATTCCAGGGCCACCACTGTGTTCATTCTTTCATTGGACCACTCACTGGTGCTTGCCAACAGGATGTGCTTTACCTTTCAACTGGTGTCTGAACTGTTCAACTACCGTAAATGTCACCAACTTCTAAATAGCATGACAATGAATAAGTTGTGCAATTGGATTTGGCTTGATACCCATCAGACTAGAATAAGCTGCCATGTTCACTACCCTGATCCCTTTGCCTGTGTGAACACCCACTGTGTGCCTGCTTACAATGTGTTTAAAAATTGATATGATTTTTTAAAAAGGCTGTCCTTATATGTTCTTTCTTCTTTAACTCACATCCACCACTAGATTTTTATTATTAGAATGAGTAATATGAGGAAAATAAATGCACACTTTAGAAACATCTCCATGGCAACAGCTTCATTACATACTGAAAACGTATTTAGTGGACTTAAGTGATCACTTTTGACCTAAATTTTAGGAAATCAGCTTCAGTTAGCTGTGATAGTTGAATGAAGATGTTATAATTTGGACAAGGGCTATGGACAGTGATGTTAATGACTACTTTTGCCCCCTTGACATTGAACACGTGCTAATGCCAAGGACAAAGTCGAACAACTGTTTTATTTTTCATGTGCTTCAGCCCGACTGGTGAAGAATCATACTGAATACAAAAATGATTGCAAGCAGGCACTGCAGAGCTATGTGAATTTTGTTGTGCTCTTCAAGCAATAAGATGGGATACTCCAGAGATTAGGGAGTTAAGAGCAGAACAGCACGGATTCAGTTTGCACTAATTGACATTCATTTGTTTGTTCCTCCACATTGCACAGTTTGATTTAAAACAACCTACAACAGAGCAGACATGAGTCATGAATGTTTCCTTTCTGTCTCTTCTTTTCTCACTCCTTCTTTCTTGCTCCCGTCCTGCCCCCGTTCCTCTCACTAGGAAGAAACCTCCTGCTTCAGAGATGGTGGATCCAGAGGCAGAAAAGCAACTTCATCAGATAGAACAGCATCCCAGAGTCCAGCCATTGCTTCCAATCCCACTGAAAATGTTTTGGGTAGGAAAGCACAAGCTTGATGGGCAACATGGTGGCTCAGTGGTTAGCACTGCTGCCTCATAGCACCAGGAACCTGGTTCAATTTCACCCTTTGGGCGATTGTCTGTGTGAAGTTTGCACATTCGACCTGTGTCCGCGTGGGTTTCCTTCCATCGTCCAATGAGGTGCAAGTTAGGTGGATTGGCCATGCTAAATAGCCCATAGTTTCCAGGGATGTGTAGGTTAGATGAATTAGCCATGAGAAATGCAGGGTTACAGGGATAAGGTGGGTCAGGTTGGGATGATCTTCAAAGAGGTCAGTGTAAACCCAATGAGCCGAATGGCCTGCTTCCAAGCTGTAGGGATTCTATGATCTATAATTTGACTTTCCTGCCCTCCATAATTCATGACTACTTATGGTCCTATTCCCATTTTGACCCAGTTACTTCAGGCCTGAGGCAGTACAACAAAGGGTTGACACACACAATGCATGCATGCTGCTATTTAGGGGCAAAGGGGTCTCCACTACTTATACTAATTTGCTGAGAGCCATGCCCTGCCCTTTTTCTGACATCACCTAATCCGATCTGCTCTCCACATGACTCCAAACATCAGAAACCCTCTTTCCATAAGAAGCACTCAGTTGAGGCCTTGGTATGTTGTACTATGTCGACAGCCACAACTTTCATGGTGGCACTACATCTGATTGGGCCAGCAACTCTTGCTGGGTAGCATTTCCACATATGGAACTCGGAAGAAAGGCTTCCTAATTTCAAAATACAGCAGGAAAGCATGCAGAGAAAGCTCAACAGTTCTGCCAGCATCTGTGGAGAGACAAGCAGGGTTCATGTTTCGCATCCGGTATGAGTCTTGTTCAGAACCTTCGACAAAGAGTCACACCAGACATGGAACATTAACTCCGTTTCTGTCTTTCTCTATACAGATGCTGCCAGCTTTCCTGAGTTTCTCCAGTGTTCTCTGTGTTTGTTTCAGATTTCTAACTCCTACAGTATTTTGTCTTTGTTCAAGATACAATGGGCCTTGTTTGGATGTGTCGCCATCTTTTTGCCATTGACTGAGATATCTGACGAAAACAAATGATTCTGGCAGTGTTTTTCTTTGTCACTAATGTTTGGGTTGACCCTGCAATATTTTCCTAATGAACTTGGGCAAGTCCTGCTACATTGGAAATTTGTTGTTACCTTGCAGCATTTTCCTTACTGTTTGTAATGAAAACAGCTACCTGCCTTCATTCACAAAGAGCTCACTGCCACAGTGACTTCATCCGTCAGAAGGAAATAGGTCTGGGTGGGTTACTCTTCGGAGGATCGGTGTGGACTTGTTGGGCCAAAGGGCCTGTTTCCACACTGTAGGGAATCTAATCTAATCTAATCTAATCTAATTATTTTATTAAGAAGACATTAAATGGGTAAGTATATGCTAAAGAAATTGCATTCAATTGAAAATTAATAGATTCATAGAGGCCTACAACAGAGACTAATTCAATTTGTTTTTCCAGCTCTTGGCCCATAGCCTTTTATGCCTTAACATCATGAGTATACACCTAAACACTTCTTAGATGTTATGAGGACTTCTGCCTGTATCATACTTACAGATAGTGAATTCCAGATTCTCACCACCCTCCTCATAGTTCCTCAAAACTGCCTGCCATTACAGTAAACCTATGCCCTAGTCATTGATCCCTTCATCACAGGGAAAAGTTTCTTCCTATCTATACCCCTCAGAATTTTATACATCTCAATTACGTCCTGTTTGTTCCAAGAAAAATAATCCCGGTTTGTCCAGTCTCTCTTCATAAGTAAAACTCCCAGCTGAGGCAATATCCTGGTAAATCACCTCTACACCCTCTCTAATGCAATCACAGAGCTCTTATTATTTGGATTCTAGAACTGCATACAATACTCTCATCATGGTATAACCAATGTTTTATATCATTCCCGCATCATCTTCCTGCTCTTAAATCTGCACCTCAATGCATAATGATTAATTGGCGCATTAAGACCCTTGCATTTCATGAATTTCCACCATTTGTACTCACTATGAGAGCTTCTCCATTTATTTACTTGCCTTGGGGCAGCCAATAACTTGTATCATCTTTATTTTGAAACTACTCTGGCCACAAAGCTGTTTATTTCCTATTAATCCTGATTTATGGGAAATTTGGAACAGATTTTGTGCACTTACGTTTGAGTTATGTTGTGCGTGTGAATATGTGCAACCAAGGTGAGGGTGCCAATAAAATGAGACAAAGAACTGCAGATGCTGGATTTCTGAAACAAAAATAGAAAGCAGCAAAGAAGCCTCAGTTGATCTGGCAGCATCTGGGGAAAGAAAAACAGAATTACCATTTCAAACTCCACTGTTTATCAGCATTGAGTGTTTCTAAATCTGTTGTGGAGCAAAATTCTATTTACCCAAACTCAACAATTTGCTTTAATGGCAATCTGAGAGGAGCATCCATTTAAAAGGCATCAGCCACTCTTATGGCCATTCTGAATGAGTCACAGTTCTGTGCTAGCTGTGAAATATATATGTCCTCTTTAGGAACTGGAAGAGATGCTAAGCTTAACTATTTTAAAACATAAGAAGAAATATACATATATTTGCTTCTAACTATAATATATTTTGACATGTAGTTTCAACTAAAAAAATCTGGTTGCAACGGATGATATAAGGGTTATAATTCAAGTCACAGAATATATAGCTTCACTTTTGAAATACTTAATCAGTTTTGAATCGAAGTAATCACACAGTACAGGATTCACGGTACCCTGGTGATGATGCCTTTAGATTTTCATTTTTCTGTTGTATCGGCAATATCAGTTAGATTGGGGCTTCACTGACAATCTTGTCTTGCTACTGATGTGCAGAAACATAATTGCACAATTCAGTCAAATGTTTGACAGGAGTGAGTAATAGAGGATTGAGTTTTAACCACAATTTGTGATGGATTGGAAGGCCTGGGAGAAAACCTAAGTTGATGATGGAACATGAGGGTGGGGGTAGGGTAGGGTTCCCATTGTCTTCCCACTATCACGTCACCTTACCAAGGATGAGATTTTAATAAATGACACTCACATTCTGTATCTCTTTGATTCTATGACCTGGAAGCAGTTGAATGAGTTTAGTGGACAATATTGGACCTCTTCTTTCTTCCACTGAAACTTTGCTATCATCAGGATGATGTCTTCTCAACTTGGGGAAGAAAAAGGGGATTTAGCACACAGAGGAGGTGCTGACCACCTATTGCAGCCTTGCAATGACCTGCAGTCTCAGTGTTACCTTTGTTCAGTTGACATGTTGATAGAAGTAACAACAGCCTGATATCTCTGGCTGGGAGGGGCCAAGGTGCGAAACGGCACAGATATTGTGATGTAGACTTAGAGTGAGTGCTATGATAGTGAGTGAGGGGCCCAGAGATACAGCCTGGTCCAGTCCATGACTGAATGTGTGCCCCTGAGCACACAATCTCCTCAATGTAGCATTACAATGATAGTTGCCAGTGCTGAAGTGCAAAAGAGTCCTATACATGAATTGGAGATGTGCCATGAGGGTTTTTACAGGTTGAAACATATTAGATACATATGTCCATGAGCCTGATGTACATGTGGTCACTGCCTATAGAGCATGCCCTGCGATATTGGTGCCTGAGGTCCAACACAGACGTCCTTTGGAGAAACCAGCGAGCTGAATCTGTCAGGTTCCCACACTAGCTTTCATGACAAGGTTTCTTGACATCTTGTTTGTATGGTGAGTTTGATAAGATGGAAAGTTGTGTGTTCATGAGATGAGTTGAGCCATCACAAGGTATTTAATAAACAATAATCTCCCTCAATTAGCAATGCACCATCACCTAACAAGAAATTTGCCATAACATTTGTCAAAAGTATAAAAGATGCAGCAACATACTGTCAACATAGAGCTGGATGCACATTCTTATCTGATTCTGCCACATATCTTGCCAGAGCCCATGTCTCTCAGATCCCTATTCTGCCCATAATTCTGAATTTGCCATGAGTAATACATATTCTGATTAAAGGAAACTTCCTCACTTCACCTTCAAAACAGCAAAAGTTCAGAATGTTTGCAGAGAAAATTTCCAACATATTATTTTATCAGAAAAGTGCAGAGGTAGCTCAACATGTTATGGGAAAATATTAAAAGTCTATTATGAAGGATGCAATAGCAGAACACATAGAAATACAGAATAAAATCAAATAGAGTCAGCACAGCTTGATGAAGGGAAAAACTGACAAATTTATTTGAGCACTTTGAAAGATAACAAGCAGGAAAAGTATAGGAGAATCAGTTAATGTAATATAGTAAGATTTCCAAAAGCCATACAATCAGCTGCCATATATAAGTCTATTGTGATAGAGCCTTACATCAGTAGTAGGGAAATTATTGGAGAATATTGTTAGGTACAGAATTCACTCACATTTGGAAGAATATGGACTTATAAGTGATAAGCAGTATAGCTTTGTGCAGGGAAGATTGTATCACACAAACCTGATTGAGTTTTTTGAGTAAGAGACAACGATGATTGATGAGGGCAGGGTGGTAGATATTGTCTACATGGACTTCAGCAAGGCCTTTGACAAGGGCCCTCAAGGGCAGGCTGATGTAGACTTTGAAGTCACATGGGATCCTTGATGAGCTGGTAAGATGAATGCAAAACTAGCTTGGTCATACAAGACACAGAGTAACGGTGGAAGGGTGTTTTTCTGACAGGAGATCTGTGACCAGTGGTTTGTAATATGTATGTTTATGTATGACTTGGATGAGAATGTAGGTGGTCTGATTATTAAGTTTCCAGATGACACAAAGATTGGGGGAGCTGTGGATTGTGAGGAGGTTTGCCAGAGGATATAGCAGGATACAGGTAGGCTGGAGACTTGGGTGGAGAAATAGCAGATGAAAGTTAGCCCAGACAAGTGTCAGGTGATGCATTTTGGAAGGTCTAATGCTCGAGAGAAGTATAAGGTAAATAGTAGGACCTTGAGTAGCATTAACATACTGAGGCTTACAGGTCCACAGCTACAACTGTGTAAGGTGCCATGAAGGCATACGGCATGTTTGCTTTCATTGGTTGGGGCACAGAGTATAAAACTTGGCAAGACATGTTGAGATATTCAGTTCAGCCACATTCGGAATACTGTATACAATCTGGTCACCATGCCACCAGAGGATGTGTAGGCTTTGGAGAGGGTACATAAATGGTTCACCAGGATGATGCCTGGTTTGGAGGGTATTAGCTATGAGGAGAAATTGGACAAGCTTGGATAAAAGCAAATTACTACGGATGCTGGAATCTGAAACCAAAAGAGAAATTGCTGGAAAATCTCAGCAGGTCTGGCAGCATTTGTAAGGAGAGAAAAGAGCTGACGTTTCGAGTCTAACTGACTCTTTGTCAGAGCTTTGACAAAGGGTCAGTTAGACTCGAAACGTCAGCTCTTTTCTCTCCTTACAGATGCTGCCAGACCTGCTGAGATTTTCCAGTATTTTCTCTTTTGGGATTGGACAAGCTTGGTTTGTTTTCTCTTGAATGTCAGAAGCTGAGTGGTGACCTGTTAGAAGTTTAGAAATTATGAGCAGCATGGATAAAATGGATAGTAGAAGATTTTTTTTCCCAGGTTAAAAATCTCAATTACTAGGGTTATAGGATTAAGGTAAAAGGGAGAAGGTTTACCGAAATGTGATAGGCAGGTTAGGTGAGAAGTGTCTGAAACACGCTGCCAGGGAAGGTGGTAGAAGCTGATATAGTAGCAACATTTAAGAGGCATCTTGACAGACATATGAATAGTCAGGGAATGGAGGGATACAGACTGCATAGAAGCAAAAGCTTTTCAGTTTAGAAAGCCTTCATGTGTCAGTGGGCCTAAGAGTCTGTTCCTGCGCTGTACTGTTCTTTGCTCTTTGAAAAGATAAGATTCCAAGGTATTTGATGTAATATATTAGCATGGGTAGATGATTGACTAACTAACAGAATGCAAACAGTTGAGATAAAGTGGGCAGTTTGAGCATGACAATCTGTAACTAGTTGAGAGCAATAGGGATCAGTACTGGGGGCTGAGTTATTTAGAATGGGCATCACTGCCTGTGCCAGCATTCATTGTCCAGCGAGTGAGCAAAAATTTGATAGTTGGACTATACTGTAGAAAAATAGGAGGTTATGCTTATTGGCAGAAAAACAAGAAGTGGTCAATATGATTTAAATGGCAAAAGACTGCAGAAAAGTGCAGTACAGAAGGAATTGGGGGTCTTCATTCTTGAATCATATAAAGTTAGAATCCAAATTCAGCAAGTAAAAGGGAGGCAAATGGATTGCTGGTCTTTATTAATAAAAGTGTAAAATAAAGAGGTCTTGTTCAAACTATATACACCTAGAATACAATGAAACATTTTGGCCATCTTATCTAAGGAAATATATAGTGGCAGTCCAGAGAATGTCCGCTGAGCTGATTCCAGGCATGGTGGGATTTTCTTGTGAAGAGAGGTTGACTTTTGCTCCTCGCTGGTTTTGAAGAATAAAAAAACAGCTTATTGAAACACGTATGTTCAGGACCAGAGGTCAACATCTCAGAATAAGGAGTTGCTCATTTAAGTCAGAGACGAAGAATATTTTTCTGTCAGAGAGCAGTAAGTCTTTGGAAACCTTTACTGCAGAGAGCTGTCAAGGTTGGGTCATTAAGTATATTCAAGGCTAATATTGACAAATTTGTTATCAGTGAGGGAATGAAAGATTATGAGAATAAGGCAGGAAAGAGGAGTTGAAATAATCAGATCACCCATGATCTCACTAAATGTTTGAGCAAGCTCAATGGACCAACATCTGCTCTGACATCTTATGGTGTTAAGAGGGTCAATAGATTGACGTAATTTAGAACCCAGCATGGTGTCCAGGTGGCTGGTCAATATCAAATAAATTTCTTCACTGAATTCTTTCCCTGCTTATACATTCTCCAGGAAATGAATAATAAATCCTAGAAACTGGGAGAGCCAAAATCTAGTCAATAATTTGCAGCCATCCCTGTGTAGCATACATGTAATAGAATTTTCTCAGTCTTTGCCCAACATATATCCTTCAAACAATAGCTGGAAGGCAGGTTATTTTGCCATTTACTGCAGTGCTTTTTCTGGTATTTGCTTGCTGTCTTTACTTCCATGACAGCAAGAGTGCATTTGAAAAGTGCTCAATTGGTTGTAAAGTGCTTAGGGATGTCCCAGAAGGCATGGTGTCAAATCAAGTTCTGCTACTTCTCTACAATGTTGATCCAAATGAGCATTTGGCATTTTTAAATTATAAAATATTCTGAAGATATCCAACTTGAAGATGGTGGCACAATGATACAGTCACTGGACGTGTAATCCAGAGGTCCAGGCTATTCTACTGCATGGGGCATAAGTTCAAATCTGACCATGGCAGCTGGTGGAGTCAGTTAATAAATCTGACAGTGAAAGCTAGTCAGAGCAACAGTGACAATGAAGCTCTCATCAATTGCTGCAAAAACCTATCTGGTTTACTAATGCCATTTGTGGAAAGAAATTGGTCTTTCCTAATGAATCTGGCCTACACGTGACTCCAAACTGACAGCAATCTGATGTCTCTTAATTGCCCTCTGAAAGCCATTCAGTTTAAGGGCAATTAGACATGGCCAACATGTGTTGGTTTTGCAGGTGACACCGACAATCCATGAAAGAACAAATAAAGGTAAAGATGCTTAATAGTTTATGGGGCTATTGCATGCAATCTCTACATTGTGGGCGGCACGGTGGCACAGTGGTTAGCACTGCTGCCTCGCAGCGCCAAAGACCCGGGTTCAATTCCCGCCTCAGGCGACTGACTGTGTGGAGTTTGCACGTTCTCCCCGTGTCTGCGTGGATTTCCTCCGGGTGCTCCGGTTTCCTCCCACACTCCAAAGATGTGCAAGTCAGGTGAATTGGCCATGCTAAATTGCCCGTAGTGTTAGGTAAAGGGGTAAATGTAGGGGTATGGGTGGGTTACGCTTCGGCGGGTCGGTGTGGACTTGTTGGGCCGAAGGGCCTGTTTCCACACTGTAAGTAATCTAATCTAATCTACATGACAAGGACCTCTGCCAAAATAAATCACATATCTTGCACAATAAGGGATTAACTTTGGAAACATTAAGATTTACCTGTAGGAGAAGGCAAAACCTGGCAGAGGCATTGCTACAAGTTATTTAGCCTTGCCTCTTGTCCTTCAGAGTGTCTGACACAATCAAGCGTGTACAGATATATTGTTGTCTTCTGCTTTTGCAAAACTTTCTGAGTTTCAGAGCTATCTTTATGTTAGGCAAATGTTGGGTGGCAAATGTTTAGCCTAAGTTGAAGCTTGTCTTAAATGAGAGAGAGAAACTATGCAACAATACATTGTTTAGCTATGTTGTGCCCAAATTTGCTTTGGGATGTTTTTAAAAAAGCTATTTATTTAAGATTAAATGGAAACTGCAGACTGCCATTCTTCAATTTGAAAATGACCAAAATTACAAACTCTAAGGTTCTGTTCGAGTTTTTTGGGACTGATGAAATGCCTAGAAAATGAAGATAGAGACATTATGATATAGTAATGTCACGGTTATGTTATATGTCACAAATCAAAGGCCTGAACTAATGTTAGATTCTAACATGAAAACCTGAAAACTGCATCCAATATCAAAAAATGATCGAGAATTATGAATGCACCAATATGTAAAATATGACATGGAGCCATGTTAACAACTAAAGACAGAACGCCCCTGGTGCTCACCTTCAACCCTACCAACCTTCGCATAAACCAAATCATCCGCCGACATTTCCGCCACCTCCAAAAAGACCCCACCACCAGGGATATATTTCTCTCCCCACCCCTTTCCACCTCCACAAAGACCATTCCCTCCATGAATATCTGGTCAGGTCCACGCTCCCCCTACAACCCACCTTCCCATCCTGGCACCTTCACCTGCCACTGCAGGAACTGCAAAACCTGCGCCCACTCGTCCTCCCTCACGTCCATCCAAGGCCCTAAAGGAGCCTTCCACATCCATCAAAGTTTTACCTGCACATCCACTAATATCATTTATTGCATCCGTTGCTCCCGATGCGGTCTCCTCTACACTGGGGAGACTGGACGCCTCCTAGCAGAGCGTTTTAGGGAACATCTCCGGGACACCCGCACCAATCAACCACACCGCCCTGTGGCCCAACATTTCAACTCCCCCTCCCAGGACATGGAGGTCCTGGGCCTCCTTCATCGCCGCTCCCTCACCACCAGACGCCTGGAGGAAGAACGCCTCATCTTCCGCCTCGGAACACTTCAACCCCAGGGCATCAGTGTGGACTTCAAAAGTTTCCTCATTTCCCCTTCCCGCACCTCACCCTAGTTCCAAACTTACAGCTCAGCACTGTCCCCATGACTTGTCCTACCTGCCTATCTTCTTGTGATCTTTCAAAAATCACTGGAGTCAGGGAAAGTCCCAGATGACTGGAAAATCACTGTTGTAACTCCCTTGATCAAGAAAGGATCAAGACAAAAGATGGAAAATTAAAGGCCGATTAGCCAAGCCTCAGTTGTCGGTAAAATTCTAGAATCCACTGTTAAGGATGAGATGTCTACATTCTTGGAAGTGCAGGGTCAGATTAGAGCAAGTCAGCCTGGATATTTAGTAAGGGGAGGTCATGCCTGATAAACAGGTTAGAATTCTTTGAAGAGGTAACAAGTAGGTTAGACTAGGGAAACCCAGTGGATGTTATCTACCTAGACTTCCAAAAGGCCTTTGATAAGGTGCCTCACGGGAGGCTGCTGAGTAAAGTGAGGATCCATGGTGTTCGAGGTGAGCTACTGGCATGGGTCACGTGGTTAAGAAAGCAAATGGAATGTTGTCATTTATCTCAAGAGGGTTGGAATGTAAAAGCAGCGATGTGCTACTAAGACTTTATAAAGCTCTGATTCGGCCTCCTTTAGAATACTGTATCCAATCGTGCGCCCACACCTCAGGAAGGACATACTGATGGACATGGAGATTCACACAGATGATCCCTGGAATGGTAGGCCTAACATACGATGAACAGCTGAGGATCCTAGGATTGTATTCATTAGAGTTTAGAAGGTCGAGGGGAGATCTAATAAAAACTTATAAGATAATGCATGGCTTAGAAAGGGTGGATGCTGGGAATTTGTTTCTTTCAGGGGGGGATACTAGGATGCATGGGCACAGCCTTAGAATTAGAGAGGGTCAATTTAAAATGGAAATGAGGAGACATTTCTTCAGCCAGAGTGTGGTGGGCCTGTGGAATTCACTGCCATGGAGCGCAATGGAGGCCGGGACTTTAAATGTCTTCAAGGCAGAGATTGATAAATTCTTAATCTCGCAAGGAATTAAGGATCCGGGGAGAGTGCGGGTAAGTGGTGTTGAAATGTCCATCAGCCATGATTGAATGGCAGATTGGACACGATGGGCTGAAGGGCCTTACTTCCACTCCAATGTCTAATGGTCTTAAAATGCACATTTCCACATTCCCACTTAATATGAACAAAAGAATTTCATCATAATCTAAGTGACAGATTTTTTTGTTGCTTTTAATTAATTTCCGAGATTTGTTTGCATCTATGACCAGATTGGCACTCTATGTCCTTTCCTAGTTGCCCTGTGAAAGTAGTGATATAATCAAGTCAATTGCTGGGCAAGAATCAATCACCTTAGACTGAGATTGGATTCCACATACAAACCATACCTGGTTAGGGTAGCAAAGATCCAACAGAGGATTTAATTAATCTCTTTAGTTAGGTAAAAATAATGACTGCAGACGCTGGAAACCAGAGTTTGGATTAGTGGTGCTGGAAGAGCACAGTAGTTCAGGCAGCATCTGAGGAGCAGCAAAATCGATGTTTCGGGCAAAAGCCCTTCATCAGGAATACAGGCAGAGAGCCTGAAGCGTGGAGAGATAAGCTAGAGGAGGGTGGGGGTGGGGAGAAAGTAGCATAGAGTACAATAGGTGAGTGGGGGATGGGATGAAGGTGATAGATCAGGGAGGAGGGTGGAGTGGATAGGTGGAAAAGAAGATAGGCAGGTAGGACAAGTCATGGGGACAGTGCTGAGCTGGAAGTTTGGAACTGGGGTGAGGTGGGGGAAGGGGAAATGAGGAAACTTTTGAAGTCCACATTGATGCCCTGGGGTTGAAGTGTTCCGAGGCGGAAGATGAGGCGTTCTTCCTCCAGGCATCTGGTGGTGAGGGAACGGCGATGAAGGAGGCCCAGGACCTCCATGTCCTGGGAGGGGGAGTTGAAATGTTGGGCCACAGGGCGGTGTGGTTGATTGGTGCGGGTGTCCCGGAGATGTTCTCTAAAACACTCTGCTAGGAGGCGTCCAGTCTCCCCAGTGTAGAGGAGACCGCATCGGGAGCAACGGATGCAATAAATGATATTAGTGAATGTGCAGGTAAAACTTTGATGGATGTGGAAGGCTCCTTTAGGGCCTTGGATGGACGTGAGGGAGGACGAGTGGGCGCAGGTTTTGCAGTTCCTGCAGTGGCAGGTGAAGGTGCCAGGATGGGAAGGTGGGTTGTAGGGGGAGCGTGGACCTGACCAGATATTCACGGAGGGAATGGTCTTTGTGGAAGGTGGAAAGGGGTGGGGAGAGAAATATATCCCTGGTGGTGGGGTCTTTTTGGAGGTGGCGGAAATGTCGGCGGATGATTAACCACGGACTCAACCTGCAAGTCAATCTTTAGAGAATCCTGGACTGGCACTCTCAGGTCCCTCTGTACTTTGGCTTTAGGAATTTTCTCACCATTTAGAAAATAGCCTGTATTCTTTTTTTCTGAAATGCAAGATCTCACATTTTCTCACATTGAATTTAATCAGCCATTTCCTGGACCACTCTCCTAAACTGTCTAAATCTTTCTGCAGCTTCCCCACCTCCTCAGAACTACCTGCCTATCCACCTAACTTCATATCATCGGCAAACTTCACCAGAATTACCCCAGTCCCTTCATTCAGATCATTAAAATATAAGGTGAACAGCTGCAGCCCCAACACTGAACCCTGCGGGACACCACTTGACACTAGCTGCCATTCCGAAAATGAACCTTTTATCTCAACTCTCTGCCTTCTGTCAGACAGCCAATCCTCAACCCATGCCAGTAGCTCACCTCGAACACCATGGATCCTCACTTTACTCAGCAGCCTCCCGTGAGGCACCTTATCAAAGGCCTTTTGGAAGTCTAGGTAGATAACATCCACTGGGTTTCCCTGGTCTAACCTACTTGTTACCTCTTCAAAGAATTCTAACCTGTTTATCAGGCATGACCTCCCCTTACTAAATATCCAGGCTGACTTGTTCTAATCTGACCCTGCACTTCCAAGAATGTAGACATCTCATCCTTAACAGTGAATTCTAGAATTTTACCTACAACTGAGGCTTGGTTAATCGGCCTTTAATTTTCCATCTTTTGTCTTGATCCTTTCTTGATCAAGGGAGTTACAACAGTGATTTTCCAGTCATCTGGGACTTTCCCTGACTCCAGTGATTTTTGAAAGATCACAACCAATGTAGCCGTTATTTCTTCAGCCACCTCCCCAGAACTCGAGGATGCAGCCTATTGAAGGCAGGAGATTTATCAATTTTCAAATCTTTAAGCTTTTCTAGCACTTTGTCTTTTGTAGTGGCTACCATACTCAACTGTGTCCTTTGACTCTCCTTCATTGTTAGGATATTACTCATAACTTCCATTGTGAAGACTCACACAAAGTATTTATTAAGTTTTTCAGCTATTTCCTTATCTCCCATCACTAGCCTTCCTGCATCAATTTGGAGTGGTCCAATTTCTACTTTTACGTCTCGTTTGTTTCTTATGTATTGAAATAAACTTTTACTATCATTTCTAATATTACTGGCCAGCTAACCTTCATATTTGATCCTCTCCTTCCTTATTTCTCTCTTTGTTGTCCTCTGTTTGCTTTTCTGATGCCCCCCCAAAAGTTCTGATTTTCTGAAATTGCTGTGTACAGTGAGTAACATTTTTGAAAGAAATAAATAATGTGATCATATTATTGCCATGGCAAAATGATGTAGCTCGAATTCTGGAAAGATTAGTTGCCATTGAATGACATTCCAAATTTAGGTTTGCCACAGATATTCTCATCAGGTTCACTGGCATCAATCTGAATATCTTCCTTTTTCTCCTATTAGTTAACCCAAAGTAGCTTCTATTTCTCGCTCAAAGCTCGAGAGTGTAAAACATGAAACTGACCTCAATGTCTATTCTGAATTAAGTTATCACAAGATGCAAAATTTGGTTTAAACTGTAAAATATGTTGCAGTGCATAATAAGGAATTGTACAGGCCATCACTAAGTTCAATTGGTACAACTACAATTTCCATTGTGACTAAAAACAAAGAACATAAAATGTTATCTCCACCCTGACAGGCAATCCTACTTAATTTAAGTAAATGTAAATAGAACAAAATCTCCAGAGGCTAAAATACTCTCTTTCTGATACTTTAGCTTCTTGGCATTTCTTTTTAAAATAGTTCATTTTAATGTCTGTGTTTTGTTTTGCGAATTTGCCGCTCACACAATACAGTGAGTAAAATTGCCCAGATCATTTTTTCAACGATCAAAGATCAAAAGATCAAAAGATTTTCCAGAATTGTTTTCAGGGATTATCCAGAAAGCTAACAAGTCAATTACCATTTAGCTTTCAGAGAATGAACTTCCTATTTCACACTTTGGAGTGGACTTCACTTTTTGAAAAAAAATGTACATTGCTGTTGATACTGTCAGAATTTAAAAGAAAACTCGTTCTGCAATGAAATAGTTAGTACATCCACACTGGATAATCAATTTTCTTCATCCAGGTCTTTAAACTATTGAGAGCCTACTGATAGCTATTGGTACCACACTTTGCTATGTTATGCAACATATAGGTTAGGAAATTTCTTAAAGCTGTTCCCATTTGCTGCTACAAGTTTTTCATAAATCTAGTGGAAGTTACTCATAAGCCAGGTTTCTGTTGCTTTTTCAGTGAAGAATGGCCTCAAGAAAATTGTAGGTTTAGAAAAACAAAATCCCTTGTCATTATAGAATGGCATTTTGATCTCCAGATATAGAGCTCGATTTATACCTTGATAAATATCTGTTCAATAATGAATATGGTACAAGTTAATTCCTGCACACCACAATCCATTTCATTGTTGCATGGTGAACCAACTGCAGGATCATTTGTCTCTCTTGTACGTGTTCCTGCATTGCTTAAACACAATCTTTGTGGTTTGGAATGTTCTCAACTTAGCCCCACTGTTTAATGGGGGATCTAAACCAATCACGAGTTCTACATCAGGTTCCATCAATCCAGTAGACCATCCGCTAAACTTTCACAAATGATTGAACCTAAAGCTTAGATCAAACTCTTCTTGAAAGTGGGACTTAGTTAAGGCAACAAGGCAGGTTGCAGAGATTACATTTAGGCTGTTTCAGGATGCTGTTCCCACTTCAGCTTGTGGCTTTATTTGAGATCAGGAATTTAACTTTTTTAAAGAATGAGGAAAATCAAAGCACAACTACTGCAGGTGTATTATTAGCACATGCGTCTAACTGATTCTTACCATCATGTTTAGAGGGCGTCAGCAAATCTAGATGTGTATTTTGTTGTTGTTTATGCTAATCCAGGCTATTTTTGTGATATCAGAGGACAGCACTGAAGAGGTATGTCTGTAGTGGGGGTGGGGTGTGTTTAAAAACCATTAACCTACTATCTAGAGCTGGAGCTTCAATAACTACATTTCAGAAATAGAAACCTTTAAGAGCTTGAGTGTGCTGTTAATTTTGTTTTCAATTATATAATGTCTGAGAATAGTTACATAGCAGCACAAAGATAATAACCTTGCTGAGCCGAGTTTCATGCACTGCTGAAAATAATAGCAAATATTA
This sequence comes from Chiloscyllium plagiosum, assembly GCF_037043375.1. Taxonomy (NCBI): domain Eukaryota; kingdom Metazoa; phylum Chordata; class Chondrichthyes; order Orectolobiformes; family Hemiscylliidae; genus Chiloscyllium; species Chiloscyllium plagiosum. The sequence goes on from NW_028270141.1 coordinate 32,195,126, forward strand.
GATAGAACTGTGTCTATACCATTAATGATGAATTGTTCATGCCTGCCCTTCCACACACCCCTTCACTTGCCAACAGTATGAAATAATATAGATGGCTGTGAACAGAGGATTGAAATAAATGGCCTAACTGAGTCGACCTCATTCATTGCAAGCAGCCCAATTAACAGCAATTCACAAATTAATCAATTTATAACTATTTTAATTATGATTCAGGATTGAATCAAGGTTAAAAGAGAAGGAAATAATTATAACATGTGGGGATACTGTGGCACAGTGGTCATGTTGCTGGACTAGTAATTCAGAAGCCCAGGTTAACGCTTTGGAGACATTGAAAAAAACACATTTTCCAACATTTTGATTGTGGACTAGAAAGGAAAATAAGGATTATTTTAACATCAAGAATTGTGGAAGGGATTGCTACAATTTTGAGTAGAAAATTACCAAAACTCATTTAAAGTGGGGTTTCCACAGCTGCTTTGTTCAACCAGTGGGGGAGGCTGGCTGTAGATAGACTGACATCAGGAGGTATGTGCCAGCAACAAATAGCTGATTGGTTTGTGGAGTAGACGTTTCGGGCATAAGCCCTTCTTCAGGAATAAGGAAGGTGTGCCTGAAGAAGGGCCAATGCTCGAAACGTCGATTCTCCTGCTCTTTGGTTGCTGCCTGACCTGCTGCGCTTTTCCAGCAACACATTTTTCAGCTCTGATCTCCAGCATCTGCAGTCCTCACCTTCTCCTGGTTTGTGGAGTAGCGACTAATTGTCAATCAGCCTGACAATAGCTATTTGATTGGCTCTTGGATAGCTGAACAGTGTATGGCTATGAATGAAATTGCCAGAACCATTTGAACCTCCTGAAGAGGTAGTGAAATGTCTTTCTGCAGTAGAAAACAACTGAAGCCTGAAGCAAGTCAGTTGTCTTTTCCCATCAGTTGTTGTAAACTGTTGCTTTTAACTAATAAGTTGGAGAGTTTATAATTTGTGAACCAGTCACTCCATGGTTCCTGCAAGTAAGTTAAAAGTAGAGGGAAATTGAAGAACCGGGAGAAAATGAGGATTGCAGATACAGGAGATCAGAGTCGAGAGTGTGGTGCTGCAAAAGCACAGCCGGTCAGGCAGCATTTGAGGACAGAATCGATGCTTTGAGCTTAATCTCTTCAAAAATCATCTCAGTGAACCCTGTAAACAATGGTCATTGAACTGCCTTCCCTGTTTTCCTTCCGCTATAAGAGCAGTGTGTGTAAGGAGGATTTATGAAGGGTTAGAGTTTAAAATATGTGAACAGATCATAGTTGTTTACTTGTATCAAGTCAATTTCAATAAACAATAATTCTTGTGAAGCATGGAATACTAGTCCATGTGTTTGTTCACCTAAGACAAAGAGATAGGTCAATTGGGGGAGATTTTATGTACTTTGATACAATCTTAAACATTTGTGATAGCTTCAGAAACAGTGGGCCTTGATTTTCAGTGTGCTATTCCAGTGAGGTTTGACAGCATAGCACCGTGACATGCTATGTAATGGTATAAAGGGACCGGCCTCACTTTCAATCTCTCTCTGCATATGTAATGTAGTTTGTGTCATCAGTCAGTTTTGTTTGTAATGTATGGTAACTGATAATGTATATAAGTGATGACTTTTTCGACCAATATATTGAGGAACCAACTGGAGAGCAGGCTATCCTAAATTGGGTACTGGATGATTAGCCGAGTTGCCTGGATCCGCTTGCTTGTGATGGAGAGCAACACCAACAGTGTGGGTTCAACTCTCACTCCTAATGAGGCTGCCGGAAACAGTTCTCCTTTTCAACTTGCCCTCTCATCTGATGTGTAGTGACCGTCAGGTTAAGACTTCACTACTTGCCTCTAATGAGAGAGCATCCATATAGTCTGATAAGACAATGGTGACTTTACCTTGACTGTGCAATGAAAAAGAGTCAGTTAACAATCGTGTTAATAGACAAGGTCTTTTCCCTGGGGTGGGGGAGTCCAGGACTAGAGGGCATAGGTTTAGGGTGAGTGGGGAAAGATATAAAAGAGACCTACGGGGCAACGTTTTCACGCAGAGGGTGGTGCACGTGTGGAATGGTCTGCCAGAGGAAGTGGTGGAGGCTGGTACAATTGCAACATTCAAAAGGCATCTAGATAGATATATGAATAGGAAGGGTTTGGAGCCGGATGATGGCAGGTGGGACTAGATTGGGTTGGGATATCTGGTTGGCATGGACGTGTTGGATTGAAGGGGCTGTTTCCATGCTGTACATCTCTATGACTCTATGACTGTATGTGTTGAGTTGGCTCTGTTGGGAGGAGCACTGACCTAATGATAGAACTGTTGAGTAAGATGGAAAGTGAAAACACTGAATCTGAGGCTAGGGTCATGACCCTAAATAAATAGGGAAACATAAGGGTTTGAGTCACGAGTTGGCAATGATGGATTGGGGAACCATTGTGAAAGCGTTAGCAATAGGTAGGCAATGGTTAATATATAAGGAACATATGCATGAATTTCAGCAACTATTCTTTTCTATCTGATGCAAACCAATAAGAATGGTGGTTCAACAATGGGCTACAAAAGAAATTAGGAATAGTATTAGATCGAAAGAGAAGACGTATAAAATTGAGAGAAAAAGCAGTAAGCCTAAGGACTGGGAACAGTTTAGAATTCAGTGAAAGAGGACAAAAGGATTTATCAAGATGAGAAAAATAGAGTTTGAGAGCAAAACTTGCATAAAACTGCATTTGAAAGCATCTATAAATATGTGAAGAGAAAATGATTACCACAGACAAATGGGGCTCCGTCACAGTCTGAAGTAAGGGGAATAATGATGGGGAACAAAGAAATGACAGAAGAATTGAATACAAATTTTGCTTCTGGCTTCAAAAAGGAAGACACAAATCATTTCCCAGGAACACTGGGGAACCAAACGTCTAATGAGAATGAGAACTGAAGAAAATCAGTATTCATTTTAAAAATGGTACAGGAGTCCATGCAGGAGAAAATAAAATTAATGGAAATGCTGCTGTGGAGCAGTTCCTACAGAGTTGGAGGGTGGTAAGTGTAACCCAATTATTATTTTTTAAAAAAAGGAGAGGAAAAACAGAATTACGGAATGGTGAGCCTGATGTCAGTAATGGGGAAAATGCTAAATTCGGTTAAAAAGATATGCTGACATAACACTTGGAAAACATTAAAATGAAACAAAGAATTATGGATGCTGGAAATCAGCAACAAAAACAGAAATTTCTGGAGAAATTCAACAGGTCTGACAGCATCTGTATGAAGAAAGCAGAGTTAATATTTCTGGCAGAAGGGTTGCCAGACTCGAAGTGTTATCTCTGCTTTCGTCATACAGATGCTACAATATTTGCTGAATTTCCATTTTTGACGCAGAAAGCATTATAGGGATGAAACAAAGTTGGTGTATGTTGACGACAGGAAAATAATTTTTAACTAATTTACTGGATTTTTTGAGGCTGTAAGTAGTAGCATAGATGATGGAGAACCAGTAGATGTGGTGTATTTGGTTTTCAAGAATGCTTTTGATTATGTCCCAAATAGGAGACTCATGAGCAAATTAAAGTGCCTGTTTCTGGAGATAATATGCGCTGATTATTGGTTGACAGACTGGACAAAGTGGGAATAAATGGGTCTTTTCCTTTGTGGCTGGCAGTGACTAGTGTGTACCACAGGGATTAGTGCTTGTGCCCCAGGTATTCATAACATATATAAATGACTCAGATGAAGCAGCCAAATGCAATATTTGCAAATTTGCTAACAATGCAAAATAAGGTGGGATTGAGAGTTGTGAGTAGGAGGCTTCAGGGTGATCTATATAAATTGATTAGATTAGATTACTTACAGTGTGGAAACAGGCCCTTCGGCCCTTAAAGTTCACACCGACCCGTCGAAGCGCAACCCACCCAGATCCATTCCCCTACATTTACCCCTTCACCTAACACTATGGGCAATTTAGCATGGCCAATTCACCTTTTTGGACTGTGGGAGGAAACCAGAGCACCCGGAGGAAACCCATGCAGGCACGGGGAGAATGTGCAAACTCTACACAGTCAGTCTCCTGAAGCGGGAATTGAAACCGGGTCTCTGGCGCTGTGAGGCAGCAGTGCTAACCACTGTGCCATGTACCATCCAAATTGAGCGTGTGTGCAACAGAATACAGATAAAGTACAACATAATTAAAGGTGAAGTTATTTACTTCAGTGTGGTAAAATGGAAGATAAAGTGTTATTTAAATGGTGATGGGCAAATGTGGTTGGAAAAAGAGATCTGAGTGACCCTGCAGACCAGTCACTGAAAGTAAACAGGAAATACAGCCAGCAATTAGAAAGTCAAATGGTACATTGGTCTTTATTGCAAGAGGATTTGAGTCCAGTAGTAGGGGTGTCTTACTGTAGTTGCACAGTAGGTGAGTACATACTAACAGTCACCTTAGGCAAAAGTGGCTACTGCATATGATGGAGATTAGAGTCATGATTAGAGTAATGCTGGAAAAGCACAGCAGGTCAGGCAGAATCCGAAGAGCAGAAAAATCGTTGTTTTGGGCAAAAGCCCTTCATCCTGATTTTCCTGTCCATGTTGATTTTCCTGCTCCTCGGATGCTGCCTGATCTGCTGTGCTTTTCCAGCACTAGCAATCACCATAGCTAAGAGAAAATATACTTGCCATTGAGGGAGTGCAGTGAAGGTTCACTTTCTGACACTTGGATGTTGTATAAGGAGAGATTGGTTCAAATGACCCGGTATTCATAGAATTTAAAAGAAAGAGGAGATTTAATAAATATATATAAAACTCTTAAAGGTTAGACAGACTAGATGCAGGGAGGATATTTCTCTTGATTGGCAGTCTGGAACTATGGGCTGAGTCTCAAGATATAGGTAGGCTTTTTAAGACTGAGATGAGGAAACATTTCTTAATGCAGAGGCTCGTCAACCTGTCAAATTTGCAACCAAAGAAGGCTGTGAAAGTCAATCATTAAGTATATTCAAGAAAGAGATTGGTAGTGTTTTTGTAAAAAAAAAATCAAGGTGTATAGAAAGGAAACTGGAATATGCCATTGAGATACAGGATCAGGCATGATCATATTGATCAGAAAGGATCAGGCATGGTCATATTGATCAGAAAGGATCAGGCATGACCATATTGAAAGGTGCCGCAGACTTGACGGGCCGAATACTCCTGCTTATAGTTTCTTTGTTTCAGTGAAATGCTATGCGCGGGTTTTAATTAGTTTGCGCATGGATACGAAGGTTGGAAAATGAAGAGTTAAATGTTGAGATTTTAAGTAAGGATGAGCTAAAATAGGAAAATGTCCTTTGAAGCTTTTTTTTAACACAATCGTGCACACTAATATATCTGGGCTTTTTCCTTTTTCCCTGCCTTTTCTGCTCCAGTGATTACACAGATTTTTCTCTTTTGCTTTCTTTGTCCCATTACTTTTCCTGCTTGTAGCTCAGTCTTCTTGATATACTCTTTGTATTTCAGCACAACTCACATGCTCAGGTTCTGCTAACCTACTTCAGGGAGTTAGGGGGTGCTTGCTTCCTTCAGAGCAGATCTCTGCTTCTCAAGGTTTTTGTTCTCAAAATTGCCTTGGATCCAATTACCTTTGGTAGTGGAAGGTGTAATGGAACACCAGCTCGAAATAAGACAGATGATTAGATGTCATCATGTGACTAGGTGCAATGGTGAGAGGGGAATAGGAAGAATCTGCTTGACCTGTTCAGAGCATTATTTGCAATGCACTTATCATAGGCTCTTTCTAAGATGCTTAATCTCCAAAGAGAAGTCAATAACCACCAGGATAAAGACTTTTTCACTAAGTAATTTATTTCTGTGAATTTTCCGCTGCATCCCAAAGATAAACTGAGTGATATCAATTTAATATTGAAATATGTATTATTCAACTCTTATCAATTGAGTTCCATTATTTGAAGAGCAGACAAAAGAGATCCTTCGTATGGCATAATCATTATTTATGCTCAGACATAATCCTTGAAAATTTCTATTCTTTGATACATTAATCTTAATCATTTTAAAGGTTGAAATAACACAGCAAATAATTGTTTTGATGACTGGTATCTTACATATCTGCTACTCTCTGGGGAGAAAAGAAAAAAGAATCCAATTTCTGTCCAATCCTTTGTTTTAGAATTGGTGGATTCCTAAGCATCAGTCCCTCTGAACTCTTTAATTCTCGTATGTAATTTCAATCATCACAGATTTACCCCACAACTGTACTGAATTGAAGCCATTGAGGGGAGACATTATTGTGTCCAAAGTCACACAGTAAAATAGACTAACAAAGATTACCACAACAAGGTACACTACTTTCAAGACCACATATTAATCTAAGAAATGAGAGCAGGGATAGACCATACATTCTGTTTAGCTATTAGATAAATTCATTGTTTGATCTTATGCCTCAGTTTGATTTTGTACTTTATCTGCATATTCCTTGATTTCCTTATAATGAGCAAAAATCGATGATCTCAGTTTTGAACAATTTAAAAACTGATCACTTGCAACCTTTTATTGCAAGCGCAGTCCGCAATTGTTACATAACCTTGCCATTTCCACCTCCAGCTATCATCTCACTTAAAATTGGGTTATTTTGGATATAATCACAGCACAATCTTTGATTCTTCTCTCCGAGGGAAATAATAACCTGGTTCATGTCTGAGATGCAACTATCTTACAGAAACAAAGGTTATCAAGTACTATCATGCAGACATAGACTGGACACAGTTAGTGTGATGTTTTGTTGTGACCACCTACTGAATATTATTGGAACAAATGATCTTGAATTCTGTACAGTATGGATGTGAATCCTCATTTACAAGCAAAATGCTTTGGTATGTGAGAACGTAATGAACTGGTAATAAAGGAGACCAACGCTTAATGTCAGCTATTCCTTTCACCACTGTCATATTTCACCACCTTTCATGTTAATCAGTTACTGTCAAAGTAGCAGTGGTGGAAAAGGTTTTGGGGCAATTCTGACCATACTTTTCTGGGATGTAAGGAGAACACAAATGATTGACTTTTGATCCTTAACTAGATGGTTCATTTGATTCAGTTCTTCATTCTTTCATGAACCTACATCTGCTACACTTACCATGGGTGTTTGAAATGATTCTTACTGGCATTGGTTCAGGCAACATGCAGAGTATACTGGTGACCGCCTTAATCAAGCATTATAGTCTCTTTGCATTTGCCAGAAGTTGCTTATAATTGCAGGTTTAAGTTCCAGATTCTGGCTAAGAGTGAGGCAAAAGCTTGTGCTATTCAAGCATTGCATGGTTTTTCAGGCTTAAGAGCAGCCTTACTAGTCATGGGAGACTGGAGGTCACTAAAAGCAGGATAATTCAAATATTTTTCACTTCCAAAAAACAGACCCAGCCGGAATAAGAAGGTTCCTCCTTCGACATGCAACAGGACTTCAGGCACTTCATGGTCTGGTCTCTCACTACTCCTCTTTTGACCACTCTACCCCTATTCCCACACTAACTTCCATTTTCATTCTCACTGATAGAGAGCTACAGACATGTTTTCAAGATAAAGTGACCTGTGCAGCAGTTTCCTGATGTCGTGGGCTACCCTCTTCAGGTGGATGTTGAGGACATGTTGTTTGTTTCATGTCTGTTGTCACCAGCTAATCAATATCTCCTGAGCTGTCTGATTTGGAAGCTAAAATTCTCACCATGGTTTAATTTAGTTTAGACACAATAGAGAATTGTTTTGGAGACGTGTGAGAGAAAAGAAAATCATGGAAAGTTTTCAGTCATTTTACCAATAGTTTTATAGCACTCAGACAACCAATTACAAGGTGGAATATTGATTCCAGACTTGTGATTAACACCATCTCATTAAGTTGAAATCTTTTTCCAAGGCCACAAAGTGATATTTTAAAGATACAGGCAAGGAAATCAAGACCAATAAATCTTGAGATGTAACAGGTAGCTGAAGTGCATGAAAATTATTGCAAGCTATGTAGGATAATAGAATGCCAATAGTGAGAGAATGAAGGCCATTTACTTAGCATCATGAGGGGTGGGAATATGACAGAAAATGCTGTAGTGATACAACATCTACTTAACTCAATCACAAGTATTACCTTAGCCCAAAATATTAATTGTTTTTCACTTTCTAAATGCTGATGGACCTGTTGTGTACTTCCACTCTCCTTTTCTTACAAAAATTAGTTATTTAATTGTTGGAAGGTAAGAGATAAAGTAAGTTTTGTAAGGGCTAGAAATATATACTAAAATGTAAGAAAATGTTGCAGCATTTGAAGGGATCTTTATGTTTGACTGTGCAAAACAAGACATGAACAAATTATGGATACAATTACTTTAAATCAAACTATAATGTGTGCTGACATAAATAAATGATTTGTTGTGGAGAAACTAAGCATATAAATATGTATATATAATATTTACACATATTAAAAATTGAACAGTTGGCATTAACCCAACAATTCTAGTGAAAATCAATGGTATCCTGTTTAATATTTCCTAGAATTTGTCAGATTTTGTTGAGTGTTATTAAAAATTTAGAAATCATTTGAATTGGTATTTAGCAAAATGTTTACATGTGGAACTCATAAGGAGATAAAGCTATATGAGAGAATTGAATTCAAAACCAAACTGGCAATAAAAAAGTATTATAATTAATCTCAAGCTGCCATAGGTGGGAAATGAAATACTTTAATGCTGCTCTTGGCAATTTGTGGAACTGGAAAAATCTTGTCAGATTCAAACATTTGCTGATGCTAAATGACTAGTGTAAGAAAGATAGAAAACATTTAAAGAGTGACCTAACACAACATTACCCAGGAGGGATGGATGATATCATTAGGTATTTATGGTGGGTATGTGCGACGAACAAACAAATCTTGTGAGTCAGTTATACAGAAGTCAAGATAACTTTCTCAGTGGGTTTGGCAGCATTGATGGAGAGAGGTTGCATTTTGAAACTAGTTTCTGAATTTGAATTGTTATTTCTGTCTTCTCTTCACATATACTGCTAGACCAGCTGAGATTTTCCAGCCATTTCTCTTGTTTGTTTGTTTTAGTTCTCCACCATCTACAGTTCTTTGTTTTATCTTTCTTTACAGATAGATTTTATTAACTATTCAGCCTCCTTTTCTCTATATGTCCAGAAGTGTTTTTACACACAACTGAATGTTTTTTTTTCCCATTACCAAATTGGGTGATTTGGTAATGGTATTTTTTTCATCTATTAACAACCATCAGTAAAGAAATACTAGCAATTGCATTTTCCAATCAGCTTGCTTACAAATGTTATTTTACAGGCATGGAGCAGGTAAGACTTGAACCCAGGCCTCCAAGATCAAAATTAGCGACATTGCTACTAAATCACAAGAGCTCTTTCCATTCAGTCTTCCAGCCCCTTCCATATATTAGTCTCACCAGTTCCCACTTGCATATATCAAGTCAATTAATTACTAAATTAACCTCAATTCAGTTCATTATTTACCATATCAAAATCTAAGATTTTCAGATATCAGATTTTCTTCTTAAAAATAGAAGCCATTTTAACAATCCTTGAACAAAATTATTTTTCATGTTCAATATCATACCTTACTATGTAAGTAATTTGTAATAATTTTTTAATATTTTGTACAATACAGTCACATTCACTCTGCTTTCTTTAAAGAAAAAGTTTATTTTATCACAAAGTGACGGAACCAAAACAAATATTTTTTTTCAAGTTCTGTTAAATTCTCAAATCACCAGATTTCCAATAATCTCTTGAGCAAGCAAGATTTTGTTACGAAACAATTTGACAACTGGTAACTTGTGTCACCCATTTTAGTTTGGAAATCTCTTTGTCTTAATACTAGCATCATCGATTCTCAACCTTTTATCAGTGAGAATCTTTGTCAAACATACATGTTCCTAGAGGGAAAGGTTATCCCAAAGTGTTACACAGGAAATCCTTTCTAATGTTGCCCCTTTGATAGCATTTCCTTTTGAAATTTGTTCACAATTTGAGGGTCTGGGTCTGGAGTCACATGTAGGCCAGACCAGGTAAGGATGTCAGTTAGGAATCCATAAAGGTCATTGGTGAACCAGATGGGTTTTTCTGACAATCAATAATAGATTCACGTTCATTATTAGACTCTTCAATTCCATTTTTTAAAAAAAAATAAATTCCACCATTTGCTGTGGTGGGATTTAGACCCAGGTCCCCAGAATATTACTGGGGTCTCTAACAGTCCAGTGATATTGTCTCCCATAATTGGATAAGTATAGCTTCCACTAGTGTTAGAGTTTCAACAGCTAAGGTATCATAAAGTAGCCTTTCCTGTATTTTTCTTGGCCTCCCAAACCAAAAGACAATATTTATTGTTATTTTCCATCAAGAATATGATAAATTCTGGTGTTTAGATTAGATTAGATTAGATTAGATTACAGTGTGGAAACAGGCCCTTCGGCCCAACAAGTCCACACCGACCCGCCGAAGCGAAACCCACCCATACCCCTACATTTACCCCTTACCTAACACTACGGGCAATTTAGTATGGCCAATTCACCTGACCCTGCACATCTTTGGATGGTGGGAGGAAACCGGAGCACCCGGAGGAAACCCACGCAGACATGGGGAGAACGTGCAAACTCCACACAGTCAGTCGCCTGAGGCGGGAATTGAACCGGGATCTCTGGCGCTGTGAGGCAACAGTGCTAACCACTGTGCCACCGTGCTGCCCTTTTTTAATTTTAGACAGAAAATCTTCAGAGCCATCTAAAAGATTGGCATGTGAAGCATCATTAGAAAGGAATAATATCATATCTTGCAGATTATCCAAGGTTAGAAGCAATTTTGCGCAATTTTCTGAATTTAATTTCTTTAATGTTTTATTTGCTTTGATGGCATTCTCAACAGTAGCACACTTTATAATTGTACTCAATTTCAATACATTATAACTGGCATCAAATCTATTCTGAGTTCAACTGTCAATTTAAAATTTTTAAGAGTTCTTTTTCTTCTCTGGATGCACAATAATTTTCTGTGAGATAGTAGCCGTATTGATTGGGATGCAATTCACACTTTCTAAGTAAGAACATTGATCAAAAGTCACTTGGCACTTACTGAGCTTAATATCTAATCCTATGTAACAACAGGCTTCTGAAGCCTGACTTCCAAACTGAAATTTTCTTTTTACTTTATTGATCACCCGTTACTCAGGTTCTGTAGAATCTCTTCATAGAAAATCATTGTGCTTCATAAAGATGTCTGCTACTTTCCCTTTGCAATACCAGTAGAACATTGCTAGACATAACGTACTTTCTACAAGATGGGACAAGCTGGGAAATGCCTGCCTCATCGGCACATTTGCTTAATTTCCATAGCTTCCTGTGTATATCACCATGGTTTCAGGAATACTTCCCTTTGAAATGTTTCACACTGCCAAGTGCAGCTTTTGTGTCATTCTCAAGAGTATCGTGCAAAAAAAGATAAGAGCAATAGGAAAGTCCAATCTTGATCACTAAATTTCTCTTCTAAACCCCAAACTGCTAATTTTGATTTAGCCTTGTGTTGTCCCATAAAGGGGCACAAAAAAAACATGTTAATAAATGAAAAAGAACTCTACTGCCACCATTTTTACAGGAATAGTTTCAAAGACACTCAGATCTCTGTTTCAAATTAGTGACCTCATATTTTTAAAGAATGATCCATTGTTTTAGATTCTCCCATAAGAGGAAACATCGCTCCACAAGTACCCTGTGAAGATCCTTAAAGATCTTCTATCTCTTATTCATCGTTACTTATTGTTCTACTAAACTCCAATGGATATGAGCTTTGTCTGTTCAATCTTTCCTAGGAAGAAAACCTGTCTGATCCAGGTATTGGTCTGCTGAATCTTTTCTGGATTGCTTCCAACACATTCATATTCTTCCTTAAATGAGGTGATGAACAGTAATCCAGATATGGTCTTAGTAGTGACCTCTAGCAATGTTTGTCTGTATTCTCCTTCTCCTGAATACATTAGCATTTCACCGGGGCAAAATTTTCAAAGATGCTGCACACCGTCCATTACCCCACAAATAGTTGTTCTTTTTTGGTTCATTCTTGATGTTGCTGGAAAAGCCACTATTTGTAACTTGTCCATAATCGCCCATGAATTGAATAGATTGCTGGGCCATTTCCGAACAAGTACACTGCTGTTGGTGTGGTATCACCTTTTGGCCAATCCTAGGCATATTTCCTTCCTTTAAGACATTACTGAGCTGGGTGGGAATTCTCAATAATGGATGATGGTTGTCATGGTCACCTTTGCAAAAACAAACTTTATATGCCAAATTTATTAATTGCATTTAAATTTCAGCAGCTGCCGTGGTGGAATTTCACAGGTGTCCCCAGTGCATTTGCCTGAGCCTCTGAATTACGAGTTTGGGGACATTCCCAGTATGTCTTCCATTTATATGAGCCTTGACCATAAATGACAGCAAAGAATTTGACTGTGAGATCTATCACTGTCCAATTCCATCATAATTTCAATCGCTATATGTGCACATTTGTAGCAGAGACAATCAGTAATCAGGACTAAAAACTTTGGATAATATTGAAAGTAATAGTAAAACTTGACACTCAGTATACATGCTGAAGATGAGCTGACTCAGCGTAGGTTGGTAATTGAGCTGGAACATACCTTTCTGGTTGCTGTAATTCAGCCGTATATTGGATGGATGCAGTGATCCACCACTGGAGTTCTGCAGCAAAATGTTACTAATGAAAACCATAACTTTAGTACAGGTTCACTGCACTTACAAATAACTTGAAACCAGCTCAAAGCTTCTTAGTTTCTTGTGACGCATTATGTTATCATTCATTCATTGTGCTTGAAATGATTTAATATAAATTTCATACTCAGACCATTGCAGAGCTCCCTTGTTTTGCACTGAATGGCAGTTTTTAAGTTCCTGACCCTCAGAGAAATTGAGGAAACTTAGAAGTCTACAATAAACTCTGAAAAAACTTTGTCACTCCATTCAAAAGATCAAATTCACAGAATTCGAGGTACTCTATGAGGAAATGACTGTGAAGAAAAGGTGTGAAATTGATCTAATGTAAAACTTAATGCTAAAATTTTAATCTTAGCTCAGTGTTAGAACCAAGGTTGAAGGGATGAACTGATTCCTTTCGCGTTCCACTCCTGCCCTTAATTTTAAATTGAACCAGGCTGGAGACAGATGGGACTAGATTGATTGAGCATGTCTTGTCAAGATGAATGAATTGGACCGAGGGGTTTGTTTCTGTGCTGTACATCTCTATGACTCTGGATGTCCCATTTTGTTCGCCTCAGACTGTATCGGATTCTGTATTAAAAACAAATCAGTCAGGTTTCTGAAGTCAAATCAAATAACCAATCTATTACCAGAAATAAACAAAGATTCCAAGATTAATGGTAAACAGCTTGAATTATACAACAAAATATATCTAGCCTTCTCGGAAGTGAGCACATGCACATTTGTAAATCTGGGAGAAACAACAAAAATTAATACTCTGGACTATTATCTTTAAAGTACATTGGCTAAATAATAATCAACTCTTGAAAAAAGAGTGAATTAAAGACTGCTCAGAGGTTGTTCTGATTCTGAAGCTGTTCTTTTACTGCTGGTACTGGGGTGAATCCCTGGGCTGAATTCTCATTGCTGAAGAACAAGAGGAAGACTCAAACTAATCTGCTTCAAGACTCCTCCTTGAGTGGGTAATACTGACTCTCAAACTTTACTGGCAGTAATTGCAAAGACAGAGGGAGAGAGAGATAGGGTGTTGCTCTTCTGGCAAAACACATTCAGGCAAGACAAGGCACGATGGCTCAGTGGTTAACACTGCTGCCTCACAGTGCTAGAGCTTGTTTCTGGCCTTGGGTGACTGTGTGGAGTTTGCATTTTCTTCTTGTGCCTGCATTGGTTTCCACTGCATGCTCTGGTTTCCTCCCACTGTCCAAAGATGTAAATGGATTGACCACGCTGAATTGCCCATACTATCCAGGACTGTGCACATTAGGGGGATTAGTCATGGTAACGTAGGGCTATGGGGATAGATTGGGGGCTAGAGTCTGAGTAGGATGCTCTTCAGAGGGTCAGTGCAGAGTTGATGGGTTGAAAGGCCTATTTCCATATTGTAAAGATTCTAAATTCTCTCTATCGAATTCAAAGAAATGCATTAGTTTAATCCCACTCACAAACTGAGCCATGTGACCTCTCTCTCTGAAAGTCTTCCACATGGAATGACCTCTATGGAGCTCCTCATTCCTTGCAGGTACAACACATCTCAGAATGGTTACAGTGCGGAATGAGGCCATTGAGACCATTATTGCAACAGTCACGCCAACGCCTTTTCCTTTGCAAAATGTCCTTTGTTGAAAAGTACAGGACACGTTTAGATGGACTCTCAAACCTTTTAAAAATAAAGATTTGGGTCATATCTCTTTATAATGTCAGATTCTCAGTGCATGACCCTGACATAATGCAAGGAGAAACATCATAATTAGCACTCTGACAATTACCATCCAAATGTGATAAGAGGTTAGCCAGCTGCATTTGGTCATTTGGAAGGCATAAGTGAAATGCTGTAACATTCTGTGTATCATTGAAGAAAACAAACTAATTTATTTGATGAGATTTTTGGAATGTAATAAAAATATTTATGGATGGGAATAATGTGAGCATTATCTAGCTCTTAAAACTCTGGTCAGCAACTTTAACTGTGGCTAATTTAACACACAATATCAGAAAATCTTAGCCTTTCTGGACAATGTAACCAATATCAAAATGTCCAAGCATCAAAATCCAGAGAAAATACAGAAGTATTGAGGTGTGGGATGCACTGCCCGGAAATATAGTGGAAGCAGGTTCAATTGAAGCATTTAAGAAGCCTTTGGATAATTATTTAGTTAGAAATGCTATGGATAAAAGCAGGAGATTGACATTGGGTAATAGAACTGGTAAAGGCAGAATGGGTCACGTGGCTTCCTTTTGCAACAGAACAATACTGTGATTCTGAGGCAAGGTAGAGCATATCATTCAGCATCTTTTATTCCAGATAATGATAGGTCTTTTGTGAATTTTCATCATTTTTTTCAGCTTTTCAGTATATACAGCATTCTCCTTCTTTATCAATTACAGCTCTGTAAATTACATGGTGTTATAAAAAGGTCATATGTCCTCTTTAATCTGATGAGTGATCAAATGATGTGTCAGAAGACTTGGTCACAATCCATAACCCTCTGGTGCTGATGACTATGTGATCCATCCTCTAGTCAATATACTGTGTCACACAGTTCAGCAACATTTTCAGCAGGCAGACCAGTCAGTTCCACTTCTTAATAGCTTTTTAGGATTCTTTTTTGAAGTCCTATTTTGTTAAAAATCGTGTTGACATAGAATTGATGTATGCTACGGAATGGATAGCATATATATCGAGATCTACATTCCAAACTAATTCATCTACTATTGGTAGTCGTGGCCCTAACTCTCTAAAGAATAAAGAACAAAGAAAATTTACAGCCCAGGAACAGCCCTTCGGCCCTCCAAGCCTGAGCCGATCCAAATGTACTGTCTAAATCTGTCGATCAATTCCTAAGCATTTGTATCCCTCTGCTCCCCACCTACTCATGCATCTGTCCAACCACATCTTAAATGAATCTATCGTGCCTGCCTCTACCACCTCAGCTGGCAACGTGTTCCAATTGCCCACCACCTGAGGTTGAAACTCTGCCAATTTCCACCTCAAGAAACTTCACATCTCCACCTCCCTGACTCCCTTTGAGATTCCTCTTAAAACCCAGCTCTTTGAACAAGCTTTCTGTCGCCTGTGCTGATCGCTCTTTCTTTGGCACAATGGGAACTTCTGCATGATATTACTACTGTGAAACATCTTGAGGCATTTTCATACATTAAAGGCACTATATTAATACAACAAAAATTGGATTATGCTGGAAAGCTCCAAGTGAGGCAACATCCCTCGAGGGAGAAAAACAACGTTAATGTTTCAGGTCAGTGATCTTTGGCAAAATCTAAGTTGTTGTTAAATTCTTTCTCCAAAAGAAAGGAGCCTCAAGGATCAGTGCTAACACCAATATATCAATAAAGGATCTTGTACCAAATGTCAATGACTGAAAAGACTATTTATCATTTCAAAACTTCAGATGTACTTATATAGACATAATTACACAACCACTCAGCTCAATGGCACAATTGCAAAAAACCTTTTTCCCGAGTCCATTTTGAGGATGCAATGGCTACATCCTAATTGTAGTGGCTCAGTGGTTAACACTGCTGCTTCACAGCACCAGGGTTCAATTCCAGCCTTGGGGGACTGTCTGTGTGGCGTTTGCACATTCTTCCTGTCTCTGTGTGGGTTTCTTTCCACAGTCTAAAGATGTACAGGTTAGGTGAATTGGTGATACTAAATTGTCCATAGTGTTCAGGGATGTGTAGGTTAGGTGCATTAGTCAGAGGAAATATTGAATGATAGAGTAGGGCAATGAGTCTGGGTGGGTTACTCTCTGGAGGGTTACTGTGGACAGGTCAAGTGGCCTGTTTCCACATTTTAGGGGTTCTATGATTACAGCAGGTAACTGATTTACAGGCCAATTGAGCCCAGGGGTTAGCAGCCAAATGGAATTTTCTGCATTTCTATATATGCAACAATGTTTTATATTGTCTACTCCATGTTTCTTCTTTGGCTTCCAAGCTGCCTTTACAGCTTGTTTACCTTTCTATTAGTTTGCATCAAAACTGAAGCACTCAAGCATAGTGAGCATCAGTGTTGAGCAGACTCACACAATTGAACACGACGACAGTAACACTGTGGAAGGAATCCATTGATGGATGTTCCTCCTCCACAGTGATTGCTCAGCAATTCTGACCAATGTTTTATATTGCAACAGTTATCAAAGTGCTAAAGCTTCTCTGTTTTTCTTGCAAAAGCGGGCTGCCATGCTGTTGGTCTTGCTGAACCTTAAGATTTTGGAACCCACTTGCCGTCTTTAATTAGTCAGAAGAGCTTGCACTCTGGCCACTAACTGACGAAAGCAGCCAAAACTAGACTGAAATAGGTCACAATGGGTCAGGCAGCGTCCATGGAGAGAAAGCAAGCTAACGTTTCAAGTCCAGATGACTCTTCTTCAGAACCAAAATTGGAGTCAGGTGGTTACACCCCACTTCATCCAGGATTGGGATCTTAACATTGGGGGCCTCAACACAAAGTGCAAAGAACTGCTGTCCCAGAACCGGCCAACACTATAAAAATTGGGAAACTGATTTTATTTTTAGTACATTTGATATGAGATGAAGTTCATTTACTGTTTTTACAGTAAGGAGCTAAATATCTGAAATCCATTAGTGAATACGTTATGATTGAAGGATTCTCCTTATAGGATGTATCATTGTCAAAAGTTAAATGTATTAATTATGATTGGTTCAGGTGTCATTTTGAAGGTCCTAGTTAATTAGTTCAAACCTACCACAGCCACTACTGAAACTTAAATTAATTAGTCTGGAATCTCAAAACAATAGAGCCTTAGTAGTAGTGACCATAAAACCATTGCTGGTCATCATAAAAACCTAGCTGGTCACTCATAATTTTATTTTCTAAGTAGGAAAAGGTTTCAGAACTCAGAAGCTCAAAGAGTTTTTAGAGTCCTAATTCAGAATTCACTTAAGATTAATGTGCAAGATGAGTTGGCAGCTAGAAATGTAAATGCTATTTAAGCATTCATTTCAAGTGTGCTAGAATACAACAGCAGGGATGTACTGCTGAGACAGTATAATGCTATCTGACTACATTTGAAATACTGTGAGGAGTTTTAGGCCCTGTATCTAAGGAAGGATGTGTTGGTCTTTGAGGGAGTCCAGGGAAGGTTTACAAGAATGATGCAGGATGAAGGACTTGTCATATGCGGAGCAGTCGAAGATTCTGGGTCTGTATTCAACTAACTTTAGAAGGATGAGGGGAATCTCATTGAAACTTACAGAATATTGAGAGGCCTGGATAGAATGGATGTGAAGAAGATGTTTCCTCTACTGGAAGAAACTAAGACCCAAGGGCACAGCCTCAGAGTGAAAGCGTGACCCTTTAGAACTGAGATGATAAGGATGTTTTTAAACCAGAGGGTGATGAATTTGTAGAACTCATTTGTAGAGAAAGTTGTGGAGACCAAGTAATTGACTGTGTTTATGCTGGAGATAGATTCATGATTAATAAAGAGATTAATGGTTGCAGAGAGAAGGCAGGAGAATGGGATTCATAACCATATCAGCCATGTTTGAATAGCAGACTCTATGGGCCAAATGGAGTACTATACCTTATGATCTTATGATATGAGGAGAAAGTGAGGTCTGCAGATCATAGCTGAAAATGTGTTGTTGGAACAGCGCAGCAGGTCAGGCAGCATCCAGGGAACAGGAGAATCGACGTTTCGGGCATAAGGCCTTCTCCGGGAATTCCTGAAGAAGGGCTTATGCCTGAAACGTCGATTCTTCTGTTCTCTGGATCTTATGATATGCTCTGGTCATGTGGTCACTGCGTATAATCAGATTTTAATGTCCAATTCTATATAAACATAGAGTCATGGAGTCACACAGCATGGAACCGACTCTTCTGTCCAACCAGTCCATGCCGAACAGAATCCCAAACTGAACTAGTCCCACCTGCTTGGCCCATATCCCTCCAAACCTTTCCTATTCATGTACTTATCTAAATGTCTTCTAACCATTGTAATTATACCCACATCCCCACTTCCTAAGGAAGTTCATTCCATAAGCAAACCACCCTCTCTATATAAAAAAATTTGTCCCTCATGTATTTTTTAAATCACTCTTCTCTCACCTTAAAAATGGGCCTCCAGTCTTGAAATACCCCATCTTTGAAAAATACAACTGCCATTAACTCTATCTATACCTCTCATTATTTTATAAACATCTATCAGCTCACTTCTTAACTTCCTATACTCCAGTGAGAAAAATCCAAGCCTATCCAGCCTTTCTTTATAACTCAAACCTTCCCTACCTGGCAACATCCTGGTAAATCTCTTCTGAACTCTCTCCAGCTTAATAATGGCCTTCCAAAAACTGAGTGACCAGAACTAGATACAGTTCTCCAGAAAAGGCCTCACCAATGTCCTGTATAACCTCACCATGACTTTGCAGCTCCTATACTCAAAGGACTGAACAATGAGGGCAAGGATACCAAATGCCTTTTCAACCATCCTGTCTTTTTTGACACAAACTTCAAAGAATTATGCCCTGAACACCTCTGTTCTACAACAATACTCAAGGCCCTCATTAATTATATATGCCCTATTGTTGTTTATTGTACCAAAATGCAATACCTCGCATTTGTCCAGATCAAACTCCATTTGCCATTTTTCAGCCCATTGAACCATTTGATTAAAATCCCTTTGGAATCTTAGAAAGCCTTTTTCACTGTCTACTATGCCACCAATTCTGGTATTGTATGCAAATTTACTAACCATGCCTTCTATATACTTCTCCAAATCATTTATTTAAATGACAAACAAAAGACGACCCAGAACAGATCCCTGTGGAACACCACTAGTAACAGGCCTCCAGTTCAAAAAGCATTAAGCCAATGATGTATCCAATTAGCATACTCATCATGAGTCCCATGTAACCTAACTTTACTAATTAGTCCATGTGGATCCTTGTCAAAATTCAAGTAAACATCTACTGCTCTGTCCTCATCAATCTTTTGGTAACTTCCTTAAAAAACTCAATCAAGTTTGTGAAACACAATTTTCCTTACACAAACCATGCTGACTGTCCCAATCAACTTTTGCCTCTTTAAATGTCCATAAATCCTATCTTTTATAATCACCTCCAATAATTTACCCACAACTGATGTAATGTGGCCATTCTGTGCATTTACATTTAGACTTCCCTCCTGTTTTCTCGACATCTGCTCCTGTTGTGCTCTGTCCTAACAGTGTTTCTTACCTCCTAATTTTGTTCTTATCTGCTTCCAATATCCTGAATATTCATTTTGCCCTGCCTACTTTCTCCAGCAATTTTTTCACACCACCAACTGCTCCCAGTGTCTACATCATCTGCCTGCAGCTTTCAATACTCTGATTGCCTTTCCAGCACTTTTCTCACCATCTGTTTTTCTTACCAAACCTGTGCCTGAAAGTAGATCCACTTCAACGTTTTTTTCTCATCTTTTAACATAGCTTTAATTTTAAATTCTATTATCTAATGTCCACTCAGGTGTATTAATACGCACCATTAAATCCTCTGGGTTACACCTCTTTATTTTAGCTGCCAGTTCAATTATTTGCCTGCAAGTGTGGAATAATTCATGAACTGTTACATTTTGCTAAATTTTGTGTTATATTTTAAATATACTTTGACATCAGCTCTGCTAAATCAGACAGAGATAGCTGGATTTTCATATTTTGATAGGAGCAATAGTCATTGCAGGCATGGTTTGAGGTCTGAAGTTCATGGAGTCATATCAGATCCCACTATCTCCATGACTATTTGGAACTTTCCGAATGCTGTTGGGACAAGGTAGCAGGAAACCTACTCACATCTAGTTACTGGCTTATTATATTTCTTTAAGTACAAATTGAGGTGCTTGAATGACTGGGCAAGCAATTTTTAATGTTTCCGTAAAGCCTTGTGCCCATTAGTTTATAATTGTTGGGTTCACCCCATGACCAAAGAAAAGTTTATACTGTGCAGCAAAAGTTATCATGTTCTCTGGTATACTTTGCCCAGTCGTCATCCTTGATCGTTTGTCCTTATGTCCAGCTGAAGAGCTGCTTGATTTCTTTATCAAGGTATTGGCAGACCCCAAAATGGGTGGCACATGCATTTGCCATAGTGCCATACAGGTAGTTCCTGCCCTCTGGCAACAGCTGTGTGGAACTTGCTTCCAATCCAGTTAAGCATTTTCTTTCAAAAGATGCATCACAAGAGTGACAGGGTTGAGCTGTGGGATCTGGACTTGCAATTCATCTGGGTGCTGCAATCTTGACCTCACATTGCAAACCTAACCCATTGGGATTATCTGTGCCTTGGGAAACCTACCAACTGTGGTTCCAATCTTCTGTATAGCATCCACCTTCAAGGTGCTCCCTTTATATGCTTTGTTACATTGATGCATAACCAGACTGTCCCTTTGCTAGCCTGCATGAGCCTTATTATACTTCAACTAAAACAGGAATTGCTGGCAAAACTCTGAAAGTCTGGCAACATCTGTGGGAAGAAAGCAGAGTTACTGTTTTGAATCTAGTGACTCTTCCTTATTATATTTCTTTGAACTGATCACTACTCTTTTGTTGAACAAACATACTGGTGTCTTACGTTTTGGGTTTGGGAATATACGTTTGTCTCGATTAGAGTGGTGCTGGAAAAGCACAGCAGGTCAGGCAACATCCGAGGAGCAGGAAAATCGACGTTTCGAGTAAAAGCCCTTCATCAGGAATGAAGGGCTTTTGCCTGAAACATCAATTTTCCTGCTCCTCGGATGCTGTCTGACCTGCTGTGCTTTTCCAGCACCACTCTAATCGAGACTCTGATTTCCAGCATCTGCAGTCCTCACTTTTGCCTAATATATGTTGTGCCCTACATCTGGAGATAACTTTATTTTCTTAAGCTCAACACTTAAGATCACTTACGTATTGTCCATTCTTACAGATATTGTTTCCTATTCTCCAATTCTTATGCAGCGACAACTGTTCCATACATAAAGGACAGTGAAATGATTCAATAGGTCAAATGATCTGACTTCTACATCTTATGGTCTCCTTCATATTGTTGTAGCTCAATGCAATACTATTCTGTTACTCAGCTGAAAAGTGAAAAAATTCACACAGCTTCAACATATTCAGGGACTGGGGAGTCAGTTAGCTTAGCTGGGTGATTGGCTAGTTTGCTAATGCAGAATGATACCAAAAGCATGGGTTCAATTCCTGCATTAATTGAGGTTTCCACAAAGGACTCTCTTTCTCAACTTTACCCTCCAACTGAGGCCCAGTGACCCTCAGGTTAAACCACCATCAGTCATTTCTCTCTAATTTTCTGATAAGACAATGACAACTTTATCTAAAGCAAACAATAAACCAGAAGTTTCACCCAAATCAAGTCAGCCTGGTGAATTTTTTTCCCATTCTGTTCTGCTACATCCACCTGAAATAATTATTTATCCCACTTTCCACTCAGCAAATTATGAATAAAACGTTATCATCTTTCATGTGTGAAAGATTCTGCATCCTCTGTTGAGGCAAGAATTTGGCACAAATCTATTTGTGTCCTGAATGGTAAGGTTGCCCCATTGTGGTGTGTCAGCTTGCTGCTATGTTTGCTGCTCAAAAGACAGGTTTTAACTTGTCAGAAATGAAGATTAAATTGATTCTTATCTACACATATATGTACTTGTTACTGATTTCGAACAAGCATATTCCTAAACTATATTTAGAGACACAGTACATAACGTGTGAACAATTCCCTCAGAGTGGAAGAAGCACAGAGATTCAACCAGAGTGGAAGATGCACAGAGAATGGGAGGCAAATCAGACAGTAAAAGAAGACAGGGAAGACTTGCAGAAAAATAACAAAATAATTATATGTGAGGAAGATCCTGAAGCCTATCTTTCAATAATTTATAATTTATAATTAATGGAATAAAATACCCCAACACTTCATGGGAGTGCTATAAAACAAAATATGACAGTGAAATGGTAGTTCAGATAACCAAATGCTTGCTGAAAATGATAGATTTTAAGAAGTGACTTAAAGTGGGTAAGTGCAGTAGAGAGAAGCGGAATTGTAGGGAGGCTATTCCAGTTAATCCAGGAATGTCACACGGTAAGATTACACTAGAGTTGGACATGTGAAACAACTAGGAGAGGAGTAGGTCATTAATGATGAGAGTTTGGTAAGGTAGAATTTGCTTGGCCTCACAAAAGACTTAACACAACGTGGACCTAGCTAAATAAAACAAGTAAGCTTCAGCCCCAGGATGAAACTTGTAAAACCAAGATATTATTGGATCATAAATCAATGTAAATCAGCAAACACGAGGCCAATAGATGCTTTAAAATTGCTGTGAGTTAAGATATTGGCAGCAGCGCTTTGGATGACTTTAAGTTTACAGTGGGTATAATGTGGGAGACCAATCAGGAGTCAATAGAATAATCAAGTCTTGAGGTGACAAAAGATACGGATGAGGGTTTTAGGAGCAGATGAGCTCAGCCATGCCAAAATGAGGCCATGTTAAGGTGATGGAAATGTGTAGTCTCAGTGAGGAATGAATACCTATTTGGAAGCCTACAAACAGACTGGTTTACTTTCAGACTGTTGGCAGGGAGAGGGATGGAGCCAATATCCAGGGTACAGATTTGG
This sequence comes from Chiloscyllium plagiosum, assembly GCF_037043375.1. Lineage (NCBI taxonomy): Eukaryota > Metazoa > Chordata > Chondrichthyes > Orectolobiformes > Hemiscylliidae > Chiloscyllium > Chiloscyllium plagiosum. The sequence continues at coordinate 32,218,548 of NW_028270141.1, forward strand.
AACAGGGACTATAATGTAATGACAATATTTAATTGGAGGAAATTTCTTGTCATACCACAGTGAATGTCAGGTACACAGCCTAATAACAGAATAACAGTGCAGATCGATCTTAGTGACAAAGAAGTCAATAAGCTTTAATATCTTCTATCCCTGGTCTATTGAGTTTATTCTGGGTATCTCCAATATCTACAAGTCTGTGAAGTCTTTTGTTGTGAGAGGTGTAGTTGCCGGAGACATCCAAAATGAATTTCAAATTCAGTGATCTACTTGTTCTTAAGCTATTAGAGAGATCTTATCCTCACCTTAGATTCCATTCAAAATAGTAATTGGTCTTTGTGTTCTTGGTCTCACTTAATTTGGCCTTTCTTTTATGTTGACTCATGGGTTGGCTTATTTCTCTCCCTTTGTGATTTTATCATTAAAATGAATCAAAAGTAAAAGTAATTGAAAATGATTTATGTTTCCTATGTCTTTCTCTATGAAATATTTCAATGAAATAACTTCTTATGCATATTCCTTCAATGCTGAAGCATCTAAATTTCTCCAGTCCTGCCTAAAATCCAGACCACCGAACAACTAATGATTGGATATCCTGCCTCCATTATCATGTGTCTTAGAAACTAAAGCTGGACAGAGAATTAGTCTGACGAAAGCACTGTGTTCTTGCGCATGACTGGTTGATTTAGGTTAAGATTATACTTGCTGCTTTGCTTTGGTTGAATATCTTAAGCATAGAAAATCCACTAAGCCTGGCTGGTTTCCTTCAACTTCATCCTTAACTATTTTCATGCTACACATGGAATGCGTGTGTTGCCTATTTCCTTCCGATGTGCAGTTCTTTAAGTTTGTCTACACTGTCTTTTAGTGTCCACATCAAATGCTGACTGTCCCAAATTATCTGGCACTCCTGCCTTTGTATCACCTGCGAATTTCACCAGTTTGAATTGGGCTTCTGAATGCAAGTTGTTGATGAACATTGTGGTCATGATATTATTCTGTACAACACCCTTTTCTCAATTCCCTTCACTTCAGAAGGTTGAGTTGTCATCTAATTTAAAATTATAAGGGCATTTTGATGGGGTAGATACAGAAAAGTAAATCTCTCTTGTGGCCAAAGGCATACAGTCTAAAAAGTAGAATTGGATGATTTTTTGAGTGAAAGCAAAAAGTCCAGGGCATCAGATACATGGAAAACCACTACTGGCAATTTCTCCTGTAAGCCATTCAACATCCTAACTTGGAACTATATCATTATTCCTTCACTGTTGCTGTGTTAAAATCCTGAAACTCCCTTCTTAATTGTACTGCAGGGCTACTGAGCTACATAGATTGCAACAATTCAAGAAGACAGATTATCATGACCTTCTCTCAGAAAATTAGGAATGGGCAATAATGCTGACTTAACCACATCCCATGAACAAATAATAAATAAAATCCATATGCATCATTAACCACATTATCACTTACCTTGACACCTTTCATTGTTAGTGTATGTTCAATGACAGGCCTCTCTGCACACCTATGCTGTTCAAGATCCAGTTATGAAGAACAATCATGTTGGGCTGGAAATGTTAACTCTCTTCCTTGCTTCACAGAATTTACTGCACTTCCGTTCTCCCCTGTTCTCTTCCCTCCCACAACAGGGTCCCCCAATCCTTACTTTCCACTCCATCACCCTTCATATCCAAAGGACCATAAGCCACTGTTTCTGCCATTTCTGCCACTTCCAGTGGGATGCCACCTCCAGATACACATGCCCCTCCACTCCCTTGTCAGCACTCCACAGGGACGATTTCATGAGATACACCCTGACCCATTCCTCCACAATTCCCAAGACTTTCCCACACATCTGCAGCACCGTCCCACACAATTGCAGAATAAGCAACACTTGCCCATTTACCTCCTCCATCCTCCTCATCTAAGGTTCCAGATATATCTTCCAGGTAGAGCAGTGATCTACCTGCACTTCACTTAATCGAGGCTACTGTATTCACTACTCATTGTGTGGTCTGCTTTACATTTGGGAGATGAAACACAGACTGGGCGATTGCTTTGCAGAGCACCTACATCTATCTGCAAAATTGACTCTGAGCTTCCAGATGTCTGCCATTTTAACACACCACCATGTTCCTATGCCAACATTTCTGCCTCAGCCCTGCTGAAGTGTTACAGTCAGGCTCAATGCAAGCTGGAAGATCAACACCTCACCTTCCACATAGGAACCTTACAACCTTCAGGACTTAATATTGAGTTTAACAATGTTAGAGTTTGACCACCTTCTTCCATGTCTATGACCCACCTCCACATCCCAGGCCTTGTCATGACTTTGGTGGCTTTCAGCACAGCCAACCGGTTTTCACTGACTCATAGCCACTATTACCACCCATTCAGCTTCACTTCTTTCCTGGCCTACTATCAACAATCCCTTTGCCTGCCTGCCCTTATTTTCTCTCTTTCTCTCTCTGGGGTCCAACTCCATCTATCCACTCACTTCTCCTCCCACTCACTCCAACCCTCTGTTATCAACATAAATACCACCTTCTTCTAACTGATTTCAGTTCTAAAGAAGGATCACTAGACTGGAAACGTTAACTCTGTTTCTCTCTTCATAGATGCTGCCAGGCCTTTTAACTTTCTCCAGCAATTTGTTTTTGCTTTTCTTTGAGAATGTACAAATGGTTAGGAAACCTACTGTCATGACCATGTCACTGGCATTTGGAAGTTGTTCAGCAGAACTCAAAACACACATTAAAGTGCTCTGCCTTTCACTGATTTGTGAATGGTACAGAATTGCCAGTATAAATCGATGCTGTTGCCTTTCCCTGCCCTGAAGTAGATACCTTGATTAGGGTACAGATGAATAGGCAGTATTAGTTGATATTTCACCACCATATAAACAGTCTTTAATTGAAGAATTTGCCTGACAACATACCAATGGCCTTTACACATACTTATCAAAAACGTTCCAACAAAGATACCGTTATGAGAAGAATAAGTGCCAATATATAGCTCATGTATTTAGTTCCAATATACAGCTTAAAATTTTCAACAACAGTCTGCACTTTGTCTCCTCGATGTCACAGGAAATGACATCATGAGCAGCAAATTCAGTAGACTAAATTGAGTAAAGTGCAAGTAAAGTGCTGCTTCACCTGGAAGGTGTGTTTAGAGCCTTGAATTGTAAGGAGTGAGGAAATAAATGGGCAGGTACTACACCTCCTGCGATTGCAGAGGAAGGTGCCACGGGAGTGTGAGGACAAGTTGGGAGTAAAGGAGGAGTGGACCAGGGTGTCTCAGAGAGAATAGTCTCTGTGGAAGGCTGATAAGGAAGGGATGGGAGAGGAGTATGTGTCTGGTGGTGGAAACCTGCTGAAGCTGGCAGAAATGATCCTCTGGATGTGGATGCTGGTAGGATGGTAGGTGAGGATAAGAGGGTCCTTATCTTTGTTGTGGGTGGGAAGAGTGGGGGGGTGAGGGTTGAAGTAGGAAAATGGGTCGAACATTATGAGGGTCCGTGGTGGTATTATCAATTCCCTGTATAGCTGAAGCATGATTTGGAGATGCTGATGTTGTACTGGGGTGTACAAAGTTAAAAATCACACAACATCAGGTTAAAGTCCAACAGGATTAATTAGAAGCACACTAGCTTTCGGAACATCGCCTGATGACAACCACCTGATGAAGGAGCGGCATTCCGAAAGCTAGTGTGCTTCCAATTAAACCTGTTGGACTTTAACCTGATGTTGTGTGATTTTTAGCTGAAGCATGACATCCTTATTTTTATCTTAAATTCCTCTTGGAAGGGAGGAATTGCAATTAACTAGCCTTCTTGATTACCCCTATACCTGTACACTAATATTTTGTGCTTTGTGCATTAGAACACCTAGATCCATCTGCACCTCAGAATTCTGCAGTTATCCTCTGTTTAAGTAATACTTGACTTTTTTATTCTTCTTACTCAGTTAACTAAGTTCACATTTTCTACTCCATCTGCAAGGGTTTTTATTAATTCACTCAACCTATCTATTATGTCAGCACCCTTTTTATATGTTCTTCACAACATACTTTGTAACCTATCTTGCTATCATCTACAATTAACCAGCCGTGCTTTTCCTCCACTCATTAAAGGTAGTGATTTAACTATAAATTGAGATCCCAGAACAGTCCACTCGTCATATCCTGCCAATTAAACAAAGGCCCATTTATACAGAGTATCTGCATTTTGCCATGCAGCCAATCTTCTATCCATGCTAATATGTTAACCCTCATACCAAAAGCATTATTTTCTGTAATAACCTTGATGCGGCATCTATCAAAAACTTTCTTGAAGTTGAAATGCAGTAAATCTACACGTTGCCATTTTTCTACAGTGCATGTTACTCCTTCAAAGAACTCAAAGATTCCTTCAAAGATTTGAAGACGCTTTCTGATTAACTTGTGCTTTTCTAAGTGTGCAGCTATGATCTGCTTAATGATCGAATACAACAGATTTAAAGCTAACTGACCTATTGTTCTTCTCTGCCTCCTTCCCCTCTTTAATACAGGAGTTATATTTGCCATTTTACAGTGTGATGGCAGCTTTCCTAAACCTAAGAAATGTTAGAAAAGTAACGTTAATGCATCTATTAACATGTTAACCCCCTCTTTTTAGACTGAAGGACCTAGTACCCTTTCCCTCATAATCGCACCAAGTCACTGTCCCTCTCCTGTCTCATGGTGGACAGCTATTACTGGACTGTTGTTGCATGTTTTATAGTGAAGGCACATAAAAAGTATTCATTTCAATTGCATTTCCTTTATTATCTACTATTAACTTCCCATTCTCATCAACACTCACTTTTAAATATATGTAGAAATCCTGGCTATCCAGTTTTACATTCTTAGCTTGCTCTCATAATCCACTTTCTTTCTCCTGATTGACTTTTCTCTACTGTTCTTTATTTTCTGATGAATCATCTGGCCTACCACTCACATAGTTACATGTTTTTTCACTTAAGTTAATCACAGATGGTGAGTCCTCCCTTTGAAATTTCCTTAACACTAATGCCTGCCCCTGTACCTCCACTGATCTATTCCCTGAGCCCATAATGCCAGCTCCATTCATCCTACTCAGATTTTGTGCCCACATCATTGCCCTTATTCAATTTTAAAATGCTAGTCTTAGATCTAATTTTCACCTTTTCAAACTGGATGTAACAGTCAATCATGTTATGGTTGATACTTCCTAGGAACGTTGTTACTCTGATGTAATTAATTAATCTTGCCAGATTGCATAACACGAAGTTCAATACAACTTGCAGTCTGGCCGGCTCCTTTTGTTCTTGCGGCTCAATGGTAACATTACTACCTCTGATCTATATACTCCTGTCCATTACAGGATTTGATGGCTTCAAAAGGTGCATTTATAACATGTCCTAACAGGGTTGATTATTGACCAGTAAATACTTCCAATACTTCTAAAGCAGTAGGAGAATCCTTGGTCATCCAATACTTAAAGCAGAGTAACATCCCTCAAAGCTATAGCTTCAGATGACAGGATTCATGGAAAACGAGCTGCAGAAGTAGGTGTAAGTATGTGGTGTCTCCTTCACGTAGGAGAAAGTGAGGACTACAGATGCTGGAGATCAGAGCTGAAAAAGTGTTGCTGGAAAAGCGCAGCAGGTCAGGCAGCATCCAAGGATGCTCCTTCACGTAGTAACAGATACAGAAACCTTCTCTGTCATTACAATCTCGCCTTCTTCTATCTTTAATGGGCACATGTTCTCCCTAATTGTTTCATCTCTTTGAACGCATATATTTTAAATTACACACAAATGTTTGTTTCACACTAATTTATGAACAGGATTACTTTCTTTGTACACGTTTCCAGTTTTTAATGGTTCGGTGACAGATTGCTATTTTTCCTTGTAGCAGGAGATCTAAGTTGCATACTTGTAGTTTAAAGTGGATGAGCAGCCAGGGTTGGAGCTGAAATTGGGGTGTAACATGCAATAATTCCAATCAAAGTCAAGTGAGATCTCTGAGTTTGCTGGTGGTTAGTAGAAAAACAACAAAAATGTTTTTTAAATCTTTCCTTTGTGATGGCTTTTATGTTAGTAAACTATTCTGCAGACCTTCACAGGATAATTATCAAATGAAATTTAACACAGTTGCATTAGGAGCCATTAACAGAGGTAAACAGAAGTAGAGTTTTAGGAGCGCAAAAAGAAGCTTTAAAACATAGGGCTCTGGTCATAGATAACAATTGAAGATAGATTAAGATTAAAAATACACAAAATGTTGAGGAAAGTATGGATCTTGGAGAATGCAATCTTGCAATATTTTATAGAGAATTTTTTGAATGAATGCGCACTTGCCAAATGTCTAGAGTGCAATTCAAATCGAAAAGTTCAGAATTGGTCCAAAATTTATATACCCAAGAATTGTTACAGGTTCTGGCTAGCGCATTCAGTCTGACAATTCTGCTTATTGCTTTTGCAGTTTATTTTACCCTAAATTTAAACTAGAATGACATGGAAGCTTATGTATTGATCCTCAGATTTGCTTCATTTTCCAAGGTTGTCAACTGAATATGTTGTGTGCGACCACAAGTCACATCTCTTGTGATTTAATAAGAAAATGGTTGACAGAGAGAGCTACAGCCAAAGTCAGTCAATGGGAACAGGTATATGGCAAGTGTGACAGTTTGTTAATGTAAACAATCCCATTAAGCAAACTGCACTGGAGACATATTCAGTCCCACAGCAGCCATTTGCTTTATTTAAGGAAAGCAGAATCCAAACAAACACTTCGCTGAAGGATTTCTGGCACCTCTGACCCTTCAAGATTTTAGAAATATTTATGTTGCCCATCAAAAACATCAGAACAGCAAAAGCCATCTGAAATCCAGTGATAGTAGGGAAATCTTATTTTGTTATAATATGTAAGTCCATGAGATGTGGGAGCAGAAGTAGACCATTCATCCATTTGAGTCTCCTTTGCTATTCAATGAGATTGTGGCTGAACTGATAATCCTGTACTCCATTTTGCTGCCTTTTTCCCTTAACCCTCAATCCCCATTCTGATTAAAAATCTGACTATCTTAGCCTTGAAAATACTTAATAACCCAACCTCAACAGCCCTCTGCAGGAAAGAATTACACAGATTCATAATTATTTAAGAAAAGAAATTCCTAATTTCTTTTGTAAATGTGTAAACCCTTATTCTGAGATTATGCCCTCTCATCCTCAACTCTCCCTCAAGGGGAAGCAGTCTTTCCATAGCTGCCCTGTCAAACCCCCTAAGAATCTTGAATGTTCCAATAAGTTCTCTCCACATTCCTCTAAAATGCAACTAGTACAGACCCAATCTACTCAACCTTCTGTCATAAGATAGTTCCTCCATATTATATCGAGCTAATGAACCTTCTTTGAATTGCTTTAAATTAAAGACAAGTTTCATTTTGCAACTATGGAGTCTTTTTCGTCCTCCAAAGTCCCAAAATGCTTTCCAGCCAACCAAATACTTTCAAAATGTGTTCCCTCTTGGAATATTGGAAATGTGGCAGTCACTTTGCAAATTTTGGTGACTTCTTTGGGGTGTACAATTGATCTTATTCCTACAAGAATACTTTATAACCTTATATACTTCAATGTGAAAGGGTTAGAACTCAGTTGAAACCAATGGGGCTAAGGTCAGGGAGTAGGTGAGCATGTTTCTTGTCTTTTAACAGATTTTGTTTATGCAGCACTGCATCTTGAAACAAAATTTATATATAATACCGTGGAATGTATTCTCTCTTTTGGGATGGTCAGCAGGGGTAGATGCCAGATACAATAGCACAAAATCAACAAATTGTTTTGGTGCAGAAGTGGCCATTCAGCCCCCTCATGTCTGCACCGACTCTTGAGTGAGCACTATGAATGGAACGTTTCACTCCCTGGGATAACCATTTGTGAGAAAGGTGGGAAAATGCTAAGAGAATGAAAGAGGTCAGAATCTCAATGCTGTGATTTTTCTCCCGAAGCCTTAATTACAACTTCAGAATCTCTGCCTTGAATGGTGCCTGGCTTATCTCAATGAATTTGCATCTCATCAATACAACGATTCGCCATATTAAATATCACTTCTAATTTTCCTCTTTTTCCCTAAAAAAAACTAGACAACACAAATTCCTGACATGGAAATCAGAACAGATACCTGGTGGTCGCAGCTCATCAGTTCGTTGTCCTGACCATCATCCAACTGTGTCTTCACCACAATGCACTTGTTCCATAGCTACCATTGTCCTCAACCCTTCATCCAAACAAGTTAGCACTAGCAAGCCACCAATCTCATAATGCATGCTCTCAAATTAATTCTAATTTCTCAGATTCTCAGTTTCTCCCTAAACACTCTGCCCAGACTTGTCATAATTTTGAAAACTTCTCTATCATCTCTTCTTAGCCTTCTCTTCTCCAAGAAGTACAGTTCCAGCCTCTCCAGTTTATCTTTATACCTGACAGAGAGACCAGATGGTTCCACGAAGGTTCTTCTTTTACGGTCAGTAAGTCAATATAAACTGGAGTTGGGGTTATGCCTCAGCTAAATTCACCCACTGTTGATGACTGAAAACAACAAATGCGAGAGGTCACAGCTGGTCCATGCAGAGAGGGCAAGTGAACACTTCAAGTCTAGATGACTCTTCATCAGGGCTGAAGTGAAGTGTGGAGGGAACAGCATTTATGCTATAGTTGGGTGGGGTGATGGTGGGGGTAGTGGGTGTAGGGTGCTGGTGGAGAAAAGATGTTAATAATTTACATTAAGTATTGGAATGTGAGAATGGCAGGACCTGAACTATAATATAAATGCTAATCCCCTCCACACTTCACTTCTGCTCTGATGAAGAGTCATCTAGACTTGAAATGTAAGCTTGCTCTCTCTCCATGGATTCTGCCTAACCTGCTGTGATCTCCAGCGTTTGTTCTCTTCAGTACAGACTCCAGCATCTGCAGTAATTTGTTCCTACACTGTTGTTGACTGCCCATTCCGTTCTTCTGGAGAGTGATTGGCTATCATGGTTTCCATGGTTTAAAATCTTAATTACACTTCTTGTTGAAGCACATATCATTAATTCTCACCAGGAGACTATCCCAGGCTGTAGCTACCTACTGGGGAATGGTATTCTTATAAAGCTCATCACTTTTAGTAAGGGCAAAGACATTATGAAAAGTTGGCGTTAGAAAGCCATGGCATGATTGTGGTGAGTGATGGTGCAAATACAAAGCATTAACTTTCTACAGGATATTAAGACTGGTGGAACAATTAAGGGACTAAATTGGTTGTGTTGATCGAATTATTGATCTAAAGCAGTTTCCAGCTGCTTGTTATGCATCTGTTGCACATTTTTAAACATAACATTTTAGCTCTTTTCTCTTCCTAATGCTGTGTTGAATATGTTCCAACATTATGAAGCGGTAACAAAAGATACAGTGACAGCAGAAGTCATGTAATTGTCAGAGTGATATTCTGAAATTTTTTTTGTGACTTGTCCTTTTGTATTGTGACTGGAATCCAAACAGAGTAATTCCATTTTCTTTGTCTTTAACACCATTGAGCTTTATAAATAACCGGCATCAGGATTGGGCAGTAATTTCTTCTCCTTTATCTCAACCTATCCTTTATATTCCTCCCACACATGCAATAGAATAGTTCCGTCACTAAAAGAATGTACAGGCATTCCCCCTGCAAAATGAAGCAGTTAAAATCCATGCCATCAAACATGAAGTGGGCCATCCTTCAATTCTTGCGTTATTTTTTAGTTTACAATTTGCAATCTGCAAGCACAAATGAATGTAATGTTACTTAATGAAGTGAGTAATTCCATCGATTGGAGAAGCTACTGCTTTTATTAATTTTTCATTAGCCACTAGTAGCATTCTGCCCTCAAAAATTGTTGTTTTAGATTATATTGATTGAATAAATCCCAAGGTTCCCCTCACTGGAGATCTGAAGCACTAGATAGCATGAGATTTACTGGTTAAGACAGGTACTTCAAAGAAGATTTTATGCTGGTGTCATGTGCAATTTATCTATCCTTGTCTTTTTAATGCTCCCTGGGTTAGATTTTGATGCTTTCAGGACTGAGCAGACTCTGCCAGTGTAGAGGCCACCAAGATTTTGAGTCTCAAACCTCATTAGAATGGAGGAAGTGAACTGCAAGGCATTGATCAGACCTCCCAGCAGAGTTCAGAAAATGGAAATCCAGCCAGGACTGCCACCAGCAAATTGCAATGATTGGTGATTCTTGCCCCTATCCCATTGCATCATGCAACCCAGTCCATCACAAAATTATGCACCTTCCCTTAATGTAAGACAATTATAGGCAATGATGGCCAAGCTATTGCTAAACTATCAATCCAAAGACTCAGTTAATGTTCTGAAGACCCAGGTTTGAATCCCACCAAGGCAAATGGTAGAATTTGAATTAAGAGTCTAATGATGACCACAAATCCACTGTTGATTATTGGAGGAACCCATCTGGGTCACTAATGTCCTTTAGGGAAGAGGTCACTCATGATCCTAAATGATATTTTGGGCCCTGGAGGTTTTGTTTCTCTTTTGGGACCTAGAAAAATAATGACAAACTTTCCTTCTTATTTTCTGTGAGCTCAATGTGGAGCTCATCTAAATATGCAGAGCACGGACACCAATTGGTCTAGCCTAAAATGGAGATTGGAAACTAAGTTAGACCGCTAGCCCCAGTAATACCAAAATGTCACCTGCATCAGTGGGTGTTTTGGATACTAACAACATTACTTGCTTTGGCATGGCAGGAAGGTCACCAGTCCAATGTTGTGCCCATGGTTGGAGGTAAAATTCACTACATGCCCAGAAATCTATAGGATTGTTCTCTCATGAGAGAGAGAGACAGAGACACAGCTGGTAGTGACTTTAACCTGAGGGTCACCATGTCTCAGACAAGGGGCAATATTGAACAAACAGGAACTTTGTAGTGACCTCAGCTGTATGGGAATTGAGCCCATGCTGTTCAAATTAATCTACATTGCACGCCAGCTGTCCAGCCAAGTAAGCAAATCAGTCTCCTATTCATAACCACCCTGCCCAAAGCAGGTGAAAACGTGCAGAATTAACCCCTCTCATTTCTCACATAATCTTTCTTACTCACTTTTGAAGTATTGGACCTTTTATAATGTACCAAAGAGAACAAGAACACTTGTTAGATTTATGCAATTTAATACCCATTAATGAAATTTTGAGATAAATTCTATTTTATTCATTCATGGAAACTGGGTGATGCTGGTTAGGCCAGCATTTATTGCACATCTTTCATTACCCAGAGAGCATTTAAGAGTCAACCACATTGCTACGGGTCTGGAGTCACATGTACACCAAACCAGTTTTCTTCTCTAAAGGACATTAGTGAACCAGATGGGTTCCTCCAATAATCAACAATGGATTTGTGGTCATCATTAGACTCTTAATTCAAATTCTGCCATCTGCCTTGGTGTGATTCAAACCTGGGTCTTCAGAACATTACCTGAGTCTTTGGATTGATAGTTTAGCAATAGCTTGGCCATCTTTGCCTATAATTGTCTTACATTAAGGGGAGGTGCATAATTTTGTGATGGACTGGGTTGGGTGATGCAATGGGATAAGGGCAAGAATCACCAATTATTGCATTTTGCATTTGAATTGATAGTGTTAGACAATACGGTTTTTGTTAGCTCCTTCTTTACTCCCCATTCCTTGCTTTGCTTTCACTCAGCATGCACAAATCCTCAGTCCCTTTCCCATTCTGATTCACTCTCTCCAAAGGTAATATGGAGAAATTCCTCAGGGTAAGAGGCTCAACCCAAACCATCTTCAACTGCATCCTTGCTGACTTTTCTCCATCATAATATCGGAAGTGGGAATGTTCACTGGTGATTGCACGACGTTCAATGTCACCACACAACTGATATACAGCAAATAGTTCAGATATTCTCTCACTCTCATACTGTTTCATTCTTTGGCCTTTCACCATTCTCCTGCCATCCAATTTAGTTTGGAAAGTTTTGTTTGGTTCTGTGTTTCTCAAGCAGCATCAGTGCTGAGAGGAAGCTGATTCAGAACATTGAAAGGTCATCGATCTGAAAAGTTAACTGTGTCTCCCTTGCCGCAGGTGCTGTCAAATCATGAAGCACTTGCAGTATTTTTGAATTTTACTTTACGTTTCCAGCATCTGCAGGACTTCACTGTGGTCATGGCTTCCTTTCTCTCTGTGATCTCTCTCTCTCTTGGCCTCTGCCTCATTACTTAAATATTTGTCTCACTGAGCTTGTTTGATTGTCACACTTGAGGTATATTGCTGCCCTCAGTATTTAGTTTTTTCTTCTGTGAATATGATTTTATAAAACTTACTTTTCTAACCAACCTATTGAGAGATACTATTACACACCTCTGGAGCAGGTGGGACTTGAAACTGGGTCTCTCAGTCCAGGGGTAGGCACACTGCCACTGTACTACAAGAGGGTCACTTTTCATAGAATCCATATTGTGTGGAAGCAGACCATTCAGCCCAAGGCCCAGCACCAATCCTCCAAAAGACATCCCACCCAAACCCACCTCCCCCACTGTTTCCCCCATAATCCTGCATTTCCCATGGCCAATTCACCTAGCCTGCACATCTCTGAACTGTGAGAAGAAAACGGAGCACCCAATGGAAACCCACAGAGGAGAATGTGCAAACTCTACACAGACAGGCACATGAGGCTGGAATCGAAGCGAGGTCTTTGGCACTGTGAGGCACTGAGCCACACACAATCTCTTGTATGCCCCTCCCAACTGCTTAACTTTATTAAATTACTAGATTGTGAAACAAAGACAGTAACCCAGATTAATTATGCTTTTCCTAAATCTTTCTCTCTCAGTCTTACGCAGTTTATTTAACCACAACTAAGAGTTTGAAATATGTCCCTAATTAATTCTGAAAAAATCAGCAGAAACTTGAAGCAAAGGAAAATTATCACTTGGTATACCTGAATAAATGTTGATACATCCTTGAAAATTAAGTGTGTTGATATTCCACAGGATCCAATTTTGATTCATTGAGTAAACAAATCAGGCAAAATATCAACTCCAAGCCCAGATGCTTGGGAAAAAACTGAGGCCTTCAAATTAAATAAAAATGACTACACAATAATTCTAACATAACCTTTTTTGTGACAATCTTCTTTTGGACATTGGACAGTTCAGTGACTGAGAACGAAAAATTCAGGTTGACAGAATTATGCTGTTCACTGTGCTGATTATAAAATCCAGTGACCATGCTGCACAATGAGACTGACTATGTTCTGAATGAGATCTTAGATTTGTAATGGAAAGAATTGATTTGTTAATGGATAAATGTGACAAGCGGAAATCAACTGGAAAAGATCTGAAATGCACATAATTGTATCTTTGTTTCCAGTTTTGTATGCCTTTCAACATGTGTATGTACATGCAAAAAATGCACAGCTCTGGGATTCTATTCCTATCTGCTGCATATTATTTTATAGCTGCAGTAACATATGAGATGATCTACCAGTGACCTTTTATTGTCCACATTATATTCAATTCCGCGAAAGCAAACCTAGCACTTTTGATTGTTTTTTTTAAAAAGGCGTATGTATGGGGGAAGCTCACACATTAATGTAGTTCTGAGGCCCTGCAGATGTTCATAACCAACTTCCATCACTGAAACTCCTGACATTGCATTGCAGTCCTGTAGTATTTTCCATGCCTTCACTACTCAAGCTGTTGAAGTTGTTGCAGGATTCACCCTTCATCTGCTGAGATGAGACATTTTCTACGTGCTCGGATGGCGAGGAAAACAAAAAGAATTTCCACATTTAGCTCAACCTGTAAGAGAGAGTTTCAACTGTAGATGATCTCATATAGCTCCAAAAAGATCTTTGCTATTAATAAGGAGCAGACATGACATAGCAAAAGTGCTTAATCAGAAAGTCTCATAATTGGAATAAAATATTCAAAGGTAATTGATAGTTGAAGCCAAAATCACTGTAAATCTTGGGAACGGAATATCTTATTAAGTTTGTACAGTAGTGTTACAAACTAAATTGAATTACTTTCTGTTCTCCAACTACGTAGCTGTCAATTAGATCTGATTCCTGTGTTCCTTAGCCTTTTCATTCTTTGTGTATTGCCTGGTATTGTCAGATTCTTGCCTTATTCAGTTCTGTCTTTGACCTTTGAACATGCTAACATTCACACCACTTTTCTGCAAGTAAACCTGACTGATGTGAGGTGTGGAGGCTTAACTATACTTTTCTGATAAGCATGGCTTCTGAGCATGCGTGTAAGGGGCCAAGGCATAATGACATCTATCACATGGAACTGGGACTTAAGTTTGTCAGGTCCCAACAATGTCTTCTTTTTCCATCTCTTGCATATAGTTATGTGTGATAAATGTTATTGATGTTCACTGTATGGAGAACTTGCTGTCCACAACTTGGACTTGATCTTAGCACATGATGCTACAGCCTAAACACATACATCAGATCCCCATTTCTCCTTCTGTGCCTGTTCTATGTTAAGTTCCACCATGTATGTTGTTGACATAGATAAATGCTTCTTATTAGTTGTTTTCAAGGATCAGTTAATTATGTACCAACTGTTTTTGGCATCAAATGCTGATGCACCCTGCTTCCACTGCCCAGCTTTTTGTTACACAGGGAACTATAATGTTTATTGTCACAAGCAATCCAAAAAGCTCTTCTTTTCATACAACTTTCCATCAAATTTCTCAATGCCACATCATTTTAAATAGCTCTTGTAACCCTGGAATTCAATTTCATCACCACCTTTCCCTGGTATGTATTTTGAGATCACAATTAATATTCATGTGAAATGGTTCTTACTTAATTTTCTGTTTAATCATTTATAAAGTATGACCACTGCCTTCATGACTGAATTGCTTTATCAAAATCACCCTTATCAATTCTTTTTAAAGGCTTATCTTTTCCAATGTGATTCTAACAATCCGATAAGCTGATTCACCATAATTTAGGTTTCTGGGAATCTGACCTCTAACGTTGATGATGTCACACTGTGTTTTGAGATTATTTTGCAAAACCGGGACCTAGGCACTTAATCTGATGATGAGACATGCAAGTATTAAACACTGGGAGAAGTACTGTCCACCATATTAAGCTCTTTGCATTTGCAAATAAGTCTAAACCCTACTCAGGGCCTTCTTTGCAAAATTGAGCGTGATAAGCATTGGTAAAGTTATATGCAGGAAAAACAGATCCTGTTGCCCACATGTACCTTAACCTGCAGTGTTTCAAGAGACAATTGGAAGCAGATACCATAAAGTTGATTTTTTTGAAAATAAACTCTCTCCTTATTGTCTGCCTTTCTACTGATCACCACTCCTGATCCTCTGTTTCCCCTATTCCTTTGATCACTCTTCCCTTTTCTAATCCCTTTCCCTCTATATTATAACCTCCTTTGATCTTCCCTTTCCCTTTTCCAGTCTTTCTTCTGCATCTCCCTTCTTCACCATCACTCCTTTGCTGTTCAAATCAACTTTCCCACACTCAACACCTACTTGAGGGTCATAGCCAATTTGGCTGCCAAAAAGAATCAAGTGTTCTTTGCTGGACAAATCCATTAATTTACTGGTTTAATGTAAATGAAGCCCATAATCATTCTTACTTCAGACTACTGCAATAAGTAAGCCTCTGTATTGTTTATGCTGCCTGATGGCACATCCTCTCAGGAAAAGAGTATACAAAAATTATATGCACAGTTTTCTTTTTGCCCTATCATTAATTTTTGAAAGAAATTGTGAATCTTTTCTTCTTTGACGAAGAGAAGCAGCCACAAAAAAATACTTAAATTTCATCATACTGATCTCAATTATAGCTACACATTGGACTGCATGTAAAAAGTCCCTTTTGAAATAACCCCATAGAGGCTGGTATTGCATCATCAAGTCACCCTTTATTTTCCCATGAGCAATCTTTAACTTGAATACTGTCTCGTTAGAGCCAGCTCTCAGAGTTGCAGTATCTCTGACATTCCCCTTCCCAATTGTCAGCCAGGGCTCCCTGATTAGACCAGACTAACAGCCCCATTCTGGGAACTCATATTCTGCGATGACCAGCTGGCTGACCTTGTCATAAACGCTACACATTTCAAAACCTGTGTTGAGTAATATTTCGCTAATGCACTCACTGCAAAAGACTTAAATGGGTTACATTATGATGATAGGTGGCAGAAATTTGGATTGCATTCACTCCATTCGATCTAAAAGATTGAGGGCTTTTGAACTGAGGTGTTTACAATATTGTAAAGATTCAATAGGGTGGATGTGCAAAGAAACAATTTCTAATGGAGGTTGAAAAGAGATAAAGGCGATAATTAGAGTCAAGCCTTTGAGGAAGGACATCAGGAAGCACTATGTTTCAAACACATTTGTAACCAATGCCCAATATTAAAATAGTTGCCCTCCTGCTGACTGCAAATTTTCCGAACTCTAAGGATCACTGCTTATGGGAATACAAAGCCATGACCCCTTTAAATAGTTAATAATCTGGCTGCATTAGAAGCTGTTAAATTTCGAACTGAATGATGTCAGTGCCTTGTGTATCTCATGTGTATTTACTAATTCTCCAGAATAAGTTGAGCCAAATATTACACGGCCAAACTTAAGCCATATTTTTTGTCTCTTTCACTCCAGAAAGATTTCACAGAGGAGGGGGCCCCCCAGGGGAAAGTTTTAGTACGGTGTATTAAATAACTCTGTGTGTCTTCGATGTTGTATTATTCCCACCTGCGAGGATGAGACTGAGTAAAAGCTGGAAACCAGGAAGAGAATGGTTAAAAGCACTTGACTGGATTCTCTCCTCTAATGGGTGAGAAGATTGGATTCTCTAATGGCTCTTGAGGAAGAGGTGTTAGAAAGGACGTCAACATCATTGTAACTGCCTTCATACCCATCCCAAGCTCTGATTTGATTCTTCAAGCATTAATGGCTCAGTGTTATGTTTCGTAGCTGTGAACACAGGAGTTATTATAAAATGTATCAGAAAGTAGCTTTATGTTTAAACATAAAATACAAGTATTTCATGAGACTGTTAAAATGGTAATTAATCCCATGCATTTATTTTTCCCAAAATGCATGGAATCAGGAATTTTCCAAACTTTGCTACTTAGCACCAAATGCTGGAGCGCATGATAACAGCGACCATAGTTTGATATTTTTATAAGTAAAAGTGAGTCAACTAAAATATTTTAATAACCTGTAGTTTCAAAGGCCAAAGGACCTAGAGTCATAGGATTACAACACAGCAAGAGACCCTTTGGTCCAATCAATCTAGTCCCATTTGCCAGCATTTGGCCCATTTCCCTCTAAACCCCTCCTATTCATATACCCATTCAGATGCCTTTCAAATATTGTAATTATACCAGCCCCCACCACTTCCTCTGGTAGTTCATTGCATACACACACCACTCTCTGCTTGAAACATTTGCCCCTTAGGTCCCTTTCCCTTTCACCTTGAACCTATACCCTCTAGTTCTCAACTCCACTATCCTGGGAAAAGCATGGGTTCCTGAGGAAGTGGAGACTTGAGGTTTCCTTGCGAGATACTGTGGAATGCTTCTGTTCCTTTTAGTCTGCAAGGAGCTATAAAGCACATGGTTAAGTAATCATAACTCTGTTTAACAATGAGATGCATAGGCCATTTGGTCAGTAGAATGTTGGAGAACACCTCGTGCCATTATTTTGAATTCTGAAGTGCTTATCTTGTGATATTCAGAAGGGTAGCAGCACTGGAACAGAGCATAGCAGTATGTTTGGCAGTTCCAATATTAGGGCTGATATAGGCAACAGCAAATCATCCAGTGAGAAGTTAAGTTATGGAAATGGTTGCAGTCAAGGCATACAGGATTAGAGTTTGTCCAGGTTTCATGAAGTCAGCACTTTGTCATAGTATGCAATTTGCTTTATTAATTACTCTATACTTTTGTTCTCTTGCTTAATTGCAATTGCATATTATTCTGTAACAGTTTGAGCTTTGCAGAAATGAGATGCATTTTATCACTAAAGGCAATACCAGTTTAAGGTTACCACTGTCTGCTATCAATTAACTATCACATTGAAAGATAAAGATCCATTGAATTACATGAATACATTAAGGACATGCCTGACTCTGATTGGTAGAGGGCTCCTATTTTAAAAATGTATTTTTCACCGCTTCATATGCACTTCATAAAACTATCAGAATTAGGCCATTTACCCCTTTGAATCTGCTCTGTCATTTGGTTCATGGTTGACAATCCCTAATTCCAATTTCCTGCCTTTACCCCATATCCCATTACTCCCTTGTTGATTAAAAATCTGTCCATCTTAGCCTCGAATATTCTTAACATGTACATAACTGTCACTCTGCCACATTTCCATCCATGAGATATCGATCTGCAAATGGACATCATGTGTGTAAATTCTGCCAAGAAAATAACTTAACTTTGGAAATACTATTGCAGTCAGTTAGAAATAATTTCAAAAATATGGAAGGTAAAGTTCAAGCTATGGGAATATTCTGTTTGAAATAGCTTAATGATGATCATTCGAAAAACTAATAGCACTCTGCAGCTCTGTGTGAATTAATGCACTGTTCTTTTTTTATTACACAGCTAATGTAAGCCATTCTTTCATGTCACAAAATCTTGCAGTGAAGTCATGCAAACTGACTAATGTAATGAGTCATAATAAAATAAAAAGTCTTTCATGGCGTGCAGGTATTTATTTTGATTAAGTTCTGTAAAAAGAGAAAAAGCGACTTAACAATTAAATTGTTAAAAGAACCATGTAAGTTATGCAAGGGATATTTCTTTAGGCTATTATAACATGGACGGGTTTTTAATCTGTAAGATGATGAGGAATATTTGAAGACCTTTTGTGTGTATGAGTAGCATATATCTCCTGCGAGTCTGAAATGACAATAAGGTCCAACATGTTACCATCAACAAGACCTATATTGATGTTATGCCAGCAGGATAAAAGACTGTTTAGTTGATGCACGATTGTGAAATCTTGTTAGCCATAAATGACATCTCTGTTGAATCTGTCCTACAGCATAATAAATGGGGAGCAATTTGTAGCAGTAATGATATGACTGCAGCAGTAATGATGAGATTACTGTTAATGCAGTAAAATGTGCACAGGCTAATTTGTAACAGTAATGATACTGCTATAGTGAATTGGTAGGTCATTTTTAAACTAGTCAATGTATATTTATTAGCTCCTGCAGTAAATGTAACGTCATCTGTGTCTCTCTGCTCCCACAACAGCACCTGCTAGTTCACACAATGTTTAAACTGATTCATATTTCTACCTTTGTTGTTGAGTGCCTTAACATTATTCATATTCTTCTTTCTAAGTTCAAACGACACACCCACCTGCACTCATCATCTCATTGTAATTTTCAAATTGTTGCCTTCGGAAGTGACTGAGTTTCAACAGCTTGTTTTAACTCCACCTATGGCACTTCAGTTTGCATGAGAAATTGAAGGCAACAGATGATAATAATGATACTTGCATCAATCTGGAACTGGCAGATTGGAACTGGTACTGCATTCTGACAGATATATGGATGTATGCAATTGTGCATGCAGCCACACATGTCTGAAACATAAACAGATTTGATGTCAGTGACTTAATTAAGTGGGTTTACTGAGCTTGTCAAATGAGCTTGAGCTAATAAGCAACTAATAGTTGCTATTGGAGTTGGTTTATTTAGCTGGATGGTTGGTTTGCAATGCAGTTGAACAGTTCAGGTTCAGTTGTCACACCAGCTGAGGTTATGGCGAAGGACTCGCTTTCATAATTTTTCCCTTTTCATGAGGATCGGTGATCCTCAGGTTAAACTCCCGTCAATCCTCTTTCTCTATTGAGAGAGCAGGGCAATGATGACTTTCTCTTTTAATTCTTACCATCAGGTGTCACCAGCCTTGCAGAAACTAACAACGTTAAACATACATGGTATTGCACGTTGGATATCTGAGGGATCGTTTTAACCTCTGTCCTCCCGCAGCAGACTGGTATATGGTGGGGATTGGGGAGAGAACATTAAATTATTTAAAATAGAAATTTCAACTTTAATGCATTGTGATTTCAGCTGCCTTTGGTTAAATGGATTTTGGGTTTAACGTTGTTCGATTATGATCCCTCCCACTCTTAAAACCATCTGTGTCTCTATCCCCAAGACCTCTCTCATCCATGAGACTCTTGCTGCAATACCCTTCTCTCCAAGATGTGTATACCCCATTCCCCACCTCAAGACTTCTCTCCCCTCAAGTTTCTCCTCCCAAGACCGCTCCCCTTGAGCTCAGTTGGCTACATGGTTACATTGTGATGCAGAATGATGTGAACAGCATGGGTTCAATTCCTGTAACCGCTGAGGTCACCATGAAGGCCCCATCTTCTCAACCTCACCTCTTGCCTGAGGTATGCTAACCCTCAAGTTAAACCTTCGAAAAGTTGACTTTGTATTGAAAGAATAGCCATCTGGGACTATTGTAACTCAACTTCTATGCGAAATACTCATGAAATTCACAGTGAGGCTAACACTGGGAAAATGGAAACAATACATCATAATTTTTACTTCTTCTAGATTGGGCCTTGAATCCACAACCTTTCAACTTTATGGTTAAAAAAAGGAAGTTGGAAATGACCTTGCAGCTCCGATCGGGAGAAATAAAGACCCCAATTTTCATTTCCAGATGGGGTGTGTATAGGAATGAGAATCCCGGTTCTGTGAATCCACCTGTCCAACTAGCACCCACACTGATCATTTTCAATTTAGGGGAGTGACCTGGAGTTAAGTCAGCCTCGCAGATCTGGAAAGACCACTATTATGTTTACATATTATTTGGTAACAGTTTGAGCATTTCATCATCAAAGACACCAATAACTTACTTAAGCTTATCACTGTTCCCAATCAAATGTCAAGCTAAAAGAGATAGATTCATTTAATTGCACGAACACATTATAAACAATCTGCTGTGATACTAGGCCAAATGACTATTTTAAAAGCTTACATTTCACTTCTACGTATGGACTGCTTACAGAACTGCCAAATGGCTTAAAACCATAAGATTATGGAATCAGTGTGGAAAGTGGCCACTCAGCCCATCAAGAAAGCTACAGATGTTTCATAAGTTAAAGGGAGCAAATTAATTAGACAAAGCAAGCAAGAGTGCTGCAAAGAATGACATAACTTTGAAGAATTAAAGTGCATTTATTTCAATTCAGCATGACTGACAGGTAAAGCGAATGAACTCAGGGCATTTTGGGAACATGGGATCGGGATATCATAGCTATTACAGAAATAAATTCAATAACATTTTATGCAGATGAGCAATCTGACATATTATCACTGTTCTTCTTTGAACTCAATGCACTTCTTTGAACTGTTCCCTGTCAACTTTAGGCAGACTAAATGGATTTGTTCACTTTTTACTTGTAAGTACACATTTACACGATTGCATAGTGTGCTTTCCCACCATCAAACGGTGTGTGGGCATGCTCAAACTATGTACATCCCCAGTCCTGACTCCATAAACATGCAAAATGACAGTCCAAATATATAGGTTAAATAGATTGGCCATGCTAAATAGTGTCCAGGTTAGATGGATTAGCCATGGTAAATGAGGAGTTACAGGGATAGGATAGGAGGGTGCATCTGGGTGGAATGGCCTTCAGAGGGTCAATGTGGACTCGATGGGCCAAATGGCCTGATTCCACACTGTCGGGATACTATGACAGGAACTGAGGATTCTTGATTTTTCATGACATTTTCACCACAGCAAAGACATTGTTCTGTCGTGGCAATGCTATCAAAATCAGAATCGTACTGGAAATCATTAAAGATTTTCAGCAAGTACAGGGGTAGCGAAAGCAGGAGGACAACAAAGCAAAATAGAAATCTGTGGTCAATAGGACAGACTACGGATAAAAGGACAAATGTGAAAGGAAAATCAGATGATGATCGGTTTAAGAAAGAAATAGCAAGCATGGAGTAGTACAAATGACAACATCAGAACCATTGTCAACAATTAGCCTCTGAGCAAACAGTGCTTGTAATCTGCAATTGTCAAATTTAGGGTTGGATTTTATGCTTGCTCCTCCTGCGTTGCTTCCAGTTGGTGGATAGCACTTAAACTATGAGGGTTTTCTGGACCATTCTTGACCTCAGCACCCACAACACAGTAGGAGGGCATGTGCTGAAACGGGCAGCCCACCTACAATGTTATATTTTAAAAATCTTGTTTACAAACAAATAGCCTGAATAACTGACCATCTTTTCAACAAAACAATGAGCTAGGTAGATGGACAGTTGTTTTTTTTTGTATATATAATTTTATGGAAAAAGCACAAAAAAGGCAGATCTTTTCCTCGAAGGTACCCCCTGCTCACTGGGAGGGCTCCACCCCACAACGTCAATTGCCCTTCGTTCCTCCCTGCCTGGTCTTCAGGAACAAGCCAAAACTCCCTCAGGGCATTTCCCTAAGCTCCCTGATGTTAATGCTGTAGGTTGACCTTGTTGAGCACAAACAGAAGTCTTTCCTGAGGCATGATCAAGTATGTCCACCCTCAATCCCCCATAAAATTCACCTCTTGTTTGGGTGGGAAGGTTGTGAAGTGCATATCTAAAATGCTGTTCCTCGAGTCTTTGCTGAATTTCATTTGTGGCAGGTAGGCAGAGGAGGGCAGAACTGAGACTAACTGCTCAGGGTCACTCTGGTTGCTTGTACAGAGATATTCTCCAAAGTGATTACCCAGTCTCTCTTTTTTTCTGTGCACTGTGGGCAGTTAATATAGCATTCCTGTTTGAAAGAAGCACATGTAAAGCGCAGATTCACATAAATGCTTTGAGAAGGGAGGAGATAAGAGGGCAGTACTTGCATCAAAAGAACGGTATACTTGAAATGATTAAGCAGTGAAACAGGCTATTGTTGAGGTAGCAATCCCCTTCAGAATGCTGAAAGAGAAGGGGAAGATGTTGCAGTATCACACTGGGTCTGACAGAAATGACAGAGCAACTTGTGTTAAATGTGGAGGCTGGTGGGATGGGAGCTGAGGACAAGTAGAACCCAAGCATAGCTTTGAGAGTGAGGGGAAGGGCTAAGAGCAGAAATGCAGAAACAGAGACAAACACAGTCAAATGATCAGTCGGTCACAGTGGAGGAAAATCTTCAGTTGACAAAAGAGGATGATATCTTGGTTACACTGTTATGGCACGATCAGAACAGAGTTGGAGACAGACAAACCAGGAGGAGAATCGACGTTTCGGGCATAAGCCCTTCTTCAGGAAGGCTTATGCCCGAAACGTCGATTCTCCTGTTCCCTGGATGCTGCCTGACCTGCTGCGCTTTTCCAGCAACACATCTCCGGCTCTGATCTCCAGCATCTGCAGACCTCACTTTCTCCCCAGACAAACCAGGAGAACAAGCAGGGTTCGAGCAAATGTAGGCAAGGTGGCCTTCAGAGTTGGTAGGTTTACAACAGGTACTGGGTGCATCATTATCTTATTGTGTCTGGGTTTTTTTGGTGAATATCAAATGGGAACGTGTGATCACAGCTCAAAATAGGAGCTCTTCACGTGGATATCTGATCTCAAAGCATCTTCTTTGTTTATTTGTTGTCTAATTTGGACAATTCATCCTCGATAATGATTATCCTAGCCGGAACATCGTGGATATATCTGCTTTCCAAATAATTAGTTTCGCAATACACAGCTTGTGGTTCTCATTCTGAATAAATACACAAAGATTCCCTTGTAATCCAGTCGAGGTAAGAGAATCCCCTCACAGCTTAGCAGGCAGGGAGAGCACAGGTGACTGGCAGGAAAAGACAGCAGCTGTTTATTGCTGAGGGAAAATCATAGAATCGTAGAATCTCTGTAGTGTGAATCGTTGAAGCTGTTTGGTTTAAACTGCAGTTTTCCAAGTGATTAAAAGAGACTGACATTCTTTTTGAGTAAAATTAAAAATGTGGCTTGATGCGATTGGGTATTAAGTGATCGTTAAAAATAAGAGGAACAGCAGACTGCATGGATTGATAAGAATTCCTTTAAAAATCTTTGCTTGGAACAAGAGGCTGAATAGGCTGGGGCTGTTTTCCGTGGAGCATCAGAGGCTGAGTGGTGACCTTATAGAGGTTTATAAAATCAGGAGGTGCCTGGTTAGAGTGAATAAACAAGGCTTTCTCCCTGGGGTGGAGGAGTCCAGAACTAGAGGGCATAGGCTTAGGATGAGAGAGGAAAGATTTAAAGGGATCTATGGGGCAACGTTATCACGTAGGGGATGGTGCATATATGGAATGGGCTGCCAGAGGAAGTGGTGGATGCTTGTACAAGTGCAACATTTAAAAGACATCTGAACAGGTACATGAGTAGGTCTGGGTTAGAGGGATATGGGCTGGGTGCTGGCAAATGGGACTAGATTAATTTAGGATATTTGGTCAGCATGGATGAGTTGGACCAAGAGGTCTATTTCCACACTGTACATCTCTATGACTTTAAAATAACTATCCTGCCATTTCAGTGAGTAAACCTACATCCATAAGTATCCTCTCAACAGTGCACATTTCTTTGATAGTGTGCCCCCTCCAGGGTGAATGTGTCCATATGAGTGAGTGTGCGCTCATGAGTGTCCCCTCAAAAATGTGTACCAGAAAATGAGTAACATTTTGATTGGAAGTCTCCTTTGACAGTGAAATTCCTTGGAAAAGTGTAACCAGAACATATGAGGGGCCCAGTTGGATGGTGGCGTTGTGGCTCACTGGTTAGCACTGATACCTCATAGTGCCAGAGATCTGAGTTCAACTCCAACCTTGAGCAAGTGTCTGTGTGGAGCTTACATGTTCTCACAGTTTCTGCATGGACTTCCTCCTGAAATCCCAACATGTGCAGGCTAGGTGGATTAGTCATGGGAATACAGAATTATCGGTTAAGGAATTGGGTCTGGGTGGATTGCTATTTGAAGGGTCGGTATAAGGTGCATGGCCTGCTTCCACACTGTCGGGATTATGTTATTGCTGTTAGTCTTGAAAGTTCTGCAGCTATGGTGTAGAAAACCAACTTCTAAGTCATGAAGAAATATTCAAATTGCTGTTTTGGTCTTTATCTTGCTACTTTCCCAAAAACAAGAACAAGCTTCAGAGATACATCACTGCAGAATCTAGAATTTCCCAGCAATCAATCTATAATGTGATCCACATCATCCAAATGCTTAGATGGCGCTATTTTCACTATTGTGTTCCCACTATTATTCTCACATAATGACAATCTGGTGTAAAATCGAAGCAAATCCTTTGGATTGTCAAATGAATTATCTTTGAACTTTAATGAGTTTGGGGTTGAATATTCTTACTGATTGCAGAATAGTAATACATGGAAGTTTGTATCTATAGGCTTGCACTGCTGCTACAAGTTCCTACCTGACTGAGTGTGACATGCAATGAGTGTCTCAGCAGTATAACTTGGTAACACAATTTGGGATCAATAAATTCTATGATTCAATAGACTTCAGCTTTACAAAGTGAAGACAACATTTTTTCCACTAACTTTCAATTTTGAATTAGACATAAAAATCAAGATAATTGAATTTAAATGGATTTTGTATCAGGAATAGTTACTAATTATTGCTGTTATCAATGAGACGATGAGTTACCAACCTTTACTAACTCACCACTATCATGGGATTCAAATGCAAAAAAGAAAAGGTGGTTTTGTTCAATGAAAGAATTATAAAGTCACTAGTAATGTACGCATTTGTGCCAATTGCTTATCATACAGAAAAAGATTATCTGATTACATGTTAAAAGTGCTCAGTGTTAAACTAGAGTGACCTCGACAGAGACTGTGTAATGCACTGTGATTTAAATAATCAGTCCTGCAGTGTAAATCTTGAAAGGACATTGGTGATGATATTCCAGTAGTTGCCAATCTAAGAATTAGAAAGTAGCACAATTCCCTCCGCATTCTTATGTCAGTTTGCTTGACTGTTATTTCTAAAAGGGAGGCTTTTAACATGAGTGAGTGGTTGATGGAAGAGAGGAAAATGCTTCAATGATAAACATTCTGAGCATTTGATAATTTGGCTCCAGCTTGCCAACCTCTAGATTTTATTAAGGCAGAACACAGGGTCAGCAGCCAACCTGCTTCCTCGGGGAAGGCTGGCATTTTAACTATGCCAGTGAAGTTGGAAGCCTCAAATTTCAACATCTTGACAGGTTTAACTGTGGACAAGCTTCGGGGAATCCAACAACTGCAGAAACAGCATTTTCCTTCATGGTCTGACCATCCCTCCCCTCCCATGAGTCCAATCTCAGCCTTTTACAAACCATCTATCTGACCACTGCCCTGAAATTCAGGGGTTAAAGTCTACTTTAGACTTTACGTTAATCATACTACCAGCAGATAAAGGCAGAATGACGATCATCCTAGATAAATCTGATTACATCCAAAAAGCACAACAACTACTTGAAGATACCAACACCTACCAAAAGAGGGAGTTTGACCCCACCCCACAGCTCACCAATAGGATAAATAACACACTAAGGAATCTACAAAAAAACGGACAGATAACCAGAGCTGACCTACAAAGAATGAAACCGGAAAGCAACAACACCCCCAGATTCTATGGATTACCTAAAGTGCACAAACCAGACATCCCACTCAGACCCATAGTATCACTACCAGGGACACCATCATACAAACTGGCCAAAGAACTACAACAGAAACTGAAACACCTGGTCAGCGGATCCAAACATTCTATACAATCAACACAGGAATTCTTGGACATCATCAGAAATATACACATAGACAAAGAAGAAACCATGATATCATTCGACGTGACGGCACTGTTCACTTCGATTGACAAAACCCTAGCCAGAGAAACAATCGCCAACCTACTGGACATACAGAACAGAAAACAGGACCTATCAGCAAAGACGGCATACTTAAACTACTGGACTTGTGCCTCACAACACACTTCACATTCAACAACCAGATATACGAACAAATCAACGGAACACCCATGGGATCACCAATCTCGGGATTCATAGCAGAGGCAGTTATGCAAAGGTTAGAACAAACAGTCCTACCACAAATTCAACCCAAACTCTGGGTCAGATATGTCGATGACACGTTTGTAATCATTAAAAACACGGAAATAGAAAAAACACACCGGATCATCAACACCACACTCACAGGAATCCGATTCACGAGAGAAGAAGAAAAGGATAGCCAACTCCCATTCCTAGAATTAATGGTACAGAGAACACCAGACGGAGAATTCACTACAAGAGTATACAGGAAAGCCACACACACAGACCAAGTCCTAAACTATGAAAGTAACCACCCCAACACACACAAACAAAGCTGCATCAGGTCACTATTCAAAAGGGCCACAACACACTGCAGTACACCAGAACTGCAAAAAGAAGAAGAGGAACACCTATACAAGGTATTCGCCAAAAATGGATACCCGCGCAACTTCATCAGCAGATGCCTAAGAGAAAGACCACGGAACGAGGACATACCACAACCAAAAGGACTAGCCACACTACCATACATCAGGAGCATCTCGGAACTGACTGCCAGACTACTGCGACCCCTAGGACTCATAACGGCACACAAACCAACAGCCACGCTCAGACAACAACTCACCAGAACAAAGGACCTGATACCCAACATGAGCAAGACGAATGTAGTGTACAAAATACCATGCAAGGACTGCACGAAACACTATATAGGACAAACAGGAAGACAGCTAACAATCCGCATACATGAACATCAACTAGCCACGAAACGACACGACCAGCTATCCTTAGTAGACACACACGCAGACAACAAGCAACATGAATTCGACTGGGACAACACTACTATCATAGGGCAAGCCAGACAGAGAACAGCCAGGGAATTCCTAGAGGCATGGCATTCATCCACAAACTCCATCAACAAACACATCGACCTGGACCCAATATACCAACCACTACAGCGGACAGCTGAAACTGACAACCGGAAGCGGCAGGGACAGACCACTATAAACACCGGAGGAAACATCAAAGAAGCGCTTCGCAGGAGGCTCCCAAGCACTGATGATGTCGCCTAGCCAGGGGATGAAACGTTTGCAACAAAAACTTCCAGCTCAGCGAACAGAACCACAACAACGAGCACCCGAGCTACAAATCTTCGCACAAACTTTGTCTACTTTAGAATCGGGGATTGGGAAACCATTTGGAGTAAACTTCTGAGGGTCAAGGATGAAGGCTATCACTGCAGTCTCCCTTAGAATGGCACCCCCACCCACCCACTCCATGCAACTACAGACCCTATCCTTCTCAGTGGCAGGGGTCACAGCTGTGGAAGGTGCTGTTGAAGGAACTGTGGTGAATTTTTGCTCTGCATCCTGTCAGTGGTACACGCTGCTGCCACTATGTTTTGGTGATCCCAGGAATGAATGTTGAAGGTAGTGTTTCGAGTGCCAGTAAACAGGCTACTTTGTCCTGGATGGTATCAAGCTTCTTGAATGTAGTTGGAGCTGCACCCATCCAGGCAAGTGGAGAGTATTCCATTACACTCACACACTGACTTGTGCCTTGGAGATGGTGGACAGACAGTGGAGAGTTGGTTGCAATGAGTGTGGGGTGCCTAAGTTCTGATTTGAGTGGTAAGTTACTTACTGCAGTATTCCCAACCTGTTACCTATTCTTGCGGCTACAGAATTTTCATGACTAGTCCAGTTCAGTTTTTCATCAGTTCTGTGGAAATTTAAAAAAATCAATCCTATTTTAAAGACATTTCAAGCAATCTTTTCCCATAATGAGGCATCCACTGGCATTTCCTATTGGTTCTCGACCTCCATGTGCACCTCCACACATTAGCTCAAAAATATTTTCCCATGGAGTTACTGAAAGTGTGAGGTCATAACTGTGCAGTAAAATAAACAAGGTGTTGATGACCTGGATCGGCTATGTGCCAATTTTGGCAAATTTCATGCAGGGTTTCTCTCCATCAGTTCTAGCGCATCTATTAGTGCTATCTTCCCAAACTCAAATCAGAACTTAGGCACCCCACACTCATTGCAACCGACTCATCACATTTTCCAACTCATTGGAGGTGGATGCAATGGCCACTGCTGGGTCCCGTGCTATCTAAATGTTCTTCAAGGTGGTGGCTAAATAGGGCCTCTGAACTCCTGGTTGTCCGTTCCATCCATTTCCTTTCTGTTTTTTTTTCTTTTTCTTGTATATCTTTCCTTTCTGCTCACCTCTTCTCATCAGACGGTATCCGTGGTGACAAGTTGAGCCAGTGCGACTCGAGTTGAGCCAACGTGGGTCCGACATGTGGCAAGCTTGACCTAAAAGCTACTCACTCTGACTTTCACATTGACAATTGCCACTGTCTAGTTTCTCTCTGGTGGATGGGGACACTGCATATTGGTGAGGTAAGATGAAGTAATAATGCTATTGTTGTGTGCAAATAGTCCTCTTGCTACTTTCAAGTGAGTATCTCATCTTGCAGTTCCACATTTGTGTAGAAAATATGTCTTTCTTCGCTCAACAGTGGGCAGCCCCTGACAGCTGATCTCGTCTGATTATCCCAAATTTTGCATCAACACTGGCATCATTCAGGGGCTGTGTGAACTCTTCCACAAAGAGCAGGAAAAAAAAGGAAGAAATAATAAAAAGGAATTGGACTGGGTTGGAGTTCCTCAATGTTCCTATCTTAATGTCTCTTCCAAAATTTCAGATAAATGAAAATCAGGCTGTTATTTTTGTTCAGAAGTTTTGATTGACTTAACCCAGTTTCTGAATAAAACTTGTTTTCTGGAAATGACTATCTTGTCAATAAATTTATTTTTCATCCACCTGTTTGGAAATGTTATGGCACAAGTCTGTGACAGGTAAAATGTAAACCTGGACCTTCTGGATTAGAGATGGGACATTACCCTTTGTACCACATCACACCTGCGGTTATGTTGTACATTGCCAATAGATTCTGTATATTTTAGAAGTGTCTCTTCAGCAAGTTTACAGTTAGTCAGCACATCATATTTAGGACAAATTGGAATAGACATCTTGAATCATAAGAAATGCAGTACCTGGGCAGCTTTCTGGGGGTCCCTCTTGGGAAGAGGACATGAAACCAAGCAGAGCACATCAGCTACTGCAGTGGACTGGGGAAAGAGAGCAAGATGGCCTCCTTCCCTTCTGTGGATGCAGGTCATCCCTCCATCACTGGATGTCCTTTATCTGAGAACCTAGGTGCCCTCTTTCTTGCCTCCCGTGCCATCCTGCTACTTGCTGCTGTGTCAGTCAGCCACTCCACACCTTCATTGGCATTGGGTGCAAGGAACACACAATACAGTGCCCCAAACATTGCTTCCAAATAGTATTTAGTATTGAACTGCAAGTTCTGGTTGTCACCTCTCGGCAAGTTCAAATTATGCTCGTCAGTATTTAAAACCAAAGTTGTCTGCTGAATTCATAATTTGAAACAGGGCTATCTTATTCACAGAGTACCAATTTCACATCTGTTTTCATTCTTTGACAAAAAGAAATCCCTGCGTCCAATCCAAATTTTTGTGTTCACCGTTGCTTCAACAGCTGCACAGGAAGCTTAATAAATGATTTGCAGGCATTTATTTGAGTTGTATGCATTGCTACACTCCAAATAATGAGCAAGCAGTGTAAATTCACACTTCTCTGTGTGGCGCTGGACAACCGCAAAACTGCACTGGCAACTGTAATACAGCATAAGATTGATCTACAGATGGTTAAAGGATGGTGCAGTCATTATCAATGCTTGCAAAATGATGTTCATGTGGATTTACAAACTGAATCAATGGTATTCTATGTTTGAGAGTGCTTCCCTTGTCTAATTTAATGGATCCACAGTTATCTGCAAAGCTAAGGTAGACAAAAAAAGTGCTTCTACACAGTAATCTCATTGAATGATGTATTCTGAATGCTGAACACTCTTGGAAGGCTGTTCAATTGCAGTTCTCTTTATGTGAGTCTTTCAATAATTATCTTTTTATTTGATAAACATTAAAAAAGCTGAATAACAAATGACATTATATGGAATGTTTTAAACATAGCTTTCATATTATAATTTGTAAGATAAAAACAAAGTATATTTTTGCGTTAAATTTCACAAATTACATTTTTGAAAGCTGCATGTTTTCATGACTCTCATAATGGCACAAAAAGAACCTCTTAATTTACCAATACAAGGAAAATAATGGATGGAATAACTTCCATAAAGTCAAACAATATCCATGGAGAGAGAATGGTCAGGTTAGCCTTTCGGTTTGACTCCTTTAATTTCATTTTGTTGCACAGACTCGATGGAATACTTTTTATTGAGGGCAATGGGAAAGTAGCTGCTTATCAGCAGAACAATGCCAACAGCAATTTGCATTTATATAGCACTTTTAATGTGCCAAAATATCCCAAGGTGCTTAACAAAAGCTTCATCTAATCAGATTTGACACTGGACCATGTAAGGAGATATATTAGAAGAGGTGATTAAAAGCTTGGCCAAAGACCAAATGCTCCTTAAAGGAATCCAGAGATATCGAGAGGCAGAGAGGTTTAGGGAAGAAATTCCAGAGTTCAGTGTGGCGGCAGATGGAGGCACAGCCAACAGTTGCAGAGCGATGTGAAATAGACCAGGTTTAGAGGAGCACCGAAGATTTCAGAAGTACGTTGTACTGATGCAATGAGGAGAGGTTAGGCCAGGAGGGATTAGTAAACAAGAATAAAAATTTTAAAACATAAAGCTCCAGGAGGCAAAATAGTTCACCAGATGCAGGACGGACAGACAAGTTAAGTTTTGTGCAGCAGAGGTTTGAATGACCTCAGAAATACTTAGGGTACGAACTGGGAGTCTCGCCAGAAAAGTATTGGATCAAAATATCATAAATGTATGAAACAGGAATGACCAACAGAGAAGAAAGATGGAGTAGAAATTGGCAATGTTACTGATGTGGTAGTAGGTTGTTGTCGTGATGAAGATATGTGGTTGGAAGATTAGCTTAGAGCCAAGTAAAAGGCCGAGGTTGCAAATGTTCTGATATACACTCAATATCTTCCTTCCATGATTTCTTAAAAGCTAGGAACCCTTCAAACACTGTAAGTGCCAAATTTAATAATACAGTTGTGCATTTCACATAAAGGAACTGTTAAATGAACAATACTGTAATGAAGCTTTATAAGTGTTGCTTAATAGTACAGACAAGCTGCAATATAAGTACCTTTCGGGTGTGGGTGGTGACCTTGTCAACAAACAAGGATACAGAGTGAGACAGTCTGTAACTAACTGAGGTGAAGCTGTCTCTACCACGTGGAGGACTCATTGGGGAAATTGTAGCTATAAACAAAGAGAAATGTTGCAAGTATCAAAACACCTTCATGCAAGTGACATAAAGAGAGGAAAACATTTGCATTTATATAGCAGTGATTGTGCAGTGTATTATCATATCCTCTCAATATGCCAAAATGATTCTTTGGCTGTTATTGCACCAATGGACACTGCAGTTAGTTGGCATGTAGCAATATCTCATAAACAACAAACAAGGTACAGGTCATTCTGCCATAATATGACAGTTGTGTTCATCTGCAACCTTGCGCTACAGAAAATCACGCTATGGAAAACTGCGATAGAAAATCACTATACCCATTCAGTAGAAGGTTCTTGTTATCCAAACAATATCCACAATCCATCAATCGCATTCTAGCCAATTTGCACTGACGAAACACACATTATAGCAGAATGATTTATAAGCAGCCAGTCGGTGTGTTTTTGATGGTGTTGGTTAGACAATATGACACAGCAGGAGCATTAGGTCATTAAGCCCATTGAGTCTGCTCCATTATTAGATCATGGCTGAAGTGATTTAAACTGCTGGACAAGACATTAGAAAGACTTTTTGTACTTCCATGGGATCTCACATCCATTTGAAGAAGCAAATTCCACCTTCTGCTTTTCTTGCTCTTGCTTGTGCATGCCAGTGACTCCAATACGGTCTCTGGTCTTCTGTGCTGTTCAGATTGTCATGAAAATTTAGAATCTTTCCTTCTTTAAAACTCAATAGTGCCAGGTGATGTGACCTGGAAAGCAATATTTTATTTTTGCAGCTCTAGAATGCTACTTGAGGCAATCTTTGTTGCCTGTTAACAAAAGTTGAAGGAGATAAATTGACCCTTCAGCTGTGTTCTGTTTTTCAGAGCAGTAGGGATTTTCAGAGCAGCGGTGCACACAGATGGAATATCCAATTTTCACTTTTTTTTTTGCTGAGATTAGTGAATATATAAGACAGCCAACTCATCAGCAGTGCTAAACAAAACAGTTAGCAAAAATTGCATTGTGTGGTCTCTCTGTAGGTAACTTGTTTAAGATTAAATAGACATCTTCTGTTCAGGAGGACTTCCAAAAACAATCCAATTACAGCTACATTGTTTCCCCTGTAGCAATGATTTTTCTTTCTTATTTTTGACTTAGATGTTATACTAAGGTTTAACATCCCTACATAGATACTTTAATGGATGAACAGCCAGCAGTTCCAGATTTGCACCAACCAATGCTCTTCCTTCATCTTCATGTCTGCTTGATGTGAGGTTTCCCCCTAATAACCTCTCTTTGGAGAGATACACATAGGACAAAGTCTAAGTTGGGTATAAGGAGTTTGTCATGAACAGTAAGCACAAGACAGTTTGAGAAACTAAAGTCAATGAGAGAGTGGGGCATTTTCTTGCTTACTGTGCTATTAGTTGAATTCCACTAGGGTCTATTGGCCTCATTACAGCCTTGCTCCAAACATGGACAACTGAGATGAATTCCTGAGCTGTGGTAAAAGTAGTGCCCTTGACAACAAGGCAGCATTTGACTGCATATGACATCACAGCGACCTAACAAAAACTGTAGACAATGCGAATCAGAAGAACTATCTTTGCGATGCCCTAGATCCCTTGGCTGCAGAAATGTTCAAACAATATGCTCCCTTTCTGGCGAATCAGGGTGTAGCAGATACAAGCAGTCAGGCCAGGACTTAGTTTTTTTGAGGGGAGGTTTTTATTCGATGTTTTAGGTATTAAAGAGCCGCTGAGATAGCCAACATGGACCTTGAGCTGCAATGCAGGCTTAGCCAACATATAATAAAAAAAGTTACCTTGGTTGATGAGTTGAAATGAAGAATGGATGCCTGGAGGATCATTAAGCAGCTGGTTGCTAATTCAGTTCACTCCAAGTGCTTAATAAAGAGGCTGCACTGCATTTGGGTAGCTGCTGTTTGATTTAACCGAACACTTTATTTGCAGTGAACGGGGTCATTTTACCAAAAGTCAAATATGCCTTAAAACCATGCTCAGATTTCACTGTTCATTTTTTAACTGATCTTTGAGATTTTAAACAGCTTGGGAAACTGTCATTTTGTCAAGACATGAGTAACATTTATTGAAGAGAATCTCTGATATCACTTTACCAGGAACTTTTAACATTGTTTTTGCGTTCAGTCACATCTAAACGATCAGTACATCGATTGACATCAGAAAAAGTATTTTGGAATGTGTTTTGGTCACAGAAACATGTACATTTGTCATCCTTTAACTTCAGGAGCCATAAAAATGCTCAAAAGCATTCAAATTGTTATATTTTTAGAAGCGATCACTGAAACTGTAAAGTGATTATCAGGCATTAAAAGCATTCAGGAGAATATCAATACAGCTTCCAATGTGTTATGATGGGAAAAATAATCAACAATACTAACCACTTATTTTAAACATTTATTCCAGAATCTTCCCTTGTCACCTTTCTTTCATTCGGCACATTACCTGTTCTATCTGATCATTCTCTTGCTGTTAAGTTGCAACTTCTGCCGCTTTTGACAACTCCTCCTTCTGACTTACTTTCCACTTCCACACTGTCTCCGCCACTCCATCCGCTGTTGCTGTCACCTCCTACAACAACTCAGGTGTTTTCCACTGTCTCGGCCGCTCTTTCAACTCTGGGTAAAAACGTGGGGCACTTTGACAGGGGAACTGGAGGTAGGCGAGGGTGCTGTTTCACTGTTGGCAAGGCAACCAGAGATGGGCCTAAGTGAGATTGTCAGCCCAGATCTCCCCCAACTCCTGACAAAGTCATAAGCCCCTGACCCCTCCTCAATACCAACACTGGCCTGTCGTTGCTAGTTCCACACTGGCCCACTGGTGAATTTTTCTTTTTCATGTTTGTTTCATAAGGGTGGGCTTTTCACAGCTCCACTCTGTCTCTCTCGCTCTCTTCCCCCTTTCTCACTCTGTTTCTCTTTTACTCTGTCCCTTTCCACATTTCGTCACTTTCTCTCTCTTTCTCATAGCATTGCCAGTCGCTTTTGTACACTAATGATCATAGATGAGTCTATATGAATGCTGTAGAACACAGAGTGATGTCGAACTTCTCATAGAATCTCTGCAATCATAGAATCCCTACAGTGTGGAAACAGGCCCTTCGGCCCAACAAGTCCACGCTGATGCTCCAGTGTAACCCATCCAGACCCATTCCCCTACCCCATTATCCTATATTTACCCTTGACTAATGCACCTAATCTACACATCCCTGAAAACTACGGGTAATTTGGCATGGCCAATTCACCTAATCTCCATCTCTTTTATGGCAGGAAGGGGTCAAGAGAAGGAAGGGAAGTGTTCGTTGGGGGTGAGGGTAAATATTCTGCAGAAGGAATTGGAGAATGAGATGAGGCAGGCAGAGAACACCATCCGCTCAAGTAGAGAGACAGGAGGGGGATGCAATCTCTTTCCCTGTATGGGATTATGACTTCCTCCTTCTCTGGATCTTGTCCATCACAACCTCCGGTGTCATGGCTTAGAACTAGTGGACCTTCTCCCTTGTTCACTGTGACATCCTGAAACACAGCGCTGTGTGTCAGCCGGCACAGTCCACAGCTTCTGTGAAAGTGAGTGAAGCTCACATATACTAATCCATGGAAATGGTTTCCGATCAGCTCTGATTGTGAAATATACAGGGGCTGTACTCGCTCTTCTGAATATGTTCAAATCATGGTTGACTGGGCCCAAATTTGTGAGTTAGCACAAGGCTTTAAAAGAGGAGTATTCTATTAGCACAGCGCCATTCAGTATCTGTTTTCACAAATCACCAAAACAAAATGGCCCCAGTGGTTTTCAGTGAGTGGAACTGTGCCTTCACACAACCCATGCAACAACTCACATCCATCAATGATCTCATTTCAGTTTGTGGAAGTTTGCTGTGCACAACTTGGTTGGTGCATTTGATACCTTGCAACTATGGGCCCACTTTCCAAAGTATAAAATTGGTTTTGAAGCACTTCAATGTGTTCAAAATTTTGAATAGTATTATAGCAAAGCAACACTGTTTTTCTATCTTCTCCTCCCCTGAAATTGCTCACTCTCGATAGTTCTGTAGTGACTCTTCATGCATATGTACAGAGAGTTAACATTTCTGGGATTATTTAGTACAATAGGCAATGTTATATTTCCATAGGTTCCAATAAATATCATAAAAGGACACAGAAGGTTTCACTTTGGGATTTGATTTCTGCTTGTTTCTGCATAGTGTGGCACTCAATTGGAACAAACAGAACTGATGCTTCAGGTGAAGTGAATTACCTTTGTGCGGCTTGGACATTAAACCACTAGTCTTGATGCTGTATAGTTCAATATCATAATGGAATAAAAGTTCATTAAGTTAGCCCATCAACAAGTTTATACAATGGTTCATAACCTACTATAATTCATTGCTGTTTGATTGCATGAATGAACTCCCAATAGTTCCTTTTAAAAGTATAGATTTTTTTCCAAAGCAGGTAATTTATTCTATATTGGATTGTGAAACATGTATGCAATGCAATAAAAAATGAATTACACTTCTTCAACACCATTCCTTTTAAAGTCAGGAGGATTTTTGGAAGCCATTTTTTTGGATTGCAGTTTGAGTGTGTTTGATTCACCTGAAGCTGAATGTCCTGAGCCACTTTACTATTATTCTTGGAATAAAAATGTTCCAATTTCTTAAACTTTCTTAACACATTCCGCACAATATATAATCATTTGTATTTAGATATTTTTGCTATCTACTATCTTGTACCTCAGCGTTTCCCAATTTGACTTTCCACACATATGCATGCTTATTTATTTACGGTTCCACATCAAGGTGATGATCTGCAAGTCAGTGCTGACAAACCATTATATTCTGTTTGTTTCCCTGTGAAGGACCCCAATTTGGCACAATTCCAGGCAAGATACCTCAAAATAGTTCTGCTTTTGGGTGAGGAGTAATTGACTGTCTTCTCCAATTCATTCTACCCTCACAACCAGGTTAATTTAGAAAGGATCACTTCCCTCATGAACAGCATTTCCCATTCCAAATGTACTCATGTTTCAAAAGAAGCAAGTTTAATTCGAGTTCCTTGAGTTAACGAAAGGGTGGGTTTATTAGCTACTAAACCCAAGAAAAGACAGTGAAACTTGATGCACAAATTAGGATTGTGAATTGTTTAAAAGGTTAACAGTTAAAAAGTAATACAAATCAGTCTCTGGATTCCATGAATAATAGATGTTGGAATTATACAGGTATTATGTTGGATGCAACCTGAAACTAGCAAAACAGTTAACTTTAAGATAGTTGGATCTATGGTTAGCAAAAAGGTCTTTGTTCTATTTCCCTGATCATGATTCCACTGGTTTCCCTTAGAGCTTCCAACATTTAGAGTGAAGGACTTTTCTTTCCTGCAGTACAGAAGTGTTTAAGTGATATACTCGAGTTATGATCTTCACAGCACACTAACTCACACTCACATATCAGCCCAATGACATGCTGAGGCGAGGGTTTCAGGAATCTTTAATCCTGTTCTTGTGTATATTTTTGATGGTAAAACAGACATATCCTTTGAATCTGTCGATAATCTAGAATGGATATGAGATAGCATGCCTGCTGGTCAGGTAACTTGATTTCACCTTACATCTCTTAAGTCTCTGTGTTTGAAGTTGCCCTGGCACTCTACAGGTGCAACATTCCATTGTTTTACACGTGGACTTTCAGCAGTCACTGCATGCTGTACTCAGGATCCACATTATCAGCTATTCTTGGCCTGTGTATCTTTTAAAAAAAAACCTTAGTTAAAACTTCAATACTTCCGTAAGTAATTTGGAGTTATGATTTGTCATCATGATAGTAAAAGATTTAGAAACAGGAAGATGATTAATTAGCTTTTTGGTTGTATTGCTGCAACAAGCTAAACAAGACAATCCATAACATATGAGAATTTGATGCAACTGCCCTTGTTGTGTTACATTGGAGTTTTGGTTTTGTGCATGGTGTAAATTAGGGGCTAACTGGGATAATAAAGACACTTGCAACTGGGGTTTTGCTTAGTCGCCTTCAGGAGGGAAATGCTAATGTTTTTCATTTTTTATTGTCACATGTTTTTGCGTTTGCAAGGAGACAATCAGCAGTGCAGTTGGTGGATGGTGGATGGGGCCTGGAGACAGCAGTATTCACAGCCTGAGTTGGCTTTTCCAATCTTTTTCTCCTATATCTTGCCACATCTGTAATAATGGAAATTCCTCCCTTGTGGCCTTGACCTACAGCAGCAAAGCTAAAACTACCACATGCTAAGATTTAGTTTCATAGAATGATGCAGTACAGAGGAGGTCATGCATTTCCTCATGTCAACTCTTTGAAAGAGCCATTCATTATTTCCCATTGCTTTGCCTTTTCCTTGCGGTTTAGTAATTTTTTTTTCACTTGAAGTACACAACCAATTCATTTTAGGATGTTATTCTTGAACTTACTTTGGTTAGCCTTATATTCAGTGTCATCCCAAATTTAATTCACGCCAGAAAGTAAAAATTCTCCTCATTTCGCCTTGGGTTTTATTTTGTTTTATCTTCAGTTGTTCAATTTTTTTTCAAATAGCAGCTTAAGATTTTTCAGTTTCTAAGATCAGAGTGCTCCTTATTAGTAAGGTCACATTGGCAAGAGGATGGGTAGGGATATTTGGAACAGAATTTCAACTGGGAAGCTTAACCCAGATTTCACCCATATATCATGAAGTTTTACCCTGACAGTGTGTGCCTGCTTTCAATGACATGTTCTCCCTTGGATGTCAGGATGATAGACAGGCATGGCTAATAGCCAGCAGGGGAGGAATTTAGACCAGGGCACATGGGCTGTGTGTATAATTCACTGTCCCAGAGAGGGTGCAACCATGAGGGAGCAGATGCAAGTTCCCTTACCCAGGGCAGTAGAGGGCTGATCCACAACAAATAAAAACAGAAAATGTTGGAGAAATTCAACAGATCTGGCAGCATCTGTGGAGAAAAAGAGAGAAAGAGAGAGAGATAGACAAAGTTAATGTTTCGGGTCCCAGTGATTCTTCCTCAGATCTAGGAGTATCAAATCCTGGGGAGAGATGTTTTCTGATTTCTGACACAGGATGGAACAAAGGAGGGGGCAGTTCCAATACTGGTGGGAAATGAATTCCTGATCCTGTCAAGGTGACCAATTACTGGCACAATCTAGTTCTGATGGCTTTCTTGTTGGCAAGGGTGGGATTGGTACTGGATCTCATTCAGGTAAGAGCTAAGAAGCATTTCTGATTCTCCTATCCCATAGGAAAATTGTAAAAGCATTTAATTTTCCATTCTGAGGGAGGGCTGGGTGGCAATTGGGGGCGAGGGTACTTAAAAGTTGGAAGGGATGTTGAGGAGGTGGGAGTCTTCTTGACCATTACCTTTCAGTCACCATTGATTTATCACCGATATACAGGCCAATCATTGGGCATTAAATATTTTATCCATGAGTGTTGGGCACTTTGCCACTAAATGGAGGTGGCATAGTGAAAGCTGATGGTCTTTTTCTGGGCATGTGTCTGTGGCTGCAGAGTGCCCTTTGAGTGACAAGAGCCATCGCTATCAGAAGGCAACTTACCACCGCACCCCCCCAGCCTCACACTCAGCCTCATTGCCCTCTCCCCCTGCCCCACCAACCTCCCAGGTCTGCACTCAGACTTTCAACAATCCTGATATCCCACTCCGAGCGAACTGCAGTATTTATAAAATCCACCACTTACTCTGATCATGTGGCAGCTCAGATACCATCACTTTGAGCATGAACTGCCTGCACAATGTAAAATCCAACTGTAGCTTTTAGAGCTGACATATCCAGGTTCACCAGCTGGTGGGCTGAGCTACCATCTCCACTCAATACCCTGACCACAGTCTTTATAGATAATCTTTTTCTCTCTGTGGATTGCACCTTGAGCTCCGAATGTTTGAAAAAAGTGCTAATTCACATAGAGATCTGGAAAAATTTCATTACAACATGTTCAACAGGCTCCCAACATTAATACAGAGCAACTAAAAAAAATGAGCAGCACTATTACCTATTTTCTAGTCTTCTACTTGATTAGACAATCTATTGTCTTCAGCACATAAATGGGATATTGTGTAATCACCTCTGCGATGGAGCCAAAGCTATTTTATTATGAAGGGATGTGAAAAATACCTGTAAAAATTGTTGAATCAATTACTAAGGAGATCAGAAGATGGCATCTCAGAGCACTGAAGTGAGAACTGAACTGGGAATATTTTTTGGTATTTTGAAGAATGCCATACCTTTGCCCAGACAGCCAATTTGAGGCCCTGGCTTCATAAATCCTGATAATGTGCATATCAACTGAGAAAAGATAATCAAAAGCAGACCAATAACTTTAATAGAAAAGCTGAGTCCACCCTGGAGGAAGCTCACACATCAAGGGCTGCCCTGCATATAAGATGCATGCAAAGCAAATTACGAGATGTTGGATTAATAATTAGCCCTCAGTCACAAACATGTTTAGTGAAATATTAAGCTGTATCCTTCTGATTTCTGAAAGAAGTTGCAATTGACGAAAGCATTTATTTTCTTGCAAGTTCTAGGGATGACACCATAACACCCCTTCTCCATAAAAATATTATTTTTGAACCCTGGTTAAACCACATTTTCTACCATTTGCAAAGATGAAAGTGCAAGAATTGGAATACCGAAGTGAAACCACTCAATGCATTCATGTCAGAGAACATAGCTATTCTCTAAAAAAGAACATGGAGTCTTGACAAAAATAAACATTGACATAAGTTAGTTGTTAGGCCCATACCAAAAACTATCTTTGAGGATTTCAATGAATTTCAGTTGCAATCCAATAGCATAGCAGCCATTGTTTTGGAAAAAAATATGAATTAGAATTTGCAACTTTTCCTTCTGAGTGTTGTGGTGGGAACACAAACAGGCAGGATGATACCCTCCACACCCCACACCGTCCATTATGCCCATCAGGCATCTGTGTGGTCAGCTGGTGGACTTTTTACTGTATCACTTCTTGGCACGATGACATCCAGGCTAGTCAGACTCCCAATAGACACAGAGGCCGTCACACTGCTTCAGATGCCACAGGTGCCACAAAGACTCAGAACTCCAGGGGCAGCAGCAGGGTAGGGATCTTTATGGAGAAGGCGGTCATTATGGGATGGGGGTTTGCAGTTGGAGGGCTATCAAGAGAGGTCAGAAACAAGGGCAAGGGAGTGGCTTTCAATAGCCATCTTTTCTGCATCATGTCTGTGCAGCCCCCACCATCCTGCCGATCACCCTTTGGTTGGGCCTCCCTCTCCCTGTATCCTGGCTGGCAGGCTGTACTATTGTATTGGTCGGAAAGGGGGCTGGCATTCTCAATTGCTGGAAATGGAATTAATCACATTGACACATGGATAGACCCTTTAAGTGGTCAAAAATTGACCAATAAAGGTCTCAATTGGTGATCATTTGGAAAGGACCTCCCTTCCAGAACATAATTCCTGTTGTGCTGGGATTGCAAGAGTCTGCATGACACCAACTCGCCTGACTACCTTTCCCTCTTGCATACTGCCCCTTCATGTCTTGGGAGGGGAGATTCTGGCCATAGAATTATGGAAACATTGAATACAACATTACAGAGGGATTGTATTCTGGCCCATCAGAGCCTCTGCTGAACGGGTTATCCAATTAGTCCCACTGTCTCCAGACGTAGCGATTAGGCTCAGTTAGCTGGACAGCTGGTTTGTGAAGCAGAGTAATGCCAACAGCTTAACTTCAATTCCAACATCAATTGAGGTTATGATGAAGGCCTCTTCCCTCATCTGAGATGTGGTGACCCTCAGCTTCAACCACCACTATTTGTCTCTCACTAAGGAGAAAGCAGCCCTATGGCCTACTAGGACTGGGTTGACTTTACATTTTATGTCAAACGACCTTTATTCTGCTTTGATTCTGCCTTTCAAATTATCAAATAAATTACAGCTGACACCACACCCCCCACACCTCAATTTGGATTGTAATAAACTTTTCTTTCTCCCCCTGAAATGTAGATATTTTAAATCAGCCTTTTCAGGCATGTTATGACAAACCTCTGGTTCAGGTGGGGCTTGAACCGAGGACAAAGGTAAGGACATCACAGCTGCACCACAGGACATTCTCTGAAATAGACATTGAGTATCATTTGAAACATTTTGGCAGGAACATTTTCAAGTTTATAAAGAATTACATTTTATGTATACTGCCTTGACTTTATCTTTGCACAATAGCTCAGAAATAATAGAGATTTTGTTTTCTCCTGGAAGTCCAAGAAAGAATATCAGTCAGTTTGGCTTCTAAGTTGTGCTGTTGTTTCTGGAGAGTGTGCTCAGGGCAGGTTTTTACAAGACCACGCTGCAAGGAGAGCCTCATCCAGAATGAATTCCGACCAGAAATCATAGCTGAGCTCCCCTATGATCCCATGTCAGCAGCAGTGTCAGCAACTGTCAGCAACAGTTGTCTCCCAAGGTCATGTG
Source organism: Chiloscyllium plagiosum (assembly GCF_037043375.1). Classification (NCBI taxonomy): domain Eukaryota; kingdom Metazoa; phylum Chordata; class Chondrichthyes; order Orectolobiformes; family Hemiscylliidae; genus Chiloscyllium; species Chiloscyllium plagiosum. Next base: position 32,261,467 of record NW_028270141.1, read on the forward strand.
TTCAGGTCTTGCAATGGGATCTGAACCTTTGAACTCAAGTGGCGAGTATGTTGCCAGATGAGACAAAGCTGTCACTTGTTCAGAATAAACAAGGTTTTCAAAGCAGACAGCATGGTACAAGACGTAAGTTTATGCAGCAAGAAGACCAGTACGTTGCAAATCACCATACATGTTACAGATAGCTCCTATTCTATTTACTTTGAAAAGGTGCAACTGACTTATTGAAGAACACCCTCCAGTCGCTGGTTCATATGCAATATAACTGAGGCTCTGCAGGCTGGATGGCAACAGCACATGAACTCTTACATTGCCACATTTTGTCTGGTCCAGAGATTGCAATGTTGCTTAAAGCATGGTAATTCTTCATTTAATCAGTTTTCTAACATATAACAGTTCTATATGTTGTAGCAAGACTTGTAATTTCCGTATTCATCCTTTGTTGCAGAATATTATTGAAGTGCTTAAATAGTTTACAAATTCCAACTTGTAAAGAAATAATTTGCATTTAAGCTGTGCTTTTCACAATTTGATCATAAAATCCCTATGGTGTGGAAGCAGGCCATTTCATCCATCAAGTTCACACCAACCCTCTGAACAGCATCCCACCCAGACCCACATATCTTATGGCTAATCCATCTAACTTACATATCTTTGGACTGTCGGAGGAAACTGGAGCACCCCCACACAGACAGTCACCCGAGGCTGGAATTGAACTTGGATCCCTAGTGCTATGAGGTAGCAATGTTAACCACTGAGCCACCGTGCCACTAAATTGTGTGATGTCTCAGAGCATTATAGCCAAGGAAAATCTTGAAAATGGATTCCCATGTAAAGTGGGTTTGATATTCATTAGCTGACAGATTGTGAATTCAGATCAGTCCTATTGTGGGATTGTTCAGGACACTTTAAGATTTGGGGTGTTGGGGCCACCAAAGGAAGTGATATCACATCTCTGGGTGTTCGTCATCCAGGTTCCAGTTCAAATGCCAATAAAAATCCCACTTTCTCATTGGATATTCTTTGGAATCCTGGGACTCACCTATGAATCCATACATAGAACATAGAACATAGAACATAGAAAAATACAGCGCAGTACAGGCCCTTTGGCCCTCGATGTTGCGCCGATCCAAGCCCACCTAATCTACACTAGCCCACTATCCTCCATATGCCTATCCAATGCCCGTTTAAATGCCCATAAAGAGGGAGAGTCCACCACTGCTACTGGCAGGGCATTCCATGAACTCACGACTCGCTGAGTAAAGAATCTACCCCTAACATCTGTCCTATACCTACCACCCCTTAATTTAAAGCTATGCCCCCTCGTAATAGCTGACTCCATACGTGGAAAAAGGTTCTCATGGTCAATCCTATCTAAACCCCTAATCATCTTGTACACCTCTATCAAGTCACCCCTAAACCTTCTTTTCTCCAATGAAAACAGCCCCAAGTGCCTCAGCCTTTCCTCATACGATCTTCCTACCATACCAGGCAACATCCTGGTAAATCTCCTCTGCACCCGTTCCAGTGCATCCACATCCTTCCTATAGTATGGCGACCAAAACTGCACACAATACTCCAGATGCGGCCGCACCAGAGTCTTATACAACTGCAACATGACCTCAGGGCTCCGGGACTCAATTCCTCTACCAATAAAAGCCAGTATGCCATATGCCTTCATTACCGCACTATTTACTTGGGTGGCAACTTTCAGAGATCTGTGTACATGGACACCAAGATCCCTCTGCTCATCCACACTACCAAGTATCTGACCATTAGCCCAGTACCCCATCTTTTTGTTACTCTTACTAAAGTGAATCACCTCACACTTAGCTACATTGAACTCCATTTGCCACCTTTCTGCCCAGTTCTGCAGCTTATCTATATCCCGCTGTAACCTTCCACATCCTTCCTCACTGTCAACAACTCTCCGACTTTCGTATCATCCGCAAACTTGCTCACCCAACCTTCTAGACCCTCCTCCAGGTCATTTATAAAAATGACAAACAGCAATGGTCCCAAAACCACCTTGCGGAACACCACTAGTAACTGCACTCCAAGATGAACCTTTACCATCAACTACTACCCTCTGTCTTCTTTCAGCCAGCCAATTCCTAATCCAAACCTCCAACTCACCCTCAATGCCATACCTCCGTATTTTTTGAAGTAGCCTACCATGGGGAACCTTATCAAACGCCTTACTAAAATCCATATACACCACATCTACCACTTTACCCTCGTCTACCTCCTTAGTCACCTTCTCAAAGAATTCAATAAGGTTTGTGAGGCACGACCTGCCCTTCACAAAACCATGCTGACTATCCTTGACCACATTATTCCTATCCAGATGTTCATAAATCCTATCCCTTACAATTCTCTCTAAGATTTTGCCCACAACAGAAGTGACACTCACCGGCCTATAGTTACTAGGGTTATCCCTACTCCCCTTCTTGAACAAGGGAACCACATTTGCTATCCTCCAGTCTTCTGGCACTATTCCTGTAGACGAGGACATAAAAATCAAGGCCAATGGCTCTGCAATCTCCTCCCTTGCTTCTCAGAGAATCCTAGGATAAATGCTATCAGGCCCAGGGGACTTATCTATTTTCACCCATTCCAGAATTTCCAACACCTCTTCCCTACATACCTCAGAGCCGTCCATTCTAATTAATTGTGACTCAATATTCACATCGACAACAATGTCCTGTTCCTGAGTGAATACTGATGAAAAGTATTCATTCAGTGTCTCCCCAATCTCTTCAGCCTCTACACACAACTTCCCACTACTATCCTTGACTGGACCTATTCCTACCCTAGTCATTCTTTTATTCCTGACATACCTATAGAAAGCATTAGGGTTTTCCCTAATCCTACCAACTAAGGACTTTTCATGTCCACTCCTTGCTGCTCTTAGTTCTCTCTTCAGATCCTTCCTGGCTACCTTATAACTCTCAATCGCCCCAATTGAACCTTCACGCCTCATCTTTACATAGGCCGCCCTCTTCCATTTAACAAGGGATTCTAATTCCTTATTAAACCACGGCTCCCTCACACGACCCTTTCCTCCCTGCCTGACAGGTACATACTTATCAATGACACTCAATAGTTGCTCCTTGAACAAGCTCCACATATCAATTGTGCCCATGCCTTGAAGCCTACTTTTCCAAGCCACGCATCCTAAGTCATGCCTCACCGCATCATAATTTCCCTGCCCCCAGCTATAACTCTTGCCCTGCAGTGCACACTTATCCCTCCCATCACTAGAGTAAAAGTCACCGAATTGTGGTCACTGTCCCCAAAGTGCTCACCTACCTCCAATTCTAACACCTGGCCTGGTTCGTTACCAGAACCAAATCCAGTATGGCCTCACCTGTTGTTGGCCTCTCTACATACTGACTTGACAAAATCATTCGATTAAAAAAAATTGAAATAACATTTCAGAAAATAACGTGCTTCCTTCTATAAAATTGAATGTAAATTGGGTAAGCTGCTGATGAGCAAAGATGCTATTTTGTAAACAAATACATTTAGTCAAACTTCAACCTGTTTATTAACAAGGAAACTAATTAATGTTGGGATTGACTTTCTCTCCAGGAGACTAGAAACAAAACAGGCTTAATGAAGAAAAATGAGATTGCTGCATCATGCAGTTACAAGGAGATTAAGTGTGTTTGGAAGCAAACTGTCATAGAATCATAAAATCCCTACAACGTGGAGACAGGCCCTTCAGCCCAACAAGTCCACACTGACCCCTCTCAAGAGTAACCCACTCAGACCCATTCCCCTCTTATCCTACATTTACCCCTGAATAATGCACCTAACCTATACATCCCTGAACTTGACGGGCAATTTAGCATGGCCAATTCACCTAACCTGCACATCTGTGGAATGTGAGAGGAAACCCACACAGATACGGGGAGAATGTGCAAACAGGCGTTCGAGGCTGGAATCGATCCCGAATCCCTGGTGCTGTGAGGCAGTAGTGCTAACCACTGAGCCACTATGCCGCTGTGTTTTTGAATACATTGTACATTGTTTAAAAAAAGTATGAGTATATTACCTTTTTATATGTTCACAAGGATATTTTGAAAGTAATTATTGTTGCGAGATTTGCCACAGAAACTTCAACAGGGTTTCAAAATGAGGAAATCAAGATAGCAAAGGCATCCTATGGAAATGTGCAAGAAGATTAATTGCTTTCATTGTGTTGTCTGAATACAAAGAAGTTGCCAACAAAAGTAAATTGGGCTCCTGGGGTACATGAAGTAAATACATACATTCATAAGCTGAGGGGATGGCCAAAGCTGTGGTTATTGCACTATCGATTGCTGTTTTAACAGTATGTAAATTGAGCAAGATGGATAAATTAGAGTTATTGTGAATGGATATTTATATTGGGCTCTCAGTTGAGGTGTAAACAGCTGTTGACTGTGTAAATCATGGATATTGAGAAGCTTTAACTATCAAAGATAATCTAGCAAAGATCTTTTTGTCTGCAGGCTGGATACAACAAGCTAACACTTACCCAAGAGCTGAAATAAGGTGTACTGTTCTGAATTCACCATTAAAACTGTCTTAAAATGAAGTTGTTTAACACTCACTTAGAACCCCAGCATTGTGGAAGAGGCCACTCAACCCATCCTGGCTCTCCAAAGAGCATCCCATCCAGACTCACCCCTCTATGCCTGTAACCCTGCATTTCCTGTGGCTAATCCACTTTACCTACACATCTTTGGACACTATGGTTGATCCACCTAACCTACATGTCTTTGGAGTGTGGGGGGGGGGGGTAACTGGAGCACCCAGAGGAATCCCGTGCAGACGCAGGGAGAATGTTCAAACTCCACACAGACAATCACCTGAAGCTGGAATCAAACAAGGGTCCCTTGCACTGTAGGGCAGCAGTGCTGTCCACTGCGCCACCACATGCACACAGCAGAGATAATTGAAGCCTTTGTACAATGGTTAAATTGTCATCCAGATAGGTTTCACTCATTAAACCTTTAAGGGATTGAAGTGGTGTCCGACCCATTGTATCCCTCATGAAGGATACTTCAATCCTAGATAACCACAGCCAGTAAAAGTTCAGCTAGTACAATCCAAACATCACCTGAGAGTCCAGCTACCACCTCAGGCTGAAAGTGCTTATCTTTCTGCAGCTGTTGTTAAATTTGGGATGATTGCTGCACTGTGGTTCCACGAATATATCCCAGCAGGAAGGACAACATAGTGGGCTGTAATGTACAATGAAGGGATAAGACAGAGATTTGGTTTTGCAGTTTGGTCACATACTTAATTCCTTGTCTCATTGCGGGAAGTCGCTGAATGCCTACCGAGTGCCAATTACACCACTACTAGGCTTCCCGTTGCCTACCACTTTAACACACCACCCTGTTCCCTGGCCAATATCTCTGTCTCAGGCCGCTGTGATGCTCCCGCGAAGCTCAGCGCAAGCTGGAAGAACAACACCTCATTTTCGACTTGGAGACCCTGAATATCGAGTTCAATTATTTTAGGGCCTGAACTCCCCCATGTCCCAGTCCCCTACCACACACACAAAGGCCTTGGTATTACACAATCTGCCATTACACATTACCTATTGTTAGCCATTAACAGTCTCCATTAACAGCTTTTTGCCCTCCCAGCCAGATTGTTATTGACTCCTTTGTCTGTTCAACTGTTCTTCTCTCTCTTTGGGCTCTATCCCCACTTATCATTTATTCCTTAGTCCCTTTCCCCACCCTGTCATCGGCAAATAAACCGATATTTTACTAGCCACCGTCAGTTCTGAGGATGGGTTACTGGACCCGAAATGTTAACTTTAATTTCTCTTCAAAGATGCTGCCAGTCCTGCTGAGCATTTCCAGAAACTTCTGTTTTTGTTGTTGACGCTGTCAGAAATGGTTAGCAGCAGCTGAGTAATACTTAAACCCTGTGATCTTAGGGTTCAATGTTTAACCCTCCTCTCCCTGGAGAAGCTGTGTTTCTCCAAGAGGCTGCAGAAGAGAAACACAGACATGATTTAGATTGATGATTTTTCACTTCCAAAACACCCCTCAGTTTTCACGCAAGCTGGGCAGGACTGGAAGTGGAATTTGACAGTGGTTGGAAATGTGAACGTTATGGATGGGAATCACTTGCTGTCCAACAACACTCGAATCCTAATAACAAGCAGCGATATTACATTAATTAGAGTATAGCTCGGACACAGACCCTTTGGTCCACCTCATCCATGCAAACCAGCTATCCTAAATTAATCTAGTCCCAGTTCCCAGCATTTGGCCCATATGCCTCTAAATCCTTCCATATTATATCCACATCCAGATGACTTTCAGATGTTGTAATTGTATCTCAATAAAAAAGCATATAATCAAAACAGAACCCATTCAATTTGCTGTTGTAGATTTACAAAACAAACCCCAGTAAGGGAACACTTTAAAAACTAGCTACTTAGTTGCCCCCTGCTGTTAGCTCCCCCAAATAGGTTTCTCCAAGATCAGCTGTGAAATTCAGTTTGTTTATTTTTCTGAGATGAACTCCCAGGTACAGAGATACTTGAAACTAAACAGCAGAGGCAGTGAGCTGTGCAGGTTCACTGCTGGGTCAGACAGCTTATTTCTCTACTTGATTCACTTCCTATGTGGTCACTGCCTTTGTCTCCCTTGTTCTTTTTTAAAGTACCTGTATTGTTCAGATTTCTGTTTCCTCAAAGTTCCAAAACACTGCAAAAGCTTATAAAAGAGTAATTACTGCCCCTAGAATTCAAGGAAATCAGTTTGAACACTGAAAATATCTCAAAAAAGGAGCTGCTCCTACAAGTCACAATTTTTTCATGTCCTCCATCTTCCTCAGACTCAAAAGAATATTTGGAAGCTGTAGGATAGTTTCCTATACAACCTGTTCAGCAATGTTATTACTTCCAAGGCAGGTAGGACTTAAACCCTTTGTTCTAGTGGTAGGGACACTACCATTACACCACAAGAGCCCTGTGTGGAGGTTGTACAAAATGGTGACCAATCAAGATATCCTTGAGATTGTGTCACATGTGTGTACTTTATGATTTAAAAATAAAATAGCCCTCCTACTGCAAACACAGTGTATGAATCTGCTGTGTTTGATTAGGTATAAATATTCCAAGTTAAAAGAGGGTAATTGGAACCCTGGGTATATGAGCTTCTGGGACATTGGGGTTTGCAAGTTATTTTTTTCTCTTGCTTGCAAAAAAGTAACAAATTGTCAAAAAGTTGACTTTAAACTACTGTCCTCAGCTGTTATTTAATTCCCTTAGCCTGTAGCCTTAGCATTATCTATTGTATTGGATATTACTTCAGCAATACTAACTTACAATGCATTTTATTGCTTAAACAGTGCAGTAAATAAGCTAATTGCATTCCGGGACATTAACAGCATGAATATAAACCTTTGTCTCTTAAAACAGAGTAAGATAGAGCTTGTTTGTATATTCTAAGAGATAATCTTTAATCTTTGTCCTCCGATCTGGGACAGTGTTTCTCAAACACACTTAATTTTATTCCTAACCTATTCGCTGCTTGCTTTCTTTCAGTTTCCAGTGTAAATTTATTTGATTTCTCTTTTATAATCCTGGGAACAATCTTTTGGTCCAGGCCTTCCCACTGCAGCTCTGGTAACTGTTTTCTTATTGCAAAGTATCGCAGTTTAGAAACAGTTAATTAACCCTATTGGTGAAATATTGCGTAATACATCACCGAGTGTAGCAATTGGTCACATCGATCAGAAAGACTGCAGGCTTGCTCCCTGATTGACGTTTGGTTTCCGGATGTCACCTGGGCAAATTGGGGTGCTAGTATTAAAACCGGGTGCCCCTGAGCTTGAGGAGGCAGTGTTTCTTCCTCCCGCCTGCTGACCACTGACAGCTACTGGAAAACATTTCTGAGGACTTGTCAGTTAAGGATAAGACCTGCCTTGGTTGTGATACTTGCCACAGTTGAATGCCAGTGCTCCCTGCTATGGAGGATTCAACTTGAACAGTGGACACTTGAACCAGGAAAAGAAGAGGAGCTCCTGTGTATGAACATCACCCTTCAGAGAGGAGTCAAGAAAAGCAAAGAAGATGTGTTTGACTATTGACCAACTTTTAAATAAGATCATCTGGAACATACAGATTTAGCCAGAATTTGATCTCTCACTAGTTGTGGATACATTAAATGAGGGTTTTAACTGACATTTCATATCCTTGCTGTTCTATTCCCATAGCACTAGATCTAGTCACCAAAATGTATCTACATCCAGTCGAAGCTAGGACTTTCCAAAGTGGCGAGTCGGAGCAGGAGTTGAAACACTGAAGTTGGAAAATCCTTGTAGAGATCCAACCAAGTTGCAACAACCATGTGCCTGTTCCAGTGGCCCCTTCTCTTACAACAGCCTCCTCTCTCACTCTCGCAGTAGATTCAAATTCTGTCAAAAGCGGGTGAGCCACTCTCTGTCAACAGGAACACCTTAGCTAAGTCAACAGAAAGTGAGTAATTGGTTTACCTGCTAGAATATGTTGCTAAAATTGATATTTTGCACCTCAAAGCATTGGGATCAATTCAGCATTGTACTCTACCCCAGTTGTACTGGTCAGGTACAATTGTTCCACATCACATTATGGATAGCGATAAGGAACAGTGAGTTCTCACTTAAAGATGTGGCAGTGTTCCTGACACTCACAATGTTAAGTGATTCATAGGTTCCAGCTGAAGCAATGCTAAAGTAAGATTTAATTTTCTTTGGACAATTTTTGTCCAGCAGAAAGCCATGTATAACTTGGAAACACTGTACAGTATTGTGCATTCCTAGTTGAAAAGCACTTGCAAAACCAAATAAATCATTAACTATAAAATAAATACAATATAGTATATTTTGAAAGAAAAATGTGTTGAACCATGCACACACTTGTATTTTTAGATGAACCACTCTATATCTGGTGGAGAGGTGAGTCAGTGCAGGGAGCTGCATAATCCCTGCACCGGCCACTATCTACCACTAGGTACAGCCCTTGAGTACAAGCCTTTGGAACCACAGTCGAGTAGGAGTAGGATATGGCTTCATTTTCAAGGGGAATAGCCTCAGCTAAGGGCAGGATGAGCAAATGAGACAAGTCCATGGTGGGGAGGAGGCAAGCCTAAGTGGGAAGGGGGCAAGCTGGGAAGCAAAGCTGGGGCCAAAGGGAAGCTATGTCAGGGAGGGGGAAGCAAAGGCACTTTATCCCCATGACCATTCTTGTAAACCTCCTCTCGATCCCTTCCAAGGTTAGCATATCATTCCTTATATGGGCCCAAAACTGCTCACAATATTCCAAATGTGGTCTGACCATAGCCTTTTACAACCTAAACAGTGCATCCCTGCTTTTGTATTCTAGCCCTGTTGAAATGAATGCAAACATTACATTTGCCTTCCTAACTGCCAACTGAACCTGCATGTTAACATTAAGAGAATCCTGAACTAAGACTCTTAAGTCCTGTTGCGCTTCAGATTTCCAAAGCCTTTCCATGGTTAGAAAATTGTCTACACCTCTATTCTTCCTGACAAAGTTCATGACCGGGGAGTGGGGGTGGATGGGCCAGCGTTGGGGGTGGATGGAGGTGTGCGCAGGTGGCAGTCTACGTGGGGGGGGGGTGCTGCTACCTCGTCTCCTGAACAGGGAGCGGACTTAGCAAGTGCTCGCTGTGTCAATCCCATTGAACTGATGGGGTGGGGAGGTTTCAGCAATGCTGCAGGTCCCTTACACGCAAGTGTGTGTCTGCTCAGAAACAAACCCTGAGACAGAGAGAGGGAGCAAGGCAGGCAGAGCGAGGAAAAAGGAAACTTCAGAAAACCCCGAGCCCCAGAGGAGAGGCATTGAATCAATTAACCGAATAATCAATTATCTGAACAAAATAGTGCCCCCCTCCCCCAATCTAGTTCGGATCATTGAAGTTCCTCTGTATTTTGAGGCACCTAATGGTTATTGTAACAGAGCCTTTCTTATAATCCTTTTCTATCTCCTGATTTATCTTCTGCCCAACGTCCTGAGCTCTTCTAGGAGGGCCTGTGCATAACTCCCATCGTTCGTGATTCAACTGTACTCACACAGAGTCAATGCCTTCTGGCCCGATATCACTTCTTGCTAGCAAGTTAATTTCTTACTAACAAAACAACCCCGTCTTCACTGCCCATTTGCTTGTCCTTTCAATAGGACACATACTGTTGGATATTTACTTCCCAGCCCTGATTCCCTTGCAGCATCATCCCTGTGATAACCACAACATTGTATCTGCCAATTTCAGTCTGTGTTATCTTGTTTTATATACTGCAAACATTTAAGCACAACACCCTCGGTCCTACATTGACTGCACCTCCCCTTCTTGTAGTTGTCCCCTTTTCTGCTAGGCCTGAAATTAAATTTCTCACACTTTATCTATTCTCTGTTCTAATAAGTATTCAGGAATCATTAATATTTCTCCTGAACCCTCCTCCCTTTAACTTTTTCCATAACTTTCCATGTAACTGAACCCTCCACTATGTAGTTTAAAACACTGTAAACAGTCTTAGTTATGCATTTTACCAGGACTCTGGTCCCAGCATGATTCAAATGGAGCCCATCCCATCAGAACAGCTCCATCCTTTCCCAGTACTGGTACCAAAGTCCAATGAATTCAAACCCGTTTCTCCTACAGCAATCTTTGAGCCATGTATTTACCTCTTTAAGCTTGGTGACACTATGCTAATTAGCTCGTGGTTCAGATTGTAAACTGGTCTTTAATTTAGCCCCTAGCCACTCAGATTCTCTCAGCAGAACCTCTTTTGTTTTTTGCCAAGATCATTGATATCTACATGGACCATGACAAATGGTGTCTCAAACATGTTAGACACTGTCAAAGAGTCAAGGCTCCTTTAGCACTATCGCCTCGATCCCTCTACCTGCTTCATTGGGTATATCACACCCTCTTGTCTCTGACCACTGACTGAATTCGATGTCGTTAATATAAGGAGTTTCATGGCTTCCTGAAACACAGTATCCAGGTAAGTCTCCCACTCCCTGATGTGTCGCAGCGTTCAAAGCTCAGACCCCAACTCATCAACCCTGAGCCAAAGTTCCTTGAGCAGTGAACACTTGCTGCAGATCTGGGCTCAGTGAACCACAGTGAGTTCTATTAGCTCCCATATTGTACAAGTACAACACATCACCTAGTCTTGCATGTCTATATCTTTTACTTAGTAGTGAAAGTATTTTTTTAACTTCCTACCTGTCCTATAGTTTGTAGTCTGTAAATATTTCTCATATTTACCTTCAGTTTATAAATAACTTTGGTAATTAACTAAGTAGCTATTACCAACTAATGAATTTACGTCTTTTTGTGAAGTCACTCTTTCCTTTGTGCTGGGCCCACAATTTGGTCTTCAATTTATCCTATTAAAAAAACAACTTGACAAACTATGACCCAAGAAATCCTGAAAAGCATCTCTTCCTCTCTACACCGAATTCCACACTGCCTCCAAAGTCTATACACTGACTCAGGCTGGGATGTACTCTGGACATGATCTCACTTTCCTGACCATACAATGTTTACAGAGGCCCATTCAGGCTCTATCTGAAGCCTTGTATTTCATTTAGGACACTGCAGCTAAGGAAAGTTCCACCCTTGGGAGACTGTCTGTGTGGAGTTTGCTCATTCTCCCCGTGTCTGCGTGGGTTTCTTTCGGGTGCTCCGGTTTCTTCCCACAATCCAAAGATGAGCAGGTCAGGTGAATTGACCATGCTAAACTGCCCATAGTGTTAGGTGCATTTTTCAGAGGGAAATGGGTATGCGCGTATTACTCTTCGGAGGGTCAGTGTGGGCTTGTTGGGCCGAAAGGGCCTGTTTCCACACTGTAGGATAATCTAATTCAATCTAATCTCAAGTGTGTCATGTTTACCATGGTCAGTTGACATTTCACTCATGAGGACACCTTCCTGCGTTCCCTGGAAGGAGGCTTGCCTCTCGGCTTTAAAGAACCCTACCCTACATCAGCCTGCTCACATCCGCTTCTGTAGGCTATTCCCTTGCAGCTTTTATGTTGTTTAATCAATCATTTGATATTTACACAGCACAACCCTGTAGTCAACTGCATTTTGTTTTGTTGACAAATGATCACCAAACTAGTCCATCTCCTGCTGACTTACAACACTTAATTTAAACACGCATGTCCCTTCAGAAAACATAGAAAACACTTTGGTCACCCGCCAACCAACTGAACTTTCAAACGGTTAGGCTTCATTTTTCTTAGTTATTTTGGCTGAGACAGCAAATTTCAGGTTACTAACTACAACCGAAAGTGGTGAACTGATGAACTTGTGCAGTTTCTTTTCTCCATTCTGTATCATAGAGTCATAGAGTCACAGGGACCTACAGCACAGAGACAGGCCCTTTGATCTAAACTGGTCCATGACGACCAAAATGTCCATCCACGCTAATCCCAATTCCCTGCTTTTGGCCCATATCCTTCTAAACCTTTCCTATCCATGTATTTGTCCAAATGCCTCTGAAATGTTCTTAATGTACCCGCCTCAACCACTTCCGCTGGCAGCTCATTTCATATGCGTACACCCTCTGTGTAATAAAGTTGCCCCTCAGGTTCCCTTTAATTCCTTCCCCTCTAACCATATACTGATCCCTTCTAGTCCTCAATTCCCCAACCATGGCAAAAAGACTGAGTGCATTCACTCTATCCATGCCTCTCATAATCTAATACATCTCTATAAGGTCCCCCCTCAGTTTCCTTTACAGTTTAATAATTCCCTTCCAATAACAAGGAGACCAAAACTGAATGCAATACTCCCAAGTGTGACCTCACCAACATCCTGTACAACTGCAACATAACTTCTCAACTTCTATGCTCAATGCCCCAACTGATGAAGGTCAATGTGCCAAAAGCCTTCTTCACTGCCCTTTCTGCCTGTGGCTACACTTTCAGCGATCTGTGTGCCTGAACTCCAAGGTTCCTCAGTTCCAGAACACACCTGAAGGCTCTACTATTCACCATGAAACTTCTACCTTGATTTAACTTTACAAAATACAAGATGTCACATTTATCTATATTAAACTCCATATGCCATTTCGTGGCCCACTTCCCCAGCTGATCAAGGTCCTGCTGCAATTTCTGATAACCTTCCTCACTGTCCACAATACCACCTATTTTGGTATCATCAGCAAACTTACTAATCATGCCTTTTACATTCTCATCCAAATCATTGATTCAGATAACAAACAGTAATCGGCCCAGCACTCTGAGGCACTCCCCTAGTCACAGGCTTCTGATCCGACAAGCATCCTTCCACTATTACCCTCTGCTTCATACCATCAAGCCAATTTTGTATCCAATTTGCCAGTTTGCCCTGGATTCCATGCTATCTAACCTTCCAGAGCAACCTACCATGTGGAACCTTATCAAAGGCCTTACTGAAATCCATATAGGCTACATCTACCACCCTGCCCTCGTCAACCTTCTTGGCCACTTCATCACAGAACTCTAACAAATGTGTGAGGCATGATCTTCCACTCACACAGCCATGCTGACTGCTTCTAATCAAACCCTGTCTTTCCAAATGCATGTACATCTTATCTCAGAATCTTCTCAAGTAATTTACCCACAACAGATGTTAAGCTTACTGGTCTATAGTCCCCAGGTTTTTCTTTGCAGCACTTCAAGGGATTCCCTTGATCCCAGCTGCCTGTACCTGAGCTGCACCTCTTTTTTTCTGGTCAAAGCTTCAATATCTCTTATCATCCAAAGTTCCCTATTCCTGCCAAACTTGCCCTTCACCCTCACAGGAACATATAGAATCTGAACTCTAGCTATCTCACTTTTAAAGGTCTCACACTTGTCGGAGGTACTTTTGCCTGCAAACAAACTACACCAATCAACCCCTACAAGCTCCTGTCTAATTCCTTCAAAGTTTGCCTTGCCCCAGTTTCGAACATGAACCCGTGGACAAGTTATGTCCCTCTCCATAACTACTTTAAAATTAAAATGATTATTTTAGGGTGGCATGGTGGCTCAGTGGTTAGCACTGCTGCCTCACAGTGCCAGGGACCCGGGTTTGATTCCCGACTTGGGTGGTTGTCTGTGTGGAGTTTGCACATTCTCCCCGTGGCTTTGTGGGTTTTGTCTGGGTCCTCCAGTTTCCTCTCACAATCCAAAGATGTGCAGGTCAGGTGAGTTGGCCATGCTAAAGTGTGAGGTGCATTAGTCAGGGGTAAATGTTATGGAATAGCTCTGGGTGGGTTAGTCTTCGAAGTGTCGGTGTGAACTTGTTGGGCCAAATGGCCTGTTTCCACACTATAGGGAATCTAATCTAATCTATGGTCACTGGTCCCAAAGTGCTGCCCCACTCTCACCTCTGTCATATGTCCTGCCCTATTTCCCAAGGATAGGTCGGGCTTTGCCCCTTCCAAAGTACGACCCTCTATATGTTGCTTGAAGGAACTTTCCTGAACGCAGTTAACAAATTCCACCCCATCTAAGCCCTTATTGCTCTGGCAGTCCCAGTCCATGTTAGAAAAATTAAAATCCCCTACTATGACAACTCTATTCCTCTGGCAAGTTTCCCCAATCTCCCTGCATATTTCTTCCTCTAATTACTATTGACTATTAGGACACCTAAAATACAACCCCAATAATTTCACCATCCTCTTCTTATTTCTTAGCTCCACCCACAAAGCCTCACTGGATGATTCTTCCATTATTTCATCTCTGATTACTGCTGTGATACTCGCCTTAATCAAAAATGCAACGCCCCCTCCCCTCCTTTCACCATCTCTGTCCGCCTAAAGCATCTATACCATGGCACATTAAGCTGCCAGTCCTCTCTCTCCCTTAACTATGTTTCTGTAATGGCTATAATATCCAAGTCCCACGTACCTATGCACGCCTTGAGTTCATCAGCCTTACCTGTCAGTCCTCTTGCATTGAAATAAATGCAACTTTATCCAACAGGCATTCCTTACTCCCTGTCATGTTCTAGCCTGACCTGTCTCTTTAACTTTCTGTTTCTGATTACTGTATCTCCTTCAAGCCTCGCACTTGCCTCCCTGCTGTTGTGGATCCCACCCCCCTGCCAATTTAGTTTAAATTGAATTGAATTGAATTGAATTTATTGTCACATGTAATGAGGCACAGTGAAATGCTTTATCTTGCGAGCAATACAGGCATATCACATAGTTAAGTAGCATAGATAAGTAAATAATAAGTAAACAGTGCAGAAAGGAAAACACAGGTACAGACAAATGTTAAGAGTTTGTAAGTCCATTCAGTATCCTAACAACACTTGGGTAGAAACTGTTATGAAACCGGCTGGTGCGTGTGTTCAGACTTCTGTGCCTCCTCCCCAATGGTAGAGGTTGTAGAAAAACATTGCCAGGGTGAGATGGACCTTTAAGAATGCTGGTGGCCTTTCCTTAACAGCAAGCCTGATAGATGGATTCTACAGATGGGAGGTTGGCCTTTGTGATTGTCCAGGCAGAGTTCACCACTCTCTGTAACCGTCTCCGATCTTGAATGGTACAGTTGCCATACAAGGTAGTGATACATCCAGACAGAATGCTCTCGATGGTGCACCTATAAAAGTTGGCAAGGGTATTCGCCATCATGCCAAATTTCCTCAGCTGCCTGAGGTAGAAGAGGTTTAAATCCTCCCTTACAGCACTAGCAAACCTGGCTACCAAGATATTCATCCCCCTCCAGTTCAAGTGCAACCCGTCCTTCTTAAACAGGTCACCTCTGTTCCAGAAAAGATCCCAATGATCTCAAAATCTGAATCCCTGCCACCTGCACCAATCCTTTTGCCACACATTTATCTGCCAAATCCTTCTGTTCTTGCCCTCACTGGCACGTGACACTGGAAGTAATCTGGAGACCATTACCAACAAGGTCTTGGTTTTTAACTTCCTTGCTAGCTCTCTGTAATCACTCTGCTGGACCTCATCCCTATTTGTACCAATGTCATTTGTGCTAACGTGCATAATGACTTTTGGGTGCTCACCCTTCCCCTGAGAACGTTCTGCAGCCGCTCTGAGATATCCTGAACAATGGCACCCGGGATGCAGCACACCATCCTGGATTCCAAATTTGTAGCCACAGAATCTCCTGTCTGTCATCCTAACTATCAAGTCTCCTATCACTAAAGTCCTGTTTACCTTTGCCTCTCGAGCCAGTAATAGTGCCACCAGCATGGCTCCCCTGAATGGTTCTTCCCCCAACAATATCCAAAATGGTAAACTTGTTTTCAAAGGGAATGGCCACAGGGGGGATTCCTGCACTCTCTGCCTACTCCCTTTGCCTTTCCTGGTGATCACCCAGCTACTCTCTGCCTGCACCTTAGGTGTGACCACCTCAATAAAATTCTTACTTATGAAGTGCTCAGCATCTCAAATGTGCATCCAGCTTCAGCTCCCTGACATGATCTCCGAGGAGCTGTGGCTGGGTACACTTCCCACAGGTATAGCTATCAGGGACAATGGAAGTCTCCCTGAGCTCCCACATCCAGCAGGAGAAACATGTGACTGCCTTAACTGCCATCTTAACTGTGGTAAAAGTAAAGGGGTGAGGAAAAAAGACATTACCTGAGCTTATCTGTATTTTTTGCTGAACTGCTGCTCTTCAAAGCCTCTTGAGCCAAAACCTTACTACTTATTCTATTACCAACAAATTTTGCAATAGCATGACTTTCTACCCCTCCATTGATTTTTTTTTGGTTAAAGAGGAGGGCAGGGGGGAAACACTACAGTGATGCTTTCAAAATCTTTTGTTAGCCCAATGTTTTGACAAGCAACCAAAGGTAAGCAGAGTCCCTAATGTGGACACGTTACTGGGCTCACAAATATTTGATAAGTTCACGTCCTCATTTCAGTTGAACCTTGATAATCTGCAATTAATATTGGTATACATGTTGTGCAGCATGACTGAGAATCAAGCTTTTATTGAAATTATTTAAATTGGGACCTGTTCCCAAATTTTGTGTGCAGTAGAATACAGAATGCTGGTCAGCTCATCACTGAGTCTGCAAGGTTGACATCAAAGCATCAATGAGTATGATTCAAGATTAAAATCCTGAACTGAGTCCAAAAGAAAGTAGAATAAGAAATTTACTGTTTGTGCTTCTGGTGTGATTAAAAGTATGTAAAAAAAAATGCTTTTCACACAGAAACTGGGAACAGGAGTAGATCATTATGCCCTTTGAGCCTGCTCAGCTATTAATATAATCATTGCCTGATGCTCTACCACAATGCTATCTTCTTGTCATGTCCCCATACTCCTTGATACCTTTAACATCAATAAAATGATTCCCAACTTTTATGAATCTATTCAGTAACGTGGTCTCCACAACCATCGGCTGTAGAGAATTCCACAGGTTCTCCACCATTTAAGTGAAGAAACCTTTCCTCATCTCAGTCCGAAATGGTCTTCCTGTCTCCTGAGATGGTGTACACAGTTCTAGATTCCCCAACCAGACAAGACATCCTCCGTGTATCCTTCTAAACCCAAGTGAATACAGGCCCAATCAAACCAATCTTTTCTTGCAGGACAGTCCTGCCACCCCCAATATCGGCCTAATGAATAACTAGTGTATAACTTCCAATGTGAAATGTATCTGCTGTTGTTTGCCCACACACTCAACTTATCTCAATCATCTTGAAACCTTCTTGTATCCTCCTTACAATTCACAATCCCACCCAGTTTTATCACATGAACAAACTTTGAAATATTGCACTTGGTTCCCTCATCCATTGCATTTATATAACTCTGAATAGGTGGGCTCAAGCATTGCTCCTTCCAGTACCACACCCATCAGTCTGCCACTCAGACAAGGACCCATTTAGTCCTAATCTCTGTTTCTTGACTGTTAAATAATTCTTGATTCATACAAAAAAATGACTTTCTATTCCATATATTTTAACTTTACCCACTAACCTCTTGGAAGGAGACTTTATCTAAAGTTCTCTGAAAATCCAAATACACCACATCTTCTGATTCTCTCTTTTCTATTCTACTAATTATAGCCTCAAATAAATGCCAGTAGATTTGTTGAGCATGATTTTGCTTTCATAAACGCATGCCAGCTTTGTCCATTCCCATTAAAGTTTTCTAAATGTTCTGTTATTGAGTCTTTCACAGTAGACACCAGCATTTTCCCCACTATCAATGTTAGTTGTTAATTGGTCTGTATTTCTCTTTTTCCTTACTTAAATTGCTTTGTTACGCTTGTCATCCTTCACTCTGTAAAAACTGCTCTACAATCTATAGAACGTTTTAAACAATTGACCGGCAATGCACCCAGGGCCACTCCTTTCATACTCTGAAATGTGGATAGTAAGCCTCTGGTGATTTATCAGTCTTTAACCCGATTAATTTCTGCAGCAACTTTTTTTTGTTTACTCATACTATTTGCCTTTACTTCTGCACTCTCACTGATGTTCTGAAGTACTCAGTCCTGAAGAAGGGTCACTGGACTTGAAACATTAACTTTGTTTTCTCTCCACAAATGCTGCCAAACCTGTTGAGCGTTCCCAGCAATTTTTGTTTTTGTTTCCTCCTTCACTGCTCTTTTTGCATCAGAAATTGGCAGTAGACTTGAAGACGTTCCTGTATCCTGTTTCCTTCCGAGACATAGCTAAAAAAAAAGTGCCAATAGCCATCTGGTATGTCTTTCAAGTTGTTGTTTGTATGTGAGTCTCGATACTGAATTTCAGCAGGATAGTTGAGCCTCCAGTCAGGATAGTTGACACCTACAGCCCCCGCTATTCCCCCCCACTCCAGTCCCCCCCTCACATACACATACACACATATTGAGAATTTATGTCAAGGTCTAAAATAGGCCAAAAAAGAATGCTTGCCTTTTTTTGCATCCTATCTGAGTTGCGATTCCACTGAAGTCCAATAGGCCACTGATCACTATCAGTTGTTTCATGCTCTTGACAAAAGCTAAATCTATCCCGAATTGTGATAGAGCATAGAACATTCCAACACAGTACAGGCCCATAGGCCCTTGATGTTGCGCTGATCTGTGAAACCAATCTGAAACCCATCTAATCTACACTATTCCATTTTCATCCATATGTTTATCCAATGATCATTTACATGCCTGTAAAGTTGGTGAGTCTATTACTGATTAAGGGGAGAAAAGCTGTTGAATATTTCTTGCTTGCTTTTAATCCAGAGGATACTGAGATATAGCAGCCGAAATAGACCATTCAGCCCACGAAGTCTGGTCTGCCATTCTTCCAGCCTCCTGCTTGTCTAGTTCAGATTTCAGCATCTTCTTTTTGTCTCCTACCATTCAATTATGGCTGACATTTTCTTCACCTCATTCCCCTGCCTTTTCCCTGTAGCCCTCCATCCCCTTACTAATCAAGAACCTGTCTATCTTTGTCTTAAATACGATCAATAACTTGGCTTCAACAGTCTCGTGCGGCAAAGAGTTTCACAGATTCATTGTCCTCTGGCTGAAGAAATTCCTTCACATCTCAGTTCTAAAGGTTGGTGCCTTCACTCTGAAGATGTATCCTTAGGTCCTAATCTCTACTACTAGTGGAAGTATCTTCTCCATGTCCATTCTATTCTATGCCTAAAAATATTCTTTAGATTTTCATGCGATCCCCCTCATCCTTCTAAACTCCATCGAATACAGACTCAGAGTCCTCATCCACTCCTCATATGACAGGCCCTTCATCCCCGAAATCATTCTTGTAAACTTCCTCTGGAATCCATCCAATGTCAGCACATCATTCCTCCATCATGTATAATAATTATACATCATTAATGTATAATGTGGATAGTTGTAGTCCCAACACTGACTCTTGCAGAACGCCACCAGCTGCCAGCCGGAAAATGACCCCTTTATCTCCATTCTCTATTTTCTGCCAGTCAGCCAATTCTCTATCCATGTCAAAACTTTGCCTCTAACATCATGGCTCTGATATTATTGAGCAGCCTCCTGTGTGGCATCTAGTGAAAAGCCTTCTGGAAATCCGAATAGATCGTGTCCAATGGCGCTCCCTTGTCTAATTTGCTCATTACCTCTTCGAAGAATTCCAACGATCACCTCTCCTTGATAAAGTCATGCTGTTTCAGTCCTATTTTACCATGTACTTCCAAGTACTCTGCAATCTTATCCTTAATAATGGACTCTTAAATCTTACCAAAGACTGATTAAATGGTCTACAATTTCTTAGCTTTTGTCTCCCTCCCTTCTTAAACAGTTATTATATTAGCCATTTTCCCTCCCTGACACCATTAATTCCTGAAAGGTCACCTCCAATGCCTCCACAATCTCCTCAGATATCTCCTTCAGAACTATGGGCTCTTGTCTATCTGGTGATTTATCCACCTTCAGACCTTTCAGCTTCCCCAGCACCTTTTCCTTAGACATTGCATTCACCTCCGACCTCTGACTCTTGAAGTTCTGGCACGTTGTTGGCTGTTGTCACCATTAATTGCAATGACCCTCTTGTAGCTCTAACTGATATTAACTGACTCAACAAAGACCATATCAAAACAGTGGCAACAGTGATCTGCAGGCTTAGTGTGCTCGAGGCAACACATTCATCCATTAAGATACAATAGGACGCTAAGGTGCAGGACTGATAAGCGAATTATATTGTACGTTATTGAGATTCCATTTAGTACTTGCAATAGGAAAAGAATACATGGGTGTAATGTAAATTTATCCAAATGCAATAAGTCGATAATCATTATTCAAAAACTTGTAAAATAACATCAATACCCATTTTACCTCACAGAGAATCAAAACAATTATGGAAAGACTACAATTCAAATCTAATTTTGCTTCAATAGTTTTTTAATACTTTGTCAGTATGTGTCACTACCCTTAAACTTGATCTTTATTCTCAAGTTTCCTGATAAGATATAACATATTTAATTAATGTTTATAGGTGAAAGGAAATATCAGAAACTGCACAGTCCAGCAAAACTGAGGAATAGCATGATTCATAAGCAGGATGTAAATATTTAAAGGATTGTGCTGTTATTGATACATTTCTTACATTCTGGGTTTCAGTAAAGTACAGTGTTGAGTAAAACATCCATCTCTCGGGACTCTTTTTGCTTCATGACGTAAATGAAACCATTTCAAATCACCTCAACAACCTCTCATATCCATGTCATTCTGACCTCATAGGGTCTTCAGCTCTCTATTCATTTCTCTCTTTATCCAGTATCTGCTCATTCCTACTTTCTCACTATATCATTAAATATAAATCAATTGAATGGAGCACTAGACAATCTCCAACTATTTCCCACTCTACCTCTGCAGGGCTGGGATCATAGTGCTACCCCAACACATGTCCTGAATCAAATGAAGGAACACAACAGACTAAGGACTAAACATAAAGTATTGTCAATTTGCAATATTTAGCTATTTGCTGTTGAGAAATTAAGAGAACTAATTGAATCTGGAAATCATTTTAAGACAATTTATGCAGGAGAATGTACAATTGAATACATTTTTGTCTAGTTGGACCGTAAATTTAAATATATTTTCTGCTCGAATAGTAAGAAGACTAATTTTAATATAAGAGATAGAAACCCATCAAATTCTTTGAGTTGTTATCACTTGCTGGCTTCATCTAAACCTGCTCTGTCATTTCTTGCAGACCAACAATGCCACTAAAATTTACATCTCACTGACTTTATCCTCTTATACATCCCACACTCAGTCATTTAGATCCAAGGTTCCAAAATTCACTTCACCCTGGGTTTATGCAGGTAAACTCTTTTAATGTAGCTATGATCTGGAAAGAGCTGTGTGAAAAGCTGCTGCGAGATTCAAATGTGACTTTCATTAGGGGTTTGGATCAGTCATTAAAAGGGGAAATTTTGTAGGACTATGAAGAAAGAACAACGGAACAGGCCAATTTGGACAGTCCTTTCAAAGGGCTGAATGATCTTTATCAAATCATTGAATCGTAGAATGGTTGGCACAGAAGGAGATTGTTAGTCCTATCATATCAAATCTGACTCTCTGAAAGAGCATTTACCTCATCTCACTCCCTGCCTTCTTCCCCCAGTCCTTCAAATCATTCCTCTTTTGAAAGCAATGATTAAATGGTCTCTACCACATGCCCATCCATCTCATTACAACTCTTAACCCCAGTCTCTGCATAAAAAGAGATTTAATTCCAGTAAAGCTCTAAGATCCCATGATTCTGTCCATCACTTCATGGGCAGCACAGTGGCTCAGTTGTTAACACTGCTGCTTCACCACATCAGGGACCAATGTTTGATTCCAGTCTTGGGCACCTGTGTGAGGTTTGCATATTCTCCCTGTGTATATGTGGATGTCTGCCAAGTGCTTCTGTTTCCTCCCACAGGCCAAAGATGTGCAGGTTAGATGGATTGCCCATCCTAAATTATTTTGTAATGTGCAGGTTCAGTGGATTGATCAGGGTGAATGCAGGGGAAGGGGAACACTGCTCCTTGTGGACTCAATGGGCCAAATGTTTCTTTCCACAGTATAGGGATTCTATCTCATCTTAAATCCAATGTGCTTGTCCAGCTTTTCAGTGTTGTACCTTATCATTGGTTTGATTATTGCCTCTGTGAAGCATTTTGACATGTTTTCAAATAGTTTGATCATATACAACTACACGTTATTGTTCTTAAAATTGCAAAAATGTATCTCTAGTATTGTTGAAAGATTCCCAAGTAGAATAATGCCACTGAGATACCAAAATGTCCTCATGTTATTTTCATAAAAAAGTTACTTTGACTGTGAAAGACAGTGAAACTCAGGGATGTTGGAGAGTCTGATGGCAAAGGGCTAGAGATCTTGCTCACTGTTCTACATTAGCCAGTTCATATCTGGTCAGGCGAGCATCACAAATTATTCACAAATATGACAGCTAAAATATATAACATTTTTAGTTATTATTTCTACAATCAATCTCTCCCCTTATTCATTCTTTTATTCATTCAGGGGATATGGGTTTTTATGGCTGGGCCAGCATTTACTGCTCCTTACTAATTTCCCTTGAGATATTATACATTATATTATCAAATGTTTATTATTTTTTTGAACTGTTTCCTTCTCCTATCAATGAACAATGTGTAAAATTACTTATTGCTAAAGAATGGCAAAATCCTACACCATTGCAGATGAACCACAATTAATAGGACTTGAATGTTGCTCACATTGAAGTAAATGCCTTCTTGGTATACTCATATGTAAGTGCACTCAACACACTTTTAATAAAATATTGGACAAGAAGGTATGATGGTTTGGAATATGTAGAGTCAATTTCAAATAATGATTGATCCTGTCAAATGTGGAAATTACAGCAATAAGCTCAAACAAATTTCCTTATTCAAAAACAAATGACTTTCACACACTGCAGAAAATAGCTATTCAATCTGCATAAATATTGCTGCAGAAGTTATTAGTGTGTTCAAAGTAATTTTTTTCCAGTGTTTTCAATGGCAGCAGGTACCAATATTCCTGAAATCAGCATACTGCCTATTCACTCGGCAATGCAGGGCCAGAACTTTTCCTGCAAAGTCAGTTGAAAATCTCAGACTGACGTTTGCCTCCAAGGTTGGAACACTTTTACTGATTGTGACATTTTGGCACAACATTCAGCTGTATTGCATTCTGATTCTTCCAATGATCACAACCAATTTTCATCTGGCTTTTCCTATGGATCTCTAAGATGCTATTAGCTGAGAAGTACAAGTGCGGAATGAGATTAATTGGAAATCGAGTGCTGGGTCTCAGAGCTAACTTTATCGGTTAAGCTCGCTGTCCATCTACCCTCAGGACAATAAATTAGATTAAAAATAAATCAAATATTTGGGTCTTTTTTTAATATTATCATAGATTTTTCATCTTTTCAGCAACTATGACTATTAAGGCATATTTTCTCAGATGTAGCATATACATTTTAGTGATGACATGCTGACAGGTATTATTTACAAATGATCAGTCAATAAACAATATATGAATTTGGAGGTACATAGTTTAAATAAGTCATTGTGTTGAATCTGTAGCAATAGGTATCTTAAAAGCAAATTACTGCAGATGCTGGAATCTGTAATAAAAACAAAAAATGCTGGAAATGACATCCGTCGAGAGACAGCAAGCTAATGTTTTGAGTCTAGATAACTCTGACAAAGAGTCATCTAGAGTCGAAACATTAGCTTGCTCTCTGCTGTGGATATTGCCTGACCCATTGTGATTTCCAGCATTTTATGTTTTCAGGAGCAAACATCTTGTTCGACTTAATCAGCATCAGGTATATCCATGAGCTTTCCTGCTTTAATGGCTAATGCTGTCCTTTGACTCTCTATTTAATTGTCATAGTCATGGAGTCAGCTGCCCTCACTCATCTCTGTGTTGCGTTTAACAAGAATCCAGAGAAAGTATATTCCTGTCAGGGTGAAAGGGAAAGCTGGTATGGTATAGGGAATGCTGGATGACTAAAGAAATTGAGGGTTTGGTTAAGAAAAAGAAGGAAGCATATATCAGGTAAAGACAGGATAGATCGAGTGAATCCTTAGTAGAGCATAAAGAAAGTAGGAGTATACTTAAGAGGGAAATCAGGAGAGTAAAACGGGAACATGAGATAGCTTTGGCAAATAGAATTAAGGAGAATCCAAAGGGTTTGTACAAATATATTAAGGACAAAAGGGTAACTAGGGAGAGAATAGGGCTCCTCAAAGATAAGCAAGGTGGCCTTTGTGTGGAGTCACAGAAAATGGGGGAGATACTAAATGAATATTTTGCATCAGTATTTACTGTGGGAAAGGATATGGAAGATATAGACTGTAGGGAAATAGA
Organism: Chiloscyllium plagiosum; assembly: GCF_037043375.1. Classification (NCBI taxonomy): domain Eukaryota; kingdom Metazoa; phylum Chordata; class Chondrichthyes; order Orectolobiformes; family Hemiscylliidae; genus Chiloscyllium; species Chiloscyllium plagiosum. The sequence continues at coordinate 32,286,296 of NW_028270141.1, forward strand.
TGGTGACATCTTGCAAACTGTCCAGAATACAGAGGAGGAAGTGCTGGATGTCTTGAAATGGTTAAAGGTGGATAAATCCCCAGGACCTGATCAGGTGTACCCGAGAACTCTGTGGGAAGCTAGAGAAGTGATTGTTGGGCCTCTTGCTGAGATATTTGTTTCATCGATAGTCACAGGTGAGATGCCGGAAGACTGGAGGCTGGCAAATGTGATGCCACTATTTAAGAAGGGTGGTAAAGACAAGCCAGGGAACCATAGACTGGTGAGCCTCATGTCGGTGGTGGGCAAGTTGTTGGAGGGAATCCTGAGGGACAGGATGCACATGTATTTGGAAAGGCGAGGACTGATTAGGGATAATCAACATGGCTTTGTGCGTGGGAAATCATGTCTCACAAACTTGATTGAGTTTTTTGAAGAAGTAACAAAAAAGATTGATGAGGGCAGAGCAGTAGATGTGATGTATATGGACTTCAGTAAGGCGTTCGACAAGGTTCCCCATGGGAGACTGATTAGCAAGGTTAGATCTCATGGAATACAGGGAGAACTAGCCATGTGGATGCAGAACTGGATCAAAGATAGAAGACAGAGGGTGGTGGTGGAGGGTTGTTTTTCAGACTGGATGCCTGTGACCAGTGGAGTGCCACAAGGATCGGTGCTGGATCCTCTACTTTTTATCATTTACATAAATGAATTGGATACAAGCATAAGAGGTACAGTTAGTAAGTTTGCAGATGAAACCAAAATTGAAGGTGTAGTGGACAGCGAAGAGGGTTACCTCAGATTACAACAGGATCTGGACCAGATGTGCCAATGGGATGAGGAGTGACAGATGGAGTTTAATTCAGATAAATGCAAGGTGCTGCATTTTGGGAAAGCAAATCTTAGCAGGACTTATACACTTAATGGTAATGTAAAAACAATGACTGCAGATGCTGGAAACCAGATTCTGGATTACTGGTGCTGGAAGAGCACAGCAGTTCAGGCAGCATCCAAGGAGCTTCGAAATCGACGTTTCGGGCAAAAGCCCTTCATGGTCTTTTGCCCGAAATGTCAATTTCGAAGCTCCTTGGATGCTGCCTGAACTTAATGGTAAAGTCCTATGGAGTATTGCTGAACAAAGAGACCTTGGAGTGCAGATTCATAGCTCCTTGAACGTGGAGTCACAGGTAGATAGGATAGTGAAGAAGGTGTTTGGTATGCTTTCCTTTATTGGTCAGAGTATTGAGCACAGGAGTTGGGCGGTCATGTTGCAGCTGTACAGGACATTGGTTAGGCCACTGTTGGAATATTGCATGCAATTCTGGTCTCCTCCCTATTGGAAAGATGTTGTGAAACTTGAAAAGGTTCAGAAAAGATTTACAAGGATGTTGCCAGGGTTGGAGGATCTGAGCTACAAGAAGAGGCTGTACAGGCTGGGGCTGTTTTCCCTGGAGCATCGGAGGCTGAGGGGTGACCTTATAGAGATTTACAAAATAATGAGGGGCATGGATAGGATAAATAGACAAAATCTTTTCCCTGGGGTGGGGGAGTCCAGAACTAGAGGGCATAGGTTTAGGGTGAGAGGGGAAAGATATAAAAGAGACCTAAGGGGCAAAATTTTCATGTAGAGGGTGGTACGCGTATGGAATGAGCTGCCAGAGGATGTGGTGGAGGCTGGTACAATTGCAACATTTAAGAGACATTTGGATGGGTATATGAATAGGAAGGGTTTGGAGGGATATGGGCTGGGTGCTGGCAGGTGGGACTAGATTGGGTTGGGACATCTGGTCGGCATGGATGGGTTGGACCGAAGGATTTGTTTCCATGTTGTACATCTCTATGACTCTATGATGCTGTTATCCATTGCTCCATTTTATATGGATTAACAGACCGGAATGCTTTCCAACCTTGAAATCCAATCTTCAGGAAATCCCCAAGGTGATGATTTTCCTGAATTATTATGTAATTTTACTCAGACTCAATGTTTATTATTGCTTGGACCAGGGGAAAAAAAACTCAAATGAATTTGTAATTGATTCATTTTTCACTGAATATTATAACTATGATTATGTCGGCTATGCTGTGAGGATCTTCAGAAGACATGATGGGATTAAGTCAAATTGGCCACTGTTGAATTTGCTAGCTTAATCATTGTGAGAGCACTAAGGATTAAGTGAATTTTAAATAATAATGGCCAAATTGCCTTTACAGGCAAGTACTCAATGAAAAACGTAATGTTTTAAAGAGGATATATGTAATTAAAAAATCAAGAAGCTTATTGTATAAAGAGGTCAGAAGGCATGCAAATGATATCCATACCTAATGTTATTAAAACACTCACTGAATGAATTTCATTAGGGAAATTTTGATTCCATTGTGGCTAGGGGAGTCACTACTTTTGAAGTATGAAGGTTTAAAAACCCCATATGGAATTGTTGTGTCCTGTAATTGTCAAAAAAAGCATTTTTAAGCATTTTGTTGGGACTCTGTTCACAAGGAGTGACATTACATTAGATCACTCATAGAGCTGGCCATGTAGCTAGTAATCAATTCCAATTGTCACTGGTTTTGAACATTTGTATAGATGGATAGAAGATAGATATACCTCTCCTTTATTTCTGACAGTCAGATGTATGTCAGCAGGTCAGAAGATATGATTACTTTTCCTCTCAGTGTCTGATCAATGCACAAAGTTTACAAAGGAACTAGGATATTCTGAGTTTTGATCAAGGAACATTCACCACTTTAGTCTGATGATTCAGCTTAAACAGAGAATTGGAGGGAAGTAACAGATCTTTTTGTGATTAAAGACAGAAAGCCTGGGTGAGTGAGATTTGTGATTTTACTCCTGTTTGGTTAAAATAAAGGTTGACAGGCAAGGCTGTGTGAATGATTCAGCTTTGTGAATAGAATCTGGATGTCCAATCCTTTGACCTCATTGTTTAAAGTAAGAAAGGAACTCAATGAAAGAGGCCATTTTCCCTATTGTTTGAAAGGTAAGTAGCAAACTGAAAGATTATGTTCCTGTGGGACATTCATTAATTGAGGACGTGATTGAATTGAAATAAATCAGTTGTAACCTTTGCTTTTCATCGACGGGTCCTGCAAAATGTTACTTTCCTAGTCATCAGAAATCAGTGTGCTATTCATATCCATGTGATTTTGAAAAAGTGTTCAATCAACTTGGTTCAAGAAGTTTATAATCCCATATCTTAGCCAGCATTATTCATTTTCTATTCGAGTCTGAATCCTCACAATAGTTTCTGTTACAGCTTGGCAGCTGAGAAATGTAGATTTTTTGCATATTGAAGATAAAAGTGGCTTCTTTAATGTAAGCATTGGACATCACTAGACATCTAACTATTTCCTATATTATACTGTTGCCAAAATTAGGGGACATTCATGCAATCAATCTCCCCCACCTCAACATTCCTTCATTATTCTGATGGAAAAGTGAAAATCACCATGGAATTCCAACGGAAATGTAAAAGTGTGTATCTATTCATATAGCACTGTTCAACATAATTCACTTACCTCTTCCAAACTGAAGACAACTTGTCCAATAGAAGTTTGACGGTAAGCATAAGATGTTAATTGTTCTATATTTATTGCAAAGGCTTTTTACTATTACAACTGTTGAAAAATATAGCCTCAACCTTTTATGGCTGAGATAGCTGAATATTATACACAATAGCTGAATATAAACAAAACATCCACCTCAAAGCGCAGTGCTGGTTTGGGCACAATAATCAAAGTATTAGATCTTTGATGCATTGTAGTTTTGAGAATAGCTAATGCTCAAGTTAATATACCAGTATCATTCAGCAGATGTAAGATTTGACATTTGCTGGAATGTATACAAATGGTTTTCTTGTTGAGATTTTTGGAATTTCAACAGGCATAAATGGTTTATAAAGTTTACAATAGAAAAATAAATAAATATTTTATGTTCATCTACTTCATTTCATTAGTTCAATCCATCCCAAAGTCCTTACAATCAATGAAGTATTTATGCTGTGATTTATAAAATGTGGCAGCAAACTTTGTTCATAGCAAACTACTACAAATAGAAATGTGATAATTTCAGTGAACAACAAAGATGAGGTTGAAAAACGTTTGTCACAGAAGTGCAAATTCTCCCCCAAAAGATCACCAAAAGTGAATGGGACAATCCACATATTTACCGTAACTACAAGAACAGGTCAGAGTCTGGATATTCTGTGAAGAGACCTCACCTCCAAATCTCTAATGGGAGAAAGGGAGGGCTGCAGATGCTGGAGATCAAAGTCGAGAATGTGATGCTGGAAAAGCACAGCCGGTCAGGCAGCATCCGAGGAGCAGGAGAATCGATGTTCCGTGTATAAGCCCTTCCTGATGAAGGGCTTATGCCTGAAATGCCAATTCTCCTGCTCCTCGGATGCAGCCTGACCTGCTGTGCTTTTCCAGCACCACACTCTCGACTCCAAATCTCGAGTATATTTTCACCATCCAGGATAGGAGAGGAATGGAATACTCCCTGGATGACAGCAGCTCCAAAAACAATCAAGATGTTCTATATCATCTAAGACAAAGCAGCCCACTTGATGGAAACTGCAACCATTAACTTTAGGTATTAACTCTTACCATCACTGATGGACAATCTTCAAGAAGGTCTGAGGCAACTTACTAAAGATTTTTAAAAATATCTTTGAAACCCGTTATCTCTTACCGCCTAGAAAGACAAGGTCAATGTATATATCGGAAGACTACCACTTGCAAGTTCCTGTCCAAGCCAGACAATACCATGACTGGGAATTATATCATTATGCTTTCATTGCACTGTATGGCACATGGACTGCAGAGACTCAAGAAGGCAGTTCATCACTACCTTCTCAAAGGCAAATGGGGATGGGCAATGATTGTTTGCCTGGTCAGCGATGCCCTCATCTTGTAAATGAAAAGTTAAAATGCTCGCAGAGTATTATCTTGCCACTTTGTTTCATTGTATCGGTTGATTGTGCTACTGTGTGAAAATGGAAAATCATAATGAACCAGAAATTGTCAAAACAGGACATTTCACAATGTGCGGTGTGAACTGAACGTCATTCCTCAATCACAGATTGCTCTGTATTTGTGCCACAAAAATGCATGTTAATAATGAAGCAATTATATGCCTGTCATATCTGGAACACATTGACAAAGATAGAGAAAGAAAAAGAGCAAACAAAGGAGAATAAAATTGGGTAAATGAAAGACAAATTAGACAAAGAGAAAGAAATAGAGATGGAAAGGAGTGATGATAGAGGAAAAATACAGACAAAGAATGAAATAAGAAAATAATTCAATCTTTTTCTTGAAAGAGCGACTGCTAATTTTAAAATATTCTCATTCTCAACTAATGCACACAAGAAAATATAATTTCCACGTCAACTTTGTTAAGACCATTTAGGATATTATATATTTCAATCAAGTCACCTCTCACCCTTCTCCACAACAGTGGAAATAAGCCCAGTATGTTCAAGCTATTCTCATACAACAACCCATTCCTTCCAGGTATCAATCTAGTAAACTCTCTCAGAATTGCCTGCAACCTTTTTATATCCTTCCTTCAAAAAGGAGTGAAAAACTGTAATAGTATTGGAGATGTGTTCTCACCTGTTTAACTGAAACATAACATCCTTATTCCTTCAGTAATAACGGATAACATTACATTGGCCTTTTTCCATACTTAGTGCACTTGCTCATTAACAGTTGATGACACATCCATTGAAGCAGCATGGATGACAGCAGAATCCCTCTGCATCTCGGAATTCTGCAGTCATTCTCCATTGAAGTAATACTCCCGCCTTTTCATTCTTCCTGCCAAAGTGAACAACTTCACATTTTCTGAACAGCTTTACATTTTCATGTTGTGTGTCAAAATTATTTTCTGAAAGTAATCTGCCTAATTTGCATTCCTGACTGTCAAAACAGTTTTGCCTTTTTAAGAATGATTGCCTTCTGTTACTAACAGGGGTGTAGATGGCACAGTTGACAGAGAAATATTGCCAAGGCAGATTTTTAAAAAAAGTTTAAAAACCTCGAGGGACAGTTCACTAACTGCTGGAGTGAGATACCTTTGTTTCCTTTCTGAATGAGTTTCATTTCTGGATCATAAATCCTGCCCTTTGCATATGATTTATTCATCTTAAGTGGCTGAAGTGAGATTAATTTATATTAATCCAATAACTTTGTCATAGTTGATGTATGCCAATGGATTGAGAGGCTTACAATGAAGTTGCTTAAAAATGTGTTGCTGGAAAAGCGCAGCAGGTCAGGCAGCATCAAAGGAGTAGGAGTAGGAGAATCGACGTTTCGGGCATAAGCCCTTCTTCATATGCCCGAAATGTTGATTCTCCTACTCCTTTGATGCTGCCTGACCTGCTGTGCTTTTCCAGCAACACATTTTTAAGCTCTGATCTCCAGCATCTGCAGTCCTCACTTTCTTCTTACAATAAAGTTGCATTGAGGCTACTGTGACACAAATCAGTCAGTACATTTTGGAGAACTGGAACTCATAATGCATTGCTTCTTTACCACAAATGGTGGCATGCTGTTAATTTTCCATATTTTTATTGGGTCAGGAATTTAGGCAGTAAAATATGGAAATAGCTAAAAAATGTTTTGATAATTGAATCGGTTCCACTCTACTGGAAGGTCATTCATGGAAACAAATAAGACAGTGTTGGAATATTCTTTGGGAAATGTTGCGTTCTGTGGGAATGATTTCCCAAGATCTGGAGCCTTTTGGAAGGAAAGGGTTGGTGATATCTACTCCTGCCCATAGTGAGGTCATCAGGAGCCATCTGCCCAGACAGGCGTGACTTGGAAATTGGGGCAACAGAAGGACAACAGAGTTTTCACATCAGCTATTATAAGACAGGAGAATGTCAACAGCTAGATAAAGAGATGTAGCACATTCTTAAAAGATGACATAGGCTGAAGCTATCCTGATACATCAAACAGAGATAACCACAGTGCTTTGTAGATGACATTAACCTATTACAGAGATGGAGCATAGTGCCTTTTGAATGCCTTGTTCATATTGGGCTGAATCTTACATTCGTTTGTCTAAGTGCAAGTTGCGTCAAGTTTTGGAGAATGTCTTTCTGTGTCTCGTCAAACCAGCTTCATTATTTACTGGCCCTTCCCCCATGGCACTCACCTCATCCAATTCTAGCCCTTTCTTACCAGAACTTGCCACTCAGCCGATGTCCACCGAAAGACCAGGAAGCCTTGCATTCATGACAGCTTTAAAAGGTTGTGGTGCACCCGGATTTGAGCTAGCAGTCTGGTGTTGCCACTCACCAACGTCATGAAGGCACAGCAGCCACAAATCCAACTGCCCACGGCACATAGCCAAGCACCCTGCACATTTAACCTGTTCATGGCTGTCATATAGCTAAACAATCCATAGCTGTATACTGTCTAAACACCTTCTCTATGCTACCACTTCTCTATCCCTAATGCCCACTGGAGACTTGAGGCTTGACATTGTCCAGTATGAGATCATCACATACAGGAAAGCAATCGGACAATTCTAATCATGAGCTTTCATTTACAGTAGCAAGAGCGAACACAAACAAAGTGAACCGAGACTACAGTTTGCCCCAAACTAAATGCTGACATCTTGACCAATTACTAACTTTTTGTCTTCACTCATGGGATGTGAGCATCACTGGCTGGCCAGCATTTATTGCCCATCCCTCATTGCCCTTGAGAAGGTGGTGGTGAGCTGCCTTCTTGAACTGTTGCAGTCCATGTGCTGTGGATTGACCCACAATGCCCTTTGGAAGGGGATTCCAGGAGGTTGACCCAGTGACTGTGAAGGAATGAAGGAATAGTGATGTATTTCTAAGTCAGGATGGTGAGCTACTTTAAAGAGAACTTGCAGGTGGTGATGTTCCCATGTATCTGCTGCCCTTGTCCTTCCAGATGGACATGGCCTTGGGTTTGGAAGGTGCTGTGTGAGGATCTTTAGTGAATTTCTGCAGTACATCTTGTAGATAGTACACACTGCTGCTACTGAATGTCAGTGGGGGAGGGTATGGATGCTTGTGGATGTGGTGTAAATCAAGTGGATTACTTTGTCCTGGATGATGTCAAGCTTCTTCAGTGTTACTGGAATGGCACCCATCCAGGCAAATGGGAAGTATTCCATTACATTCCTGCCTTGCACCTTGTAGATAGTGGGTCGGCTTTAGGGAGTTAGGTGGTGAGTAAATTGACATCATAATCCTAGTCTCTGATCTGCTCTTGTCACCGCTGTGTTTATATAGCAAGTCAAGTTGAGTTTCTGATAAATGGTAACTCCAAGGATGTTGATAGTGGGGGATTTGGTGGCGGTAATACCATTGAATGTCAAGGGGCAGTGATTAGATAGTCTCTTATGGAAGATGATCATTGTTGGCGTTTATGTGCCATGAATGTTATTGCCCAGATCTTTTGCATTTGAACATGGATTGCTTCAGTATCTGAGGAGTCACAAATGGCGCTGAAAACTGTGTAATATCAGTGAGTATGCCCTCTTCTAACCTTATGATGGAGGAAAGGTCATTGATGAAACAGTTGAAGATGGTTGGGCCTAGGACACTACCCTGAGAACCTGCAGAGATGTCCTGGGGCTTAGATATTTGACCTCCAATAACCACAACCAGCTTCCTATGTGCCAGATGTCACTCCACCAGAAAGTTTGCCCCGATACCCATTGATTCCAGTTTTGCTTGAGCTTCTTGATGCCTCACTTGGTCAAATGTAGCCTTGATGTCAAGGGCTGTCACTCTCATCTACCCACCTCCCCTCCCCCCCCAACACACACACACCCACACCCCCCTGGAATTCAGCTCTTTTGTCCATGTTTGAACCAAGGCTGTAATGAGGTCAAGAGCTGAATGGCCCTGGCGGAACATAAACTGGGCATCACTGAGCAGGTGATTGCTGAGTAGGTGCTGAGTTGATTGCACTGTTCATAACACTTTCCTCCATTTTAGTGAGAATCAAGAGTAGACTGATGGAACGGAAATTTGCCAGGTTGAACCTGTTCTGCTGTTTACATATAGGACATACCTGGGCAATTTTCTACAGCACTGGGTAGATGCCACTATTGTAACTGCTCGGATGGGGGATGGCAAGTTCTGTAACACATGTCTTCAGTATTATTGCTGAAATGTTGTCAGAACCCATCGCTTTTGCAGTATCCAGTATTATCACCTATTTTAAATATCACCTGGAGTAAATCGAATTGGCGAAAGACTGGCATCTATAGGGACCACTGATGGAGGCCGAGATGGATTATCCACTTATTCTACAGTCCACGATGGTCTGCTGCACCCAGCTCTCATTCACTGGAACTGGGAGTCACTCAGGTACTACCTGCCTTGTCGTGCTGGAAGGTGCTGAGCTCTGTCATGCAAAAGGAGCATTAACTCCTCCCAGTGTCCTCCTCGGAAGACTGGCTTGCATACTCTAAGTTCCTCAGCATCCAGCACCTCACCTCATTGCTTGCTCCAAATGTGCAGAGCGAGAATGCAGCACTCTCTGAGTTGACTATCCTGGAGGAGATGATACCCCACCCGACTGGTCTAAGGTGCAGAAAAACATCTTCTGCAGCCCTATAGTCCACTCCGTTATAGGCCTGGTTGCGGAATGTCCACCGATCTTTAGTAAAAGCTGTTATGTGTGCTGAGAGGCCAATACATGGCAAGGGAATGCCTGCTGTGCTCTGACTCCCTTCCATCCCAGACTCACCTCAGTCATTCAACTTTTCATCGAATTCAATAGAGTCCACAGTCATAGTTATGTGACAGATGATGAAGTGATTTTCCCTTCCCAGCTTTAGGCCCACATTTGCATCTTTTTAAGTTATTGCCAATAACTTCTGCATCATTGCGAATTCAGTGTGTCAATGCACTGTGCAAATTGCCCTTGGCCAACATTTGAACGCTAAGCATCTTCACTCCACATGCATTGCACATGGATAGAGAAATGGTTGGACGTTAAAGGCAGATGCAATTTGCAAACACCTGCTTCATTGAAATGCCAGTGTTCAATTTGCAATGGCACATGGTAAATCAACTTTGACAGCATTTGAAGCCTAAACATGTTAACTCTGTGTACAACGCAAATCAGCGAAAATATGATTTACAATTGAAATGTAGCTGCAGTTTGCAAATACATGCCTTATGTATTTAGCCCTTTAGCATCCTCGCATCCAGCAGATATTGATCTTGTCCATCAAACTAACACAGAATCTGCCTAACTTGGGCATTGTCCTAGTCATTTTCCAATTGCATTTCCTATCTAGAGAAGGGCATTTGATGGCAGGGAACCCTGTTTGCAGTCAGCAATCACTATCAGCTCTGGCACCTGTTTGGTCACCAAGCACTGGCCAAGAGCCTCAATGCCCCCTCTTCACCTTATATAGCCCCAGAGCATTTTTATACTCATTCCTTCAATGGAAGACCCACGGCATTGAACTTTGCCTTCTGCTGTCCTCCCTTCCCCTTGAGCATCAGCACCTTAATGCTCCCTCTGTGCAGGTCTTGGTAATGATCACAGCCAGTAACCCCTCCCCACCAACTGCCTATCATGTCCTTTCATGCTATTCTGCCTACCCAACATTTTTCTGGACATTTTTCACCTATCACTGTCCTTGGTCTTCTGCATGCTGCTGCTTTGCCCACCCACATGTCTGCGTGAAGAGCGCATCAGTAAAGCAGTACTGACTGATATGCTTCGGCTCTGGCTGAAGTGACAATGTGACCACAGGCACATCCTGGCAAGGCAGGGATGCTGCGAACTTGCAGGTAGGCACTAAGGACCTGCCAAACATAATTGCTGGTGCGACCTGCAATACAGCTCTGTGCTTCCTAAGCCTCATGCAAATTGATTGGAGAGATGCCATAAGGATTATGAAGAGTTGGTGAATGTCCATGGCCGAGGAATGTGTATGGCTGGTAGCAGTTTGGAAGTCAGCAACATGGAGGCTGGCATAGTCACCAGGTCTGACTCCCATTCTGAGCATTCTCAACATCTAGTTTGGCAAGGTAGGAAGCTGAAAATTAACAAGACCAATTGTTCCACTCATCAGGTCTTTAACTAGCGAAAATCCCCTTTAACCCACGCTTGCGCAAGTTGTGATGGAAATAAAGAGAATCAATGCAGAATGTAAGCTCAACAGAACTTTGTTGGGACATTGCTGCATTCAGCTGCTCACATAGCAGGTCTTTGGAATAAATATGCAATTGAAAGATAGCACGTGATCCTGCAAAGTCAAAAAGAAATATTTCAGAGTCACTTTGAAAATCAACTTAAGAGGCCTGAAAATCTCCACCTGCGTTTGTAATAGCAGAAGAGGAATGAATATACTTCAATCACACATGAAAGTTACATCAGTGTTTCACGTCGAGAAGAAATGTTTGTGGAGATTAACAAAAAGTGATGGAATCAGAACCCAAACCATCCCAAAGGTGTGAGCAGTGCAAGAGGATTCATCACTCTGCACACTGGAGATACTGCGAAATGTTGGATGGATGTCTAAAAAGCTGAGGTGGTGCATTGCACAATTCCAGATCAAATCGAATGAATTTTGACATATAGTTTGATTTTTTGAAGACGTTTAACAGAAACACTTGCAGGAGTAGTGAGCTTCCTGAGAGTTGCTTTTGCCCTCCTGGTGTTTTTTTTTTGCATTGTGGTATCAACTTCAGTTAAGCATACAAATGGATGCCCAGCAAGCTTCAATCAGTACATCAATGGAGCAGGACTGCTCCAACAAATGTCAAGGCCAGAGTAATACCTGAGCAATAACAAATCTTCCCAGGCAATCATGGAGATTTTGCACATCTTTCTTGTTTTTAAAGTGTTTGCAATTGTTGTTCTCAAAGACAAGGAACAATAATAAATGTCTAACTTTCCTGTCACTTAGACAACAGGGCTGTTTCAGATAATGGATAGAAAATAGTTTGCTGTTGCTTGTTGGAAATTCAAGAATTGTTCATTTCCTCAATTGTAAGCGACTGTGTTGTCAGATTTTTCAAATAAGCATTTACAGCCACTCTACTAGAATACGAAACAAAAGAGTTTGATTGACCTTGTGAATGAAACAGCACTGTATCTGAACACTGTTTGCACAACATCTGAACAATGCACGATTATTTTGTGGTAGGATTTATTTTAGATACAATTTTAGTACCCCAGTTATTCTTCTTTCCTGCAAAAAATGTGACTCAGATGGTTCCAATGGACCTTTGAATGTGGGGCCATTTAACTCTTACCTGCTTGACACAAACTGCTTGCAAGGGCAGTTAAAGAAAAACAAGTTGTCCAAGAAGCTGAAACTTTCCATGACCTTTCTCAGTTTCCCAAACATCCTTTGGATGAGATGCCAAATGGAGGCCCCAACTGCCTCCCTTGGGTGAACAGATCCCATGCCTGTTTTGAAAAAGGGCAAGAAATCTTACTGCAATTCCCTGACCAATGTTTACCAGTTAATCAGCCCCATGCAAACAGATTGTCTGGCCATGATCACATTGCTGTTGAGTGGGACTTTGTCCAAACTTGTCTGTGACATTTCCTATATTGCAGCAGGCAATTCATTGGCTCTCAATGTGATCACAAAAGGTGTTACATACAATAAGTGCAAATATTGCCTTCCAATAATCTGCAGGGTTTGTCAGGCCAATGAGATATCTACCGAGAGCAGGGCTGGGGGCTATGGGAGTTGTGGTCTTTTTGTGCAAATTGTATTGACTGTATAAAAGCAGGCACTGAGCACTGTCACATGCTTGCCAAGCTGAAGCAGGTAGTTTGCAGACAAAAGCGGTGCCTCTGAGTTAATTGTGCCCAAACTGCTCTTCACAGGGACAGACTCTGAAGTGCTCTTTCTTCCCCTGTCAGGAACAACTTGAAAACCTTTGCCCTCCTTGAGTCCTGCTTGCTCACCAGCAATTTTCCCTCATCACTGGTCAATGTCTTCATTATTGGACTCTACAAAAAGAGCATCAACTGACAAACAAATGTAGAAAGTGCTGCATGAAACTCAGCAGGTCTGGCAGCATCTGCAGAGAGAGAAACTGAGTTAGCATTTCAAGTCTGATATGAGCAGTTCTGAAGAAGAGTCATATCAGACTCAAATATTCTCTGTTTTTCTTTCCACAGATCTTGCCAGACTTGTTGAGTTCAGCCAGATTTCCAGTACCCATAGTATTTTGTTTTTATCAGCGGATAGCTTGATGCTTCTAATATACCACTGGCTTTTATCACTACCAAACTGAAACAGCCTTGCATCAAGAAAACAGAGTGCGTAAGTGTCGATTGTGTAGAGCTGTTATGAGCACACTGTATTTTCTAGAGGGAAGTTGAGAGTTTTTACTTTAATGAGAGAAGAATAATTTGCCTGGCCTTCTATCTCTAATTGCTGAACTTTCCTGGGCTTCAGTAAGACTGAACATTTTTTCTGTAATTAATGATGATCTTTGGAAGCCTTGGGCAGGTTTAAGAAATGAACACGGACAAAGCAGCCTTGTTATCAGCAGAAATACCATTGAAACATCACAGCAGCAGAGCATTCCCACTGTTAACAGTTTCTTTTTATTCGATTGCAAATGTGAGCACAGATCAGGCCATCTTTTATTGTTCACAGTGCAACAAATAAATGCATTAGTCAGTTTATCTGTAAAACAGCGAAGTTTCTTTATTAACATATTTTTAAAGTCACTGGCCACAGTCCATCTGGAATCTTATATGTTAGTTGTGCAGATATTTTGTTTGATTTATAATTACCTTTGAAGAATTTGTAATTAGTTTTTCTCATGGAGAATACATGTATTCTGCTTTTTTTTGTCACTTAAGTCATACTGTCCTGCAACGAAAAGCTTGGTTTGAGACATCCTGCAATTCCACAGTCTGGCCACCAAGTGGCTCTAGAAGAATTCATCCCCTCTCAGCTTGGAACATTCAAATTTAAAAAAAAACTCAAATTAACTCACAACAGAGAATCACTTCTCACAAAAAATTACTTTCCCACAGCTACTAAAGGTATAACTCTGGCACTTCTTATCCTCTCCAGATCAACAATTGTGTTGCTACACTGCTGTCGCCTATTGTTTCACTTTTGATCATCCTCCCTCATTCGCATCACTATCCACCCACCTTCCCAACCACCTTCCACACTCTGTTCTCTGCCCTGTTACACTTCTGGTTCAGCCTGCTGCTTATCAACTTTTTTTTGTACCAGAGCATCAGGAAAATGGTTAATTCAAATATGATGGTGGCCTCCTTTAATACAACAGCGTTAAAGTAAATACAGTGTCATGACTCTGGACAATTCCAAGTAGCTTCCTAAACACTCCTGGCAGGCTGGGAAGCTTTTTTGTGACTTCTACTTCCTCAAACCATGAAGTACATTTTCAAATCCTTTTTGCTCTTGCCCTCTCCCTTCCCTCCATTCCATTCTTCTATCCTCCTGTCCACTTCTTTTCTCCTTCCTAATCACTATCCCCTTGCTCCTTATGTCCATTGCCAACTGTACATCTATCAATGCTTTGTCCTGCATTCCTTTCTCTCCCTCTTGACTTAATCCTACCCCTTAGTGGGCGGTATGGTGGTTCAGTGGTTAGCACTGTTGCCTCACAGTGCCAGGGGGTTTGATTCCAGCCTCAGGCAACTGTCCGTGTGGAGTTTGTACATTCTCTCCGTGTCTGCGTGGGTTTCCTCCCACAATCCAAAGATGTGCAGGTTAGGTGAATTGGCCATGCTAAATTGCCCATAGTGTTAGGTGCATTAGTCAGGGGTAAATATAGGGTAGGGTAATGGGTCTGGGTGGGTTACTATTCAAAGGGTCAGTGTTAACTTGTTGGTCCGAAGGGCCTGTGAGCATACTGTAGGGATTCTAATCTTCATTGCTGTTGCCATCGTTTTCTTCCACTTCTGCCTCCTTTTTTCCTTCCTCCCAGTTTGTTTTCCCAACTATCTCTTGTCCTTCTAACTGGAATTGGCAATTCTGGTTGACCACTTAGTTTCCCTAATTTGATCTCCAGCTGCTGACCACCCTAACGATGTTGATTATTTGTCCCCCCACCCCAAACTCCAATCCATTTATAACCAATAAGTGAAAATATTTGAAGAACAAATACTTTTAGAACATTGTGATGATTTTTCTCCTGGCTGCCTGCAACACGTCTTGGAAATTAATCTCGTGTTTCTGTCCCGGAGTGTTATGACTCCACCTCTGATCCAGCTTGAGAATATATATCTCCATTTAAAAGGATCCATTTTACCATCAAGCTGTTGTTGAAAATCCCCACCATGGGAGACATTCTATTACTGTTGCTCCTCTCTTCAAACTCCTTCCCCAACAAGCATAATTGAAATATGGCACCAATATAAGAAGCAGTTGCTCTCTGAGGGAAACTGAGGACAGTAGAATGAGCATAAAATCGCAGAGAAATTCTGAAGTTCATCACTTTACTTGCAGTGACCAACTTTAATTAACATTACCCAATCAGAGGGAATTCAAAGCACTGGTCTCTATTGGAATGACTCCATAATAACTTATAAATATGTAAACAGTTTGGAACTCTGAGACCGACGGGGAAGTCTGAAGAGGTGATTTTGAAATTGTACACATGGGGGTTAAGGTTTTGTTCAATAATCTGCGCCAAATGGCTGATCATGAAGACTCCCCTGAATTTTGAATCTTGGTATTTGACAGAATGTGGAAAGGGAAATGGTGAGTGGGGGTTAGTGAGGATGGAGGATGGAGTTGGCTGGGTAACTGCAGATAGAGGCAAAATACTTTTGCATGCTATTGCCCTCTTGTGGCTGGGAACCTATTGCAACATGGGACTGTTATATCGCCTCTTTTCCATCTTGATGCTGCGGTTGCATTAATCACTGTTGATATGGCAATTCAACTGATGTGGCAACTAAAAGTGAACCATAGCCTGATGCTGGGGATAGTCATGGTGCCTACAAATCTGAAAATGCCAAATTTAGCAATGGGTCCTGACTTGAAAAAGCTATTCTCCATGACTTGCCCATCAGCCAACCTGCATTTTGGTGTGAAGACCAGCAGCTGAGGAGGAAAAGAGAGAGATTGTAAAGATGGGGCTAAGGGAGGCTCTGGGCTTTTGAATCACAGGTCAGCAAGCTTTGGCTTTCAGATTGGGGGATAGGAGATTTTAGATCATGGGTCAAGAAGACTTTGAATTTTGGTGATCAACAGCATCAAGTTAGCCATGGGGTCAAAGAGGCAGGAGGTATGCCGGCTCTTTTATGATCACAAGAGATTATAGGAAAGGCACTTACTTACAGGATCCATCTATGTTTGCCTCCCTTCTGTTAATAACTTTACCAAATCCTGGAAAATTGGACCTGCAACAGAAAACGTCTGCTAAAATCTCAGGATCATTAACATAGTTAAGTGAACCACTTCTTGAGAGAAGGCTGTTTTTCTGTTTCTCAATCCACTTCCTATAAAATCAGAAATGTTTGAGTCCATTTGAAGTTGGATTTCATATTTTATCAGTTGTTCAAGTTTGAGGATATTGGAATTACCCTGTACACATTTCAGGGATAGGGGTTTACTTTTGTGGTTGCACTTCATGTACAGCTCAAAATATTCAACATATTGACACTAGTGACTGACCATTTGGGAACTAAATATTCTATGTGGGTGATGGGTTCTGTTGATCTATCTGCCCAGGACTGGAAGAAAGGTTTTGACTGAAGGTCACATGAACAATGCCTGAAACATCGACTCTCGTGCTCCTTAGATGCTGACTGACCTGCTATGCTTTTCCAGCACCACACTTTTTGACCCTGAACAACACCTCACACTGACAGAACTTCCTAATCTTCTGCCATCTTTGTATCAGCTGAGTCCTGAAGGTTCGAGGATCAGCTAGATTTAAGAGAGCAACTGGAAATCAATCAAGGGATCAACACCATCAGGTCTATCCAAAATGTCAGGAGTGAATTTCAAGAAACTGCAAACTTGACAATTTGAGATTGCAGAGTAAGAGAAGACTAAGGTGAAAGGGAAAACAAATTCAGAAAGGCTACTTAGTTATAAATCAGTATATGAAGTGAGAAAACAGAAGACATAGTATAGCTGCATTTCCAAAAGATTCTTGACAAAAACTAATTGTAAAGGGGTAGGGTGTAGGTTTGCTCACTGAGCTATAGGTTTGATATCCAGACGTTTCATTACCTGCTAGGTAACATCATCAGTGGCGACCTCCAAGTGAAGCGAAGCTGTAGTTTCCTGCTTTCTATTTATAGCTTTCTCCTGGATGGTGTTCCTGGGGCTTGTGGTGATGTCATTTCCTGTTTGTTTTCTGAGGGGTTGATATATGGCATCTAGATCTATGTGCTTGTTTATGGCATTGTGGTTGGAGTGCCAGGCCTCTAGGAATTCTCTGGCATGTCTTTGCTTAGCCTGTCCCAGGATAGATGTGTTGTCCCAGTCGAAATGGTGTTTTTTTTCATCCATGTGTAGGGCTATGAGGGAGAGGGGGTCGTGTCTTTTTGTGGCTAGCTGGTGTTCATGTGTCCTGGTGGCTAACTTTCTTCCTGTTTGTCTTACATAGTGTTTGTGGCAGTTCTTGCATGGACTTTTATAGATGACGTTGGTTTTGTCCATGAGTTGTACTGGGTCTTTTAAGTTTGTTAGTTTTTGTTTGAGAGTGTTGGTGGGTTTGTGTGCTACTAGGATTCTGAGGGGTCTCAGTAGTCTGGCTGTCATTTCTGAGACTTCTTTGATATATGGTAAGGTGGTTAGGGTTTCTGGTTGTGTTTTGTCTGCTTGTCGTGGTTTGTTCTTGAGGAATCTGCGCACTGTGTTTTTTGAGTATCCGAAAAGCTTCGAAAAACAAAGGAGAACCACCTATACGAGGTATTCAAGAAGAACGGATACCCTAGCCAGGTAATGAAATGTCTGGATATCAAACCTACAGCTCAGCGAGCAAACCTACACCCTAAACCTCAACCTAAGCTACAAACCTTCACAAACCTTGCACTAATTGTAAAGCTTGGGCAGGGTATTTTCTGGGCCAATGATTTATGAGTGTTCATTTTGCAGTCCTAACAAAGTTGGATTTTGTCTCATACCATGTGTCATTTATAGTAAATAGGGCATGACCTTCAAAAATGCTAAGCTCTGGCAGGTTCTGAGTGGTATATATAATACCCTGGGATTTATAAGTCGAGGTATAAGGATACAAGAACAAGAAAGTTATGTCAAGCCAATTTAAATGGTGAATTCAACTGGGCCCTTGGGTCCATTTCTCGGTACCACGTTTTAGGAAGCACATGACAACTTTGGAGAGTGTGCAGAAGTAAATTACCAGAATGTTTCCAGTAATGAGGGATAATGCTTACATGAAGAAACTGGAAAATCTGGGGTCATATTCCTTAGAAAAAAGGTTAAGAGATTGGATAGATATCTTTGAAATTCTGAACAGCTATCTTGAATAGAGCAAATAGAAATTGCTTCCAATGCTGATAAGGTGAAGAAACAGATTTAAGGTGCTTGGTGAAAAAATTGGAGGAAAAATGTTTGCTCTTTGCAGCCATGGTGTGGAACATATGGCCTTACTTTTAAAAATTCATTGATGGGATGTGGTCATTGCTAACTAGACCAGCATTTATTATCCATCCGTAACAGATTCAGTAATCACTGTAGAAATGGATTGGGATGTCAGTTTGAAGGAGAACAGTTTTGCAGGAAAATAGAGAAAGCATGGTGAAGAGGGATGGATTGCACTGCTGTTTGAAAGTATTGACAATGATGTAGTGAACTGAATGGCCTCCTGCTAAACCATATTACACTTGGATTTTATGCTGCACATGTCTAGCTTTGAAAAAGCACAACACTTGTGTAATTGATACATTACAGCTGAATATACAAAGCCCAGCTTAACTGTAAAAGACTAACACTCGTGAGCAGTAGGTCCTCTGGGCCTTGAATACTTATTTTCTCAGGCTGTTGATATTCAATCAATAGAAATAACTTACCAACTTGGATTTCAGAAATGCATGGAAGCAAGTCTGGCTTTCAGACTCTCACTAATATCGAGCAAGCTGAAAAGTCTGACTGTACGTTTGCAGAAGCGATGGATTTTGTTCTAATTTGCACAGCTCCGTGAGACGTACAGCCTGCCCACTCTGCTCAATGAATTCACATCTCGGAGCTTTAAAAGCTCAAGTAGTTTGACCTTTTCAGTGATCTCCATGGTAGGCTGGAGCCCATGTAGATTTGGAATCTTCCCACTGAGCTTGTGTGGAACCTCCCAAGGAGTAGTTATTTGTTACTGAAAGATTCAAACAGAACGGATACTAGATGCTACAGGGTGTAATCTTTGATAATCAATTGTTTCTTTTGCCATATCATTTGCACCTTCATGTTCTTGCAGTTAAACGGAGCTCTTTTGAGGGATTTATAAAGAAAAACCAGTGACCTCAAAATATTAATTTCAATTCGCTTCATGTTAGTGAGGCACAGATGGAGAACAGAAAGAAAAAGGTCCAGTTCATTAATCCATACAAAATACTTATTCAAAATAAATAAGATTGTGCTAACTTAGTTTCTTCTTACACTGCAGCAATACAAAAACACTGTATTCTTTCAGACCACCTTTAAAATATCTGTAACATCTTCTGTAATCCTTTACTGGGATGGCATGGTGGCTTAGCGCCACGGACCCGGGCTCGATTCCAGCCTCGGGTGACTGCCTGCATGGAGTTTGCATGTCTTGTCTGTGTGGATTTCCTCTGGGTTCCTCCCACAGTCAGAGAGTGTGCAGGTTAGGTGGATTGGTCATGCTAAATTGCCCATAGTGTCTAGGGGTGTTCAGTCCAGGCGGATTAACCATAGGAAATTCTGGGTTATGGGGATAGGCTGGGCCTGGGTGGGATGATCTTCGGAGGGTTAGTGTGGATTCGATGGGCTGATGGGTCTGCTTCACTGCAGGGATTGTATGAAATCTACAAGCAGTGTTTTTTTCCCTTAAGAATTAACTTAAAAACATTGAACAGATTTTTGAGCAATTGTTTATAAGGAAAGAATAGCTGTCCATCGTGTCAGGAATCATCCCTGGTTTAACAAAGATTCTAAGAGAATAGGCCAGGAACAGCACAAGGATTATTCGTGTGCCAACTTGTGAGTGATAGACCAGGCTGAACAATTCCAAAGCCAACCAATCATGTCCAAGCTTTTCTGTCCTGCTAGATTCTATTGTGAATGGTGGTGCACAATTAAACAACTCACTGGAGGAGGAGGAAACTCCACTAATATCCTCATCCTCAATGAAGGCAGATCCAAAATATCAGTGCAAAACATTAGGCTGAATCATTCACATTAATTTAGATAAATGTGAGGTGCTGCAGTTTGGAAAGGCAAATCAGAGCAGGACTTATACACACAATGGTAAAGTCCAGGGGAGTGCTGTTGAACAAAGACACCTTGGCAAGGAACAATTGTGCCAGGCAATGACCATCACCTAATGTCTGTTGATGACATTCAATGGCATCACCATCACTGAAACCCCCATCATCAATATCCTGGAGTTACCATTGACCAAAACCTGAACTGGACTAGTGATCCAACTGCAGTGGCTTTAAGACCAGAGCAGAGTCTAGGAATGCTGCAGTAAGTAACTCACTGCTTTATTTTCAAAAGCCTCTCCAACATCTGCAAATCAAAAGTCAGGAGCATAATGAAATGGTCCTTACTTTTCTGGATGTGTGTAGCTCCATTAGTCAAGAAGATTGACATCATCCAGGACAAAGATTAGCATCACGTTCACAAGCATTCACTCCCTCTACCACTGATGCTCAGTAGCAACAGTGTGGACAAGGTGCAAGACGCACTACAGAAATTCATTTCCTCAGATAGCCTATTCCAAACCCACAATCACTACCTTCTAGAAGGATAAGGGCAGCAAGAGAAGTGGGAACACCACCAGGTTTAAAACAAAAACTGAAAGAACTGCGGATGCTGTAAATCGGAAACAAGGACAAAAATTGCTGGAAAAGCTCAGCAGGTCTGGCAGCATCTGTAGAGAGAAATCAGAGTTAATGTTTTGGGTTGAATGACCCTTCCTCAGAATTTTAATCAGCTCTGATGAAGGGTCACTCAACCAGAAACACTAACTTTGATGTCTCTCCATAGATGCTGTCAGACCTGCTGCGCTTTTCCAGATATTTCTGTTTTTGTACCATCAGATTCAAGTTCCCCTTTAAGCCACTCACCATTCAGACTTGGAAATCTATCGCCATTTCCTCAGTCAAAGTCTTGAAACTTCCTCCGTAAAGTCTTATTAGATTTCCTACAGTGTGGAAACAGGCCCTTCGGCCCAACAAGTCCACACCGACCCTCCGAAGAGTAACCCACCCAGACCCATTTCCCTCTGATTAACGCACCTAACCTATGGGCAATTTAGCATGGCCAATTCACCTGACCTGCACATCTTTGGACTGTGGGAGGAAACCGGAGCACCCGAAGAAAACCCACGCAGACACGGGGAGAATGTGCAAACTCAATACTGCCAGTCGCTTGAGGCTGAAATCGAACCTGGGACCCTAGTGCTAACCACTGAGCCACCGTGCCGTCTTTGTGCACCAGACGGACTGCAACGGTTCAAGAAAGCAGCTCACCACCACCTTTGTAAGCGTGACTGGGGATGGACAATCAACATTTCCTCTCCGATAATGTCCACATCCCCTGAAGAAACAAAAAAAGTTCAGCCTCTCCACCCCAGAAAAAGGACCTTTGAAATCATGGAATCTTATTGCTACAGGTAGACGAGATATTTTTAACGTTAAAAATCTAAACTATTTTAATTTAGTTCTTAGCATTCCATCTTATCTTTTCTGTCTTTTCTCTCTCTTTATTTATCTATCTATAGATGTAATACCAGTTTAGATAAAGACAACATTGTTTAAATTATTATTGCAATGACATATAGAAACCCACTTAAACTTATGCATTTGGAAATGAGTCTTTGCAATCAGTTGATGTAAAGTGCATTCATTTATTCTCAAATTTTATACACCCCTTTAATAAGCAGGAAATTGACTGTAAACTTCCATATTGTGAAACTAAGTTTTGTAAACAAGAGATTGCCTAGAAATTCACAGGACTTTTGCCATTCTGTCAGAATCTTCTCAGGATAATCAGACCTACAATAGGATTAGAGTTAGGATTAAGCTATAGTTTAAGAAATTTTGTCACCCCCAACCTAACAGAGCCTTCTTAACTTTCACATTTGTTATTGCATTTAGTAAGGCCATAATTCTGTTGGAAAAGGAACAAAGAAAGAATTTATTATCCACTGAATAGCATTTTCAATATATCTTGAATTAACTTGTGTCTATGTGTAGAGTCTGCCAATTGACACCTGATCTAGGATGTTGTACATTACAGTCATGAATGAGTTATTATGCTATTATATATTTTGTAAAGAAAGCTAATCTTTTAAATGGACTCAAAGCACCTCACAAAATGACTCCCAGAGGCCAGACACCTTCCCTTGTGGACTCAGCTGGTGTTGGAACTAGACTGTATTTATCTCCAGAGGAATCACAAAGGACTTTTTGAAATTCAGTGAACATTACAAAGGGTTAACAGGAGCACATTGTCAGTCGTTTCCCTTGAGGTGTGAATAAGTTATTCCGATCTCACCGAAAACATAATCGAATGAAAACCATTCAACCTAAAAAAAACTTGATTATAATAGAAAGGACGTGTCTGTGCTGCAACATTGGCTAACGTAATGCCTAACATGGAAGCAGAACTCAATAATTTGTATAGCAGCCATTACTAAATTTGTGGACTACACTAAAAAGTCTGACCTTGATCAGCCATTGAGTGCAGAAGTCTTAGGAGAATCGTCTGAAGTGCTTTGCATTATTTATAAAAATGATTTGGATGTGAATATAGGAGAGATGGCTAGTAAGTTTGCAGATCATACCTACATTGGTAGTGTAGCAGAAAGTGAAGAAGATTATCTCAGAGTATAATGGGACCTTGATTAGATGGGCTGAGGAGCAGCAAATGGAGGTTAATTTAGATAAATATGAGATGTTGAATTTTGGTAATGCAAACCAGGGCAGGACTTATACAGTAAATGGTAGGGTCCTGGGGAGGGTTGCTGAAAAAAGAGACCTTGGAGTGCAGGTGCATAATTCCCTGAAAGTGGAGTCACAAGTAGACAAGGTGGTGAAGAAGGCATTTGGCATACTTGTCTTCATTCGTCGGTGCATTGAGTGTATTAGTTGGGATGTCATGTTGTGGCTGTACAGGACATAAGTGAGGCCATTTTTAGAATACTGCTTACAATTCTGGTCATCTTCTATAAGAATGATGTTGTTAAACTTGAGACGGTGCAGAAAAGGTTTACAAGGATGTCACTGGGACTGGAGGGTTTGGGCTAAAGGTTGAGACTGAATAGGCTGTTTTCCCTGGACCATCAGAGACTGAAGGGTAATGTTATAGAGATTTATAAAATCATCAGAAGTATAGATGGAGTGAATAGCCAAGGTCTTTTTCTGAGGGTAGGGGAGTTTAAAATTAATGGAGATCAGTTTAAGGTGAGAAGGGAAAGATGTAAAAAAGGACCTGAGGGGTAACTTTTTCACTCAGAGGGCAGTGTGTATGTCGAACGAGCTGCCAGAGGAAGTGGTGGAGGCTGGTACAATTACAACATTTACAAGGAATCTGATGGGCATATGAATAGGAAGGGTTTAGAAGAATATGGGAAAAATGCTGATAAATGTGATTGAGTCAGATTGAGATATCTGGTCAGCGCAGATAAGTTGGACTGAAGGGTCTGTTTTTGCACTCTATGGCTCTATAACTCTATAACTCTATGAAGAAGGAGACAAAAGGAGATCTCCAGGGCTCCTGTACTGAAACACGCGACCAATACTCATAAGCTGCAATGGCATAAAAATGAAGTAAAGGAGCCTTCGCTCACTCCCAGAAGCTGTTTTGCTCAGATGCCCTCTGGTAGCAACCTCAAACTATACTACTACAGCTGTTGAATGTGATATTAAGTTTACAAACCCAGCAAGCCAAGCATACAATGCTCATGGAGACCAATCTCATTTTTATGTTCATGTACAACTTCAGTCCTTACTTACTTTTAACACTTTACATGTGTTTATCAGTGATACCTTTCTCACTTCTTTAACTTAAATAATTCTGAATAACAATTGTACACTAAACTAATCCTTTGTCTTGGCTTTAGGCACAATATGGTGTTCTGGTCATTTTTTTAATAAAAACATTCAAAAACTAAAACAGAATACACCTGACCTTATGCAAATTGTTGTTCACGGATCACTCTGAGGACCTGTCTGGTGTGTGGTTTCATAGTTCTATAAAGGGGGCAGCATCATTTGCAAGGACTGGTATCAGCAGTAAGGAGAAAGACACAAAATGCTGAAAATGGCCAAGCAATTGTGCTTTGCCAATCGTGACCTGAAAGAAGGATGAAGGTTAATGCATTATCAAAGTAGACAGGTGTTGCTTATGGTGGTTCTATCACACTTTCAATTTTGGATGGTCAGTTATGCATTTATATCAACTTGCAGAAATATATTTGAACACCATATGACAGTCTTAACAGGGTTTTCCAGGATCTCTCAATTTTGTGTTCCGTGCACAGTATTTGTGCATTTTATTGAAAAACAATTCATTTAGATTTCAACTGGTCTGACATTTTGGTGATGGTGAGACTATGTGGGCAGCTAATTCCTAATGATCTGCCATGTCGAGATAGTTGCGAAAATTTGTAAGTTATGTGAAACAAGTTTCATGTTTTACCAGGTCCCACTAATATCCTGTGCTCCAAAGTCCAAAGCATGATGATGTATAATGACAGGATGTAGACTTGAGGTTCATTGTAGGGCCCACATTGTGAAATATCTGTCAAATCCAGAAAGAAACCACAAAGACTTGGTACTTTGAAACAGGGGAGTGCAAACATTATTGGAGAAACCATGAGCAAAACTTGTGAAATCATTACATGGTAACTCAACTGCAACTTGGGTAGAGACATTGGAGCAGACTGCTTGCTCAGTTGGCAGTAGGAAGCAGCAACATGTACCAAGGAGCAAGATTATAAAATAACAAGATATGCTATCTGCAAACTTTAAAACACACAAATTTCACGTCTTTTTTTAAAATTTGCAGGTGTCATATCTCATTCCATTTTCCACTTCACTTTTTGGTAGCTTGCACAACAGCCACTATTATTTTGATCTATGTCTATTGTTTGTGTGAATATTTTCAATATAATAGCTTTCTATGAGCTAAAATTATCTTGACTGGCCTCTTTGTTAATATGACATAATTTGAGTTGTTTGCTTGATTTCAACATTCTTGAGATTTTGAGAGAAAGCACACAAAGCTTGCTGAAAGTAGAGGTTGAGGCATTGATTGCCTCATTATGACATCATTATGACATCATTATGATTACATCATTATGACAGAAGGCTATGTTAAAAGTCTAAAAGCTCAGAACATCACAATTCAATTGTCCTATTCAACATTTTGTGACGAAGTTAACATTTCTGTCATCAATCACTTCTAAGTTTGACCCTAGTGCAGCCCTTCTTTCTGTCCTTGTCAATCCTACACACCCCTTTAGTAGAAATTTGTTGCACCTATAACTTTTCCCAGTTCTGATTAAAGGTTATTGACTTGAATAATTCACTACGCTTCAGACTCTACAGATTCTGAGTTTTTCCAGAATATTCTGTTTTTATTTAATATGTAAGGGGTGGCATGGTGGCTCAGTGGTTAGCACTGCTACCTCACAGCACCAGGGACCCGGGTTCAATGCCTGCTTCGGGCAACGGTCTGTGTGAAGTTTGCACATTGTCTGCGTGGGTTTCCTCCGGGTGCTCTGGTTTCCTCCCACAGTCCAAAGATGTGCAGGTCAGGTGAATTGACCATGCTAAATTACCCATAGTGTTAGGTGCATTAGTCAGGAGTGAGTGTAGGGGAATGGGTGTGAGTGGGTTGCTCTTTGGAGGGTTGGTGTGGACTTGTTGGGCCGAAGGGCCTGTTTCCACACTGTAGAGAATCTAATTTCCTATGTAGTTGGTAATGATGAGACATTAAAGATTCATTTTCATTTTGTTTTATTAATTCACACTGGCTATGTCATGTTTATTGTCCATTCCTAATTGCTTTAGAAAAGGTAGTATAAGCTGCTTATTTGAATCCCTGATGTCCACACAGGAATAGTCCTGGTGGAAAGAGAGTTCTAGGATTTTGACCATGAGATACTGAAGGAATTTCAAAATATTTCCAAGTCAGGATGGTGAGTAGTTTGGAGGGGAAATTACAGGTGGTGCTGATCTGTTGCTCTTGATTTTCTAAGTGGTAGAGGTTACAGGATGAAGGGTATTGTTTAAGGAAACTTGATATGCTGCCACAGTACATCATTTAGATGGTATGCACTGTTGCCATTGTGTGAAGGGATGGTGAAGGGAGTGAATGATCAAGATATTAGACAGCAACCTTTGTCTTGCATTATGTCTGTTGTATGTGTAGCTTCTCATTAAGAAAGTTCTAATTTTAAGGACACTCTGTTCTGTCTCTCCTGCCTGGCAATTGATCTGCTCTTTGTCTGCAAGCAGGGCAAGTGGAAACTAGTTGGTTGCTGTATTGTGTAATTCATAGCTTTTAATGTGTTTTAATGTTTTAACTAAAATAAATTACTAAAGTAAATCAATCCTTGAAAAGTGAATATTAATAGACAATCCTCATTAACATGACAATGCCAAGCTTCATGACTGTTGTTAGTGCTGCATGCACTGAGGCAGACAAAAGTATTCCATCATCTTCCAAGCTTGTACCTTTTAGATGGTGGCTGAGCATGGAGGGGTTACGAAGTTAGTTACTAGCTACAGAATTCTCAACCCCTTGTCTTGCATTCACAGTATTTATATGGCTGGCCCAGGTCAGTTTCTGATCAGTGATAACCACCGTGGAAGTTGATAGTGGGTAATTCTGCAATGGTTATCCTGTTGAATCATTGAAAATCAAGGGATGATCTTTGAATTCTGTCTTGTTGGATGTGCCTGTTGCTTGGTTAGTCTTGTGTGGTAGAAATATTATTTGGCACTTATCAGCACGGGTCTGGGTGTTGCCCAGCTCTTGCTGAACTTGCACACTATGCATTATAATGTAGAATGAGTGAATGCAGTTCACCAATCCATTTCAAATACCTCTAATTGTCACTTTCATCACCCAAGCTGAACATTATTCTAATTGAAATGGAAGTACAAGCTCAATGACTTTGTTTTCACATAAAAGAAGAAAAAAGCAGAGAAATTAGCGTCAATTTTAAGCACTATTGAGATTCTGAAATGATGAAATCCACACGAGAGAAATAATGGCATGCAAAAGGTTCTGGTTCTGTGTTCGAATGAAACAAATCTGAAGTTTTAAATTTGACAGAGTTAACATATTTCTAAGTTCAGTGATACTTACCAAAATATCTGTTATCTCAAAATTTAGCAAAGTAAGACGTGCAAATTGGGTAATTTTATTAAGGTAACTATTCTGTCGAATTGACTTGATTTGCATTTATTTTAAATCTAATTAACAAAATTTATTAGACAATGTCTATTACCTTAATAGTGCTTTCTATGTTTTATAATGGTAGGTTTAGTCTTCTGGCTTTGGAAAGTACATTCTGAAATGAAGTTAAATACATACGCTTTTCTAAAACATAATTACAATTTTATGTTCTTTGCACAGTCAAATAACAAAGAAGTGCTTGAAGTTTTGCAAGGGCAGCATCTGCACTCTGATTTGAAAGGGAAAGCTGCCAAAAAATGCAAATTAACATTTAATGTGATCTTAAATTTAATTAAAATTTGTAGTTAAAATTTAGATGAACATTCTGCGCTCAGCAATACAGCATAATTTCTCTCTGCCACTCCTTTATTTCAGATCAAGATGGCAAAGTGCCAGGTCGAAGAATATACCTAGTATTTTTCAGAAATGTTAATGTTGATAGTCTAATAACCAATTGCTCATCAGGGACCAATTAACACTGTGGGTTAGTTTATTCAAAACAGTAAAACATGTGAGAAACAGAACTCACTCACAAATCAGCCTGAGACAAAGCCTTGGAAACAAGAATAATTTATTACGGCCTTGCAAGTACCGGACGCTTCTGCAATCAAGCTAAAATGTGCGCGAAAACAGAGCATGTAAGCATTCTTATTCAGTTTGCAAGTTGTGGAATCACGCCTCCTTTTCCCCATCCTATCATAAGCCGATTACCTCACTTGTTTTTTTTTCCTCTAGTTATTTTCTTATCTGGCCATCCTGCTGTCCTTGTATGTCTGCCTTGTTTGTTACAGCTTGTTCTTTTATCCAGTTTCTCTTATCATACTATAAGCTTTATTGTGAAATGCCCCTGCTGCTTCTTTTTGTGGTCAGCTACAACTCTTCATAGTTATTTCCTAGCTTAAAACTATTCATTAAAGTCTTAGCCTTAAGCATTCTACAGGCTACATGCTACAAGAATTCCGCGACCGTTTGTATAATGTTCCCTTTCCCCTCCCTCCACAACACCCCCTCCCCCATCTGCAGAAACTACATTTCTAATCTCCCACAAACATGTTACAAGTCATGAAGTAAACATTAAGCAACCAATTGGTTTCTGTGAGTGCAGCTTGCCAACTAAGAGTCACAACATTTGTACATACAGCACATAGAGTGTGTTGAACATGCAGTCTCTTAAAAGTGTTGCACATAGGCAACACGTCCCAGGCTTCAGGTGCAATGACAAGATATTGTCCTGTTGTTTGGTATAAGTGATTTCAGAACATGGGTCACAGGAACATAAGAACAGGAACAAACCTTTCGTTCACATGCTCTGTTCTGGCAGTGAGAAAATGGCTGATCTGCAGATTAACCCCAATTGCTAATTATTTTCTTTACATTCCTTACTTAAAAAATATTGTCTTGAAAATATCATTTAATGCTGTATCACAGCATTTTATAGTATAAAATCTTCAGATTTCCACCACTGTTTGACTGAACTTGTGCTCCCTCATTTTAAGATTCTGTTCTGGTTCTGGATTGTCCCACTAAAGGAAGAATCATTTCTCTAACTACCCCGTCAGATCTTTTCATCCTTAATAAAACCTCAAGTTTAATGTTCTCTACTCAAGGGACTACAAGTCTTGTCAATGCAAATTATCCTCATAGTTTAACCCTTTAAAACTCAGTATAATTGTGATATGTCTGCATGGTACCACTCCAACGCCATTATATCCTCATGTAACCCAGTGCCCATCTTAACAAAGTGCAAAATTGTAATCTTCTCAATTCTCAACCACTTATTCATTATTAAAATCCAACTGCAAAATGCTTTCTGACTAAGTATCAGTACATCCAGTAGTCAGTGCTGCACAGAAGGAGATGATTTCACCCATTAGGTTCATGCTAACTTTCTGTCAGCGAATTCAATCAGTCTTAATCCCCGGCACCATCCCCCCATAATACTGCAAGCTTATTTCCCACAAGTGCCCATGTAATTTCCTTTGAAAATATAAGCATAATGGAACGTGAACATGTCAAACTTCAGATTACATTATGATTCACACCAAAGTTACCTTACACATTAGGTAAATGCCATGATGATGGTAAAATATAGACTATCAATTTTCAACTTCCATAATATAATTTTCATATCTGAGACCTTCGTGGACTAAGATGTTTTTTAGAAAGGGATAATGCTAACAACAGGCACCTGACCACATTTGGGTAAATACAGGGAAACCACTGCAGAATAAACCAATATTATAATGAATTACCATTTTACCTAAAGAAATGGAAACAAGTCAATTGAGTTGGTATGAAGAAAGTTGCATCTCTTGTTTTATTTCACATTTGTGTGATAAGTTGACTATATTGGAACTAAAAAACTGGCTGTAACTGTTCAGCTTGGAAATAACAGAACCAGAGTTTGGAATATGTAAATGAACCATACTTCAGTAGTTTCGTAGCAGAGCAAAATAGAGAAGGAAAAATTAATATGCAGCAATAACAGATGAAAGTGCTGCTGCCATGCTGTTTCGCTTTGACTATCCAAAAACACCTCACTCTTAATGAAGGGCTTTTGCCCGAAACATCGATTTTCCTGCTCCTCGGATGCTGCCTGACCTGCTGTGCTTTTCCAACACCACTATAATCTTGACTCTATCCAAAAAACACCACGCAGTGAAAAAGAAACCATCATTTGAGGGCAACTCAATAATATCAACACTGCGAATGCAAGTCGACAACTAAACAACTGTGGTCTCAGGTTGAAAAGGATCTAACACTTAAGGGAGTCTAAGGACTTTTAAACTGCATAACCTGCATACTTCTTGCCTGAACCAGATACTCCATCTTTTAAACGTATTACCTGTGATTGTGTATATCTTTGATTTGTTATGATTTATTGTTAATTTTCATAACATACAGCATTCTTACACTCAAGAAAACCTTGAAATTGGCTACTTCATTTTGATCTGGTTGATTTCATTTTTTTTTTAATTGATGTGTGATGTCGCTCATGAGGGATATAAAAATATTTGTTGTGGCCAACTGAGAGGAGGTTAAAAAGTTGGGTGCCATGTCAACCATCCTTGCCTGGCTGTGATAATAGATAACTACTGTATTGCAAGTTTAAACAGTGGGCCAACGCTGTTGTAATTTTGGACCAAGTATATTTCCGTTGGTCCACTAAGAGCAGGGGGTTCATAAGAAAGCAATTAGGAAAGCAATAAGGGGGTTATAAATACACTGGCAGATAAAATAAGGGATAATTCCAAAATATTATGTAAGTATATTAAAGGGAGGAAGATAAGTATAAGTACAATGGAAGTATATTAAAGGGAGGAAGATAACCAGGGAAAGAGTAGAGCCATTAGAGCCTGAGGGAGCAATCTGTACTTGCAATTGGAGGACATTGGTAAGGGGTTAAACAAATATCTCTGATTTCACTTGGGACAAGGAGGATATAGACACAGAATTCAGGAAGAGGAATTATGAGGTTCTTCAGTAGATTGACACAGCGAGTGAGGAGGTATTCAAAGTTTTGGCATGCTTAAAAGTGAACAATTCCCCAAGTCCAGGTGAGTTGCCTTCCAGGCTGCTGTGGAAAGTGGAGGAAGAAATTACAAGGGCCGTGAGCCAAATCTTTACTTCCCTCCATCATGGGAGGTTCTAGGAGACTGATGGACAGCTAATGTGGTTCCACTTTACAAGGAGGGTGGTTGGAATAAATCAGGGAATTATAGACCAGTGAGTCTCACATCAATGGTAGATTATGTATTAGAGAAAATTCTAATGTGGAGAAATAATCTCCACTTGGAGAGGCAAAATTTGATCAAGGATAGTCAGAAAAAATCATGCCTAGAAAATTGGATTGAAGCTTTTGAAGAAGTGATGAGGTATGTAGCTTACGGTAAACCTGACAAGATGGATCCAAAATTGACTTAATGCTGCATACAGAGGATGGTGATAGCGGCTGTTTGTGTGACTGGAGGTCAGTGCTCAGTGGTGTACAACAGGGATCAATGCTAGGCTCTTTTGGGCCATTGGAGTTTAACCCTGAAAAGTGCGAAGTGATGCACTTTGGAAGAAGTAACAAGACAAGGAAGTACACAATGGATGGTCGACATAACAGGAAGCTCAGAGGGTCAGAGTTATTTTTCTTCAGATCATTGAAGGTGTCACGACAGGTTAATAAGATGGTTCAGAGGGCA
This sequence comes from Chiloscyllium plagiosum, assembly GCF_037043375.1. Lineage (NCBI taxonomy): Eukaryota > Metazoa > Chordata > Chondrichthyes > Orectolobiformes > Hemiscylliidae > Chiloscyllium > Chiloscyllium plagiosum. The sequence continues at coordinate 32,318,081 of NW_028270141.1, forward strand.
TGTGGAACAATTGCCATTATCAATTGAGGCAATGATTATAAGAGCAGGAAGGTTATGTTGGAGTTGTACAAAACTTTGAGAAGGCCACAGTGGGAGTATTGTGCGCAATTCTGGTTGTCTCACTATAGAAAAGATGCAATTGCATTGGAAGGATTGCAAAGGAGATTCACTCAGATGCTGCCTGGGATGGTGGATTTCAGCTATGAACAGAGGCTGGACAGTCTTGGAGCAGAGATGGCTAAAGGAGATTTGATTGAAGTGCATAAGATTATTAGGGGCATAGGTAGGGTGGATAGGCAGCAACTGATCACTTAGTTAAAGGGGAGGGGGCATGAATTCAGGGTGAAGGGCAGAAAGTTTGGAAGGGATTTGAGGAAATCTTTTTTTCAGCCAGAGACTGGTGGGAATCTGGAATATATTGTCTGGAAGGGCAGTAGAAAAGGGTACGAAACCTCACAAACTTTAAAAAGTACTTGAATAAACACTTGAAATATTGTAACAGACTTGGAGCAGAGATGGCTAAGGGGAGACTTTATTGAAGTGCTTAAGAGTATTAGGGGCATAGATAGGGTGGACAGGAAGCAACCGATCACTTAGTTGAAGGAGAGGGGGCATGAATGGGCCAAGTGCCACTATATGTCAAGTGCCGTGGAACTCGTGTAGATTTACAGTAGTTTGGTCGGCGCAGACTCAATGGGCTGAAGGTCCTTTTCTGTGCTTTATGACTCTATGACCGTCTCTTTTCCTATTCTTGTTCCTTTGAGATGTTGACCCAACATTGCTTCCATGTTTTGATGAATTGCTGCACTTAGACACTAGTCGAAAGCGAGGACTGCAGATGCTGGCGATCAGAGTCAAGATCAGAATAGTGTTGGAAAAGCACAGCAGGTCAGGCAGCATCTGGGGAGCAGGAAAATCGACGTTTTGGGCAAAAGCCCTTCGTCAGGAATCTTAATGCTTAGTTATTTCAGTGCAAGGATCTTTGCAGTTTTATAGAATTTGTCAGCATGGGAAGGGGTAAGCTCTGAAAATTTTGAATAGCCCTAGGTAAATACCTAACTGATTACTTTCTGACTAAATCCTGGAATAAATAAATAACATGAGAAAAGTGACAAGGAATTTGATGACACATGCACATTTTTTAGCCACTAAAAGGCCTACTGAGTATGATGAGCAGGGGTCACACACATTAGCTGCCTCTTCTTTTTGTCAAAAAAACATAAGGTTGCTGTGCAGTTTTTATTTACTTCAGAAATATAATTTATTCAGAAAAATATTTTTATATACATGCATAGTCACTAAAGCAGTTGAGTTCTGTACAGTAGCATATGAAGAAGACAAGCAAACACTGGAGTGTGACTTTATCCAGGAAACAAACTAGAGGCATTTCTTACATGTATAAGATTATAAATCATTGTTGCAGTGTTCACAGCTGAGACCAGCATTGGTGCTGAGCCTAGTGCTTCTTTGAGGTCCTCATTATAATATCATTTTAAACTCAGAATTACCAAATTACGGCATCAGGCTGTCAAGTAGGTAAGTTTGTGAAATATGATTTCCTGAATCTTTTACTTGGAGGAGTAAGCCTCTTACTCCCAGGCTCATTCTGCAACTGGACTTGGGTCACAGCTGGTTCACATGCAACATTACATTCCTGTTCTGCAGTTTACATGTTTAGTTGAGCACTTTGAATGATCCTGTTGATGTGGTTGAAACTGACTCAACACTTCGCACTTTAATCTTTTCAGGTGTTCATCTGACCGAGAGTCTGCTTTTCGTTGGTTAAGATTTTAGCTTAGCTTGCTGAGGTCATGAGGCCGCTATTCAGTTAAATTCTAATGAGGCTAGGAATAGTATCATGCATGGATATTCTCAGGGCTTGGAGAATAATGAGAATGTCAGATGGAAGTTGTCGTTCCACAGAAAGGTTCCAGAACGATAAGTCAGATGCCGAACTGAATCCTCTGTCTACATTTACTATTATTTTTACCAGTGTCAGCATTCTACATTTTAAATACTTATAATATGTGTCATTTAATAAGCTTCTGTACAATATGTTCCTGCCACAACTTAAGAGTTTTGTCAAATTAATATCCATTCAGGAACATCAGCACAGAAGCAATTTTGCTGCAGTGTTGAATTGGAGTACATTCTGCAGTCTTGTTCACAAGTCTGCAAGTGGGAACACAGTGCAGGACAATATCAAGCAGTTGTTTAAAAGCACCGGAAATGTTTGTATGTCAGGTCTGTAAGATTGCAACAATGTACAGGATTGCATTTGTATGTGTGAGCATTCGTAAGTCGGATGTTTATAACTCAAGCATCCCCTGTATGTAGTGCTATAATACACCAAATAGAAATGTCTGCAGAAGCTTCAGCTTGAAGGCTGTTCGCAGCCCTACCCTTGCCAACCTACCTTGAATCAGACTCTCAGGTGTGTCCCTGAAATGTGTACGTTCCAGCTGTAAAGAGTGAGCGAATGGCCATCCTGCAATATCTCCCCCTCCTGCTGGTGACATCCAGGCCGGTCATTCTGACCAACGACAAGCAGACTCTCGGTCAGATGAACACCTGAAAAGATTAAAGTGCAAAGTGTTGAGTCAGTTTCAACCACATCAACAGGATCATTCAAAGTCCTCAATGAACTTCAACTGGATCATTAATGTGATGGACAATCAGAAGGGGCTGACAGCAAACCAGACCCCCATGTCCAGATTCCTGATGGATACGGTTAAAGTCGCCAAGTTTCACAATGTCTTCAGCACCACTGCAGACAGTGCGCAGTGTAGATACACCAGACCCATGGCCAGATGGGTTTATCCACTGAAGGTCAGATTTCCTACTTGTGTCCCAGACATTCTCAGTCAGACCTATCGACATTAAACTCGTGTTCTTCTCTTACCGCTGCCTCCTGCTGGCTGACTGTCACCTGCAGGATGGCCAACGGACCAGCAAGGAACATGGAGGAGCTGGATAGGGCTTACACATGTTGGAGAACTGTAAAGCCCCTCTTTGAGTTTCCAATGGACTCTGGGAAACAGTCAAGAGGTTCTTTCTTCTCAAATGTGTTCAGAAGGTGAGAGAGAGGCAGGGAAAATGGTCCAAACTCAGAAAAGCATGTAGAACCTTTTCCTGTTGCAGACGGAGAGGGTCAAAGTTACAGAGGTTCTCCAGGTGAGCATCCAGCAAGCCTCACTCTTTGCCACAGAGGCCTCCAAGATAATCTTCTGGTGCAGGGTCTGCACTGTGGAACAGGATGAGATGTGCTCGCGTTTCTTCTTCTAAAAGATGCACAAGGAGAGCTCTGTGCCCAGCAGTCTGAAGGAAGAAAATGGTTCAGTAATGTCATCTCAGTCTGACACCCTGAAGATCAGCCAATACCTTTATGCCAGACTATATGACATGAAGCCCACAAACAGTGCAGCCTCCCAGTGTTCTCATCGTCTATCATGGAGGTTTTAGGTGACAGCACGCGGGAGAGGCTGGACCAGCTGTTACCACTGGATGAGCTGGCCAAGGCCCTTGGGTCCTTTGAAAAGAATAAAACTCCCAGAAACGAGGGCTATGTGGGACTTGGTTGACCAGGACTTGCTGGAGGTGTGCAGCAGTGTGCTCCTGGCAGGGAGCATGTGTGAATCCATGAGGAAAGATATCATCACCCTCATCTACAAGCAGAAGGGGGAGAGGGAGGAAATTAGAAATTGGCAACGAATTTTACTGCTGAATGCAGACTGCAAAATCCTGTGTTAGTTCATCACCAACCGGGTGAGGTCTGCTTTGGGACTGATGATTCACCCCGACCAAACCTGTGCTGTACTGGGCGGGACGATCTCTGAGAGCCTCGCACTCCTCAAGGATACAATTGCCTACGTGCAGGGCAGAAGGGTGGATGCCTGCCTCATCAGCAACCTGCCCACTGCTTTTGCCCAAAACATTTATTTTCCTGCTCCTCGGATGCTGCCTGTCCCGCTGTGCTTTTCCAGCACCACCCTCTTGACTCTAATCTCCAGCATCTGCAGTCTTCACTCTCACCTGCCTCATCAGCCTGGGCCCGGAGAAGGCCTCCGACAGGCTATCACACACGGCCATGCAGGATGTGCTGTCCAAATGGGCTTTGAGGAGGGTATCCGCAATTGGAACTGACTGCTCTACACTGACATCGTTAGTGCAATCTCAATCAATGGATGGAAATTAGAAAGATTCCTGGTCAGATCTGGAGTCAGGCAGGTCTGCCCACTCTCTCCTGCCTTGTTTTTGCGTTGTGTAGACCCTTTTGCTGAGTCCATTAGAAAGGATATAAGCCACAGAAGGGTGACTATTCCAGTCAGTGGAGGCTTGCAGGTCAAAGCCTCCCTGTACATTAATGATGACGCCTTTTTCTGCTCAGATCTGCTGTCAGCGCATAGACTCATGAGCATCTGAGACCAGTTCGAACAGGCCTCAGGAGCCGAATAAATTGAACGAGCAAGGCCATATTCTTTGGGAACTGTGCCAACTGATCCTTTATCCCCTTCACTGTTGAGGCAGATTACCTGAAGATGCTGAGAATATGGTTCAGAGGGGCTGGGGCACATGAGAAAACTTAGGAGGAACAGATTGCCAAGTTGAGGCAGAAACTGGGCTTTTGGGAGCACTGCTCCATCTCTGTTGATGGTAAACCCTGGTCATCAGGTGTAAGGTACTGCTGATGTTCTTGTATGTGGCAATGGTCTGGCCTATTCCCCAAAACCTAAACTTTTGCAGTCACCCAAGCCATTTTCCAACGGTCTAAGATGGGCTGTGTCCACAGGCACACCATGTACAAAACTCTGGATAAGTGGAGGAAGAACGTACCCAAGGTTGTCGTCATCCTGATGGCCACCTTTGTGTGCAACTGCATCAAGTTGTACGTAGATGCTCAGTACACAAGCACCAAGTGTCACTGCATACACTGCAGGTTTGACCCATCTCTGGTGTTGCAAAGGATGGGTCTAGCATCATTGTCGCAGAATGGCCCAATTAGTTGGACCATTCCATATCAGCTGTTCTTCCTAGAGAAATTTGCAAAGAGAAACATCTTCAACCACAAGTCCATCAGAAATGGGTCAGCATGGAGCGTCCTCAAGACCCTGCCAGAAAGAGAGAGAATGGATCCTGTCGGGATGTTCACTGAGCAGACTGCTAATGCCTCATCAATAGAACTTTCCAACAAGCACCGAGACATTGCTCGGCTGGTGGTGAGAAGGCACAACTTGTGAGATCCTTCGTGTATGGCCGGTCAGTCTGCACCACCGTATGCTGCCTTCGAAGTGGCTGTGAGGGGGTTGAGACTGTCATATCTCCTTCTGGAATGCGCCTTTGCAAAGGAATTCGAGGAGGATGAATTGGTTTGTGTTGAGGTTCATCCTGAGCAGCTCCATGATGCAGGACTCTGAACTCTATGGTCTGTTCCCTAGGATACACACCGAAACAAACATTGCGCCTGGAAGACCATCAACGTAGTGAAAGACACTCTTTTTGGTCTGTCCAAATCTTGTTCGTCTTCCAAAGTAAGGAGTTGACCTCGACCGAATGTTGCAGACTTGTACATTCTAAGATCCAGAACTACGTGCTAATGGACTCACTAAAACTTGGAACGCCTGCTGCCAAGGCGCAGTAGGGAAACACCACTCTCTGAAGTCTTTCTGCTGAAGTCACATGGGGGTCCACTCGGTTATCAGACCCTCCTGATGTCTCAAATGTAAGTTAAAATCACGTTGTACAAGTAGGAAATGCCTTTGGCTCTTTGCTGGATTGAGTAAAACTCTGATGTTTGTTTGTTTCTTCATGCGTATTGTAATGAACAGATCTGATTTTTGGACTCTGTGTATATAAAGATATTTTATGTATAAAGTATGTTTTTGAAATTAAAAAAAGTGCCTGAAATCATACAACAAAAGCTTCATCTGTCCCACACTAAGGATGCAAAATTGAAAATTTCTTCATTAAGTGTCTGCTAATTGAATTTGAGTTAGTTCATATGCATTTGCAAATGAATATATCTTACAGTGGAATCCTGCTGTTATGATTACCCAATATTATTAAACTTTATCGCAAAGACTAATTTAAATTCTTCATACAAATGTGGATGTAATACCGAAACAATGGTGTGAATTTGTTTAAAAAGAAAGGTGCCCACCTAGAGGCTTCTTGCTGTTAATGCACCTCCAATGCAGCAAGAAGGAAGATGTGCTTTGGATAAGACTCAGCACCGTTTAATTTAAAGCTCAACTCTGTAGTCAGCACACCAAACTTTACTGACATATTTGGAAGAGCACTATTGTTGTTTTGCTGGCTTCACAGCTTTCTGTGTGCCAGCAAGGCAGAAAGCTATAGAATTGAAACTGGAATTATTCTGCAATTCATCAATAATTCTGACAGTATGGCCCTTGTCCCTGAAGCTATACATGAAGCATTGCTCATTTGCTTTCAGAGGAGACGCACAGTATAGAGACTTCATGGTGGAGAGAGAATAAATGTGATTGTAATTAACTTTCCAGAATTTCAGCACTATGTAATTCTTGCCAGTAATGGCATACATCGCAATGTCACTGTGAAGCACAGCAGATGTGACAAAGTGATATTCGTGCAGTATTTATGCTCCGAACTGCAAAGCAATTGCAAATTATTTTGTGAGAAGTGAAGGTGGTTCCTCAAAGCATGCATGGCAAAGCAAAGCAATCAGAACCAATGAATTAGCTTGAAGAGCTTATAGCTTCCCTTGCTTGACAAGGGAGTTTTGTTGCAATTTTTACAGAATAAGGGGCACAAGAAACATCTAATTCGACATTGCGCAACTCTCATTCCTAATCAGTTGCATGGCAACTGTTTTGCTGTGTAGATTTGTAATAAGGTTCGTATTCTAAGCATGTTAGCATTTGAAGTTGTTACCAGATTTAGTTCTTTAAGCTTCTATGACTCTGAACAACACTTGTAATTTAGTGCTGTAAATTTCCAATGCTTATATTTAAAACTTTGAACTGGTTTACTTGAACATTTTCCATTCTATTTAAAGGAATATTTAGGACAGATCAGATCTGTTTTTGCTCCCTCTTGTGATTTTTCTTTCATAATATCTCCCAGTAAAGTGCCTGTATTTTATGATCTTCTAATGTCGGCCTGATGGTTCCATTGGGAACATAGTGAATATAAGAAATATAAATTTAGAGTTCACTTGGGCACTTTTCTTGATCAATAAAGACACTACATTATCATGAATGAATAATAAATTTTGTAAATGCTTTTACAGTTTATGTCTGGCCATGACATATCTTTTAAACAGCAGCAATTTGAAATTAGTCTGGCTTGATATTTGACAAAGCACGAGTTTATAGTCCAGTGCAACAATATAACTTTGCTGTTGTTTTTCAGCACAAGCTTACATCTGTATTGAAGTCACAAAGAAATGATTTCAGAACCACAGTTAATTGAGATTGTAAAACTGTAATTTTCCAGTCTTTATGAAGCATGTGCTGGCTTGTATGTTTGACATTTTTACATAAAGATATTCGAAGAACAAAATATCTTGAATGAACGAGGTGCTTAAGCTGCAAAAGAGTTAAAGTACTGTTGTTACATTTGTGCTGAAGAAGCAATGGTTCTTCACTGAGGTACTGATTCAATTACATTCCATTAGTTGCCTTGAAGTGGAAAATTAAATGATGACTTCAGGAGATACAGAAACTGAAAGCGCTTATAAATGCAAAGAGGAAAACAATGTCCTTTGCTATTGTGGGCTCAAATTCATATAAATCAGACTTGTTTCTTTTTAGTCAGTGAGCAGGAATTGAGATGAATATTTAGAAGACATGACCTTTAGAGCTCCAAAGGAAGGTTTATCCAACAAAGAGTAGAGCTGGCCTTTTGAAAATTTGTATTATGCTAAATAATTTTCCCACATGAATGAGGCTAACATTGTTGTCCAGAAAGTCAAACATGTCCTAAATTTAAAATATGAAAATATTCTCTGAAGGAGACATTCTGAAGAAGGGTGACTGGGCTGAAATGTTAATTCTGCTTTCTCTCCACAGATGCTTCCAGACCTTTTGATATTTTCCAGCAATTTCTGATTTTGTTTCTGATTTCTAACATCTGCAGGTCTTTAGTTTTTGTGAAAACATTCCAATCATATGATCATGGTTAGAAGCATTCAGGAAAATGTTGGAAAACTGAAATTAAAAAAAAAAGACATTTATGAAATGTTTTTCTGTCCACAGATGCTGTCTGATTACTGAGTATTTTAGCATTTTCTATTTTTACTTGGAATAATTATTAGTCATAGAATCAGAGAGATGTACAGCTTGGAAACAGACCCTTCGGTCCAACCCATCCATGCCGACTAGATATCCTAACCTGATCTAGTCCCACCTGCCATCACCCGGCCCATATCTCTCCAAACCCTTCCTATTCATATACCCATCCAAATGCCTCTTAAATGTTGCAATTGTTCCAGCCTCCACCACTTCCTCTGGCAGCTCATTCCATACACATACCACCCTCTGCATGAAAAAGTTGCCCCTTAGGTCCCTTTTATATCTTTCCCCTCTCATCCTAAACCTATGCCCTCTAGTTCTGGACTCCCCCACCCCAGGGAAAAGACTTTGTCTATTTATCCTATCCATGCCCCTCATGATTTTGTAAACATCTATAAGGTCACCTCTTAGCCTACGACGCTCTAGGGAAAATATCCCCAGCCTGTTCAGCCTCTCTCCGTAGCTCAAATCCTCCAACCCTGGCAACATCCTTATAAATCTTTTCTGAACCCTTTCAAGTTTCACAACATCTTTCCGATGGGAAGGAGACCAGAATTGCACACAATATTCCAACAGTGGCCTAACCAATGTCCTGTGCAGCTGCAAAATGATTTCCCAACTCCTGTACTAAGTACTTTGACCATTAAAAGAAAGCATACGAAATGCCTTCTTCACTATCCTATCTACCTGCGACTTCACTTTCAAGGAGCTATGAACCTGCACGCCAAGGTCTCTTTGTTCAGCAACACTCCCTAGGACCTTACCATTAAGTGTATAAGTCCTGCTAAGATTTGCTTTCCCAAAATGCAGCACCTCGCATATATCTGAATTAAACTCCATCTGCCACTTCTCAGCCCATTGGCCCATCTGTTCAAGATCCTGTTGTAATCTGAGGTAACCTTCTTTGCTGTCCACTACACCTCCAATTTTGGTGTCATCTGCACACTTACTAACTGTACCTCTTATGCTCACTTGCAAATCATTTATGTAAATGACAAAAAGGAGAGGACCCAGCACTGATCTTTGTGGCACTCCACTGGTCACAGGCCTCCAGTCTGAAAAAGAACCCTCCACCACCACCCTCTGTCTTCTACCTTTGAGCCAGTTCTGTATCCAAATGGCTAGTTCGCGTTTTATTCCGTGAGATCTAACCTTGCCAACCAGTCTCCCATGGGGATCCTTGTCAAATGCCTTACTGAAGTCCATATAGATCACATCTATTGCTTGCCCTCATCAATCCTCTTTGATACTTCTTCAAACACTCAATCAAGTTTCTGAGACATGATTTCCCACACAAAAAGTCATGTTGACTATCCCTAATCAGTCCTTGCCTTTCCAAATACATGCACATCCTGTCTCTCAGGATTCCCTCCAACAACTTGCACACCACCGACATCAGGCTCACTGGTCTACAGTTCCTTGGCTTGTCCTTGCCACCCTCCTAAACAGTGGCACCACGTCAGCCAACCTCCAGTCTTCTGGCACCTCACCTGTGACTATTGGTGATACAAACACCTCTGTAAGAGGCCCAGCAATCACTACTCCAGCTTCCCACAGAGTTCTAGGGTACACCTGATCAGGTCCTGGGGATTTATCCACCTTTGTGCGTTTCAAGACATCCAGCAGTAATATGGACATTTTGCAAGGTGTCACTATCTATTTTGCTTTCTATATCTTCCATATTGACTGCTGAAGAAGTGGCCAAGTTCTGACAAAGGGACCTCAACAAAGATTGCAACTGGATTGATATTGGAAGTGAAATTCAAGTGTAATTTGCAAAGGGTTTTGTTTCAAAGATATGTTAAACTTGATATTCAAAGGAACTTGGGTTTATTTGTCTAGGGAATGTAGGAATCCAGCATGCAGGGACAGTAGCACTAAGGAAGGGAGACAGCATACTGGCTTTTATTGCAAGGTGATTAGAGTATAGGAATAAATCAACTCTTGCTAAAATTATTCAGAGTTTTAATGAACCCACATCTAAAATACCATGCATATTTTGGTCTCTGCATTTATGAAAATATGCATTTACACAATACTTAAAGATTGTTCCGTGGCCACTGTCAGCAAGATTAGCTTTCAATTTCAGATTTATTAATTGATTCAATTTAAATTCCATCTGGCTGTCTTGGTGGGATCTACTCTACAATTGGCAGGAGAGACGTAGTGATTATAATGAGGCTAGCCAGGTGGGCCTCATAGAATGTGAGTTCCCTGATTGGACCAGATTACCAACCCCAATCAGGGAGTTCTGGCTGACAGATATAAACAGGAGTGGCACACCTGCACACACACACCATGGGTGCTGGGGAAAAAATAAGCACTACCGCACTTAGGTGGTAGTGTGGGGGTTAATAATAATAAAAAATAAAAAAAATAAACAGGAGTGGCAGAGGTTGTCTTCACTCCGAGAGCTAGCTCTGAGGAAGCTGGATCAGTGTCAAGGACTCTCCATGCGTAAATAAAGAGTGGATTGGTTACAGAATGTCAGCCTGTGTGGAGTTATTGCAAGAGGGATCATTACTTTTGTGGTAGAGTTGCAGTGTGGGAAGGCTGTATGTGTTTTTTTGAGGTATCCATCCCTGGCCATCATGCTGCTGGCTCTGAGGGAGGAGACGTGCTGTTACCAAGCATAAATATTCTTGCCAGTAGACAGGAGAGAATCTTATCAGCATTCACCCCTGCCCCATTTCAGGTTTTCCTTCCTTTCGTTTGTACTAATTTCTGTTTATAGATTTCACATTGAACGTATCACTTCTTTTGAGCTGGAGCACTGTCCTTTGCGGCAGAAGGTGATTTAGGAGAAGGCAGCTGCTACTCCTGGTGGTGCCAGCACTCCTGGTATGGGTACGGCTGACAGGTGCTGGTATTGCCCAGGCTGGGTGTTGGGTTTGCCCCCACTGGATGCAAATGTTGTTGCTGCTGGGTAGTGATGCAATTGCTACTTGGTTCAGATGTTGCTGCTAGTTTTGGGTAGTGCTGCTTGGTTTGGGTGTTGCTGCTGGGTGCTGGTGGCTGATCCAATGGTTGCCCCTGGTGTGTGTTCACTCTGTTCCAGCTGGGTGCTGATGCAGGTGCTGGCATTGCACCTGTTGGGTACAGGGGCCATCGCTGCTGGGTGTGGGTGTTGCTGCTGGTGCCATTGCTACTGGGTTCGTTGTTGTTGCTGTGTTTGGGTGTTGCTGCTGGGGCTGGTGGCTGATCCTATGATTGCCACTGATGTGTGTTCATTGCTGCTCCGGCTGGGTGTGGATTCTAGTACTGGGCCCCTATTGAGTGCTGGTGTAGCTCGTGCTGCTGCTGCTCTACCTGCTGGTGCTGCTGATCCTGCCACATTCTGTTCCTCAACAGAGTTCCAGGCTAGAGATACAAAGGCGGCTTGCACAGCTATGAAGAACAGATCGAAGGAAAATAATTCAAGCATAGAAGAAAGGATCTCTAAAGAGCATTCAAAATCACCTCCAAAGCAGTAAAGAACACACTCGCAGAATAAATGCTCGAGCAAATGCTTTTGCTTAAGCAAAACAGCAGCTGTCATATTCCTGTATTAAAGGCTTTCCAGTCTATCAGTTACTTAGTCCCATCAATCTCCACTGTGCTCTCACTTTGTTGTACCTTGTGAGTTTCAGGAAACAGGAATGCGGAGTTAAATCTGCTGATAATTGCCTTTTACATACTGAGCTCACAAGTCAACTGCTTCCAAAGGATTTGTATGCAATGTGAAACACACAGCAGTTAAAGGTAGAAGACATATGTCCTGCTGGCATCCCACCGTGCTGGTAATTCTTTTGCATCTTTAATCTATCCTGCCAGGTTAAAATCCTCCTTTATGTCTCCAATCTTGCAAGCAATTACCAACCCAACAATGTAACAAGTTTGTCTCAAGTTCTATGAGTCATTTCTCTCATTCGCTTTAGCTGAACATTATTAAATAGTTTAATGTTTAAGGCCAGGCAAATATCAGTCAAAGACACTTCCTTAACCCCTACACCAGCAATCTCCTCAACAAAAACGCAGTAAATTAGGCCAACATGTTAAAAATCCAGGCTGACTAATTTTGATCAGCTCATACAATTTCAAATGCTCTATATCTCTGCTCCTAATGGTACTCATCAAGAACTCGTTAACTGAACACTCAGCTCATTTGCTGTTTCTTTGGATGGAATTCTACCAGGGCCTGAATGATGTAAGCTTTGGGAAGATTTGTGGCAGGATTGCATGAGAAATCTGACGAGACCTATCCTGAATTTGGGAGTAGTTCACTGAATCTTTGATGCGTGAACTGAGTGGTGAGGCAAGTTTCTCGCTAGGCAGTGGCAAGTTGCCAAGAAAGGGGATTGTTGCTCGTTCAATGACTTATTGATGCCACACTTTGCTATTAATATTCAGCTTCGTGCCTTCAAAATGCAAATTCTTGACATGGAAGTCCAAGTAGGCAACCGGCAACTTCCGCTTGTGGTTTGAACTCCATGTTTGACACTGGGCACCAACATTTCAAGGTATGCTTGATGGGTTCGAACCAATTACATCGCACATCCTTGGACATTGGTAATAGCATCCAACATGTTCCAGCCTCTAATTTGGGGAGGGGGCTTGAAGGGCTGAATTGCCTACTCCCACTCCTAATTCCTAAAGCCATCTCTGATTCGGGGTCCCTTCTGTACTTCAATACTTTAGCTTGGGCTGCACCAGGGACTATTATTATAATGCTGCAGCATAGACATGGCACTCTCAGGGAGACACACCCAGCTCATGGACCTGGCCAGTTTGTATATCCAGCCCGTCCACTTGCTGTTGTAGTAATCAGTCACTCTGAGCCTATCCAGAATGCCTTGCATTGCCTTGTTTTGTTTCAAAACATTTTTTTGCCCTCAGCCATAGATACCAAGCTTCCTATATTGCTTTGCAGTTTAGTGCAGATATAAAACCAGGAAGCTGTCATGATTGTCAGCAGGCCTCAATTAAGAAGGGATTGTAAATTGAGGCCTAACACACATCCCTATAAGATTCAACTTCTCATAACCTGGCAATCATTAATGGATACACCATTGCAGAATCATTACAAAAGAGGCACTGCTCTTAGTTCTCAAGATTATTGCATTATATCAAAATAACAACTACATCAGTCATAATTACTCGGACTTGCAGGAGCAGTCCCATCCAAATACATTGGCTTCCTATAAAGTAGTGAACAATTTACTGTCTCCACTCACAGACGGTGTGTGACATAATTAGAATGGCGGAGCTCAATGTGACATGATCATTAACTCCTTCAGAACCATTCATTATCTTATGCAAAAAAGTTAGAGCATGCCAAATATCTTGGAATGTTGCAGGACTGGAGGAGAGAGCCCCTAGTCCAGGAACTCACCACATATGATCGAGACACCACCCACGCCCTCCACCTCCTCCAAGACTTCCGTTTCCCCGGCCCCCAATGCCTCATCTTCACCATGGATATCCAATCCCTCTACACCTCCATCCGCGATGACCAGGGCCTCCAAGCCCTCCGTTTTTTCCTCTCCAGACGTTCCCAACAGTACCGCTCCACCGACACTCTCATTCGTTTGGCCAAACTGGTCCTCACCCTTAACAATTTCTCCTTTGAATCCTCCCACTTCCTCCAGACCAAAGGGGTAGCCATGGGCACACGTATGGGCCCCAGCTATGCCTCTCTCTTTGTTGGCTACGTAGAGCAGTTGATCTTCCGTAATTACACCGGCACCACTCCCCACCTCTTCCTCCGCTATATTGATGACTGCATTGGCGCCACCTCGTGCTCCCGCGAGGAGGTTGAGCAATTCATCAACTTCACCAACACATTCCACCCTGACCTTAAATTTACCTGGACCATCTCTGACACCTCCCTCCCCTTCCTGGACCTCTCCATCTCCATCAGTGACGACCGACTTGACACTGACATTTTCTACAAACCCACCGACTCCCACAGCTACCTGGATTACACCTCTTCCCACCCTACCTCTTGCAAAAATGCCATCCCATATTCCCAATTCCTCCGCCTCCGGCGTATCTGCTCCCAGGAGGAGCAGTTCCACCATAGAACACACCAGATGGCCTCCTTCTTTAGAGACCACAATTTCCCTTCCCACGTGGTTAAAGATGCCCTCCAACGCATCTCGTCCACATCCCGCACCTCCGCCCTCAGACCCAACCCCTCCAACTGCAACAAGGACAGAACCCCCCTGGTGCTCACCTTCCACCCTACCAACCTTTGCATAAACCAAATCATCCGCCGACATTTCCGCCACATCCAAACAGACCCCACCACCAGGGATATATTTCCCTCCCCACCCCTCTCCGCCTTCTGCAAAGACCGTTCCCTCCGTGACTACCTGGTCAGGTCCACGCCCCCCTACGACCCACCCTCCCATCCTGGCACTTTCCCCTGCCACCGCAGGAACTGTAAAACCTGTGCCCACACCTCCTCCCTCACCTCCATCCAAGGCCCTAAAGGAGCCTTCCACATCCATCAAAGTTTTACCTGCACATCCACTAATATCATTTATTGTATCCGTTGCTCCCGATGCGGTCTCCTCTACATTGGGGAGACTGGGCGCCTCCTAGCAGAGTGCTTTAGGGAACATCTCCGAGACACCCGCACCAATCAACCAAACCGCCCCGTGGCTCAACATTTCAACTCCCCCTCCCACTCTGCCGAGGATATGGAGGTGCTGGGCCTCCTCCACCGCCGCTCCCTCACCACCAGACGCATGGAAGAAGAACGCCTCATCTTCCGCCTCGGAACACTTCAACCCCAGGGCATCAATGTGGATTTCAACAGCTTCCTTATTTCCCCTTCCCCCACCTCATCCTAGTTTCTAACCTCCAGCAACACGATCCCCTTGACTTGTCCGGACTTGTCCGACCTGCCCAGCTCCTTTTCCACCTATCCACTCCACCCTCTCCTCCCTGACCTATCACCTTCATCTCCTCCCCCACTGACCTATTGTACTCTATGCGACTCTATGCCCACCCCCACCCTCCTCTAGCTTATCTCTTCACGCTTCAGGCTCTCTGCCTTTATTCCTGATGAAGGGCTTTTGCCCGAAACGTCGATTTCGAAGCTTTTCGGATGCTACCTGAATTGCTGTGCTCTTCCACTGATCCAGAATCTGGTTTCCAGCATCTGCAGTCATTGTTTTTACCTGGAGGAGAGAGAGTCAGAGGCAAAGCTGTGAAAGGATGGGTAAATAGAAATAAGAATTTTAAAACTGGCCAATGCTTAACTGCATTATGGACATAAAACCTCCTATTTATTTCTCTTTCTTGTTTGTTTCTTTGAACAAATAACCAAGAATGAATACATCACAAATAAAATATTTCAAGGCTCATTAAAATGACTGGATCGAGTGCTGTTGCATGTAAATTTTTCTAAGCTTACTCTGTGCGATTATGAGAGACTCAGACTGCAACAACATATGTCTTTAAGTTGGAATTATTAGGACTTAGCTATGAGCACTTCTTAGTTAGGCTTGTAGTGTGACTAGTCCGAGAAGCAAGAATTATCCAGTACATACGCCATTGCATTCAAGTGAAATGCAGCTCTAGGCAAGTAATATTATGTCCTGCCCATTTCCAATTTTGATTTGTTTTAATTTATTATTGTTACATAAGCCATGATAGAGTGAAATACATTGATTTGGTGTGCTAGCTAGACAATTCAGACCATACATACAGAGAAGTTGCAGAGAAAGATCAATTCTAATACCTGTATATGAGAAGTCCATTCAGATTTCTGAAAACAGCAGGAAGAAGCTGTTCTTAAATTTGTTGGTGAGTGTTTTCAAACGTTTGCATCTTCTGCCTGATGGAATAGGGTGGAAGAGTGTAGAACTGGGCTGGGAGGGGTCTTTGGTTGTGTTAGCTGCTTTCCTGAGTCAGCGACAAGTGTAGATGGAGCTAAGGGAAGGAATGCTGGTTTTAGTGATGTACTGAGCTGTGTTCACAACTCTCTGTAATGTCTTGTGGTCTTGGGCAGAGCAGTTGCCACGCCAAATTGTGATTCATTCTGATACCCCATGGAAAGTACCCTATCTATAAAAATTTGGTAAGAGCTGTTGTGGAATATTTGTGGATATTTAGTCATGAGTATCCCATGGTGAGGTACATAGGGAACCAAGAGCAGTCTTCATCAGAAATCTGATTACAGGAATAGGAGACATGTGGACAAATATGAGGAAAGGTCAATAGAGACAGGAGGGAGCAATTGAAAAGGCAGACAGAAACAGGAGGAAAGGATAGATGTCATTGCTAATGCTCTGCTGACATCTCAGGAAATAAAGTTGAACTTCACTTCAACAAAAATCATATTCTTGAAATAATTGCACAGAGGCCGGTATCCTGTCACCGAGTCACCATTTATTTACTTGTGCACAGTACACTGGCTGTGGCCAGAGTCAATCCCAGAGCTGAGGAGATTCTCAATCCCCTGGTTATATATGTTTTTTCTA
The DNA here is from genome assembly GCF_037043375.1 of Chiloscyllium plagiosum. Taxonomy (NCBI): domain Eukaryota; kingdom Metazoa; phylum Chordata; class Chondrichthyes; order Orectolobiformes; family Hemiscylliidae; genus Chiloscyllium; species Chiloscyllium plagiosum. The sequence goes on from NW_028270141.1 coordinate 32,334,822, forward strand.
TTTTTCCCAAGAACACAAAATAAAGCAAGGCAATGGCTCCTCATCAAGCAAACTCTTCCCCACAGTAACACTGGCTGTGGCCAGCCAGCTTGGAGTCAGTCCCCAGAACTGAGGAGTTTCTCATTGTCTTGGTTATTTATTTTTTTCTTTTATTCATAGTTACGCAAATTAAAATACAACAATAACAATGCACAAGAGAAACAGGGACAAAACCATGAGGTACCCAAAATTTCACAAGACAAACAACACTACAGAAAACACATGCAGAATCTTCGCACAAGTCACTGTCCTTTTAAAGGTCCCACAATGGCTGAAAAGAGTCCATTTCAGCCCCGAAGGGCAGAGTTTGCAGCAGGCTGAAGCCCACAATGTACAAATACAAGCACTTTGCACATCGCCTGCACCCAGGCACAAAAGAAAGCAGTCTACAAAACACAATATAACCAAAAACAACACCTGGCACCAGTCCAAGCCATATACTGATCGGACCATCAGCCAGGGCTTTCCTGATTGGCCCAGGTTAACAACCCTAATTAAGGACCTCATAGTCAACAAGATCCAGTTGCTTCCAATCACTGCAGTTCCCTTTTTGTCCTCTTTCTGCTTCTGTTGCACCCTCACAAAGGCAAGGAATAATCTCATTAATTTTCTTGGGTAAAGATGGCAAGAGAATTTTGTAAAAACACTATCTGGCCTGGCTGCATTAGGCTCAGGAACAGTAACTGAATCTAGTTTTATTTGAATACTATTAAGGGACAAATTTGAAATAAACTGATACTCAAAAATTATTAAAACTCCGTTATTGCACTCTAAATCAGTGCAATTAATTAGATGTTTTTACAACTATAGTAATCAGATCGGATTTAATCAAAACTGACACTTGAACATTTCAGGGATTCTGAATGTGATGGAGGCTACGTGAGACTGAGTTGGAGCCAGCGCTCATCTTGTGATCTTTATTCTCTGGTGTTTTGAATTTAATCATAATCTTCAAGTGAGTCCTATTCAGGGAGTTCTGCTCAAGCTTTCTTTTAATATGTATCTTGAAAGCAGGGGTGAAGAGGAGTCTAAATTACATCTCTATGGGAAAGAAAGCTTTGAAATCGTAGATTCTGCAAATGTGATGTAATGTACATTCAAGAGCAGTTCTTCTCACTACTTACTGGGTAAATGCAATAGCTGATGATGCATCTTGTCATATAGACCAAGAATTCTACATGTCCGATTCTGTGTTGACTGGCCTGAATAAAAGTTGATAGGGATACTGCCATTGACCTCCTTATCTAAATTAGTCAAAATTACTTTCCAAGTCACTATATTGATTTTGATAAGTAGACACCATCATTCAGCCAACACACTTACGTTTGGAGGCCTCTTGTTCCACTGGCAGCCCCTTCAGCTTGTCGCTGTGACCTCATTTAATGTCACAGGCAGACTTCTGAGAGAAAAAGGAAAGTGAGACAAATGACTGAATAATTCAGGAAGAGCAAATAAGACAAGGTTGCAGTTGTGGAGATAGTGAGGACTGCAGATGCTGGGGATCAGAGTCAAGAGATGTGGCACTGGAAAAGCACAGCCGGTCAGGCAGTATCTGACGAGCAAGAGAGTTGACGTTTCTTCAAGAGCTTATACTCAAAATGTTGACTCTCCTGCTCCTCGGATGCTGCCTGATCAGTTGTTACTATTACTGAGTTACACCAGGAGCAAAGACATTGATAGTTAAATAGTAGGTTTTGTGATATTTTGGTTTACAGGTTGGTTGAGATTCTGTAGCTCTGATTTCTTTTGATTGAGATTGAATTCCAGCAGAGAGAGTCTTTTTGAGGTCTTGTTTCCTTTTTTCTGATTGCTAGCTAGCTGACCTCGAGCAGTCACCGTGAGCATTTCTACCAGCAGCGCGGGGATAACAGTGTGATAGTTCTTTGACTATAGCCACTATGCTTGAACCCAGGCAATGCACATGGTAACCAGCGGCACTTGAGTAGAGTTGAAACTAGCTTTTTAACCATTTCTTTTATTGTTCAAATGTAGTTTGGAATAAAATCCACAGGCATTGCCTCTCACTATCTTTGGAGTCACAAAAAATTATAATCCAATCTGTTTTAAGTTTTTTGACGTCTTTAAGAAATACATTTCACTGGCCCCACATGGAATTTTTTCCAGCCAGCCACTGGATTTACAGGCACTTTGGCTTTACACAGACATCTTTTGAAATAATTGCATTTTCAAATTAAGGGCTAAACGTGTCTAAGGCGTTCTGACTTACTGTCCCAACATAACTAAGAAGCAATTTTATAAATCCACATTAAGGAATTTTTATAGTGCAATAAACTCATACTTTACACTGAACAAAAGTCAAAACAGCAGCAATTGGAATTTGCAGAAATTGTTCCATCTTGGAGAAGAAAAGTTATTTTAAAAAATGTTGACTCTTTCAGAATAAAATTTGTTTGTTTTTAATTGTTTGGAACAATGTGTGCAGTATGAAGATTTATAGTTTCCACTGAGTAACAACTGTCAAGATGCTTATGACAACTCTCTACACATAATGTGTCTGTGCAATATCTGGTGCTCTGTTCTTCAAATTCAATACCCAATAACACTGCTCAGATCCTTGATGTAAAACAAATAGGCTACTGAGATGAATTGAGCTGATATGTATATTGTTGCCTTTTTCTACAACAGTTGTTTCTCTGTTTACCTCAGGGACAAATGACTTATTTCTTAGAACATCAATTTTTGATCGAAGTGTAATTTGTCCTCCCCACAGTCTAATAATTGAAAGCTCAGAGGTCTTTGTTGTGTTAAGAAGATAAATGATGTAATATATTTATGGTGAAATTTGTTGGTTCAGATTATCTGTAAATACATCTTCATGTTCACTGACCTTTCGTGCATCACAAAGACATGTCCCATTTTTTAGTTTGGGAAAGTTTTGATTCCATCGTTTGCATGTCCCATTCCATGCATTCATGTGCAGGAAGAAGAATGGCTAGGCACCAAAATCTCTTCTAGTATTTGCTAATTTTCCCAAGACAAGAGTGGAGCAATTCCTCATTGATTTGAGTCTGGTGACAGAGCAGAAAAATCCATCCTTTGCTTCATCTATTGCTCCTTGAAGGTATGGCATGGATCACGAGCACTAGATGGAGAATTCTCGGTGTATACATTCCAGAGCACTGCAAAACAACACTATATTGTAAAATGCGTTGAATTGTGGTCACATCTGGTGATAGACTTCCTCAGAAAGACCCAGTAAATGGTTAGTCAAGAGTTCAAATTGAAGTTAATTACACCCTGTTGATATAATTCACTTGGGTTTAAAGTCTTGGATAGTCAATGCGAGACTGAATTCCAGCTGCCTGAAGCATTTGATTTCTTTAAAATTGAGTTCAGGTATTATAGCAATGGGATAAACATGAATGTGACAGTGAGTTCAAATTCTAATCAGGAAAGGTGAGCTTTTAGTTTAGATTGAAGTAGCTCTTAAAAGAAGTTCGTGCACAGTTGGAATAGATTGTTAGTGAGAAAATGGAGTTGAATAAGATTAGAATATTCAAGAGGGTGCCAGATAACTTTAAGCAAAAAAGGTGAAGCAAGTACATATATTTTCCTTTTGGCCATTGACACTCTAAAATTATTTCATTCCAAATCTCACATCGTTCCTTTGTGAATCTCAGAAGATTTTGAGTCTGAGCAACAGGGGCTATGGTAGGATGTGTGGCAGTATCAGACAATCTGCTAAGGCCTATCTCAATGTCAGAAATGATGCATGCTGTCTTTTATGCTTTTCACAAGCAGCCTGGCCCAAGGTCCTGCTGGGCAGTGATGTCTAGCTAAGTAGCCAAACGAGTAGTCATTGTGTCTAGTTAATCTTCCTGTTGACAGCAAAATCTGCTTGCTTAATTTTCAGCTTCCTACCTTACTGAGTTTACCAAACAACCTAGACATCGGATAAACTCAACATGGAAAGCAGAGCACATACCGGCTGAGCAATCTTCTTGTTGCCTACAACCAAACAGCAGTCCAGGACATGATCCATACACACCATCCCATACACACCATCTGCACATACCTCTCCTCCATAGACATCTATAATCTCCTCACAAACATCCTGATACCTCTCCAATGCGTTGACAGTGTGCTGTGGTAGTACAGACTTGCATCACAGGCAGGTCAGCGACTAGGATTGAAAAATTGAAGCAGAAAAGCTTTGTGGAGCGGTACAGGCACACAGCTCATGGACTTTACTGTGCTGCACATCAGGCAGCTTGTTTGTTCTCTTAGCACCCTCTCAGCACCTGCATAAATGTTCCACACAGATTATATCTGCTTTGCTTTGCTTTCCCAATGAATGCAGTCTGGCAGGCAGCTTGCCTTGATGGTCAACAGTTCTCAGTAACATATCTTGTTAAATAGCTCAAAGTGTTTGGGGGAGTACTCCGCAATGTAGTCAGGGGGTATTATCACAGCGAGTCAAGTCTAGTCTCCTGTACTTCCAGGAAATTAGCCAAGGTCAGGCAACCGTATAAAGGTCAGTGGAGTCAGGGGAGTGTGTCATGATGAATTCTGTGCTCTGTGGTGGTCAGTCCAGGCGACAGGGCTAGCATGGTCAGGGAAACATATATGGAACTAATCAGGGTTCTGGACACAACCTGTCCAAGACCAGTTATTTGGTCAAAGGGGTAGGCCATAATCATTCCACGGGGTTTGTCCACAGAAAATAAAGGGAAAAGGATTGTGGGGTAGGGAAGTGGAAAGACAGCTAGTGGCACCTGACTGAGTCTCGGATTGTGAGACCAGGGTCGCCCATGGTCAGGAGTAGCATAGGGGAGATTGGCGATGTATGACCAACACAAAGCATGGTCGTCACATATGCCAAGAGTTGGATGAAGAAGGAATGCAGGTGAAATCACATGAGAACCGGTTGGTATACAGACATGAATGCAGCCAGCATTTACTGAATGAGTTACTAGGAAGGAAAAGTGGATGTCCGGGGTCTTGGCGGTATGTTCACGCTGAGACTGAAAACCACAGGCAGAGGAATGGTCAGTGCCAACTTCAATAGTGATGCAAATTGAAAGTGTGCACTGGGGGTGAAATCACATTCGAAGTGGGTGGAGTAAGAGACTCAGGCTGTGAGGGCAGGGTCTGTAACAAACACTGATCATGCAGATTTTAAATGGAAAGAACACTGGTCACAGAGCCATACAATATATGACACACCAGCACATAGGCTGCCTACTGACTGGCCATTCAACAACATGGACCCTCTCTTTATGTTGCACCATCCTGGCACAGCCATAACTGGGCACCACATTGACAGATACATCTTTGTGCATAGGGCAGATGAGTAGTAGGGATATTGAACAAGGAGAGTCATTGGATCATGACATGTCAGTAAGTGTTCTTCTGCCTCACCCTCTCTCTGTCTTATCATGTACTTTCTGGTTCCACAGCTGGAATAGAAGGAGCCTTCTCCGCTGTGGTGTCTGTTGGCTTTAGAGGTTTGATAGTGCCTCACCAAACTGTTTGGAACTAACATATTTTGAGGTTCACCACTACATTCAGACTGAGGCTGGCAGAGGAATGCTCTGTGTTACCTTCCATCATGATGCAAATCGGAAGTGCACAATGCGGCAGAAAATCACTGTGATCAAATTTGGAGAGGCCACATTGCCAACATTTTCCTGTAGGTGAAGTAGTTTTGTGCCGACATGTACTTAAATTCAAACTCCAGTCAATACAGCAATTATTTTTCTTATATCAGAATATTGTTAGCACAGAAGGAGATCACTCAACATACTATACTTGTGTTGTCTCTATGAAATTGTTTTCCTATTGGTAATGGATTCCAGATCATAACAACTCACTGTACAATGATACTCTTTCTATTTCTCCTCTGACATTTTGCCAATTATTTTAAATATATTATTAATTTAAGTCGGTGTTATGTGCCGAGATTTCATTATCACAGAAGTAAAATCACTCTCCTAACTTCCATTTTTGAAATTCATTCTAAATTATAAAACTGTGCTGTTAAATGGCCAAAATCTATCTTTAAAGAAACTCCTAACAACTCTCAGATAAAAAAAAAACTTGGCCTTTTATCAAACTACTCAATTTTTAATGACTTTTTTTGGTCAAAGAAGAAATCCTACTACTTGATGAAGCAAGATGATCCATCTAATCTCACATTGCTGTTTAGGGAAATTCTATGTGCAAATTAGCTGCCACAACTGTACTGTTACAGCATTAACTGCACTACAAAAAGAAAACTTCATTAGTTGGGAAGCACTTTGTGCTATGGCTGAGGTCATGAAAAGAAGGGAATAATTTCAGGTTTTTTTCCTCTGTTCTTTGGATAATGATATGAACAATGTATACATTCACTGAAAGATCTCTTCGACAGTGCCATTCCAAATTTTGAAATGGAACTTGGCAAGATTCCTCATTTGAAACTTCTAAAGATTGAGGCTCATAGAATGAATAACAAAAAGGTAGGCTACTTCACAAAAGATGGAAATTAGTAAAAAAAAAATAAAATAGCTTTGGTTGGCACCAGTTAACACTGACATTCTGTGATGATCTGTTTTAAGTAACGTTTTATAAGCATTGTTCATACATTGTATGAGGGTGTATGGTTTCAGCAATATAAAACTTACTCATGACCCCAAGTTACATGGTTGCAAGTAGAGTATGAAAACTAATAGTCTTCAGGAAATGCTAAAAAATAAGGTGGATAGGGGTAAATGTCATGATGGTTTCTGCTGTTCTCACAATCAGGCATTTATGAAATGCCAGCATCATTATCATCATGAAGCTTTGCCAGTGGATGGTTACCACCTCAGGTAACTGAATCCATTGGGTGGAGTCCTTAATCCATTATATCAGTGTCGATAATGGACTTAACCGATCTTTGCACATGATTTATTTTCTTCTGCCATGATGTTTTATGGAAATAAATATTCCATAAGTTAAAGCAAAGCAGGGTTATGATTGAAAGTATTTGCTTTGGTTAGACTTAGATATCTCCCTGCTTCTGTCAGGCCATACAAACATTAAAGATTAGATTACATTACAGTGTGGAAACAGGCCCTTCGGCCCAACAAGTCCACACCGACCCGCCGAAGTGCAACCCACCCATACCCCTACATTTACCCCTTACCTAACACTACGGGCAATTTAGTATGGCCAATTCACCTGACATGCACATCTTTGGACTGTGGGAGGAAACCGGAGCACCCAGAGGAAACCCACGCAGACACGGGGAGAACGTGCAAACTCCACACAGCCAGTCGCCTGAGGCTGTGATGATCATAATGTATTGGCAGGATTTTCCAATGAGTGGCAATCTCTGGCCCCTCTGTTTTACAAAGGAAGGAAGCTCTGCTTCTGTTCGAGAAGATTCTAATTAGGGATCTTTCATAAATTCAGATCATACTTCTGTTCCTTTTCACAGTAGCCAGCTACCAGATTCTGAAATTTCAAGGTCCTCCTAGCCACTTTACAACTATTGTCAAACTAAGTACATGGTGTTAATATGTTGTAAGGGTGCTTTGTAGGGTAAGGGGCATTGGATGCCAGGTAAGTCAGATGCCAACTGAGTGGGTTAAGCAGGGGAGGGTCTATGCTGCCAGGAGTAGGATGCCAGATGAGTGAGGGTAGGGAGCTAAGTTAACAGAGTTCCACACAGATGTGGGGAAAGGTGCCAGGTGGGTAGAATACCAATTATGAAACAAGTAGTTTGCCAAAATACAAAGTGACGAGGGAGCAGGGTTAGTGATATAATGTCTATAGTGGGTTGGAGTAGGTTGGCAAAATTGTGTCGGGGGAAGGGTAGGGGCGTTCTGGTTCCGCAGCATAGAGGTCAGGTTGGGTCCAGTGTAGGGTCAGGTGGTGGTGATGGTGGATGTGGTGGAAGATCCAGTCCAGCAGCACAGGGAGCAGTAGGGATTGGGTCTGGTTTTGGGGTGGGAAAATATAGGATGTTGGGGCAAAACAGTGGAAGCAATAGTTGGGGCGGCACGGTGGCACAGTGGTTAGCACTGCTGCCTCACAGCGCCGGAGACCCAGGTTCAATTCCCGCCTCAGGCGACTGACTGTGTGGAGTTTGCACATTCTCCCCGTGTCTGCGTGGGTTTCCTCCGGGTGCTCCGGTTTCCTCCCACAATCCAAAGATGTGCAGGTCAGGTGAATTGGCCATGCTAAATTGCCCCTAGTGTTAGGTAAGGGGTAAATGTAGGGGTATGGGTGGGTCGGTGTGGACTTGTTGGGCCGAAAGGCCTGTTTCCACACTGTAATCTAATCTAATGCAATTATAGTGGGTCTCACGGTGTGTCAGGCTAGGGTCTGGGAGGTGCAATTGTGGGTATGTAAGGTAAGTATGGAGTCTGTTGAATAGTTACTCTGGACTTAGACTATGTATTTTCCTCAATATCTATTTACTTAATTTCATTGGATCTTCTGAATACCTTGAGTTAAATGGAGATTTTTGGAGGCTTCCAGGCATAGGGAAATATTCCAGTGGAATCTTAAGTTCCTGGACAGTTCCTTTGGAGTATACTACAATGAGGTTTCCACAGCATCCCATGTTCAACTCTCACCTAGGTTAGAATGTGATGACTGTCTTGCCAGTGGGAAATCCGGACTATTTTTTAAAAATTGAATTGAATAAAGTAGTGGAACTATAATGATTGGCCAGTGTAGGTCATTTGAATTGGCCATGCTAAATTGCCCATGGTGTTAGGTGCATTAGTCAGGGGTAAATATATGGTAGGGGAATGGGTCTGGGTGGTTACTGTTTGGAGGGTCAGTGTGGATTTGTTGGGCCGAAGGGCCTGTTTCCATACTGTAGGGAATCTAATCTAATCTAATCTAATCTAATCTACACAGTAAGTCCCCAAATCAAAGCTGATTCATTCATTTGCTCTCTTCTTGTCCCTGATAATTTTCAAGATTCTCTCTGAGGCAACCCCCAACTCTTCCCCTGCCTGAAACCCTCCTCCATGCTTCATAAAGGCACCTCAAGATTTTACTATAACCATGTACTTGATGGCATGGTGGCTCAGTGGTTCGTGCTGCTGCCTCACAGTGCCAGGGATCTTGGTTCAATTCTAGCCTATTGATGACTGCCTGAGTGAAGACTCCACCTGGTGCTCTGGTTTCCTCCCACAGTCCAAAGATGTGCAGATTAGATGGATTAGCCATGGGAAATGCAAGATTATAGGGTGGGTCTGGGTGAAATGCTCTTTGAAGGGTTGGTGTGGACTCAAATAGCCTTTTTCCACACCGTAGGGATTCTGTGATGCCACTCTTGGTTGGCTATTCCAATTTTGCATTCCATAAACATATAGTCATCCTTCCTTACAAATTCCTCTCAGATCTCACTCCTCCCTATCTCTTTTATCTCTTCTTGTTGGCAAACCTGCAATATATCAGCATTCATCTAATTCTGACCTCTACATCATCTGATTTTCATCGCTCTACCTTTGGTGTTCTTGTCTTCAAACTGTCAAGGCCATAAAGCTTTGGAAATACTGGCCTGGACCTCTCCATCTCCCGACTTGCCTTTACTCTCTAAGATCTTCCTTAAAGCTGGGTCAAATAGGCAGGTTTTTTTTAACAACTGCATTATTATTTGCTAATATGGTTCAGTGTCAAATTTCACTTGACTAAATACCTACGAATTCTCTTGCCACACTATTGAGGCTAAAGATGAAATAGATATTGTGCTGTTCTGGTCCCAGCATAATGGCACTTCTACCCTTTACACTGTATATAGTCATTCTAGAGATTGATTTGACTACCTTTACGATTATATCAATGACATCAATGTTCATTTTGCTGACTATAAATTGCTTTAAAAACTTGTTATCCACTGTTAACTTTTGCCCTGCTCATAACAGACATTCTGAAAAATTATTCCTCCTTTGAAAAAAAGCACAGATTCTGGCAACTAGAACAGAGGCAGAAAAACATTGCACAAGATGACAGAACAGATGGTTACAACTACAAAAAGGCAATATGAAAAGAAACTTGCAATCGATATTGAAACAGATACCAAGTTTTACGTTTATTTTTAGGAAAAAGCAGGCGTGACAGGAACAATGGATTAGGTCTGCTTGGAAATTGAGAATGGGGATTTTTGAAATAAAGATAACCATGTAGCAGACATATTGACTATCACTTTGCATCAATATTTACGGATTAAAAAAATAACACACCAGCCTTCTAAAGGGAACGCGGACTCAATCAGGGATGATAACAGAATTAATACTAACAAAGTAATTGCAATGATGAAAACAATGGCAAAAAGATTTGACAAGTATCCAAAGCCAGATAGTTACTACCTCAGGGATTTATCGAAAGGAGATGGGAGCATTGTTGGTGCTCAAACCTGAATTTTCGAAAGCTCGCTTGATTCAAACATCATCCCTTTAATTGAAAAATGTCATATGTCTCTATATTGTTTAAGAAACTTAAGAGAAAGAAAGCAAACAAATATAGACCAGACACTGTGACAGCTTTTGGGCCATTTCTCGAATCTTTAATTAAGGACAAAATGGTTAAATAGTGTCAATTTTTTATTTTGATCATGAAGAGTTGTTGTAGATTTGTGAAAAGGCCAAATAAGCCATGTTTGATCAATCTGAAGTGTTGAAGTGGCTGAAGTAGTGGGTAAAGGAATGACTACAGATGTTAACCATGTGGACTTCCAAAAGATGTTTGACAATTTTGTGGAATTCAAGCAAAGTTTACATCCCTGCATTGACGCAACTGTTTGACGTGGCATCCATGGCCTGGATTTTTTCAACTTGATGTGCATGTGCAGATTCAGAGACTCTCTGGTCCTTTGATTACAGCTTTTAAAATGGGTGTTCCAATGTTATAGATCTCAGTCCGAGAAGGGAGAGGGTAATGGAGGTGCAATATTGGAAAATGAAGGGTGAGGGTTGGTATGGATGACAACAGAGAAACATAGAAAAGAGGAGCAGAAGTAAGCTGTTCTAGCCTTTGACCCTGCTTCATTAATCAATACATCATGCCTGATCATCCAACTCTCCTATTCTTGCTTTCTCCCCATATTCTTTGTTCCCTTTAGCCCTAACAGCTATATCAACCAATGACCCCAGAAATAGTGAAGCAGATGTCCAATGCGCAGGTACAAAGCCTGCCTTAGGTCTCTGTCACTGTGTATAAAATATTTTCAAAAGGATTAAAACATAAGCCATCTCTCTGGCATTACCCTGCATATCCTCTCACCTCCCCACATTCTCCATTCCACAACTGTGCCAACCTATGTCCTCTACTCATCCCCATAACCCTGCACACTCACCATGTTTCTTCACGTCCTGTATCCACACTCATAAATCCTTAAACTTTTCATGTCAAACTATGACCCAGTACCCATTACCTATAACCCTCTGTAGTTCCTATGTCAATGCATGCCAACCAATTCCCCCATCCATAACCCTTTGCCTAAACATACCAATTCATCAAGTATTCACAGTGGGCAGATGTCAGCACCAATGCAGAAATAAGATAAAATAATGTTTTAGTTATAGCAGAACACTTTTGAAAATAAATCCATTTAATCACAAAGAAATTACTGTATTTACATTATTTCAATTACATAATGCTTTATAAGAAAAAAAGCTCATTCAAGTACATAACTTCTCATAACAATAAGCATTGATATTTATAGGCCTACTTCCAAGTGTCTGTAATCACTTATATCTTCCATTCAGACTATGAACTGACAGGCACCCTACTCTGATAATAGTTAGTTGTGAAATCAGTCATACAGCTAGAATGCAGTAATGGAAGCCCTCAGGTATATGTCACGGATGAAATAAAATAATAAACCATAATGCAAAGAGGTAAGGTTGAAGAATTTTAATTGCTTTGACACTTGACAGCTTTCTTTGACAGGTCCTCTTTACAAATTCTCTTCATGGTTTTGACAGATGCTTTTGATAGCTTCCTTTCACAGGTCCTTTTTATACTTTTACAAGTCATCTCAACAGTTTCTTTTGAAAATTTTGACAGTTCAAGTCATCAACAGGCCAGCCAAAATCAATGAGCTTGACAGTTAATGGCTTTTTGTGCATGTTATGCATGTTTATTCCCTAAAGGACACCTGACCTCCCCAAAGTATTCTTGGAGCCTTTACAAAAGGATAACTTGCTTCTTGAAAAAGATACCCTGACTTCCAAAGAAATGCATAAAGTTTGGGCTCTGCCATTACTAAGTTCACCATACACATTTTCAGTTTCATGCTCTTGGCCTACACAAGTCTAACTTCAGTGGAGACAGCTAATGATTGAAATGGCCAGTAATCTCTATGAACCACGAGTTGAAATTTGACCCATTCTATTTTCTGCTCCTGTGAAAGAGAGAGTGTACATGAAAGCATGGAAACAAAAAGCCATTGACAGTTTCAGTGAATGGGCAAAACTGTTACAAATGGATTTTAATATAGCCTGCCACAGGAAGGAGGTTGTGAAACTTGAAAGGGTTCAGAAAAGATTTACAAGGATGTTTTTAGGGTTGGAGGATTTGAACTATAGGGAGAGGCTGAATAGGCGAGGGCTGTTTTCCCTGTTATGTCGGAGGCTTAAAGGTGACCTTATAGAGGTTTATAAAATCATGAGGGGCATGGATGGGGTGAATAACCATAGTCTTTTCCCCAGGCTAGGGGAGTCCAGAACTAGAGGGCATAGGTTTAAGGTGAGAGGGAAAGAATTAAAAGGGGCCTAAGCAGCAACGTTTTCATGCAGAGGGTGGTATATGTATGGAATGGGCTGCCAGAGGAAGTGGTGGAGGCTGGTACAATTATAACATTTAAAAGGCATCTGGATGGGTATATGAATAGGAAGGCTTTGGAGGGATATGGGCCAAATGCTGGCAAATGAAACTGGATTAATTTAGGAGATCTAGTCGGCATGGACGAGTTGGACCACAGAGTCTGTTTCCATGCTGTACATTTCTTTGACTCTAACTCTAAGAGTGTGGCAATCCAGTTTGGACCTAAAACACACAACAAATGACTCTTTTTTTCAATACTGAAAAGTTGGAAACAGTGGAGGTTCAAGCACTGTCATGAGTTGACATAGATCATTAAAATGTCATGAATAAGTAAATTAAAAAATAATAATTATAAATATTGACCTATTGACATAGATATCTAGAGGACTGGAATAGAAGAGGGCAGAAGTTATGCTACATCTATATGAAGATTCATATGACCACACCTCAAGTATGGTGTTCAGTTTGGGCACCACACATTTGCAAGATGATATTTGGTTTAAAGGGTGTTCAACATAGCTTTCCCGTATGATACCTGGACTTCAAAAACTAAATTATAGTGAACGATTATACAATGCTGTGTTGTATTTCTTAGAACTTAAAAATGTAAGGGATGATTTCATTAAAGTGTTCAACCAATTAAGTAGAATGGATAGGCAAGATAACAGATTTTGCTTTGATAGCTCAGTGTATGAGCTAAAATTCTATAAGATCTTCCGGTCAACGCCAACTGTAATGTTCAGATCTACTGGTGTTGAAAAGATTATGAATTTCAGGATGAAACAAAAGAATTATATCAATAAATTGTTTTAAACTTGCATTTCTTAAGCATCTTGGTATCTCTTCATATTCTCAATGTGTCTAGAATAGCTGTAAAAAAAAATCCTTCATGTCATAAATGGATGATAGATGTGAAAATAAATTGCAAACTATTCAGGTTTACAGATTGAATTTTACATTCATAGGTATACATCACTTGCTTTGCGGAAGAAAACAAGAACAACAAAAGTAACAACTTAAATTCATTCTGGAATCCTCAGAATACTGAGTGGACAAAATAAGCATCATGATTTGTTTCACTGTTTCATATCTAAGATATTATTTAAACAGAAACTGATATGATGATAGTCATAAGGAGGTATTTCATATTGTGTCATCCAGTAGGATTAGAACATGATTATTGTGAGTGAGGTTTGCACCGAATTCCTGTCCTCTTTTCTTAATTGACTTGGAATCAGGAAGGGAAATTGTATCTACTTTGGAGGAATGACTATAGCATGTACTGCCAAGCACACCATAACCACAGACTCTGTTAAAAGCCACATGGTCTCAAACCCATCCGGGAGATCCTGAATGAGTCACCATTCCAGCTGGAGAAGATTCAAGAAAGTGCTTTTGGATTATATTTGAAAGGTTCCTCATTATACACAAGATAGGTTACCACCTACTTCGACCTCCAAACTCCCAATTCCCATCCTAGGTTAAAGTCCAGGCTTTAGGTATTAAATAAATTACAAAACATTATGTTCAGGTTTATAAATTTATAATAGTGGAGTGCTGGGAAGAGATCCACCTACTGAAGTGTAAAATTGATAATCTGAGTAGAACAGTTCATTTTACAGAACGGCCAAGTTGATCCCTTGCTGATGATCTGACTCGATAACCTTACTATTGCAAAGCCTGTGTAGAATTCAACCTCCAACACAGCTTGCCCCCATCTCAGTCCACCAGAAGCTTGAACGAGCATAAGACTTTGTCAGCACTGGGGTCGATTTATTTGCATGTTTTTTAGTCTGAATATATGAAATCTGAATTCGGTATAAGAGTAGATTACTCACTTCACAAATTGTTTTCACCATTCTATTGTACTCTGGTATTATATCTTGATCTGTATCTTAATTCTATATTCCTGCCATGCTTTGTCAACCTTACCTCACAAAAATCTATCAATCTTTATTCCGAATGATCAATGTGCCTTTGAGAGAGATAATTCACATTTCCAACACCCTTTTTGTTGCAATGACATCATTCCTGAATGTGCAACCTCCAAAGGTAACATTTCCTTGTTCTGGATATCCCCATTGGAGAAAATTATGTAGACAGGGAGAAACCATCAGCTATTTTAATAATCTTAAACAATTCCACTCAACTAAATTCATATTCTGTGAGCAAGTGATTGTAAGTCTAGTCTCTGCAAATTATCTTCATAATTTGCTTCTTTTCTAACTCTGACGAATCTGTCCTGAACCCCATTCCAGCATCAATATATTCTTCGCTGAAATTTTGTGTATTTGACTTAATATTCTTTCGAACTAGCAGATGTTAAAATATGTTTACAGGTTCTTGGAATCTATAAATTGTGTCATGAAGTGCGTCAGCAAACATGTTATCCTAAACCTTCCAACAACAGTGGTTGGCCAAGGCTCATTTGAAGTATTGTGTCCAATGTTTGGCCTCACCTTTTAGAGAAAGTGCAGATGCGATTTACTAGGTTGGTACCAGGGATGAAAGATTTCAGTTATACAAAGCAACTAAAGAAGCTAGTTTTCTTTATCTTAGAACATAGAAGATTAAGGGAAGATAGCTGTTTCCAAGACTTACCAGCTTGTTTCACACTAAAGTCTTTATTGCACACGTTAATGATTGCTAAAAATGTAAAGTTTTGGAGAAGATTAAACATTTTGTTCTCAATTTTATTTGCACATCAATGACCCAGCTACAGATGGTAAGTGTTCATGTACCATCTGTCAAACTGACTGGAAAATATAGCTTTTCTTTGTTTCTGCACATTTACTTAATCATGCAGAATTTCATAGATTCTTATGCATAGAAATAGTGCTTTTGGCCCAGTTAGTCTGTGCCAGTATTCATGCTCCGCAGAAGTCTCTTCCCATCTTATTTCATCTATTGCTATTCTTCTCCTTTCTTTTTGAAGCTTATCTAGCTTCACCATAAGTGCACCAATGGTTCCACTTAAATGCATCTAAATTACATTGAGCAGGGAGGAGAAATTGGACTCAGTAGCTCCAATTTTGTTTTTGACCAGTATCATTTCTTCTATGTTGTTTGGAATGTGCAGATAATTCTGACCCTCACTAGTCATCTCCTGTTACCTTTTATTGCACACCACCTTTGTCCTGCAAGAAAGGGAATTGCGTCCATGAGGGTTGTGTTAACTATTTACAGATAGATGGTGTTCCTGTCATGGTTGAAGAGATGACCGTGTGTGTAAGTTGTGTCATTTGGAAATAATGCTTGTAACTGCAGTGTGTGGAGGTAAAGGGAAGCATTTTATGCAGATTAGATGATGGAGAATCAGTATATCTAGTTGATGGATATAATGCATGTGTGAGTTTAATTGGCAAAGAACTAAATTGAAGTAATTTGGAAATTTAGAATTCAAGGTGATGCCACACATAAGGTTAATGCACAAGATAAGTGCTCATAGAATTGGAGATAATATATTAGAATGGATAGAGGATTGGTTAGCCATCAGGAAACAAAGAATATGGATAAATGGGACATTTCAAGTCAGCACGTTATGCTCAAAGATTAGTGCTGGGGCCTCAGCCACTTTCAATCTCTTTTTGCGACTTCAATTCTGGATAATGTTTGCTAACAATTCAAAGCTAGGTCAGAATGTCAGCCATGAGGAAGATACAAAAAGACTGTACAGAGAAAAAGACAGGTTTGAGTGGGCAGCAAGATGGCAGATGATAGTTAACATGAAGTTATTGAATTTGGTCATAAGAATCGAAAAATTTTACTTTTTAGAAGATGTAAATGCTGATGTTCTGGGGACTCGGTATCTTGTACAAGGAACACAAATTGGTATGCAGATGTGGGAGTCATTTCATGATAACATTTCATCAGTAGTGTGCCATTTCTCTGTCTGTTCATCCAGAGGTTGCCGTGAATGGGCAGCCTGTATCTTGACTGCAGGGTAACAGGAATTCAGAAGGGGAATATTGAGGTGATAAAAGAAGGGCAATAGAAAGGCAAAAATCCATGTTTACTCCATCAACTGTTTTTTTCATCATGCCATGTAGCAGGATTCAGATGAACTGAATTTTGAGATAGGGGTATTAAGCAGCAGTGCACCATTATTCTTATTCTTTTCAGTGGCATCAGCAGCCAGTGTCTTGATGCTGAGAGCCATCTACTCTGTAGGACATGCAAGATGAAGTGTCCTTGTCCCCCAGTAAGTCTCATCTGTTGTCTCATATTGTTTCCACCTTTTCCTGCAAGACACAGGGCAAAATGACAGTGAGGGTGCAGCACTGTTCAAGGGATATATTATCATTGCTGATTAGCTGGATGTCAGAGGATGTAATGAGTGATGGATGTGAAGCTGGAAGCATTGGTATGTGTGAGAATAGGGTGGAGTATGTGTATTTTATCCTTGAATCCTGAGGTATTGCTATGGACTGGTGAGAGATTGGTGATGTGTGTCAGAGATATTGGGTGAAGGTGACCTTGACCATTCATGTGAAGTTATTGGACTTCTTGTGGCAAGGCTGGCAGGTTCTCAAGCATCCAGGAGCTAACCTTCATCTCCCCTTGCTTCCATTGTTTTCTGAAAGGAACCTGCAAGAAACTCTTGATTTCTTTGGGAATATAACATCACTTCTATTACCCATCTGAATGATTAATGTCTCCAGCCGTGCATCTGTCAGTATGATTCCCTCCTTCCCTCAGTATTCTATGTGCAATATTCCTCTTACAATAATCTTTTCTGTGGCAGCTTCCCTTAATGAGGCAGCCTACCATTCCGAGGTGCAGGTTGCCAATGCAATGTAGGCACCACATAGCCATAGAGTCTTGCTATGCAGAGCTCGCCAGCAAAACTCAGGAGCAGTAAGTAGTGCTGGAAGTGCACCAGCTAGCAACACAACCACTCAGGTGAGGTGGGTACACAAATGTTATCGTGCACATCTTAGTTTCAAACAGACATGAGCAACATATGGACCTCACACCCAAAAGACAGGGAACCCCATTTTCTAGTTAATAATTTTAAATTGAATTGAACAATGTTGGATAATTGAACAAAATTATCACAGGACAGAGAGGTTAAGTGCTTTATTTTAAAGATGATAATATTAATAAATTAAACTAGTACAGATGAAGAAAGAAATTGGATAACTCTTGGATCATAAATAATTTTCTGCCTCTTAAGTGCTCAATGCTCATTGAAAAATGAGAAGATTGGAAATATTTGGCA
The DNA here is from genome assembly GCF_037043375.1 of Chiloscyllium plagiosum. NCBI lineage: Eukaryota > Metazoa > Chordata > Chondrichthyes > Orectolobiformes > Hemiscylliidae > Chiloscyllium > Chiloscyllium plagiosum. The sequence goes on from NW_028270141.1 coordinate 32,352,853, forward strand.
TGAAAACGCTTTGACTGAGTTGTGAAGACTTCTCTTTGAGGAATACACAGACTTCTGTTCCTACATAGCCTTGTAGAATAAATCTTTACAAATACTGTCATTAGATGAAGATTTGAAATTAATCAGAATGTAATTTCCCTCATGACAGAGAGTCTCACTCCATAAGCCATGCAATTTTGACAAATGCTGAAAAGTCTCTCACTGGACTGCTATAAAGCAAAGTAAATTAAGCATTCCTTTTTTTGGTGCCAAAATGACAAAAATAAGATGGTAAAGAATCTTGGGTACAACTTATTAGAGAGCAAGAAACTTGTAAATTTTGATAAATATTAATGAACATTCATATGTTTGTGAACATAGCCCAGTAGTGTCTGGAAAAGGGTCACTGAACTTGAAACATTAACTCTGTTTCAGTCTCCACAGATGCTGCCAGACCTGCTGAGTTTCTCCATCAGTTTCTGTCTTTGCATTTATCAGATCTGCAGCATCCACGGTTCTCTGTTTTAATCTTAGCCCAGTAGTGTCTATATAGATTATGCTAATATGCCTGAATCAGAAGACTGTGGGATCCTCAGAATCTGAGCATATTTCAAAGATCCTCTGAATGAGAAACTTATCTTCAGGCACTGATAAGACCCAACAGTATGTGTCAAAGCAAAGAAATATTGGAAATTGATTGCGAACATTGAAAATGCTGGAGTCAATGATAAAGTGGATTTAATCCAGAGCCCATTCATCTCTGAGATCTGGATACAATTATCTTCCAATTGGAGCAATGGAAAATTCTTCAATGTACAGGTTGTAAGTGATACAAGTGGAGTGATCTTAGCGTCAATACATTTTGGAATGAGCATAGGTAAAGAGCAGAGACCATCTTGGAGTATTGTGTACACTTTTTGTCTTCTTCTTTATGAATACTAGAATTAGCATTGAGTAACTGCAATGGACACTAATTCTTAGAATGGCAGAATTATTTTAAGAGGATGAATTAAGGAAAAAGGGTCTATTCTCCAGAGCTTGAAAGAATGGTGGTGATCTCATTGAAGCTTACAAAGTTTTCACAGGGCACAGTGGAATGGATAGAGATAAGATGTTTCCTCTGGCCAACAATTCCAGGGTCAGAGGGCATCATCTCAACGTAAGGAGCAGGCCATTTAAGATTTGAATCAGAGAGTGGTGAATTACTTCATTCAGAGGGTGGTGTATCTTTAGAATCTTCTACACCAGAGGGCTGTGAAAGCTGAATTTAGCATGTTCAAGACAGAAATCAATGGGTTTCGAGGAGCTAATGACAGTACAGGATGACAATGGAGTAAATGGCCTCCTTTTGTTCCTGTGTCCTAACTGAGCACCAATTTGTAAACTTATTCAGATAGAATGTACATTGACCAAAAATCCTCCCTCAGCCAACATTACGGCCATTTTTGTTTCTAAGGCCTTGATGTTGAGAAAATGGCTATTCCATTTGTCTGCAACATAAGTCATTGCACTGCAAAAGTAGTCCACCATATGTGAATTGTTTTGGAATGCTTCCAGCATAAGTGATGAGGGAGAAAAATGCAAGCCTGTCTGTTAATTACGTTTTGCATGATTGCAACCATTAATTGAAAACAATTGCCTGGAAGCACTATAAATCTCAAATATAGATGGGATTGGGACTCATAAGCAAACCATGTGATCTACACATTGCCTTTCTCACTGGCAAAAGTGGACAACCTACTTGGGTCAGGGACAAGTATGACCTATGCAGATAAGGAATGTGGCAGAACGTGGCAGTAAATATTCTTTTGGGAAATTGGTAGTTGATTTCATGCAATAAATATGCCAGAATTGGTGGTAAGGTGAGTTATTGAGTGTAAAGGGGCATTTGAATAAGAAATTAGTAGACTACACCATCATTGGGTAGTAATGTAAAAACACATATCTATTGAACAATGGTTCTTACTAACAGAATAATGATAGAGGTGAAATCTTTACCTCTAAATATAGTTGGTATTTACCCGTATTTAATAGAAGTTGCTGCAATGGAAAAAAGTAAACTTCATTCAGATCCGTCTGCAGAAGAAATTTGACTTGACACATTTTCACCTGAGATTTTAGTTCAAATATCTGCAGCAATGAAAGATGCTTCAGTCTTCTGCCTGTAAAACGACATAAGTAAAACAAACTTGGAGGTCTCACTCCAGCTTGCTATGGGTGTTGGTAAACAGCCTAAATTGCCTTGAATTGAACACTGATTGGTAATCTCGTTGAGGAAGACCACAGGATAGCTAGTGGAAGATGAACAAGATGCAAAAACAGTCATTCTCTTTGAGTGTCAGGTCTGGGGCAAAATAAAGGAGCTTTTCTTAGTATGTAACCTGACCTGGGATTGTTTTACACAGATGCTGGACACCTAGAAAAGTTGCATTCTCTAGCATTAAGATCACCAAAAGTGAAATTGGAAGCAGCTGGAGCTTGAGTGAATATAATTTACAGCTGGATGAAGACAGACTCACCGCATGCTTCAGCTGAGTGGGTTTTTCGATATGGCAGGTCTCCAGCTGACTGCTTTTTCATTTTGAAAATGGACAATTTCTGCTCTCAGGTTGAAAAGATTGATTTTTGAAATGTTTGATGGGGTAGGGGGTACAGAGGAAACAAGTATTTTGGACTGAAAGTGCTTCCTTCTTAGTTTGACCCTTTTCAAAGACGACTGATGAGGGAGAGAAATAAACAGTGTTGATTTCCTGTGACCACAATCACAAATATGGGATGTAAACATATTAAAATATACCTGAATAATATAATCAAATGTATTAGTTTGAACATGATTCGACAATATAGTTGTGTACACTAACTTGGAATCTGAACTATGTAAGCACAATTAGCTTAATATAGGAATGAGTAAAGTGTCAATTTTTGATTGGAAATAATTATTTCTAATAGTAGTTGATTAGAAGCTTGTTATCTGCAAAATTGGTATTAATTCTTTGTTCTTGTAGTAAAAATGTCATCTTTATGCCATCTTTGGGTAAGTATAGTTCCCATGCGTGCATGAATAAATGCTTAGACAAAGAAGCCTGAGTCTCGTCTCGTCTAAGATGAAATAAAGGGGTTAATAATCACCCTTATAATATGATTTAAATTTAAACTGTGATGGGCAGACAATGAATTTGGAACACAAATGGGGGTTAACCTCCTTTGCTTGGTGACTGGGCCAAAGTTTATTCATCAGCTTATTGTCACTAAAACAGATTGGGCTGAAAGTTCAGAAACACCACAGCATGTGTGAGGCTTGATGTTCATCTCAATACTGAACCTTGATCCAGTGAAGGACAAAGGCCAGTCCTTAGTTTGTGTTACTCTGACTGTCTCATAAGTAAGGAAGCGTGGGATTACTGAGAGAGCAGGCTGGGGTTAGAAATGACTCCAAGAGATGGGACAAGTGGGTCAATTCCAGTCTGTGTCCATCAATGTCAGGGACTGACTGCACTCCCTTTGCTTCCCCATATATTTTAGGCAAGTGTATTTTAAGACCTTAATTTCCTGGTCAGAGTCTCCAGTGGCCCAAACTAATTGCTCCTGTTCCACCATGTATAAGCATATTTCTTGTAAATATTGCTTCTGCTACCTGCCACACTGAAGTTAGCGTTGGAGGTGTCAAACAGACATTAGGTCCATTATTTGCATACACTGTTTGTGAGACCTAGCCATGTTAAAATAGTTGCTGTACTTATCTGCTTTGCAATGGTTACTAAACTGTAAAAGTACCTTGTTGGCTTTCAAGTACTGAGAATATGATGTGGCAGATAGACACCATTGAGTTTTCAGATTTGATCATTCAAGTCTCCAATTCACGACTTTTACTTAAAATTTATCTTCAGCCTTGAGCTCCCAGCACAGTTCAATCTCCATGTTTGAGGTCGTACCAACCCTCAACATTGCTAGTTAAAAGTTAAACTGCTGTAATTTGCTTTGGATCTCTCTGTACAAGCATTCATTCAAGTACTTGAGGGTCTCAATTTTATAATTCCAGCTTGTTATTGCAGATGCAGTGAAAAATCACAATTATTGTCATATACAGTTAGCTGTAACGAAGCAAAGCTTTTAGCTTTATTATGCTAACATTCAGAACTTCTTGTCTGTCTTCAGATTTGAGTTAAAGGCTCCTTGGAACACTTCTGAGCAAGCCCCCTGATTAATTCTTACCATTTTAAATTTTTCAAAGCAAATTTTTGCTTAAGACTCAAATTATCTGCTCCTAATTGAATATACCCCTGTTCACTCTCTCAATAATGTATTTTATTGCTTGTATGTACATATACTCCAGAAAAAACATGAGTCATTAACAGCTCCAGCTCCTGTACAAATGCATATTTGCCAGTTGTGGTTTGCTCTCTCTGTCTGACTGTGGCTAGATAACAGAGTGATGTTACTTGAAGCTAATCATTCTGACCATAAGACATCGGAGCAGAATTAGGTCTTTCAGCCCTTCAATTCTGTTCCACTATTCAAACACCACTGATCTATTTCTCAAGCCTATTCTCTTGCCTTCTCCCTGTAAATCTTGATCCTCTTAGCAATCAAGAAGCTTTAATCGCTATCTTACAAATAAACAGTCATTGGCCTCCACATCCCTCTGCAGCAATGAGTTCCATAGATCAAATGCTCTCTGACTGAAGGAATCCATCCTCATCTTCATTCTGAAATGTTGTGTCTTCATTTTGAGGCTGTGCCCTTGGGTCAGAGTCTATCCTACTAGTGGAAACATCTTCTCCCAGGCCTCACAGGTTTCCCAGGCCTCTTGGTATTCTGTAACTGTCAGTGAGCTTTCCCTCTCATCTTTTCAACTCATTCGAGTATGGACTAGAGTCCTCAAACATCCTCATATGACAAGTCCTTCATCGCCAGAATAATTCTTGTAAACTTCCTCTGGATCCCCTCCAAAGCCAACATGTCCTTCTTTAGATACAGAGCCAAAACTGCTCACAATACTCTGAATGTGGTCTGACCAGGGCCAATACAGCCTCAGCAGTACGTTTCTGCTTTTGTATTCTAACCCTCTTCAAATGGATATTAACATTTGCCGTCCTAACTGCAAAATGAACTTCAGAGTATCCTGAACTAGGACTCCCAAGTTCTTTTGTTGTCTCAGATTTCTGAAGCTTTTCCTCATTTAGATAATAGTCTACACCTCTATTCTTACTACCAAAGTGGATAACCTCACTATTTTCCACATTGTATTACATCTGCCGGTTCTTCGCCTAATTGCCAGGCATGTTCAAGTCCTGCCGCAGCTTCCATAATGCTGCCTGTCCCTCGACCCACCTTTGCGTCATCTGAAAACAACAAAGTCCTCAGTTCCTTTGTCTAGATGTGTTAATGTGTAACATGAACATTTGTGATTGCAACATTGACCCTTGTGGAACTCCACTTGACAACAACCTCCAACCTCAGAAAGACCCCTTCAAGCCCACACTCCACCTTCTGCCAGTCAGCCAATGCTCTAACCTGTGCCAGTATTTTGCCCCTTAAAGTATGGGCTCATCTTATTTTGCAGCCTTATGTGTGGCAGCTTGTCAAGGGCCTTCTGGAAATCCAGATAGACAATGCTCTTATGTCTTGACAATGTCTAATTTGCTTGTTGCCTCCTCAACAAATTCTAACAGATTTGTCAGGCATATTGTCCCCTTGACAAAGCCCTGCTGACTCTATTTTACCATGCACTTCCAAGTACTCCGCAATTTCATTCTTAGTAATGGACACTAAAATCTTGCCAATGACAGAAATCAGACTATTGAGCCTATAATTTTCCATCTCTTGCCATCCTCCCTTCTTAAACAGGGCTGTTATATTAGCCATTTTCCTGTACTCTGGGACCCACCTGACTCCATTGATTCCTGGTATATCATCACCAGGCCTTAGAAATCTCCTCAGCTATCTTTATCAGAACTCTGGGAGAGGGGGTTATCCACTTTCAGAATTTCCAGCTACCCCACCACCTTTTCCTTAGTGATGGCCACTACACTGACCTCCACCCCGAAACCCTTGAAGTTTTGCTATGCTGCTGTCTTCCACTGTGAAAACTGAGTCAAAATACCTGTTCAGTTCCTCTGCCATTCCTCTGTTCCCCATTACTATTTCTCCATCCTCATTTTTCAAGCAGTTCAAAATCCATCCTTACCTGTCTCTTATCTTTTATAAATTTAAAAGAACTCGAGCAATCTTCTTTTATATTATGGGCTAGATTACTCTCGTATTTCATCTTCTCCCTATTACTGCTTTTTAAATTATCCTTTGCAAGTTTTAAAGTTTTCCCAATCCTCTGGTTTCCCACTAATCTTCTCCATATTATATCCTTTATCTCTTCCTTTTGTGCTGTCAGCCGTGATTGCCTTGTCCTCCCCTTAGTATATTTCTTTTTCTTCTTCTTCTGCTGTGCTTCCTGGATTAGAATCATAGAATCTCTACAGTGTGGAAAGAAGCTATTTGGCCCATTGAGTTGCACTGACCTGTTGAAGATCATCCCACCCAAAACCAGCCCCAACCTATCCCTATTACTCTGCATTTACCAAGTTAATCCATGTAGTCTGCACATCCCTGGACAATATAGTGTTATTTTATTCTGGCTAATCCACCTAGCCTGCACATCCCAGGACACTATAGCATTATTTTACCATGGCTAATCCACGTAGCTGCACATCCCTGGGTACTGTGGCATTATTTTATCCTAGCTAATCCAGCTAGCCTGCACATCCCTGCACACTATAGCGTTATTAAAGCATGGCTAATCACGGTATTTTATCATGGTTAATCCATCTAGTCTGCACATCTGTGGACTGTGGGAGGAAACCAGAGCACCTAATGGAAACCTATGCAGAAATTCCTGCCGTTGCTTCTTCACTATCTTCCCTGCTAGGCTCCCCTTCCAATCAAATCTGTCCACTCCTCCCTTGTGTCTTTGTAATTACCTTTACTCAACTGTAATACCATTACATCTAATTCAAGCTTCCCCCTCTGAAAGTACAGTGTGAATTCTATCATACTGTGGTCACTGCCCCCTCGTGGCTCCTTCACCTTTAGCTCTTTAATCAGGTCTGCCTCATTACACATCACCAAATCCAGAATTGCCTGTTTCCTAGAGGGCCCTACCATAACCTGCTGCCAAAAAAATCTCGTAGGCATTCCATGAATTCCTTTCCGTGAGATTCATCATCAAATTGACTTTCCGGGTCAACGTCTATATTGAAAATCCCTGTGATTATGGTAATAGTGCCTTTCTCACATGCCTTCGCTATCCCCTGATTTATTTTCTTCCCCACATCCAATCATACGCTGAAGTATGTGAGCCTACTGGTCTCCCTTAACTCAGTGAAATGCCTTTTATTTGTTGTATGGAGCAGATTCTCCATCAGTACAGGTCAAGAGTGCACTGTATTAGTGAAAGAAATTAAAATCCAGAACCAGTTAACTATGAGGGAAGTGTTAATCATCCATCTGAAAAGCTGAAGAGTCAGTGCAGTTCACCTTGACTAGATCACTGCTCACATTGCCTCGATCCATTCTGCTTTAGTCATAGAGTCAAAGAGTCATACAGATGTACATCACGGAAACAGACCCTTCGGTCCAACTTGTCCATGTTGACCAGATATCCCAACCCAATCTAGTCCCACCTGCCAGCACCTGGCCCATATCCCTCTAAACCCTTCCTATTCATATACCCATCCACATGCCTTTTAAATATTGTCATTGTATCAGCCTCCACCACTTCCTCTGGCAGTTCATTCTATACACGCAGCACTTTCTGTGAGAAAAAGTTGCCCCTTAGGTCCCTTTTATATCTTTCCCCTCTCACCTTAAACCTATGCCCTCTAGCTTTGGACTCCCCCACCCCACAGAAAAGATCTTGTCTCTTTATCCTCAACCTCCGACGCTCCATGGAAAACAGCCCCAGCCTATTCAGCCTCTCCCTAGAGCTCAAATCCTCCAACCCTGGCAACATCTTTTCTGTAAATCTTTTCTGAACCCTTTCAAGTTTCCCAACATCCTTAGTGTGACACTATGACACCATGATATTGAAAGGGGTAGGTTTTATAGGTGTGATTAGATTAGATTCCCTACAGTGTGGAAACAGGCCATTTGGCCCAACAAGTCCACATCAACCCTCTGAAGAGGGTCCCTCCCCTATACTTACATATTTATATTTACATTCCCCTCCCTTATATTTACCCTTGACTAATGCATCTAACACTATGATTGATATAGATTGGCCAATTCACCTCACCTGCTCATCTTTGGACTGTGGAAGGAGGAAACTCACGCAGACAGGGGGAGAATATGCAAACTCCACACAGACAGTTGCCCGAGGCAGGAATTGAACCCGGGTCCCTGGCACTGTGAGGCAGCAGTGCTAACCACTAAGCCACCGTGCCACCCTCGCATTCCAGGTGTTCATTTCCTAATACCCAGAGTCAATCATATGGGAGGGAGTGTCTAATCTAAGGGAGGAAGGTAAGAACAAGTGTTGTGGGAAACAGCCCTGGCCTTGATGGGCACAAGTGGCACTGTAAGGGAGCTGGCCTTCTTTTCCACCAGTCAGTTAAAACCAGAAATGCTCCGTGCTGATCCAGCTTAAACTTATGCTCTTGTATGACCAGAACATTCAATTCCACATAATTTTAACTGTCCTTTCTTCTCTGGATCTCCAAAATGGGGGTCACAGCCTCATCATGATATTTCAATTGTTAAACCTACTCTCTGAACCCCACTGCCCCTTACCTTCTTTCCCACCTGACCCCCCAAGCCCTGCTGCATTCAGCCCAGGAGTTGGACATACCACAGGCAGATTTGAGCATTTAAAAGTTGACTGTGAAAAATGCCCACAGTTTCATTTTTTGGGCAATTTTTCATTTTCATGCACACTTTCATCCAACCACAGTTGCTAAGGTGCTCTGACAACACTGGCTTGCATTTAGTTCACTTTAACACAGTTTTGGGCATATTATATGGACTAAAATGAGAAAAATTATATCTGCTGAAAGAACAGCACATTGGATGATGGCGAGAAATGAATTGCAGACAAGTGCATGCCACCAAACTGACAAGGATCATGGAGGCATTTTTAAACCACTCACGATTCATTTTCATTCTTCATTTTAAATTAGTGTGAGGGAATATTGTTACCAAACTGAATACAAAATCAGAAATTTATTGGTATGAACTGAAATTCCATTCCAGCATTTAAATTGCATGTCAAATTTGACTGTCTTCATCTTCTCCCATTGATGGAACTTCAACATTTATGGGATTTTAAAAAAAAAAAATCAACTTAGTGGAGGGAGCATTTACAATCTATCAATCTTCCAATCTGCCTACCTGTCCCGTTCTTGTATGTTACCCAGTGTAAAATATATTTTTATTATGTTCAGAGTAGATCACTCTGAATACAGTCAATCCTTTCTGCTCCTGTTTTGTCCCTGGGTCAAGTACAATGACAGATGCAATATTAAAACTATCGTGCGGCTACTGGACAGGTTGCCTAGGAAACAATGTCAGACTGCAGTTTTGTCAGAACTCATATCAAGTGCCCTCCAGCCTGCACATATTAAAAGTAGCCACTGTGGCGAAATTACAGTATTTTCTTCAACTTTCCAGAAAAGCAGTATAGTCTAACAACACTTGGGAAGGGGAAGATGCTAATTTTTGCTATGAAGTGGTATCTCACTAACCCAACCTAATTCTGTTGGTACAAGAGCAAAAGATAACAGATGCTGGATATATGAAATAAAGACAGAAAATGCCCAGCTGGATCAATCAGTGATTGACCTGAAATATTGGATTATATTGTCCTGGCCCTGTGAAGACAGTTCATGAAGCAGAACATAGTGAAAGCAAGAGATTCCGGACACAATCTGGTTGATTTTCCAAGAGAAGTTGTCTGGTCGTTACACAAGTGGCAGCAGTGGGTAATGTGACACCACAAGGGCTTTTTTGACAGTGGACTTGTCTCTTACTGAGGTTGGAGCCTGTCTGAGATGTCCTTGCATTGACATACCTGGGAACTAGTGGGGGGCTTCTCTAGATGCCACCCTCCCTCAGAGTGATGGGAATCAGCAGGACACAGCCTAAGCTGCAAAATCTCCCATAACATGGATCTCCCTCCACAATAATGATGGTGTCATGGTCTAACGTGTTTTTGAAGGTATCAAAGTCTTCAGAGGGATCTTGGTTTTGAGAGTTGTTGAATTTTGGAAAATTCAGCCTGTTAACTCTCTTTCTCCAATGAGTATTTCCAGCAATTCTTCCTTTTCCTTTTCATTATGACTTGTGGAACCAACTGCAACTTTGTGGTGTGATGTTATTGAATGTTGAGCAATCTGTAGCCAAGATGGTGGGTGGACAACCTGCTCTCTGATCCTTTCCAATGTCACTTTAAAATCAACCATGAGAAACCATAGAGAATGACAGATGTCACAGAATTTTGTACAACATTGTCACTGGCCTTGATTCAATCATGACATTTTCCTTTCTGAATCATCAGCCCCTGTTCTGGAGATCCACAATAACGGTGTGTGGAATACTGACCAATAATATGTTTGGTGTTACAGATTTATCTTTATTGGTGAGAAACACCTAAGCTTTTCATTCCTTTCACTATTCAATAAGTTCCATATTCATATAACTATGTGTCTGAAAGCATTAATCCTTGAGCTAAGTAAGATTAAGTAACTCAGAGCAGCATAATAACATGCAGATGAATGCATAATGGCTGATTATCATAAGAGCAAATAACAAAAGTAATTATTTCAGCTACTAGAAGGTTAGCTTATGAAGCTACTTTCTTATACCCAATAAGTATACCTAACCAATCTGTACATCTTAACAATAAACACCTATACAGATTTATTTTCCTGCTGATTTGGATCAAAAAACAATGCAAATTAATTTAATTTCAGATGATGCCAAATTAAGAGAGACAACAGAATGAGAGGAGGCAGCTCAAGATGACAAAGAATATGGATCAGGAGAAAAGTAGCAGAATAAATTCATCATGGACATTGTAATACACAGTGCAAAATCAAAAAAAATGCCCCCATTCCTCTCTGCTCCCTTGCATTCTTTCCTCCTGACCACCAAAGCCCACTGCAGTCATCCCTAAAGTTGGACAGATCAGAGGCAGATTTGATGATTTAAAAGTTTACCATAATGAATGCCCAAATTTTTTTGTTGGTTAATTTTCATCCTATTCGTTCACGTGAGTTATTATCCAACCACAGTTACTAAGGTGCTTTTCCAACACTTGTTTGAATTTAGTTCTCTTTAGTTCAAATCATATGGACTGAGTTGAGAAAAAAAAATATTTGAGGTAATGCTGCTCTAACATTATCAACAGCTAGGACTTTATGAATGGCAATCTCCCAGTTATTACCTGAGCCCCATGCTAAATGAAATAGTGATTAATAGGTAAGGAAATAAAATATCTCGCTGAAAGACAGAAGTTAGAAAGTAGAATTCCACATCACAAAATATTTCTAGTGTTTACAGTATAGAAGTAGACCATTTGATGCAAAACGCATACAGGCTGGTATTTATACTCCACGTTGTCCTCCTAACCTTTTTTCTAAACTTACTAATTCATCCTTTTTTTCTATCTTAAATGATCATCTATCTTGTCCTTACACGCTTTTGAACAACTTGACTCTGTTATTCTATATGATAACAAGTTCCACATTCAAATCATTCCTGAGGTTAAAATGTTTTATTTTAATTCCTGTGGGCTTTATGAGTGAATATTCTCATATTTATAAATTCAGGTTCTGATCTCACCTCTTCATGCAGAACACCATCTCTATGTCTCCCTGTTAATCTGTATCTTAATCCTAAGTGCCACTATCATTGGAGACTGGCACCAGTTGCAGACTGGAAAGAGTTTGTCTCTGGAATAGACTCAACCTGAACTTGGGCTGTGTGCATGGTTTTAGCAGAAAAGATAAGTATGGACGGAGAAAGAAGATGTGGATAGGTGCAGTCATTTCTCAGCAATAAGAACAAGAAGAGGTAAGTGCAAAAGTCATTGTACAAAAGAGAAACATAATATCAACATTCAGCAGAAAAAAGTTTATTGGAAAATAAAAATTACCTGATTTAGATGAAGCATTATAAAAATTAAAGTATATTAAATTACCTCAATGTATCAACAGCAAAATGACAGAATTGAAGGATTTGAAAGAATAGGAAACAGCAATTAGATGAAGAAATTGTTGGAATAAGGACAGGTACAATGGAAATGCAGCTGCAAACGGAACAATCTTAACAGTTAAATCATAAAGTACTGAAGGAGGTAATTTGAACTCCATAGACATAAGATGGAGTAGGATTTTACTGCTCCTCGGATGCTGCCTGAACTGCTGTGCTTTTCCAGCACCACTTGGCACACAACCCAAGAAATAGGCATTGTATTCATCAACCATAACGTTAATGGCAGTAGCAAGAACATAGAGATGAAATCAACAACCAGGAGATCATTTCTGCTATTAATGGTTTGCTACAAAAGTAGAAGGTAAGTGGAGAAGTATGTAGCAAGTCAATGAACTAAAGAAAAGCACAGGAACAATGTGATAGAGTATTTCAGCCACTTCAAAATACCACTGAGAGAGTGAATGGAGTGTAGGGGATCGAAGATTTTACAGTGCGTACAAGACCCCTTTCTGACCCAACTTACCAACAAATGGAGGAGCACATTTCCACGAAATGGGAAGTGAATGGAGCATACAAGAAAATTAAACACGGGAAAACATCACAGCAGCAGTGATAAAAAGGTTAAGATAATGATCAAGGGGGATGCAGTTGTTAGTGAGAACCAAGAAACAAGGCGAACATTAAGGAAATGAAGATGAAATTCATGAAGAGAAACTGGAAAAAATATTGACAGATAAAGAAGCAGATTAACAATGGGCATAAATTAAAGAAGAAATCAATAGAGTATTACATCTCTGTGGAGATGGGTAACTTCTAAAAATAAATTTATTTCCCAGTTAATAACTGCAAACACCACACAATAAGAATTCATGTTTTAAAGGAATGTTTTGCACCTAACAGAAAAACCAGTAATATATTATCTTTACCCTTTTCCTTGACAGCTCTTGTACTTTAAACCAAAATGCTGAATAGATCTCTCCCTTTTTAGTTTTAATTTTAACTGAAAACTCACTTTCTTACATTGCAGTTATTATGGGTCCCCAACCTCTCCTGAATCTGAGCCAATGTGTGTCACAGCTCGCAGAGATTCACTTTAATTCTCATTAGTTCCCCAGTACAGTACTACAGAATGTTCCACACCACCACTCCCAACCACCACCCGCCCCGGTCTTCCCCCCCCACACCTCCTCCCCACCACCACCACTGCAAGATACCATCGCTGATTCCTTCCTCTCACTTTAGCAGGAAGTTCTGGCAGCCTTGAATCACTCGTAAGTTTGGACTTTTCATTCCAAACAAACTCCCCACTCTCAATTCCTTGCAATGCACTACAGATAGATTCCTGGTTCCCTGAGGGTCTCACTGCCTCTTGCTCTAGCTGCAGATTCCCTCTCTGCTGTTTCAAGCTGCATTGGACACAGAATGCCACTCTAAGAGTGCTAAATACTGTACAACGGCAATAAATTAATCATAAAAACCTTCTTGCTAAACCAATCTCCATGTCAAGGTGACAAACATGACCTGTCCTCAGATAGGAATAGAAATTACTTTAGCCTTAAACCTCTCCTTTGATATAATAAGTGTATGAATATTTCACACCTTTCCTTGTTTACCAGTCACTGTCAAACATTCTCTGATCTGGGGAAATTGCATAAATATTTTAAACCCACTTCCACATCCTCATGGGCAGACCATCTTCTCAACAGCTAGTTAACATGGCTCCCACTAGTTAACTTCCAACACCATATCATGACTTTGCCAACCAATTATTGCCACTTCTTTGATCTAAAACTATCCAGTCTTGTCAGCCAGCCCTTTGGATCAGACATATTTTCCTCAATGCTGTTTTTCCAAAATACCCCAAGCTTATAAAAAACACATTTCTGACAAGACTTCATGTGTGCCATTGAAAATACCGACTTGCTAAACAAGAATGAGATAAGAACAATCATTAGGGAGATGTAGATAAAATTGTTTCCAAAGAATAAGCTTTATGCAAAGTACATAAAGAATAAATTCTTCTGCAGGTCACAACCTGAAGGTGGGTTTAACCCACAGCACTGCGATCACCACCATGGATAGGGCAAGGAGGCAGTTTCTAAATACATCCCACTGGATTGGGAATCAATCCCCATGTCCTTAATGTTAATCTAATACACACAAACCATCCAATTAATTAGCCTCTGCAGAGGTCCAAGCTCCTGTGGCAATATCCACTTTTGCTGCAAGTCTGGAGCCATTGAATCTGATGATTGAGGCTCCAATTTCTTCTCCATCACATGGCTGACTAGAAATTTTTCCTGCTGCCACTATTGCTTGCAACTGTTGTATGTCAGAAGGATTTTCAAAATGAAGCACATCCTGTTTGGCTGTGTTATAAACGCATGTTCCTTGACCATCATCCCTGGAGTGGACTTTGGAATTTAGATGAATAAGAGGTCACTTTATGGTAAAGCACAAAATCCTATGGGACTTGGTGGGGTAGATGCTGAATGGTTGTTTACTCTTCTGAGAGTTTCGAATCAGAGGGCTTAATCCAGAATAAGGAGTTGCACATTTGAAAGATATGAAGAGAAATTCTCCTCGAAGGATAGTGAATCTGTAGAATTATTTAACATGGTTAGGGTAAGGATTATTAAATGTATTCAAAGCTGAGATAGACAGGTTTTGAATCAATAAGGACATCAAGGGTTAAAGGACCAAGGCAAGTAAGTAGAGCTGAGGTTATTAGATCATCCGTGATCTCAATGAATAGTGGAGAAACTTGATGGGTTGAATGGCTTATTTCTGCTCTACATCGTATGGATTTGATCTCAGAGTTTCTGGCTCACAGACAGTCATGCGACCTACAGCACGGCAAAACCTTCTCTATAATGTATTGGAAGATTATAAAACAGATTAACTTATGCAATTGATTTTTGAAAAGACAGTTAGGAATACAAAAAGCAAATATAAAATTAAAGTATGGAGGAAATAATGTAGTTTTTTTTGCCATTTGACGAGCCATTATAACATTTTTGGCATAAACTTTTGTGCCAGCTTTTCATTAAAAAATAATTTGTCCTTTTCCTTGTGGATGTACCTTATCCGAATGCATCACTTCCATTGTGTAATTTGACCACTGTGTTTGAACAATTCTCTTTAAATAGTCTAGATATCTTTTTTTCTCATCAGCGTATTTTCAAACTCAATTAACAAAGTTCTAAGTTTCAAAAGAAAGACTGGAACAAAATACTTTTGGCAAGATGTTGTTCAGTCAGCTGTCTTGATGCAAGATCTTCATCTTTTTGTTGAATAGATTAATTGAGCTGAAATTTATACTCTGTTTTGTTTGAAACAGCCTACATCAATGTCCATGTGTAACAGAGTGTGAAAAAAATGACAGCGCTAATTATGCATTTATTGTTGCTTTTGTGTCATATGAACTCCAGAAAACTAATTATATGGGAATGAGCAAAAGATTGTCTTCGTTCATAGTAAAGTTGAATAATGCCAAATTCCAGTTGGATTTCAAAGCTGACTAGCTCCCATTGCTTTTGTTGATTTTTGATAAAGGTCAATATTAATGATTTGCATATTTGAGATGGAGGGTCTAGTTTCTAAAACATACAGGGCAAAGGGGAAGATAAATAATTATTGAGTCTGCGTATACATAGGTTTTTCATCACACCATGCAGCTCCTTTCTTCACAGAAAGCTAAATTTTGCAAACATGCAATGTTTCTTGAGGGAATTGGTGAGGAAAGGAGAGAGTAGGAGAGTCCTGAAGAAGTACAATTTAAGAGAAAAGGAAAAGTGTATTTGAGGTAGGATGTTAGAAAGGGGAGAAAGAGAGAGGTTGACAGAGTAGTTGAAAGACAAGGCAAAGTTTAAATATAAAAGAGATTTTGGAGGAGTGCATTACGATGAAAAGAGAAATTGAGGAATACTGACAGAGGACCCCACAAAATGTAAATACAGAGACATTTGCACATTCATCAACCCCTTCATAAGAACTAGCAGTACATTAGAAGTCTCATCCTCTGTCTCGCTTCGTACTCAGGGTGAACGCCAGTCTATTTATTTGTTTTTAACTTTTGCTAAGATGTGAAAAAGACCATCGAGTCAAACTTTGCATCTGGCACTTATCAAGACTTTTTGGAAGAATGGAAATCCAACTTTTATATTACACAATTGGTTGGCAAGTGGACACTGCTTGGTAATCATGTTGCCATGGAGAATGCACCCATTGATGTTGAGGGAATACGTCACGGGATTTTTCACAGGCTTTTAGGAGGAAGAATCTGAGAGGGTGAGTGAGCATGCACTGATCACGATGGGCGAGACTTGGAAAGGAAAGAAGTACTCAGTCAAGTTACCCCATGCAAAGAGAAACAGTCAGAAGACTACAAGAATGTGAGAGGTTAGTAATTCCTAATCAACTGTTCTGGAGCAGGTGGGACATGAGCCCAGGCCTCCTAGCTCAGAGGTAGGGGCACTACCATTAGAGGGTGGAGCTGAGAAAGACCTGAGCCTATTCGTCTGCTGTTGAACATCAAGTAGTTTGAGATCAAGGGATCTGTCAGCGCAAGGAGATGGGGAGGAAGAAACAGCATAATGCCCCTCCTGCTGGGTATGTGGTGAAAATGCTGTGCTCTGCTCATTATAGGGTCTCATTTGCACCCCAAAGTCATTTCAAAGTCTATCCAGACCATGGTATTATTTTCTCATGGTGCATTTGGTGTCAGAATACATCAGCTGCCATCTCCCCCACAAATCATGTCTCTCTCAGCACCTGCCCAGTTGACTGAAAAACTGTGCTGACCTCGACTGCTAATTCTGTGTTTCAGAATACAGAGACTTTGTCATTAGATGAACTTTAAAATGTGTATGGCTCCCATTTCAACTGAGGTATATAATCATTTGTTGTGTTGGCTTGAATTCTGTGTTTAGCATTTTCAGAGTAGAAATTCAACTTGGGTGGGAGAGTGCAAAAAAAAACAAATGAAACTGAATATCGGGCAAGTTGCCTTAGAGACAACATCATAACTCCACCCAGTTAGCACAACGCTGAGGTACCTTTCAACCATTTTGTTCAAAATGGCCGTTTGTCAATAAAGCTGAACATAATTGAGACAATTGCTCAAAGTGTATTAGAAACAGAACATTTATTGCTATTATTTTAATTAAATTGCTCTTAGAGCTGCCCCTTGCAGCTGTGAACCTACCACACACACTGAGTGCCTCTAAACATTTTTCTGGAGTTTTTGCCAATGAGAACTCATCCTTCAAAGCTCCCTAAATTATATTATTACATTATACTTTGGAGTTGAGCAAACACTGCGAGTTGAATGGTATAACAAGAATATCATTGATTCCCTGTGCAGGCAATTGCTGAGGCAATCTATGGCAACTCTTTGAATCTATTTCACAATGACTATATTTTTTGTATCAGCAGGTGCACTTTCAGATTAAAATTTGGCCAGATTATCTCCATCTTCCTTCCCTTCACTTCCTAGCTTTCCTCATTGGCATCACCACCAACTCAACTTGCTCCCTTTATCTTTGTCCAAGCTTCTGCCTTTTGATTTTGGGATTAGCAACATTCTTTCAGCTATAATGTACTCTCAGACCAGCAGGGAGCACAATGCTAGGAAAACTCAATTGCATTTCAGTCTTGCTCGCAATGTATCTAATGCTCAGAGGTCGCGGTTTATAGATGAGTTGCATTACATTGAAGATCTACCATCTCAATCATTGTAGTCGATTTGCATTGTGAAAAGCTTTGTTGTTTCCATTTATTCATCTACCTTTTTGTATTTTCATTCATGTTCCCTGTCAAAAATCAGGCAGAATGAGAGTTATAATTTATTGCCTCTTTTTATGAACATAGGAAAAACAGTAAGCCATTCATTCCCACAGACTCGTTCTATTGTTCAAATATGTTTGTGTCTTCAGTCCATTTGTCTACCCTAATTCTATTCCACCAAACACTTCTCAAATCCATATATCTCAGTTTTCGAGTTTTAATCAAACCTAACCTCAACAGCTCTTTTGGGGAACAGTGCTCAAGTTTTTCACTATCCATATGATCTCCCAATTAGGATCCCAGTTAGGAAGATCAGTGGTGGCTCTGCCTTTCCAGCCAGCCATTTGAAACTTTACTAGAATGCTGCTTATGTGCAATGTTATGCATTAAGTTTTCTCTTGTCATTTTATTGTGGTGATTTTATTTCATCTTTCAGGTTTCATGCAGTTAGTAAATGCTCCTAAGTGGGCCCTAACTCCTTTGTATTTTTCTGAATTATTCTGATATCTAGATAAGATTCACCATGGTCGAGGGCAATGAATGAGTAGAACATAGAACAGTACAGCACAGTGTAGGCCCTTCGGCACACAATGTTGTGTCGAGCATTTAACTGAATCTAAGATCAACATCACCCTCACCCGCCTCAATTTACTGCTGTCCATGTGCTTGTCCAGCAGTCGCTTAAATGTCCCTAATGTCTCTGACTCTACTATCATGCGGGCAGTGGATTCCACACACCCACCACTCTCTGTGGAAAGAACCTGCGTAAAGTAACATTTTGTTTTTTAAATGACTTCAGATTCTGATTAAGGCTGATTTTTTTTTGAATGTGACAGGGAAGATCCAGCGATAAACTAGCTTGACATGTTTTGGTCAGTGTTCTGGGTTGAATGGTGTCATAGTTGACTGCCGCTCCATTCAGTTTGCAGCATTATTGCTGAATGGCAGCTGCAGTGACAACACTGCACGATAAATGAGGTGACACTGCCAAGGTTCATTGAAAGAAGTGAGGTTTGTTGCTGCCTCTGAAACAACATCCCAACTAGAAAAACAAAGCAAGTGTAGCATCTCAGCTCTGTTATAAAGACAGCTTTGTGCTTGTGATCTGATTCCTGGCCACTCAGAAAAACAGCAAAGGAGTCTTTGTTTATAAAGTGCTCAGTATATCCCAAATTGCTTCTCAGTCCTTGAGTTACATTTGAAGTGTAGACACTATTGTTATGTGAACAAAATTGAAAAATCAACAATAATAACCTACAATGAATAGTTCAATTGATTTAAATAGATTTATTGAATGCAAGGTCATTTGACCTATTGTGACTGTGGGAACACAGCAGTTCAGGCAGCATCCAAGGAGCAGCGAAATCAATGTTTTGGGCAAAAGCCCTTCATCAGGAATAAAGGCAGTGAGCCTGAAGCGTGGAGAGATACTTGAGAGGAGGGTGGGGATGGGGAGAAAGTAGCATAGAGTACAATGGGTGAGTGGGGGAGGGGATGAAGGTGATAAGTCAGAGAGGAGAGGGTGGAGTGGATAGGTGGAAAAGGAGATAGACAGGTAGGACAAGTCCGGACAAGTCATGGGGACAGTGCTGAGCTGGAAGTTTGGAACTAGGGTGAGGTGGGGGAAGGGGAAATGAGGAAACTGTTGAAGTCCACATTGATGCCCTGGGGTTGAAGTGTTCCAAGACGGAAGATGAGGCGTTCTTCCTCCAGGCGTCTGGTGGTGAGGGAGCAGCAGTGAAGGAGGCCCAGGACCTCCATGTCCTCGGCAGAGTGGGATGGGGAGTTGAAATGTTGGGCCACAGGGCGGTGTGGTTGATTGGTGCAGGTGTCCCGGAGATGTTCCCTAAAGCGCTCTGCTAGGAGGCGCCCAGTCTCCCCAATGTAGAGGAGACCGCATCGGGAGCAACGGATACAATAAATGATATTAGAGGATGTGCAGGTAAAACTTTGATGGATGTGGAAGGCTCCTTTAGGGCCTTGGATAGAGGTGAGGGAGGAGGTGTGGGCGCAGGTTTTACAGTTCCTGCGGTGGCAGTGGAAAGTGCCAGGATGTAGGGGGGTGTGGACATGACCAGGTAGTCACGGAGGGAACGGTCTTTGCGTAAGGCGGAGAGGGGTGGGGAGGGAAATATATTCCTGCTGGTGGGGTCTTTTTGGAGGTGGCGGAAATGTCGGCGGATGATTTGGTTTATGCAAAGGTTGGTAGGGTGGAAGGTGAGCACCAGGGGCATTCTGTCCTTGTTACGGTTGGAGGGGTTGGGTCTGAGGGCGGAGGTGCGGGATGTGGATGAGATGCATTGGAGGGCATCTTTAACCACGTGGGAAAGGAAATTGCGGTCTCTAAAGAAGCAGGCCATCTGGTGTGTTCTGTGTTGGAACTGGTCCTCCTGGGAGCAGATACGGCAGAGGCGGAGGAATTGGGAATACGGGATGGCATTTTTGCAAGAGGTAGGATGGGAAGAGGTGTAATCCAGGTAGCTGTGGGAGTCGGTGGGTTTGTAAAAAAAATGTCAGTGTCAAGTTGGTCGTCATTAATGGAGATGGAGAAATCCAGGAAGGGGAGGGAGGTGTCAGAGATGGTCCAGGTAAATTTAAGGTCAGGGTGGAATGTGTAGGTGAAGTTGATGAATTGTTTAACCTCCTCGCGGGAGCATGAGGTGGCGCCAATGCAGTCATCAATGTAGCAGAGGAAGAGGTGGGGGAGTGGTACCGGTATAATTACGGAAGATCAACAGCTCTACGTAGCCAACAAAGAGACAGGCATAGCTGGGGGAAGTGGGTCTGGAGGAAGTGGGACCAAAGGGTTGCCATGGGCACACGTATGGGCCCCAGCCATGCCGATCTCTTCCACCCTGACCTTAAATTTACCTGGACCATCTCTGACACCTCCCTCCCCTTCCTGGACTTCTCCATCTCCATTAATGACGACCGACTTGACACTGACATTTTTTTAAAAACCCACCAACTCATGCAGCTACCTGGATTACACCACTTCCCACCCTACCTCTTGCAAAAATGCCATCCCGTATTCCCAATTCCTCCGCCTCTGCCGTATCTGCTCCCAGGAGGAGCAGTTCCACCACAGAACAGACCAGATGGCCTGCTTCTTTAGAGAACGCAATTTCCCTTCCCACGTGGTTAAAGATGCCCTCCAACGCATCTCGTCCACATCCCGCACCTCTGCCCTCAGACCCCACCCCTCCAACCATAACAAGGACAGCACACCCCTGGTGCTCACCTTCCACCCTACCAACCTTCGCATAAACCAAATCATCCGCCGACATTTCCGCCACCTCCAAAAAGACCCCACCAGCAGGGATATATTTCCCTCCCCACCCCTCTCCGCCTTACGCAAAGACCGTTCCCTCCGTTACTACCTGGTCAGGTCCACGCCCCGCTACAACCCACCCTCCCATCCTGGCACTTTCCCCTGCCACCGCAGGAACTGTAAAACCTGCGCCCACACCTCCTCCCTCACCTCTATCCAAGGTCCTAAAGGAGCCTTCCACATCCATCAAAGTTTTACCTGCACATCCACTAATATCATTTATTGTATCCGTTGCTCCCGATGCGGTGTCCTCTACATTGGGGAGACTGAGCGCTTCCTAGCAGAGCGCTTTAGGGAACATCTCCGGGACACCCGCACCAATCAACCACACCGCCCTGTGGCCTTACATTTCAACTCCCCCTCCCACTCTGCCGAGGACGTGGAGGTCCTGGGCCTCCTTCACCGCTGCTCCCTCACCACCAGACGCCTGGAGGAAGAACGCCTCATCTTCCACCTTGGAACACTTCAACCCCAGGGCATCAATGTGGACTTCAACAGTTTCCTCATTTCCCCTTCCCCCACCTCACCCTAGTTCCAAACTTCCAGCTCAGCACTGTCCCCATGACTTGTCCGGACTTGTCTTACCTGCCTATCTCCTTTTCCACCTATCCACTCCACCCTCTCCTCCCTGACCCATCACCTTCATCCCATCCCCCACTCACCTATTGTACTCTATGCTACTTTCTACCCACCCCCACCCTCCTCTGGCATATCTCTCCACGCTTCAGGCTCACTGCCTTTATTCCTGATGAAGGGCTTTTGCCCGAAACGTTGATTTCGCTGCTCCTTGGATGCTGCCTGAACTACTGTGCTCTTCCAGCACCACTAATCCAGAATCTCGTTTCCAGCATCTGCAGTCATTGTTTTATCCTATTGTGACTGTGTTGACTGTTTGAAAATTCATTTGTACTTGGTATCACCCGCACACACACCTTTTATCTGTAACATTTTAAGACCACAGGATATAGGAGCAGAATTAGGCCATTTGGCCCATTGAATCTGCTCCACCATTTGCTCATGGCTGATATGTTTCTCAACTCCACTCTCAGCCTTTACCCCATAATCTTTAAACCCTTTTCTAATCAAGAACCTGTCTATCTCTGTTTTAAATGCACTCAATGACTTGACTTCCATAGCCTTTTGCATCAATGGGCTCTACAGATTAGCCCCCATTGGCTGACAAAATTCCTCTTCATCTCAGTTCTAAAGGGTTGTGCCTTCACTCTAAGGCTGTGCCCTTGAGTCCATATCTCCATGACTAGTGGAAATACTTTCAACTCCACTATCCTGGCTTCTCAGTATTTTGAACATTTCAATCAGATCCTTCATCCTCCTCCTAAACTCCATTGAGTAAGGCTCAGAGTCCTCAACAGCTCCTCATATGACAAGACCCTCATCCCTGGGATTGTTCTTGTAAACCTTCTCTGGAGGCCCTCCAAAACGAGAATATCCTCTCTTAGATACTGGGTCGCAAACAGCTGATAGTACTCTAAATGTGGTCTCACCAGAGCCTCATAAGGCCTCAGCAATCTATCCCTGATTTTGTATTCTAGTCCTCTTGAAACGAATGTTAACATCATCTTCCTAATTGTATGTTAACCTGAAGGGAATCTTAAACTAGGACTCCCAAGTCACTGCATGCTTTAGATATCTGAAGCTGTTCCCCATTTAGAAATAGTCGACACTTCAATTCCTCCTACTAAAATGCATAATATCATACTTTCTGACGTTGCATAACATCTGCCACTTCTTTGCCCTCTCTCCTAGCCTCGCAAAGCCCCCCTGCAACCTCCTCACTTCCTCAACACTATGTGAATCTTCACCTTTGTCTCATCTGCGAACTTAGCAACAGTATCCTCAGCTCCTTCATTCAGATTGTTAATATACAACATGAATAGTTGCGATCCCATCAGTGAACTGTGCAGAACTCTTAATAGTCACTAGCTGCCATCCAGGAAAAAAATTCCGACTGTTGCCCTTGAGTTGACCCACCCGATCCCTACTACCCTTTTGCTCCTTATAGACATGTAAGCCACTTTAGGATTTTCCTTGATCCTGTTTGCCAAGGACATTGCATGGCCTCTTTTAGCCTTCCTAATTCCTTGTTCAATTTCCTACCTGCTTGACTTATACTCTTCAAGGGCTGACTGTCTTATATATGCCTCCCTTTTCTTTTTGACAAAGCTCACAATTTCTCTGGTCATTCAAGATCCCAAATTTTGCCACCCTTATTCCTAATTTTCACAGCAACGTGAACTCTAATCATCTGTCTTTTTAAAGATTTCCACATGAGTGGATTTACTCTTAAACTGCCACCCTCAAACTCCATTCCCCAGTTCCTGCTTCGTATTGTAGTTATCCTTCCCCCAGTTTAATACTTTCACCTGCGGACTAGTCTTATCCTTATCCATATGTAACTTATAACTTTCTTAATCTATCAATCAGAAACATATCAGCATGTTTGCATGAAGTTTCATGTGAGACATTTTAAGAATGGAATTTCCCAATTAAATTTAAAATTAAAATTTGCAAAGCATCTACATTTTTGTCTCTAATATTGTCATAAAATTTCAATGACAATTTAGAAGTTGCTGCATATCTGTGAATGTTTTTTCCATCTCTATCTTGTTGTTGCATAAAAAGCTTTGGGGTGCTGTGACAGGACCTTTTCAAGAGGCAGTTCTGCAATCTTAAAAGGCTTTTATCACTAAATAGCCACAAATGAGGAAGGCTATTTGGTACAATTTATTTCCTTCAGCTAGAATATTTTCCAATTGTAACATCCAATTATTTCTTAAATGATTTCAAGATTTGTACTTCCAATATTTTGGAAGCCTATTTCATGGGTAAGCCAATCTTCATGTAATCCAACACAAAACTTCAGCAGTAAAGCATGTTCCAATGATTCTTTCTTCCCCAGCCATGCGTGGACACTATTACAGAATCCTTAGATATCTGCATGAGAAATCCGTTCAACTAGAGAGTATCATGCATTTAATTTGGGTAACTCTCAAAATCTAGCCTTTTTCCCTGCCGCCCTTACAAAATTTTGTCTGTCTGAGATTTTCATTGATTTGTAGGGAAGCTTGTAACTTAATCTCAAAAGTAGCTTCTTCTGCCCTATTATCCAAAATAATATGAAACATTAACCTTGCACCCTGTAACTGGTTAGCAATCTTTGGCCATGATTGATTTTTGTCGTGGAATTGTTCTTAAGCAGGTACATTCAACACCTCTCTGGGATTCTGGGAAATTCTAGAGTCTCCTTGCTGTGTGCTTAGAGTCTGCTGCCATTGTTCTGAACATAAAAATAATTGTATCTTCTTAATAAAACAATTTCTAACAATCAGACCTGCCAGGCTTACAGTTCTATCAATCAAGCCACAGAACCACTATCAATTACCCTAAATTCAAAACTTTAACCCCAAAATATACAAATGTTAAAAACCTCATAATTGTAACACATTCAGAGATATAGAGTAAACTCCAGAGATTTAATGGTGTCACACAACCAGCTTTTCCTGATGTTTAAGAGTTACTCGCAAATCTTCAGACCAATCTAAACTCATATGTAATGTTTTCAGCTCTGGCTTGGGTGACTGTACTTCTACGTGAGAAGGAAAAGGTGAAGGAGATAAATACAAGTAGCAAACGTTGGGAATGCACCTCAGGTCTTGCAGCAGCTGTGTGGAGAGAAACAGTTAACATTTCAGAATGACGATCTTTCATCAAAATTGAAAAAGGTTGGAGGTGTAAAAGGCTTTGGGAAAACTCAGAGTCAGGGAAAGAGGGGATTGAAGAATAGAATGAAAGGGAAGGTCTGTGTTACGATTGAAAACAAAAGGAGTTAAATGAACAAAAGAGTAGTGACTCAAAGCAAAAGTGAATGACAGTGGAATAAGTAAAGGAATGAATCATGGTTTGATTAGAGGAGTAGATAACAGAATCAATAGCACCATTGCCATCTGAAAAATGGGTCTATGATTATGGCCAATGTTCCCTCTTTTTGAGTGTGCATTGCTTATTCACTCCAACGTTCTGTACCATAAAATCATCACACTGAGGCCATGTGCATATATTAACCTAACTGAGACATCTTGTGAGTAGCTTGTGGAACCCATATCAGGTTCCTGCATATCCGCAAAATGTGTACCTATGAGGGCATAAAGCAGCCGTGGAGAGGACGAGACTGTCACCCACCTAATTCTGGAATGTGCCAATGCAAAGGAATTCAGGAGAGGAATGCAGTGGTGTTTGTCAACGTTTGGCCCGAGTAGCTGTGTGACATGGGATGCCTTTCTCTACGGTCTGTTCCCCGGGACGCACACCGAGACAAACATCAACTGTGCCTGGAGGATCATCAATTTGGCAAAAAACGCTCTTTGGTCTGCCCAAATCTTGCTGGCTTTCCAGTTGAAGGAGTTAACCCCGACTGAGTGTTGCAAACTGCACATTCCAAGATCTAGGACTACGTGCTGAGGGATGCACCGAAGATTGGGGCAGCTGCTGCCAAGGCACGATGGGGAAAGACCACTATGTAAGGTCCCTCTGCCAAAGAATAAGGGGGGCCCAGTCAGCAATTGGGCCCCAGTGTCACCTCAGCTATAGGCCAAGAGGTTGTCTGCAAATATCGAGTATGGTGGACATCAAAGACTGAATTTGTCATCTGTAAGTAAAAAGAGTATAGATCTGAGTGGGTTCATTAACTTTCCATGTACCAAAGATTTATTTTCTATGAATAAATAATATTTTTGAAATTTAAAAAAAATGAGTTAAAAGCAGAAATTGCTGAACCCACTGTCAAATCCAGCATATGGCAACATGTTGAATCAAACAATGAGGTTCTGTTCCTCTTTCTTACAGTGAATTTTATGAGAATATTGTAAAAGGCTGACAATTGAGGTGTCAGAATAGGAATGGAGTGACAAATTAAACTGATGGCTGACTTGTAAGAACGAGGTATCGCATTTCTCTTGGAACCTCCATGACCCCAGGACGTCTCCAGGTGCCTTAAAGCTGATTTCATGATGTTTAAAATCTATTCACTTCTGAAATGTAAAAGGTTGCAGGTTTCAATCCCATTTCAGAGACTAGAACACAATATGTAAACTAGCACATCAATTCTACAAGTTAAAAATCACACAACACCAGGTTATAGTACAACAGGTTTATTTGGAAATACTAGCTTTCGGAGCGAGGCTCCTTCATCAGGTGGTTGTCAGGTAGATAAGCTTCCTTTTGGGGTGAATTATTAAACTGAAGCTTCATATATTATTTCACATTGACATACAAGATCCGTGGAACATTGCAAAGAAGAATAGGGGAGACTGTCCCAGAATCTTGACCAATATTTGTTCCTCAGACATTTTCATATATTTCACAATTTATCCCTCCACCGTTGTTATTCAGACTGGTTCTCTGGTCATTGTTATTTTGCTGATTGTAGAACATAACTGTGTGAAAATCTCCTGCCATGTGTGCAGCATTATAATATTGATTTTTCTTGCAAAATATTTACTTGGTTGGGAAGCTCATTAGAAAATCCCCGACAATATTACAGTTGTTTAATAATGCAAGTTTTTATCTTTGTGAAGGAAATTATGGATTTCAGGGAAAGCTGTTTGAAATAGTGACTGGCATTCAGCAAAGAATAGCCAGAGAGCAAATGTCATAAATTAGTCTTTACAAAATGTTGCTGTTGTTTGTACGCTACACTTATTTTGGTCTGTATTTGGAATCCACATAGTGATTAAATTCAAGTGCAATTATTTCTGTGAGAACATTATAGTGAGGGGGGAGGGTACGCATGAATAAGTAAATGTACAAATCATTGAGCAATCCTGTGATATGTTATTAAAGCAATCATCTTAATAATTACTTCAGGGTTTTTTTTTAACTCACTTGCATTAAATTGTATTGCTGTGATCAAGTGTTTATGACTTGTAATTTCCTCTATGAAAATATGCTCTCTCAAAACTATTGCCTCACAGACACTGGCAATATTTTGTTCAAAATTTAATGGAAATTTAAAGATGCAATTCAATATGATAAGAAAAAAATGTACATTGTTAATGTGATCCCTGATTTGTGGTGTATAATTAATAGGTCATCTTAAACTCCCTTTGTGTAAATAAGTCCTTCGGCACACAACTCATTTAGGCTGTCAACATTTTTCTCCATCGAGTGAGATTACACAGCAATTGAAAAGCAGTAAGGAATACATGAGCTCATATGGACTGTAATCCTTGCATACTAAATAACGTTCAATCCTGAAATAAACATATGGAGACCATTTTTTAAAAAATACTTGCATTAAAAAAAAGGCAATCACTGTACATCAGTCAGCAATTTTGTAAAATAAATAAGGAACTGCCAATGCTGAATATCTGAAACAAAAACAGAAATTGCTGGGAAAACTCAGCAGGTCTGGCAGTATGCCTGGAGAGAAAAATAGAAGTAATGTTTTGAGTCGAGTGAGCTTTCTTCAGAACTGATAGCATCTAGGAAGTAATGGTATTTACCATATTTACTCGAGTAATAGTTGAATTTTTTTGTCTAGTTTTTAAGGTTAAATTTATGGAGTCGACTATTGTGGATAATACTTTTGAGGGACTGAAATTCATGCCTGTCAAAATTCATACCACATCATTAGTTGAAGCCCAAATGATCTCTAGATGAATAAAGAGAAAAAAATGAATTATGGTAATTCTAGAAACCCAGAGCAGATCACAACAGCCAACAGACTGGAAGACCGGAAGTGGAGCAGAACACCCAGCAGATTGGAAAGCTGGAGCAGGACATGACGGCCGGCACACTGACTCAAACATTGATCGGTTAGCTGTGAAGAACTAGGGTCAAAGTTTACACAAGATATATGGAACATTCCAGGTAATTTGGCCAAAAGCAGGGGGTCAACTTTTACATGAGATCAACCATTACTCGAGTATATACTATATCTTGATTCCAGGGCGTCAGGGGAAATGATTAAGTAGATAGGTGCAGGTAGAGTGCAATCAGCTAGCAACAATTCCTTTATCTGCCTAACCTTTTCTCTCTCTCTCTCTCTCTCTGTCTCCGAGTTCTATCTCCACCTATACCACCATTTCCTAGATGCTGTCAGTTCTAAATAGAGGTCATTGAGCTTGGAGTGTTAATTCTGTTTACTTTCCACAGACCCACCAGGTTTCTCCAGCAAGTTCTGTTTTTGTTCGGCTGCTTTAACAAGAGGACACCACGAAAGAAATTGGCTCCCTCCCCCACCAAACTAAAAGTGAATATTTGAACAAAACATGTTTCTATTCAATGAAAACCATTACACAGAAGTTCCCAACAGCTGAACCAGTTCCAGGGTTATTTAGAAGCATTCATAAGAGGGGCAAGCATCTAGAGGATGTTAATCCTTCACTAAATCCCATTGATGGTATACATCGCAAAACCTGGATGGTGACTTTTGCCAGACCCTTCAGCAGGCTGGCATGTCTGACCACCAGATGGCCAAAAGTGAGGAAAACTGCAAATTCTGGAACTACATACATATACGAAGAGTTATTTACTCCACTACAGTATATGGACATTAGAGAATTTATGAGGAACTTTAGGTCACTCTTAGGTGCAACAGCGGAATGAAGTATTCCTCATTTCTCCCCCTGGTAGCACTGGGGGAATGATGTCCTTTAAGCAGAGCTCACTGCTGGAGAACTTCCTACTACCATTATGGAAAATGTTCCCCCATGGTGTATCTGCATGGTTGAAGGTGAGAAAGAAGAATTAGCGCATGTGTAATGGCATTCTATGAAGGACAGCTCTTGGAACTGTTCTATTCTGCCCTAAGAAAAGCTTTAGATTGTGAAGTAGGATATGTTTGGCTGTTTATGAAGATGAACAGTATCACAAATAGGTGTGTGACTAGAAGGGGGCTAACCTGGGGATCTTCAGTACACCTTGCTGAATTACAATTTAACACAGACAATGTTGCTGGGGTGCTTCTGGATGTGAGGTGAACACAATTCTTAGACCTTGTTAACTTGTAACTCACGGGTGAGGCTGCCCAGAGGTTTCAGCAAACCCAAGCTGATCAATTTTCCCTTTATTATTCCCTTGTCTCATGTTTGTACCCCAACCCACACACACCAGGCCTTGTTATCACAAAGTCTGCTACTACACACAGTCCATTGTGAGCCAATAATGCAGAAACATGGCTCAGGACTGGCAGCTTAATGTTCCAGGATACAAATGCTACAGGAAGGATAGAAAGGGAGGCAAGACAGGAGGGGGAGTGACGTTTTTGATAAGGGATAGCATTACAGCTGTACTGAGGGAGGATATTCCTAGAAGTTATTTGGGTGGAACTGAGACATAAGAAAGGGATGATCACCTTATTGGGATTGTATCATAGACCCCCTAATAGTCAGAGGGAAATTGAGAAACAAACTTGGAAGGAGATCCCAGCTATCTGTAAGAATAATAGGGTGGTTATGGTAGGGGATTTTAACTTTCCAAACGTAGACTGGAACTGCCGTAGTGTTAAAGGTTTAGATGGAGAGGAAGTTATTAAGAGTGTACAAGAAAATTTTCTGGAAAAAGGCAAATTACTGCAGATGTTGGAATCTGAAACCAAAAGAGAAAATGCAGGAAAATCTCAGCAGGTCTGGGAGCATCTGTAAGGAGAGAAAAGAGCTGACGTTTTGAGTCTAACTGACCCTTTGTCAAAGCAGTTTTTCTGATTCAGTATGTGGATGTACCTACAAGAGACATTGCAAAACTTGACCGACTCTTGGGAAATAAGGCAGGGCAGATGACTGAGGTGTCAGTGGGGGAGCACTTTGGGACCAGCGGCCATAATTTTATTAGAATTAAAATAGTGATGGAAGAGGATAGAGCAGATCTAAAAGTTGAAGTTATAAATTGGAGAAAGGCCAATTTTGGCGGCATTAGGCAAGAACTTTCAAAAGCTGATTGGCTCAGATGTTCTCAGATAAAGGGACGGCTGGAAAATGGGAAGCTTTCAGAAATGAGATAACGAGAATCCAGAGAAAGTATATTCCTGTCAGGGTGAAAGAAAAGGCTGGTAGGTATAGGGAATGCTGGATGATGAAAGAAATTGAGGGTTTGGTTAAGAAAAAGTAGGAAGCATATGTCAGGTATAGACAGGATAGATTGAGTGAATCCTTAGAAGAGTATAAAGGCAGTAGGAGTATACTTAAGAAGGAAATCAGGAGGGCAAAAAGGGGACATGAGATAGCTTTTGCAAATAGAATTAAGGAGAATCCAAAGGGTTTTTACAAATATATTAATGACAAAAGGGTAAGTAGGGAGAGAATAGGGCACCTCAAAGATCAGCAAGGCGGCCTTTGTGTGGAGCCACAGAAAATGGGGGAGATACTAAATGAGCATTTTGCATCAATACTTACTGTGGAAAAGCATATGGAAGGTATAGACTGTAGGGAAATAGATGGTGACATCTTGGAAAATGTCCAGATTACAGAGGAGGAAGTGCTGGATGTCTTGAAATGCATAAAGGTGAATAAATCCCCAGGACCTGATCTGGAGGTTGGCTCACGTGGTTTAAGAAAGGTGGTAAGGACAAGCCAGGGAACTATAGACCAGTGAGCCTGACGTCAGTGGTGGGCAAGTTGTTGGAGGGAATCCTGAGGGATAGGATGTACATGTATTTGGAAAGGCAAGGACTGATTAGGGATAGTCAACATGGCTTTGTGCGTGGGAAATCATGTCTCACAAACTTGATTGAGTTCTTTGAGGAAGTAACAAAGAGGATGATGAGGGCAGAGTGGTAGATGTGATCTATATGGACTTCAGTAAGGTGTTCAACAAGGTTCCCCATGGGAGACTGGTTAGCAGGATTAGATCTCATGGAATACAGGGAGAACTAGCCATTTGGATACAGAACTGGCTCAAAGGTAGAAGACAGAGGGTGGTGGTGGAGGGTTGTGTTTCAGACTGGAGGCCTGTGACCAGTGGAGTGACACAAGGATCGGTGCTGGGTCCTTGACGTTTTGTCATTTACATAAATGATTTGGTGCGAGCATAAGAGGTACAGTTAGTAAGTTTGCAGATGACACCAAAATTGGAGGTATAGTGGACAGCGAAGAAAGTTACCTCACATTACAACAGGATCTTACCAGATGGGCCAATGGATCGAGAAGTGGCAGATGGAGTTTAATTCAGATAAATGTGAGGTGCTGCGTTTTGGGAAAGCAAATCTTAGCAGGACTTATACACTTAATGGTAAGGTCTTAGGGAGTGTTGCTGAACAAAGAGACCTTGGAGTGCAGGTTCATAGCTCCTTGAAAGTGGAGTCGCAGGTAGATAGGATAGTGAATAAGGCATTTGGTATGCTTTCTTTTATTGGTTAGAGTATTGAGTACAGGAGTTGGGAGGTCATGTTGCAGCTGTACAAGACATTGGTTAGGCCACTGTTGGAATATTGCGAGCAATTCTGGTCTCCTTCCTATCGGAAAGATGTTGTGAAACTTGAAAGGGTTCAGAAAAGATTTACAAGGATGTTGCCAGGGTTGGAGGATCTGAGCTATAGGGAGAGGCTGAACAGGCTGGGGCTGTTTTCCTTGGAGTGTCAGAGGCTGAGGGTGACCTTATAGAGGTTTATAAAATTCTGAGGGGCATGGATAGGATAAATAGACAAAATCTTTTCCCTAGTGTGAGGGAGTCCAGAACTAGAGGGCATAGGTTTACGGTGAGAGGGAAAGATATAAAAGAGACCTACGGGGCAACATTTTCACACGGAGGGTGGTATGTGTATGGAATGAGCTGCCAGAGGAAGTGGTGGAGGCTGGTACAATTGCAACATTTAAGAGGCATTTGGGTGGGTATATGGGCCGGGTGCTGGCAGGTGGGACTAAATTGGGTTGAGATCATTGGTCGGCATGGACGGTTTGGACTGAAGGGTCTGTTTTTATGCTGTACATCTCTATGACTCTAATTGTCCCCATTAGTAGCTAATCATTCTCCCAGCTAATCTCTACCCACGTTTTTTCTGACCAACTGTTCTTCTCTCTCTTTGGGCTCTGTCTCTGCCTATCACTTACTCCTTACCCCCTCCCCTTACCTTATCTTCTGCATAAAACTCAAATTTTCCTCCTACTACCAGTTCTGAAGAAGATCACTGGATCCAAAATGTTAACTGAGTTCTCACCATAGATGCTGCCAGACCAACTGAACTTTTCCAGCAATTTCTTCTTTGTTCCCTTTATTAGTCCCTCAATGTGCACTCAGAAAGATACCGAAGACAAAAGTCATTGTCAGAAAGGCTAAAGTCCTCACTACATACCCATTGTTTTCTTTATGTTCTTCAAAATTATCTGCGAGGCTCATAAAACAAAATGTTCAAAGGAAGTTGGTGGATTGTAATTTTGCACTGCTGTGGCATAATTGCATTGTTGGTTCATGGCAACAACAAGAGTTCATTAATAGCAGTTCTATCAATGCAACTGGGTTTGTTTTAACAAATGCCACATGTTTTGTGCCATTTTGTCACATCTCCACTTACAGTCAGATAGCCTGGCCAGCCTTGGTGTTTTCAGTCGGCTTATGATTAAAATGTGGCAATTGAATAGATGTGACAAGTCTGTCAAAAAAGTGATTACAATGTGTGAAGACCAACTTGGCTTTCAAGATGGAAACTTCTGTTAGGGAAAAGTCAGCATGCTGGAATGACTGGGTAAACAAACACATCAAAAGTTTAAAAAGAACAGAAGTTGAGAAAAATAAGGAAGTGCAGTAATTAAGTGATGTCATTCTGGCTGCTCTACATTAAAATAGCAAATACATTTCAGAAGGACTTCATTGACTGTAAAACACTTCAGTGTGTCCTGAGGCCATGAAAAAAAGATTAAATTAATGCAAATACATTCTCCTTCTTTTTAAAACCTTTAATCTGGAAGGGGAAAGAAAGGTTCACAGGGGTTAAAATGATTAGGAAATTAAGGTCAGGAATGCATTTAAGGAATGCACAGGGCCAAAACCCTAATACAATTAACAATCCTTCCTCGCACAATGTATAACCTTGATAAGCAGTACATCAACCAATTAGAAATCTGTGCACAGCACAATAAAGAATAAAAGTACTCCTGAATGGCCTTAATATTATACAATAAGTGATTTTAGCACTCTTAGATTCCTATTCTGCGATTTTAATGAATCCATGTAAAACGAACGTTCCTACAATAAATGAAACAGACACATTTCCGAGTAACCTGGGATAAGTATGTTTTGCAATATGGCGGAAGTGGCGACTGCAGATGTTGGCGATCAGAGTCAAGATTAGAGTGGTGCTGGAAAAGCACAGCAGGTCAGGCTGCATCCGAGGAGCAGGAAAATCGATGTTTCAGGCAAAAGTCCTTCATCAGAAATGAGGCCTCATTTCTGATGAAGGACTTTTGCCTGAAACATCGATTTTCCTGCTCCTCGGATGTTGCCTGACCTGCTGTGCTTTTCCAGCACCACCCTAATCTTGCCTGTGATATGCCAACATTGAGATGAAGAATTTATTTCCCTTCATGATCTCCGACCACCTAATTCTTTTCAGAGAAATGAAGGCAAAAATAAATGTAATGCACTCTGAATGAAAGCAAACAATCCTATTTTGCCAAACTGTAGGTATGAACAATTCTTCACAAATAGTAATTGTTAGCTTGTCTTATTGGTAACACTCTTTAATATGAGTCTGACATCTGGGGGGTTGAGTCCCACTTCAGATCATCACCAAATTTATTCGAGGCGGGCTACCGAAGATTGCGAGTGAAGAGTTTTAATGGTCTTGGTGACTTGCTGACTGGGAAAGTGCCGAGGAACTCAGTCTCTGAATTTTAATCTGCTACGCTGAAAATGCAGACGGTACACCATCACAAAACTTTTGAGTCCCCTTGATGTCACCACATAAGACCTTGCTACTGTTTTCACTGCTGCTGTAACTGGGATGTAGCTTTATGAATATATTTAAAAACGAGACAAGACAAGAACAACATTTTTTTGGCAGTATTTTATGATCCCCTGCCAACATGTTTGCCATTAAGGATGGGGTGGGTGGTCATAAAATTCTGCCTATATCTTCCCTGTCATTTATCTACCTTCATGCCCTGACCAGCCAGCCATCTTATAAAGTGGAGGTGAGCCCTAGGGTAGACAGTCTGGCTTGCCATAGTTGAGGCCCTTAAATGGCCAGTTGGTGACAGTGTTTCAGCTGGAGGCAGGAAATAAGGGATGGGATGGGAGAGGCAGGTGACCTAGCAGATTAGTTGGGTTGGAGCTCACACAGGACATGCACAGAAGGTAAGCCCCTCATGGATCACTTTTCCTCATCGGACCTCATCACAATATCCCTTCAATTCCCTCCATTCATTTGAAATCTTTGCAAGCAGGCCACAAACCCCTCGCCATCTCCAGATCTCCATATTCCTTTCTCCTGCCACTGCTGAACAATAAACCCCCGACTTGCTTCTATCCCCGCTTGGTGTTTGGGGGAGATTCAGTGTAATTCAGGCAGTGGCTGGCATCCCAATACTGTTGCTTGGAGTGGAGAAACACTGACAAAATTGATAATTTGCAGTTGTCCAAGGCAAGACCTAATGTAACTCCACTATGAAAGAGGAAGGAAGGAGAATTACAGGCCCATTAGGTCAATGTCTGTCATAAGAATAATGTTAGAATCCATTATCCATTATGAGATAAATGAGCAATGGAAAAGAATTGTTAAATTGGGTTTCTGATAAAGAAACCATATTTGACAAACTTGAAGATATTTTTCAGGATCTTAGTTATGCATAGGAAGAAAAAAAGCATTGAATGTAGTATATTTGGATTTTCAGAAGGTTTTTGTTAAGGTCCCTCATAGGTCATTAGTAAATTAAGCAGAGGGTACTGGGGGAATTTACACTGGTATGGATTGAGCATTGTTTAATAGCCAGAAGGCAGAGAGTGGTAAGAAATGGATCATTCTCATGGTGACAAATTTTTAATTATGATTTTTCACAAAGGTCTGTGCTCGGTCCATAACTGTTCACAGTTCATATAAATGATTTAGGTGTGGGGACTAATTACAATATTACCAAACCTTGATAATAACAACAAACTAGATAGAAACATTAATTGTGAGGAAAGTTCAGAGAGTCTTCAAGAATGATGTGGACAGGGCAAGTGAATGGACTAGAATATGTCAGATGGAAGAGTACAGAAATAAGTGTTAAGTTAGTCACATTTTGCAGAAAGGCAAAAATATTTCTTTAATGGAAAGAAATTGGGAAATGCAGATGTTCAAAGG
The DNA here is from genome assembly GCF_037043375.1 of Chiloscyllium plagiosum. Taxonomy (NCBI): domain Eukaryota; kingdom Metazoa; phylum Chordata; class Chondrichthyes; order Orectolobiformes; family Hemiscylliidae; genus Chiloscyllium; species Chiloscyllium plagiosum. Next base: position 32,388,444 of record NW_028270141.1, read on the forward strand.
TATCTGGGTGACCCTATATATATGAGTCTCCCAAATTTGCATGTTGGTGCATTATACAATTCAAAAGGTAACAGCATATTGGCATTCATTTCAAGGCAATTGGAATACAGATATAAAGCTGTATTGCTGCATATGTACAGACCCTTAGTGAGACCTCACTTGAATATTGTGGATATTTTTGGCCTCCGTATCTCAGCAAGGGTATATGTATCAGAGAGGGAGTGCAACAGATACGAGCACATTTAACGCAGGGATGGCAGGATTGTCTTCTGGGGAATGATTGAGGAAACTGGGACTATTCTCGCTAGTTTTGAAGAATGAGAAAGATTGAAATTTACAACGTTTACAGTAATGATAGCATGGATGTAGACTGAACATTTTCCCTGGCTGTGATGGTAGAACTATGGAACATAATCTCAGAATAAGGGACAGGCTACTTAAGACTGAGGTGAGCTGAAGTTTCTCCTCAGAGGGTGGTGAAACTATAGAGTTCTCTTGTTCAGATGGCTGTGGAAGCTCAATCATTGAAACAGTTCAAGACAGAAATCAATATACTTCTGAAGACAAATTACAGTAGAGAAATGGAAACAATGCAGGAAATGGGCTGAACAGCCATAGTCTAAAAAAACATGATGAGCAGGTGCCAGTGTTGGACTGTTAAAAATCACAGACCAGGTTATTGTCCAACAGGTTTATTTGGAAGTACTAGCTTTTAGAGTGCTGCTCCTTCATCAGGTAGCTAGTGGGACAGGATCATAACATTCTGTGTCTTATGATCCTGCCCCATTAGCTACCTGACGAAGGAGCAACGCTCCGAAAGCCAGTACTTCCAAATAAACCTATCGGACGATAACCTGGTCTTGTATTATTTTTAACTAGAATAGCATGGAGGCTTGATAGGTTGAATGACCTATCCCCATTCCCCCTGCTCATCTGAGATGGGACAAAGGCCTACTTACCACAGATTAATGCTCCACAGAACTTTAGTTCGCTGCAGGGCAGAGTTTAGGAGTAAGTGGTGAGTTCCTCACTGAAGCTTTTGGTGGCAAGAAAGGAAATCTCACCAACTGAAAAATACAGCTCTTTTGTTTTACTTCCAGGAGGAGCAAGTGTTCTCATCCAGGCCCTACAGGAAAGGTTGAGGCCATTCAAGTTCCCTCTCTCTGCCCTTTCCCTAATGTGAAACCACTGCACAACAATTCCTCAAAGCCAATTGTACCATCTTCATGGGGTTCACAGACAGCCTCTAGGCTATACTGTGTTCCACTACTACCTTTTGATTCTCTGCCAGCACTTGTAAAAAAGACCTATAACTCCTCACCTACCAACCCTGCTATGAAGCATAATCAATGTGAGACCACCACCTTCTCCTGGAGTACAGTTTAGGACATCAAGTGCAATACAAAGGAAGTTTTGCTGAGGTGTACCTTTCAGATTAATTGTTAAACCAAGACTCCCGCTACTTTTTAAGTGCGTATAAAACTCACCTCCATTCAGGGCCCCAAACAGTCCTTCCAGGTGGGACAGAGGTTCACCTGCCTCTCCTCCAACCTAGTTTACTGTTTCCGGTGCTCCCAATGTGGTCTTCTCTACATCGGTGAGACCAAACATTTCACCGTTCATCTCAGCCAGGCCCGTAAGGGCAAGCCTGCCCTCCTGATCACAGCCCATTTCAATTCCCCGTCCCACTCATTCTCCAACATGTCTATCCTCAGCCCTCTCCATTGCCACAGTGAATCAAACTGCAAATTGGAGGAACAATACTTCATCTTCTGCATGGGCAGCCCACAGCCTGGAAGACTCAACATTGAGCTCTCCCATTTCAAATAATCTCCCTTCCAACCCCCGACTCCCTTCCCAGCCTCTCCCCCTCCCCCTCCCTTCCACCATTCATCCAATTGCCCCTTCCTTCCAGCTACCAACCAGATTCATTTCTTAAATCGACCTACCACATCATATCTCCAGCCTGTATTCACCTATCACTACCTCATCACTCTGGCCCTCTTCCCACCCATAACCCTTCACCACCACCCCCCCAATGCTCTCTTTATCTGCTGCTCCCCTTATCCCTACCCTCATTCCTGAAGAAGGGTTACACCTTAAACATTGACGTCTCCACCTCCTGATGCTGCTTGGCTTGCTGTGCTCTTCCAGCCTTCAACGCCTATATAAAACTCCCAGCAGCAGCTGAAAAACGTACACTAGATAATTGTGAGGTGCGGTGCCACATTTTGCTGAGGCAAGTCAGGACTGGACTTACGCTGAGGTGTGTTGCTGAACAAAAAGACCTTGGGGTGCCGATTCACGGTTCTTTGAATGTGTAGTCACAAGTAGACAGGGTAGTAAAGAAGGCATTTATTACACTTGCCCTTACTGGTCAGGAGTATCGGAGGTGGATGTCATGTTGTGGCTGCACAGGACATTGGTTAGGCCATTCTTGTAAAACTCCATTCACTTTTGGTCTCCCTGTTACAGGAAAGATGATGTTAAACTTGAAAGGGCACATAAAAGATTTACAAGGATGTTGCCAGAATTGGAGGGTTTGAGTTGTAGAGAGAGGCCAAATAGGCTGGGGCTATTTTCCCTTGATTGTCAAAGGTTGAAGGGTGACTTAATAGAGGTTTACAAATCATGAGGGGCATGGATAGACTGAATCGCCAAAATGTTTTCCCAGGGTAGGGAGTCCAAAACTAGTGGGCATAGGTTTAAGGTGAGAGGAGAAAGATTTAAAAGGGACCGAAGGGGCACCTTTTTCACTCAGAGGGTGGTGCATGTATGGAATGATCTGCCAGAGAAAGTGGTGGAGGCTGGTCTAATTACAACATTCAAAAGGCATCTTGATAGATTCATGAATAGGAAGGGTTTAGAAGGATATGGCAAAATGCTGGCAAATGGGGCTAGATTAATTCAGGATATCTGGTCAGCATGGATGCTTTGGGCCGAAAGGTCTGTTTCTGTGCTGTATATCTCTATGACTTGAGCTGGAGAACGTTGGGGTTGTTCTCTCAGTGTCCTGGCCAGACGTTATCCCTTAAGTCACATTATTAATAGGAACTTATAGAGTCATTTATTCCAATTATTTTTCTACAGAGTACAAAATAGTCACTGAATTTACATCTACCACAACAAAAAGCAATTCCTTTACTTGCAAAGCACTTTAAGATTCTCTGAAGAAAAGCAAAATATAATCTGTATATCACTCCCTCCCTCCCATCTTTTCTGTGTTCTTTGAAAATGAAATTTTCATGAAATGCCATCACTCTGGAAGTGTTTGGATATTGTCTAATCAAGAATGATTTTGATAGGCTGAATAGCTCCCTTCATTTTTACGTATCTTTTTTGAATTTCAGTCATGCAGGAATGAATTGTGAATGAGTCAGATTCACAGGGAGCTAAATAGTGAGGAGACAGGTACACTGAAGTTCCATTGCACAAGCTTAAAAGCTAAGCTTTTGGCAGGAGCTGTTTTTTCTGTATGTGAATAGTTATCATGGCGGTCTAGGAGGTTTTAATCATTTCTAACCACAACTATTACTTAAGGAAGATGCTTCACATGTCAGTTTAACTGCAAACGCTCCAATACTTAAGATAGTAACCGCTTTTGAATGGCTGAGTTCAGATTACAATCACAGATCTGCTGTTTGACACAAAAACTTGTCCTTGTTTTATGCATATTTTATATCATTGACTCAACCTAATAACGGAGTGTTCATAACATTTCGCTAATCAAAAACCCGGATTTGCAGATTCTATTTATGATAACCTTGATGCACTTGTCTGAAGAATCAACATTAGCTTATGGAAAGGTACAGCTTATGCCTGTTATTGAGCTCATGATAATAACACCAAGTGTAATATTTTCAATGCTTGTTAATGCAGTAGCTGCTGTTTGTGCATGGTGAGCTATGGAAGAGTCTTAATGAGTGACCACTTTAACAGGCTTTCTAATTACATATGCAAAGCAGTTATCATATCAGTAAAATTTGAAAGGTTATTGGCACCATTTGAAATGAGGTAAATGAATGGGCTTTCAGAAGAGTGTTAATATTTGTAGAATGCAATAAGTATTTTGACAGTATTAGTTAAAGACAATAACTGTGATAGTTACTGCAAAATTTTATTTTAAGGTTGTAAAGAGCTCTTTTTACAAAGTTAGAGACTACATGTAAATTATACATGCTCAACTGAATACTCTAATTTCCAATATATTACTTTGACAGGGTTGAACCCCAGGGAATATATTTACCTTATTGCTATCTTAATAATTGCTTTGAATCTAAAATTAAAATCACCACCTTTATATCTTCATATAAGGTTGACTGTGGTGTCACCATAAGCTATTGGGTAGCCAAATTTGTATCTGCATTATTATGTAAATATAAATTATCTGTCTGCAGTAAAATGTTACATTTAGGGATGTTCTTGTAGTAATTCATCTGCATTTACATGAGAATGTAAGGTTCCATGTGATGAGTTAATCTGAGAAGAAACATCAAATTAATAATTGCGACAGTCAATATGTTATTTATGTGCAGACAACACTCTGTAAACCTTTTCTTCTGCTGTTTGACTGAACATGAGTGTCATAACCCCAATTGACTACAACTGCCAAAGTGTCCTTTTGAGTAATATGGATGGAGTTAGCACACATCTGGGACAGAAAATCATTGCGTATCTCCAGAAGCAACATGATCATTTGAAAGGTAATGGAAGGAATGCTTAAAACCTATGATTTAAATGGATGTTTCCAAACTGGGTTTTGACAGCAGAATTTTTTTCTCTCTCCATGTTTCTCACCTTGATTGTGCCAATATTATTTTACATCATTATTCTGTGCACAAAGGCTCTCCTCCATAACCTAATTTCATTTTTTATTTACATGTAGAATGTGGGTGATACAGGCTGGGCTAGAAGCTAGTTGCCCTTGATGAGGTAGTGGTGAGCAACATTCCTGAACCAATGCAGTCCATTTATTGTAGGTAGACCTCAAATGCCATTAAGGAGTTCCAGGATTTTGCCCCAGTATCACTGAAGGAACAGCAATATATTGCTAAGTCAGGATAGTTGCTTGGAGTGGAAATTGCAGGTGGTAGTGTTTCCATCTATTTGCTGTCCTGATGGCAAGGTTCTGTCTGGGGAACATTTGTGAATTGCTGCAGTGTATCTTGTAGGTGGTACATAATGCTGCTGCAGTATGTCAGTGGTGGAGGGAATGAATGTTGCCACAGTATTCCGAGTCTCAGACCTGCTCTTGTAGCCACAGTATTTATATTGCTCGTCCAGTTCAGTTCCTGGTCAATGGTAAGCCCCAGGATGTTGACAATGGGGGATTCAGTGATGTCAGTGTCATTGAATGTCGAGGAACATGGTTAGGCTCTGTCTTGTTAGGGATGCTCATTGCCTAGCACTCATGTAGCTTAAATGTTACTTGCCACTTTTCAGTTCAAATCTGGATATTACTCAGGTTTTTCCGCATTTAGACATGGACTGCTTCAGTATCTGAGGAGTTATGAATGATATTGACCAATGTGTAATCATTGCTGAACGTCCCTACTTTTGACCTTATGGTGGAGGGAAGGTCATTGATGAAGCAGCCGGAGATGGTTGGGCCTTGAGGGAATCCTCCAGAGATGTCCAGGAGTTCAGATGGTTGACCTCCAGCAACCAGAACTTTTGCATCAGGTAATACTCTAACCAGCATAAAGTTTTCTCTTTTATTTCCCCTGAGTCTAGTATTCCTAGGGCTACTCGAGGCAACCTAACGTTGAAGACAGTCCACCTTACCTCTCCTCTGGAATTTGGTTCTTTTTGTCCATATTTGAAGTAAGCTTGTCATAAGATCAGGATATTAGTGGCCTTGGTGGAACCTAAACTGAGTGTCAGTGAACAGGTTATTGCTAAGAAGGTGCTCTTGATAGAACTATTTGTTGATATGTTCCATCAATTTGTTGATGATCAAGAGTAATTACCAAGTCAGATTTGTGCAGCTTTTTGTGTAGAAATCATAAGTGGGCAATTTTGTGCAATGTCATATAAATGCTATACTGGAAGAGCAAAGTACTTTAGTACTACAGAATATTGTCAGGGCCTATAGAACATAGAACATAGCAAAGTACAGCTCAGAACAGGTCCTTTGGTCCACGATGTTGTGCCGAGATTTAATCGTAAAGTAAAATATAGCAACTTAACCTATGCACCCCTCAACTCACTGCTATCCATGTGCATGTCCAGCAGTCACTTAAATGTCCCCAATGACTCTGCTTCCATCACTACAGCTGGCAGTGCACTCCGTGCATTCACACCTCTTAGCATAAAGAATCTACCTCTGACGCCTCCTTTATATTTCCTCCTAATATCTTCAAACTATGACTTCTCATACCAGTCAATCCTGCCCTGGGGAAAAGTCTCTGGCTATTGACTCTATCAATTCCACTCATTATTTTGTACACCTCGATCAGGTCTCCTCTCTTCCTCCTTCTCTCCAGAGAGAAAAGTCCGAGCTCATTCGAGCTTTCTTCATAAGGCAAGCCCTCCAGTCCAGGCAGCATCCTGGTAAACCTTCTTTGCACCCTCTCCAAAGCCTCTGTATCTTTCCTATAGTAGGGTGATCAGAACTGGACACAATATTCCAAGTGCGGTCTCACCAAGGACTTGTAGAGCTGCAGCAAAACCTCGCGGCTCTTAAACTTGATCCCCTTGTTAATGAAAGCCAAAACACCACATGCTTTCTGAACAACCCTATCCACTAGGGTGGCAACTTTGAGGGATCTATGTACTTGCACACCCAGATCCCTCTGTTCTTCTACACTGCCAAGAATTCTGTCTTTAATCCTTCATTCAGCATTCGAGTTGAACCTCCAAAATGCGTCACTCCGCATTTATCCAGGTTGAACTCCATCTGCCATTTCTCAGCCCAGCTCTGCATCCTGTCTACGTTGCGCTGCAGCCTGTAGTAGCCCTCTACACTATCATTGATGCTTCCAAACTTTGTGTCATTTGCAAATTTACTAACCCATCTCTCAACCTCCTCATCCAAGTCATTTATAAAACTATAAAGAGCAGAGCCCTGCGGGACCCCACTCAACACTGACCTTCAGGCAGAATACATTCCATCTACAACCACTGTCTGCCTTTAGTCAGCCAGCCAATTCTGAATCCAGATAGCCAAGTATCCCTGTATCCCATACTTTCTGATTTTATGAATGAGCCTACCATGGGGAACCCTATCAAATTTCTTGTTGAAGTCCATATACACCACATCCACTGCCCGACTATCGTCAGCCTGTCTTGACACCTCCTCAAAGAACTCAATAAGATTTGTGAGGCATGACCTGCCCTTCATAAAGCCATGCTGACTGCCTTTAATCACACTATGCTTTGCCAAATAGTCATAATTCCTATCCCTCAATTCTTCCAAAACTTTGCTGACCACAGTCGTAAGATTGTCTATAGTCTTTACATTATCCAATACTTCCCTGTTGTTTCTTGATATCACTTGGGGTGAATACAATTGACTGAAGACTGGCATCTGTGATCTAGAGATCTCTAGAGGGAGCTGACATGGATGATACACTGGACACTTCTGGCTGTAGATTGCTGTAATTGCTTTAATGTCAGTGTTTCTTACTTTGGCTTTGGCATTGAGGACAACTTTACAGAGATAAATAAAGATTTGCATTGATTATAACGCCACAATTGCAAGACATTTTATTGCAAAGACGTGCCTTTGAATTTGTCACTGTGATAATGTAGAAAGGTGGCAGCCAATTAGCATGCAGCACAATCTCACAAGCAAAACAAGATAAATTGTCACCTAGATACAAGGGTGAAATCTTGTGGCTATTCCTCAGAATAGTGCCTTGAACTCCTTTAAATCCATCTGTGAAGGCACATTGGGCCTTGGTTTAATATATCATGCAAAACAAATCAGCTCTGAAAGTGCAGCAGATTCCAACTTCTAAACCAGCTTAGATTAGCTGCTGAAATCTCCAGGGCTGGACTTAAATCCTCAACCATTTGCCTGAAAGGCAAGAGGCTAGAAATAAATAAGGCTGATAGCTGGACAAAAGAGCACAGGATGTGGTCGAGGAATTATAAGTAAGTTCATTACTGCCCTCACAACGATGCATGCATGTAAAGCCACTTTTTAGTAGGGAATCACTGGATGCAAAGACAATTTAGAATATGGTTTGCATCACATATTCTCTAATCAGGACGTGATGTCTAAACCATCATTACTGTAATGTGTTTGAACTTCTGAGATCATAGACTTAAATGCAGTTTTGAAATTTAACTTTGGGCCTTTCTGCCCTATGTACAATGATTCCATACTCACTTTAGCCATAGAATGTTGAGACAGTACATTGAAAAAATTGATAATCTAACTATCGATTGTACAGAAATAAAATGTAACAATCATTTAATATTTGGATTATGTTGCTAAAACTTTAAGTCCAGTGGAGGTTGATTAAAAGGTGAATTCTTCCTGGACTTCAAAATAATGAACTTGACAGTTTTCATCCATTCTGGATCTGTGTTGTCTTTCTACACTCTGTCAAAGGTAACAAATGAATTGTTTTGATATACATGCTGACCTATGACTATGGTATTTTGAAAGTGCTGTATAGGAACCTTGAATTCACCTGCAATGATACTTGATATTAAATTTCAGATTCTCACAGTATGTGCAGTGATACTGGTTGCTTTCTTTTCTGCTGAGAATAAGCACAGAAAACTAATTTGCACTGAAGATGGTCTGAAAAGGCTCAAGAATCATTGCTATCTCTCTCGACCCTGGGAAGTAATATACACATCTTTCAAAAACTTTGGTTATATACCTCAACACAGACCAGCTACAGATGGCATTGTTAACTTGAGTGGATAATGAACAGAGTGGGAAGTTGAGAATTTGGCAAGTTTGGTATTTGGAAGCAGAAGGGAGCAGGAAGTCTTCATTGGCTTTAGGCTTGTGGGGATTTGTGTAAGTTTGAGATATTTAAAATTTTGTCAGTGTTACAATGCTTTCTACAAAGTGAGATAAAAGTATAACAAGCAGATTAAAGATAATTAACAATCAATAAATATGGTAATGGTACAGCTTTCCTGTTGAAGGGCTGACGTTGATTCTCCTGCTCCTTGGATGCTGTCTGACCGGCTGTGCTTTTTCGGCACCACACTCTTTGACTCTGATCTCCAGCATCTGCAGTACTCACTTTCGCCTCCATAATGGTACAGTTGTAATATTATAAGGAAAGTAATACAGAAGCTCAATTTAATGCTTTGAAGATACAAATACAAATCCTAAAATGGCATTGGTAGAACTTAAGTTTGATTCCTTATATATTTGCCACTAAAGTTTATGGTGACCGTGAAACCATTTAATTGTCATCTCAAAAACAAGCTATCTAATTCACTCAATCTGTTGTCCTAACATTCGTCAACATTACCAATGTTAAACCTCTCATAAATATTCTGGGGTTTACCAATTTGCAAAAACAAACCTGTATCTTATATAAATAGTGTCACAACAAGAGCAGGTTGGAGGCTTGGAATTTTATGACAAGTAACTCACCTCCTGACTCCCCAAAGTTTGTTCATTATCTGGAAGGCATGATAGATGTGTTGGAACACTTTCCACTTGATGAATACATTTATAACACTCTAAACACAAAGTTTGGTACAAACCAGGAAAAAGCAGCACGCTTGATCAGCTGTCCATCCACCACATTAAAACGTTCACATTCCCCAACGATGATGCAGCAAAGTGTGTAAGAACCTATTCCAAATATTGAACTAAATTCATGATTGAAATTAGTTAAATTAATTATTGTAAGAAAAGGTAAAAGTAAATTAAGTTAATTATATGAATCTTGGATTAGATATGTTAATAAATGCAAGATGATAATGTCATGAGATGGGTAAACCCCTCTACTAATTTAAACCTGACACAGAGAGAAGCTCACCTCACATTGTAATCCATTAAATTTCGAGAGGCAAAGAATCATCCCAAAGGCCACTATTTAAGTAAAAATTAACAATTTTGTTCTTTAAGTCTAACAAAGAATATTAAAATCAACAACTATGGACAACTCCTTTCTCTTAAATCTATCTTTTACCTCCCCACTCTACCTACTAGTCCGATTAAGTCCCGATTAAGATTTACAAAAATAATTCAGATTTCAAAACTAACCAGCTGTTGAATCTTCTCTTTGTAGCTTCCTCTGTAGATTTTCCTCTGTTGTCTTTTCTTTAGTATTCTGCTTCACAGGTTTTTCATATGAACAGATACCTTTCAGAGAGCTATTTGGCTATTAGTCTATACTTACTGGTTTTATTGTCACTTCTCCCTCTAACCGTTCAAAATGTCTGGTTTTATACTCCAAAACATTGGATCATTTCATTGGATGTCATCAAAACATCAAATTCAAATTTGATTGGATTTTGGTATTCGGGCATAATTTAAACTGATTGGCTGACTTTGAATTTGTTTTGTATCATGGCAACTTAGCTGCACACTTTAAACACACTGTGTGCCTCTCTAAGTCAATTCCAGCTTCCAATCTCTTTTAAAGATATACACCTACACCTTCATAACAACTCTCTCCTGAAGAAATAAATGAACCATCAAAATGAAAAGATGTTTTTTTTTCTATTCTTTAACCATAACATACAGATAACTTTAATCTAAGTTCATTTTAACTTCTCCCCATATATATCTCTTCTAGACGTTATCAGTTAAATCCGTGATAATGCACCTGCGATTACATTCTTACGTAACATGTATGAATTGCAAATTAAAAGCCTGTAACATAAGACTCAAATGAAATAGTCTCATACTCTTGTCTTTAAAGCGCTCCAACAGTGGAAGAGGATTGTGATCCATGTACACAACCATCTCTGACACATTGTTCATAACATGCAATTAAAATATTGTAAGGCCAGTACCAAACTCAATAGTTCTTTTTTGATCATGGAGTATTTCTTCTGGTGGATGTTGAGTTTCTTTGTAAAGTAACCAACTGGAGGTTCAATCCCATCATCATCTTCCGGTAGCAATACAGCTGCAAGTCCTATGTCACTAGCATTGATGGCAACTTCAAAATGTTTGGTGTTGTTAAAACTGGCGTGGTGGTTAATATTGCTTTTAAATGGCCAAATGCCTTCTGGCATTGTTCTATCCACTGAAAATTTGTGTTCTTCTTCAGCAAATCGGTTAACAGTGCCCCTCCACTGCTGAAGTTTGGAATTAACTTTCGATAGAATCTGCTGAGTCCTAAGAATCAAAGTACCTCTTTCTTCGAGGTTGGTCATGGAAATTCCTCCATGGCCTTCGTCTTTGCATTCCACGGGGTCAACCTTCCATGACCGATGTTATGTCCCAAGAACATCATCTCTGCTTTCGCAAATGTAGTTTTGTTTAATTTTATTACTAGTTTTGCTTCTCGTAGTCATTCAAAGAGCTTTGCCAATTGTACCATGTGATCTTTCCAGGACTTACTAAAGATCACTACATCATCCAAATAGACTGCACAGTTTGTTAATCCAGCCACAGCTCTGTTCATGAGATTTTGGAATATGGTGGGTGTGTTCTTCATTCCAAAGGGCATCACTTTGAATTGATATAGCCCATTTGGGGCTACAAGCGCAGAAATTTCTTTCACCGACTCTGATAAAGGTACCTGCCAGTAACCTGCAGTAAGTCCAACTTCATGATGTAACTGGCTTGTCCAACTTTCTCGATACAGTCCTTCAATCCCGGTATGGGATATGTGTCTGATTTTGTTGACCGTCCGATGATCCATGCAAAATCTTTGAGTCCTGTCCAATTTGGGAACTAAGATGATCATCAAGCTCTGGCTCGGTTCGATGATATCCTCATCGAGCATGGCTTCCACCTCCTTCTGAACCTGTCTGGCTTTGAAAGGATTAAGCCAATAGGGGTGTTGTTTTATCGGAACAGTATTCCTTATGTCTACTTCATGTACAAAAGCATTAGTGTGCCCCATCTGGTTCCTACATATGTCCTCATACTGCAGTAACAAACCTTTCAACTGTGTTCTGTGCTCCTGAGAGAGATAGTTTAGTAACCTATCCCACTCCTCGAGGACTTTTTCACTTTTTAACATCTGGATTTGACTCCTCATTCTGTGGGGCAGTTACTAACACTGGTTTCTCCAGTTCTTTCTCTATAGTATAATATAGCTTCAACATCTTCACATGACATACCTGATACAGTTTTTTTCCATTTGGCATCTTTACTAGATAGTTTACTTGACTCAACTTTTTCTCAATTACCACTAAACCTGGCTTTGAAAGGATCTCCCATCACTGGTAACAGTATTAATACTTTGTTCCCTTGGGAAAACATCTCAGTCTCAGAGTTTTATCTGCCACCTGCTTCATTCTCTTTAGGTGCTTTTTAGCTAACTCACCTACTCTAATGAATCTCTCCCTCACCTCTGATACATACACTAAATGTGAGATCTCCAACTTTGGTCCTGTCAATTTCTCTTTAATTAATTTCGAAATGCCTCTCACTTCATGCCCGAATATTAACTTGAAGGGAGTAAACTGAGTAGATTTGTTTGGGGCATCTCGAATGACAAACAATATGAATAGGATACCTTTATCCCAATCATTCCGCTAACCCTGACACTGTCCTCTCAAAATGGTCTTCAAGGTCTGATGCCATCTTTTTAAAGTTTCCTGGGATTTAGGTTATAATGCACTTGATTTAAAATGCTAAGCTACCCATTATCTCTTTAAACAGCCTAGCAGTAAAATTAGACCCTTGGTCCAAATGAATCTCTCTAGGTAGCCCATGTTGCATAAAGAAAGCTCCTAATTCTTCTACCACCCTTTTTAAATTGATACTCTGTCATGGAATTGCCTCCAGAAATCTGCTAGACACATCCATTATGGTCAAAAAGTACTGGTTCCCCATTTTAGTTCTCGAGAGGGGACCTACACAATCAATTATAACCTGCGTGAAAGGTTCTTCAAATGCAGGAATTGGCAACAAAGGTGCTGGTTTTATTACCACCTTTGGCTTACCTACCATTTGGCATGTATGACACATACAGCAAACGTTAACCACATCCTTGAGCATTCCAGGCTTTAATTTTTGTTTCATTTCGTGCTATGACTTTTAATAGCAGGATCTTGTACCACACAGTCTGGGAAAGTACCAGGATATTTTTCTTTTAACCTTTCAGTTTCTTGATCTTCCTTGGTCTTCTCCACAACAAGGGGTGTTATTCCTACCTTAGACCTTGCGAAATCATTCCCAAAGACAAACTGGATTCCTGGAACTGACACTCTGTCAGTCACTCCCACTGTTACTCTCCCGGTTTTGAGTTGGCACTCCAACCTGTTCATACATAGGGGAACACAAAATTTCTGTCCATCTATCCCACAAATTACCACACTCTTGGGTAACATATCAGAAAGAGTACAAATATACTCACCTCTTACTATTAGAGACTGGTTAGATCCCGTATCTCTCAAAATTATAGCTTCTTGCCCTTCTCTACTGTTCTTTCTGACTAAACTTTACCCACAGAGGCAAATTTTTTATAGAGATCAGGCATTAACTCCATACCCAGCCCTTGCCTAGGCTATGCACTCTCTGGCATCTCCTTGCCTCTTCATGAGGTTCCCTTTACTACCTTCATTAATGTCACTGGCTTAGCTTCTTTTACCATCTTTTCCCACAGCACCTTTCCTTAACAACCAACACTGTGACTTTACGTGTCCCTCTTTCCCAGAGTGGAAACACTTGAGGCCTTTCACCTCCTTTCCACTCTCTTGGGCTTCTTTTTTAACCTGTGGTAAACTCTTACCAGTGCTTTCTACTCTTTGTTTCGTAGTGTAGGATCTCCCCTTCTCTCAACTTCTATCCCTCACAGGACGAAATTCTGGCTGGAAGCTTGTCTTATGCACCAACATGTGCTAATTTTGCTGCCCTTCTCGCTTTCTGAACTTTCTGCTCATCCACGTGAGTTCTTAAAATCTCGAGAAATGAGTTTTTAAACTCCAGCAGAATAATTTCTCTTAGCGCCTCATAGGTCTTATCTATCTTTAAGGCCTGCACCCATTTATCAAAATGACTATGTTTAATTATTTCGAACTCAATAAAAGTCTGACCTTGTTCCTTCTTTATGTTTCTGAAATGTTGTTTCTATGCTTCTGGTACCAATTCATAATCACTTAAAATAATCATCTGACAGCGTGGCAAATACCTCACTAGCTCTGCCTACCAGTTTGGTCTGAACTAGCATTACCCATAAATCCTTGGACCACTCCGCCTGCCTAGCCAGTTTTTCAAACAAAATAAAGAAGGCTTTTGATCTTTCTAATCAAAATGTGCAGAGCTTTGACATATATGTACATATCAATAACTTAATGTTTAATCTCCATCCTGTTAACTTGACTTTGCTGACTAAGTCGCAACCTCTCAAGTTCAAGTTCTCTCTTTTTGTGCTGAGCTAAGAACCTTCTCTCTCTTTCTTTATTTTTTAACTCCATTTTCCTCAATTGTGATGTAACCTTTTCTAACTCTACTGCACTTGTCTGTTTCTCTGACACACCGAAGTGTTTGAGTAATTCCTTTACAATTCCAGCTTTACTTTGATCCTTGGATAAACCCAAATTTAACTTCTTTGCTAATTCTAAAAGTATGGCCTTTTTCTTTCCTTCTAAACTTTCTTGGCAAATTTGAGGATCATCTTCAAACCCCAGAACCTCTTTAGCAATTTTAAGAGCCATTTAACCAATCACAAGCCACCAAAATTAAACAAATTGTCTCACCTACATTTTATTTAAAGTTCTCGGACACTAAACTGCAAGTGTTTAAATCTACTGGGCGTTTTTCAAACCCAAATCTATTCAAATCTGTCCAAATCTCAGACTGGATCTGTCTAAACCTGTTCAAATCATGGATGGAAGTCCCAAAACTGTTACAACGTTGGGTAAACCCCTCTGCTAATTTAACCTGACAAATAGAGAAGCTCACCTTGCGCCATAATCTGCGAAATTTTGCGAGGCAAAGAACATCCCAGTGGTCATTATTTTAAATAAAAATTAACAATTTTTCTTTCTTCATGTCCAACAGAAAATATTAAAAGCAACAACTATCTACAACTCCTTTCCCTTAAACCCATCTTTTACCTCCCCATTCTACACTACTGGTCCAATCAAAACCCCGATTACGATTGACAAAAAAAAATCAAATTTCAAAACCAGATGTCAAATCTTTTCTTTACATCTTCCTCTGTAGATTTTCCTCTGCCTTCTTTTCTTCAGCATTCTGCTTCATAGGTCTTTTGTATGAACAGGTACCTTTCAGAGAGCTATTCGGCTAGTAGTCTACTTGTGTTGGTTTCCTTGGCAGTTCTCTCTAACTGTTCAAAATGTTTGGTTTTGTAACCCAAAACATTGGATCATTTCATTGGCTTGAGGTCATCAAAACACTAAATTCAAATTTGGTTAGATTTTGGTATCAGGGGCATAATATAAACTGATTGGCCGACTTTGAATTTGTTTTTGTATCATCTGCACTATTAGTTTCCCAGTCAAATGTTACATTTTAAATTCTTTCACCACTTTGTGTGCCTCTCTAAGTCCATGCCAGCTTCTACTCTCTCTTAAAGGTACAGTACACACCTACACCTTCATAACAATAATATGGTTGTGACCAGTGGGCAAATTATCCAGAGCCAGAAGCTAATAATGTTTGAATCTTTGAAATCTAATACCCCAAAGGACTGTGGATGTTCAGATGGAGACAGATCTTTGGGCACTTAGCAAATCAAGGAACATGGGAAGCAAGCAGAAAAGTGAAGTTGCAGTGAAAAGCAGCCATAGTCTAATTGAGTAGAGAAACAGGTTAAAAGGGCTGTTTTCTTGCTCCCAAATCTTATATTTGTAGATTTCTAGGTTCGTAAGCACCTGCACTCTCTTCTCTGATAGCATGGTGTCTTGTTTTGCTTTATAGTTGCACAAGTAAATGAATTATAATAAAGCTATAGATTAAATGAATGTATGTTGTGAATATCAGCATCTGGAAGTATATAACTCATCTACTTGATGTGGAGAGTTCCCACTTACTTCCTGTGCAGCGAGTCGTGCACCAACAAGCTCACTGTTAACAAGTTCAAAAAGTTCAATTGTGTGGGATCTTCTGGATGGTTGCCCACACCAGGAAAAGTATTCCTGATAATCAAGCAGCCTGACAGCTATTTTAAGCTTCAGTGAACATTAATTGGCTTCACTCAGGACTTCCATTCATGTTAGGGTGAAAATCCCACCCCAGAATTTTGCCTGCCATTAATCTCTGGTGCCAATAGCAACAGTGCCACAGACCGGGAGTAAGCAGTCTCGAGATTCCAGATGCTCCCCTCAACTTTCTACCTGAGATTCGAGCAGGATGACCTTTTGGGACTTCGGTTACCCCCACCACCCTCAAAACTGAGGCCAAATAGTTTGCTGTTTCACAAAGAAATATATAAAGAAAAGCAATAATTAGCCTTTTGCCTCTTTGAGCTTGCTCTGTCACTCTGTTTCTGTTTTCTCTCTTTATCCTTTGATCACTTTAGCCTAAGGGCTGTATGTAACTCTTTCTTGAAAACTCACGATATTTTGGCCTCAACTACTTTCTGTGGTGGAGACTTCCATGGGCTCACCACTCTCCGGATAAAGAAATTTCTCCTCATCTCAGTCCTAAATAGCTTCCCCCATAACTTTATATTGTCACCCCTGGTTCTGAACGTCCTGGTCATCGGGAACATCCTTCCCACATTTATGTCATCCAGTTGTGTTCGAATTTGACAGATTTCTGTGAGATCCCTCAACATTCTTCTAAATTTGATTGTACAAAGAGCCTCAATTGCGCACAAACAGATTAGGACCACTGTGAGCTATTGACACCCCTCACCCCTGTATGAAAGATGCCAATCTTGAAGCACTGGCTGGCTTAGCATTATCCAATTCATTTCCCTGCATTCACTCCACTTCTCCACCCTCACTGGGCACCTCTACTGCATTACTCCCATCACCTCAGATTGCATTCCAAACAACACTATCTAAACTCACTTAAATTCAAAATTTTCAAATTGTTTCATTTTTGTTTAGCTGTGAATTTGTTTTATCTATTCACTGGGTGCACTTTCATCTCTGTCCAGTTTCTGGCAACAGCCTAGCAAAGTTGGAAATGCTTGGTTTATGGTCTATGACCTGAAAAATAAACTAGAAGCAGTGATTGAGATGCCATATGTGCCAGGAGTGGTCATCTTAGAAAATACCATGTGATGTGATGATGCTGTCACTTTAGAAAGGTTATTTTGTCCTGGGGTTTTTGAAGAGAAGTTGCAAAGGCAGAGATGATAAAGTGTCTACTAGAGCCAGCCTAAGTCAATAATTTAGGAGACTTTTAGTTTTTTTTTAAAAAACAGATGTAACGATGGAAGGGGAGTGGCCATTTCTTTCAGAGAAGGCTTTTTAGTTTTTTAACTGTAGCAGTTAGAAGCTGTTTGGCTCCAAGAAGAGTTGAAGCTTCAGGTAAATGACTCTTAACTGTGATCTTCTCCAAAATCCCTCTTGATGTTGAATGGCAAATAAGAGTCTGTGTCTGAATTTATCTTTTTTTGCTAAGGGGTGTGTTTTTGGGATGTTACTATATTAATTAGTAATAGGTACTGTATCTATTATTCAGTTAAGTCTTCCAATTTTTAACTTATTCTAAATTCCTCTTTCTTTTGTTTGTATTTTAACTACAGTATTTAAATAAATTATGTTTTGCTTAAAGTCGAGTGGTTTGACCAGTTGCATCACATCTGGAACACCCACTTCACATCAACTTTGAAAATAAAAAAAAATGAGGGTCTAGGCAACCTTCTTAAAATATTTTGAGGGGTCTGGTCTGGTCTGGTCCATGTCAATGACCAAGGTCAGATGGGATAAGAACATTGTTACTTAAAATGTTTAAATCTTTGTGATGAGACATAGCAGTACCGGGTAGTGTGAGACTGTTTATGAGCCATGGACTATTTGTCTATTGTATCATAAAAGCCTTTAAGGTGGTTTTTAATAATTCATTTTGTGTTTGGGAACAAATAAAAGTTTTTTTTTCTCTTCAGAAGATTATATCATCATAATTACTTAGCCTATTTCTACTACTGTACAAATAATCACACCATTGCCCACCGATATAACTAGCCAATACTTGATGACAAGTGATCATAATTAAATCTAGAGGCTAGCATCACTTTACAAATTCAATGAGTGATATAATGTCTTTCACTTGATTACAAGAGGCTTCCACTTATGGTGATGGGCACAACTTAATAACAAATGGGCATAACCAATTATGCTACCTGTTGAAGCAAATAATTTGAACAAAATGTGAACAAAAAGAATGCACTGATAAATGAGACTCATTTGAATTGTGCCATTTCCTGGCAACTGTTAGAGTTATCACTGACTACACTGATGGAAATCAGTAAAATGGCATCTGGCCCTCTGTACTGAATCATTAATAACATACATTGTTGATTGAATACTGGAGTAATGTCCGAATTGCTTTTTTTTGGTCAATTTTAAGTCTGATGGCAACTAATGATGCTGCTTCATGATTGCTATATTGTCAGTGCCTTTTAAGAAAATGATAGACAGATAGGTATTTCCCTTTAATTGACTCACTATTATTACTTGATCGGTTTGTAGTGATCTTACAATTATTAATCCTATAATATGAATGCTGAAATCACTTTCGGGAAGAATAATACTCTAATCCCAAAGTTTGTGCGAAGATTTGTAGCTCGGGTGCTCGTTGCTGTAGTTCTGTTCGCCGAGCTGGAAGTTTTTGTTGCAAACGTTTCGTCCACTGGCTAGGCGACATCATCAGTGCTTGGGAGCCTCCTGCGAAGCGCTTCTTTGATGTTTCCTCCGGTGTTTATAGTGGTCTGTCCCTGCCGCTTCCGGTTGTCAGTTTCAGCTGTCCGCTGTAGTGGTTGGTATATTGGGTCCAGATCGATGTGTTTGTTGATGGAGTTTGTGGATGAATGCCATGCCTCTAGGAATTCCCTGGCTGTTCTCTGTCTGGCTTGCCCTATGATAGTAGTGTTGTCCCAGTCAAATTCATGTTGCTTGTTGTCTGCGTGTGTGGCTACTAAGGATAGCTGGTCGTGTCGTTTCGTGGCTAGTTGATGTTCATGTATGTGGATTGTTAGCTGTCTTCCTGTTTGTCCTATATAGTGTTTTGTGCAGTCCTTGCATGGTATTTCTGATGATGTCCAAGAATTCCTGTGTTGATTGTATAGAGTGTTTGGATTCGCTGACCAGGTGTTTCAGTTTCTGTTGTAGTTCTTTGGACAGTTTGTATGATGGTGTCCCTGGTAGTGATACTACCAGCAGATAAAGGCAGAATGACGGTCATCCTAGATAAATCTGATTACATCCAAAAAGCACAACAACTACTTGCAGATATCAACACCTACCAAATGAAGGAATTTGACCCCAAACCACAACTCACCAATAGGATAAATAACACACTAAGGAATCTACAAAAAAACGGACAGATAACCAGAGCTGACCTATAAAGAATGAAACCGGAAAGCAACAACATCCCCAGATTCTATGGATTACCTAAAGTACACAAACCAGACATCCCACTCAGACCCATAGTATCAGCTACCAGGGACACCATCATACAAACTGGCCAAAGAACTACAACAGAAACTGAAACACCTGGACAGTGGATCCAAACACTCTATACAATCAACACAGGAATTCTTGGACATCATCAGAAATATACACATAGACAAAGAAGAAACCATGATATAATTCGACGTGACGGCACTGTTCACTTCGATTGACAAAACTCTAGCCAGAGAAACAATAGCCAACCTACTGGATATACAGAACAGAAAACAGGACGCTGAACCTATCAACAAAGATGGCATACTTAAACTACTGGACTTGTGCCTCACAACACATTTCACATTCAACAACCAGATATACGAACAAATCAACGGAACACCCATGGGATCACCAATCTCGGGACTCATAGCAGAGGCAGTTATGCAAGGGTTAGAACAAACAGTCCTACCACAAATTCAACCCAAACTCTGGGTCAGATATGTCGATGACACGTTTGTAATCATTAAAAACACGGAAATAGAAAAAACACACCGGATCATCAACGCCACACTCACAGGAATCCGATTCACGAGAGAAGAAGAAAAGGATAGCCAACTCCCATTCCTAGACGTGATGGTACAGAGAACACCGAACGGAGAATTCACTACAAGGGTATACAGGAAAGCCACACACACAGACCAAGTCCTAAACTATGAAAGTAACCACCCCAACACACACAAACGAAGCTGCATCAGGACACTATTCAAAAGGGCCACAACACACTGCAGTACACCAGAACTGCAAAAAGAAGAAGAGGAACACCTATACAAGGTATTCGCCAAAAACGGATACCCGTGCAACTTCATCAACAGATGCCTAAGAGAAAGACCACGGAACGAGGACATACCACAACCAAAAGGACTAGCCACACTACCATACATCAGGAGCATCTTGGAACTGACAGCCAGACTACTGCGACCCCTAGGACTCATAACGGCACACAAACCAACAGCCACACTCAGACAACAACTCACCAGAACGAAGGACCCGATACCCAACATGAGCAAGACGAATGTAGTGTACAAAATACCATGCAAGGACTGCACAAAACACTATATAGGACAAACAGGAAGACAGCTAACAATCCGCATACATGAACATCAACTAGCCACGAAACGACACGACCAGCTATCCTTAGTAGCCACACACGCAGACAACAAGCAACATGAATTTGACTGGGACAACACTACTATCATAGGGCAAGCCAGACAGAGAACAGCCAGGGAATTCCTAGAGGCATGGCATTCATCCACAAACTCCATCAACAAACACATCGATCTGGACCCAATATACCAACCACTACAGCAGACAGCTGAAACTGACAACCGGAAGCGGCAGGGACAGACCACTATAAACACCGGAGGAAACATCAAAGAAATGTTTCGCAGGAGGCTCCCAAGCACTGATGATGGGGACGGAACGTTTGCAACAAAAACCTCCAGCTCGGCGAACAGAACCACAGCAACTCTAATCCCAAGGGACTCAGCATTTAGGTCCTCAAATTAATAGCATTGGGGGAGCTGACAGACTTGCAATCGACCAGGTGCTCATTTGCAATTGATTGAGTGAACGCCACACCGGATTTCAGCAATTATGTAAAAATTACATCTATTGGCAGATGAATATTTAATGCTATATTTAATCTGTCCACTATTTTATGAGAATATTGATATGCTTCAAATAAAATAGTGAACAAAGGAATTTCTTGAAACACATTAACTATATTCCATTCGTATTACCAGCATGATTTCTTGATCTCCCACCTGGGACTTGAACCTAGCTTACCTGGCTCAGAGGTCGGGTTTCACCCACTATGTTGCAATTATCCTTCTGCCAAGTCACAACATAATTTAGCTTAGATTCCCTGCAGTGTGGAAACAGGCTCTTCAACCCAACCGACCCTCTGACGAGTAATCCACCCAGACCTATTTCCCTCTGACTAATGCACCTAACACAATGGGCAATTAGTTGGCCAATTCACCTGACTAGCACATCTTTGGACTGCAGGAGGAAACCGGAGCACCCGGAGGAAACCCCACGCAGACATGGGGAGAATGTGCAAACTCCACACAGGCAGTCACCAAAGGTTGGAATCGAACCTGGGACCCTGGTGCTGTGAGGCAACAGTGCTAACCACTAATCCACCGTGCCACCCCGTGCCTTGTCACGAGTGTTTTTTTCCAGTCAAGTGGTTTAATGCATTGGATGGAACAGGTTGCACCTGAACTGAAATAGGATCAGCATACTTCTGGAAAGGTTTACTGGTGGGGTTGGTGGGAATTGAAACTAATTTGGCAGGGGGGATGGGATGCAGAATGGAGGTACAGTAGGGGGTGAACCATAGACAGGTATAGAAGAAGCTATAAGTCAGCCTAGAAGGTACTTCAAATATGGAGCATTTTAATGATAGCATTTTAAAGAAATGTTAAGTTTATTATGAAAAAGGAGAAAGCTGGTCTTCAAAACAGGTTTTCAATTGGGAAATAGATAGGCAGGAGGCTGGAAGAACACAGCAAGTCAGGCAGCATCAGGAGGTGGAGAAATCAATGTTTTGGGTGTAACCCTTCCTCAGGACTTTGAATTGGGAAAGGGAGATTTTATTAAAATAAGCAGGATCTGGCCAAAATAGAGTGGTAACAGTAACGAGGTAAATTTACAGCAGAACATTGAGAGGTATTCAAAAAAGTACTGGGGAGAGCACATGTTCCCAACTTGTTTCTTTAGTGTGAAATGTCGGAGCAACAAGCCCAGAGAACCTTGAATGCCTGGAATATTTATGATTTGGAGATGATGGTGTTGGACTGGGGTGAACAAAGTTACAAATTTATTTCGAATTCTGTGTTACGATCGAGCCCTCCACTATCACCTGATGAAGGAGCGTCGCTCCATAAGCTAGTGTGCTTCCAATTAAACCTGTTGGACTATAACCTGGTGTTGTGTGATTTTTAACTAGGAATATTCAGGACTGGATAAGAAGGAAAAGAGATATTTACAATAGGTACAAAGGAACCAAAACAAAAGAAGATCTTGTGAAGTATACAAAATACAGGAAGAACTCAAGAAAGCATTTAGGACACTAAACAAAAGGGGCATGAGACAATGCTTGTGGGAAAGAATATAGAGATTCCCAAGAAGTTCTACATGTATATAATGAGGAAGAAAGTAATCAGGGAAAGCGTAAGGTCTGTTATGCACCAAGCGGCAATCTGTGTACAAAGCCAGAGGACAATGCTAGCATGTTAAATTAATATTTCACATCTGTCTTAACTCAGGAGAAGGAGGATGCATGAACAGAATTCCAGAAGATGTAATATGAAGTTCTGAACAGACAGATAGAAGATGTGATGAGGTATTGGAGGTTTTGGCAGATTTAAAAGTCGTCAAATCCCCAGATTCAATTAGTTTTGTCCCAGGCTATGTGGGAGACAAGGGAGGAAATTACATGGGCGCTGATCATCTCTGGCCATGTGGGAGATACCAGATGACTGGAGGATGGCTCATGTGGTTCCAACTTTCCAGGAAGGGTTGTAGACATGGCCCAGGGTTTATAGACCTATAAGTCAAATATCAGTGGGAGGGAAACAATTGGAGAAAATATTGAAGGAGAAAATTAATCACAATTTAGAGAGGGATGGTTTGATCAGGGAGAGTCATCATGGCTTTGATGAGGGAGGTCATGCCTAACAAATTTGGTGGAATTTAATTTGAGGAGGTGACAAGGTGTTTGGATAAAGTTTGGGCAGTTGATGTAGTATACATGGATTTCAGCAAAGACTTTGCAAACTCCCACTTTGGAAATTTATAAAGAAGGTAAAAGTGCAGGGTAACTTGGAAAGATTAATCCAACATTGGCTTAGTGTTTGGAGACAGAGGGTGGTGGTAGAAGACTGTTTGTGTGACTGGTGCCCAGTGAACAGTGATGTACCACAGTGATCAGTGCAGGGTCCTTTGTGTTTTGTGATATTCATTTATAATATAGATGAGAATGTGGAAGAGATGATAAGTACATTTTTGGATGACTTTAAGATAGGCCAGAGGATTAACAGTGAGAAGGAAGGAGTTAGATTACAGGAAGATATAAATGGATTGGTCAGATGGGCAGATCAGTGGGGCAGATGAATTTAACTCTGCTAAATGTGATATGATGGCAGAAGATTCAAGACAAAGGAGCACGCAATTAATGGCAAAATAGTGGGAAACTCAGAGGAACAAAGAAAACTTGGGCTGCTTGTCCACAGACCTCTGAAGGTGAGAAGGATAGTGAGGATAGTTAAGAAGGCAGATGGGACATATGCCTTTATCAGTTATAGCATTGATTATAAGAGCAGGGAGGTTACATTGCAGTTGTATAGGACTTTGGTTAGACAACAACTAATGTACCATGTGCAGTTCTGTAGGAAGGATGTAACTGCCCTGAAGGGGTGCAAAGGATATTCATAAGGATGTTCTCTCTGGGTTCTATCTCCATCTATCATTTACACTTCTCCTTCTCCCCCTACTCCATCTTCACATATATACCAACCTTTTTTCTTCGCTACAATCTGTTCTGAAGAAAGATCACTGGACCCAAATCATTGACTCTGCTTTCTCTCTACAGAAACTGCCGAACTGCTGAATGTTTCCAAAAATTTCTGTTTTTGTTTTTTTTCACATGATGTTTCCATCAGGATGGATGATACCTGGCTCAGTAGTTAACAGTATTGCCTCATAATACTTGGGACCTGGGTTTGATTTCACACTCAGGCAACTGTCTTTGTGGAGTTTGTATGTTCTCCCCATGTCTATATGGGTTTCCTCCGGGTGCTCCAGTCTCCTCCCAGAGTCCATAGGTTAGGTGGATTGACCATGTTAAAAAGTTACCCAGTAATGTCCAAGGATGTGCAGGTTAGGTGGATTAGCCGTGTTAAAAAATTACCCAGTAGTATCCAAGGCTGTGCAGGTTAGGTGAATTAGCTATAGGAAATGCAGGGTTTTGGGATTAGGGTCAGGAACTAGATCTGGATGGGATGCTCTTCAGAGGGTTGGTGCAAGCTCGGTGGGCTGAATGGCCTCTTTGCATACTGGGATTCCACGATTCTATCCTATGTTGTATGGGATGGAGCATTTCAGTTATATACCAACCCAAGCTGGATAAGCTTGGGCTGCTTTCTTTACATCAGAGGACGTTCAGGGGATGGGGACCTGACAGAGGTATGTAAGGTTACGAGCAGCATGGACAGCTTGAATGGAAAGTAGCTGTTCCCTTTAATTGAAGGGTCAATAACAAGTGGGCATAACTTCTAAGTGAAAGACAGGAGGTTTAGAAAGGATTTGAGGAAAACCGTTTCACCTGAATGTACTGGAGTCTGGAATGCATTGTCTGGGAGCATGCTTAAGGCTGGAAACCTCACAGACTTCAAAAAGTACAGGATGACACAGTCATAACATTCAAGCCTGTGGGCTAGTGAGGGTAAGTGTGACTAGTGTAGGTAGTATAATATTTTTGGTAGTGCAGAATTGATGGGCGAAAGGGTCTTTTCTGTACTTTATGATTCTACGCAGAGGGTGGTGCATGTACGGAATGACCTGCCAGAGGAAGTGGTGCAGCATTTCAAAGGCATCTGGATGGGTATATGAATAGGAAAGGTTTAGAGAGATATGGGCCAAGTGCTGGCAAATAGGACTAGATTAGGTTAGCATATTGGGTCAGCATGGACGAGTTGGACTGAAGGGTCTGTTTCTGTGCTGTACATCTCAATGACTCTATGACTCTAAATGCAAAATTCCTGAACGATAAAGGATGTATAGGATTGGATAGACAAGAATGGTAGATGCAGAGGATTCAAAACAGCAGATGCACTGAAGGAGTCTAGAAAGTGCAGAGCTTTGCTTAAAAAAGAAACTTGGAGGGTGAAGACAGGCCATGAGAAAACACCGATGGGTAACATTCACTTGAGTAATTGCAGAAGGGATTCATCAGTTTGTTGCGTGGGCTGGAATGATTCAGCTGTGAAGAGAAATGAGATAGTCTGGGATTGTTTCCTCAGAGCAGAAAACGCTGAAGAGTTAACAAACACAGAGAATACTGGAGCAGCTCTACTCCTTGCTGCATAATGTTCTCATTTTGTGCCATTGCAGATTAACTTTCATGTTTTGCTTTTTTTCTCTCCCATGATAACAACTTCCCTAATACAGTTGGGGTACTTTTTTGAAATAAATCAGCCGATATGTTGTTTAAATCTCAGTTCAGAATTTCAAACGGGAGCTTAGCATTTCTTGACAATGAACAAAATAAACAAATAAATGGATTAACATTAGCAGCATGAAGGTTGAAATAAGTGATTGCAGCCTGTATTGCCTAACAGGTGTAACTGTTGTATGAAGAGCATCTAATGAGCACTCAGGAATATATCTGAAATCGAGACCTGGATTGCTTCAGCAGACAGCAAAACATATAAAGCTATTTGCTTTCTGCACTCCTCAGTGTAGGTGAAACCCTTCACCTAATATTTTGCTCCCAGCACATAACTCTTCCTGGGATTACATTCATAATCAGTGGTGGAAGGAGATTTGCACTTTGATGACCAGCTCTCCCTAGAGACAGGCTGTCATTACTGAAAGTTGGGAAAACAAATTGAATGACTTAGGTTTTTGGACTGATTTCTAGCTCACAGTTCTGGCTTATGCCTACACTAACAATTCTACATAGCCAAAAATTAGATTGAAACAATATTTTTTTGATGTATTATGAAATGACTTGAACATTTTTAAAACATAATCTTTAATTAGTTTTAGGCCACCAAGCTAAAAACAACATCACCTGAAAAGATTAGATTAGATTAGATTACTTACAGTGTGGAAACAGGCCCTTCGGCTCAACAAGTCCACATCGACCCGCCGAAGCGCAACCCACCCATTCCCCTACATTTACCTAACACTACGGGCAATTTAGCATGGCCAATTCACCAGACCTGCACATCTTTGGACTGTGGGAGGAAACCGGAGCACCCGGAGGAAACCCACGCAGACATGGGGAGAATGTGCAACGGGAATTGAACCCGGTTCTCTGGCGCTGTGAGGCAGCAGTGCTAACCACTGTGCCACCGTGCCGCCCACAAAATTATGGCTTCTTATTTCTGTTGATAAAGGTGAGTTGGATAGCAACCAATTTTATTATGTACCAGTGCATTAGGATATCTGATTCCAAGAAACTGTGGGAAAAGTGGGAAAATTCCAATGGTGTCATATGCTAATCAGGTAGCATATGTCATTGCAGGATCATAGAATCACAGAATCCCTACAATGTGGAAGCAGACCATTTGGCCCATTGAGTCCACACAGACCCTCTGAAGTCCCACCCTACCGACCTTAATGCCGCATTTCCCATGGCTAATCCACCTAACCTACACATCCCTGGAGCTCACATTCACCCTATCTTTTGTACCAACCTTGTGGTTTGATCTATACCATAGTAAAAGATGTTCTACTAACATAAGTGTTTTTCTGATCTCAGCCAATTGTGAATATATTCTATACAAGATAGCAATACAAAAAATATGATAGAGAATGTCTCATTTTTCCAATGATCACTAACTTCTTCCACTTGCTCAGTGACCATCACCAGATTAAAAACAATGGTTGACCCTGGCTGACTTGCTCATCTGTTACCCTTTAACACTATGGCATTTGCATTTTTTTAAATCTATAAAATCCCTACAGTGTAGAAGCAGGCCATGCCGACCATCAAGTCCACATTGACCCTCCTAAGAGCACCCCATTCAGACCTTCCTTCTGCAACCTATCCCTGTATTTCCCATTGCTAAACCATCTAGCCTGCACATTCCTGGACACTATGGGCAATTTTAGCATGGTCAATTCCACCAACTGGCACATCTTTGGACTGTAGGAGGAAACCAGAGCACCCAGAGGAAACCCAGACACACATAGGGTGAATGTGCAAACTTCACACAGACAGTCACCTGAGGTGGATTCAAACCCGGGACCTTGACGCTGTGAGGCAGAAGTTATAACCACTGAGCCACCGTGCTGAGCTGCACATTATTTTAATTTGATTCTTAAGGTTCAGTGCCAGCTATCTCTCTGCAAGGAATTTATGTTTTATCTTACTTCAAACAAAAATGTAGTTGAGAAATGTGGTTATCTTTGAAGCACATGTTAAACATGAAGCAACCTCCTAGAAGGGTGGAATGCAGTCTGAGGAAATTGATCTCTATTGTAAATTAGTTGTCCACAATCTCCAAACCTAGAGAGTTATTGGAATGGCTGACATAAAAGAAGGCCAAGAACAGTAAAAGAGAGTTTACAAAACTTTAATTGTTTTCTCAGGGTCTTGAGTGGGCCTTTCATTGTTGAAAATATTTCTCTGTAAATATGAATGGATAAATTGATTGAATATCGTATTTCCCAGTTTTTGCCAATAGATGTCAGTGACACAGTGTCAGTGTGCCATCATCTAATGGCACACACTGATTACAACAACAATATAGGCTGTTTGCTTTCATGGTTGAGTTTGCCTTTATATTGTGGGCATAACCTTGTGCACGGCGATATATTAGAGCACTGCATATTTTGACTTTGTTGAAACTTTTAAACAATTGAAAGGGAAAAATGAGGAGGTAAGATATCCATTCCATGAACAGGACAGCAAAGCAAATCATGCCTGCTGCAATGCGTCACACATAAAAGAAACAATATTAAAAAAAAGTAATGTGCATTTTACATGTAAAACATGTGTGGTAACTCTTGTTAAATTCTTAATAAAGGTTACAATGACAGATCATGTGCTGAGTACAAATAACATGCTAATTTTAAAAATTAATTTCATAGGAACAGTTTGTTTAGAAACTCTTTCATCCATTTCTGTTCTTCCCTTTGTCTGGTTTTGGATTTCCAGATTGCTGTAAGCTTTAATTCCAATCAATTCAAAAAGATATCCTCATGCAATTTGCTGTGGTTATTTTTGTATTCACAACTCGATCCAAAATGACATGCCAAGGTGTGTAGAAGTCACGTACAGCTTTGAATACCATTACTTCCAGCAACCCTGTGAAGCAACTGTCAAAGAGCACAACAATTATGATGAAAGTACAGAAACGTTAGAGTTCCATGCATTAAAAATAAGCTTTCTGCAAATTAATAAAATATGAACTTGGTGTGCTGCCAGATTCTGCAACTGCAGGCATGTGTTGTCTGATCAAAGTTCTCCTGACAATGCAATGAGTACCATTTGATTGACTTTTACCAGCTATGTAGGGATTCCAACAGTGTGGATTCAAATCCTGCACTGGCTCAGTTACCATGAAGGACTCTCCTTCTCAATCTCTCCCCTCGCCTGAGGCCTAGTGACCCTTAGGTTAAACTACCACCAGTTATCTCTTCCTAATAAGAGCGCAGCCCTGCAGTCAAATACGATTATGGCAAGATTTTCAACAAAAGGCAGTCAAGCTCATAAGTCAATAATAAGAATCAACTGCTTGAATATGATGCATAACCTAAATAGACAGAAAATGCTTATTATAAGTGACAGAGGAAGATAGTTGGAGGGACAGGTAGTGTTGAGGAAGTAGGGAAGCTGAAAAAGGACTATGGACTGATTAGGAATAGTCAGCATGGCTCTGTGCATGGGAAATCATGTCTCGTGAACTTGATTGAGTTTTTTGAAGAAGTAACAAAGAGGATTGATGAAGGCAGAGTGGTAGACATGATCTATATGGACTTCAGTAAGGCAATTGACAAGGTCAGATTTGGGAGAACCCATGGGAGACTGGTTAGCAAGGTTAGATCTCATGGAATAAAGGGAGAACTAGCCATTAGAGACAGAACTGGCTCAAAGGTAGAAGACTGGATGCCTATGACCAGTGGAGTGCCACAAGGATCAGTGCTAGGTCAATTACTTTTCATCATTTATATAAATAATTTGGATGTGAACATAGGAGGCATAGTTCGTAAGTTTGCAGATGACACCAAAATTGGAGGTGTTGTAGACAGCGAAGAAGGCTATGTCAGAGTACAATGAGATCTTGATCAGATGGGCCAATGGACTGAGAAGTGGCAGATGGAGTTTAATTTAGATAAGTGTAAGGTGCTGCATTTTAGAAAAGCAAATCAGAGCAGGACTTAAACACTTAATGGTAAGGTCTCAGGGAGTGTTGCTGAACAAAGAGAACTTGGAATGTAAGTTCATAGTTCCTTGAAAGTAGAGTCACAGGTAGATAGGATATTGAAGAAGGCATTTGGTATGCTTTCCTTTATTGGTCAGAGCATTGAGTATAGGAGCTGGAAGATCATGTTGCAGCTGCACAGGCCACTTTTTGAATGTTACATGCAATTCTGGTGTCCTTCCTATTGGAAGGATATTGTGAAACTTGAAAGGGTTCAGAAAAGATTTATAAGGATGTTGCTAGGGTGAGAGGATTTGAGGCTGAAGAGGCTGGGGCTGTTTTCCCTGGAATATCGGAGGCTGAGGGGTGACCTTATAGAGGTTTATGAAATCACGAGGGGCATTGACAGAATAAATAGACAAAGTATTTTCCCTGGGGTGGGGGGTCGAGAGGGGAAAGATATAAAAGGGATCAAAAGAGCAACCTTTTCATGCAGCGGGTGGTGCGGTTATGGAATGAGCTGCCAGAGGAAGTGGTGGAGGCTGGTACCATTGTAGCATTTGAAAGGCATCTGGATTGGTATGGGAATAGGAAGGGTTTAGAGGGATGTGGATCAAGCATTGGCAAATGGGACTAGATTATGTTAGGATAGCTGGTCAGCATAGATGAGTTGGACCATCTGTTTCCGTGCGATACATCTCTATGACCAAGTCTTGGACAGTATAGAAGAGTAGGAAAAGAAATGGCACATGGAATTTGAGCAATGTGAGGATACACACTTTGGTAGGAAGAATAGCGGCACAGACTATTTTCTATATGGTAAAAGGTTTGAGAAATCTGAAGTATAAAGCAACATTAGAGTTCTCTTTCAAGACTCTTTTAAGGATAACATGCAATTTCAGTTCACAGCTAAGAAGACCAATGCAATGATAGCATTCATTTTGAGAGGGCTGGATTCCAAGAGTAGATATATACAACTGAGGCTGTATAGGGCTCTGGTCAGACCACATTTGGAATATTGTGAGCAGTGTTGTGCCCTTTACCTCAAGAAGGATATGTTAGAGTGGTGCTGGAAAAGTACAGCAGTTCAGGCAGCATCCAAGGAGCAGGAAAATTTATGTTTCGGGCAAAAGCCCTTCATCAGGAATATTCCTGATGAAGGGCTATTGCCCGAAACATCGATTTTCCTGCTCCTCAGATGCTGCCTGAACTGCTGTGCTTTTCCAGAACCATTCTAATCTAGAATCTGGTTTCCAGCATCTGCAGTCCTTGTTTTTTACCTCAGGAAGGATATGCTAGCCTTGGAGAGAGTCCAAAAGAGGTTCACAAGAATTATCCCAGGAATTAAGGAGTTGTCATATGAGGAGCGATTGAGGGCCCTGGGCCTATATTTGAGGTAATTTACAAGGATGAGGAGTGGATTTCTTTGATACTTACAGAATAATGAGAGGCCTGGATAAGGCGGACATTGAGAAGATGTTTCCACTCAAATGAGAGACTGCGAATCAACGGCACAGCTTCAGAGGGAAGAGAAAACCCTCTGAAACTGAGATGAGGAGGAATTTCTTCAGCCAGAGGGTGGTGAACCTGGAACTCATTATCACAGAAGGTTGTGGAGGCCAAATCATTGAGTGTATTTAAGACAGAGAGACAGAGGTTCTTGATTACTGAGGGAATCAAGAGTGTCAGGAAGAAAGCTGGAGAATAGGGTTGAGAGACATATCAGCCATGATCAAATGGTGGAGCAGACTCGATGGGCTGAATGGCCAATTCTGCCCCTATATCTTATGGTCTTGGCTGGTCTCAGATGGTGATAAAGGAGAGCACTCGAGATGAGAGTCGCAGTCTCTTGTCAGTTCTTTTTAGTTTTTTTGTCTCTTTAACATCTCAAGCCAGATGCGGATTGGGCAGCTATCATTCAAGAATTGTTTGATCAAACTTCAAACCCCATTAATATACTTTATGTCTAATGATCAGTTATTTGTCTTGTGTCAAACCTTTGTTGGAGTAGTTCTGGTCAGTGCCCAAAAGACAGATGCCCAAGGTATCTCCTTCTCTGTGCTTTGGTTGAGGTCAACTCATAGTTTATCTCCTGCTGCATGTCATTTCTTAACTTCTCTCAGTTGCTTGTCAAACTAAAAGGTTACGCCATGCACCACACGATTCCCTGATGACCTCACTCCTTGACTGCTCCTGTTATTTCTGCCTCAGCTTCTGGCTCAAAGAATGTTCTTTCTGACGAGACAGCGCGAGAAAGCATACAACTTCTGCGAAGGGTTCACAAAGTCTTAATTGCAGTTCAGTTCAGTTCAGAAAACTCCAATGTTTTAGTCAGGAAGCATCAAGATT
The DNA here is from genome assembly GCF_037043375.1 of Chiloscyllium plagiosum. Taxonomy (NCBI): domain Eukaryota; kingdom Metazoa; phylum Chordata; class Chondrichthyes; order Orectolobiformes; family Hemiscylliidae; genus Chiloscyllium; species Chiloscyllium plagiosum. The sequence goes on from NW_028270141.1 coordinate 32,420,588, forward strand.
TACATTCTGAAGTGAGTTAAAAATCACACAACACCAGGTTATAGTCCAATAGGTTTAATTGGAAGCACACTAGCTTTCGGAGCGTCGCTCCTTAACTCCACTATCACCTGATGAAGGAGCAACGCTTCGAAAGCTAGAGTGCTTCCAATTGAACCTGTTGGACTATAACCTGGTGTTGTGTGATTTTTAACTTTGTACACCCCAGTCCAACACTGGCATCTCCAAATCATTCCGAAGTAAGCTTTAGTTTTTAAAACCTTGAAAGTCTGTTCATTTCAGAGGAAACCAATCCTTGCAGCATCTTTCTTTGTTTTTTGCTTTGTGAAATTTTCCAAGCCAAGATAGGTGGTGGCAGCAACCTAGCTTAAGGTGTGAAAACAACGATTCCTGCTCACCCACAGCAGTATCGGATAAAGACATAACTAATATGTGCATGCTTGGGTCCTCTTGTGGCACAGTATTAGTGCCCCTATCTCTAGACTGGGAGGCCTGAGTTCAAGTCCCACCGCTCCAGAGTATGTAATCACTGAACAAGTTGTTTAGAAAAATAAGTTTAAAAAAAAATGAAACACCCACCTGCTCCAGTTATTTATCCCAAGGTGGAATAAACGAGAGGATTGGATGAAAAGCAGTAACATTTAAATGACTGATTAACAAAGCCTCATTTAATGATTGTAATCCCTGTCTTACATCTCCAGAACAAGTAACTCAGACACTTCTAAATCCACCAGAACTAAGAATATTAGGAATGAGTTGGATTTGGGTTTCATGTATTTACCATTTAATGCCTTTCTCCCAGATCTAATCCCTTTCCACCCAATATGGGCACGTAAATTTACCTTCATGACAATAAGCCCACAACATGATGGGATTTGCTTGAGATTTATTCAGATCAGCAACAGGATCACATTTTTCTGTATGTTTTCTGACTTCAGCTTAATGCAGAGTGTACTGGAGGCCATTCGCAGTTTTTTACTGTCTTCTTTCTGGTAATTCTTCATAAGAGACATCATGAAACTAAAGTCTTGATGTCATTGAAATGAACACTGGCATTATTGCAGCCTGGGGAATGGGACAGATGTCCATTTATTTTAATTTTTAAAAAAATCTTTGCTTTTCAATGTAACATGATTTCAAACTGTTCAATTATTGGAAAACATTTCAGATTTTCAGTTTGGACTTTATCTGTTTTCTTCCCTCTCTCCTGCATCTACAAGGCAATAGTCAAAGGATGAGATATCAGAAAAGCACAAGGAACAGTCTATGTCCATTATGCCCATGTCTTCTCCGAGACTGTATGTATCATGGTCACCACAGACTCTCTTCAATTTATTCACACCCCTGAGGAAAGTGAATAACCAAGAAAATAAAGTACTATTTCTTCTCAAATCTTACAATGATAAAGATTTAATAGAAATACAGTCCATTTTACAACCTATATTGTTCAATCTTGACAAGCCACATTTTGTAAAGGAGATTTCCATGGCTCCTGCATGTTAACTAACTCACTTCATCAAATGTTTGATCATTGATATCAATACTTATCTTAAAAAGCTTCAGTCTTGCTTTCGGCAGATACTTATCCAAGTTTGTTTTGTGAAATTTAGTCAAGATAACATTTATAGCCATTGCTAGAAGTGTTTTCTGCCAACTTCGTATTCTGGTAGGAAGAGGAAAATAATCTGATAACATGATTCACTTTAGATGAACAATATGTGCGCATGTCTCTTACAATTCAACAATTACAGTTTTAGATAACTATTACAGCACCTCTCCAGTTGAAGTCTTCTGAAATCATATACACCGATGGGTCTCTGAATTCATGACAAACTTAGAAGTGCTGCCTTCCATTAAGTTGTTGGGAATGAGAAGCTTATGCACCTACTTGGTAAATATTGCATATATATGTCACCAGTATTACATGGCTAGTCACTTCAAGGAGTTAAAAGAGGTAGTGTTTGCAATGACCATTGATCATAAACCCAGATCACCTGTGGACTTATTGAACATCAATTACAATATACATATTTTCAGTTAAACAAGGGCATACAGCCAAATGTTGACTGTGTAAGCAAATTCAGTGACTGCCAACTGCGTGAGAGAGAGAGAGAGAGAGTCTGGAATATGGGCTACATCCGATGGGCGACATCCTAGAGTTCTGAGGGAGGTGGCTGAGGAAATAGCAGAGGCGTTGGTTGAGATCTTTCACTGGAGTCAGGGAAAGTCCCAGATGATTGGAAGACTGCTGTTGTAACCCCATTGTTCAAGAAAGGATCAAGACAAAAGATGGAAAATTATAGGCCAATTAGCCTAACCTTAGTTGTTGGTAAAATTCTAGAATCCATCGTTAAGGATGAGGTTTCTAAATTCTTGGAAGAGCAGGGTCGGATTAGAACAAGTCAACATGGATTTAGTAAGGGGAGGTCATACCTGACAAACCTGTTAGAATTCTTTGAAGAGGTGACAAGTAGGTTAGACCAGGGAAACCCAGTGGATGTGGTCTATCGAGACTTCCAAAAGGCCTTTGATAAGGTGCCACATGGGAGGCTGCTAAGTAAGGTGAGGACCCATGGTGTTAGAGGTGAGCTACTGGCATGGATTGAGGATTGGCTGTCTGAGAGAAGGCAGAGAGTTGGGATAAGAGGTTATTTTTCGGAATGGCAGCCGGTGACAAGCGGTGTCCCACAGGGTTCAGTGTTGGGGCCATAGCTGTTCATGTTATATATTCATGATTTGGATGAAGGGACTGGGGGCATTCTAGCGAAGTTTGCCGATGATACGAAGATAGGTGGACAGGCAGGTAGTACTGAGGAAGTGGGGAGGCTGCAGAAGGATCTAGAGAGTTTGGAAGAGTGGTCCAGGAAATGGCTGATGAAGTTCAATGTGAGCAAATGCGAGGTCTTGCACTTTGGATAAAAGAATAGAAGCATGGACTACTTTCTAAATGGTGAGAAAATTCATAAAGCCAAAGTACAAAGGGATCTGGGAGTGCTAGTTGAGGATTCTCTAAAGGTAAACATGCAGGTTGAATCCGTGATTAAGAAAGCGAATGCAATGTTGTCATTTATCTCAAGAGGGTTGGAATATAAAAGCAACAATGTGCTACTGAGACTTTATAAAGCTCTGGTTAGGCCCCATTTGGAGTACTGTGTCCAGTTTTGGGCCCCACACCTCAGGAGGGACATACTGGCACTGGAGCGTGTCCAGCGGAGATTCACATGGATGATCCCTGGAATGGTAGGTCTAACATACGAGGAATGACTGAGGATCCTGGGATTGTACTCATTGGAGTTTATAAGGTTAAGGGGAGATCTAATAGAAACTTACAAGATAATACATGACTTGGAAAGGATGGATGCTAAGAAACTGTTTCCGTTAGGCGGGGAGACTAGGACCCGTGGGCACAGCCTTAAAATTAGAGGGGGTCAATTCAGAACAGAAATGCGGAGACATTTCTTCAGCCAGAGAGTGGTGGGTCTGTGGAATTCATTGCCGTGGAGTGCAGTGGAGGCCGGGACACTAAATGTCTTCAAGGCAGAGATTGATAAATTCTTGATGTAACAAGGAATTAAGGGCTACGGGGAGAATGCGGGTAAGTGGGGTTGAAATGCCCATCAGCCATGATTAAATGGTGGAGTGGACTCGATGGGCCGAATGGCCTTACTTCCACTCCTGTGTCTTAAGGTTTTATGGTCTTATGGTCTTCACCTAATGAAGTGTCAAATAACTTCAAAGGGAGAAAATCTGAATATGTAAACTTCTGGGAGTATCTTAGACTGTGAAGGTGATGATAAAAGAAGAAAGCAGGTTGGATAAGAGACGTATTTGCATCCCCACCCCTACCCCTACCCTCATCCCTATCCCCTCCACCCATCCGATTTAGGGATATCAGTGACAATTGTTAAAAGTATGCTTCATGCCTGCTCTGTGTGTATTAGTGAAATGTCATGCTAGTTTGTAGGCGAGAGTGTTGTGAAAGTCACAACTCTGAAGACAGCCGCTGAGATACACTTGCATTACAGGTAAAGAAAAAGAAAGTCTTTACTGAGGAGTACCGCCAGTTCACAGCTGCTGAAAACATCAGGACAAAAGAGTTTTAATCACCCTAAAAGGCCAAGAATATTCCAATTGAATATCCCAATCCATTGCAAAACTATAACTTTTAATTATTTGTTCTTAACAAACAATTCAGTGAGTGATCCATTTAAAAAAAAATCATTTTGGACTTGCCACTTCTTTCTAATGTCTGTGCATTATTATTTATTCTTATGTTTCATAATTATTAAATAACACTCTTTTGTTAATTCTAGGAAGCTTGGTTAAATTGGTTCTTTTTAAAATATAATTTCACTTAGGTCTGTCAAGAGGTTATCCGCAGGGGAAAAGGTCCCTTTTGAAATAAATCTTGTTTCAACCAATCAAGGGTGTAGATGAATAACTAAGGGCATCCAGTTTATCCCTCTTCACCGTAGAGCTTAACAGTTTCAGATATCCTGTCTGGAAATGTAACAGATTGGGGAACTTCATCCAGAGACTGGTCTTTGATCTTCAAAGCAAGTCATTTGATTCCAAGAAGCAGTGTTCAATATCAAAGGATCACGTTAAGATTGCTGAGCTGAATAACATTTCAATTAGATCGATCATCATTCCTATTTCCATGTTAAAACAGTGGGAATTAATATTCAACCTGAAAGATCATGTCAAATTAATGTCTGAACTGGCACCAAATTGTTCCTTAGAAAAGGAAGGAGCATCATGGTAACAAATCAGGTGATATTTTATAATCACTCCATGGGATTAATGATGCTATACATATTCCATCTCTGAATCTAGGCAAAGTGGTTGTGAAAGAACATAGTCACCTCAGCCCTAGGACACCACTTCGGAAATTTGTAAGAGTGGGGTACTGGACCAGCCATCTTTAGCTGTTCCAGCAATGACCTCCTCCGTTATAAGGTCAGAAATAGGGATGATCACTGAAGATTGCAAAAGTCCTTAGTGCTAAAACAGTGTGTGTCCAAATAACTGGCTAGTAACATTCACTCTACACAATGCCATGCAATGACCATATCCAAGAAGAGGGAATCCAACCATTGACAGTCGAGGTATCAATGAATCCTCCCATTATCAACAACCTGCAGTCCTCATTGACTGGGAACTGAATTGGACCATTCACATAAATATTGCGGTTGCAAAGACAGGTGAGAATCATGAAACTCTGTGGCAACTGACTGACTCTGCAAAGCCTATTCATGCAACAGAGCCTGAGAAGTGTTATGGACTAGGCCAGACCAATCAAAACATTCTTAAGCAGGCAGCCCAGACCATAACTTTTCAATTTGTTTAGATAAGTGTACAGTGAAAATTACCTCGAGTAACTTAGCTAGGTTGACTACCAGGTTTTAAAACAGACAAACGTTTATTCACAAAACCACGTAATGAAATGCAAAAAACAGAGTAAAGGACCCCTACAGAACTCAGTCTACCCAAACTAGACTTAATTATGCTGTTCCAAATATACGCAACAATCTCAATAAACAAAGGCCCTTAAAAACAGTAAAAATGGAACAAATGCTTACAGGGTGAAGTTAGAATGGCAGAAAGAGAGAGAGTTTTTGTAGCCTGTTCACACACAGCTGAACTCCTAACTAGTTCTGGACTGAACTGCTCAAGCTTAACTTTCACTTCCAGAGCTGACCACTCCCCTTCCATTATACAGGTCACTTCTAAAACATGGCCACTTTGGCCTGAAGCCTCATCTGTTTACATTTACACAAAAAGGCCTCTGAATACCCTTTAATCTCTGTACCAAACTAGTCTAATTGGAGCCAGGAGTGTTTTATGACCCCTCTGAAAAAAAAAGGATACAGTATCCTTGAGAAAAGGAAAAGCTTTTAGTTAAAAAGGGATCAATTTTGTCACAGAAGGTACAAGCCAGGAATGTGATTAAATACTTTCCACTTGTCTGGAAGAGTGCAACTTCAACAACTCTCAAGAGGCCCTCCAAACACTTCTTCTGCTGCTTCCGCCTCCGAGCTTCCTTTTACAATCAGGACTCCTGCCCACCTTCTGAGGACCCCTTCGCCCGCCTCCAACACACTCCATCTACCTGGACACCTCGTGTCGACCTATTACCCGCCCTCGACCTCTTCATTTCCAACTGCCATCGGTAAATTAACCGCCTCAACCTGTCTACCCCCCTCCCTGACTCCAACTTCTCACCCTCACAATGCGCAGCCCTCCACTCCCTCTGTTCCAATCCCAACCTCACCATCAAGTCAGCGGATAAAGGCGGTGCAGTGGTAGTTTGGCGCACTGACCTCTACACCGCTGAAGCCAGACGCCAACTCAAAGATACCTCCTCCTACTGTCCCTCGACCATGACCCCAACCCCCATCACCAAACCATCATCTCCCAGACCATACAGAATCTCATCACCTCAGGAAATCTCCCACCCACAGCTTCCAACCTCATCGTCCGGGAACCCCACACTGCCCGGTTCTACCTCCTTCCCAAGATCCACAAGCCTGACCACCCTGGCCAACCCATTGTCTCAGCATGCTCCTGCCCCACTGAACTCTTCTCTACCTACCTCAACTGTCCTATCCCCCCTAGTCCAGGAATTCCCCACATACGTTCGAGACACCACCCATGCCCTCCACCTCCTCCAAGACTTCCGTTTCCCCGGCTCCCAATGCCTCATCTTCACCATGCACATCCAATCCCTCTACACCTCCATCCACCATGACCAGGGCCTCCAAGCCCTCTGCTTCTTCCTCTCCCGATGTCTCCAACAGTACCCTTCCACTGACACTCATTCGTTTGGCTGAACTGGTCCTCACCCTCAACAATTTCTCCTTCGAATCCTCCCACTTCCTCCAGACAAAAGGGGTAGCCATGGGCACCCGTATGGGCTCCAGCTATGTCTGTCTCTTTGTCAGCTATGTAGAACAGTCCATCTTCCGTAGTTACACCGGCACCACTCCCCACCTCTTCCTCCGCTACACTGATGACTGCATAGGCGCCACCTCGTGTTCCCACGAGGAGGTTGAGCAATTCATCAACTTCACCAACACATTCCACCCTGACCTTAAATTTACCTGGACCATCTCTGACACCTCCCTCCCCTTCCTGGACCTCTCCATCTCCATTAATGACGACCGACTTAACACCGACATTTTTTACAAACCCACCGACTCTTCCCTTACATCTCTTCCCAACCTACCTCCTGCAAAAATGCCATCCCGTATTCCCAATTCCTCCGCTTCTGCCGTATCTGCTCCCAGGAGGACCAGTTCCACCACAGAACACATCAGATGGCCTCCTTCTTTAGAGACCGCAATTTCCCTTCCCACATGGTCAAAGATACCCTCCAACACATATCATCCACATCCCACACCTCCGTCCTCAAACCCCACCCCTCCAACCGTAACAAGGACAGAAACTTCCCTGGTGCTCACCTTCCACCCTACCAACCTTCGCATAAACCAAATCATCCAACTGTATTTCCGCCACCTCCAAACAGACCCCACCACCAGGGACATATTTCCCTCCCCACTCCTTTCCGCCTTCCGCAAAGACTATTCCCTCCGCGACTACCTGGTCAGGCCCAACAACCCACCCTCCCAGACTGGCACCTTCCCCTGCTACCGCATGAATTGCAAAACCTGCACCCATACCTCCTCCCTCACCTCCATCCAAGGCCCCAAAGGAGCCTTTCATATCCATCAAAGTTTCACCTGCACATCCACCAATGTCTTTTATTGTATACTTTGCTCCCGATGAGGTCTGCCCTGTGGCCTAACATGTCAACTCCCCCTCCCACTCAGCCGAGGACACGGAGGTCCTGGGCCTCCTTCACCGCCGCTCCCTCACCATCCGACGCCTGGAGGAAGAACGTCTCATCTTCCGCCTCAGAACACTTCAACACCATGGCGTCAATGTGGGCTTCTCCTGTTTCCTCATTTTCCCTTCCCCCACCTCACCCCAGCTCCAACCTTCCAGCTCAGCACTGTCCCCATGACTTGTCCTACCAGCCCATCTTCCTTTCCACCTATCCACTCCACCCTCCTCTCTAACCTATCACCTCATTCCCCACCCCCATTCACCTATTGTAGTCTATGCTACTTTCTCCCCACTCCCACCCTCCTCTCATTTATCTCTCCACTCTACAGGCACTCTGCTTCTATTCCTGATGAATGGCTTTTGCCCAAAACGTCGATTTTCCTGCTCCTCGGATGCTGCCTGAACTGCTGTGCTTTTCCAGCACCACTCTAATCTAGAATTTGGTTTTCAGCATCTGAAGTCCTTGTTTTTACCTAGTTAAGAAGTTTAATGTCAATAGGGCAAAGTTAGACATTTGATTGGTACCTCATCCAACACCTTCAACATTCACTCTGCACCACTGATGGCAGTAGTGTGTACCAACTACAAGATGCATTGCAACGAGACAAGTAATCTTAGACTGTAGCTTTGAAACCTTTGACCTCAACATTTAGAAGGACAAGAGCAGCAAATACTTTCAAATAAGATCACCTGTGAGTTTTCTTTCAAATAATACTCACTGTCACTGTGTCAAAATTGTGGAACTCCCTCCCTACCAGCAATGTAAGTGGGCCTATACTACATGAATTGGTGATTCATGAAAGCAGCTTACTTCCATTGTCTCAAGACCAGTTAAGGACAGGCAATAAATGCTAGCCTACTCAGCAATACTCATATCCAGTGAACCAGTAATTTAAAAAAGTCTTGATGCAGATTTTTCTCTGAATTTTCAGTCAGAACCACAGCATGTGAGAAAACGTCTTTTGCTTTCGCTTTAAATGATAATATAACTATGCAGATGTAATATAAATTAAAATTTAATGTTCACATGCTAATATATAAGAGTTAAATAAACATGGGTTGCAGGTACAAAGAATAACACAGCACAGGAATATGCCCTTCGATGCGCAAAGATTGCACCAACACATGATGCCTTTCTAAACTAAATATCTTTTGCCTCTATACAGTCTGGCTCCCTCTACTCCCTGCCTGCTCCTGTATTGGTCAGGATGCCTTTTCAATGTTGCTATTGAATCCGCTTCCGCCATCTTCTTTGGCACCACATTCCAGGCACTTACCACCCTCTATAAAAGAAAAGTGCCTCTCACATCTTTTTTAAACTTACCCTCATTTATGTTAAACCTATGTCCCCTGGTAATTGTCATATCTTCCCTGGGGAAAAAAAACTCACCTACTATCCATTCTGTCCATGCCTCCCATAATTCTGTAAATTTCCATCAAGTTTTCCCTTAGCCTTTGAGTCCAAGTGAAAGCAAACCAAGCTTGTCTAAACTCTCCTCATAGGTAATGGCCTCCAAACCAGGCAACATCCTGCGAATCTGATCTTGTACCCTTGCCAAATCCTTCTGGTAGTGTGGTGATCAGAAATGTATGCAATATTCAAACTGTGATGGAACTAATGTTCTATACAGCTGCAACATAACATGCCAATTTTTATACTCAGGGCCCCAACCAATGAACGCAAGCATGCTATTTGCCTTCTTGACCGGCTTATCCACTTGCATTGCTACTTTCAAGCACTTGTGGGCCTGTATGCTTCGATCCCTCTGTGTGCTGATGCTACACATGGTTCTGCCATTTACCGTATATTTCCCTCCTGCATTCAATCTCTGTCCAAATCTCCAGCCTATCTTTATCGTGCAGTATCCTCTGGCAATCCTCATCACTATCAGCAGCTGCCCCTGTGTGTTGCCTGCAAACTTACTAATCAGGAAATCTAGGCTCCGGCCCGAAACATTGATTCTCCTGCTCCTCGGATACTGCCAGACCTGCCGTGCTTTTCCAGCAACACACTCTCGACTCTGATCTCCAACATCTGCAGACCTCACTTTCTCCAAACTTGCTAATCAGACCACCTACATTCTCCTTCAAGTATATGGTCATAGATGTTGAGTCAGAAAAACACCCTTCCGTCGCTCTATCTTCTAGGACTAAACTATTTCTGCATCCATCTTACCAGCTCACCACAAATCCTACATGACTTCACCTTTTGTCCCAGCCTGCTATGAGAGTTGTCACCTGACATGACCTGCTGCCTTGTCAAATGCCTTGATAAAATCCTTATAGAGAACATCTACTGCCCTACCCTCAACTTGATCACTTCCTCGAAGAATTCAATCAAGTTTGTGAGACATGAGCTCCTTTGCACATAGTCATGCTGCTTATCGCTAACAAGTCCTTATTTTTCCAAATTTGAGTAAATCCTATCCCTAAGGATCTTCTCCAATAATTTCCCTACTATTTACATGAAGCTCACTGGCCTGTAATTTCCTGGATTATCCCCGTTGCCCTTTCTTACACGAAAGAACACCATTGGCTTTCTCCAATTCTCTGGGAATTCTCCTGTGACTAAATAAGGTGTAAAGATTTTGTGCAAAGATACAGCTATTTCCTCAGCTGCCTTCCTCAGCACCCTGGGATAGGTCCCATCAGGTGCTGGGGACTTTCTACCACAATGCTTTCTCAAACCCCAACACCTCCTCCTTTTTTATACTGACATTCCTGAGACTATCAACATACCTCAACGAGATTCATCACCCACCATGTCCTTCTCCCTTATGAGTACCGGAGCAAAGCATTTGTTAAGGACCACACTCTTTTCTTCGAGGTCCACGCATAAATCTCCACCATTGTCCTTGCTAGCTAACCTCTTACTCCTTACATATGTATAAAACATGCCTTGAGATTTTTCTTAATCCTGTTGGCCAAAGACATTTCATGGCCCCTTTTAGCCCTTCTAATTCCTTGTTTAAGTACTTTCCAGCTAGCTCTGTATTCCTTAGCACTGCGTCTGTCTTCAGTTTCCTAAATCTTACATATGCCTCCTTTTTCTTTCATTAAGCTCTCAATTGCTCTTGTCATTCAAAGCTACCAAGCTTTGCCATTCTTAGTCTTCATTTACACAGGAACAAATTGGTCGTGAACTCCAATCAACTGGCCTTTAAAAGGTTTCCACATGCCAATTGTAAATTTACTGTCAAACAGCTGCCCCAGTCCTGCCTAATATTATAATCGCTAGCCTTTCACGAATGTAATAGTTTCACCAGAGGGCTACTCTTATTCTTTTCCATAAGTAACTTAAAACTTACAGAATTATGGTCTCTATTCTCAGAGTGTTCCTGTACTGAAACTTCAGTCACTTGGCTTGGCTCATTCCTCAGTACAAAGTCTGTATGGCCACATCTCGAGTTGGACTTTTTACATATTGTTTCAAAAACCAATCCTAGACACACCTAACAACTCTCCCCATTCAAGCTCCTGCAACTAAGGGAGTCCCAGTCAATACAGGGAAACCTAAAATCACCCACCACAACAGCCTTGTTGTTTATACATTTTTCCATAATCTATCAACATATCCGTTCCTCGAACATCTGCTGCCTGTTAGGAGACCTGTAGTACAATCCCAAAGTGATGCACTCTTCCTATTCCTGAGCTCTACCCATATGGCCTCACTGGATGAGCCCTCCATGGTTTCCTCCCTAAGTACAGCTGTAATATTCTTTCTAATCAGTATTGCAATTCCCCCAGCTCTTTTATATCACTCTCTATCTCTCCTGAAACATCGAAATGCCAGAATATTGAATTGTCAGTCTCTTCTGACTCTCAACCAAGTCTCCAGAATAGCTCCATCATCATAGTTATATGTATTAATCCAAACTGTAAGTTCATCAGCCTGAGTGTCATACTCCTCATGGTAAAACAAATATACATCAGCCCACCAGTCCCACCGTGTCCAATAACCTCTTCTTGTCTGTTCTTCCTTTTAGTCTTCCTGACCGTAGTCTCTAACTTCTCCTTGGTCTTTATACTTGCTGACCTACCACTCTGGTTCCCAACCCCTGCCACACTAACTTAAACTCTCCCAAGTGACAATACCAAACCTAAAAGGCAGACGTTTGATGGAAATTAACTTCAATATATTAAATATCATGATTTTGATGAACCAGCATTATCATTTAAAAGTAAGCAAGGAAAGTTGTATGAATTAATGAAACAATCATTTACTTTAAGAGTTAAGAATTGTTTTACTCTGATTGTATATTTGGAGTAGTTAAGCAGGCATGAGGGTTCAGAACACAATGGATGTGGTGATTGGGAGAAATGTCTATCTTTCCCCACATAGTCAAATGCAATCCCCAAGCCCGAACAAACTTTAAAGCTGAGACAATGAGGTTCTATTTGTGCTTTTATTTCCCTTCCTTCATTTTGTCCTGTTTGATTTTTTGGAGAAATGGACATTTTGAAATGAGTCTTATTAACATTGTTGCTCCATTGGTGGATAAACCATAATTCAGAAAACTTAACTGTTTTGGTACTGGCAATTTGTCATGGATTCAAGTTTGTCAGAAAATTAAATTAAATTTTATGAGGGAGAAACTTGTTAGCTCCTCACTGCTCAAGAGAATCAGTGTATGTCTGTATGATGTGCTGAACAAATATTTCTGTAATACTCTTTTTGTGTCTTTCACATTGTGCACTTTGCACCAATAAAGACAAAATCTCAGGACTTTTTGACGTCAGTTACACAACAGGGTCTTTATAAGCTAGAAGTTTAGATATTTAACTTCTTGTAAGCTTCAAACTGACATAAAAGAAAGTAACATTTACTGCAGTTGAATTTTCTGAAGTTTTTCCCCATTGTTTATGCACCAAGCCTGGAAAGATGTAACCCTTGAAAGACCTATCTGAGAGAAATGGCACCCTAACTATGTGCCCGACAAATTGAGAAAAAAATGAACAAGTGTCTTTGCTGATTGTCTGAATTATACAACCAAGCAGAATAGAAGAAACAGGAATGTTAGAAATGACCTTTCAGCCATTGTGAACATCAGAGAGCATTTTCAGCAATTCTCATCAAGACATAGAACAGACTTCATCAAATCGTGATTAAATTCAGTTTCACTAGTTACACTCACCTTGCTCAACGAGAGTACTGGGACCAGCTTTGACATCAGCTCTAATGAAGAGTCATCTAGATTCAAAACACTAGCTTGCTCTCTCTCCATGAATGCTCTCTGACCCACTATGATCTTCAGCATTTGTTGTTTTCTGCACAGATTCCAGCATCTGAAGTAATTTGCTCCTATATGGCACTAGAGAGATGGGTTGCATGGTTATTCAGTGGTTAACATTGCTGCCTCAATGCACCAGGGAGCTAAGGTTTGATTCCACCCTTGGGCAATTGTCTGTGTGGAGTTTGCACATTCTCCATGTGTCTGTGTAGGTTTTCTCTGGTCCTCCGGTTTCTTAATATACGGGTCAGGTGGATTAACAATGGGAAATGCAGGGTTACAGGAATAGGGTGGGTGCAGTGGGATGCTCTTTGGAGAGTCATTATGGACTTGATGGGCTGAATGGCCTGCTTCCACGCTGTAGGGATTCTATGGTCTAACTTGGTCACTTCTTTAACCTATTGAACACTCACGGATCCATTAGCCCCTGGTTCCAATTCGATTAAGATTACCAGATGATTTAATTGCATTGTTCAAGATGATTAGATGAATTAAAAGAGTAGAGAGATGGCAATTATTTCTTCTGATTGGAGAGTACTAAATAACAGGACATAAATATAAAAGTAAAGCTGGTTTGAGTAAACTGGTGGGTAAGATCAAAAAGGACAGAGAAAGACAGGTTATTACAGAAATATTTGTTCAGCACGCAATACAGTCATATATTGATTCCTGTTCAGGCAATAATTATTGAAAGTTTCAATGCAGAAAATGACAGATATTTGTTTGGCTAGAATATTCAGGATTATGTGCTCCAAGCAGGCTTTTTGAAGAAATCATGATGAGGAGGTGCCAATGCTGGATTGGGATAAACAAAGCTACAAATCACACAACACCAGGTTGTAGTCAAACAGGTGTATTTGGAAGTACTAGCTTTTGGAGCACTGTTCCTTCGTCAGCTACCTGATGAAGGAGCAGCAGTCTGAAAGCTATTACTTCCAAATAAACCTTTGAACTATAACCTGGTATTGTGTGATTTTTAACTTCTTGAGGAAAGATCAGCCATAATCTAATTGAATGGTCTAACAGGCGGAAGGGCTAAATTGTCTTCATCTGTTCCAATCTTCCTTTGGTCAAATCACCAAGAAATGATCAAAGGCTGCTATCTGCTGTAGGTTGTCACCATGCGAGAAGCAGGAATCAAAATTCACAGAGATGTCATGCTAATCTGTTCCAAAAACACTTAGTGATAACCAATTATAGAAAAACAAACCTCCAGTATTGGACACGACAGAGCAGCAGCCCCTCCAATCAGAGACAAAAACAGAAGTTGCTGGATAAACTCAGCAGGTCTGGCAACACCTGTGGAGGGGAAGCAGTGTTAACATTTCAGGTCAAGATGGCTGCCGCAGCCTGCACATGTTGCCAGTGACCAAGACTAGGCATTTGCCCGGTAGTGAATCATCACAGCATCACAAGAAAAAACAAAATTATCATTAAAGGAACAAACCTGAGTTACAATTTAAATGGAAGATAAATGAATATTGGGACTAATTTTATTTGAATCACATCCATGTGTAATTTTTTAAAATGCAAAACCTGGCCTCAATTAATCAACTTTAATAAACATTAGCAAAGTTTAAAAAAAAATCAATGAACCACATTGACCTGGTTTGGAATCCACAATGAAGGTTTTCATTATTATTGTGCAGATAAAATGTTTCAGAACACTTTATCACAAAAATCACTTTCTCAGATTTTTCAAGTGTTAGAAATAGCTTAGTGAAAAGCATTGTACCAGATTCAGTTGACCTCCATGCATCTTCTAGAAGAGGCATTTTATACAATTCACAGCCTTAAAAAAATACACAAGATATATTTCTTCATTTTCAACATGTTGGGGCAGCAAACAAGTGTGTGGTCATTTCATTCCAAACAGCCAAAAACCCATTCACCATTCTGTGTTCTTTACACTTTAGTACAGGAACTTACTCGGGCTGTAATTAAGGATAGAGTGACAAAGCACACTGAAATTTTTCAGTTGATTAGAAAAGATTTGTAAATGGCAGATTAGGCCTCTCAAGCATCAATGTTTTTTTTTTAAAAATAGTTGAAGTGATGGCGAAGGGAAAGTCACTCGATATTATTGATATGGACTTTCAGAAGATGAGATGAAGTCCATCATAAGAGATGATTAGTTAACGTTGAAGCTCAGGGAAGTGAAAGCAAGTTTAACTGAGATAAATGCGAGGTGCTGCATTTTGGGAAAGCAAATCTTAGCAGGACTTATACACTTAATGGTAAGGTCCCAGGGAGTTGTGCTGAACAAAGAGACCTTGGCATGCACATTATAACTCCTTGAAAGTAGAGTTGCAGGTAGATAGGAAAGTGAAGAAGGTGTTTGATATGCTTTCCTTTACTGGTCAGAGTATAGAGTACAGGAGTTGGGAGATCATGTTGTGGCTGTACAGGGCATTGGTTAGGCCACTGTTGGAATATTGCGTGCATTTCTGGTCTCCTTCCTATCGGAAAGATGTTGTGAAACTTGAAAGAGTTCAGAAAAGATTTACAAGGCTGTTGCCAGGGTTGGAGAATTTGAGCTATAGGGAGAGGTTGAATAGGCTAGGACTGTTTTCCCTGGAGCATCGGAAGCTGAGGGGTGACCTTATAGAGGTTTACAAAATCATGAGGGGCATGGACAGGGTAAATAGACAAGTTTTTTTCCCTGGGGTGGGGGACTCCAGAACTAGAGGGCATAGGTTTAGAATGAGAGGGGAAAGATATCAAAGACACTTAAGGGGCAACTTTTTCATGCAGAGGATGGTGCACATGTGGAATGGGCTGCCAGAGGAAGTGGTGGAGGCTAGTACAATTGCAACATTTAAAAGGCATTTGAATGGGTATATGAATAGGAAGGGTTTGGAGGGATATGGGCGGGTGCTGGCAGGTAGGACTAGATTGGGTTGGGATATCTGGTCAGCATGGACAAGTTGGACCGAAGGGTTTGCTTCCGTGCTGTACGTCTCTATGACTCTAAGTTATTGAACTAGTTAGGAAGTTGGCTATGGGAAAGACAGAGTAGGAATTATTGGCAGGTACTCTAACTGGCAGAATGGATGTGACAAGTGGTTGTATGTCAGTGTCTACTGGGCCTCAATGCCTGTACAATCTTTGGCAATTGTGCAATCTAATCTATCTGAAGAAGAACATGATTAAACAAAAGTTTTAACTCTTGATGCAGGCACGATGGGCCAATTGGGATCCTTCTCTACCATAACATTTCTGTGAAAAGGTCAACACAAACACAGCAAGCCATGTGACAAGACAACAGCCTCACCCAATGAAAGAGTTATGAGAATGTATAGGTAGCTGTTAAAACAAAAAAAGTAGGAATGTAGGAGTAGGCATATGCCATTCAGCCCATCAAGTCTGTTCTGCCATTCAATGAAAACATGGCTGAACCATGGGCTAACTTCACATACCTGCCTTTGACCCATAATCCCTTTGCAATTTTACTGAACAAAATTTTATTCTATTTCAGATTTAAATTAACAGCTGATCCAGTATCCACTGCTGTTTGTGGAAGACAGTTCCAAACATCTGTCACCCTTTGTGTGCAGAAGTGTTTCCTAACATCTCTCCTGAATGATCTGGCCCTAATTTTCAGACTAAGACTGTTAGTTCTAGAATCCACAACCAGTGGGATTAGTTTATATTTATCTACACTGTCTTTTCCTGTTAATATCTTGAAGACATCAATCAGAATATTCCTTTATCTCCTAACATCCAGGGAAAACAAGCCTAGTTTATGTAATCTCTTCTCATAACCCAACCCTTGAAGTCCAAGTATCATTCTTGTAAACCTATGTTACATTCCCCCCAAGGTCCATATATCCTTCCTAGATTGTGGTGCCCACATCTGCTCACTGTACTCCAAATAGGGTCCAACCAGCATTTTGTATAACTGCAGCATAACTTCCATACTTCATTCCTCTAGATATCAAGGTACATATTCCATTAGCTTTCTTGATTAATTTCTGCACGTTTGTGACATTTTAAAGGTTATGCACCTGAATCCCCAAGTCCCTTTGGACATCTTCTGTGGTTAACTTCAGACCTGCTTCAATTACCCATGAAAATAAAGAAAAAAACCCTTTGAGCAATTCTCAAAAGGAGACCTAGAGAGAGAGAGAGAGAGGAAAAAAAAATTAAGACTTGGAAAGAGGATGATAAAAGTATATTTTTAAGGTTCCCAATCTGTGAACGGAAATCTAGAGTTATCCATTCTGGCAGTATATGGTGTTGACTTAAAATGCCTAGACAGTCCACTTAACTGCATCATTCCCTTGCTGCTTGGCACAGAGCAGTCAGATATAAAATGCTTACAGAAATTCCTACAACAAATTTTGTGAGTTACAGTCAACCCCTTTTTGGCATTAATGCAAAAACCACTGGATATTTGAAGTGAAAGCAGAAAAATGCTGGGAATAGTCAGCAACAATGTTCCCTTTAATTTATGTCTGCTGTTCATGGCCTGTTTATTAATATTCATAACCTGGACCTTGGTGTACAGAATACAAGCTCATCATTTCTAGACAATTCAAATTTGTAAGTATTGTAAACCGTGAAGTGGATAGTCATGAATAATAAGAGGACAAAAAAATGTTGGGGGAATGGGGAGGCATGTGGCAGATGAAATTTAGTGCAGAGAAGTGCAAAGAGAACAAAGAACAAAGTAAATTATGGCCCAGGAACAGGCCCTTCACCCCTCCCAGCCTGAGCCGATCCAAATCCACTGTCGAAACCTGCCACCCAAGTGATTCAATTTGCTAAGATGAACGTGGAGAGACAGTTGAACATAAGGAGTGCAATTTTAAATGAAGGTGCCACATCAAAGGGAACTGAATGGACATGTGCATAATTCATTGAATATGGCGACAGATTGAGAGGGCTGTTAGTAATATATTCAGCATCTTTGGTTTTATTATTTCGGGCATGGAACAACTTGGGAAATCATTTTAGCTTTGAAGAGAACACTGGGTTTATCTCAGCTGAAATATTGCGTCCAGTTCTGAACATTGCA